>NW_026126433.1:50750000-51950000 GCF_943737965.1 Phodopus roborovskii
AACTGAGACTTTGTGTTGATGGATTTCTCCTGTGATGAATATGAAATGACCGTCTTCATCTCTTTTGACTAATTTTGGTGTGAAATCTAACTTGTTAGATATTAGGATAGCTATGCCTGCTTGCTTCTTATTTCCATTTGATTGGAAAATCTTTTCCCAACCCTTTACCCTGAGGTAATGTCTATCTGTGAAGCTTAGATGTGTTTCTTGTATGCAGCAGAAGGATGGATTCTGTCTTCGTATCCATTCTGTTAGCCTGTGTCTTTTTATAGGTGAGTTAAGACCATTAATGTTGAGGGTGAGTAAGGACCATTGATATGTTGATGCTTGTTTGTTTTGTTTGTTTTAGGTTTGTTGTTGGCAGTGGTATTGTGAATATATTTGTTCTGCTTTATCCTTGGTTTCTGGTGTAGTTGGATTATCTGTTGCCTACATTTTTGTGGGTGTAGTTACCTTCCTTGGGTTGGAGTTTTCCTTCCAAAACTTTCTGTAGGGCTGGATTTGTAGATACGTATTGGGAAAATCTGGTTTTGTCATTAAATATCTTGTTTTCTCCATCTATAGTGATTGAGAGTTTTGCTGGGTACAGTAGCCTGGGCTGGCATCTGTGTTCTCTTAATACTTTTAGAACATCTATCCAGGACCTTCTGGCCTTGAGGGTTTCCATGGAGAAGTCAGGTGTAATTTTGATAGGTCTGCCTTTATATGTTACCTGTCCTTTTTCCTTTGCTACTCTTAATATTCTTTCTTTAATCTGTATGCTAGTTGTTTTCATTATTATATGTCGAGGGGTCTTTTTTCTTTGGTCCAGCCTATTTGGGGTTCGGTGTGCTTCTTGTACTTTCATGGGCATGTCCTTCTTCAGATTGGGAAAGTTTTCCTCGATGATTTTGTTGAATATGTTTTTGGCACTTTTGAGCTGGGCTTCCTCACCTTCCTCTATGCCTATTATTCTTAGGTTTGGCCTTTTCACGGTGTCCCACATTTCCTGGATGTTTTGTGTTAAGGATTTGTTGGATTTATGATTTTCTTTGGTCGATGAATCTATTTCTTCTAGTTTATCTTCTGTGCCTGAGATTCTCTCTTCCATCTCTTGAATTCTGTTGGTTAGGCTTGTGTCTGTAGTTCCCGATTTTTTGCCCATCTTTTCTATTTCCAGCATTCCTTCAGTTTGTGTTGCCTTTATTTTCTCTATTTCAGTTTTCAAGTCTTGAACTGTTTCCTTTACCTGCTTATTTTTTTTTTCTTGGTTTTCTGTACTTTCCTTAAGGAATTTGTTCATTTCTTCCACTTTTTTGTTTGTTTTTTCCTCCATTTCTTTAAGGGATTTTCTCACATCTTCTTTGAGGGCCTCTATCATTTTTATGGTGGTAATTTTTAAGTCGTACCCTTCTGCTTCCTCTGCTTTGTTGTTGTGTTCCGTTCTAGTTGGTGTAGATTCCCTAGATTCTGGTGGTGTCATGCTTGTCTTTCTGTTGTTAGTTGTCCTCTTGTATTGCCTTCTTCCCATAGCTTCTTCCAGTAGGTGTTGGTGGTGTCTCCCCCCCCCCTATGGTACTTCCCCACTGGGCTTATGTGGGTCTGAGATTCAATATCTGTAGCTCTGTGTGGTCCAAGCTCTCTAGGAGGTTTCTCCACAGACAGGGACCCAGGGATGGGGTCAAGGATGAGGATCCAGTAGAACATGCCAGCAGGTACTCACAGTGGTTCCGAAGAGATAGGCGGATCTCTGTGAGGGGCCCGGGACTCCAGCAGAGGACTGGAGGAGGGGTCAGAGACCAAGCAGGTGGAAATTACAGGTGATCCCTCGTGGATAGTCAGGTCTCCTTTGTTCAGAGTTGCTCCGAGAAGTCTCCGAAGTAGGGTGGACTGTTGGCTCCACCCTCTGTCCCAGTGCTCAACCAGAGAGGCAGGACCGTGGGTAGGGTAGGGCACAGGGTAGGGGGGGGTAGGCTGGCGGTGTGGATGGGTGGGGGTGTATCAGAGCTCCAAGGGTGCTCTCGATGTGGACAGGAGACAGGAGCAGCAGGATCAGGGGCCAACCCAGGGAGTTCCAAATGGAAAGATTTTTATACAATATGATGAAATATAATATACAATTCTTCTGGGAAGGGAATATAAACTTAATTTTACATAGGTTACCACATATAAGAATCTATAACAATGTAAGCTCTATAATACTAATATCTCACTATTACTAAAATAATTCACAAGAAAATAAGCTAATCTACCTATATCCCTATACTTTTCCCAACCATACCCTGTTCCTGTCTAAAAGAGTTACCCGAGTCTAAGCATCACCTTCCATACCCAACCCTAAGTAACTAAAACCAACCCTAAGAAGATGAATATTATCCCTAAATTCCAAGAATGGGGAAAGGGGCATCATTATCTTAAGGTTACTTCCTGCTGAAATGGGATGATTATTGCTCCATGGGATCCTGTAGGAAGAAAATTTTTAGCAACCAAATTTCTCAACAGAACTGGCTCTGACACATGTAGCTAGTCACTGTGTGGCAGGAAATGCTTGACTGGAGTTCTATCTGAAACTCTGGCCAGGAAGTAATAAGAATGTGCACCATTATAGCTAGCTAGTCAGGAGTTGTCTCGAGAAAAACAGTCTCAAACCGATTTTAGGGTGATGTTTGTAGTCCAGATGCATCAGGTTCAGGTAATGACAAAGTGGGGCCCCATCTTCTTTCCAGAGAGTTCAAAGATTGATGTTAGGAATTGGTATTATTCCTTGTGGAAAACTTAAACATCAGTATCTCATAAAATTTTCAAGTTTTAAGGTATGCATATAGGGAAAGGCAACAATAAGCATTAAAATGTGATTGAGAAAATTAGTATTTCAGAGAGAAAATTGCATATAAGCAAATGAGTCCTCAGATTTTGTGTTCTTGTGCTTTACACCATTGGTTTCTTGATATTAAGGCAGAAACTGTGAATTGAATCTTAACAACATGCTTGAATTTAGAGAAGGAAAGCCAAATCCACTCCAAAGCCAGCATTGGTATACATGAATTGAAGCTAGAGGAATACTAGATAGTAAAGAGAAATAGATTTCTGTATAGAAATAGTTTACTAGAATTAAATATTTTTTACCATAAATCAGATTCTTCTTCATTATGTGATTCTTTCTGGAGAGCTATCTTCTCTTCTGTAGGTACCTACATGTTCAGTGTCTTGGTTATTTGAAGATGGGTGTTCTCTGTTTTCCTGTAAGGACAAGAACAAAATACTTCTCCACATATCTCATGGGACCCAATTTGTTGGATGACTTGTCATTTCTCTTCATTAAGATGTTTCTCTTGTTCAACTCGGATCTCAATCAACTTAGATGGTATCCATAGCTTTTCTTCTCCTGTAGATACAAATGTGAACCCCTACCCCAATGTAATACATATCCTGGTTTCCATACCGAGGTCAATATATCTTTGAAGTATACTGGCTGATTTAGTTCAAAAGCTTTTCCTATTTTCCAGTGTCTTTCTGCAGCTGTTTTTCCTTTTTCATCAGCATTAAGAAAGTTTAATGTTAATAAAGCATTATGCAATCTGTGTTTGGGTGTCTTGGTTCCTCCTTCCTGTTTATGGAGCATTTCTTTTAAAGTACGATTGGATCTCTCTACTGCTTGTCCTGTAGGATTGTGTGGTATACCAGTTATGTGCTTTATATTATAATACTCAAAAACCTGTTTCAATTTGCTGGAGACATATGCTGGAGCATTGTCAGTTTTTATTTGTGCAGGTATGCCCATAATGGCCATTAGCTCAAATAGGTGTGTGATAACAGAATCAGCCTTTTCAGCGCTCAGAGCACTGGCCCATGGAAACCCTGAAAATGTATCTATAGTGTGATGTTTGTATTTTAATTTTCCAAATTCTGCAAAGTGAAACACATCCATTTGCCATATTTCATTCCTATTTATACCTTTAGGGTTACTGCCTGGCGGTAAAGGAGTTTGGTTATGGAATGAGCAAGTAGGACATTTCCTTACTATTTCCTTGGCTTGTTGCGAAGTGATAGAAAAATCCTTTTTTAAACCTTTGTTGTTCATGTGGTGTTTCCAAGGCTTCTAGCATGCTTCCTATTATAACCGATCAATTTCATCATTGCCTTGTGCTAGAGGGCCTGGCAGACCCTTATGGGATCTGATGTGTGTTTTATATATATATATAGGATGAGTCCTATATCTGATAGTATCTTGTAACTGTAAAAAACAATGAAGTTAATTCTGTATCATCAGGAATAAATTCTGCAGTCTCGTTGTGTAAGATGACTCTCTCTGCGTATTGAGAGTCAGTAACTATATTGAGGGGTCTGTAAAATCCATAAGTACCATGAGAATGGCTTACAATTCTGCCTTTTGTACTGAATTGTAAGGGCTTTTAACCGCTTTACTTATTTTTCCTGATTTATATCCTACCTTACCAAATTTGTTTGCGTCAGTGTAGAATGTAGGAACTCCAGAAATAGGTGTTTTTCTTACAATGCGTGGAAGGATCCAGATAGTTTTCCTAATGAATTTGATTCTTTCACTTTTGGGATAATTGTTGCTAATCATTCCCAAAAAAATTACTGCAATGCTCTCTGCCAATATTCATTATCTTTCCATAAGGAGGAAATTTCCTCATTAGTTAAAGGTACTATAATTTCTGCTGGGTCCCTTCCTGTTAATTGACGAAGTCTTAATTTTCCTTATATTATCAAGTCAGTTTTTAGCTTTTTATTCTGTTTATGTGGTAGAAATATCCATTCTAATATGATATCTTCTTTCTGCATCAAAATCTCTGAAGGATATTCTCTAGACGGTAATATAACCAGAATACAGTCTAATTTTGGATCCATATGGTTCACATGTGCTTCTAGTATCCTCTTTTCTACCCATTCTAATTCCTTTTCAGCTTCAGCTGGTAGTATTCGTGGATTATTCAAGTCATTGTCCCCTTTTAGGGCCATTTTCAATTTTTCAAATCATGCCCTTATACTCCAATAATGGTTTGCAGTTGAGAAATCTCTCCCAATAATTTTTGAAGATCATTAAGAGTCTGGTAGCAATCTCTCCTGATCTGTACTTTTTGTGATCTAATTTTCTATGGACCTATTTTATATCCTAGGTAGTTGATAATCCTTTTTGTATTTTTTGGGGGGGTGCAATTATAATCCCCAGCAAGGTAAAACTTCCTTTATTTTCTCAAACATGTTTTATAATATTTCTACTTTAGAATCAGCTAACAATATATCATCCATGTAATGGTAGATATGGATTGTGGAAATTGTTTACGAATTATTTCCAATGGTTTTTGCACAAAATATTGGCACAGGGTTGGGATATTTAGCATTCTCTGTGGCAAAACCTTTCATTGATATCTTCACCGGTTGAGAATTACTGTAATTAGGTACCGTGAAGGCAAATTTCTCATCTTGTTCTTGTAAAGGTATAGTGAAGAAGCCATCCTTTAAATCAATAACTATAATAGGCCATTCTCTAGGTATCAAAGAAGGCAAGGACATTCCAGGCTGTAGAGAGCCCATTGGCTGGATAACTTTATTGATGGCTCTCAGGTCTATAAGCATTCTCCATTTATCAGATTTCTTTTTGATAACAAATACAGGAGAGTTCCAAGGGCTGGTAGATTCCTCGAAATGTCCAGCATTTAGCTGTTCCTGAACCAGGTTTTCTAAAGCCTCTAAATTCTCAAAGGTCATAGGCCATTGCCCTACCCAGACAGGTTCATCTGTTAGCCATTTTAAGGGTAGGGCTTTTGGTTCCTCTGTTTGTTTGGCACTTGTATTCTGTTTTTGTACAGCCTGAATATTTGGTGTCTGTCTTGTATAACACTTAATACATTTTTTTCCACAATCATGAGGTCGTTTATGGTTCCTATCTAATACTGGAGGAATGTTAATCTGTGCATTCCATTACTGTAATAGATCACGACCCCATAAATTTATTGCTAAATCAGCCACATGTGGTCTCAACCTTCCTGTCTGTCCTTCAGGTCCTATACATTCAGTCCATCTCATGCTCTGCTTTACCTGAGACAGGGTTCCAATCCCTAAGAATTGAACATTTACCTCTTGCAGAGGCCATCTTCAAGGCCAAGATTTATTAGTTATGATAGTTATATTGGCCTCTGTGTCAACAATGCCTCCAAATAGTCATCTTAACTATCATTCTAGGCGTCTGACTATTTATAGAGGTTTGCCAAAATATACGTTATTTGTTTCCTTATTTCATGTTTGATTCAACTTCCATCACTAGTTTGTCATCCAGAGCAGTATGAGTTTTTACAATAGGCACAGGATTTTCTAATCATCCTGTGGGAGATTGTCCTCCACAGTGTTTGAACCACCTTTGACATGGGGGCCTTTGAGAGGCCCCTCAAGGAGTTTCCTGATTGTAAAGGGTTTCCTTGCTTGTCTCTGGTCGATCTACACTCATTTGTTCAGTGTTGGCCTTTGCCACACCTTCTACATAACCCAGAAGGCTAAGGCCTTCTGTTCGATTCATTCCTGGGAGTGTTATTTCTAGAGATGCTTTGCCTACAATTTCGTTTTAGATGTCCAATCTTACCACAGTTAAAACATCTGACATTTTGATATCTTTCCAAACCTTTGGAGATGGCTTCTCCTACCCAAGCTTCTTTGTCACCATAGTTAAGACCTCTGTTATCTTGATGTGTTCTCAGACCTTTAGATATGGCTTCTCCTACCCAAGCTTCAGTGTTATTGTCATTATACTCAATATTGGCTGTATATAGGACCCATTCATCCAAGGGTGATGATCACATTTTTAAAAGCCAAAGCACCTGTTTGCATTGAGGAGTCGCATTCTCATAAGCTAATGATTCTATGAGTATTCACCTAGAATCTGTGTCTGCTGTCTCTAATTGTACTGCCCTAGACAATCTTTCTAGGAATACACTAAAGCGTTCTCTGGGTCCTTGCCTTATCTTGGTATAGGATTCTATCCTCTCTCCTAGTTCATGAACCTTATCCCAAGCATTCAAAGCTGCTGTACTGCATGCATAGAGACAAGATGTGTTCATCATAGCCAGCTTGAGTTTCTGGGTCAGCTTAAAGACCCTCGCCAAGAATTTTATCTTGGGAAGCTTTATATCCTTTCTTTAAGCCCTGAAATTCAAGAGCTTTTGCTTCCTCTCTCCATAAAGCCCTCCATTCTAATTGAGAGGAGTTTTCGAGGACAGCTGATATTAATTGATCCAATCCTTAGTGGTTACCTTGTTTTTCCTTGCCGACGATTCTATTAATTGCTTCACATAAGGTGAGTGCATGCCATAAGAGACTGCTGCTTCCTTTATACCTTTTAAATCTTTCATACGTATTGGTTCCCACTGATATGCAATGACACCTTTCGGGTGTTTTTTCATTGCTGGTTTTTCATTAACAGATACAGGGAAAGCCTCCCTAGTCCTAAATGGTGTAGAAAATTTTAAGTCTCTTTCATGCCCTGTTACCTGTAGTTCTTCTTCTGATGTATCTGATTGAAGGTCTTCTAAGGCCTGAAATCTATTCACTGTTGCTTCTTTGAGTGTCTGAACTTCTTGAATCAAATAACTTTCTAGAGACTTCATTGCATCAGTCAGTTTCTTGCTTTCTCCAACTACGAATGATTCCATGTTTTTAATATTCTCATCCTTAGATACTATCTATGGCATGTAAACTGCCTTCCAGAAACAATGTTCTATCCGCTAGCTTGCCATTATCCTCAGGCATGGAACAGATTCTATCTGCTACTCTTTCCATCTGATGTTCCAATTTTTTAACCTTATTAGTAGCTTTGTCCGACCAGGAAGAAGCTGTTTCTGCTAGCATGTTAATGCACTGCATTGTTTCTGTTTTGGTTTGGTTTTATGTTCCATGTTTTGTATTCTACCTGTCAGCTCTCTATTGCCATCTTCAATATTCTGGACCTTTTTTTCTAAGCATTCTATGTTTTGTGTTTTAATTTGAAGTTCTCCATTGTCATTTTCAATATTCTGCATTCTGTTTTTTAGCTCTCTATTGTCATTTTCAATATTTTGAATCTTTGTTACTGCATCTCCTATGGCTTGTGCAAGTTCCTTATTGTTTGCTCTAATCTCAAACCATTTCTTTAAGAATATATTAATGATGAAGCCCATTGGTTGCTATTACCAAAAAAAAAAAAAAAAAAAAAAAAAAGGTATGTATTGGTCGTCATAATTTTCTTCTGCTAAAATTCCTTCTTTATATGAAGTAAAAGAATTCCTAAAGTCCTGCATTGTAAGATTATCCACCATAGGTATGGAACAATTGATCTCAGATATTATATCAGCTTGAATTGCAAAGGATGTTGCAATTACCTTAGGTGTAATTCTGCTATTCTGGAGCTTTGATGCTTTTAATTGTAGATCTCAACTTGTGGTAGTTTCGCCTGGAGGTGTACCACCAAATAGCGTCCAGCAGCAGATGATCCTTCTGATCCCAGTCCATGTAGAATAGCTCTTAACAAACTAAGGCAAGCGAAACTTCATTAAATGAAGGAGTGAAACAAGCCTTGTGCAAAGTGCTGGGACTGCAGGGCTAACAGGTGTCGCCTCCAACTGGCACCGCCTGGCCAGGGGAACACACAAGCAGGGCAGACCCAGAGGCCGGGCTGTGCATGGGAACACACAAGCAGGGCGGGTGCCGAAGGGCTCTGTGCGAATACAATGTGAGGGAATGGGCAGGAGATGAGCAATGGTCTCAGGGCTATAGTGGAGATAAAGGAGTTGTAGGGCAGACACAAACGTCTCACAAGCTATGGTGTGTCTGCCTGGTTAGGCAAGGGACCTGCCTGTTCAGGGATGGTGGGGGATGGGAATGGTATCTGCCCCCTGGTGAAACCCAGGTCCCGTGAAAATCCTGATCCCACTTCTGACACCAGATATTGTGGTTTAATAAGGATCAGGAGAAACAAATAGGCTGAATAGATGTTTATTCAGGGAGAAATAACTTACAACCTAGACAGATGAACACCAGCAGGTTCCTCTAGATGCTCTCCTGTCCATTTCCAGTCAGCTAAAGAGCACTCCCAGGCTCCTCCTCAGACCTAGTTCCCCAGGTCACTTCTGCCCCTGTCTCCACCCCCAATGGACATGGCCAGTGCCACAGATGTGTACAAAGTGAATATCTCACTACAAAGATTGTTTCTAATTTAAAGAAAAAAAAAAGAAGTTAAGTTGCATTAGACATAGTGTTGCATACTGTTAATCTCAATGCCTGGGAAGGCAAAGGTGGGTAGGTATCTATGAATTCAAGGTAGCATGATGTAAAATATACTTTGCAAGGGTTTTGTTGTTATAGATGTTCCATTGTGGTCATAAACAATCTGTTGGGACTTGATCTGTGATATGATCTACTCAGAAGGGTATTCTTCATACCAATGGGAAGTGTGAGTTCCTGTAGCTGCTGGGTAGGCTGCTTTGTACCACATGTAGTAGGTCCAGTTGTTGAAGTTCATCAGTGTTGTTTCTTTGCTGACTTTGTACCTGGATGTTCTGATATTGGTGAAAGGAGAATGTTAAAGTCCCTTGCCATTACTGTACTGGAATCGTTCAGCCTTTAAGGCTGTTAATATTTGTTCTGTATACCTGATGCTCTAACACTGGGCCTTCATATGTTTACATTGTTTACAGTCACTTGCTAAATTCATCTCTTCTTTGCTTTGTGTTTACCATGAGGCTTTCAAAAAACATTTCTAAATTTTAAAAGTCCATATTAAAATGATAACTATTTAGCATTGATGATAAAGACAGGAAAATGCTAGTACAGTGTTAAATCATAATTTTTAATTATATGACTTAGATTTTCCAGGTTGGTTCTGCCACTACAGCGGATATTGATAACAGTGTTTTTATGAAGACAGTAGAAAAAGATGTTAAAACTCCAGAAACTCATGGTAAGTATTATTCTTAAATTCAGCATGCTACAATATTATAGAAAAGAAATTTTGAGTCAACATGAACTGCATTTATGTCTTTATATTTTTGACCATTATTGTACAAATTCTTGTACAATTTACTTCCTCCTCATGTGTTTGCTTAAAACTTCTAATCTTACAACAACAGCTTTACAGTGTGGACATCTCTTACTATGATACATAACCATTAGAGGTTAAGTGGCCTTTTATCAGTTTATAAATAATTAGGGCTAAAATGGTATTGATGGTAGAAATAATGACATGAGGAGCAGCATTGGCAGCCTCCTGTCTCTGAAGGGAAATGCCACACCACCCTTGCATTGCCAGCTACACCACACAATCCCAGAAGACCCATTGCTAATGCACAGAGTGGATGCATAATATAGCTCCTGCTCCGTAGGACCTACCTCTCTACTGGAAGAACCTGGGCCTCCTTTTCCTGCCTCAGACTGAGCCTCACAACGGCTCATCTGCCAGCAGTATGTTTGTGGTCCACATTCTAAGAAGGACTTTCCCTGCTGCTGCATCTGCTTTCCTAGGGACTGGGATGGCATTTTGAGGAACATACAATGATTGGGTATAGTTGGTTTTTCTCTTGAGGCTTTAAGATAATGGATAGGATAGATGATATTTCAAGCAGAGAGCACCCATCTTCTCAGCAGTGGCTATCTGAACACTACACATGTTCTTTGGTTCATCAAGGACACATGACTGTCTTCTGAGTGCTTAACTGTTTTCTGTCTGCATGATGACCTCCCTTATCCTGGATGAGAGCTATTCTAAGATCATGAGCATGACAGTAAACATATCATGTAGTGCTGTCTTCTGAATGTTTGCATCTTCTTCAAAGTTTGTGTATTAAAATCCTAGCCCTCAGGCTAATGATTTTGGAAGGTAGGGCCTTGGGGAAGGCAAATGGTCTTGAGGGATGTGCCTTGTGTTTAGGATCAGTGTCTTATTATACAAAATGTGCTCTGCCCCTACTGATGGAGACTCAAGGGAAAGTCTTCCTGTCATGTGACCACCCAGCAAGAAGAAGGTTCCCTCTTTGAACCAGGAAGCTGGCTCTTACCAGATGATCTTCCAGAAGCTAGATCTCAGCCCTCAGCCTTCATCACTGTGACAAACACGTATATACAGTTTATACACTGCCCAGTCAGGGACATTGTGTTACAGCATCCCAGAGAGACTATGATGGCATGGAAAGAGGGTGTTACAGCAGCCTAGGGAGATGGTGTGGAAAGGGAGTAAATGGGTTCTGAGTGTGGTAGAGTTTAAGCTGTCTACTTGATTCTTTGATTTTTCCTTTGAAATTGCCTAACAACAGCATTCCTAAAAACTATTCTTGAGTAGAAGATGCAAATTCACAAATCATATTATGAAAAACTATGGAACCATTTGTCTTTCTCCTATCTAGATTTTGAGGGTTAATTATGCATTTCAATAATCTGAGTATGTCCAGAAAATGTTTAAAACTATTTCAAACATGTAGTGTATTTATTGACTTTAATGAATGAAGTATATAAATAATGCCAATTTTGTAAGGCTTTTATTCCACTCATGAGAGTCGAGCATGTCCAACGCATGCGTCTGTGTAACCTAAGCACTCCCTGTAGTGTTTCCTGGGACAATGTTTTCATCTTAGAAAATATTTTCTAGAGGCCACACATGCATGGAACTAGAGTTGAGATCCCCAGAATCCAAGCAGAAACAGGAATGTATGCATCAGGAATCCCAATGTTCAGGAGGCAGAGAGAGGAAGACCTATAGAACAAAATGGCTGGCATGAGAAAGCATGGCTCCATGAACAACGGGAGAGAATGGCAGAGGAAGACACCTGGCAGCTCTTTGGGCCCTCTACACACATGAACGCATACATGCATACACACCATCACACATGTATGCCCATGTACATGCAAATGCTCATGCACACAGGCACACACATGCATCACACACACATAAGCACACAAAAAGGAAGCTGTTTTCTAATAAAATAGAAAGTTATCAAGATTACAGTGAAAGAAATCTGAGGTTAGTCTTTGCTACATTGAAAATGTTTTTCCTCCCAGATTTCCATTGGCAGTGGATTGTGTTAGATGGCCCAGTTGATACCTTATGGATAGAAAATCTAAACACTGTGCTCGATGAGAATAGAACACTGTGTCTGGCAAACAGCGAAAGGATTTCCCTGACTAACAAAATCAGAGTGATTTTTGAAGTAGACTCTCTCTTCAACACCACCCCTTCTATTGTCACCCGCTGTGCAGTGGTGTACATGGTAAGTTTCCAGAACCTGATCCTGACAAAGGCATGGTGTTTAGGATAACAGCCTGTCCTGTCAGTGGTGCCTTGCCTCTATTCCCAGCTGAGTGGCCCCCCATCTCCCCCTCCAAAAAGCCTCATAATCCAGTAGTAAAACTGTCATTAACACTACCCTGGGAATGGCCCTGGGTTAGGCCATTGATGTGAATTGTTTGAACAGCAAAGGAAAGATTGCCCTGAAGCCATTTTTACTGTATGACTCAGAACTCTGGAAGACATTACCAAGACAGTAATACTAAGTGGAAAACAACCCCCGAGGGCTGGGGCTGCCTAAGCTGACTGATTCTTGCAGCATGCACAGCCTCAGCACACCTCCCATCTCAGATTGCCATTGTTTGTTTTCTTTTGATCATTCCAGAGAACTGTGATGCCTTTAACTTGTTTTTGTTGCAGCACCTATTTTGGCTTTAAATAAACCTAAATTTAACCATAGTGTGAAGGATGATGAAGTAAAGGTTAAAAAAAAAAAAAAAGAATGCTATATTTATGTTTTCATGGGATTTTCTTTTGCTTTTTGACACTAGGACCCTGTTGATCTGGGATGGAAGCCATACATTAAGTCGTGGCTTTCCAAAACATCAAAAACTTTAAGTCAACGAGGAATGGAGTGTCTTGAATTAATGATTAAAAAGAATGTTACAGAAGGGCTCGAGTTCCTGAAGAGGCACAGAAAGTTTATACCGTATCCCATACAAGATGTGACAGTCATCATGACCCTCTGCAGGATTCTAGACGCTTTATTTGAATTCATGCGTATAAAGAGAGGAGCTGCAAAAAGTGAGTCTCCCCTGAGTCACACTGAGGAAATGTTGTCCCCACTCCTCGGTGGCAGCTAGTAGTTTTTAATGAAAGAAAAATGAAGGCAAGAAGATAGTAGAATGTTCATCTGTTTGAGTCAACAGCCAACATGTACATAGAACAAGCTAAAAACTCTTAGCAGAGGCACGCATCCACAGGGGTAAACTAATAACATATGTGTTGAGGTTCGTTATACTCAAAGAGCCCTTAGGAGATCTTGATACTCAAGAATGTTTTGTTGTGTTTTAAGGACGCTTCAGGTTAGGAAGTGTGTAAACCTATCCTGTGATCACGCAGAGGCAAGAGCAGGGAAAGCCGCAAAGCAATGAGAGGCACTCGTTCGTGTTTCTTTTTCCTGTTGGCATCTCAGGCTGGGCACCTTCTGCTGACTTATCTTTTGGCTTCACTGTGCCTTTGGTCTATACAGTTTGATCAGAGGCCATTGTGGTCACTGCTTACATACCTGTCTGATAGACTACAGCTTTCATAGCTCTGCTGAAATTTGACTTTTTAAGCATGTAACACACAGTGCCCCTCTGTTTGTGAAGGGTTACATTCAGATAAGTCCACCTTGACTTAACGTTTTAAGTTGAAGACACACTAAACACCCCTTAGCTTGTAATGTGGTTTTATTGTGCCTCCCCTGAAAGGCTGTTAGGAGTTTTGTTACAAGTTAGCTGAAGAAAGTTGGTCACTAGGTACCAGATCTTGGAGAATCTCGTCCTGGCTCCTTCCTCTCTCACTCTCTCTCCTTCCTGTCCACAATGAGGTGAAGAGCCACCCTCCCCACACATCCCACCTCCGCAATGATCTGCCTCACCAAGGCCCAGGATCAGCTCAGCTAACCACTATGGACTAAGATGGCTGAAACCACAAGCCAGAAATGAATCCTTCCTTATTACAGTCATGCCGGGCATTTTGTCATGGAAATGGGAAAAATGACTAACACAGAAAAGTGGTACCAGATGTAGGGGCTCACTACTGTTACTAACCCTGACAACGTGGTCCTTAAGCCTATAGAACTGGTTTCCAGAAATATTTGCAGATATTGGACTGCAGACGCCCTAAAATGTAAACAGAACTTAGTGACTCAGGTGGGAGCTAAGACCAAAATGCCAGCAAGGATGTGGACAGCCAAGGCCAGGCCATGTGGTTTCAAGTCTAAATGAGACCTCAACTGATAATTGGACTAGAGTCCATGCGTTCGTGTTACATTCAAAGAATCTGTCTACATTTTGTCCATGTTCTGAGACTGGACGAAGCTGAATTTAAATGTTTATACCGATTAATTTGGCAGGGGAAATTCTGAGACAGCATAGCATTCCAGCTCTGACATAGTTATTGCTAGCTACTCCTAGCCAGGTTATTGTGAGATTCTGGAACAAAAAAGTGGAGTGGAAAACTTGAGGAGGGTGGGTGCAGGTGTCTCAAAAGGCTGGTTTAAAATCAGGCCTGGTTCCTGAGAAAATCACTTCAAAAGAAGCCAACGAGCTCACATTTGGACGATAGGAAAGATACCTCCATGACATCACAGGAATGAGCTGGACCTCCGCCAGCTTTAGGGTCAAAGGTATGAAAGAGTAAGCTCCTTTTAAAGACTTTGCTGAGAAGAAAATACCTTCAAGACACCACACCCCTGCAGGCCTGCCTAGGTAGTCGTTTTCCTTGCCTTTGTTTTCACTGTGCTCAACCACTCAGGTACCCAGAGACTGCTGCAAGGCCCTAGGGGTGAGAGTCCAGTAGCTGCCAAGGGGAATCTCATCGCCATATTCCCCAGCGTTCATACGTTCATTCACAGAAAGATAAACATCTGAAGGAATGCTTGGAGTAACTCAGTCTTCACATTAATACCGTTCTAACACAATTTAGTTACATATTGAGAGGTTGGTCTCCCTAATCTGTCTCTGTGGCCCCTTTAGTAGCCATGTTCATAGGTTCCAGGAAGAGGGAATACAGCCTTCCCCCGGCAATGTCTTCTGGGTCATTTTCTTTGCTTACTTTGAGGATGGAGTTAAGCTTGGCTATTAGCATCACCCACCTAGATGAACTAGTCATCAGATGTTTTGATCCTGTCCTGGGGGTGTTTAGTGTCTCTAAACCTGAGAGTGTCCCCTCTCTTGGGGTATTAAAGTTCAGAACTAGGGCTCAAAAATGAGAGTAGCTGAGCTCCAGAGAAAATGAAACAAATAATCCCAAACTCTTAAAGGAAATCATCTGGAAAATATTAATCTAAATACTAAAGCCATTTGTTCTCTTATCTCCTGGGGATTTGTTTCTGATAAAAGTTTCGGTGCTGGCTTTCTGTAGGCCAGAGTTTACAGTAAGACTCTGATAGCGGTGAAGATTATAAGGCATAGTGGCCTTATAACCAGGAGGATTCCATCAAAGGGGAGCAGAAATGATTCCCAGAAAACTATGATGATATCTATCTCACACACACACACACACACACACACACACACACACACACACACACAGTCAGTCAGTCAGTAGGTCAGTAATGTATCAGAGGCTTGAAAAATGAGAGACCTGGAGTTGAAGGAGTCATTTGGCCATTTCCAGACGGGAGCTAGATGCCAAGGCAATAACTTACAAAACAAAGAGGCATCTGGGACTCTCTGTAACATCGCAGGAAGTTTCTAAACAACAGTTACACTGAGCTCTCTCCACAAGAAACTACAGCCATTTTCTTCAACAGGTTATACTAAGAAAAGAGGAGTACTCAAATTTATTTTATCCTTTGCTTTGTCTTGTGACAAAGCTAACCTTGACCTTGTAGCCAGGATGACCTCCTGCTTAAACCTCCTGAAGGTGGAGTTACAGGCGTGGTCACCACATCCACTTTTATTGTTAAAAATATGACTTTTGTAGAAGGATAAAAAGAGACTACAACTGGTGTATTCAATTTTTTTCATAAAAACGGAGCAAAATTATATAGTGAGTATATATTTTTCAAAAAATTAGTTTCCCTCTACTCTTCCTTTTACTTCTCATCAAGTTAGTTCCTCAATGACTACTTTACTGAAGGAAATGACACCTGCCTCCTACAGCAGCAACTCTTAACACCTGGTAGTTCCTCAGGAAAGGGTGGGGCCTGTGGGCACTTCCTTACCCTTGACAGACATTGATGTCTAGACTGTACCAAAGTATAACACTAAAGGAAGGTGCCAACTAAGGTACCAGTTAAGTCAACCTTGTTAAAGCTATTTAGCAATGCATGCTGAAAATACTGATAAATTCGCTTTAGCTTTGTTGTCTAGGATGTTTTATAGAGTTATAATTAGAGAAGTAGACAATGTTTTATGCACAAGGAGGTTTATACATAGCAGAACTATTTATAGTCATTAAAAACAACCTGAATTCCAACAATGGGAGATTGGCATAATAAATTATATTGCAGCCAAATCATGTTTCAAAGGACACACAATGGCATAAAAACAGCCTTTAAAATGAAAGAGCATAATAAGAATGCAAGCCTTTCCATTTTTATCTGAGTTTAAAATTTAAAATACGTTGTGTACTTTATGTTAGTCCATAAGTGATAACAGTGATTATTTTGATGGTTATGTAGGAGAGTGAAACTGTGGGTTTTTCTGCATACTTTTCTGTTTTGAAATGTTCTGAAAGAGATACATTTTAATATTCACACAACTATTAGAAAGCTGAGTTATGAAGAATGAGTCGTGATTTATTCTGTTTTTCTCTGCTGAATGGATGACTTGCACAGAAGGAGTCAGGAGTAAGGATGGAGAGACACAGTCTTCCTGGAATGCTCCAGTGTGAAGTACTCTGCTGCGGCAGTTCACAGCCAGACAATGTAGACAGTGTTACCAGTTGAGCCTCACTAATTAGCCCATGGAACTTTAGGTCTGTTGTTAATTGTGCAAAAATCCTGTTTCTAAGGGGATGGCGGAGCAAGTAACACCACAACCAAAGAGACGAAAACCATGAAAGTCAAGTTCAAGGATGAAGAGAAAAGGTCAGTTACATTCATCCAGCAAATGTGTTTGGAGAACCTACTAGATGTGAAACACCCAAGGACACATAGGATCATTGTCAGTAAACCACAGTTTGTGATTTCATAATACTAAAGTCTACATTGTTTTATCCCAACTCAGAGTTCTCTGTAGCTAATAAAAGATGATCACATTTTCATGGTATTTTAGCATAGTAAGATTGTTATAAAAATGTTCATCTTGCCTTTACACATTTTAGAATGGAATAAAATTGATGTGAGTGTATTTCATGTGTCAGCCACTTATAAGCTATGACGTGTTGAGCCAGTTGTAGAGTTTTAAAAGCCTTGTATTGCTTACAAAACTGGAATGATAATGTGATGTCCTACCTGTCTAGATTAGTTAGGTTAATAGGTGCATGGTACACTACAGCTGTGGAATTATTCTTTTTATGTCCCTTCTGGATGATGACCTCTGCTGAGTCTCTGCAACCTCCACAGCCCACAGAGTGATAAGCCACAGGGGTCAAGAAGGCAGTGCAGCTCAGCACAACTAAGTAGCTGGTGTTGGTTCAAACTTTGGGAGTCTGGCCCTCAGTGGTTTATTTTAGGCATATTTGAGCACAGTGTGCAATTTGAAAAAAAAATTTATGGTGGAAATTAATTCAAGCCCATGTTCATAATAAAGCATTCACAAATCTCTTTGAGGAACAAAGTAAACTAAATAAAAATGGGATTTGACTGTATCTTTGGTAAAGTATGTGTGACACCTTCCATAGATAGGTTCTGTAGATTGAGACAAACAAGCCTATGAGAAGGTTCTCAGAGAATCCCATGTGGTGTCTGGCACACAGTGCAAGAGTCACCAGGCTAGGTCCCTTGGAGAAAAAGCCTGTGTGCTATTCCAGGATCCCCTAGCGCTTGCTGTGAGCATGAGGACCTCTGCCTCCCACATTAACACACTGTTACCCTCATATCTTCCTCAACTCTGTGCTTTGTTCATTCTTTCGTGGCCTGTGAAAAGGGCATCATGTCCACTTAATTCAGAGTGGCTGATTAATAGCAACAATACTTGCTAAATTATACACAACAGGATGCTTCAGACGGTATTATGCCAACACGTTACCTGCTGATAGTTGCCAATGAATTTCAATTTGATACATCTTAGTTTCTCATACTTTATAGATGATCTTATTGATAATATTAAAATAATGCAAGATGTTAAAAATTAGGCCCAAACCTCCTGTTTTACCCTGTCATCATATGTAAAGTATGTGTAAATACCAAATGAACTATTAAACATGTATCAGAAGTATATCATGGTAAAGGTATATGTACATATATTAAATAGAATTATTTATGTTAAAAATATATGATAAATTTGTCAACACATTACCAAAAATGGATATGAAACACAAGTAGGAATGTAACTAATTTATGTGACTTATCTAAGGAAGCATTATGTATTGGGTCTAAAATCTTACATCAATACTTTATTACAATTTTTTTTGCAAAACTTTGACGTGATGCTGAGATAAATTGTCTAACCACTTACAAAGCTTTGACATTCACTTCCCCACACAGCTACTACAGGGATGAAAACGCATGGTATTTGGAGAAAAACCCTGAAAAGCTAACACTGATGATTCGGAAGATCTTTGTGTTTGCATTTACATGGGCATTTGGAGGACTTTTAAAGCGTGAAGACCAGCATGAGGAAGACCTGCTATTTCGCTCCAGTTATGAACCTGATTCTCTTGCAGAAGTGACCTATAATTTTGACAACCTTATTCATGAATTATTTGAAGAAGAGTCAGAAAGAGGTCAGTTGCCTACCAATTATAAACTAAATAATCCATGTTTGCTAAAAGTGTAAAATCTAAGTTATGCAAAAAATAGGAAGATGATAATGGGAAGTGTGTTAGGTGGGTAAAGAATGTTAAGGTCTTTTTTGGATAGAAATATCAAACTTTGGCTTAATTGGGGCAATATATAAATCAGTATATTTAAAACAAACAGAATGCTAAAATAAATTAATATATGTGGTACAAATAACAAAGTAAGGCAGAGGAGGAGTAAACTAAAAGAGAAGCCAAAAACTTAAAACACATTGAAGAACACTATATTTAAAAATAATAGCAACCTACAGGAGCTGGGGAAATGGCTCAGAAGGTAATAGAATTTTCTATGTAACCTGAGTTCAAATCCCTAGCATCTACTCAAAAAGCCAGGAGCTGCTGCGTGTACCTGCAGCCCCAGCATTGGGGTGTAGAGATGGAAGGATTCTGAAACCAACAATCCTAGCCAAATGGTAGGTTTGTGGCTCAGGGAGAGCCACAGTGTCTCATGGCGCTAAAGTAGACAGTGACAGAAGACAACTGATAGCCTACTCTGGCCCCTACACATGTGCCCAAGGTGCATGTGTACACATACATGCATGTACCACATACGCAAGGACTCAAAAACCAATTGTGAACTCATATGAATTTAACACCATAGTTTTATCAACAAAAATTTAAGGATACTGAGAGAAAACTAACAACTCTAAGGTCGTAGTTGAGTTGTGACTCATGCCTACAATCCCAGGGCTTAGAAAGTAAGGGCAGGAAGTTACCCTCGAGTATACAGCAAACTTGAGTCAAGCCTGTGCTGTGTAAGACCTTATCTCAAAAAGAAAAAGAAACCACAACAAATTATTTTTAACATATCTCGAAAGACACTACAAAAGGGAGACAAGCTATAAAAACTAACATGGTATATATTAATATATTAGCCATGGTTAGACATATGCATCTATCCAGTTAAATAGTAACTCTGCTATCTTTGATGAAAATGTGGCTAATCCATTTTTCTTTTTTAACTTATGGTTTTCAATAAATGTATTATTTTTTAAGTGAGAAAGATATATGGTTTACAAATATTTTCAACATTCTGTATTACATTGGCTTGACCTGAGCCAGTATGTTACTGGAATTAACTAGCATCCAAACAACACAGTAATAACAAGAACTTTGGGATAAGATTTCAAAGGACATTTGACCACAATTTGCTCTTTTCTACATGTAAAAATGATTAAAAGTTAGCAAACTTTTGCTTTTGTACTAGCCAGTGTTTAGAGGAAATGGGCTGCCTGTTTTATATAGTTGCATGAACTTCACTGGACTCCTGGCTCACGAATCCTTACCTCTCAGGTAGAGTTCATGTCATTGGTGAGCCACTTTCTTACTGGATTCTTGTTTGTGTTGTTTTCAGACTCAAGTATCAACTTACCAAGTGGAGAACGGTCTATATTTGGGTATTTTGTGGACTTACAGCGTTGTGAGTTTATGCCTTGGTCAGACTTAGTTCCTAATGCTCAAACAATAATCCAAAGAGGTAAGTATAATTACTTTTTAAAAGTTTTTAACTTCTCTAAAATTCTGGAGTTGTGTTAATCATAAAAACACATGTGTTTGCAACACCAAATAATATGTAGCTTTGTAGGGACAGCTTCTATTCATATTTATAAAATGTGCCTTGAGTTCACCTTAGAACATTATAAGAGCTGTGTAGTAGAGACAGGAGAGATGACTCCAAGATGAAGAGTGCTGTCTGCTCTTCCAGAGGACCCAGGTTCATCTCCCAGCACCCACATGGCAGCTTACAGTCATCTGTAACTCAAGCTCCAGGGAATCTGATGTCCTCTTCTGGACTCCCTGGGCACCAGGCATGCATGTCATGCACAGACATACATGCAGGCAAAACACCCACAGATATAAAATAAATAAATAATTTTAAAATGCATAGTGTATTTAGGCACAATTTAAAGCTATAGTGTGTAGAGATTCTCCAGTGACAGTGTCCAGTGGTTTAATTAGCTATGGCCACTAACCAATATTGGAAAGTAACTCTTTAAAAGTAAGAAAAACACACACATAAGATCATGTATTTGCTTGTAAACAAAACCAGCAATTTAAAAAGAACAAGGTGGACATGGTGGTTCACACCTGGAATCCCAGCGCTTTGGAGGCTAAAACAGGAAGATAGCCACTAGTTCAAGTCCAGTCTGGAATACATAGTGAGTGCCAGTCCAGCCTTTAGCCCCCTATCTCATAAGAGCAACAGCAAACACGTAGAGAATGATGGTCTGATTTTTTATGTCACAAGTACCCATGGGCTCTAAATGGCTTTTATTTACAACTTGCTTCTGCTTATCACAGAAGATTCCTTAAGCTTGCTCAACTATGAGAGCTTCGTAGGGGATGAAGGCGAGAACTTAACAACAAAACTCCATTAATATTGAAGTTAAAAGTTATTTCAGCTTTATAGTTTTCAACTTTTAGTGGTGTGGACACCATACATTTTGAACAGAAATCATGATGATTTTTTTTTCAATTTGGGTCTTTTCCCAGGCTAGTCAGAAGCAATGATCAGCACTGGGTAGTCACCAGTAGCTGCAGCTTCCAGCCAGCCCCACAACCTCAGGGTGAACAGCCTATACTCCCCAGTATACTGTGCTGCTCAACATAGGATTATTGGAAGTAACTCCATCATATGTTGAACATTAATAAATGAATGATTGACAAGGATGCTGGGAAACGGCAGAGGCAGCAGAAGCCAGGTTGACAAGGCAGCGACCTCCAGAAAGCTACAGCAGAGGCGGCCTGCTTGCCAGAAGTCCTTGTGAAAACATGGCCTCTGTCGCCACTGTCCCACAGCCCTGCCTTCTTTAGCCTCAGCCTCCTTAGCCATGGCTGGCAGGAAAGGCATAAAGAAGAAAGTCCCCACTACCAAAGTCTTTAGCACAGTCAAATGACCCAACATCAGAAGCAGACATGGGTTTATGAATCAAAGTGATAGCCAAGAGCTTGTATTTGTAGTGTCGTTGGGAAGAAAAATCCAGACCTGTGAGATGGCTCAGTGGATAAAGGCCACCAAGCCAGGTGACCTGAGTTTGAGCCCTGGGATCCACATAGTAGAAAGAGAGAACCTGCTCCCACAGAATCCTCTGAACTCTACCCACTCACTCCGGCATGTATATGACCGCACACACACTAAAGTATACTTTTTTAAAGAATGTTTTTAAGGAAGAATCCATGGTGGTCTCTGATCAATGTAGAAGATGGAGGAGAAACTGTAGATTTAATGCGGTTGGAAGAGAATGGGATGCTGAAGCAGCTAATGGGATTGGCCCCACAAGTTCTCCTAACAGTTTAGCGCTGCTTGGCACAGCTTCAGCCAAGGCTGCTTTGGCAGATGCCATGAACCTCCCAGTAACACTGCTGAGAGGGAGAGGTGAAGGCGTGCATGCGATGAAATCTACCATTCCACCCAAGGCAACCCATGCTGGGCCTTCAAGTCAAAAGTCAGCTTGAAAGTACTTGAAAGGAATCACAAAGTGTAAAACATGACAATGTCAGGGCTAGAGAGGTGGTTTGGGGGTTAAGAACACGTGCTGCTCTTGCAGAGGACCCAGTTTCAGTTCCCAGAGCCTACACAAGAGCATACAACCACCTATCACTCCAGTCTCAGGGGATCCAGTCCCCTCTTCTGGCCTCCATGCAAAAACTGCAGACAAAACACTTATACACACACAATAAGAAATATTTCAGTGACACGGTCAATTTAAGAAAGAATTGAATAAAGCTTTAAATATTTTACGTATTACATGTATGCATTGTGCATATGTGCATGGTGGGGAGGCATATGTGCTGAGGCAATTGTGTGGAAGTGAATAAGCATGTCTAGGATTACCCAGCTTGCATAGAGAGAGCCTTTACCACTGAGACATTTCGCTGGCCCCGAATAGATCTTCTACAAAGGAAAAATGCAGAATGAAAACACAAACCAGGCCTGGAAAGTTGGCTCGGCAGTTAAGAGTTCTTGTTGCACCTGCTGAAGACCTGGATTTGATTGCAGCACCCACGTGGTCTCATAGCCATCTCTTTCTCCAGCCCTAAGGGATCCAGCATGCTCTCTGACCTTCTATGACACCAGGCATGCACATGGTACACAGGTACACTTGCAGGAGGAATACTCATACACATAAAATACTAAAATAAAAATTTTTAAATGAATAAATGAATAAAAACCCAAAATAATCCACTTGAGCATTTTAAGTTAATGTTTTTTGAAGATACAAAACAGGTTACAAAAGAGAAAATATAAAGATACAAAACTTAAAAGATAATTACTGACTTGCCCAGCAAGTATCGAGTAGCAAAAGCAATGGGCTGCTATCTCATTCCAAGTCATCTGAAACTTAACAACTGTTTTCTGACCTTAGGGACATCATTGCTGACTGACTTCCAGGGATCTAGTGACAATGTGCTGAGGATGAAGGAATGTGGGGAATATGTGAACTACACTGCCACCAGGGACACCATCTGCCTGTCTTTCCTCATGAGCCTTCTCCTGAAGAACTCCTACCCTGTCCTTCTCACAGGTCTTAAAAATAAGTAACAGGGAATTTCTAAGTTAGGAAGAAGTTTAAGGATTATTAGGTCTAATCATGTTTAAGTGGGAATTAAGATGCCCTGAAAATTTAGAGAGACTAACAGCCTATGAAAGCTGACTTTAACAATGGACATTGTACGCCTGGCTATGTACTTCCCTTGTCTTGCTTCTTTTCTTCTCCACTCCACCCCCCCCCCTTTTTTTTTTTTTTTTTGGATGGGTTCTTGCTGAGCAACCCAGCCTACCATTGAACAGGTGATCTCCCTCAACTTCCCAGGTGCTGGAATTATGGGTGCACCCACCACTCCAGACTTGGGATGTTTATATTGTTTCTACCGTTTCAAGCTCTAGAAATATACACATTGGATAAATATGTGGTTGACTTCCATAATCCATGGGCCCTGATCCTTAGAGGACCACCTGTGGTAACACCAATTGTCTAATTAAACTTAAACATGCTATTTGTAAATACGGCATAAAAGTTTTCCAGTCTTTTGCCATTACCGCAGGAACAACTCAATACAGTTCCTGTTTGTCTGACTAACATTTTCTTGTCTCTGACCTGTGCTGTGTATTACCAGTGACAAATAAGTGTTCTCAGAGACATAAACAAAGAGCTTTAGTGGTGTGACACTCAGATAACACGTATTCATTTGCCTCTGGCTTGCTGTAAGGAAACCTTTTCTGTTTTGTGAGTCATGAGTCTTTGCTGTGCCTCAATAAATCTATTTTTAAATGCTACCTTAGATTTTGTTAAAAAATAAAAAAATAATAATAATAGTAATAGAGTAATAGTAATAATAATAATTTTTAATGTATGCCTGTAATCCCAGTACTCAGAGGAGGCTGAGGCAGGAGGATTGTTGAGTTCAAGGCCACCATAGGCTACATAATAAGATCCTCCCTCAAAAAAAAAAAAAAATGATGAGGTGGGCTGCGGAGAGGGTTCAGGGTCAGCAGCATTTGCTGCTCTTGCAGAGGGCTCAGGTTCATTTCCTAGCACACACTTTGTAGTTCCTAACCATCTATAACTCTGGTCCCAGGAGAGTCTACAAAGTCGTGGGCATGGTGCACGCACACATACAGATACAGCACCCACGCTCGTAAGACGTCCTTTTCAAATTGATCTTGTTTTGTTTTGTTTTGTTCAAAGAGCTTCATTTAACGTAGTTCTAGTGTGCTGTAAGCAAGAAACAGTTGTGATGGGCTTAAATGAACATAAAAATTATAATTATCCCCAATGAACTTCTCTCACATTTAAAGCAGAAGAGCAAAACTGTTGTCCATGCCAGTTTCAATGGATAAATAGTGTAACTTTGACGCGTGGCTCTAACCTAATGTATCTCCCCCCCCCCCCCAGGAGACTCTGGTGTTGGCAAGACCACTGCCATCAGTGAGATGCTTGAAAAGCTAGAGGGCCGAGGAACGTTTGATATAAAATTCGGGTCAATTTTAGGAAAAGTCCTGTTACATAATGAAATTAAAAGATCAAGGTACATCTATTCAACTTTAAATTTGGCTTATCTGGTAAGAATGTTTCCTTGCCGGGCGGTGGTAGCACACCTCTAACTCCAGCACTCAGGAGGCAGAGGCAGGCGAATCTATGTGAGTTCAAGATCAGCCCGGTCTACAAGAGCTAGTTCCAGGACAGCCTCCAAAGCTACACTGAGAAACTCTGACTCAAAAAAAAAAAAAAAAAAAAAAAAACATTTCCTTGATGAATGTCGACTTTGTTCTTTTTTTTTTCTTTAATTTATCTTTCTTAATTTACATATTGATCCCAGTTCCCTCTCCCTCACTCTCTCCCACCCTCCCATGTCCACTAACCACCCTCCTATCCCATCCCCCCCCACACACACTCCACATGTAGGGTGATGTCTTCCAGGAGAGTTTATCTAAGTCTATCAAGTCATTTGGAGTAGGGACTAGGCCCTCCCTCTTGCCTCTGCGATAAGGGAGTATCCCTCCATGGGGAATGTGCTCCCAAAGTCCTTTTGTTTACCAGGAATATATCCTGGTTCCACTGTCAGAGGTCCCTTAGACTGCCCAGGTCTTCTAACTGAGACCCATGTTCAGGGGGTCTGAGTCAGTCCCATGCTGGATTCCCAGCTATCAGTCTGGGGCCCCATTGGTTCCTCCTTGTTCAGGTCAGCTGTCTCTGTGGGTTTCTGTAGGCCTGGTCTTGTCCTCCCTCTTGACAATTTGAGCAACAGTGGAAAGGCTACTTTAAATGCCCTTCCCGGATATGATGACTAACTTATCCACCATCATGGAGCCCTCATCTAGTAGTTGATGGAAACACAAGCAGACACCCACAGCTAAACACTGAGCTGAACTGGAATCCAGATGCGGAGAGGGAAGACAAGACCAGGCTACAGAAACCCACAGAGGCAGGTGACCTGAACAAGGTTGACTTTGTTCTTACAAAACAAATCTTTTATATGACAATGAGAATTATGAGGCAATGAGAAAAAAATATTTTCTCAATTT
This sequence comes from Phodopus roborovskii, assembly GCF_943737965.1. Lineage (NCBI taxonomy): Eukaryota > Metazoa > Chordata > Mammalia > Rodentia > Cricetidae > Phodopus > Phodopus roborovskii. The sequence goes on from NW_026126433.1 coordinate 50,775,950, forward strand.
CTCGTGTGTGTGTGTGTGTGTGTGATGTAATGAACTGTTTAAATGTATGCATGCATTATAAAATTATATCAGCTGATTAACACACCTGTCACCTCATGTACTTACATTCTGTAGTAAGAACGCTTTAAAACTACTCTCCCTGCAGTTTTGCAATACATGTTAACAGTGACCTCCATGGCCAGGTAATACATCTTAAAATCAGATCTCCTGTTTGCATCCTTGGCAGACACTCCATTTATCCCCGCTCATCCTCGGCCCCTCTTTCTGCTTTTATGAGTTCAGCTTTCTTCAGATTCTCAGTATAGTGGAGACTATATAGAATTTAATCCTTCTTGCCTGAATCAGTTCACTCTTTCAATAGCAATATCCTGAGTTTTGTTTTTTTATTTAATAATCACTTGTATTCTTTTATTTTAATTATGTATCTGGGTGTGGGTGTGTGTGGGTGTGTGTGTGAATGCCAATGCCTGCAGAGGCCAGGAGTGCCCGTCATATACTCTGAAGCTGGAGTTTTGGTCATTGTGCGCTGTCTGACGTGAGTGCCAGGGACCAAACTCCAGTCCTCAGCAGGAGCAGTAGTGCTCTCGGCCACTGAGGCATCTCTCCTGCCCGGGAGTTACTTCTGCTACCTTTCTCTTTCTGTTCAGGATGTGCTGTGTCTATTTGGAGCCTTGTGATTCTACAAGAAAAATGAAAAGTAGCTTGAGTTTTGATAGAGATTACACTGAATTCGTAGATCATTTTGGGTAGTATAAACACTGTAACAGTACTGATTTTTCTAAACCACGAATACTGGCTATAGCTCCAGAAAGCTTGTGTGACTTTTAAACTTCATTATAGCTTTCAATATATAGATTTTTTTTAATTATTGAGATAATCATTATAGCTTTTGCCCACTATTCTATTACTATGATGTATCACTTTTATTGATTTGTATATGTTGGACCATCCTTGCATCCTACAGATAGATCTCTCTTGATCATGAAGAATGGTCTCTTTAATGAGGTGTCAAGTTTAGGTTTGTAAGTTTTCTATTAAAGATTTTTGCATCTGTGTTCCTAAATGATACTTTCCTGAAATTTTCTTTGTTTATAGCATCTTCTTATCAGGGTAATGCTAGCTTTATGAAATATTCCTTCTACCTCCATTTTTTTTTTTTGGTAGCATATGAGCAAGGTATCTATCTTCCTTTAAATAATCAGAAGTCAGTGTGGAAACCATGCAATGTGAAACCATCCACAGTTCTGAGATAACCTTTTCTTTGATGGAGGACTTTTGTTACTGATTTAACCTCCTTCCTTATTATTGGTTCATCCTAATTTTCTATTTAGAGGGAAATCTTTACTTTTTTCCAAAGTGTTAACTGTCAGATCCATTCCTTTATATCAGATATACTTGCATTTATTTTAAATACAACTAGTTTTAGAACCACACATTTTGTATAACATAAAATGTAACTATAAGCTATTTTCCTCCCAGAGAAATGCACCTCATCTATTTACAAAGTTTTGCATAATATCAATTTGTTGTAATAGAATAAATCATCTACATATGAAATATAAAAAGACTTTTTATAAGGAGCTTGTGCCTATCATTGTGAATTTTGTCTGCCTCTTCCTAAAAGAAAATTATAAACCTCTTTTGCAAATAAAATTTTCTGAAATGAAGCACATTTCTGAAATTAAGTCTCACATTGTTAAAATACAAGAGAAGCCTATTTTTCCAGCCGAATAAGGAAATAGCATGTGGAGAGGTCTTAAGACTATAAAAGTGGGAACAGGAAAAGAAATGTTTTCTTGTAGGAAATCTGAGTAAAATTGATGACATGCTATTACTTTAATTAGATTTTATTACTACGACTAAAATGATAAACTAATGTTGGGTCCTTTGCTCCCAACAGCATACGGCAGAACATCAGCATCTTGATTGCTGACACCTACAGAACAGTTGTCGGCGATTTTGGTAAGTGTGACCATGTGGGATCAAAGGTTCTCTGTGGTGGCCATGCAAAGCCATTCCTTACTGTGAGAAGCCACAGAGTAAAAACTAGAATTGCTTTAATCCCAGCACCCAGGAGGCACAGGCAGGCAGATCTCTGAGTTCAAAGCCAACCTGGTCTACAGAGATAATTCTAGGACAACCAGGGATATTATACAGACAAACCCTGTCTCAGGGAAAAAAATTTAAAAAGTTTAAAAAATTGGAATTGTTCACTTAAAATACAACCTGTTGGAAGTTATTCAGGACCCACTCAAAACTCCTGGGAAGGTACAAGAGGCTATGATGGAAGAGCCTGGATGTTCTCATAGGTGACCCCTGTCGCCTGGTAGAGGGGCAGGTGAGATCCAGAAGGTGCTGTCTGGCTCCATTATTCCCTGGCTTCTAGCACAATGCAGGAGAAACTCATGATTCTGGAGCTCTCATGCCAGGACGTAAAGCAGAAGCGTGAGTCCAGAGACAATCTGGGGTCTTAAACTACTGTAACATTATCCCACACGTCCCTCTGGATCATTCTGCCTCTGGGAATGAGTCTTGCATGCTGCTTTCCCGTCATTCAGTTCGATGTGTCTAACAGACACAAAGGAGAAGATCTTTCATTCCACTGCATGTGCTATGGTTTCCGCCATGCAGTTTACAATGAAAAATGATGGAACCATTGAAAGCCGCTGTTCCTCTCTGAGATGCAGCATTGTCATTAAAAGAACAACGGTGAGATAAAATTGCTTATTCCAAATTTCCTAACACCCTAAAATACAGCAAACATGTCTTAAACTGCCCTAAATTGATTTCTCTTTTTGTATTTGGCATTGTAGATCAGAGTACAAAGAAAGTAGAGATTAAAACTGATGACAGCACAATTAAAAATGATAAAGGAATTATAGTCTCCACAATAAATTTTACCACCAATATGACAGCAACCAAAACCAAGGAGATGATCCTGCGGAAGTTAATCAGAAGAACCAAAGACATACTCGGAGCTCCGAAAAATAACAGGGTAACACAGCCCCTGTGGGCCATCTGCTTGTTTGAGTCGAGTAGTAAATTGGTTTGTTTTAGTTTGTGAAAAGGAGACCATACACTCCTGAGCATTGTTTTAAAATGCACTTACAATGGGGACTTGGGTTTTTAAATCAGTGTATTCCTCTTCCAGTATGATGGGTTGCACTGGGTGAGGATTACTAAGACCAGAAGAATATGCCAAAATCTAGATAAAGGTTTCCTAGAACCTGAGTTAGCTGCTGGTGCCTTGGTGCTGTAATTTCTAGCTCACTTTCTCCCGCCGCAAGGAGCACTAAAAGAAAGAGGGACTTCTAGAACCCAGGGGCTCTAGAAGGCATGAAGGGAATGACTTGTGGGAACAAGGCAGGCATGCGTGGGGGGTGGTATTGATCAGACTCTCTTCATCTCACCTCCAGGCTGCTTGGCATGGAATCAGCTGTCAGTTTATTACCTGAGTCACAATGGGAATTTATGATCACTGACTCCCATTCATTACCATGAAGTTAGTTCAGGGTCAAGAGTTTTGCAAAATTTACAAATAAGCCTGCATGGGGTCCCTAGGAGTCCTTGCTCACAGTGGCTGTGTCACCTTTAGCGGATCTTCAGGTTCCCTTGATGTCAACTAAAGATTTGGATAAAACTGGTAGATCTTTGCCTTCGTGAATGAACTTTAGGGAGTTTGAAAGGGTTTCTTCAGCAACTTATAATCACACCATTAGAAAATGAAGGTGTGGTACACACCTTTAATCCCAGCACTCAGGGAGCAGAGACAGGCAGATCTCTGAGTTCGAGGCCAGCCTAGTCTACAGAGCTAGTTCCAGGACAGCCAGAGCTGTTAACACAGAGAAACCCTGTCTCAAACCACTATGCCTCACCAAAAAAAGGAAATGCAGGCAAGAAACATGGCTGCCAGTCTGTATTTCAGGAGGAGAAATACCTTTAAAAAAAAATGACAGTTACAAATTTGGAAATTAAAGCAGCTATTTATATTTTTATTTCACAAAAAAATAAACACAACCAAGAGTTTATTACACAGAGATTATGATCAATACACTTGACTGCATAATAGTTTCCTAGGTGAAAAGTAACATTGATATAAAAACTGGAATATGTTTCTGAATTTTTCTTCCCAAACCAGTGTGAGTATGAAATAGAAGAGCTAAACCCTACAACAGGTCCTTGCCATGAAGTAAGCACATAAAAAGAAAATGCTTATAGAGCTAGCACATTCACAAGTGCATGCCACAGTTAGATTGCTTTATCAGCAACAAAAAAAAAAGCACTCCTGAGTATCGTTGTTTTAGGGACTAAAGGTGCAGAGTTTCTGCTGATTTGAATGCTTGCTGTCTTGTAAGACCGTAGCTTCAAAATAGATAAGATTTTCTGCTTTTAACTTTTAAAAAGCAGATTATTGCATATAATTTTGTTCTTGAACAATAGCATAATGTTTGTAATTCAAGATTTTTAAAAGGTTGTACTAAATAAGGTTTCAAAACATTCTATCTCCCTTCAGATTGTAGTATTCGTTGATGACTTGAATATGCCAGTACCAGATAACAGTGGAGCACAGCCACCCCTGGAATTGATCAGGCAGTTATTGGAAATGGGTGGGATTTATGATACCGAAAGAAATACATGGAAGGTACAGTATACACTAAGATTTTATCCTTACTAGATATTATTACTGAACACTTACAGCAACGTTGAGTGAAGACTTTAGGAAGTCTAGTTATGTAAATGTTAAGTGTTAAGTGTTAAGACCCATCTGGAAATCAAAAGCCCATTGTTCCAAAACTGACTCCACCAATAGCAACTGCCTGATCCTCCTCATAAGACAAGATGATGGTGTTGCAAAAAGTTTCACATCTCGGGAGACTTAAGCTCAGATCCCACTGAAACACACTCACTAGTGAGCGGCATTGGCTCAGAAACCAGCAGGACTGTCCAAATCACACCCACCTAACACAGAGAGGAAGAGCTGCAATGTAGCCCTCCAGAGAGAATTTAAGGGAGGTGGGAAAATGAAGGAGAAAACAGGAATGGGTCCTGGAATAACAGCCTGAACAAAAGCCCTACAGCAACCAGAAAATAGTCATAGCAGGTCTTTGGTAACATTTCTGAAGCCCCAGCACCGGCATAGGATGGACCGGAAATGTTGAAAGCACCCCAGCAGGATAGAATGGGTACCCTTCTGGCTTTAATGGGGTGTCCAGGATCCTAGTCTTTTTTTTTTTTAATTAATGTCTTATTAACATACAAAACAATGGATTTCATTTTGACATTTTTTTGTGAATTTATATCATTGTAGCTTACCATGACTTGTCTCCTTCTCTCATCCCTGTCCCTCGGTGGTCCCTTCCCTTCCTCCAAGAAGTTCAATTTTTGCTGTCTGAATTTAAATTGTGTGTGTGTGTGTGTGTGTGTGTGTATGTGTATATGTGTACATACATATGTATGTGAGAGACAATGTGTGTTTCCTCCCTGTCCCCCCCATTATCCTCTCTTTTTCTCCTTCCCCTATACCTCCTTCTCGTCTCATAGGCTGCCTCCTACCTTCATGTTGTATTTGTTCATTTGATTTACACTTACATCTAGAAAACCCTGTTTTCCTTTATGTAGCTGTCTCTGTGTAATGGTGGTCTCCAGCTCCACCTACTGCCCTCCACATGCTTTAACTTTTATTTGGTTTTTATTTTCAATTATGTATGTAAGTTCATGTCTGTTTTTGAGTTTGTGCACCCGAGTGCAGTTGCCTGTGGAGGTCAGAAACCAGTGTTGGGTACCCGGGAGCTGGACTGATGGGCTGTTTTGAGCTGTGCTGTGTGGGTCCTGGGAACTGGACTTGAGTTCTGTGCCAGAGCAGTATGACAAGTATGCAGTTTAACCATGAAGCCATCTATCCAACCCCAACTTCCTTTTTCTTTATAACTAAATAGAATCCTACTGTGTCGAGAGATGGATTTTGTTTTGCTCTTCTATGTGTAGTTGTCCAGTTTTCTGAACACCATTTGTTGAAGTGCTGCCTCTTTCTAGTTGGTGGCTTTGGAGTTTGGCTTGTTCTTGTTTTTCTAAGACACTGAGATGCTACTCATTTGGGATCCAGTTCTTCTTTTTTATTACTTTGAAGTAATCATACAAAGCAGTGAGTTTCATTATAGTATTTTATGTGTCTGTGTTGTTACACTTTGTTGTAATTTGCTCCCTCCCACAGCCTCCTCCAGGTTTTTTTTAGTGTAAGCACTCACTAGTAGCTATAAACTGTTCCCCTACAGCTTCCTTCAGATGATGAGCTCTGTGCTTTAATTTTCATTTGGTTCTAGGAAGCTTTTTTATTTTCACCCTGATTCCTCCAATGACTCATTGGTTATTTACGAGTATATTGTTTAATCTCTGGGTATTTCTGGCTTTATTCCACCATAACCTGATAAGAAATTGTTTCAATACATTTGCTAAGACATGCTTTATGTACTAAAATGTGGACAGTTTTTTTTTAAGTTACACATGTTGTTAATAATGTGGATTCCACAGCTGTTGCGTGGTTTGTTCTGTAAATGTCTGTTAACTTTAATTGACCTATGGTATAGTTGACTCTGAAGTTTCCTTATTAGCTTTTAGTCTTGATGACCTGTTTTAGAAGTGGGCTGTTGAAATCATCCCCTGCTGTTACATCCAAACCTACTTATACTTCCGCATCCATTAATGTTTGTTTTATGAAATTGGAAATCCCAATATTCAGTGAACATGTGTGTGCAATTGTTATGGCTTCTTGGTGGATCACTCACTTTATTAAGCTGTCTTGTACCTCTCCTGAAGGTTTTCAGTTACAACATACTCCATCAATTATCATAATAGTTATGCCTGAATGTTTCTTGCTTTTGTTTGCTTGGCTGATTGATTTCCATCCTTTCTCTTGGAGATCTTTTTGTAAATGAGCTGTGGTTTTCGGAGGGCGTTATCCAACAGACTAATCTGCATTAAAACATTTACATTTATGATTATCAGTGGGAAATGTCTACTATTATGCTTTTTAGAGCCTTCAAATGAGTGCAACCAGGAACTATTTGACTTTCTGTATCTGTGTTATTTCACTTAGTATAATGTCTCCCAGGCTCGTTGGTGTTGTTACAAATGACAGTACTTTCCTCTTTTTTTTTTAAAGATTTAGTGGCATGTCATTGCATATTTCATTGCATATATATGTGTGTGTGTACACATATGTATTTATATATATATACATATTTGTTCATCCATTAGTGGGCCCTTAAATTGATCTTGTTGTTTCTCTGTTGCCACTAACTCAGTGAATGCAGATATATTTTATATACTGATTTAATCTCTGTTGAATGTGCATACATGCATATATATATTTGACAGTAGGGTTGTTGCAGCACGTGAGCATGTGGTAATTCTATTTTCACGAGGAACATAAACCCTATTTTTCATGATGTCTATGCTAATTACATCCCTTCTAGTAGTTTATAAGAATGTCCTTTCTTCTCGGCCTCACCAGTATTTTCCATTTCTTGCCTTTTTTTTTTTTTTTCCTTTTCTTTTCTTTTTTCCTACTAGCTGTTCTAGCTGGGATGAAGTGAAACTGTTGTTTTTATCTGAATTTCCATAATGCTCAATGGTGACTGTTTCTCCACACACCCTTCCCCCATTTACCTGCTGGTTATTTATGTTTTCTTCTGGTGACATGTTGAAATGTCTCCCAGTTTTTTGTTGGATTATTTGTTGTGGAGGTGCTGTTGGGATATTTGAGTCCCTTGTATACTCTAGACAATGTCCCCTTGTCATTGTCCGGTCATGCTGTCGGCCACTGTGCTATGCTGAAACTTCTTCATTTGGGATAATCCCATGTGTCTGTTGGTTTTGTCTCTTATGCTTTTGAGCTTCTTTGCCCAGACCAGTGTAGTGATGTATTCCCCACCCCATGTTTTCTTCTAATAGTTTTGCATTTTGAAGTGGTTGTCATTTTTTCAGGGGGCTGTTCCTGGTGACATTTAGTAAGCCTGCTGGAAGTGATTTATCTTGAAGTTGCATTTTATGACAGGTTACCTGTAAAGAGCTCGTTTCTATTATCATTGTAATTCTTGTTTTATAGTAAATAGTATTCTAAATGTTTACCTAAATTCTTCTTCGGGGCGGGAAAATGGATATATATTTTACTTCTTACAGATAGCATTCCCTTTTTAAAACTCTTCTCACAGACAATTCAAGATCTTTCTATAATCGCTGCCTGTGCACCTTCTGCTAGTGGGAATGATATCAGCCCACGCCTCCTCAAACACTTCTCCATACTGGTATTGCCTCATCCTCCACAGAGTGCATTAAGTACTATCTTCCAGGTAATGTATGTAGCTTATCCTCCCTCCTTCCCTCCCTCCTGTTCTCACACTCTCCCCCTCCCCCTTCCTCCACTGGGGGAGAGCCAGGCTCTCAAGAATTCTATAGTACGCTCTGCTACACTGGTCATTTTTTTTTTCTTGTCCACTGGACACCAGCCTAGACATACGTGGGAATAGCAGATCTTTTCTTTTTACATTAGTGGTTGAAATAGGGTTTCTCTATGTAGCCCTGGCCATCCTGGAACTTACTCTGTAGATCAGATCCACTTGCCTCTACCACCTAAGTACTGGGATTAAAAATTATGGCGTTACCTTGATTGGTATTGATGTGGGGTGGGGGGCAGTGCCATCATGAGTATATAAGAAAGCGGATTGAGTGGGCCAGGAGGAATGAGCCAACAAGCAGTGTCCCTCCGTGGACTCTGTATCAGTTCAGCCTCTCTTGAATGATGGACTACAAGCTGTAAGGTGAAATAAACCCTATTTCCCCCCATCTTAGCTCATTTTCTACTGGGGAAGAAACAAAAAAAAAACATATTATAAGTCTGAGAGCTTGAAAACACTAATACTGAGAAATTATTCTTGTCTTCATAAATTTTATTTCTCCTATATTTCTGGACTACTATTATGATTTATCTCTTAATGTTGAAATCACAACTTGGTGTTCCTAAGAAGTGCTGCTGTGTCTAATGCAGCCCCAGGACTCTGTCCTTGGGACAGATTCACTACATCTGACATGGCCCTCAGGAACTGCACTTTGCCATGAGCACACATACTCTGCTCTCCTTTCCTTACATGAGGCGGAAACTCCTCCACCAGTCTGGGTTGGCAGTTTTCTCTTAGGTATGATCTGTGCCCTCCTGCATCAGAATCATAAGGAACCATAGGGAAATTGGTTTTAATTTACCTTTAAAACTTACAAAGAAAGAAAATGTAAGGTTAATTTTGAAGAAATTTACTATGTTCTATGTAATCTCACACATCAGATGTATAAACGTACACTGCATTTCAATTTGAGGCATTTTTCCCACAAGGAATTCTGGGCTCTCTACAGGAAACCCATTTGTTTGGCAGTACAAATAGGGTGATGTTCTAACAGCTATCCCCCCTAGCCCCCGGGTGAACAAGGAGATGCTGTGCACAAAGGTGGGCCACCAGCTGTCCCCAAAGAACACATATCACATGTGTTCCTCTAGACCACGAGACAAACACTTGGACCTCCCCAAACATCTCTGTTTCTCACACCCGGGGTGCCTTTGTACTTACGACACCATCGTGTCCAAAAATTTTAACTAGTCATAATTTTTAGTGAAATTAACCCTCTATAGCAGTCCACAAGTCTGCTTCTTAGTGAATGTTAGCTATAGCATATGTTTAAGTGTTGAACTGAATATTATATTTTCTCCTTAAAGGCCCACTTGGGAATGTATTTCTCCATTCATAACTTTGCAGCTGAGGTGCAGAAATGCAGAGACCAGCTTGTGCTTTGTTCCCTGGCGATATATTATCAAGTCTGTAAGAACATGCTGCCAACGCCAACCAAATGCCACTACATATTTAATCCCCGAGACATGTTCAAGGTTTGTTCTGAAATTAATTCTCTTGCTTATTTTTAACATTTAAATTGGGATGTAATTGTACTGCATTGAGTCTCTGTCTTCCTGCCTCCCTCCCTCCCTGTTGGTACTGTCCACCCGAGATTGTTAGAAGGTGTAAGAAGCGAACTCACATTTACAGCTTGTACCACAGGTGCATTGAAGAGGGTTGTTCAAGTACTCTGAAGCAGAGGGTCCAATAACAAACAAAACCACTCAGGCTTTCACCATGCAAGCCAGGATCCTGACAGGAGAAATGAAAAGGTCACATTGTAGCTTTGGCTTTGTTTGGAGGACTTGTGTGGCTGGCTCTATCGGCAGCCATAATTAAATAATTTTCAAAATCCAATGTTTAAAAAAAACCTTAGCCAGGCATAGCAGCTGTGGCGGTTTGAATGTAATTGGCCCCATAAGCTTATAGAGAGTAACATTATTAGGAGGTGTGGCTATGTTGGAGGAGGTATGGCCTTGTTGGAGGAAGTGTGTCACTGTGGAGGCGTGCTTTGAAGTCTCCATATATGCTTAGGATACTGCCCAATGACTCAGTCTACTTTCTGTTGCCTGCAAGATGTAGGACTCTGAGCTACCTCTCCAGCACCATGACTGCCTGCATGCCACCATGTCCCACCATGATATAATAGACTAAACCTCTGATCTGTAAGCTGCCACCTCAATTAAATGTTTTCATTTCTAAGAATTGCTGTGGTCATGGTATCTCTTCACAGCAATAGAACCCCTAAAACAGTAGCACACACCTTTAATCCTGGCACTTTGGGAGGCAGAGGCAGGTAGATCTCTGAGTTCAAGGTCATCCTGGTCTACAGAGAGACTCCCTTGACAGCCAAGACTAAGTCTACACAGAGAAAACTTGTCTCAGAGAAAGGGGGGGGGGGAAGGGAGGAATTAATTTAGTATGGTATCTTTCTTCCCTCACTGTTCAGCCCTGATTTGTACAGGAGTTCTTAGTCAAAACTTAAAGTTAAAATGTTGAGCACATCAATACTAGAAAGTACCTCACAGCCAGATGTGTAGTACCTTTGATCCAGCATTCAGGAAGCAGAGGCAGGGAGATCTCTTCAGTTCGAGGCCAGCCAAAGCTACAGAGTGAGACCCTGTCTCAAAAAAAAAAAAAAAGCAGAGGTGGGGTAAATAAAAAGTCCCCCACTGTCGTCTGTGCTGCTAGCATTTGCCACCAGGCTGTGGTTTCTGGTCCTGGTGAGCCTCTCTTACGTGAACCTGAGACATGACCAAATCTCCTCCACTAGGAGCCATTCTGTGGCAGTTTTCTTTGGTTTCAACTTGCCTGTCCCATAAAAACATTCATATTGTCATGGAAATTGATGGAAGTTTCTTCTACTTTTCTAAAACACACACCCACAAAACTCGAGCTTTTTTTTCCCCCACAATACCCTGCTAATGTTTATTTTATGTTATTTTTTTTTTTTGATCTCCTACAGCTTCTGCTGGGGTTGATGCAGGCAGACAAGAGCATTATCAACTCTAAAGAGATGGCTGCTCAGCTCTTGGTTCATGAAGCCAGCCGAGTGTTTCATGATCGTTTAATTGAATCCAGTGAAAAGAACCTTTTCTACCAGCTTCTCTCAAAGGAACTACAAAACCATATGCAGGTGTGTTCTTAAACATATTTCAAGTGGAATTTTGCACATGTGTATACACACACACACACACACAAACACACACATACACACACACACACAAACGTTGTTTTACAAAAGTCTTTCAATATGTCTGTAATATTAATGAAAGCAACTTTTGTCCTCTTGAGAATTCTGTTCCTTACTTAAAGATGTCTGAGAACATAGCTTGAGAGACGAGGGAAATGATCAAGCCTTGATTCCTATGTTTGTGATTCTGGCCCCTCAGAACCCCCAACACTGCTCCTCCCTCTCCACGGCCAGCAGAAATGCCCTCTGGTGTTGCCCAGACTCCTCATCTCTCTCCACCCCTTTGGCCTTTAGCTTCCTGTCTCTTTTAATGCAGGTCAAGGAGAAAAGCATAACCACCAACTTGAAGTGAGTCTTGAGGCTCAGTGGGCAGTGAGTCTGCTCTCCTCACCGAATCCTCCTCAGACATCTGAGGAGGATGTTAAGGGCATAGCTGAACAATAGTGAAACAGAATTTCAGAATACAAACTGTATTTACAAAGCCCTACTTATATACATGTATACATAACCAAATATATGTAAATATGGGTGTGCATATTTAAATATGTACATGTATATGTATGCTTCTGAGATAATTACAAAATTGTTGAGATTTAATCTAGATTCATCTTAATATTATCATTTATGCTGACCCACATCACTTGGATCCTTCAATCTTTTTTTAAAGTCTGTTGAAATATACTAGCATTTAGAACCCCAACATAATGCCTTTTCCATCTCCACACCCACCAGCTTGCCTCCTCCCATCAACTGTCTAGAGTCTCCTACAGTTCTTCCCAGAATGCAGGTCTTCTTTGCCTCCTAGGACCTGCTATTGGGTCGTACCTCAGTCTCACCTCTTCCCCAGTCCTTCCCATGGAGACTGGATTTCCAACCCATCTAGTTTTATCTGCCTTCAGCATACTGAGAGGCAGTGGGATCTGGAGATTTTAAACTCAGCTTCTGCAGCAAATGGCCTTGAGCAAATAGACCTTGACTTTGGCTTGGTTTTCTGACATCTAAGTAAGGGCAGTGGTTTCCTACCTCATAGGTCTGTGGTGAGAATGAGCAATTCTTACTAAAAAAAAAAAAAAGCCATTTTAAATTGTTCCTGATACATAGTGATCCATCTAAGCTATTATGATACTGAAAAATACTCTTACGTCTTCATTTTAAGGATTTACGTATTTATTTAATGTATACGGGTGTCCTGTTTGCTATTTTCTGCACACCAGAAGAGGGCATCAGACCCTACAAAATTACAGTTACAGACAGTTGTCAGCTCCCATATGGGTCCCAGAAGAGCTGCCTGTGCTCATCTCCTGAGCCCTCTCTGCAGCCCCCTACACTTCATCTACAGGCGAGAAATTTGGTGGAAATACCCTGAATCTTAAAAGAGAGAGATGACTCTAAACCTATGCCGTGTTACCCTGGGCATCTCAAATTCAGCATGTTGGAAACCATTCCTCATCTGCATGCATTGCTCCCTCTCCACCATCAAGATGTCCTGTCCTAGTGTTGGTCTCAGTCTTCACGCCTCTGTGTATGCCAGAAGTCTGAACGTGTGCCCCTGCATTCCAACCAGAATTCAGCTTCTTCTCCACAGCTTCTGCCTTTGGAGCTGCAGGCCCCTTCCCATGGCTCACTCCTGGCCACTGTCCAGGGTTCTGGTCAGAAAGACCATGGCCCATCATGAGCAGAGTCCAAAGGAAGTCCACCACTCAGGAACAGGAAGGTGGGCATGGAAGTAAGGGGAAGATGACACCTCCATTAGACAAGATTGACCAGTCCTTTGGAACTATCAGGCATAGTAATGCATATGTGGGTGGCAAATATGTTTTATTTAGTCTTATTTCACAGTGTAATGCCTGTATACCCTGTACATATATGAAACTATAATTTGTCAGTTTACAGTATGGATCATTTTTAAATTCAGTGCAAACTTTTGACCTTATGGTAGGTAGCCTTTTCTGGCCAATACCAGCCTCTAGACTATGCCTCTTCTTTGTATGAGATTGCGGAAATTGCCTCTCACAGACCTGCCTTAGCTCTTTCCAATCTACACACCTCATGAGAACAGACTCTGGACTTATATAAATCTCTGGAATTCAACAAATGTATCTTGGATGAATGACTAAAGGATGAATGAAGGGGTGGGGCTGGTGAGATGACAGTGTCAAGCAGAAGAAAGTTCCACAAGGTTACGCAGCTGGACAAGTGATGGCATCATCACCCAACCCCAGGATGTCTGATGTCATACAGTCTCTTAACCATCATGCCATCCCATCCCCGGACCACCATTGGCCAAGTGAATTACTTCTGAACATCCATCAGGGATTTCCTGTGCTAGATAGCAAGTGAAACACATGCTGCGGATTAGTGGAACTGGTGTGGACACTGTCTGCAGCCACCTTCAGCCAGGAGCTACAGGGTAGCTTGCAGGAGCTCTGATAAACCAGTGCAAACACCCGGCCCTTCAGTGAACAAGACGAGAAAGAGCCATTCACTGTGGCTAGGGTTAGAGAGGAGGGAAACTATGAGACGATTGTCAAATGAGAGAGAGTAAGCAGCCTGGGTATGAAAGAGAACCAAAAAATGTGCAGAGTAGACCAAGAAAGCAACTGTACAAAGCCAATCGTACAACCAGGTGGTTACTAATGGCTGACTGAGGAAGAACCAACCCTTCTTCCCACATTGTCAGCGGGGCTATGGGCTATCTACCTGCAGCCACAGAGCTGTCCACCCCAAGGAGAGTTTCATGGGCAGAACTGTATTTTAAGATTCTTGGCTTGCTTTGTAACATTGGAAGCATTAAAAAAATATGATTTCGAGGAGGGATCCACAAGCCTCACTTCCCGAAAGAACACTCATGCACACATAGGTACACGCACACAAGCACACTCATACACAAATAGGCTTAGAACCTGAGTCCTAGGATCCACTGCCAGGTGCTTCTATGACAGACAGATTGGTCTTGGTGAAAGACAGGTTTTCAATGAAATCTGAACATCAGTCGAGTGCTCACTGAGTTCTTGTTTACAATAGATTCATTGGACGCATGAAAGCCTGATGAATAACCCAACCTTATTTGTGGATTTCATGGATTTAAATAAGCCTCACAGAAAAAAGATCTACCAGAACATCAGTAGCTACGACAAACTCCTCAGTATACTTAAGGAATTCCAACTGAAGCTGGGTTCAACATCTCTGGAGGTAAAGACGAAAATATATGAAAACCCGAAGAGTGCTAAACACAGATATGTTTATGTGTGTGTGCATGTATATAGCAAATATTTTAAAGTATGTTCCCTGGGGTGGGGGAGGAGGAGTGTTCCCTCTGGTTTCAAAGCAGACAATTATAAATCCAGTCGTTTGTGGTTCTCACTAGACTTTGTCTCGGTGATATCTAATTATAAAGATGGGGTGTAGCTGAGGCTATAGGGAATTGAATGGAAGAGATAATGGAGTTAAGAAATGGCAAGAGAATACAGCAACAGGGTCTAGAGTGACAAACACACCATGGCTGTGGCTCTTTTCATCTTTTCCATTGCTGTCATGAGCAGAGATACGCTGATGCAGAAAGCCAACCAAATCACAGATGCCACATGTAATTTCCTAAGTCTCTCCCACCAGCCACTGCCAATACAGAGGATAGAAAAGCAACCTCGATACCATTTTTCTGTTCTTCATCCTGCCCTGTCAACCCCACAGTCTCCCAGGCCAGCTCACTGGACCATTAGCACAGGAGTGAGTGAGCTGATTGTGGAAATTCATCCTCTCTAACTGTTGACGTAGACTGTTAACTGGGTCTAGGTCACCACCATTCTACTAAACAGTCACCCACATTCCTGTGTCCTTGTGTGTAAAGCCATGTACATATTTGATAACTTTCTAACCCTGTAACTCATTTATTTGCTACATTTCTTCTGCTAGATGTCTCATTCAATTGTATTCTTCAAGGAAGCTATAGAGCACATCACGAGAGCTACCAGAGTCCTACGACAGCCAGAGAGTCACATGTTACTGGTATGAATTTCAGTTTTTCAAATGTTTTTAAGTTTGCAAAATAAAATTCAGAATCTCCAATAAAGTCTACATATAAAAACTATTTTCAAACAAGTTATGAAAAATCCCAATAACTGAGTCATAGAACAGGATCTTTGTCTGCATTGTTTGCAGAAGAAATTCACTGGCACAAGGACTTGTTATTTGTTTGGTAGAGGCCCTTGGTATGGCTAAAACAGATGTGCTTGGCACCCCATGTAATGTATCCTAACATTAATCTAGCATCTGCACAGGTGGATCCTGGCTTCAAAAATAGTACACCGAGTTGGATATTGGTTTAGAAATAGGAGCCATTGCACAAAGATGTGTCCCTTATGAAAATAAGTGACAGTTAAATTAACAAAAAGTTTCAAATACTTGGAACAGAGAAAAGGTTTTAGAAAGCAAAATAAAATCCACAATATTGGGCCAGCAAGATAGCTCAGTATTTGCTGCTAAACATGAGTTTGAGCCTGAGACCCACATGGTAAAGGGAGAACCTATTACTACAAGCTCTCTTCTGACCTCTATACTCAGGCTGCATCATGTATGCATGCTACACACACACACACACACACACACACACACACACACACACACACGCACAAAATAAATAAAGTGATCGGACAATTTTAATCCATGATATTTAGCCAATTGTATAAACATTATGTAATTTGTTATTTATGGCTACCATTTATATTTTGTTTATAACTTTTTTCTCAAAAAAAAAAGACTATCTTACATGTAACACAACTATATTTTGACTTAAACAATCTTTTTTTAAGTAGACATTTGAACACAATTAACTAAAAGGCACTTTTAGAATGAAGCAGAATCAAGAAGCACAATACAAAGTAAATCTCCCCGGCCACCAGCTATTTTCTTACTAACTTTCTCATCTGTAAATAGCATCACATCAACCTTCCCATTTCTTGTGTCTGGGACCCCAGCCCATGAGACAGTGCCACCTATTAGGGTCAGTCTTCTCAATTCAATTAGCCTAAAAGCTCCCTCACAGACATGCCCCCAAAGTTTGTCTCCAAGGTGACTATAGATCCTGTCAAATTAGACAAAAAAAAAATGAAAGCAATTATACTACATGCCTAAAGCAATACTTACAGGAAAATCTATAGGAAATCTATTAGGTCTAAAATGCTTATACTTAAAAAGAAGGAAACTTAAAGTCAATAGCCTAGATTTCTGCCTTGGGAAACTATCCCAACACACAAGCTATATTGAGCTGAAAACGGCCATGGTAAATCATAAAGGTATGTTAATTACCAAGAGAAATGAAATAATCTGGAAAGTGGTATGCTCACATGATTCCAATTGTATGGGAATATCAGTGGTTGCCAAGAGTTTGCTCAAGAGGGAAGCTCCAGCAGTCTTCTTAATGTGATGAAATTCTGTTTGATAATGAAATCATGAATGCATTACACTATGACGTAGCTTGGGCTTCTATTGCTGTGAGGAGACACCATGACCACGCCAACTCTTATAAAGAAAGCATTAAGTCAGAGTGGCTCACTTGTAGTTTCAGAGGTCCTGCCCATTATCATCAAGGGAGGGAACATGGAAGCATGCATGTAGGTGCCGTACTGGGGCAGAGAGTACTACATCTTGACTCAGAAGCAACAGGAAGTTAACTGACTGTCACACTGAGTGAAGCTTGAGAAAAGAGACCTCAAAGCCCGCCCCAACAGTGACAGGCTTCCTCCAACAAGGCCACACCTCCTAATAGTGCCACTCACTCGGGGGGGGGGGGCAATTTTCTTTCAAACCACCATGCTATATATTTGTCAAAACCATGGAGCTTCACGGCTAGACTGAACCTTAGTGTTATAATTTTGTTCTTTTTGAGACAGAATCTGACATATCCCAGACCAGCCTAGTGTAGCCTAGGTTGACCTTGAACTCATGATCCTCCTTTCTCCACCTCCCAAGTGCTGGGATTACACAAGTGTGCCACCTCGCCCTATTGTATGTGGTGTGGGGAATCAACTCACTGTTCACAAATATGTGTGAGGTCATTTCATCATCACCAAAGAACATTTATTATTGCCTAGAAGAAATACCTACCTACTTTCTTATGAATGAAGCATCAGATATCAAAAATGACATATTATTGGTTTACAAGTCAATTTGTGCTATTTCTCCAGGGTATTGGTACAGTAAAATTTCATATAGTTTAAGAGGTTATGAAGATATTAAATGCATGTGATTGTCTTACAGTTTGAAATATACTTACTATGAATATCTCTAGCATAAAGAGAAAAGTACTTATTGATCGCTTCCCAGAAAATACATAGGAATCTCTTCCTTTGTTTTTGTGGGTGTTTAATCATTTGTGTGTGCTAGGAACAGAACTCAGGGCCTTGTTCTTGTTAAATCCTAAACTCCAAGACATTATGAGTCAGATGTTGGGTTGGTTTGTTTGTCTTCCAAAGATTGGAATCGATGGATGCGGAAAAGAAACATATGCAACCTTAGCCTGTTATGTGGCAGAACACAAACTATACCGAGTGCCTATAGCTCACAATTATGCCATCTCAGAATTCAAAGACATGTTTAAAAATGTATTTATCCAAGCCGGCTTGGAAGGGACCCCCACTGTTGTCATGGTTACCAACTTACAAGAAGAACAGGTAAGTGCTTGGTGTCTTTTTTATTTGGTGAAGGTTGGTGTTTGTGCCCCCAAGAAGGTTCACACTTATGTGTGTTAGTTTTCTATTAGCACACCATTTCAGCCCTCTGTGTTCTCTGCTCTCATCCAGTCATAGCCCACAGGCTGTGATTGTAATCATGCCATAGCTCCTAGAGTAAACACACAGCAGTATTTCCTGTCTTTGTTGTTTCCATTTTAATCAAGGGATTGGAAGTGATTACCCTTTAGCAAAATCAGCTACTTTGTATCAAGCTAGTTCTGTTGTCTGCCCACAGATGTGTACAGATGTGTAACTTGGTGTGCTGTTGTATCTTGCAACACTTCCCTTTCTCTCCTTTATCTACCACTATTGGGGTTTTTTTCTTGCAGGTTTATTTCTTACAAACAAAAACTTCCCCATTATTTTGCACAAATTGTGACCTTTTATTGTCAAAGCATAATTAGGGATGTCACCACAGGTCATATTTATTCCTTATGACAAAATTCAAGGGGATGTTGTATACGACTTGTGTTCTGACATAAATATACTTTAAAATATTTAAAATTCCATCCTGATTTTTCTCCTGATTCTGGGTCTCTGGCTACCAAATTGTTTTGTGACTGGATGCCATATTTGAGAATAAATGAAATTCCATGTCATACCTGTCATATTTTCTTTCTAAATTTTTCTGCTTTTTCTGTGTATTCATCCTTTCTCCAAATCTAAACACCCTGATGCTATGACCTGTGTGAGACTTATCAAACAGCCTGTCTTTGTGGTTTCGAGAGATGCCATTTCTGCCATGCTTGAAAACCACCGTTCTATTCCATCAACAGTTTTATAAAAAGCCATCTCTGGCCAGAGGCCAAAATGAATATCAGTGGGGGAGAGGGGCTTGTTTAAATTATAATAATACCTCCACCAGGCTATTTCTAGCTTTTCTTCTGATCGGACACAGTGGGTGTGTCACACAGGTTCCTGCCTGGCTCACTCTGGGCACCTAACCCAGGCACATGGCATCCACTGAGTACCAAGTATATGTCTCCCCAACATATTTGAATTGGTGGGTGGGTAGATGAGGCTTCTCTTGATGATGAGACTGAACTAAAGTGTTGGTTTTTGTGGTCAGTGGCCTTGGTTACCCTTAATTGCCAGTGCTTTCTCAGTTTGTTTAAAGCAGAATGTATGATTTATTCATCCCTAATTAACCATGTTTCACTTAAGGCATCATTTATGGAAGATTTGAACTACATTATCAACGGAGGAAAGGTTTCTAACATGTTTGAAAATGAGGAGCTGGATTCCATTATTATGAGAATTAGAGCTTTTGCTGAGCAGTCCAATTTCATGGACAACAGGAAATACTTACTCGCATTATTCCAAAAGGTACTGTTTTGCATCTCCACTTTATCAAAACAACATGGTGACTTTAAAATAGAGCATGCTTACAATTTCAACTTGTGTATAATTTCTTTAGTTTTTAAACTAAAGTGAGTTTTTAAAAACTAAAATAATATCCAGCACTCCTACACAGAGACATACAGCATGCCCTAGACAGCCCAAAGATTGGCAGACCTGAGGCTGAATGACTAATTTTTTTTCTAAAAATAAAACAAAAGAAAAAAACAGCTGCACGTAAGGAGATAAAAACCTCATCTCCAGGTTATTTTTTTTACATCGAGATTCCCTCGTGGTTAATAAGGGTTCCGTTTCAGTTACGTTGGTATCAAGTAAGGAGAAGGAAGAATTCTTTCACCCCTTTGAACACCCTAAAAAATCGAAAGAAACTGGCTCCAAAGGACAAGGAAGAAGGCAGCAGTGAGGTCTCAAAAGCCCCAGTCAGCTGGTAGACACCAGGCCTTTGTGTGTCTGCCTTGATGTCCTGATAGTTAAATACACAGTTTGCCTAAGGAATCATTCCTGGAAGATCTGACCTCTATTACAGATCAGACGGGAGGGGACAATATCTAATATCAGAAACCGAGGAACCAGATTCATCATTATATCACAAGGATCAGATCATTCTTGCCTTGTAGCTGTGGTTACCCAGCAACAGGTGAATGATAGCTATAATTGCTCAACCCAGACCAAAATGTGTGCTGTGAAAGGTCTGAGTTTCACTTATTTTAGGGGTACATGCTTTTGGGTGAGGGAATTTGAAAATTAAACCTGGCTACCCACCTTCCCTCAACAAATGCTCTATTTATGCTACAAGGACATAGTTCTTTCAGATCCTGGAGACGGAACTGCAGTTGGTACACAACAAACTTGATAAGAGGATGCTTGGGTGCTTACGGACTTTCTGCTTTTCAGTTTTACAGTACTTATTTGGAAAAGAGTTGCTTGTTACCTAGAGATATCAGTAATGTAGACCGGTTGAACCCTGAGTTAATAGAAACATGCTTGCAACTGAGGCCCCTCCAGTTCTGTGGACTTGTATAAAGTGGCACATGGAACTAGAAGGAAAGGGCCTGAGTCTTGTGGCCAGTCTTGCTGCCAAGAACCCAACAGCAGCAACTGAATGGGGTCTTGGGAGCAAAGGTGGTTCAGGCAAACTTCAGCAGGGTTCTTGTATTCATAACTCTCATTCCAGGACATTTGATTGCATGTGGCACAAAGGGGCTTGCCCGATATGCAAAGTGGTGTGTTGCCGAATGAAGTTTTGAATTAAATTAATATTTATCTTAATCATAAAAAAAGAAACTGGCAGTTAGTTTAAGACTTATGCATCATCTAATAATTGCCTTACAGTAACCCACTGACTCTTAAGACCCTAGTCCTACTATGTCTCTCCCTGCTCTCTTTCAGGTCTGACTAATCTGACCTCTGTCTTATTTTGAGTTTCTGTGCACTGCTAAAAGCACACACCCCAGGGAAGGGTTAGAAGCAGACTCGTCACTGTCTAAGTACCATCCCTCTCCTCCCACTTCATGAGAGTTGGTACTGGATCCATCATCTGATGATAACGGGGCCAGTTATATGAAGCAGAAGGGCTCTGTGGGATCCTAGTTTGCCTGCAAGAGCCCTGTTGATGGCAGAAACACACACACACACACACACACACACACACACACAGAGAGAGAGAGAGAGAGAGAGAGAGAGAGAGAGAGAGAGAGAGAGAGCTAGTCTCTAAGTCTATCCATGTAGGAAACAGCTGAGACAAGTTTTAAACTGAGTTTTTGATGTAGTATCATTTCCAAAGTAAGGGATTACATTTTAACAATGTGTATATTTCTGTCAATTTCAGAGGGTATCTAAGAATCTGCATGTTTTTATGATCATGAGCCCTGCAGGATCTAACTTCCGCCAGAAATGTAGAGTCTACCCCTCTATGATTACCTCCTGCACCATTGACTGGTACCAAAAGTGGCCCGACGAGGCTCTTCTTATTGTGGCCAACTCCTACCTGGCAGAAAAGCTGAAAGTAGAGAACAAGGAGGTAAATGCCTAAAGCAGATGAAGGGCGTGGCTTATGGTCAGCATGTGAACAAACTGTATCTGAGCCGCACCTCTGAGCTAAGCTGTGTGATGCTCAGTTGTAAGCTCCACATCTGTTGTGTCTGCTACCCACCTGTTTCAAGGCTACCTAGGTTCTACACTGCCTAGGGATACCTCTGTTACCATCCTTCTGTCCGAGCATTTCCCAGAGTATTATGTTATTGCTAATGTTCCAAGAGCCCTGTGCTGGCTAGTCTTATGTCAACTTGACACAACTCGTCCGAAAGTGGGGAAGGGAAGCCTCAATTAAAATGTCTCCATAAGATCAGGCTGTAGGGCAAATTATTAATTCGAAATTGGTGAGGGAGGGCCCAGCCCATTGTAGGTGATGCCATTCCCTGGGCTAGTGGTCCTGGGTTCTATAAGAAAGTATGCTGAACAAGCCAGGGGAAGCAAGCCAATTAGCAGTCTCCTCCATGGCCTCTGCATCAGCTCCTGCATTCAGGTTCCTGTCCTGCTTGAGTTCCTGTCCATACTTCCTTCAGTGGTAGACTGTGATGTGGAAGTGTAAGTCAATTAAATGCTTTCCTCCCTAACTTGATTGGTCATGGTGGTTCATCACAACAGTAGTGACCCTAAATAAGACAAGCCCTGACTATTGATGTAGAAATTAGAGCCCAGGCTGCAAGAATAAATGTGGCATGTCATTAGTCACTCACTGTTGCTCCACACGATCATGGTGCCACCCAGGACCTGCCTGTGTCATCCTGTATCTCAGAAATGCCACAGTACCGTCCATTCTTTTCTGTTTATATTCTCTTGTAATTTTTAAAAATTGTTGTTCTCCAGGATAAAATAAGACAGTTTTCCCCAATGTGTGCTGAAATCCACAAAAGTATGAAAGATTTGAACACAAAGTACTTTGAAGACACTGGAAGACACTATTACATCACTCCCAGCAGCTACTTGAAGTTTCTGGAGACATTCACACACATTCTGAGGATGAGACAGGACGAGATGCAGATTAAAAGGTAAGGAAGGCTTCAAGTAAAACAGAAATGTATCTTTGTACATATGTGATTTTATTTATAAAAATAGACCAACAGACCTGCCAGTGAGAAATCAGCTCTTGTTAGAGTCAGTTTATCGCCTACACAGACAGTGGAGAGAAGTGTGGACACTGCCTGCTTACACAGTTGGTGGCTAAAGGTGCCATTCCTCAGGACTTCTGGGATAATACCAAAAGAAATGGCCCAGTGACCGCAGCACAGATAACCTGAGAGCACATGTCACATGGCCACAGAAAAGGCCCAGTGACTACAGCTAAGAACTGTGGCTAAGAACTCGTGTCACACGGCCACAACGCACTGTATAGGTGGCTGCCGTGGCTGAGAATATGGAGAGAAAGCACAAGGCAGGAGGCTTCAGACTTAATTAGATCTCTGTTGTTGCTGGACTGTCTTTTCCATGTTCTTTGACAATTTCATACATATATACATACAGTGTACCTTGATCTCGCCCATCTCCACCTTTTTTCCTTTTTCACCCTCCAACCTCCCTCAGCACGTCCTCCCACTGTACTTCATAGCCTTCTCCTTTTCTTATTGTCTTTAAATAATGTTCCAATTAGTGCTGCTTGCTGGGACGTTGACTGCTCTTGTTGACATGAGTTTTTGCAGGCGGCCACAGGCGCAGTGACCGTGGCCATGTCATGTGCGGAAGACAGCCTTGCTCAACCCTTCTCTCATCCTCCAGCTCTTGCACACTTCTCACCCTCTTTTTACCTTGTATATAGTGCTAGGGGTAGAAACCAGGGACTTAGGCATGCTCTACAAACACTCTGCTATTAGCTTACACCCACAGCCCTCATATATAACCAGAACCCAGGAAGACACTGAGACTCCATGCTATGACAACCTCCTAGGAAGGGTAAATGGATAGGAATCAGCCTTGTAACCTCTACTCACAGATATTCCTAATTCTCACATGCTGGAGGAGTCACGGGAGCTTGCTGAGGGTCAGAACCATTGTAGTCAACCCTTGCCTAGGTGGCTTTCAGGCATCATAAGACAAATACTCCAATATGAGTCTGTCACAGGCCTGCTGTGTGTCCAACTAACAAGTCTTTAAAAGGAAAAGCCACCCCATCAGGTCCCTTTGAACAGAATCCATTCGGGCCATCTTATGGAACCCTGAATGAGAGTAGCTGTGGTGATGACCCCCACTTAGATGCAAAATCACAGTCAGAAACCCTGCTTGGAGCAGAGCCACATGGCTCACCCAGGTGTTACAAGACATACTGGCAGCTGTACAGACTCTGTGCAAGCTGATTAGCAGGAAATACAGAGAAGTGCACTGCATCGCCATGCACACCCAAGCCTGGCATTTATGGAAGAGGAAAGGGCAGCCTCCATCACACTTTTGCTAATGTGGGTTCAGGATCAAATTTTCCATGAGTTTTTGTTAACAGCATCAGGTGGGTATGAAAGACTCTGGATCAGTTGAATGCAGAGCAGTTGGGACAGTCAGAACCCAGGCTAAAGAAGCACACAGTGTTTAGAAGTGAAGCTTCCTCTCCTGCTCAAGTGGAGGTGCCCATCTTCTGGAAGTTTCTGTCAGACTAAGATTTCTTGTGGTTCAGCAGTTCAATCGAGGTGAGGACAGCCTAGGGTAAAGTGCCCAGCTTCTCTGCAAACAAATCAAGAGAGGTTGCTGGACCTTCCACTCCACTCCTGTGAAAGTTTGCTGCTATCCACTCCTGACTAGACCCTGTCACCGACACCATATGACCAAAGTGAGTCCATTTTCTTCTTGCTGTAACATGCCCTTTAGCAAGTTGAGAAAATTCCTGACTCTTTATTTTTGTCATGAATTTTCTTATGTTTTGATAGATTTTTCAGTTGACTGGGTCTGACTTTCCTACTTTAGACTATTAATACAGGGTAGGTTATATGACAGTTGACTTTCAAATCCTGAATCGGTCTTGAAACCCTTAAATATAAACCCTGCTTGATCATGGTGTGTAGTTCTTTAGAGGCTTCTGATTTTATTTGCTACCCTTCGGTTATGTGTTTTCCTTCTTTATACAGGTGAGCACCCCTAATCTGGCATCTAGCACTTGGAACATTAACATAGGAAGCTCGAAAAGTTTGAGACTGTTGAGATTTCAGATCGAGGTTGCTCAGCCAGAAATTCTAAAATTCAGAGCACCCCCACATCTGGAACACTTGGCGGTCTAAAGCATTTCCGATACGGGAGGGTCAGCCTATGCTTTACTTTCTCTCTAGGAATCGCTTCTACATGGGGCTATCCAAGATTCTGGAAGCAACTGCATTAGTCACAGACATGCAGGAAGAACTTCTGATTATTGGCCCTCAGATAGAACAAAAAACAAAGGTATTTTTTAGTCTTAAATCTCTTCCTAAAGGTTTTATAGTCGGGTCCAGAACAGTGTTTGAAAGCAGAGGGATCTGCTACCCAACAAAGATGAATTGAAACTTGAGCTTTGCTGTGACCTCGCTGTGCAACTTTGAAAAAATTACATTGTAACAATTAATAGGATACTATGTCTTGGCTGTGATAAAATACCATGACTAGAAGCAGCTTGGGGAGGAAAGGGTTTATCTAACTGATGCTTCCACATCACAGTCATGAGGGAAGTCAGAGCAGGAACTCGGGCAAGGCAGGAACCTGAAGGCAGAAGCAGATGCAGAGGCCATGGAGGAGTGCTGCTTACTGGCTTGCTCCTCCTGGCTTGCTCAGCCCTTATACAACCAAGGACCACATGCCCATGAGTGGCAGTGCTCATGCAGAGCTGGACCCTCCCAAATCAATCCCCAATCAAAATGCCCTATAGACTTGCCTCTAGGCCAGGCCTATGGAAGTTTTTTTTTTTTTTCTCCATTAAAATTTGTTCTTCCCAAATGACCCAGCACCTATCAAACTGACATATAAACTTACCAGCACCACAGCTAACTATAGAAAATTACCTTAAAAGAGTCCCAACAGAAATCTGCCACGTTAATTTGCAGGCTGTCAATTACTTTAAAAGCTATCCCCGGTGGGTTTTTTTTCAGGGTGTGAGTGTGTGTGTGTTGAGAGATGAAATCTAAGGCCTCACACTACAAAAGCTCTCTACCACTGTGGTATTCCCACACACACACACACACACACACACACACACACACACACTTGCATGTGCATGTATGCATGTATGTGTGTATATATGTATGAATACACACACACACACACACACACACATCCCCTTTCTGTGACTCCAGTTACACTTTTGTGATTCCTTTTATAAAGTTATTTTTATCTGAGTGAATTGCATGCATGCATGTATGTGTGTATACATGGGGGGCAGTGCCTGTAGAAGTCAGAAGAGGGCATCGACTCCCCTGTAAATGGAGTTACAGATGGTTGTGAGCTGCCATGTAGGTGCTGAGAATTGAACCCGGGTCCTCTGAAAGAGCAACCAGTGCTCTTAACCCCTGAGCCACCTCTCCAGCCCCTTGTCATCTTTCTTGGTGTATATGAAGTTGTCTTTGTGATAGCCATCCTAATTACTCTGTTACATAGATTTCGGGCTAATTTCTATATGTTATATAGTCATTGAAATACTTTAATGCCTGCTCTAAAGAAACTGTGTCAAAGTTCATCCTAAGAATTGTCTGATTTGTTAGGAAAAAGAAATCCTGATGGAAAAGCTGCGGAAAGACTCACAAATAGTTGAAAAAGTTCAGATGCTTGTGAAACAGGATGAGGAAATTGTGGCTGAAGAAGTAAGGATTGTGGAAGACTACGCTCAGGTGAGCTGAGGGTCAGGGAATCCCAGCTGCTCAGGGCCCTGAATGCCCACTGCGAAGGTGGTGGCCCAAAAATGGACAGCTTTGGTTTTCTCACAGCAAATATGTACTGAGCACCCCCACTCCACGCTGGAAGACATTAGGGGAAAGTAGGAGGCACAGGGGCAAAGGTGAAGGGTGCCTGTCCCAGGAAGCTCTGTAGGCTGCACTGGAACACAACATGAGCCATGTTATGTGAGCCCTGCCTCCAGCCACTGCATCTGCAGGGAGCCACTTCTGTCGTTTACTTGAGAAGCCGGGTCTTCCCTTCTGTCTCTAGCAGTCACAATCCCAGCAGGAGCCAGTATGATCCAGCAGATTAAGTTTGCTCAACTCTAGTCTGATTACTAACCAATCCTTCTCAACAAAGCAACCACATACATTGGAATAAATTGATTGGTTTACCAGTTACACCCAAGGGCTGCAGCCACTGGCTAATCATCCAAAGTATAAGTCAGTCCTAGGACAAGGCTTATTATGAACCACAGTGAAAGTCAACATAGATTTCAAGCTGTTCTCTGTGTAACTTCAAAATGTTTCCTTAGGACAGTCTCACTATGTAAGCCTAGCTGGCATAGAACTTGGTATATAGAACAAGCTGGCCTTGAACTCACAGAGATCCACCTTCCTCTGCCTCCTCAGTGCTGGAATTAAAGGCATGCACCCCCACACCTGGCTCAGCTGGGTTCTTACCAGAACTGACTAGCTCATCATTGTTTTTGTTGTTTCTGTTTTGTGAGATGGTCTCATTACGGAGCCCTAGCTAGACTGGAACTTGCTCTGTAGACCAGGCTGGTCTCAAACTCACAGAGATCTCCCCTGCCTCTGCCTTCCAGTGCTAAGGCTGTAGGTGCAGGCCACCATGCCCAGTTGTTGGTCAGGATCACCAGTCCCCTTGTAACAGAACCACTCCTCAAAAGTTATCTCTCATGCTACATTGAGTCTCAAAGACAAGGCCAAAGCTACCCAGTGTTTCTGCTCCCTATGCATACCTTCTCATCAGGACTTGGATAACACATTACATTTCATTTATAAAACATTGCCTATGACAGAAATATGCCCATTAGTGTGTGCATGTCTAATTCATACTATAAAAATGTCAAACCACATTTCCCATCAACATTCCAACAACTTTAAATATGAAATTATATTTGTTCATATATAATGAGGATTGTGTCTTCATTGCAGAAAACTACCAATGAGATAAAAAGTGTGCTGCCTGCTTTAGACAAGGCAATTGTGGCTCTAAATGCCCTGGATAAAAGTGATATTTCTGAATTAAGGTGAGTAATTGTCTCTTTTGAGATAAAACGCCTCTGAATAGAACAAAAAAAAAAATGTGGTAAAAATCTGATTTCCAATTTTATATTAACTAATTTGTATCCATTCACTTGCTGTAAGTTTCTCAATTATGTGTGATATTTATCATATGTTATTGGTTTTAAGGCATGCCAGTATCTTATGGCCCTTTAAGAATGGAAAATTACCACCCGGCTAAAACTGAGAGCCATTTGTTATAAACTAAATTGCCATCTCTAATCTGTAAAACTTTACATCCTAGAACAGGTAAAGTAAAGCATTATCTGAGCTGCAGTTAGAACACAGGCTTGACGCTCCAGCACTCATTCCAAGGTGACTGGAACTTGTCAAGGACACAGGAGACTGCAGTGCTGACACATACCTCAAGGGGGCGCAATGGGAGCACTTCTCCCTAGTGTGTCCTGGTGTGCGAAGAAAGGGACTGAAGAGGAAGATCCGACAAAGCCCTGGAAGAAATGAAATTGATGGACACAAAGGCTTGAACCTTTTGATCCTGATTTTAATCTTCGGGTGGGATAGTTTTAACTTGAGGTTTCCAAGTCAACAATGGAAATCTCTCAGTATCCTATCTCCAAACATGGCAAGTTTTCCAATGTTCTTAAGAAGTAGTGTTTTAAGGAGCTGGGGATAGGGCTCAGTGGTTAAAAGCACTGGCTGCTCTTCCAGAGGACCCAGAGGCTCATATCTATATGCAACTCCAGGTCCAGGGGACCTGACACCATCTTTTGGCTTCCATGGGCCCCAGGCACTCACATGATGCACAAACATACATGCAGGCAAAATACCCACACACATAAAATAAATGTTTAAAATTTTTAAAGACAGCAGTATTTCAGCAAAGGGTAGGGAGTCCAGGGCAAGCCCACCCTCAGCTTCATCTGCACGTACACGTGCTGAAATTGCAGGCATCGCCTGTGCTGCTCAGCTTCTTACGTGGGTACCCGACATCTGAACTCACGCTCACTTTAGCGACTGAGCATCTCCCTAGCCCCAACTTAGTCTTATTTATAACACATTATTACCTCTCAGTGTTTGGGAACAGCAGACCAGAGCATGTCACAGTTGTCAAGTTTATCCGCCTAACACTGAAGCCCAAGGGCATAGAGGACGGACCACCACTGAATTCTTGATACCCTCACCCACAAGCTTTCACTCTTAGTAATTGACTTATTGATCCAACCTGTGGGATACACATCACGTGACAGGTCTGACCTAGGCACTGAGGTCACAGCAGCCACCAGAGGGAAGAAGGCCCTGGCCTGGTGAGATGATGATGTCAGGGAGAACAGAGCTGTTTGGCAGAAGGATGGATAGACAGCTGTGGAGTGAAACTCCAGCAAAGGAGAAGAAAACACAAACATCTTGGAAGTGTGCTCGGTGGTTTGAAGGAACTGCAAAAGGCCAAGGTGGCAGGGGATGTGAGCTATCGGAGGAGTCAGGAGAAGGGAAGGGGAGTCAGAAGGGGTTTTCAGGGTGTTACTGGAGGCCACACCCTCTCCAGCATAGCCCCCTTACAACCTGTACCTCGTGACTTTCTCCCAGCAGGTCCTGTTCTCTCAGCTTTTGTTCTAGATGTCACTGGCAGAATAGCTCAAATACCCACTGATTTTTATTATTAATTTTAAATATGATCTGTTGAGGGGGCAGGATATGTGCACCTGAGTTTGCAGGCTCCCACGGAGACCAGAGCATCGGATCCTGTGAAGTTCCAGGCAGTTGCGAGGTATTCAGAGTGGGTTCTGGGAACTAAACGTAGGCCCTCTGCAAGTGTAGCATGTACTCTTCCCGCCAAGCCAGCTCTCTAGCTGTCCACAGTCCCAGACACACTGTTCCTTGTAGCATCATCAAGAGCAGTGAAGTAGGTGGCTGGAGTCCTGCCACTTCCTCACAGAATGTGCCTGAACTTCCCTCAGTGCGGCTGGGATGGCCAATGAGGGCCCAAGTGGGCAAACACTGAACAGCCTCACTGACGGTCCCACATCAGCGAAGGATCACCCTTGAACTGGAAGGGTCCCTCTCACCTGCCTTGCAGCTACAGACACTATGTGGATGGGCAATCATGCTGTATAGACCGGCGATCACACTGTGTGGACCAGCAATCCCTTCACTCTTTGCCTATACTGCATCATTTGTAAAGATTCTCCCTTTGGAGTTACTATTGTAGCTGGAAACTGGCTGGGACACAACAAAAAGTGATTTACAATGTTATAGTCATGACCCTTTTATCCTAACTGTAGACAGACCCCAATATATCCCTCTGTCCCAAAGTTCTTTCTATCGGTAACCTTAGTGCTTTGAAGATGATAAGAGAAGCCACAAGGTATGCATAGGGATAGTCAGGGATGGTCCTTAAATCTCAAGGGCAGGGCTGACTTGCGTTGCACACACATAAACACACAGGAAGGTTCCTGACTTAAAACGAGTCTACATTGGGTACTTTTATAACAAAAAGAATTAGCCTCTATCTCTGATGATTTTCAAATTTTAAATTGTATGCCTTTAATCTTCCTAAAGCAAAGATATCCATGTACTAAAGACATTCATTTTTTCTTAAGCCGTCAAGAAGTAAAAGGCCCCTATGTTGACTGGTACTCCTTATCAGGATGCTTGTTAAAAATATGTATGCATGCAAGGTGTCTCTTGTATGAAAAATCTGGACTTAGCTCTGTGTGTGTGTGTGTGTGTGTGTGTGTGTGTGTGTGTGTGTGTGTGTATGATAAAGTATGAAAGCAAAGGGGATATTTGGAAAAGGAGGTGGAGCCAACGGGAGGGGAAAGAGGGGATAAAAAGGGTATTTGGAGAGAGTAAGAGAAAAATGCAAAACACACATAGGAAACTTTCATAATGAAACCCATTATTCTGCAGGCCACCTTAACTTTTTAATGTAGATGGCATCTAAAAGGCTGTATATGTAATCTGGGATTGCTTACAGGGAGACTGACTTACTTTCAGCATGCTCACCCTGTCTTACAGAGTATACGCACGCCCCCCCTTCCTTGTCCTGACCGTCATGAATGCTGTGTGTATCCTTCTACAGAAGAAGCCTAACTGGGCAACAGCCAGGCTGCTACTTTCCGAAACTGGCTTCCTAAAGAAACTGATAAACCTTGACAAGGACAGCATCCCTGATAAGGTAAAACGCCGATAGCTACCGAGTACATGGTGGATGTGCCCCATATTTACAGTCCACAGACTCGAGCAGAAGTGCTAGAATTTGTTCTCAGTTACAGGCGAAAATTAAAAATGGAAAACAGGGGTAAGAGCTAAAAGAGGAAGGGGGTCCAGCAAGGTGATAAAGGGGTAAAGGCATTCATCATCAAATCTGACAGCATTAGTTTGATCCCCAGAATCCCCATGATAGGAGAGGACTGACTCCCACAAGCCATCCACAGACCTCATGTGTGTCCTGGAGCATGTGTGTGTGCTTGCACACACACACACGCACATGCACTAAATAAATACTAAGATGAGAACAGGAGAGCCATTCCCTCATGAAAGAATTCTCCTACAATCCTCACATTAAACAGGGGCAACATCAAGCAGACACTCACACTTAAGCAGCAAGTTATAAAAGTCTGTGCCACTGGGTAGCAGAGTTCAGACAAGGAAGATAAAGTTTCGGGCAGAACGTCAGCAGTGATACTCATTCATGAATTAATGTAACAGTTCTTTCTCTAAAGAATAATTAACAAATATGGTCCCATAGTTTTGTTTAAATACATCTAAAAAGAGTCACTTATTTAAAAAAAAAAGTGATCAAAAAACCTAACAACATTCAAAGTAATCAGAACATATGAATAGTGTCAGGTTAGGAGTGAGCCACAAGCATCTGTGTTATTCAGGAAAGCGGTGCTGTTCCTGGGCAAGAGAGGAGATGCCTAGCCAGAAAGCAGGAAGGATCCGAGTCTAAGAAAGACTTTATACTACTTACAGCTCATGAAGGCAGATAGGAAATTCTGCGCACTTGACTATAAATTAGATGGCACCATTAGGCCAAATAGGCCATCCTATCACAGTAAAGTGCACCCAGGCACTGAGACCTCTGTGTATACTATATGTTCTCCTTTGAAATATTAACAAACTCACTGCAGCAGGAACAGGTGTTTAGTGGAAAGGCTTCCGCCATCTAGGGCCACTTTGAACCCTCGATACAACTGTAATGTCTTTAATTGCCATGGTGGAAAAATCATTCTTAGAGAAATTAATGATTCATTCTAATGTACATCTCATGTAACACATTCTCCCTAGGTGTTCCTGAAGCTCAAGAAGATTTTAAATTTGCCTGATTTCCACCCCAACAAGATTGCCCTGGTCTCTGTGGCTTGCTGCTCTATGTGTCAGTGGGTTATAGCTCTGAATAACTACCACGAAGTTCAAAAGGTACACCTTGCCTCCTCAGTCTCTGTCATAGTTCTGGAAGAAATTTGTATTTAGCAGTGCCCAAGTGCCTCTATGGAAAGAATGTGTACTGAAATCCATATGCTTTCATATGTTATGCTAACTCCATAGCTGCTTCTTTTGAATATTCTATGAAAGCTATGCTACATTCCTGTTTATTTGATTTAATACTTTGTCTATGACAAACTGTATCTCTTCTGTGCATATGTCAAATTCCAGGAAAGTCTGTTTTTTTAAACACTGATACCTATAAATGTCTCTCATGCATAAGGCATTTTAAACCAGAAGCCTAACAGTTTAAACCTTGGGTGTTTTCCTCCCTTGAAGGTGGTGGGTCCTAAGCAGGCGCAAGTGGCTGAAGCTCAGAATGTCCTCCGAATAGCAAAGCAAAGGTTGTCTGAAAAACAAAGAGGGTTACAACTGGTAAGGTTTGGGGTGCAAGGTTTCTGTTTTGTTTTGTTACTTGTTAAGTTCTCAGTGCCTGTAAGAACTACATAACATTGCCAAGGGAACAGTCAGTAAACACCTCAGGGATGAGGGGATGGCTCAGCGACAGAACACCATCTAGTAGCATGTGGGCCTGAGATTCCGTCCCTAGCACTGCAAGGCCAAGGTGTACAGAAGCCATTATCTCAGTAGAGCTTATCTACCAAAAAGAATAGTATAGTTAGGAATGTACTTGTGAGGACTAAGTAAATATGATATGTAAATCTCTCTACCCATACTACATAATAATTAGCAATATTGTTAATTGTCATCACATAATACTATTTCACCACATTTCTCCAAGAGATCTTTATAACTTCAGTCTATAAAAAGTATCAGCTGGGCATTAGGGCACATGCCTTTAAACCCAGCACTGGAGGCAGAATCAGGTGGATCTCTGAGTTTGAGGCCAGCCTAGTCTACAAAGCAGATGCCAGAACAACCAGGACTATTACACAGAGAAACACTGCTGTCTTTAAAAAAAAAAAGAAGGAAAGAAAGAGAGAGGGGAAGAAAGGAAGGAAAAAGGAAAGGAAAAAGAAAAGGTTTAACCAGTATTAACCTGGATTCATATATTCCTCATTTCACCTGTTTATAGTAATTACTCTATTAAT
This sequence comes from Phodopus roborovskii, assembly GCF_943737965.1. Taxonomy (NCBI): domain Eukaryota; kingdom Metazoa; phylum Chordata; class Mammalia; order Rodentia; family Cricetidae; genus Phodopus; species Phodopus roborovskii. Next base: position 50,809,349 of record NW_026126433.1, read on the forward strand.
TCATAAAGTCATGCTTAGTTCTCTAATGTCTGGAGCTGGAGCTAGAGTAGCAGTCATCAACCTGACATTTGCCACATTCTATAATTCACGCGGCAAAGTAGCTTGTTAAGTGTTGTGTTGCATTTTGGGCAGAGACCTGCATGGAGGACGTGTACATTCTCAAAGCTGATAGGTTTGCATTGCGTCAGGTTTCAGTCCATCCATTCACCCATATATGCATATATGCACGCATACACATACATATACACTATGTTCATCCACTCAGCCACCTGTCCAGTCAGTGTCAGGCCTCTTCCTGAAGCAGACCTACAATGCACCCTAGTTCAGTGAACCTGCTCAACGTATTCCCCAAGTACGGTCCTGTGCTGCTGCCCGAGCTACAGTTAACTCCATTGGCTCCACACCCTTTCTGGGAATGTCCTCCTGTTACGGACTTTGTTCCATTTCAGATATGTATCTTCTGTCCATCTGGGCCCTAATGTAGAAAATACTTCTGAAAATTGTAGAGAACGCTGGGAAACAGGCCTAGAACTTACTTACTACCCATGACCTCATCAAAATATCCTTTAGGAAGTACAGTGTCCTCCACATCTCCAGCCCATTTTGTGTGTGTGTGTGTGTGTGTGTGTGTGTGTGTACAAAATATATTTTTGTATTTATCACTGAGGATGACCCTGAACTTATGACCCTCCGTCCTCAAGCGCCCAAGTGTAGGCATATGAATCCTAGATGGCAAGTGAGCCCCCACCTCAGCCATTTCTTTAGAGAATGAATTTTATATGTGACCTAGTTATCTTTGTGAACAAATATGTCCCAATGCTTAGGATTGCAAGAAGGGCTTTTGCAGGAAGCAGACGGCTTTCACAGCACTTCAGGGCTGAGAGAATCACTGGCTGCTTCCACATGTGCATCTCATGATTTATGAAATCCATGTGGGAAGGTTTCCTAAGACATGAAAGGGGAGTGGTTACACGCTAAGGCAAGAGAATTGACAAACTGTAAACCAAGTAAGAATGAGACATTTTCTCAATGACAAATGAATTGTCTTTCAGATTGAAGAACATTTACAGTTTTTACACACATCCTACAGAGATATCGTTGCTGAAAAACATCAACTGGCCAATCGGAAAAAGCTGGCCACCAAGCGCCTACAGTGCGCATCCGTCCTGCTGACCGTCCTGGAAGACGAGAAGGCATGGTTTCCCTTGGCTTTTTGTCTCCTTTACTACTTCCCATGGGATCAGCCTGCACTTCTGTCTGGTCAACCACACACCTCCTAGATCGCATCCGACCACCTGTAGAGATCTGGATGGGATCTTACTCCAGCAAGGAATCATGTCAGCTTGTTAACCACGGCTCTTCTCTCTTGTTGCTAAGACAGCGGCACATTTCTGTCTGAAGGGGAGGGGGGTGCTTTCAATTGCCATGCTGTGAGTTTTTCTTCCCCAGCCTGGAACAATGCAGGTTGAGTGTTTGGAGACCAAAGAGAATAGCAGTCATTAGAATGGAAAGCGAAAACTTTATTTTGTTCTGTTGGTCTTCTGATCCCATCTATCTGATTTTTACATGTTTCTAATTCACTCCTAATAAGCTGGCTAAAATCTTGGTTTAGTTACACCTCACCTACCCCAAAGGTCATTACAAAATCCTCAAGATAACTTTAGTTTGTTATAATTATTTAAATGAATATATCGTGGAAGGCTCTTTAAGGACAGTGATATAGTTGTGATATAAAGTTGTGATAACCCAGAGGGAGACTGCTGTCCTTAAAACTCAACTGACGCCCCTAAGAGACTGGTGACTGCTAAGTGGAGGTGGGGGATGGCACCAGTGTTATTCCTGGTCTTCAGATCCTGGAGGAGTGACTTTCTGTTTTAACCATGCTTTCCTCAGTGACCAACCAAGCACGCGCATGATGCTCTCTGCACTCCAACTTCCTCCTCTAAACATAAAGTCACTGACAATTTTTTGAAATTCTTATCTATTTATTTATTTGTTTTGACATCGAGCACACTTTGTAGCTTCATCTGGCCTGGAGCTCACTATGGAAGAAGAGCCTGGCCTTGAACTCACAGAGATGCACCTGCCTCTGTCTCCCTGCTAAGACTAAAGACATGACCACCATGCCTGGCTCGGTGGCTTTTTCTTTCTTTTTTTTTTTTTTTTAATGGGATGGTGAGGTGTCAGTAAGAATTTCACAATGAAGTGTCTGTTGAAAGGGACTATCCAGCAGATGGTGGAGTGTGGGGAGACTGTGCATCAGTAACAACACGATGGGACTCTGTTTAAAAGACCAGTTCTGAGGACGCAGCCAAAATGGGCCTTGACCTCATTATCAGGACTAGTTTTCCTCTCAGAAAACAGTTCTATGGCCTGGAGAGATGGCTCTGCCGTTAAAGGCTAGGTTCACGACCAAAAATAGAAAACAGTTCTTTGGCAGGGGCAGGGTGAGATTTTTGTAGTCTGTTTACTCCTGTTTCGAAGCTAACAGAATTCATTTGTTTTATCCGAGTGAGATTTTTCTCCTGGTCTCAATAAGAAATAGTATTGCCAGGTAGTTTTAGGTGGCATGTGGTAAAACCCCTAGTGAAATCCATCGTAGGGCTCTGTCGCCCTTGCTGACCTGGAACTGATGGCAATGCTCCCGAGTCAGGCTCCTGAGTGCCAAGTTTGCAGACATGTGCCACCACACCCATCCTGACTGCTTTTAAATGTGATTCACCTTCTACACCTTGAGAATAGAATGGTCATAGCAAGAGCAATGATAGATCCAGTGTAGAGACCATTCACTTTCAAAGTCTCATGATACCAGGCCAGGGAGGTGACTCGGCAAGTATTGTGCTTGCCTCCAAGTCTGAGGAACTGAATTCAGATCCTCCGCACCCACATAAAAGAGTATCTGTACCCCAGGGCTAGAGGGAAGAAACAGGCAGACCCTGGGGACTTGCTGGCCAGCTAGAACAGCCCCAGTTGGTGGGTTCCAGATTGAGTGAGAGACCTTATCTCCAATCAATCAATAAATAACAGGAGAAGGCTAGGGAGGTCGCTCAGTAGGTAAGAACCACTGCTGTGCAAGCAATGAGAACCTAAGTTCAGAGCCCCAGCAACCACGTAAAAAGCTGGCATGGCTGCCCCGCATGCCTGTAACCCCAGCACTGTGAGGGGCAGAGGCAGGGTATTGCTGAGGTTTCCTACTGCCAATCTAACCAGATTCAGTGAGAGACCTTGTCTCAATGGAATATGATAGAGTGGGACAGCTGAGGTCCTCCTCTGCCCTGCAGTGCACACCTGCACGTGCACAGGTGACATATGCTCGTGTGTGTGTGTGTGTGTGTGTGTGTGTGTGTGTGTGTGTGTGTGTGTGCGCGTGCGCGCGTACTCAGACACACACCAAAAAAGTCAAATAAGGTAGAGACAGACACCCAGTATGAACATGCCCACTCATGTACGCCACACACTTAAATATTTCATAAATAATAAACTCAATAAATGGACTTTTATTTTATCGTTTAGATTCGATGGCAAGAAACAGTCACCATAATAGACAACAAATTGAAAGGCATCTGCGGTGACATACTTCTTTCATCCGCATGCATAACCTACAGCGGAGTCTTAACGCCAGAATTCCGCCAGCTAGTGATACAGAAATGGGAGAGCCTCTGCAATCAATACAGAATTTGCTTATCATCCAGATTTTCTCTGATGGAAGTCATGGCAGAAAAGAATGAGGTCAGTGGCGTTTGTTGTCAGTTGGCTTGGGGACTGCGTGTTGGACACAGATGTTTCCCCTAAAGTATTGTGACAAGTGAAAATATTGAAGTTTTTCAGCCTTTTGTTCTCTTTTTTAACTTACAGATCTACTTCTCCATTGGCTGTATCTATCCTGTTCTCATTCTCTAATCAAATCACGAAGTACTCTTTTTCCTGTTGTAATCCTACTGCCCTGTCAGAGTGAATCTAGCCAGTTTCTCTCTCTAAAACTCCTTTTAGTAATAGAATTAGTAAGGCCATCTAACCATGGATGCATTCTTAGCCAGAGCCAAAATCACAGAGCTATATTTACCAATGAATATCTACTGCCCATTCATACAAGCCCTTTTGTGGATGTTTAAAAGATTGGAACAGAGAAATGTGTACCACTATTTAATCCTCTTCATTCTAGTTTCTTCAGTGACACCTGTGAAGTGTCAGGAGGAAACACCAGCTCCCCTGTTTCATAATGACTGACCATCTAAACACATCACTGATTGTATTAGATGCATGTGAACTGAAGGCTCCTGTTAAGAGTCTACGATTGTAAGCACACATAATAGTTTACACCAAAGCACAGAACAGAAGCCACATGTTATTTAGAAAGAACGTGGCTAAATCATTAAGATTAGGGATTTTTTTTAAGGGAGTAAATGTACAAAGATTACAAATAAAGATGAGCCAGTCAGTCTCTGTGGCCCATAAAGGATGTTCTGATAACCAATGTTATCAGACCTTACTTCACATTAAGAATGGGTTTGATAGGCAATAATTCTAAACTTGTTTATTGATAACATGACCTCAAATATTAAGCAGACATTTTAAAATTTATTTTACATCCCAACATCAGTTTCCCCTCCCTCCTCTCCTCCCATCCCCTACCCCACCACCCACCCCCACCTACTCCTCCTCTGCTTCTGTTCAGAAAGAGACAGGCCTCCAATAGTTATCAACAAAGCTTGGCATATCGAGCTAAGGTAGGACTGAGCTCCTCCCCTTGTATTAAGACTGGACGAGGCAACCCAATATGAGGGACAGGTTTCTAAATGCCAGCCAAAGTGCTAGGGACAGGCCTGCTCCCACTGTTAGAAGACCCACAAGTAGACCAAGCTACACAACTGTCACACATGTGTAGAGGGCCTAGTTGAGTCCCACACAGGCTCCCCATTTGTCAGTCCAGTCTCTGTGAGCACCTATGAGCCCAGTCAGTTGTCTCTGTGTATTCCCTTGTGATGACCTCGACCCTCTTGGCTCATACAATCCTTCCTCCCTCTCTTCAGCAGGGTTCCCCAAGCTCAGTCCAGTTCAGCAAACATTTTTTAAAAAATGATAATAAACTATAGAGAAAAACATATAAACTAGTGAAGTGCTTGGGATGAATGTCCTCCATAGGCTCATATATTTAAATACTGGGTCCCCAGTTGGTGGCACTTTTTGGAGAAATGTGGGGGGTGTGACCTTGCTGGAAGTCCATCACTGGAGACATGCTTTGAGGGTAAAAGACTTTGCCTACTTCCAACTTGCTCTCTCTACTTCAAGCTTGTGCTTGAAGAGATGAATTTCTCCATCTGAGAAATTAGAATGTTTGTGGAAGTTTAATGCGCTAATGAAAACATGCACTTGATAGGTGATGGGTGTGAAACCCAATGATTCCTGTTAGTTTTCATACCTTGGCATGATTGCGTGTCTCCTAAATGTATAGAGCCTGAGAGTCCTAGTTCCTGGCTTTATGTTTATTTTCTGTTTCCACAGTGTCATAATCAAAATTCCAACTTGCTTTTAAGTCATTTGTTCCCTTGGTCCTTTTGAGGATTTTTGTTTTTTAATCTAAAAGCATTGGTTGTTTAGGATCCCTCACTCTTTACAGGAGCTAAGCCTCTGCAGAAGTTTCTGAGCTGGTAAATAGTGTTTCCATTCCAGATCCGCCGATGGCATAACCAAGGGCTGCCTCTTGGTCAGCACTCAACAGAAAATGCCATCTTGATGAAAAGTACCCAGCAGTGGCCACTGGTGATCGACCCACACAAGCAAGCACTCAACTGGATCCGTCAGATGGAAGGGCCCCCGCTGCTAGAGATTTCTGCTGAAGATAGCAATTACCCCCAAATACTTAAAAACGCCATGCAAGCAGGGGAGTGTATCCTCTTGCAGGTATGTGGGCAATGTAGCCAGATCCCTTCTTTCTATTGCTTACCTTGTTATATGCAGTGAACATAGAGCGAGAAATTTTAAGTGTCCATGACCTTTGTCAAATAAATTTATACACAGTTACATGTACATGCATGTATTATATATGTGCACACATGCATGTAGTTTAGTTCTCTTACACCTGCCTTTCTCTGATGACATCAACCATGTGTCTTTTCAACTGATTGACTTAAGTTTTTAATCTGTTTTTAATTTCCAGAATGCCCCTGAAGCATTCCCTCCCAGCTTGAAGGCAATTCTAAAGAAGGACATTTGCCAGAAAAGAGGGCACTATTACATCAAAATCGATGACTCTGAGATTGAATACAATGAAAGGTTCAGGTAACATCTCTCATAGTCAAATCCAGTGGTATGTCCCAGTTGTTAAGATAAGGGACATGGAAGAAGAGGCCAGTGCATCTGTCCTGATGAGTGTGACCCTGAGGAAGAGAGCAGTTGCATCATGAACATTCCTCTTGGTTTTGTGGGTTGTGGCTGTCACCCATGTTCAGAGAGTGAGTTTTATCAGTGTTGTCAGGGCTGTACCTGATGAGGCTGTGACCAAAGCTGAGCGAGAAGTCAACAGGCAGGAAGCCCGGCCCACTTAGTCCAGAGGAGATTGACCAACACAGGTACAATAAGCTTTGGCCTGACATGGTGGCTCAGCCAGTGAAAGCATGGACACACACATGTGCAAAGGGTGACACACACTTGTAACTTAGTGTGAGGGTGGCAGAGACAGGTCAGTCCCTAGAGTTCAATGGCCAGTCATCCTGCCAGATGATAGATCCTGTCTCAGAAAGTAAGAGGAGAACATTGGCAGGAAATACTTGAAGTCAATCTTTAGCTTAAACATACATACATACATACATACATACACACACACACACACACACACACACACACACACACATAAAAAAAACCCACATACAAGCAACACACATTCATATTTATATTTATATTTAGTATTCAGAACAAAAAGAGGTTTTTGCACAAGGAGGTAGAACTGCTAGGAGGGAAAACAGGAATCCTTAACAACAACAGAGAACTTCTTGGCCTCAGGTAAGCAATATGGAGGACTGGGCTCCTAGACAGTCAACATCCACCAAAGCCACAGGAGCTAGTGAACTTAAAGGTCCTTTGTCTCTTGGACTGGAACACTGAATTCTGTGGGAAAAAGCAAGGGTGATTTCTGGAGAGGAATTTATTCTGGGTTCCTGGGTGAGACCCAAGAGACAGGACCGAAACAGAGTGCAGGTCACAAAGCTGTGTCTTCACCGAGGATCCTTATGTGGGGCCTCGTCCAGGTCATCCACTCATCCCATCATGCAGGGTTCATGTGCCTCAGTAGCTTTGAGAGAGATAGCAAGGAGCTAGAACAGTAACCAGTGATCCTAAACACATTTGATGTTTCTGGCCTCTAGCCAGGACAGGAGTGCCCTTAGAACCAGGCCCGTTCCTGGCTTCTGGTCAAGGACAAGGATCAAAACTGCTGATTTTGAGGTCCCTGCCCCTAAATTGCCTGGCAGGCTTCCCTGTTCTCCTCTCAGCTGCACAGCATCTGAGGCTGCAGTCAGGAACCACCTCCTCCTCCCAGGCAGCTTCACCAAGAGCCAGTTTGATGGCCACGGAAACACAGTTCCCAGAAAAGTTTTTTTGGGCTGTGTGAGAGCATTGTCTCCTTGTGGGCAGAGCCTGGGGAATCATAGTAACTTATTCCCAGAATGGATGTCTTCCAGAGGGTGGGAACAGGGTGTTGCTTTAAAAGACAGACTTGGGGACAGATTTCTTCTCTCTCTGGCCATGCCTTAGCCTTACCTTTTAAAAGTGGAGTGGAGTGTACATGCTTCTGCTCTTCTTAGTTGCTATAAAAACAAAGCAAGACCCAGAATCCCATTCCTTCTCACTACCAGCTCTAAACCACCACCATTCTTCCTGCCCTGCCCTCCCCCATGCCCAGGCTGCCCTTCAGCCAAATCCCCTCAGCCATAAAAACCATTCTTTACAACGATCTAATGGCATCGAAACTCTATAACCATTGGTGTTTACCCTGGCCTTATGCTTAAATCCAGCAAGGATATAGTTCATGGCTGTTGTTAAAGTATTAAACACAGACTTGTTCACAGAGTATAAACCAAGAACATGCATTGAGCACAAAACTGAGTAACACTAAAAATGAATCTTCTCACTTTCAGAAAAAAAAATGTAGTTTATACTGTTTAACACATTTGGTTTCATTTTATTCTTCTGCAAGTTCTTTGGTGTCTTTCTTATTTCTAGGTTGTACTTATCTACAGAACTAGACAACCCCCATTTTCTTCCATCGGTTTATAACTTTGTTACTATTATCAACTTCACGGTAACATTCCAAGGCTTGCAAGATCAACTCTTATCTACAGTAGTAAGTCATGAAGTTCCTCATTTAGAAAACCAACGTGCCCAGTTACTAGAGAGCATTTCTCTTGATGCTATAACTCTGGAGGAGCTGGAGGACAGAACATTAACTTTACTCCAGAAAACAGAAGGTGAGGAGAGACACTGGGTATGACCAGCAGACTTAAGTGAAAGTCAGAAGAGAAAAAGCATGAGGTTTTCTGAACTGGTACCCAAAATGCCAAGTCCCCATTACCCTCACATAACCAGTTGAGATGGGAAGTCCCCCACCCATTTCTAAGTTTCACATTGTGAATGTCTATGTTCCTTGTCATCCATATTTGCTTAGCTCTTTCTGTACACACCTAAACCAGCCTAAACTACATAGCAAAACTTGGTCTCAAGAAAGAGGGTGGGGAAGGAAGAAAGAAATGAGGAAGGGAGGGAGGGAGGGGAGAGAAAAAGGGAGAGAGAGGGAGAGAGGAAGGGAGGGAGGGAGGGAGGGAGAGAAATGAAGGAAGGAGAGACAGGGGAGAAAAAAGAGGAAGAAAAAGTAAGTTGGTTTATAATGAAAATCTTAGAGCTCCCTTGAAATATTTGAAGTGAGAAGAATTCCTGTCTGCCTAACGTGTGCTTGCTCCAAAGAAGAGTTGCAATTTGTTAACAGTTGAAGAATGACCCTCACTTTTCAAAACAAAGTAGCAGAGTGTATTACATAAAATAAAAGTTTTGCTCCATATTGGGAGTGGGGCTAGGGGTCAAACCCAGGGTTTTTTGCATGCCGGTAAATACTCTACCACTGAGCTACATCCCCACCCCCACCCCCGTGTGTGTGTGTGTGTGTGTGTGTGTGTGTGTGTGTGTGTGTGTGTGTGTGTGTGTGGTTAAATGTATTCTTTATGATGAAATTGTTTCTTCTATGCTTCTTTAATAACAATGGGATTCACAGACAGAATTAAGGAGAGGGAATGGGAAGTGGGGTCTGCACACTGTCAGTCCTACTTCTTAGAAACAGGATCAGTCACAGGGTGGGGCAGCACACGCCTTTAATCCCAGCACTCAGGAGGCAGAGGCTGGCGGATCTCTGTGAGCTTGAGGCCAGCCTGGTCTACAAAGAGAGTTCCAAGACAGGCTCCAAAGCTACAGAGAGACCCTGTCTCAAGAAAAAAAAAAAAAAAAAAAAAAAAAACTCCTCTTTAACCTACACCTTATGTTTTAGTCAAAATTAAAATTCCTTTAACAAAACTTCCAACTCTGCTTTACTATTAAAAGAAAATTAAGAGCCCATCTGGACATAAAACTGATAGTGAAAACTCTTACAGTGCCCAGAGCAGGAATCAGCCACTTGCCATTTCAATGGTTTGTTTAAATTTATTTTTTGTTTCTTGTTTGGTTTTAGGAAGTGTATTAGATGATGAAGAAATTGTAGAAACCCTAAGAAAATCCAAAATGACTTCAAATGAAATTTCCAAGCGTATCAAAGAAACAGAAAAAGCAGAACGTGAAATTCAAGCAACTCGCAAGAACTACCTCCCCATAGCCACACGGGGCGCCCTGCTCTACTTCGTGATGGCCAGCCTCACACAGGTAGAGTATATGTACCAGTTCTCCCTGGAGTGGTTCCGGCAGGTTTTTGTTTTCTCGACAGTTTCCAAAAACAAAGAACAAAAGCATAATTGGAAAATGAATGAAACATCCCAGGAAAAAGCCAATGAGACTTCTTCAAATCAACAGAGTCCGGAAAATGGGAGAAATCCCTTAACCAAGAATACTAAAAACGCAATAGATGTGTTGACACGAAATGTGTTTAGGGTAAGCCATTCTTTTACCATGAGTTTTTCCAGCTCTGCCTCTCGGGCTCCTTTAACACTTGTGATTTCTGTAGGCAGTCTCTTCGGCTCTATTCAATGAGCATAAACTCTGCTTCTCCTTCCGGCTGTGCACCACAATCATGAGAGATAATGCCAGTGACACTCTGGTGGATGATGACATGGGATTCCTTCCAGAAGAAGAATGGAACATCTTTTTGTACTCTGCCATTTTGATAAATATTAAAAATATATTATCCAAGCCTAGACTGAATAGTAAGTAAAAATAATTTCTCTGGATATGGTTTTAAAAAAAAAAAAAAAACCACTGATAGATGTTTCCTTGTCAAATACTAAAAGATTTTAAGGTTTACTTCTGTGACTGGGTCAAATTCTGTCAGACTGACAAATGTGTGAACATGCAGTTAGCATATTCTTTGTTTGTTTATGAGAAAACGTTTCACTATATAGCCAGGCTAGCCTAGAACTCATGAAATTTTGAGTGAGTGAATGAGTAAATAAATCACAACTAGTATAGTAAGATTATGGTGGTCCTAATGTAAAGCAGATTCTCTCTGTGTAGTGAATAGGGACACCCACATTGGTTGCAATGCAATTCCACCAGGCCCCTTGCTGTATAATGTTTCCTCACTTATTAAGAACTTGAACCAAAAAGCATGCCTGTCTGTGGTGGTGTGAATGAGGACGGCCGCCAGAGGTTCATATGTTTGGATGCTTTTTCCTCTGTGGAACTAACTGGGAAGGATTTGGAGGTGTGGTCTTGTTAGAGGAGCTGTATCACTCAGGGTGGGCTTTGAGGTTTCAAAAACCCATGTCTCTCCATCTGCTGCCTGCTGATTGGTAGATAAAGCTGTTAGCTACTGCTCCAGCTCCATGCCTGTCTTCTTCCTGCCATGATCACCATGACCTAACCCCCTAAAAGTGTAAGCAAGCCCCTAATTAAATGCTTTATTTTATAAGTTACCTTTGTGACAGTCTCTTCACAGCAATAGAACAATAGGTAAGACACCATCTGAAACACACGCAGTCACTTAATGACTGAACCTTTTAAGCTCTGTGATGGAGCAAAAACAATGCTAAGAAGGAAATGTATGACTATAAATAAATAAAAGCAGAAAACTCTCAGGGTTGGAGACATGGCTCAGCAGTTAAGAGCATGTGCTGCTCTTGCAGGGGACCCAGGTTCAGTTCCCAGCACCCATTTCAGGCAGCTCACATCTGCCTATGTAGTTCAATTCCATGGAGATCCGATGCCTGCCAGCACCTGTACACACATGCACATACCCTCCTCATACAGGCAGGCACGCACACCAACCATTTAAAACATAAAAATAAATGTTTAAAAAAGGAAGATCTCAGATCAGCAATATAAATTTCTACCTCAAGAACTGCTTTTTAAAAGACCACCAAAGTGGAAGTCTATTACTTTCTAGTTTCAGAACATGTTATAAAACGGCATTGCTATTGAACGTGTAGGTTATATTCACATAAAAACAGACAAAATGAGGGTCTGGAAAAGGCTCATTGGTTCAGAGCACACACTGCTCTTGAAGAGGGCCCAAGTTTGGTTCCCAACATCCACATTAGGCAGCTCACAACCACTTATAACTCCAGCCCTCTTCTGGTCTCTGTGGGCAATTGCACTCACATGCATATTTCTCCCTCACAGACATACACATCATTTTAAAATGAAAATAATTTTTTGAAGTCAGCGGCATAAGTTAACTCATATATTTGTGTTCAGTAATCAGTAGCCTATATTAGCAAATGTGGATAAGCACATATAAAAGAATGAAGTTGAACCTTTATTTGTACCAAATACAAATATTAAGTCTAAATGGGCTAAAGAATATAAGCACTGAAACTATAAAAAAGTCCTAGCAGAGAGCCAGGGGGATGACTCAGTTGGTAAGATACCCTATGTGCAAACATAAGGGACTAAGTTTAGATTCCCAGCACCCACATTAACAAGCCAGGCACAACGATGTGTGCTTGGAACCACTAGGAGCTCATGGGGCCAAGTCCATGAGCTTCCAGCTTACAGAGAGATGCTGTTTCAGAAACAGACGGAGAGTGGCTGAGCAAAATCACCCAGCCATTGATCTCTGGCCACTGCATGTATACACACATGCAAGCACATCCTCACGAACACACACACACACACACACACACACACACACACACACACACAACCTTTTCATGCAAGTCCTTACAGGTGATAAAAAAGTTTGTGTGGTTCATATTAGTCACTAGTACTACAGGAATGCCTCAAGGAAATAATTTCAGGAAAGAAGGGACTATTTAGGTTCATGACTTCAGCAGCTGTTGATCTAAGGATGAGGGCAGGGATTTTCAACACAGCTCGTACACACTCTGGTGGATCAGGAAGCAGAAAGCCTGGGCTGGAACCAGAAGCGGGTTATCACTTTTAAGGCTGCACCTACACCAGTAGCACCTTTCTTCTAGGTTCCAAACCTCCCAGAACAGCTGCTGGCTAAGGACCACACTTTTACACATTTGCTTGTGAGGACTCCTGGATGTGGCAGTGATCTCTTTGACTTTTATGTACTCCTTGTGAAATTGTAAATATGAAAAATAGAATATTTCCTCAAAGCATTAAAGATAGAACAATTAAATGACTCAGCAATCCCACTCCAAAAGATTGTGGCAAATCTGGAAGACATTTGCCCAGCCATAGTCACGGCCATGCATTTACAATAGTTGATAGGTATTTGCAGCCACATGTCTACCAATTGATAAGAGGGCAAACAAAATTTGACATAAATGCAATTGAAATAGAATTTAAAAGAAAGGAAATCCTGTTTCATATTACAACATGGTCGAGCCTTAAAGACATTTGTTGAATGAGATAAGACAGTCACAAAAATACAAACACTGCTCCTATGAGGTTTCTGGGGAAGACAGTTCACAGAAACAAAATAGACAGTTGACCACCAGGAGCTTGGAGGGAGGCAAAGGAGGGGAATTGTGTCTGGGTGTAGAATAGCTCTGGAAATCTGTGATGTATGTAATACTGAGTTCTGTGCTGAAAATGGTTTAAATGATCAGTTTTGCTATGGAAGAAACAACTATAACAAAAACTTATCTAATGTGTCTGTCTATTCATTGTGATGCTGGGAACAGAACACATGGCCTAGTGTATGCTAGACGAGCATCCTATTGAGCTGTGTCCCCAGCCCTTCTAGTTGATTTTACATGAAGTGGTTCTTTGCTCAACAGCAAATACTTGTTAATCATCTGCTCTGGAGTGGGTCGTTAGAAGGTGAAGGATTTCTCTCTCTCCTGTGACGGTTTTCCCTTCTCTCCTAGGTATGTTTGAAATACGTAGGAAGGAGCATCTGCAGTGGGTGCCAGACCTGAGATGGAAGCAGTGTCAGTACATCAGCAGCCAGATGGGGCCATTCTCCCTCCTCTGCAAATCACTCCTGTCAAACAAGTGCCAGTGGGACACCTTCAGGGACACTAAGGCCTTGTACTCTCTGATGAGCAGACCCTTCTCTGCAGAAGGGGCTCTGCCTCAGGAAATTCCCAGAACACCAGAAGAGGGTAGGTACCTTAGGGCTTTAGCCTAAACTTACTAAGTGTGTGAGTGTGCCATGTTTGAGTCAATGCAATCCATACAATAAAAAAGCGGTTTTTAGGAATTTCACTGTTAAGGGCGAGAAACTTGTATGAGTTCTGGATTTCGGAAACATTAAATATATCAGCCTGTCATTATAGCACACTGGCTCTGAACTTTGCATCTGAGGGAGCCTTCACAGAGTCCTCCTCTTATGTAGCAGACATGTTCTAAAAGTTACACAGGAGCTGGACATACAGCCCAGCATGGCAAGGTCCTAGGGTTCCATCCCCAGGACCACAAAAAGAAAGAAAAATATACCAATGGGAAGCATAAGCCCACGGAAGAACTGCACAGGAAATGGACCTTTTTGTGTGTTTCACTGTGTACTCCTGGCTCCTGGACTCGCTCTGTAGACCAGGTTGGCTTTGAACTCAGATACCTGTCTATCTCTGCCTTCCAAATGTTGGGATTAAAGATCTGCACCTCCACTGCCCAGCACAAACATCCTTTAAGGGCTGCCGTTTTGTCATAGTTTCTCCTTTTCTCTTCCTGCTTTGAACCCTGCTCCCTTTTTCCTTGCCTTTTTCACTATGAAACCCTGACTTGGGACACAGCGGAGTTTTGTTATTACGTACAGTAATGTAGTCAGATAACTCACGTGTATTTCCTCTCTCTAGGAAAGAGGAAACACTTTTCATGTGAGAAGTCCCTAGCTGATTTCTTTAAGGAAAAAAAATCTAAATTATGTATTTTCACCAGCAGTGTGCATGCCCAGTCTTTTTAAATATTTTATTATCTTTTATTAAGTATAATGAGTGTTAAGACACGTATATGCATGTCTTAACTGCAAGTGCCCACAGAGGCCAGAGGTGTCACTGCCCCTGGAGCTCAAGCTGATGGGTGCTTGTGAGTCACCTCAAGCTGGTATGGGTGCTGGGATTCAAACTGGGGTCCTCTGGAAGAGCATGTGTGCTCTTAACCACTGAGCCATCTCTGCGGCCCAAATGCCCATTTTCTAATGGAAGGCTTGAACTCTTGAGTTGTACCAACCTGAAAAGTTCAAAATATTTCAATTTTAATTGCCATATTAGCAAGTACTTTTTAAAGCATTATTGGTTCATACATATACTTTACTCAGTTTTAAAATGAATTGTTTATCCCTCTATCTCCTTTTTGATTGTAAGGATATAATTAATGTAGATAATTCATTTTTGTGTATTTTTCTAAATTTGATCATTATTTATTTGTTGATAGAAGCTGCACTATACTGGTAATAAGATATTTATGCTGTCAACTGTATCTATTTTTTCTACCTCCTTCCTTTTCCTCTCCCATACACGTTGGTTATGGATCACTGTCACTGTTATTTTTTTTTTCATTTATCACTAATCTATCTGTAATCCCTATGCTATTTTAGTGTACAACAAAAGTCATTAATTTTTATGTAAAGGAATTATGTTAACCCTTTTTGTAAAATGAGGATCTTTTTATTTTGCAAATAACTCCAAATTTATCACTTGTGATCGAACTTACACATATGGTGGGATTTTTTTTTCTAATCAGAATATTGGCACATTTAAAATCCAAGTTGTATGTAAGTTAGACATTGGGGAAATGCCAGGGAAGCAGTGAGCTTAGGAACAACAAACAGCTATGGCTGGAAACAAGGCCTGGAGAGCATCCCATTTTGCAAGCAAGCCTCCACTGCCATGGAGAGAGGAGTCAGCAAGAAAACATAAGCAAATAGCTGTGGAAGTTCTCAAAGCTGTGGTAATCCTATCTGGGGGTTCTCACCTCCGCATCTGTTCTAGCTGTTATGAGTAGAAATCTCTTACCCATACATCGGAACTCGCTTGGGAGAACAGGTGCTGAGTGCCTGCCTGGTCCTCTGCTTCTCATTCTCCCTCAGCTTTTGTGGCTCCATCACTTCATCCCTAGCCACATCTTCCCATTACATCCCTAACCACATCATCTGGGCCCACGTCTGCTTCATGATGAAGGATGCTGATGTCCCAAGTCCTAGGAATAACACCTACTCATTTAACCAACCATGCCTCTTTTCATAACTTTATAACTTAAGTTTATATTGTAACATGTTTTAGTGGCACCGCTGCCTGGTTATTAACTGCAGTCTGTTTCTCTTGATGGTATCTATCTAGCTGAACTTCTGAATGAAAACGATGAGATGTTTAACCCTATATGTTTTCCTTGGGAAAAACTCACTCCATTTCAAAGGCTTATCTTGGTAAGATGCACTAAGACAAAAGTTTACGATTCTAAATACTTCAAGTTTATTGATAATTTGAACCCCTCAAAATTATAATTTTACAAGCAAAATATGCTGACTTCTGCAAGCTATGTTACTGAGCCTTAGTGTAGTGGGAGGCACCAGCATCTTGCCCTAATGTTTTGTCATGTAGCGGTTCTGTCCCCTTTTCATCCCTTATAGACAAGACAAAGTCTCGAGGGATGAACTGAGTTGCTCAGTGCCACCATTGTCTCCCTGGTCTTTAGAGATCCACCCTGTCTACACACAAGCTTACTTTCTGCCCTCCTCTTCCTCCATGCTAAAATTACAAGGAGAAACCCAGTCCCTTAGGGAGATGGCAACAGCTGCCCAATCTGGTTATGACAGGAAACAGGTCTGATTCCTGTTTCAGTGTCCAGAGGCCACATGATTAACTCACATCAAAGCTACATCTACCCAAGTGGCACTCATGAATGCATCATTTTACACAGTTTCCACCTCAGCTGGATTAGAACCTGGCCTGGGGTTTGGGAGATTCAGGATGGGATTAGGTGTGTATTAGTCAGATTTGTTAAGGTAGCAAAATGCCTAAGATAACTTATAAGGCTTATTTGTGCTCAATTTCACAGGCTTTTCAGTGCATGGTCAGTGGACAGAAAAGAGGGGTGTATTAGTCAAGGTTCTCTAGAGTAATAGAGCTGCCGATCCATTCTCAGACAGTTTCAGACTTACTTTCCATGCAGGGATGCTGGACTTTTCCAGAGCATACTTCATGATCACTATATGAAAGTATATCATATAAGTGGTTTGTGTATAAGGCAGTCTTCACAGGGCAGTTCTGTGCCCATTATCCATGCGCCATATGTGTGCCAAACATGGCTCACATGCCCACAACTCTCCCCAAACCTGTATTCTGTCACACTTAAACTTACAGACTATCACTTTTTTTTTTTTTTTTTGTCTTATGAATGGAAAGATTAATTGTCTTCCAGTTGGGTTATCTTTCATCTTCCAACCCAAGCTATATGGGTTCTTGTTGCTCTAGAGATAGACAGCAAAGCAGGAGGAACCCAAGAAAGGTCCTTTTGCAAAGCCAGAGATCACAGTGTACACTGTGCAGCCAAACCAAGCTCTCTCATGGAGTAAGGAAGAGCTTTATAGGAACACAAGGTAGCTGGGCAGAGGGGAACCAACTGTCTTGGTCAGGGTTTCTGTTGCTATGAAGAGACACCATGACCAACAGCAACTCTTATAAAGGAAAACATTTAATTGGTGTTCATTTACAGTTGAGAGGTTTAGTCCATCATCATCATGGTGGGACATGACTGTGCAGACAGACATGGTGCTGGAGCTGGGAGTCCTACATCTTATTGGCAGGCAACAGGAAGTGTTCTGAGACACTGGGTAATATCTTGAGCATAGGAGACTTCAAAGCCTATCCCCACAGTGGCACACTTCCTCCAATAAGGCCACACCTTCTAATAGTGCCATTTCCTTTGGGGGCCATTTTCTTCCAGACCACCACACCAACCAATGGTCAGAAGCGCCCTCTCCACCCACCTCCCCCCCCCCCAACAGCACATCAGGAAACTCTAGCTAGAGCCAGAACACTTAATTTTTATTTCATTTTTACCACTAGGAATAGTCCTCTGAGTAGATTTTAAATTTGCCTTGTCTTCTGTTGTATTTTTCAGATTAAAATTCTCCGGCCAGAACGTTTAGAGAATTCAGTAAGAAAGTTTATAACTGAAAAGATGGGAAGTGAATATATCCACGAGACTACAGTCAATCTGAAAGACTCCTACAAAGAGTCCACTGCTCAGACACCGCTGATTCTCATTCACTCCTATGGTGAGCTACCTGTGACCAACAGCCCAAGCCCAGCACACTGTAAACTCAGGGTGGTTCCTCACACCGCAACCCCAGCACTCTTCAAGTGGGGACAAGGAGAGCATAAATTCAAGGTCGTCCTCTGTTTTGAATATCTTTAGGCTAGCCTGTGCTACATGACCCTGTCTGGAAAAACACCACCTGCCCCTGCCCTGCCAAAACAGGAATGTGAAGAAACAGATCCTGTGTCTAGTTATTCTGTTTAAAGCTTTGTATCCTTCTAACATCTTTGAAAAGGGATTTAAACTTTAAGCTATATGCAGGATGAATCTTTCTGAAAATATAAAGGAATCAAGATGAAAAAATGTATCAGAGCTAATTTTCTTGTAGAAAATATCTTCAAGTACATTAAAAAAGAACAACTTGGGGCTTATCCCTTAAATTTATCAACTGTTTCCATTAACAGTCATCTTTCCGTTCTGTGGTGGAACATGTTTATTAGGATCACATCCGTCAGTTCCCAAGCCATGGTCATTCACATTTGAATCAGAATAAACTCTTTCCCTGGTTTCTGTTTTTAAAGACGCACAGGGCTGTGTCTGACCTACACACTCCCAGCTCTGTCCCTTGCCTTTGCTCTCTGCAGGCCCTAAGGATAGCACCTCCTGCAGTTTTCCTCAACTCCACACTCTCCAAGTCAATGTGTCTTTAGAATTCAGCATTCTCCCACTTGGACTCCACAGGCAGAGGCTTTGTCCTGGGCAGCCCCTCTTGCCAGGTCCTCTTATCAGATCCACCAGATCATGGTGTACCAGCTATGTGCCTGAGATGCTGGGGGGAGGGGTACTGCCCTCCCCCAGCATGGTAGCAGGCTGCTGGCCAGCCCTCAGATCAACAGCAGTCCTCTCTTTCCTAACACACTTTGCTGCTGATACCCATGCGCGAAGTCTCCATGCCCATACCTCTTTTCACCGTGTTTTAAGAACGCGATGTTTTAGCTGGGTTGGTAGCCTTCATAAGCAGTTGTTGCATCCATCACCAGAGGAAAAAGGGACAAGCAGATACAGGCATGACAATCAAGCAATTGTGCCTCAGCTCATAAGCAGCTACCATTTCCAGATGTAGGGAAATTTGTATCACAGTCCAGCAAGTGGTAAAGACAAACTTCGAACTG
This sequence comes from Phodopus roborovskii, assembly GCF_943737965.1. Lineage (NCBI taxonomy): Eukaryota > Metazoa > Chordata > Mammalia > Rodentia > Cricetidae > Phodopus > Phodopus roborovskii. Next base: position 50,828,323 of record NW_026126433.1, read on the forward strand.
TAGGCTTTAATTTCAAAACCTGAGTCATTCTCCTGTGGCTCTATTGTCTCTCAGCACCTGAGCAGTGAGTGCAGGATTGCATTTGCTGAGGGAATTAAGTGAGCTTACAGTTTGAGGCACCTCTGCATGTTGTCCTATAGGGATTGACCTCAACAATATCCTCCTGAGATTTGCACAAGAGTTAAAAGGCATGACACCGAAGGTGACCATGATTTCCCTGGGCCGAGGCCAGGCGGCCAAAGCAGAAGAGCTCATTTTTAAGTCACTGGACCAAAAGCATCAGTGGGTCTTCCTCCAGAACTGCCACCTTGCAGCATCCTTCATGCCGAGGCTCTGCGCTATCATAGAGTCGTAAGTTCCAAGTTTGTCTGTCCAAGATCAAACTAATTATAAGCATTGTGAAGTCACACCGCAAAAAGCAACACATACTGAGCCTAGCAAAGCTGAAGCGATGCATTGGGCCACTAGAAAACACTCAGCTGCACTGAATGCTGCCCCGATCACTGTCCTGAGAGCACACACAACTTTTCTTTTTTCCTTTTAAAAACATGCTCAGATTGCATTTTCCATCTTACTTAGCATTTGCTCATGTATAATCTATGACATGGCTCTTAATATTTTGCATGCCTCCAAACAGCAAAGCACAGAGCCTCATATGCAGTTCCCAACAGTGTTTTCCTTTATGGCCTATGTTTTCCCTGCTCCAACCTCTGCCAGCTGGAATCACTTCAAGGCTGCACTCCCCACAGCTCTGACGTGCTAGATTCCAGAGACTCAGTTGCCTTATTTGCTGCAATTTGATGCTCAATTGCTATAACTCACTATGAGGGAAGAGTCAGCAATGTGTGCAATTAGAAATGTCTGAGCCAGTTATGGTCCACAGGTCTGCATCTATTAATGCCATATTACTAATTAATCGTTGCCTTCTGACTCTTGGGTGATTTCACAAGTGTGTTTTTTTTTCCCCTCCAAATAGTTTTTAAACTGCTAAAAGAGTAACAGTCTAAGAACAGCCTCAACTGTATTAGGAGAGACACTGGGAATCTTAAGTTGGGCAGGTACACTCTAACTGAAGCCTCCTTCCAGATACTCAAAGCATAAGAATGACAAGAAGGGACCGTCACGACCTTGCTCCACATTGCTGGCCATGCAGAATAGGAAGACAGTAAAATTTATATTGTCCCATTGTATTCATTTGATTTAGCCAGGTCCTACTGTCGTTTACTTTGCTGTTCAGTTGTCCCAGCTTTGACCTGGAACTGTCCCCTCCTCACCCTGGCTTTTTGAGATAGTTATGTAGACAAGGCTGCTTTTGAACTCGTGACCCCTGCTTCCCTCCCAAGTGGAGGCATGCACTGCCACACCTGACTTTCACTCAGGTCGTGTTGTAGAAGTTTTCCCAAATTTCTGTAATGAGTATTTATGGTTTTTTAACTTAAGGGAAATAGATGAATCTTGTACAATTCCTTGTGCACCCTTGTGGTGCCTTTGGTGTCTTTGGCATTGAAATGATTTATAAGGACACAGAAACATTAAAATGTTCTGGCTCCAAGAAGATGTTGCACAAAATTAATATTTGCATTTTTATTTTGCAGATTTAGTAATCCAGATATGATGATAGACCCTGATTTTAGGCTTTGGTTAAGCTCAAAATCATATGGTTCCTTCCCAATTCCTATTCTTCAGAAGGGTGTAAAGGTAAGAAGAAACTGGCAGGATTTCAGTGTTGACTGGCAGGTCCTGCTTGGCTGTGAAACATTGTCCCTCATTATTCTGAGTCAAGAAGAGCATGCATAGTGTACTCACTGATAACTTTTGCAAGGTGGAGAGGGGGGATGCCATCTCAGTATGTAGCCCTTGCATGGTGTACTCACTGTCAGCTTTTGCAGGGTGGGGAGGATGTGCTTGCATCAACTCTCAACTCTGACACTCACTTCTCAAAGAGGATGCTCTCCTGTATATCTTTTACCTTTATGTCTTCTACTTTTCCCCCTCAAGACACTGTCTTGTTATGTTGCCCAGGCTGGCCTTGAACTCTTGAGCCCATATGATCCCCACCTCAGCTTCTTAAGTATGTGCCACTACACCCAACTATGTGGCATTTTCTTGTTTCAGTTTCTTTTAACCACTATATGGTTCATGAACTCTCTAGAAAGTTCTAGCAGAAGGAAAACAAACTATTTGCTAAAATAACTTTAATTGTGGGTTTTGTCTGAATTCTGAATTCCAACTATGAAGACTTGGCTCCATCCTGTTAAAGAAAGACTTCAAATGACAGAGAAACCAGTGATGATGTGGGCAGGGCACACTAGGCCAGGCCGATTCCTAAAACTAGAAGCACCTTCCTGAAACCCTGCTCCCTCTGCTTCCCTTCTCCCAGAGCCACTTACCATCAGCCCTGACCTGGAGCAGACAGAGACTTCCAGCCTCTGATGTCAGATGCCCTGTTGACTTCCCAAGAGTGGGCTGACTATGACCTCAAGTGGCCTGTTTTCTTTGGCCAGGTGTAAAAGTTGGGAGGCAAGGGTAATAAAGAGGGACATAGTTTCAAGGACATTTGTTTTTGATTATGTCCATTGCTCTAATTCCACTCTCAGAGTCTATCAGTCAATCAGAGCTGGGCACAGTGGTGCATGCCTTTAATCCTAGCACCAGGGAGACAAAGCAGGAGGTGGGTCTCTCTGAATTTGAGGCCAGTGTCATCTATTTCTACATAGGGAGCTCCAGGCCTGTCTCAAAAACAAAGCAATGGTTAGAGACCTTCCTCCTTCCCCAAATACTGCACTTAACATCTCTAAGGAAAAGTCTCCCTGATACTGTAAAATCAAGAGGGACTGCCATGCCAACCATCATGCATGCATGCATATGACTCCTACTACATCCCCCCCTCCCCCCGGCCTGGAGAAACATGTGAACACATACAAGGAATTGACATAAGTAATAAGTCTGATCTTGAATCTAGAATGTCATGTTCATGCACATATAATAAATGCATTTGCATAGCCATGCAGTATTTATGTACTGTATATCATATGAATTACACAGGATACTCTATTTGCCGATGTATAAATCAATTATATTCTTAGCTTATACACACACACACACACACACACACACACACACACACAAACTCTGTAAGGAGATACCCTTAATGGGTATCCCTGGTTATCTCATACTAGCAGCCACACACACACACACACATAATAAAACCTCATAGTTAATTGCCTCAGCTACTCCAGTGAAGTAGGCAGCAGCTTGGATTCTCTAGGCAATCAGAATTCAATAACACAGAGTTGCCACTCTCCCTTTTAATGTGACTGGCTATGTCCGTTGGCTTAGTGTCCTATTTCCTGTGGTGTGCCATCCAGTGCATGCTCCTTGGCTGGGGTCTAGCAGCTCATTTTCCTTGCCAGGGCTTAGCCACCACTGATGTAGCTAGCACACTGACAATTTCTGTCCCTCCCGAACACTATGCTTGTGGTCACAGTAACAGTTGTCACCCCAGGGCTGTGGTTTGCCTTTAAAATACAATTTAGACTGACTCTGTGAGCTCAAGGCCAGCCTCAGCCACACAGTAAGGTCCGTGCTAGCTGTAGCTGCAAAAGGGGACATGTCTCAAAAATAAAATATCAATTAGAATGTGATGCAGAATCTGAATCCTTTAACGGGGGGGGGGGGTGACATGGCTGCCGGGCCTGTGCGTCGTGAGTGCTGAGAGCGCCCCCCCCCGGGGCTCATTGCCCTCTTCAGTCACTTGGCGCTTTCACCCCTTGTCTCCTGCAGATTGCTGTGGAACCCCCGCAGGGCCTGAAAAGCAATTTACTTCAAATGTTTGGGTATGGCGGGAGTGGAGAGGTAACGGAAGAGATATTTGATAAGAATGACTGTGGACCATGGTGGAAAAAGATTCTCTTCAGCCTCTGCTTCTTCAACGCTGTGATCAACGAGAGGAAAGTGTACGGAACACTGGGCTGGAATATCCCTTATAAGTTCAGCTCTTCAGACTTGGAGGTGAGTGTGGGCCCTGGAAGGCAGGCAGTAGCTAGTAACAGAGAGATGCCAACCGAGTTAGCCCGCGTCTCCACGGTGCAGCTTTCTAGAATTTAGTGTCAGTCCCACCACCTGGGCTACACAGATTTCCTCTTCTAGACAAGTCAGATAAACCCAGGAGCCTAGTTCCTTCAGTGAGATAAAGTGGCATGGGGGTGGGGAAGCAAGCCTCCATACATACCCACAGAGTCACTACAAGATGCAACTCAGTGGCCTGGAGAGATGGCTCGGTGGTTACGAGCACTGCTGCTGCCCTTCCAGAGGACCAGAGTTCAGTTCCCAGCATCTATGTGATGGCCCACAACCACATGTAACTAGAGTTCCAGGGCTATGATGCCTTCTTCTGGCCTCTGTGGTTATCAGGCCACAGATAACATATTCAGCAGACAAAACACCCATACACATAAAAAAAAAAAAAAAAAAAAGCACAACTCAGTGAATATAAATGAAACATTTCCTGACAGGTAAATCACTGTAAATCACTATAAATACATCTCTTCATTGCTCATTCAGAGAAAGAAGGATTACCCTAAGTCACTGGGGCTGGGCAACTTAATAGTCTTCTGTAAATTTTTTATCCTTTTTATAGTAACTTCTATTGTGCTTTTTGGCAGGATGTTTTCTTTGTGTGTGTGTGGTGTGTGTGTGTGTGTGTGTGTGTGTGTGTGTGTGTGTGTGTGTGTTTTCATGACAGGGTTTCTCTGTGTAGCCTTGGCTGACCAGGAACTCTCTAGGTAGACCAACTGGCCTTGAACTCACAGAGCTCTACTTGCCTATGCCTTCCAAGTGCTGGGATTCAAGGCATACACCACCACCACCTGGATGGGATGTTTTCATTATTGCTAATAAAAGAAATAACAATGTCTGCTTAAACTTTTTCAAAATTGCTGAGCAGTGGTGGCGCATGCCTTTGATCCCAATACTCAGGAGGCAAAGGCAAGCAGATCTTTGAGTTTGAGACCTGGCTGGTCTACAGAGTGAATCCCAGGACAGCCATAGCCACACATAGAAACCTTGTCTCACACAACAACAAAAAGAAATCCCCAAGTTAATTTTCTTGCAGCTGTGCTTCTGGTGTAGAATGCTGCACTGTTTTGGGGGAGGGTGGGGGGGTTGTTGCTGCTGTTGGTGGTGAGGTTCTTTTGTCTTACTTGTGGGGTGTTTGTTTGTTTTCTAGGAAAGCCTTGACTCCTTTATCAGTAGGCCTGTTCTTTTGTGTCCTCTCTGAGTCCATCACAAATTTTCACCTTCACAAGAAGCCACATACTCATAGTAAAGCTCATTTTTTTTTCTGGGAATATAAAATAAGGCAGCTGCACATTGGAGATTAGCCAAAGAGTGTGAGCACAGGGTGCTCCTGTCCAAGCCTATTCGAAGCCCAGCCAAAAAGCAAACAATACCCCATGGGAAGCGCTTGCACTGTATATCAGAGAGTTGAGAGGGGAAATGATCATTCTCTTCCATTCATTTGAACAGAGAAATGGATTTAAGGAGATATAGAAACAGTATGCCTCTCCCCCTCCCCCAGGTGCTAGTGAGCAAACCCAAGATCTCATACATGATGAGTGTCATGCTAGAGTACAGAGCTATACCCAGCCCAGTATGTCTTCAATTTAACAGAGAAAAAAACTGAAAAGAAATAACTACTTAAGAAAACTATCAAAAAATAAGAGAAATGAAAAAAATATCATGAAGCAAAATGAAAGAACTACTATCACTTGTTAAATTAAATGTAATGTGTACAAGGTCCTGGGTTCAGTCCCTAGCACATTAGTGAATAACATACTTGTGGGTTTTTTTTTCTTTTATCTGCATTTATTTTATGTTGAATTTATTCCCAATCCATAAGTTTTTGTTTCTTCAGCTTCTTCTGGGATGTCTTTTTCTTCTGCACACCCTCCTCTGCTGGCTTTGGAACAGTTTGTTCCTTTTCAGTGAGGATCATGTCAGTGTGGCAAGGGGAGCTCATGGGTTAATCCAGCCATGAGTTCTGTAAATTCATCAGCATACCTTAAGTGCTTCCTTCACGTGGGTATGTTCAGTGACCAGAGCCCCTGCATCTAACCCCTAAGTTCAGCATTACTCTCTGCATTTTTAAGCATGTGCAACAAAAATTCAGCACTCTTTTAAGGCCACCAACCCTGTGTGCCATCTGCACTGTTTGGCCTGGGCACACCTACCAACTCCACCCTTATACCCCTGTGAACAGAACACATGGCTTCTTTAAAGTGACGTCATTCCAATATTAGGTGGCTTTCCAGATAGGCATACCCTTGATGGCCTGGGCAGTTTCACAAGTGTCCTTAAAGTGGACACAAAGATTTGAACCTCTTGATTTACATGATTTTGTAGGATTTTCTGGGTCAAGAGAATAGCAAACCACCTCCACAGGTTAAGTCACCTCAGGTCGCTTTCCGGAAGAATACATGTGTGTCTTGAAAACCTTATACACTACCATAAAGAAGTAAAAGAGGCTTTACTAGAAGTAGAGAATTGGTAAAATGGCTAAAGAAAATGTAAATATATAGATATTCTCTAGCAATAAACACCCAAAATAGTAGTGCTAAATTTTTTTTAACTATACGGGAACAAAATTAGTAAGAAATATACAGCCCCACATAGAAAGCACTATAAGCCAGGGAGAAAAAGAAGAACATTGTTTCTGATTCAAAGGGTTAAAAATCTTGTGACAGCTCTGTACATTCAGCTCTGACTGTCCCCAGTTTCCAGATGATGAGCACTGGGGAATTTGCCCAGGTTGCACAGTAAGTGGCAACATTCATTCCCTTCTTGGCTCCTGCTTTCTCTGACCTCGTACATGCCTGGTCTCCACAGACTTCAGAGACAGCAAACTGTCCGTTCTTCCAACGTTAATTGTCAAATACAACATGAATCTACGATTGGAACTTATAAGATTTAAAATTGAAAAAAGTATCACAGAAAGAAATGTTGAATAAGCTATATACACTCTAAAACAAAAAATAGTGGAGGAATTTTCCTTCACCAGGCATTAAAATACCTGAAGTAAATGGTTTTAGTAGAAAAGTTAAGTCAGTATGACTCAGCAAAGAACATAGAAGCGGATCCAATTCTCTATGGATTTCTAAAATTAACATAGTTGTATTTAATTTATAGGTTATACTGTGTTTGGATGTTTTGCCTGCATGAACATCTGTGCACCATGTGTGGGGCTGGTGCCCAGAAAGGCTAAAAGAGGGCACCAGGTCTAGAACTGGACTTGTAGATGTTTGTGAGCTGCCATGTGGTTGCTAGGAACCAAACCTGGGTCCTCTGGAAGAGCAGCCAATGCTCTTAACCCTTGAGCCATCTCTCCAGCCACACACACCAAAAAAAAATCACTGCCAGCCAAAGTTCCCTCCAATACAACTATACTCGTTGTGTCTTTAGACACCCTTCCGGCCTCTAGGAACCACTGTTCCCACCATCTATGAGGTCAGCCTGTTAACATATGACACAGTAGTGTTTCAACACAGGAAAAAGTTGTTTTTCGTCAACAATACCAGTACAACTAGGCATCCTACTAGAAGAAAATGACTAGGTCCTTTATCTTTTGTACTGTTAGTTTACATACTAGAAGGAAGGCTACATGTACTTTATAGCTGCACAAATCTCTAAAAATGAATGTAGGAGATTCTGTATACAGTCTTGGAGTTGGGAACAACTTAATCCAAATTGGAACCTCAGAATTGTAAGATAGGTCTGTTTGGTTGTAAAACCTCTCCCAAGGGAAACTGTGATAAAGCAGCTAGTACACAGTGTCGGACCTCAGACAGTATTTGCAGTGAGGGCCTGGAGAGACAGCTGGGCCCTTAGTGTACAGCTCTTCCAGAGGCCCCCAATTTCAGCACCCTCTGGAAAGCCCATGTAACTCCAGCTCTAGGGGGTGCTACATATTCATATCTACATTCCCACACAGATAGGCATAATTTAAAATCTTTAAATTAAAATATGTGATGCAAATGACTGACAAAAATTAATGTCTATGATACACAGAGAATTTAATATTAAAAAGAAGACAATCCAAAGGCACCATAGAGAAACTCCAGCCTAAATAACTGCCAGGTAAAAGAGGAGGCCCAAAAATAGACAGTGACAGATGGAGGACGAATGCAAGTCAGGCTCTGCCGCTCACCCTGGAAAAGTGCGAGTCACAGCTCTCCTCAGGCTTGGTCACAGGGTCCCCTTAGACTGCGAAGTCTGATGATGCTCGCTCGGGTCTCTCACAGTATGAAGTGGTGTAGCACTTGCATGGGACCTACCAGAAGCATCCTGGGTACTTTAAATCATGGCTGCATCCCAGTACGATGCAGGCACTGTGTGAATCACCGTACTGTTTTGTTTATATAATGATGATACGGAGAATGCCTACCTGTGCTCAGTTACAGGCTTTTGTTTTAAAATAATTGCGATAGAGCACTTGGCCGAATGTGCAGATGTGGAAGCCCAGAAACAAAGCCCACAGTGGCGTCACATCTCTATTGGTTTCCAGGGTGAGAGCACCAGGGGTCGCTCAATGGAAGCATGAATGGTCAGGTCGTGGCCACCACACAGAGACAGCCGAGGGCCGGTCTGTGAGCACTCGTAGGAGTAGGGAAGTCGGGAAGCCAGAAAGAGATAGAGGGAGAGCCCAAGAGAGCTGAGAATGGAGGAGGGGAGGAAGGGAAAGAGGCGGGGATCCATTTGTATGTGCAAGGTCATACAAGGTCACTTTCAGGACACCAAGAACCTGCTGTTTCAGGCCTTGGTTGAGGAGGGACACTTCCCTTCTGCATCCTTCTGTGCCCTGGCATCCAGTGCCCTGTGCAGGTCTGATAAAGCAGCCACCATAATTACAAGGGGCTGTAGCTCAACAGCAGCGTAGCACTAGTGGGGAAAACACACATCCTGAGACGATGCCTCTCTGTTTCCTGGTTGGTTGGCTGGTTTTCTAGTGCTGGGGATCAAAGCCTAGGGCCTTGCACATAGTAGACAAGTACTCTACCACTAAGCTATATCCCCAGGACATTTTCTTATTATCATTTTATGCTTAGGGATGTATTGCCTGTGTGTATGTCTGTGGATCAGATCCCCTGGAACTGGAGTTACAGACAGTTGTGATTGTCCAGGTGGTTGCTGGGAATGGAACCCTCTGGAAGGGTGGCCAGTGCTCTTCATCACTGAACTATCTCTTCAATTCCCCCAGTCCTCTTCTATTGAGTCAGGGTCTTATTAAATTGCCCAAGTTAGCCTTGAATTAATAATCCTCCTGCCTCAGCCTCCTGAGAAACTGGGAGTAGAGGATTATACCCCTGGCCTTGTTCTCTGTTTCAGAGAGAAACTGGCCACTTGAGAGTTGGTGGTGATGTGTGGAATGTCATTTAAACTAAAACCCATGCAGAAATAAGAAGGGGCAGTGGGCTTTCCACAGGTTTCCATAAAGGTCCTGGGAAATGTCCTCCCTGGTCGCTTAGAAGTTCCATGGAAGGAGCTGAACTACCTGATTGCAGAAGTGACCTATGGTGGCCGAGTGACTGATAACTGGGACAAGCGATGCCTGAAGACCCTCTTCAACAAATTCTGTAGTCCTGAAATTCTGAAGGCTAACTTCAGTTTCTCTAGTGATGAGGTAAGAAACGGGTATATCTTCTTAATTATTTTTAGCTAGGTTTGGTTGCATCCTTTGTCTTTTTAACCAAATTTCAATGATTACTTGACTGGCTTCCATTACCTTTCAGAACCAAACTAACTTCCCTATTGTTCTAAGTTTTTGGTTGGTTGGTTGGTTTTGTTTATCTTTTGAGATAGGGTTTCTCTGTATAGCCCTGGTTGCTGGGGGCCTCACTCTTGTAGACCAGGCTGGCCTGGAACTCAGAGACCTACCTGCCTTGTAGTGCTGGGATTAAAGTCATGCACCACCAACAACAACTTCCACTGTCCTATTAACTGCCAGAATAAACCAGGCAATGGTAAGGAAATGGTGTGTGCCCTCTGAGGACCTTGAGTATCATACACAAGGCACAAGGAAGCAGAAGCAAGCAGCACATACAGACCACAGAGTTCATGCTAGCCAGTGTGCATGTGTTTCCCATTGGCTGCCAGAGCTTACAGGCAGGGAAGCCGAGGGCCACAGGGTGAAACTACACGCAACACCAGTGTGTGGCAAAGCTGACAGGCAAGAACTCTGTCTCTACCACAAGCATCCAAGGTAGAAAACCCCAGACTTCTTCACTGTTCCCTTTCACTGTTCCCTTTCGTCACCCCCTTAGCGCCTGGCCTCCATGTAGGCCTTCACATTGTGGGCAGAGCTCCAGGCTAGACACCAGCAGTTGCACTTTGTTGAATGTTTGCTGTGACCTCTGACCCATGGGGCGGTGGGGTGCATGGAGAGGCGAGTGGACAAGAGATGGGAAGGATCATTTGTAAGTCACCAAGTGGGGAAAAAAGTATGAGCAACCTGTTGATGATACTGACCAACAAAGACAGCAGCATCTACAGACCACTTGGTGCATGCCAGCCAATGTGTTTCTTACTGGGTGCTGAAAGTCTCTCTTTGCTTTTAAACACTTAAAGGAACATTTTTAATGTAGATCCTTGTGCCCCCCTTAAGCTCATAGGGAGTGGCACTATTGGGAGGTGTGGCCTGACTAGAGGAAGTGTGTCACTGTGGGGGTGGGCTTTGAGGTCTCTCTTGCTTAAGCTTCACCCAGTGCCACAGTCCACTTCCTGTTGCCTTCAAGATGTAGCCACCATCATGCCTGCCTGCACACTGCCATGCTCCCCACCATAATGGACTGAACCTGTGAAGTGTAAGTGAGCCACCCCAATTAAATGTTTTCCTTTATAAGAGTGGTCATGGTGTCTATTCACAGCAATAGAAACCCTAACACAATTCTCAAGCCAGTCGCTAGGATAAAATTACCCTTGAAAACCCTTTGAAATTGCTCAGTAAGTATAGTGTGTTTGTCTTCTGTATGCAGATTATCACATTGGATGTGTGTAAGTGAACAGGAGATAAAGTAATAGAATATGTGCATGGCTTGTATTTCATGGCAACTTACCACATTAACAAAAATATGCATTCTGAAATCTTAAATTTCAATCGTCTTAAACCCTGAAACTTCTATGACCATTTCATCTTTCCTTGATAATGTCTTTTTCGGTGACGTTGTTCTCTGTGTGTGCTGCGTCCCTCCCTCACCATGTCTTCAGTGACAGCCACTGCTGCCAGCTCCCTGACCATATAAACAATGCTCCTGGTCACTGGTCATTTGTTCTTAATATTTGTATTAGACAGATGTCTATAATTTGACAAATGCTCAAGACAAACAATTTCTAGGAGGAAATATTTTATTTTGGCCTGTTTTTTCCAGAGATTTCAGCCCATAGTTGACCATGCTGCTTTTGGTGTTTCAGCACCGGGCATGGGGCAGGGGAGGGTGCTCACTGATAGCAGCCAAGAAACAAAGATGGGCAGGGTAGGCATCCCAACACCTCCTTCAGTAACACAATATAGTGCACTGACATTCCCCCTACTTCTCAGTGGCACGGCTAGTCACCACACTTCTAACACAAGGCTTTGGTCTCCTTCACATTGCTTCTACAGGTTGTACTAAAGGCCCTATGCTCCCATTACCTACGGGTATATTTCATCAAGGCAATACGTTGGAATCCCCTAGCCTTTAAACAGTTCCCCCCTTTCCCAACAAGGAAGTTACATGTATGTGTAACTTTCATACAGTTTGCAATGGTGTGGTCCCAAGCACTGCTTTTAGTATAAGTCTCTACCAGGTAGAAATAAGAGCCTTTTGTGTAAAAGGTCGTGGGGAGATACCTCCTCCATGTGTTACCTGGAGTAGATATCTTACACAAAACTAACAAAGCAACTTGACTTTCAGATGTACCAGCCAGTGCCCAGCTCTGCAAGTTTACAGGACTGCATACAGATTATCCAGTCCTTACCAGATGATGACTCTCCTGAAATCTTAGGGATACACCCCGAGGCCACACACACCTGCAGTGAAACCAAGACACAGAAGTTCATTGAAAATCTCATCACCATGCAACCAAAAGCTGCTCCAGTCAACCTCATGATCAAGTAAGAGTACACTGGGAACTAATATTAGTTGGGAATTACCGGATATAATCTTGATAGACAAATTTAATCTGCATGATAGAGAAACTAAATTCTCCATGTCTTAGAGACAAGTGCATGCTATCCATGCACACACACACACACACACACACACAAGCCAAGCATGTAGTAATTAATAAGTATTTGTTGGATGAGTGACTGAATTGTACCTGTCTTCTAAGTGAATTTATCTGTTTGTTTTCTGGTTTTGGTTTGGTTTATCAAGACCGGGTTCTCTGTAGACCAGGCCAGCCTGGAACTCACAGAGATCCACCTGCCTCTGCCTCCCAAGCGCTGGTATTAAAGGTGTACTCGACCATGCCCAGCTTTAAATGACTTTGTTTAAATGTGAAACATGTACCTTTGCTTCTTGCGAGGGACAGACAGCTACCACAGTGTTGGGAAGGTCTGTGAGCTCAAGAGAAACTTGCCTATACTTTGAGGCCCATGCGAATACAGGTGTACTTGCTGTGACAATGCTTTATCTGTGAAGGGGGTAGAAATACTTGTCTGCCCTTCAAGGCTGCTGTAAGGTCTAAATGGTGTAGCACGTGAACTCCAAATTCAAGCCTCCTCCCCCTCAAGTGTGTTGTTGCTAGATCTAGCCACATGTGTTTTCACTGCCAAAGGGTAACCCACTCTTCATCTTCAGACATGACATCTCCTCGGTGCTGTTACCAGGGAGAGCTTAGGAACGAGATCACAGCATGCTCACTTTCTCCTCCAACTTCCTCACTAAACCTGTGTTCAAATCCCAGCTCTGGCGTGTTACTTTGTGAACATGGGGAAGCCAATCGCTGCTCTGCCAAGGCCCCTCATCTCTAAGTCAAGACAGTGATGTTGGCAACTTCATGAGGACTACCTGGAAGCCCAGGGATTTCCCTCCTCATTTTTAGTTTTTCAATTTCTAAGTTTGGCATATTTTAACAGCCACCATGGCAAGGCCTTTCAATAATGTTGCGTCTCCATTCCAAGACTTGATCAAATGTTTTTGAATAGATTAATATGTGTCATAAAGTTGGTATCCTCCTGTTGTATGTCTACCAGGCCTTCTCATGTCTTTCAATCATTGTCATAAATCTAACAATCAGGTGTGTGTGTGTGTGTGTGTGTGTGTGTGTGTGTGTGTGTGTGTCTGTATGTGTGTGTATAAATAATCTTAAATTCATTTGGTTTCTTAGTTAGTTATATAAATATAGCGGGATTTCAGTTTAAATTGTTTTCTCAGTTCTCTTCATTTGAATGGAGGCAGAAGCCTCACCTTTCAAGTTTAAAGGCCCAGTTCCTATGACTGTCACAAGTGTTCACTCCCATGACTGTCACAGGTTGGAAAGTTGAGGGCTTGTGTTCAGATTCCCAGAACCCACAGAAAAGCCAGGCACACACGTGTCAGTCACCAAAGGCTAGAAGGTTGACAGGAGTTGATCCTGGAGCTTGCTGGCCCAAAAGCCTTGCTTTTGATGGTGAGATCCAAGCTCAGTGAGCAACCTTGTTAGGCTGACAGACAACTGAGACAAAAGCCATCTATCTCAACATCAACCTATCACCTCCACATTTGCCCATGTGGGCAAGTTCAGCTGCACACATGTGTGTGCACACATGCACATACAAGTGCACACGCATACACACATATGTCATAGAATAATCTTTTTGTACACTGTGAAGATTTGTCCCTCAGATTGGTTTAGTAAAGAGCTCGATGCCCAATAGCTAGGCAGGATTTTTCTGGGCAGAGAGGATGCTGTGAAGAAGAAGGGTGAAGGTGCGGAGAGTCGCCGCCAACCAGGCAAGGAGGAGAACAGCATGGGCAGTACAGAGTAAAGGGGATAAAGCCACGAGGCCGAGAGTCAATTAACAAATGGGTTAGAAACAATCCTGAGCTGTCTACCGGTCAAGCTTTCATAATTAATAATAAGTCTGTCTCTGTGTGGTTGAGAGTTGGCAGGCAGAACAGAAAAATCTGCCTACACACACACACACACACACACACACACACACGCGCGCACCCCATATTCAAGATAATAACATTTCCTTGGCACAAAACTATCTTTCCTATAATTTCCCCTTGCTGGGATTACTACTTCTTGGGAGTATGAGGATGATACTCAGAACTCTTGTCAGGGAAATTGCTCCACAATTCTATTCAAGGTGGCCACATTACCCACATCCCTGGATGCCAACTATATATCCTCTAATGCTTATAGACTGAGTTTACATTTCTTTGGCTGTTAAAAAAAAACATATATTTTTTTTCCATGTGCCTCCAAACCAACTGGAATCCTATATTCCATTATAGTCTTCTTATCTCTTTGAATCATGACTTATTCAGATGACATCAGAATGTTCTCTGGCTTTTGCATATGGGTTGTGCTATTTGATCCAACACAAAACAGACATAGTTTCAAGTGCCAATTCACAAGAAGTGGGTATATACCATCTGCTTCATAGAGAACAATTGTACGTGAGGAGAAAGGCAGATACCCAAGAGAAAATATCCAGATGTTCCCACAGCAGCAGGTGGAATGTCCTGTAGACTCCATACTTCTGATGACACCCTTAATACTGTTAGCAATCCCCAACACACCAGTAAAAGATGGCATAGTTATAATGGAATTGTGTGGCTTTTCCTGGGGGGATGTAAACAAAGGTCTATTCGCCTCAGATTAGGCACTGACAACACACCACAGAAACAATTCTTCCCAAATCCAGCTTGGTGAACCAGTGCTCACTGAAGTTCTTTTCAGGAATATGAGGCTACTTACAGAAGCACAGATGAGTCAAAGACATCCTCGACACCAAAAAGCCCACCCTAGTACAGGTGGCAACTCCTGCATGTCTCATCCATCTGTCCCACCAGCAACTGCTCATTTTGATATAACCTTGCTGGGAGCCTTGAGAATCTTCTAAGCTTCAGGAACTTCCCGAGACCTGTGACTTTTGCACCCTAAGCCTTCTAAGTTTAGTTCATTTCCTCAGTATGAAGGAATCTTTCTCTAGGAAGGAGTATTTGTGAGCCTAGCCTTTTAACGGCTGAGCCATCTTTCCAGCCCTGGGGGAGTGTTCAATTTGAAAGAAATAGTTATTCAACAGAAATACTTTTTAACAAGAATCTTAAACATGTTCCATAAACATGTTCACTTAGATTCTTCCAGTCATGTGACTCAAACAAAGAAACCCATTTGTCTGTGAGAGGCCACTGGGAGACCTGTCATATTCAATGTAATTGAGACTTTTTGACCTCTGGAATTACTTGAGGCTGCCTTGGACGGCTCCTGAAAAACCCACTCAAAAGTCAAAAGCAGTGACTTGTAAGGTAGCTCAGAAGCTGTGCTACTGAGCTAAAAGGCCACACTGGTGGGGTCGGGGTCATCAGCTGCCTTCAAAGATGGCATTCATTTGGCTCAATGAAAAGAAACTCCAGCATTAGAGAATAACTGGGCCATACTGTGGGTAAAAGGCGCCTGAGGACTGCTAGCTGTCCCCTCCCTGCTCATCTACTTCCTGCTGTCTGCCCTGTCCTCCTCCTCATTCATCCCTGACCATGACTTCTCATCTCTGGAAAGGGCTTTAAAGTGTCCCCCCAGCCATGTGGCATCCACAGGGTCCCCCAGCCATGTACATGCACTCTTCCTGTCACACCCCGAGTTCTTGGTCAAGAAGCCCTTGTGTACACACAGAGGAATGTGACAGTGACCCATTGAGAACTCCTGAGCTACTGGACCTGTCACCTCCTCCTCCTCATTCACTCTAGGTATATGCCTATCTGCAGATGTAATCTGGTTTAAAAAAAAAAAAAAAGTGTTTTAGAAACAAACCCACATTTCCTAATACACTTGTAAGTTAGGGAACAGTTTTACGTGAAGCTCAGTGTCTCTGGGGTCTTCCCTGTCACACTTCTGGGCTCTGTGAAGCCGCTCACCTTCTGTGGGGCCAGAACAGAGGGTACCCCAGACAAAGGGTCTTGCCTCACTGATCACCTCCCTCCTTTACAGTCCCGAGCAGAGCAATGACGACCTAGTGATGGAGATCCTATCTGACATAATGGTTCAGCTGCCCCTGGCAGTGGAGAACGAGGAACTTTCTGGGCCTGAAAGTCAATGCACATTCAAATACATTATGTTAAGTGCGATGTGGGAGAAGCTTCAGAAAAGCATTGAAGGTGAGTAGCAGCCCTGGGCCTCTCCCAGAGCCACAGGCTCATTAGAAAAGAGTGTGACCCTGGAGGAAGTGGGAGGAGCCAAAGCTTAGAAAGGCCCAGTGCCTCCCCAGATGGGAGATGGCAGCAGAGAGGAACCGGGGCTGCAGTATGAGCGAAGGGGGAGCATAAAGGCACCAGGACCAAAAGTGAGGCACCAGGGCAGACACAGCAGAGCTCTGCTGGGGTGGCTAGAGCCCACTGCCACTCTCTCCACCCTCTGGCCTCAGGGGTGGTATTTAGGATGGTGAGGTGAGGTCAGGCCCAGGTCCAGCTCTGAGGAGGAGTTAACTGCCTGGCTGGATTGGGAGAATTTTCCAAGTTAAATTTTAACATCCATAATTCATTCCTTTTTAAAATTTTCCCTTTTATAAATTTATTCATTTTTTGGTATGTTGGTGGGGTGTGCACTTGAGTATAGGTGCCCAAGAAGCTGGAGTTACAGCCAGTTGTCAGTCAGGACATGGGTGCTGGAAATCAAATCCAGCTCCTCTGTAAGAGCAAAGAGCATTTATGCGCTACTACTGAGCGATCCCTCCAGCCCCATAGTCTAACTCTTTCCAGAATTCTTTTTGGAGCCAAATGTTGAGCAACAGTTTACCAAAATGCACAGTGATGTTGCAGTCAGTGACAGCACACACCCAACAGTGGTCCCACGGGATTACATCATCAAATGACTAATGTCTCCGTTTGAGTAAACACACCGACACTGGCACAATGAAAAACTTAAGGCACCTCTCTCAGGATGCTAAATCTGGTCTTCAGTCCTGCCCGCAAGTGTAAAAATATATATATTAAAAAAGGGGGTCTCACTAAGGAGCCCTGGATGGCCTGGAACTCAGAGAGCTGGAATCAAAGGCACTCACCACCATACCCAACTCTGTTTTTATAGGATTCCAGTGGTTTAACATGTCAAAGGCAGAACATATACTCCATGACAGACACTGTATGAATTTCAGACTCAAGTGCTCATACCTAAAGCTTTACTTTGGTTAATTTGAGACAGGGCCTCACTGTGTATCCCTGGCTGTCCTGGAACCCACTCTGTAGACCAGGATGGCCTTGAAGTCACAGAGATCTGCCTGCCTCTGCCTCCCGTGTGCTAGGATTAAAGGCGTGTACCAGCATGACTGGCTAAAGCATTCTTGAACCACAGCTGGTGCTTACTGATTTGCATATTAGATGTGATGACATTCTTAGTATGAGTCATAATATCTGGCAGTATGGTTGATTTTTAAAAGACTAAAATATTTGCTGTCTAAACTTTTCTAGAAAATGTCTACAACTGTGGTCTATTAAAGTACATGGACTTCCTCCAACCTGGAAGCCTGTATCCTGCTTCCCCTGTAAATGTCACATTTTCCCTTCTTTTTGTTTGTTTTAAATTCAGGCCATGATCCCCTTATCCACTGTGTCTTGATAACCTTTCTGAGCCAAGAAATAGAACGTTTCAATAAGTTATTATCCATCATACATAAATCTTTAAAGGATCTTCAACTTGCTGTAAAGGGAGAGAGCATCCTTACCCAGGATCTGGAGGAAACATATGACTCTTTCCTTCGAGCCAGAGTGCCCAAGCTGTGGCAGGTAAGCAGCCACGGGCCAGAGTGCCCACGCTGTGGCAGGTAAGCAGCCATGGGCCAGAGTGTCCACGCTGTGGCTGATAAGCAGCCACGGGCCAGAGTGTCCATGCTGTGGCACGTAAGTAGCCACGCTCCTTGTTTGCCTCTAGCCTGAGAAGTCAGTGCTCCACAATGACTGAGTTAACTGATCCATGTGGGGAGATGGTATGGGACCATTGTGATGATCTACTTTGGGTACAAATGTAAGTGAATACAACCAATTAGAGAGCAGTGTGACAGTTTTTATCTTCGAGCTGTCGCAATGTAAATCTGAAAACAGCCTGGAGATTCATCCATGAAGGGGAATCTGGTTACATGAACTCAGGTCTGGCCACAAGATGAGGTGTGTGTGCACACATCACAATGACCTGGTAAAATTTTTAATGTTTGCTTATAAAAGTGCATGTGCTTTTAGTTTTAAGAAACACAGAAGTTGTAGAAGGAAAACCTGATCATAGTAGTTACCTTAAGTGGTGTCTCAAAGGGGCATGAGTGGAGAAATGCATAGGTTTTAATCTTATATTTTGTATTTTTGGTCTGCTATTGTGTTTTATGGAAGCAGCTGAGGACTGCAAGCCCCATCCCCTCTGTCCCTTGATGTCTGAGGGCTTGTTATAAATGGGGTTAGAGGATGGACAGTGCAAGATGTGAGCAGACAGAAACCCTGCAGAAGGTCAAGAGGCTGGGCCAGCTCTGCTGGGCTGGAAGGGAAAGGACTGGCCAGTAAGTGAGGCTGGTTGGTAACTTGCACCAGGAAGCCTAGGAGTTCAAGTGACTAAAGCCCAGGGTCCCCATGAAGAGAATGTCCCCAGAAAGAAGAGGTGAGGGGTAAGGTTGAAGAGTAATGAAACCCTGCGGAGAGGACAGGCACTTCCAGTTAAGGTGATGTGATTTCCTTGATACTAATCTTCACACATCACTCTGTTTTCAGCTGGAAAATGGCATCTCCTGCCAAGGTGTTTCTCCATGGCAGAAATGTGCCTAATGACCTCTAGACAAGATTTACAGAAATGATGCACACCTCTCTCTATCTGCAGAAGAACGCCTACAGTTCCTGCAAGCCCCTGAGCTTCTGGGTGAGCGACCTCATCCAGCGGGTGAACTTCTTCAACACCTGGGCCAAAGTGGCCTACACTGCCATACACCATCGGTAAGAGCAAGAGCCAATGCTGCTTTTCCTTCCTTCCCTGCTTCAGTTGGAGCTTGGCAGTTTCCCCATTCACCTTACCATACCAGCTCAGCTCAGACTCGGGTTGTTTGTTTGTTTGTTTATTGTTTGTTTTCCTCACTGTTTCCTTTTGGGATGAGAAAACAGAGACCTCAAAGTTGGGGTCCCATGTAAGGTCTTCCCATGCTTAGAGATGGAAATACCTAGTATGTGCTTCTTCTCACTATTCCACACTATCTATGCCTGGAAAACTGGCCCTCGGCCATGCAGAATACTGTGTGAAAAACTTAGTTATGTCTCCCTGACTCCGTTCTCATGGTAGTCCTGTGATGGGAGGTGGGTACCGACCTGTTGCCATGCTGTTTCAGAAAAGAGTACACCACAACACAGGAGATGACTTTCCCAAAGTGTCACAACTAGAAAACAGAAGTGTCGCCATGAAAACCCACAAGTTCTTTGTCTAGCCTATGCTAGCTGTCCCCTGTGCCTCACAGCACATGAGTGTTGGCTGTGGGCAAAGTGTGCAACTCAGAAACAAGTGCTAAGATTCCTCAAGGCCCAGCCAGGCATTTCCAAATCCAAATCCATGGCTTCTACATTTCACCCTCCCTTTAAGAGGCTTCAAACTGTGCCCAGTGTCCATCAAAGTATAAAACAAAGAGGCTGAGGTAGTCCGGGTTAAGTAGTGAGGGCTGCATCCTAGAGGAGGCTACCAGGTCACTTGAGGGGAAGCAACTGCTTACCATGCCCTGCCCCGCCCTGCCACTGCTTTCTTACCAGGTATATGACGTTTGCCACAACCTGGAAACAGTCTGCTACATCGGTCAACCAGAAACCCAGATATCCCACCAACTCTGAGAGTGAGCTCCCCAATGGCTTTCCTGCAAGATACTGGCTCCCCGCTTTCTTCTCTCCACAAGGTGAGTGCTAGCACCCAGGACAGACCCACATCAGGCTCTGGCATGTTTGCACTCAGTCGCTCCAACACCACTGGCCCAGAAGACAGCACCTGCAGCCCTGTGGGACCTGAGCCCGTCCTGCCCCTGTCACAACAGTAGGGAGCCAAGATCCATAAGGGACTATGAAGAGCCACAGTGGACTGAGCTCCATCAGGGCAGGCACAGGGAGGTTAGTCTGTTGTTTTCTGTTACACCCCTGGTATCTAATTTGTCCAACACCAACAGAGCTCTCAGTCAATACTTGAAGAGTGAATGAATACCTTTCCAAATGTGTCTGAGCTAATCAACACTTAGTACATAACCAGGGAGACCTTAGCTGATGGCCAGAGAAGGCCTCTAAGGAAAGGGCGAAGATGAGACTTGAAGCTGGTTACCAACTAAGAATTACCCAGGTGGGACGGGAGAGGGTAAACAACATTCACATAGTACTACAGGCTGCCAGTCCCGTTCAGTTCATACAGTTCCCTCAGAGGTCTTCCACAGTTGTTGCTGGAACCATCTGTCCAGCTAGAAAAAACATGGCACAGATTCCCAGCACTGACATAGTGTTTCACAACTATCTGAAACTGAGTCCCAGGGCCCCTAATCTTCTGACCTCCACAGGCTCCAGGCACACATGTGGCACAGACATGTATGAAAGGAAAACACATAAAATGAGAAGTCTAACAGGGAAAAAGATTGTTTTTAAAGGGGTGGGGGTACTTGCTCAAAGTTCTACAACTAACTAGTAACCTGGAGGACTCTGAGGGAGCTCACGCAAGTGGCCACATTTTGAATCTGGTCTGACTTAGAATCAAATGTTCAACCAAGGACAGACACAAGGTCCCCAGACAGTAAGTGTGACCTGAATCTAGAAAGATCACTGTAGGGGAGGCAATATGAAGTTGTTTCAAGGAGAAAGAGGAGAGAGGGCAGCAGAGAAAGGTCATAGGCACCTGCTGTGACCAAGGAGGGGAGAGGGTTGGCAGGCCAGAGAGGTCCAGGCTTGGTCTCGGCCATGGAGAAGTCTTTGCTCCAGTCAAAAGTTGGCAGTGGCTGTAGAACCAGGGTCATGGGACAGGAGAGAAGGAGGCAGATAGAAGTAAAGTTGGGAGGCAGAACCAGCTGGCCTCCCTGTTTGAGATGATGGGAACACAGGGAGAGGCCCACACACCTGATGGAGGAATCATCCTCACATAAGTTTGTCCCTCAGATACCACCTAAGACAAAATTGCCACAGGCAGGTTAGCAAACCCAGAGAAAAAGGACCTTCCTCTTTCCCACTTGTCAATATGACATTGCCTAGGGCCACCTCAGGCATCCTGGGTAGCATACTCACTCATCTATGCCCTATCTCTGCTACCAACCGTCAGTCTCAACATGATCAGAAAAGGCTCAGGTCCCAGGACTGTACCCTTTCCCTGCACAAAGGGGACAGGGAGCTGGACTTAGAGAAACAGCCCACATGCACGGGCCTGAAATTGTGGATGGCTGGCCCCTCCTGTCCTCCAGTCTCACCCCAAGGTGTGACATTTCCAGGTGAGTGCCAACAAACATCTATTCACACTAGACAGGGAATCAACCAAATAAGGATACCACCAAAGGCCTTCTCAGTGAACCAGTGTATTAGGGTTATTTCCAGAAGCAGAAATGACTCAGACAGCTGCATCACCAAAGGCCACCCCAACTTGGGTGATAGCTCATGAAAGCTAGGACCCTGAAGCTGACTGGACAAGTTGAAGAGTGTGTCTCAGGAAGGCCAGCATGCCTGAGAATATCTCTCAGCTGTCCTTACTCTTTATTTACATTTGGGGAGGGAGGGGCCTGGTGAAACTGGTCAGTTTCAGAAACTTTTCCTGAAGCTTTGAATGGCTTCCTTCCTGAGTTTAATGGAGCTCCCCTGTGGGATGGAATGTTTCACCTCTTGAGAACTTCCTGCATTCTTTCTAAGCTTCCCCCTAAGATGGAATGTTTCTCATCTATTACCCTTCCTTCCTGGCTCTTGCCTTCAACTCCATGGGTCAGTATGGTGTCTACCCCATAGGAAACCTGAGTCTTACCAGAAACTCTGGCACTGTTTTTTCTTCAAAGCCTTTCTTACTGCTGTGCTTCAAGACTATGGAAGGGCCCAAGGAATCTCCATGGATACCCTCACTTTCACTCACAGAGTAATTACCACCATCAGCCATGAGCAAGAAGATGACTTCTCCAAACTTCTCCACAAGAGGCTCAACATAGTCAGGAGAGCCTTTCAGGTACTGGGTGCTGAGAGACGGGACAGGGTCCAATCTCTACCTTAGGGCTAAATATATGACTTGTTTAGTCGTGCAGATAAAATGTATCCCTCGTTCTGTAGGTTTACCACTGTGTTTCATGCCTACATGTACTTTTGTGCAAATACCATACTGTCTTTATCACCATGGCTACGTAGTATAGTTTAATGTTGTACCTCAAGCTATGTTTTTTGGCTTAGAATTGCTTTAGCTATCTGTGAACTTTAGTATTCCCATACAAATTTGAGAATTTTTTTCTAGTTCTGTGAAGATTATCATTGGAATTTTGGTAGGAATCATATTGAATCTGTAGATTGCTTTTGTGATGCAGCCATTTTCACATACTAACTCTATCAATCCAGGGGCATAGAGTCTCTTTTTAGATCCATGGTTTAGGTTTATTCCTAGATTCTTTTTTTTTTTTTTTTTGGTTATTTTAAATAGCATATTTTTTCCTGATATCTCTATCAGCAAGTTCAGTTTTGATATATATAAAAACTACATTTTTTTTTTTTTTGGTTTTTTTTGTTTTGTTTTGTTTGTTTATTTGGAGCTCAAATAAACTCAGTCTGTAGACCAGGCTGTCCTGGAACTCAGAGGTCTGTCTGTCTCTGCCTCCTGAGTGTTGGGATCAAAGGCTAGCCCACCACACCCTGCTAAAAGCTAATTTTTGAATGTTGACTTTGTATCTACTGAAAGCTTTGTGGTGGAGTCCAAGAGGTCTTTTAAGAACAAAGAAAGTTTATGTGCCCAAAAGGATAAAGCCCTGGTTAGTTTTGTTGTTGTTGTTGTTGGTGGTGTGTGTGTGTGTGTGTGTGTGTGTGTGTGTGTGTGTGTGTGTGTGTGTTTTATCAACGTAACACAAGGTAGGTAGTGATCTGGGAAAAGAAGAAACCTCAATGGAGAAAATGCTTGTAGGCAAGTCTATAGGACATCTAATGAGTTGTTTGGGAGGGCCCAGCTCACTGGTGAAAGTGCTACTTCTGGCTACCTCTGAGATGATCCTGGTTGTTAAGAAAGAGGGCTAAGCAAGCCATGGGTCAAAGGCCAGCAAGCACTATTCTTCCATAGTCTCTTGTGTTCCTACCTTCTGTAGTTTTCTTTTGTCTTTAGAGTTCAGGACCAGTCAGTCTTGTGCTGGCTCCACAGGCAGTTTGATAATGTTCCTCTTTGTTCTACTTCATGGAGTCTGACCAGGTCTGACTGGTACCAGATCTTCTTGAACTTTTGGTGGATTTGACAGCATATCACTTCTCTAGTCTTGACTGTACTAAGACTTTTAATCAATGCCCTTTTTTCCCTCCTGGTTTGCTATGGGTATGTTCAGAGCTGATATTATGGCTTTGATTTCTGTAGATCATACGAACTTAGAAATTTACCCATTTTTTTCTAGATTTTCCAGTTCATTGTAGTTCTCAAAGCATTCCCTAATGATCTTGTTTTCATTAGTCTGCTAAAATAACTCCCTTTTTGTCATTGATTTTATTGATTTGCATCTTCTGTTTCTTTTGGTTAATTTGGCTAGTATATGGTCAATCTTGTTAAACCATTAAAAAAAAGTAGCTGTCTGCTTAATGTTGTGTGCTGGTCGTTCTATCCCATTCACCCAGCTCTGGTTTCTAGTGCCATCTGTAGACTTGTGTTTGGCTGCTCCTGGCTTTTCCAGAGCTTGGAAACATAAGCACACAGAGCTGCAAGCTCTCCTCTCAGGGCTACTGCCTTCATTGTACCCGAAAAGTTCTTGCTTTCATTTCATGCTAGGGACTTTTAAATTTCTTCCTTAATTTCTTCAGTGACCTAGTATGGTGACTCTCCTAGCTGTACCTTGAGATTTTGCAATTTTCTTATGCATGTTTTGAATTGAATTCCATGTGTTTCTTGGGGATCTCTGGCATTTCCGTGTCTCAGCTGTTTTCCAGTATTGAGAGGCTGTCTTCTTCTGGGGTGTTAGGGTGGAGTGTCACTCATGCAGTGCTGTTGTACCCATGTGTTGGAGTGTACATACATGTCCTCTGATTTGTAATGTTCCTCTTTTTCTTACAAGTCGACCTCAGAAAACAACTAAGACAGTTTGAATACTAGCTAGCTGCAGAAGACAATACTGAGCACTTGATTGTGTCCCTATCAAGGTTTGAAAACAGGAGTCTTGACTGGAGGAAATTCAGTATATTTAAGTGAGGATGGAATGAGGTGTAAGAAATGATAGACCGAGAATGAAAAGGTCAGCCTTCAGGTTAGAAGACTGAAGAAGTACAGACAAAACTGCATATTTGAGGGCAGACAGATAGAAGGGAAACCATAGAAGCAGGCCCTCCCTTCTTCCTGCTTTACAGCAGGGTAAAGGAAGACAGCTTCCATTTACTTTTAAATGACTCCCTGTAGAATCACTTACAAACTGTGTTCTTCAGAGCAAAGCCCTATATAGCTAGGCCACATCAGATGTGATGGCCCAAAACTATGATCCCACAACTTGGGAAGTGAAGGCAAAAAAATCAGTAGTTCAAAGTTGTCCAAGTTCCAGGCAAGCCTGGGATACATGAGACCCTATCTCAAAAGAATACCAAGGCCAAATCACAGAATTGTAAGTGAAAATCATATTATCAAATATACAGATTAACTTCTCCCATGATTTATAAGAAAAGACAATACTAGAACCAGTGCACTGGGTGAAACTTGTCATTTACCTAAATGGTAAGGGGGAAAGAATAAAAGGCATTGTGCAAAATAATTCCCACAAAGACTCTTACAGAATAAGTGAAAATACAAATTGTTTCTAGGCATTTAGCTTGCAACTCCAGATATGGTCCCATTCCAGAATACACACAGCCTAAAGTGTCCCTGACCATACTGTAGCCTGTCTACACAACAATTCCATGTCAACCAGCAGACCCAGGACAGCAGTGCCCATTTTGCCTCAAGGACTCATACACTCACCAGAGAATCAAAGGCCCCCAGCCATGGAGGCTGCCCTGCCTCTCAGACCAGCATGGCACACGTGCTACCCAAGATACACATGTTATTGGAGCTGCTGGCAGTTTTCTTCCTAAGAGTTCATGAGAAATCCAAATTCTTATTCCAAGCTAAAAACTCATTTTCTCTGTATCAATGATATGCTATAGGATTGTTTCCAGACTCTTCAATTTCAAAATCCTTACTAAGTAAGGGAGCCTGGTGGGAAAGGCAGGTAGGTTTAAGCACAACTTACTGACTCCTTTCATAGTTGCTTCTTCCCCTCTAAGAAACCTTAGAAATTTGGAGTCTGGTTTCACCTCAGCTTTCAGAGAAACATGAGGCAAGACTATACCACACCAGGGAGGTGGGGGAGTGAAGGGGGTGGTAGGGTGGGGAGAAGTGATATCTTAGGCTAAGGCTCACAGCTTCTGAAAGAAGCATCCTGACCCTTCTCTCTCTCATCAGCACCAGCGCCAGGATCACGCTCTTGACCAGTCTCCCAGTGGTGTGTGCATTTTTGGTTTATTCATTGAGGGAGCACGGTGGGATCCTAAACATGAAGTATTGGAAGACTCATTGCCCACTGACTTATGCTGTGAATTTCCTGATATCCAGTTTTTGCCAACAATGAAGGTAATTACCCTAACTTAATAAGGAAATCCCATATTTCAGGGTTCCTGTGATCTCATGAGGGAAATGTTCAAAGGGCTGATTTATTTGCTTCAAAGGGACAGAGGGTAGGAAGAGAGACAAAGACATGAGATAGAGGAGGAAGGAGAGGGAAAGTGGAACAGAGATAGGTATTTGCCCCAGGGGGACAAAGGACTGCCTCTAGATAGAGACAAAGTGCCACATAGGAAAATGACAGTTTACATAACAAGGGGAAATCCTGTGTTAAGATTGGGCATGTTAATTAGGGTGGCCCAAGGAGGCTTTTGATTGCTGGACTTTGGTAGTGAGCCTCAGGAGGAAGTGGCTAGCTCTTCCAATGCAATCTAACAGATTTTTAGCAAGGAAGAGGGAACAGGGGAAGGACAAGGCCTGCCAGGGGCGTGGTTAGCTCATGTTCAGGCCTATTAGAGTCCCTTCAAATGTACTAATGAACTTTAGACAAAATAGTACAATACTGTTAAAACTGATGTCCAGCATTACCTCTCAGAAAGCTATCAAGTTATCTCTATTTTAACTTTTAACTCTAGATACAACATGCAACTGCACTATCATTTAGTACAAAAAAATGTATTTAACTCATAGCAAATGCCTGAAACCTACTCATGGAAAGTGTGATCTATTGGTTTTGTTAGCTGTGAATCTTTATTTTTAGATTGAAACACCCCATGCTTCTGACCAGACAGACCCAGAACTCCAAACTTTTGAATGTCCAGTTTACCTAACACCTGAGAGGTCAAGAAATATTAGTGGTTTACCAACGAATTTCTTAACATCCGTGTATTTACCAACCAAGAAACCTCCTAGTCACTGGATCACCATGCAGGTTGCACTGCTGTGTGAGAAGAATGAATAAAATAAATATCCATAAGAAAACGTTTAAAGTTTGAGCTCTACCCAAATTTACACACATCAAGACATCCACTTGTGGGGAACAACCCTGTACTGTCGTGTGCCTGGCCAGCCTCAGCAGATGCAAGGGAGACTTCACTAGGTAGGCAGGGTCTGTACTGGCTTTCAAATGAACACATCTGTTTCTGATACAATAACAGCAAAAAAACAAACATGACCAGTTTGTTTAAGAGTTGGGACTTGGGGTTTTGGTTTTTGAGACCAGGATGGTCTCAAACTCATGATGACCCTCCTGGATAGCTGCAGTTACATTGGCTCAGGCTCCAGCAATCTGAAAGTCAGGAGTTCCTGGGTTCCTAGGTTCCTAAAGCTCAAAAATATCCAAACAATTGAGCCTAGAAAAAAAAAAATAGGTTAAGGTTGCAAAGTATGGGCTGCTATGTAACCCCAGATCTACAGGCAAAAAGAAGGAGGCTCTAAGTGACCAAAGCAACTCTTTATTTTCAACTAAAATTTTATTACAAACCTTGCCAAACATCAAATTAAAAAACAACTTGCACACTATCCTATCTCAGGCTCTTTCTCACTACCAGGCAAAGAACCCCACATTCCCTTGTAAGTTCAGCACACATGTGCTGATACCATTTTCTGATACCAGGAGAAAAGCGAAATAGAAAAACACCTACTTGAAAACCTTAGTACTGTAAAATAATGACAATTTCATAAAAACAGTCTAAAAATTATAGCATGCAGAGTGTCAACTTCATGATCATATTCTAAGCTGCATGAACTCTTTGCATCGAAACCCAAATGTACACAGTCTCACTACATCCTTGTGTAATATTCTGAGAACCATGTAGCTTTGAATATAAAAGTCTAGGGAATTTGCCACCTACCCTGCTCCTGCTCCAGGAGAGTTACTATGAAACTAAAGTTTAAACTAGCTCCTTAAAGTTGTTTCAGGTAGAATTATGATACAAAATAAACTGTCAAAAATATATAAAAATAGTAGCCTGAAATGGCAATTTTTCTAACACCAATGTGTGTAAAAATGTTTAAATAGTGCTGTTACTCCAAAAATATATTTTTTTTCTATTTGCAACAGTTTATAAAGGCAAACACACCTGCAAATTGAGGTAGCAAAGCCAAATTCACAAAACTTTGGATAAAGAAAAATAACTTTTCTATGTTTTAACTTTAAATGAATTCTAATTGCTTTACATTTTTAAATTCACATTACTTTACAAAAACTTAGTTCCTGACAATTATCTCACATTCAAAAACTGTACAGAAAAATCACAAGTCACCATATATTTACATAAAAGTGTAAGCTATGTATTTACATTTCCAAATGCACTTTTAACGGCTGAGGCCAGGCCTGCTATAAATGGCCACCCTTAAACAGGGCCTGCAAGAAATCT
This sequence comes from Phodopus roborovskii, assembly GCF_943737965.1. NCBI lineage: Eukaryota > Metazoa > Chordata > Mammalia > Rodentia > Cricetidae > Phodopus > Phodopus roborovskii. Next base: position 50,856,594 of record NW_026126433.1, read on the forward strand.
GCTTACTCTTCACATATACCACCAATACTGGGCTGGGGTTTACTGGACATATATTTAGAGACAGAATTTTCATTAATGTCTCTTTAAGTACAATAAAGCATAGATGTGCTTTAAAGGTTTTCACTTAAGAAAAACAAAAAAAAATTTTTTGAAAAATAAAAAAGCCTTCAGATTTTTAGGGATTAAAACTTTCCTATTAACAAGCAAATTCTATCACCTTTGTGTTTCCCTTATTAACTGCTATACAACTACATTAAAAGGGTCTACTATTTGGCTCTGTAGTCCTGACTCAAAGAACAAACTCAGAGCTCCTGTCAGTGCACCAACAGTTCGTTCTTTTTTTTTTTGTTTGTTTGTTTGTTTTTTTTTTGTGTGTGTGTGTGACAGACATCTGACCTATGGTGGCATCGAGTTCGGGTCAGTAAACATAGGGGAGGATGCGGTAGGGCACACGCTGGCAGTACTTCTCCCAGGCCAGGCCATATTTCCTCTTACACTGGTGCTCATCACGAGCTTCGCGGTGGACAAGCAACGCAGTGAAGTAGATGACATAGAAGTAAGGCAGGAGGTGGTTAAAACCTGTAGGTGACAACAGCAGCCACTGAATGTTTTTATTTCCATTACATGATTTTTCCTCATTTCCCTCAAATGCCTGAATAGCTAGTTTTCCGATTAAGGTATGCCAGATCACAAACAGTCTTCTTATTTCCAATCCCCTCAAAAGCTAGACAGCAACTGACAGACACCAAAGAACAAAGGTCCTGGAGCCCACGGCAGGCAGACCTGCTCCAACCAATGAATGACACAGAGTGATCAAGTTAGCACTGAGATGCTTACCACATGGGAGGGACCACGCCAGCGCCATGATGAGGTCACCTAAGTAATTCGGATGGCGAACAAAGCCCCACCATCCAGAGACAAGCAGACTCTTACCCGTGGACGTATGAATGGTCTTTAAATCTATGTCAAAACAAAAACATCTTAATGACCTCTAAAAAATGAGCCATAGAAACCTACATCTATAAATATATAAATACAAATCACAAATTTAAAGAAAACCTTACGTGCAAGCTTCGGATCAGTGGGATTCTTCCGGAATGCATTTTTCTGGGAGTTTGCACAACGGAAGATTACATAGCCACAAACTGAAATGTTAAAATATTTCCTTTAGTAATTTAGGTGTAAATTACTAACATCTAAAATTACCTGAAACTTGTTTCTGAGCTGTAGAGAAATAGTCAGTGAACTCTTCTTAAATCTCACTCATCATCCAGCCAACCATGCCCACAAAGACACAGCAACAGGGGCCACTGAATACAGGTTACTCTCAGACAATTCCTCAAGAAAACACCAGCGTCTGCACTTCAGTGTGAAACCCTTCAGCCTCATAGGTTTACTCACATTTCCACAGGCCCTGACCTGGCATTGCTATATAATCTGAATAACAAGCTCCAATCTCCATTTGAGCTGCTCTGTGACACAGACTGTTCGGATTAACTCACATAAGCAAACCAATGGAGAAACTACATCTTCACTTGAACCAGGCTCTTGGATTTCCTCTTCCATTACAGGTAGTCAGTGTCATAAAACTAGCTAACTTTCCCATCCACCTCTAAATCACCTGACCTAAACAACACAGTTGGACCTGACAGATCTCATAGCAGCCACACTGGACCTCTCTCTCCCTCTGTTCTAACCACCCTTACCAGTGCTGACTTGACTCCCTGCCTGTCTCCTGTCCAGGACTAAACCACCAAGCCTCAGTAATTACAAGTTTATATTCCCCAGAGATTGGCTTCCTTTCCACTTCCTGCTCCTGCCATGCATGCACCTCAGGCCACAGTATCTGGTATTGTTTCTACAGCAAGACCCAAAGTTGTAAGAAGACTAATCTCATTTTTAAGATCTCTAGAAAATGCAAGCATGTGAAAGAGAAGAGAAATTGTTCCTAAAGCAATTCAATTTATTTAAGTTCGACTGCTTAAACTTAAAAGTAAAATGTTCTATTGAGAGTACTAATGAAGCTAACAAGTCTTCCATTCTCTTTGCAAACTTCAGCATTTTCTCAGTACTTATCTATCATAAATTACTTCAAAACCATGATCAGGCAAGATGGGGTATGGCAGGCACCGTGCCTCGGACTGAACAGAGGCTAGCACTTACGTTTCAGAGCAATAATGACAGAAGCCAAGGGCCAGGACAAGTCTTGGGGGTGGGTGACCAGGTAAAAGGCCTGAAGGCTGTAGGTGAATGGGACCCACACTAAGTCCCCAAAGGCCAACATGAAGCCAAAGCCATCGTGGATGATGTCCATGGTGGTCAGCAACGCTTCCTAAAATGGGAAGAAATAAAAACCACATTATTTTTACAGGATTTAAGCAAATTGCTAATTTATGACCAAGTATGTTAAATGAAGGCACACCAAAATGTTGAAAGGCTCTGGCCTAAGTCACCATGTCCCACCTCCCCTGCCTCCTCCTCACCCTTAACTCCTGCAGTAACAGACCTCTAAACCTCACACAGGCTTTTGCCCTTGCCAGGGCCTCCCTGATCTCACCTTCTGGAAGCCTCAGGCCCTTCCCTGGGCAGCCTTCCTGACCCTGCACCTGGCCAGTCACGCTCAGATGCCAGCATTCTACATTCCAGAAAGCCACTGGTCACTCTACTTGTCCACTTATGCTCTCCACCACACTGTAAACCTCTCTTTTGTCAAGTGTACATGCCACAGAGCCTAGCAAGAAGTAATGGGTTCACAGTGTATTTGTAGAAAAACAGTACAACTATCAACCAAATCTGGATCATCTGAACTCCCGATGCACGGTCCACAGCAGCAGCAAGCTGGCTGGCAACATGGTAAACCAATGGTGTCACACTCATGTGCACTGAGAGCTTGTCAGCAGGAGCACATGGTCCACCAGATGTCTCTAGACCAAGATGCCTGAAGGCCAAATTCACAAGCACATCTCTTGAGTGCCTGAAATTCTGGTACCTGCCCCAGGAGTAGTAGCTCAGCTAGCTATCAAAGTGCTATGAAAAAACTAGTTCTGGGTTAAAGAAAGTGGTACCTCCAGGGGCATTCACCCCAGATCACCATAGAATAAAGTCAGAGGTCACAAATCTAGGCCCTATGGCTCACACCCTGGATCTCAGAAGGATGTTTCTGCATAGCATCTCTGGGGGCATGTGCTCTGATATGAGGATCCAAGGCAAGATAAAGGTGACTGAGGAGCACAGTGAATAGGGCAAATAAGAACAATACTGTGACCAAAGTAGGAATGAAGGGGAGTTATCACTGAGATGAACAGTGTCATGAAGCCTGGGACCATTTAAGATCCTAAGCCCTGCTCAGGCTCTAAGGGCCTCAGGTTACAGGACAGGCTCTCCAAAGCTACATGGTGTTCTCAGTTTCCTAGAGTGGCTGATTTACAAGCAGCTGCCAGGAGCTGAGGAAATTATACAGTAAAGGCACTTCTTTATAACCTAGCTGAGACACTGAGGACAGACAGACCCTCCTCAACTCCAAGCCTCCTGTTGATATTGCCTTAAGCAGCTGGGGAGAACGCTAAGTGCATGCTATGTATGCATGAAGGTCCAAGTTCAATCCCCAGAATCGACACTTTAAAAAAATAAGGTGGTGTGCACTTGTAACCCCAGCACAGGGCAGTCCTGGAGCCTGATGCTCAGTCCGGCCAATGAAATACCTCATTTTAAAAAAAAAGTCCAAAGAGTGACACTAAGGTTGTCCTCTGGTTCTCACATGTATATGTAACACATAACCCATGCAGCAGTATCTATGTGCATATGCACATACACACAAGAGTTTTTCTTTGAGATGCTAACAGGAGTCACTTCTAAACAGAGCTGTTGGCACACCTACCAATGTTCATGTACAGACCCCTTGAGCCACAACATCATGACCAACACAAGCTAGAGACAGCTATATCTGCCTCACTCTGGATGTAAGCAGCTCAAACTTCACAAAGGAAAACCACCACTCAAAGCTGCTTGACTTCATGGCCTCTAAGAATTCAGCTCTTAAAACCACTCCGTGCAGGCAGAGGTGTACTCCTGTAACCCCAACTTGAGAGGCTGACACAGAAGATTACAAGTTCAAGCCAGCAAGGACTACTAGGACATCAAAAGAAAATTTAAAAAAAAAAAAATTACCTCATTCCAGAGGGCATCCATCACATACAAGAACTGGAAACTGTTAACCAAGACCATTGCCAAAGACGGGGTACCACGTTCCTGTACTTTCATTTCAGCCAAAAGCATCACCAAGTTAACAACCACCTGGAAAAAGAAGAAGTCGTCTCAAAGGCTTTCCTAGGGACAAGCACAGCTGAGAAGCCCAGTGTACACCACCCCATGGCTACCAGTAAACAAGACATCTCAACCCTGACTCGTGTCACTCCTGTACTACTCTTGCTGACACATGTAGCCTCACTCTCATGATGAGAACACAGTGGAATGACCCAAATTAAAGGATGGTCATAATGACTGATCAGATCAGGTTGGGTAGTGGTGGCACACACCTTTAATCCCAGCACTCAGGAGGGAGAGGCAGGTAGATCTGAGTTCGAGTGCAGTGTGGTTTACAGAGTGAGTTCCAGGCAGCTAGGGCTAAATGGAGAAACCCTGTCTCAGAAAAAAACAATGAAAAGAGTAACTGATCAGTACCTTCACAACAGTGAGGCAGCCATGAGAGACTAAGCAACCAGCACAGACTAGAGGAGACGAGGGGACCAAGAAAACAGAAAGGAGCAGTCATAAACCAATAATGGAACCAGTAAGGGCTATGATGTCCAAACACTGTCCTGGATGGGCCAGGCACTAATGCAGGGGCCCAGCTAAAGAACACAGGGATTCTTGGCTCTTCTGCTGCAATTCTCCAAGTCTACCACTGGGTCAAAATAAGGCCTTCATGAAAAGGGAAGAGAAACCGTCATTTGTACATGATTCCATCTACACTATCACTTTCCTAGACATATGTAATAAAAATAAAAAATTCTGTGATGCTTAATAATCCATAACAAGGTTTCTTAAACCTGTAAAACATATATATATATAGTAAAAGAATATTTTGTGTTAAGATGAAATTTTGGAAAACTAATTATTTTTTACATTTTCCCAAATTAACTTCTAGATACAAACTAAAGTTATACTACTGGAACAAACAAACAAACAAAAATAAAAGACATACCCATCCGATCAATCCAGGGCGCAGTTCACAAAAGTATTTGAGGTCAAAAGCACCAATTCGAGGGTTTAATTCACGGCCAATGAAGAAATCGTAGATAGCATTTCCTGAAAGGGAAAAGTGTTTAGCCAATCATAAGTCTTTAAATCCAACTGCTCCCCTTCACCAGGTCCAAAGTGCTTCCTGAAGAGACTTCGGAGGAAGAAAATGCAAAAGGCAAGACTAGGGAGACCCCTCTGAGGGGTCGTGTTACCAGATTCCCCCAACTCTAAGAAACTGGAAGGTGGTTTTGTTTCTTTTTGGTTTGTCAAGACAGGGTCTCTCTCTCTGAAACAGAGCCCTGGCTGTCGTGGAACTCACAAGAGATCTGCCTGCCTCTGTCTCCCAAGCGCTAGGATCAAAGGTGTGCGCCGACACCACCTGACTCTAGTTGTAATTTTTTTCTAATATTTTATTTTTTTAAATAGGAAAACATTTTTTGTTTTTTGGGGTTTTTTTGTTTGTTTTGTTTTTTGAGATAAGGTCTCACTATGTAGCCCTGGCTGGCCTGGAACTCTTTACTTAGATCAGGCTAGCCTCAAACTTACAGAAATTCTCCTGCCTCTGCCAACCAAGTGCCCAGACTAAAGGTATATACTACCACATCTAGTCCATGGGAAACTTAAAAAAAAAATCTTAGGTCAAAACCAAGCAACTTTCACCCTGGTTCTTTTTTTTTTTTTTTTTGCTTTTTTAAGGGATTTACTACTTGACAAAGATGATGAATGGATGGATGATAGGATAAATAAAAAAATGTGCTGCTCCTCTGAGAACTAAAAATTAATGAGAACTAAATTGAAAAGTGGGAGAAAAATACACTTAAATTTTGCCTTCAATTTTTTTTCACGTTTTATTTCTTATGCCTTTTCATTTCCCATAATTAAAGTAGGAATAACAACAACAATCTATTCAAGGATAGCCATAGCTGCCAAGGCTCTAGACATACCCATGCAACACATGATAAAATTGCTCACCAGAACTGGCAGGTGACAGCTCATCCCGAGGGGCCTTCAAAGAGCGAGCATAGAGGTAAACACTCAAGATCACCGAAAACACAGTGGCTGCAAGTGCGAACTGAAGGAAGTGAGTATACATGTAACACAGCTCTATGCCCCAGAAGAGAGAGATTCCCACGATGGCAGATGTCAGGACAAAAGCGTAGAATCCTTAAAAAGAGACAGAAGTTAATTAACATCATCCTGGGGCTGAAAACAAAATAAAAAGTCACACTAGGTTGCCCAGACCTAGCCTTGAATTCCTAGTCTCAAAACACACACACACCCAGATTATAGTCAGAAATATGCAAATATGCAACGTCCTTAAAGTGCAATCTTCAATGTAAATACTACAGCTCTTATCTTTTGTACTATGAACCATCATTACCTACTGTTAAAGTGAACAACTAAGAGAAAGGGTATAGAAATTACTATTAAACTGAAAAGAATCTGAAAATGCAGTACACCAAACCATCAGAGTCCAAAGTCAATTAACCAGCTCCCAACAGAGACTGGCAAGCACACAATTTCAAGTCTAATGCCACTACCTAATAGAAGAATGATCTTAGTAGGTATAAAATTATTAATATTTATGTTGGCATTTACTAGTCGGTAATGGTATAGAGATCTGAGTCATATTCTGCTTCAACCAAAACTCTGAGAAAACCAAATGTGGTCACTCATATTTGTAATCCCAGCACCTGGACAGATTAGGCTGCACTCTCATGCACAGACAGAGTAAAACCCCCAGGAGGATCCACAAGCTAGTCCACTGGAGCTGGCCGACAATGCGTGCGTGTGTGGTATGAGTGTGGAGTGTGTGGTAGTGGTAAAAGCAGTTTTGCCTTTTAAAGAAATCATTTTTCTTGCAAAAGCCAAAGTGCCGAGGTGTGTTCCAGATGAAGTCATCAAATTATATTATTAAAATTCAAACACAGAAAAGTCATGGTCACTAATGAGAGGATTTCTAAGCTTTAGTAAATTAAGAAGGTCATCACAAATTTGCTATCTAACCTCATGTTTTCTACATACCAAGTTTACTCCAAGGAATAGCTTAATCCTCATAAAATTTATGAAGTAGTCAACATAGTTGTTTTTTCAATCTATAGTCTATGCAAAATAATTACTCAAAATTTCTTAGGAATGTTCTTAGTGGTAAAATCCCATAAAAAGAAATCAAATAATAAACAGAGGAGGGAAGTTCTTAGGAAAGATCAAGTGCCCAGGTTCAGTGCTTGGCTTCTCAACAGACCACACCCTCAATGGAGACAAAACATGGCTAAGAAAATCCAAAACACCAAGAGCAAAAGACCTGAGAGCAAATTTAAACAACCCACTTCTGCCCAGACTCAGATAACAAGAGACAGGGCATGTCAAAGATCCTGAGACAGGTTCCACCAGCAAGGAACTAAGCAAAAACAAAAACCTGGCCAGCACCAGCAAACACAATCTAAGGTCTGGCAGAGCTGGCTAGGATGGCTTGCAACTTGACACTTAAAGGCAGTAAGCCCTGAAAACACTTCTGCTTCCCTTCTAGAATCCTGTAGAATGAATTCAGGTAAAAGCGCTAGTAAGCCAGTAAACAAATACCACCCAAAATTACAAAAGAAGGAAGCCAAACATTAAAATATAACTTAGGAAGTCTTCACTGTAGCATGCACAAAAAAAAAAAAAAAAAAAAAAAAAAAAAAGACACATTCAGGGCCACTCTCAAGTTTGGATCCAGACATACAATGTCCTCTCCTGGTGCTGGGCAGTGCAGTGAAGTGCATGGTCAGAAAGGTGACCAAGCAGATGCTCTACTGTGGGCTGTGCTGCTAGGCTGGGACACTAGCAAGCCAGCTACAGAAAGTACATCTGCAACTTAAGGTATTGCCAAGATAAAATGGGCTAAGCAGATCTAAACCAAGGAGCATTTGTCATAAAATTCTTAAAGAAAACGAAATCACTCTACCCGATCTAATAAAATGGAAAATCATTTAAGAATAACTACCACACAGATTTCTTAAAATCACATTAGTGGCACTTTATCAAAGTCTTCAGAGGGTAAAGTTGTACTGAGCCCCTAGCACATGTGCTGTGACCATGGAGATGCCTAGATCAAAGGGTCAACATCTGTCTGCTAGGCAAACTCCAAGTGGTTCCTTTCCCACTCAAAATGAATGCAGCAGTAAGTGCCTACATCTTCCTAACATCAAGTGTATAGTAAATACGACCCAGCCTACAACTACATACTACCAGGAAAAATCCAGTGAACAGAAAAGACACTGATGTGGGAAGGCATTACTGTCAGCCCCAATACTTTCTTCTTGCCTCTTCAGTTAACAGTGAATTTCTACACCCTTCCTTACATCTTCCTCTTAAGATACAGTAACAATTACAGCTTTGTGGTGTAAAAAGTCTTGGCTGTGCTGAAACTCACTTGGTAGACCAGGCTGGCTTTGGACTCTGCCTCCCCAGTGCTGGGCTTAAAGGCGTGCGCCACCACTACCGGCAGATGTTAAATGCTATTAAAAAATATAAAACAGTGCTATTAAGAAAATTAAAGGCAGTGGTGGCACACACCTTTAATCCCAGCACTTGATAGGCAGATGGATCTCTGTGAGTTCAAGGTCAGATAGTCTACAAAAGCAAGGTCCAGGATAGGCAGAGCTAACCAGTGAAACCCTGTCAAAGAAAGAAAGAGAGAAAGAAAAGAAAAACTAAGAAAACATGCTGCAGAGATCACTCTGGTTAAAAGTATACACTGCTCTGAGGACCCAGGTCCCAGCACTACATAGTAAGTAGCTGACAACTACCTGTAACTCCAGTTCGGAAGTCCAACACGTCTAACCTCCTACAACTCCCATACGTGGTGCATGTTAGGAGGTGTAGCCTTGTTGGAGGAAGTGTGTCACTGTAAGGGTGGCCTTTGAGATATCATGCTCACAATACGCCCAATGTGGGACACAGCTCACTTCCTGTAGAACTCTCAGCTAACTTCCAGCACCCCGTCTGCCTTCCTGCTGCCTCGATTCCCACGTGATGATAATGAACAAAACCTCCAAAACTACAAGCCTGTCCCAATTAAATGGTTTTTTTTATAGAGTTGCCGTGAAAAGCAGGTGGATCTCTGTGAGTTCGAGGCCAGCCTGGTCTACAAAGCCACACAGAGAAACCCTGTCTCTGGGGAGCGGGAGTTGTCTTGGTCATGGTGTCTCTTCACAGCAATAGAAACTGACTGATCAAACAGCACATATACACTCAGGCCCTCACACGTTCGAGTGCATGCAAAAATAAATATTTAATTAAAAAAATTAAAAAAAAAAGGAGGGCAATGGCTGCTCTTTTCAACCTAGGAAACCACACTAGTTTCCCAGCACCCACATGACTGTTCAAAATGGTCAGTTAACTCCAGTTTCAGGGGATCCGATACCCTCTTCTGACTCCAGTGGGCACCAGGCACAAATGTGTACCCACACAGGCAGGCAAACATTCACACACATAAATAAAAGTAATCTTAAAAACGAAATGAAACTAAGTAGGCTAGCGGCACACAACTGTAATGCCAGTATTTGGGAAGCTAATGCACAGTGGCTAGCCTGTACTACAAAGTGAATTCTAGGCCCCAACTCAAAGTAGTAGGGAAAGAGAGCTAGAAACTAGGAGTAACTATTTGTTCACACAGCATTTTCATATTAGCTACTGGAATGAGTTAACTTATCTACAAGTTCTTCAAACTACTACAAAATAATCTGCTTTTCAACATCCCAGTGAATCAACACAAACAGTTTAAAGACTATAAAAGTTATATCATTGAGTATTTAAGGGAATCACCATTTAGTCTGTACTTGAGTCTTCTTCCATCAACAAGAGTGGTTCCTTCTACAACCTTAAAAGAAAAAATATTAAATTTTAATTTAAAAATCAAAGCACATTATCACTTTTTCTTACATATTATACATATATAAGTATATGATCTCCTCAAACTCTTGAATTTCATTATACCCAAGAAAGTGTCTCACAGTAGGAAATAGGTTTATCATAGGTTGCCCTATGATAAAGCAACCCCACCGTCAGGCATTTAAGTATATGTAGCTAGTAATTTCTCAGTGTGAAGGACTACTGCCATAACCACCCTTACTAAACCATCCCATGCACAGTACAAGATTCAGTGTGCTCAAAACTCTCCCCTGGCTTCTCATCACTGACAAAACAGTCTCATACTTGTGAGGTTCTCTTAACTCTACAACTCAGTGGATATCCATAGTTAAGAATCATTCAGAAGGGAAGCTGTGGAGCTTCGTGTTAAACTTTATACACTTTCAGTGTGGAATGTAGCTACGTACTACATTCCTCAAAACCATAAAATCCATGCCAGGATTAGAACCAGAAAACAATTAGCTTTATATCTGCTTTCATAACTGTGTCCATCGCCTGCATTTGGTCTTTCCTCTTATATTTAGCCTTTATGTAAAAAGGGGAGGGGTGCAGGAAAATGATGGGCTTAGAATGTATGAAGTCACACAAACCTCAAAGAGAAAAAGAAATGTGCATGCTCTCTCTCATACAGGGACTCTAGCCAGTAATAAGTATGTATATGTAAACAACAGGTTAACACGAAGAGGAAAGATTCTTTTCAATCGGGCAGTGTGCTGCCAACACCGTGTATACACTGACTTATCCCACTGTTTACACATGATCCTCTACTATGCTGAGTGGTCCTCTCCAGCAAAGGACTGTGAGCATTCTTCCCAAGCAGGAACCACCATGGCAAATCCACTGCACATGGCACAGTGATGCCCCATGGGGTGAGAAGGCTGCTTGAGTAAACAGGCAGCCACAAGTAGCTACTCAAATATGAGCTGTTCACTTTAAATTGTCCAACACTAAGAACAGTATCATCTGCCAGCACTGTTCATTTGCTGTGGAAGTGGAACCCAGGATAGAAATGTAAAACCTGAGAACATAGGACTGGCAAAACTGCAAGCGAGCCTTCTCAACTGTAGGTGTCTTGTTGGGCCTTAATCTGATGATACAGATAGAGGATTTCTCAACCTTGACTGTATCTGACACTCACTCATTATCTATCTACCCACCTACCTACCTACCTACCTACCTACCTACTTACCATCCATCCATCCATCTACTTTGGTCTGTGTGTATGCAAGATTTTTAGCCTCCGAAGCTAATTTTCCAAATATTATCTAGCTTAGATAAGCCTCACAATAAATTAATCTGAATCTGAATGGACGGAGCACTGCAGTAAGAATGACTGTGGTCCATTACCACAAAAGCCCTGAACAGCCAATTCCAGTGAGATTCCACAGCTCCAAGTCTGCAGCTCCACCCTCCTAACAGAACTTCCAGCTGGCAAAGCTGCAATCTCCTAAGAGTAAGGTCTAAATAAATTATGTAGTGTTCAGGGCAGCTCATGTTCTTTGAACACATCTCTAAGGAAAAGCTCACAACTGAAAGACGAATATTCAGCAACAAGAGGGAGGGTAAGATAGTACATGAGTCTGAAAAGGATTCCATATTCTTGATAGATTTCTAAGGATCAAAACTGAAAACAAACTGTATTTTGTTTGGTTTTTTTTTTTTTTTTTTACTCCACCATGGAGCTCAAAAGACAATGATGTACCTGAAGTGAACACACTGAGGTGTTCTGCCCGGCTGCCTCTACCATGAACCAGGCTGCTATCAAATAGCTTACTCTCCCCTGTTTGGATTGGAGCACATGATAGAAATACTGAATGTCAACCTGACAATATCAAAAATCACCTCAGAGCAAACTTCTGGGCACAGTCATGAGGAAGCTTCTAGACTGCGTTCCCAGACTGAAGAAAGGAAAGGAGCTGGAACAACAGCTCAGCAACTGAGAACACAGGCTGCTCTTGCAGAGGACCCAGGCAATGAATGGTTCCAAGCACTCACATGGTAGCCCACAACCAACTGACTCCAGTCCTAGAGGATCTGACGCCAGCTTTAGGCCTCTGAGAGTATTCGCACACATGGTGCACATATATACATGCAGGCAAAAATCCCACACACAAAGTGATAACTTTAAAAAAAAAAAAAGAAAGAAAGAAAAAGGAAAGAAAGCTGAGCACTGTTATTCATTCTCTCTCTGCTTCAAGACTATGGACGCAATGACCAGCCACCTCACTCTCTTGCCACCGTCATTTCTCTATTATGGATGTTACCCTCAAAACACAATCCAAAGTAAACCCTGTTCTTTTCTTCTGTCAGCTATTTTATTGAAAATGCAAGCAAAGCAAACACAGGAAATTAAACAAGATATCTAAATCATATTTTTAAAGTTATGCTTAATAAGTGAAGAGTTATAGTATATGACTGACAGCTTCTAACTTTGAAACTGCTATAAATGTAACTAATAACAAAGAAGTCAGACAATTTTCACAATACCATACCTCTTCAGCAAAACCTTACCTTCAACCAGAATGGCACACATCTTTCATCCCAGCACTGGGGAGTCAGAGGCAAACAGATCTCTGTGAGTTCAAGGCCAGCCTGGTCTACCTGGTGAGTTCCAGATTGGCCAAGATTACACAGCAAGGACCATATCTCAACAACAACAAAAAATTACAAACTTCCAAAACCTTACCTTCCCAATTGGCAGAAGGTGAAAGAGAGCTTGAACGAAAAACCAGAGGAGGTAGATGCCACACACTCTGGGTTCCCACAGTTCACCCAAAGCTGGCAGAGGAGGAGGGAGGCTCAGCAGGCTGGGGTCCTTCTGCCTGCACTGCAGTAGCAGCAGGAAGAGGCAGGCAGGCAGGCCGATCATGATGAGGGACGCACCTGCAAACAACCAGTTCAGTCAAACAAACTCCAGTCAATCTGTTTAGTTTTTAAGCCATGTGGGTTCTTTATTTTTATATTTAGGGCAACACTAGGTCTGCTAGCTGTTTGAAACTAATCTATAAGGTATCATCAACACCTCATTCATCTAGGAGCTAGAGAGAGAACTCAGTAGTTAAAAGCACTTGCTCTCAGAGGACCTGAATTCTGTTTCCAACACCCACAGTGGCTCACAAACATCTGTGACTCGATGTTCTCTTGTGACCTCCCTGGGCACCAGGTACACGTGTGGTGCACATAACAAACATGTAGGCAAACATTCATGCATATAAAATGAAATAAATAAATCTTAAAAAACAGAAACAAAAACTCTCCCTATCTCATTCTGAGGAAATGGTTTGGCAGCTAAGGGCATTCGACACAAAAGCCTGACAATGGGAGTTCAAACCCCAGGATTTACATGTGGAAGGGGAGGACTAACCCTGACTTCTACCTGAACACTACAGCGTTAGCTCATCCCTACCCCCCTTCCCTCCCTCCCACACCACACAAAATAGTAATAAAATGTAGTAACTTTATAAACTGTCTCTACCTGCCACCTCCATGGACATACAACATGAAAACATGAATTCACCTCAGAGATCCGACTCTGAGACTTTCAACTCTAGCCTCTCAGAGAGCAAGTGCTCAGAACCGGAAACCAAACAATGGTTGGTCTACTCTTTGTGAAGAGAGGAAATAGAATCGTGTTACATAGCCTACACTGGCCTTGAACTTACTGTGTAGCTCAAACTAGCCTTCAACTCTACAGACCCTCTTTCCCCGGCCTCTCAGTACTGGGATACAGGCACCAGCCACTACACTCCCACCTGAAAAAAGAGCGACCACTGTAATCTTACTAGACTATAAATTCCTGACATTTTAACACACTGTCACCCTCATACACATGTAGATTTTGGGTGACGCTGGACACCACCTGTGACAGACCAACTAGCAGAGCAGTAAGCTATGCAGACTGTGGGCTGTTTGGTTGAGGTCCTGAGCTTGCTTTCTCTCACCAGCTACACATGCTCATTACCCCACAGGCTGGCTCTGCACACTGCACTCCTTGAGCAGTTCATTCGCCCTGTCCAGCAGGCGGGGGGGGGGGGTTTGGGGGGATGGGGACGGGGACAGCAGCAGGATGCTTCCTTCATCTGCAGCTTGCTCCTGCTATGAATGCAAGCCAGGCCCTGCCACCTGCCCCCATCCCTATCAGAGCTCTGGGTCACTACAGGACCACCTTCCGGCACCTTCCCCAGGGCAAATTCGCTTCACTGCTCCTTTACAATTCCATCCTCAAGACCTAATCGACAGTCAGGTCAGCATCCTTTCTACTCTGCTGCCAAAGCTCCCAGCTCAGGCCTTCATTCCCTGTTCCTTCCCTGGAAAGTCCCCCATCCTCTCCCTGCTGCAGAGACCTTCCCTGTGCACGTGAGAGCAACTCCGCGCCCTTTCTCCTCCCTGATGGGGGTTAACACCTACCAGGTACTCCTCCAAACTCTAACTCCTTCCTCTGTGGTGTGGTCACTTGAAAGGGTTCCAAAGCTGCAGGGACTTTGGGAGCAAGCTTTTGTTCCTTGGACTCTATTTCTCTGACTTTGACCTCTTCTCTTCTTGGACGAAGGCTGTACTGTGTAGCTATGTAACTGCTTTCTGGTGACAAAATGACTCTTTCCTGGTTTGAAGAAAAAAGTATTAACTGAGGTTACAACTAATGCAAATGCCAACTGAGCATCTCTACACAGCTGTGAACGTACAAGAATAAATTTGTTAAATCACAAGCAGCCTAAAGGACAGAGCATGAACCAATACAACAACTCCAGAGTGAGTGTGAAAGGAAAAGAAAGAAATGGGAGAGATGAAAGAACACGCTGCTACCTGCTTGTTTTTATGAGATATGTCATTCTTCTCCATGTGTTCTGGCTCCCCATTGATTACATTGATGCTGTTTCCAAATGGTTTCTAAATGGGATATGAAAGCATCATAATCAGAACTGTTATTGACTAAAAGTATCTCAACAACAAGTTACTACTGGAAATGAAGCACAGACAAGGTAAAAGCCAAGAGACGAACTCAACTACACTTCCCTGGTTTTCCAAGGTCCACTCTTACACTGTAGACTGTTCTAGTCTTTAGGTAAGGACCAGCAGAATGTAACCAGCCAACCTTTTAGCCTCAAACTTGTGGCAATCCTCCAGCCTCACCCTCCTGCCTGAGTACTGGGATGACAGTTGTGCAACACCATGCCAGGTTTTGGAACAAGCTTTTCCATCTTTCAAACACTCTCATACTAAATGTTTCAAATATTTCACTGTCACAGTTCTATGAAAGATGGATAAGTCAAAACTGGCAAATTCAGTCATAAGCTAGAAAAAAAAAAAATGAAGCAAAAACATTTAGTGGCCCTAAGACAGTCAGCAACGGGTACTGGAATTTCACGCTACCTGATATTTACACTTTTTCCTTCCTACATTTCCTTCTTGACTCAGCCAGAGTTTCTTACCAAAAAAAAAAAAAAAAGGAGTGTTTTAGCTTGCAAGAGTTGTTAAGACAATGGTTGCAACATTCTCTTCATTTCTCTGTACACTGTTAACAAACTAAAACATACTGAGCCAAGAAGAAAACAGGAGACAACTTTGGCAAACCTCTCTCTAAAAATATTTACACAATGATTCATAACAGTAGCAAAATTACAGTTATGAAGTAGAAGCAAAATAATTTTATGGTTGGGGGGGGTCACAACATGAGGAACTGTGTTAAAGAGTCACAGCACTAGGAAGGTTGAGAACCACTGCTCTAAAATATTCCCAAGTGTGGTAGCTCACCCTATGATCTCAGCACTGAGCAAACTGAGGAAGGATTGTATCAAGTTCACCGCCAGCCTGGGCTACCCTGTCTTGGAGAAAAATAGAAAACAGAAGCAAAACCCCTCACTGTGCTAGGTCTCCAGGGGATACACATGCACCATGAAAGTCAGCAAAAAAGCAAAAGTTATCCAGAATAAGGGTGCCAATTAGGAGAGCAGAACCTCTCCATAACATAGTTGTCTTATCATTTTGTGGCCTACAAGCTAAGTCTGTGTCAATGGAAACATCTTTTAAAGACCATTTACAAACAGTACTCCTATTAATGTAGCTGCAATGCCTGCCTTTATACCCAATGATCTGAGTTTGATCCTATAACTCACATAAGGGTGGATGGAGAGAACTGACTACACAAAGTTGTCCTCTAGCTTCTACGTGTGTGCCCATACACACACTACATATATAAACACATACACACTGAAAATAAAAAGTTAAAATATAAAAACTTTTCTTAAGTATTCAAAAGAATTATATTTCTTTCTCAAACATTGGCTATTCCCTTGGATTTGTTATCTCAATACAAAAGTATGAATAATCTGAATAAGCATTATATAAAGGAGAAGCCAGTGCAGTTATAGATGAAACAAGTACCAATACAAGCGGAGTCAATTTAACTTGCAAGATTTCCCTCCGTGCTCCCTTTTCCTTAATGTCAGCCTGGTGGGAAGCAGAGGCAGATCTTCTGGAACCTTTTGGTGCCCTGCCAGGGGATCGGGAACGTGACCTTGAGCGGCTGCTGCGGCGTCTTGAAGGAGAGCTGGAAGTTGAGCCACCTTTTCTTTGCTTAAAGGATTTTAAAGGCTAGAAAGGGAGAAGCAACAGCTATTTTCAGAACACTAACACACAGTGGCAGAGCTAAGGCAGAAGAGGTCAGTAAGGACCACTATCTGCTGCCATCCATCCCAAACATAAAGGGGCTCACAGGGTCTGGGAACTGATCACATAGGACCAGAGGGAAACACTACAATGACTCCAGCTCCTAGGAAAGATAAACAGTGCTCCCCCCCCCCCCCCCCGTCCGCTAGCTTGGAGATATTTCCCTGGAATCAGTGTCTATCCCACTAGTTATATATACTCCCAGTAACACAGGAAAGACTCATAACTGATAATGACTAAAACTGACATAGTGAGACATAATTAGCAAACAACTGTGTAGAGAGATATCCACCCCGCCCACACCTGTTGCACTGACCACACCCATGGGGCTTGGGGAAAGGTTCCCATGTGACCAGTGGGGGCTAGGTCTGGGGTCCCAGACCCCAGCTCACTCTCTTACTTCCTGGTGGGAGACAGAGAGCATCCAGGGTCATCCTTGGAGTGGGAACCTGTAGCAGTCATCTGTTTCTGGTATAAGTGATTTATCCCCGAATAAACGTCAGCTTACATTGTGTCCCAGAATCTTACTTCCCACGCAATACAACAGACTTTTCAGAAAGCAAACAGCCTTATGGAGTCACTCCAAAACCCAGCTGCACACTGCTCTGATCCACTACACCCACTCCTTCCTTGTTTCTAAGGACATAGGTCTGAGCAAGGCAAGCCCTGGCCCATTCAGATGTGGCCCTCAGCAAAGGATGGCATTTATATATCTTAATGAGAGCTAACAGCATCAAAAGAGAAGTCACATGCCATACCATACCGCCTGGAGCTGCCCTGCCCCTAAGCTACAGAAACCCTATGAGCCTCAAAGCCAAAAACATTTTCTAGAACACATGTAGTGTGATGCACTAATAGTCAATAACTATTAGTTATTGACAGGTCACAAGGTTCAAAACTGCAAAGTTCTTTTTTTTGAGACAGGGTATTTTGTGTAGCCTTAGCTGTCCTGGAACTCACTCGTTAGACCAGGCTGGCCTTGAACTCACAGAGATCCACCTGCCTCTGCCTCTTGAATACTAAGATTAAAAGAGTGCACCAGCACCACCCAGATCCAAAATTGCAAAGTTCTCAGTAGACAGAGCATTTTGACTAAGTAATTTCACGCCTGTAGAATACAACTAAAACTCTGCAGCTTTAAAATATTTTTCTACAAATTAATTTTTATGCATTTTATGTAAGTATTTGTATGCCATGGGTCATTATCTTATAATGCAGGCCCTCGACATATGATAGCTGGGAAGGGGATGCTGTAAGCTGGCATCAGACCTAGAAAATGTCACCCTGATTAAATCACCAGTGTTGTGGAAGAAAGTCAAGCCCTGCCAAGAGACAGTGGTACACACTTTAAACTCAGCACTCAGGAGGCAGAGGCAGTCAGTGTTCTCAGTTCAGGGCCAGCCTGGTCTACAAAGCAAGTTCTAAGACAGCCAAGGCTATATACTGAGATCCTGCTATCTTGAAAAACAAAACAAAACAAAAAACCAGAAAAGTAACTCAAGCCCTGTACATGGCTATTTAAAAAAAAAAAAACCCCTCAGACTGCTTTCCGGGGACCTCTCCACTGTCCCCAGCCACCCACCTTTCTGGTACTTAATTGTGTCTGCATCATCCACAGGCCCTTGGTATGCACTGCCCTCCTACACCTGTTTTCCCGTTTGTCTTAGAGCTCAACTCAAGATAACAATGCTTTAAAAAAAAAAAAAAAAAAAAAAGAAACCCTAAACCATGCAGGATCTATCCTGCACTCTGTCAAACAGCACTCACAGGAAACACCTCCCAGGAGGGATCAGACCCAAGGGTATGAGCTTCTTGGACTCTGCACCCATACCTCATTCACATTCCCTGAGCCAAGAACAGCATGAGCCCCAAAGCTCCAAAGCCCGGAGGTTGACATGTGCTGTAGCCCCTCCATCCTAGTGCAAGCCTAAGGCGCACTCACCTTGACATCGCTCTCCTTCAACTCCAGTTCAGTCCCGTCCTTGTATTTCACAGTGTATAGCTGGGACTTGCTGTCATAGCTGAGAATTTCTACTTCATAATACAGGGAGCTCCCAGGCCATCGACCTCTCACGACCTCACCCTCGGCAAACTTCCTACTTGGCATTTTCTAAAATTAGTCTGGAAAATTTTAAAGAAAAAAATCCAGTCAATATTCCCTACTTATTTTTTGAGAATAGGATGATTCCTTAAACATAACTTTATCTGTTAACTGGTCAAGATTTTTAAGGTCAGGAAGCCTCCAAGGAAGGTGTGCATAGCTCCTTATATTACAGAAGCAAAACTTAAGCTTAAAGTTAATATTTTGTCAAAGTTCACAAACTTAGGTGAGGGAATAGCAGGACAACACAAATTATTCTTTGAGTCATTTAACTTCATTTGGAATCACTCTGTAGGCGATAATAGCCCCTGGAGTACCTGAAGTGGTTCTGAGAATTAACTTTAACAACATTACAGGCATCAAATCCAAATTACTCACGATGACACTCACCTGCAGTAGTAACCAAAACTCCAGGCACATCTCAAAAAGGACAAGTGTTTATTAGTAAATCTTTATGTCATCTTTAAAAATGCATTAAAATGCATTTAATTATATTTTTAACAAGCTACCTTACAGAAAAATAATAAACTGTGAGGCAAACCAAGAAAATTTAAAATGTACAGTTAGCATTACCATAACCTACCAACAGAAAGGACTTCAAATCCATAATGAATAACATATTTGAGGTTTACTTCAGAAAGTCTGCATTCAAATCCCAAGTGCATACCAAGTAACTCTGCCAACCACCCACCCAGGCCAACATGTACCTGGCCTTCACCCAAGTTCGATTCATAAGCCTACAGCTAACACCTACTCCAGTGGTAACACCCTTTGCCACTGTTTCAAAATACTGCCCATGAAACCTTATATATACCTCAAAAATCTATAATCTTCAAGAGGTGTCATTTCCATGAGGCAGTTTGGCACCCCTTTAGGAATATCAAACAGTGACCGTACTCCTGCCTCTAGGGTGGGTGTTTCTCTCCTCTGACCAGCAGATTCACAGAGTCACAGGATAAAACCAGTCAGTGCCTCTGGCCAGTGCCCTTGATAACAAATGATGGAGCAAGCAGCAAACAGAAGACAGATTCAGCTACAGATGTCACCTGCTAAGCAATTCTCCTCCATGTATCACCCAAGCACATAAAAGACACTCCTGCCAAGCCCTGGTTGTGCAACCCAAAGCAACACATATGGAAATAAGGAGAAAGTTGCATTACCTACCACTCCCAAGAAAGTCTTTCTGAATACATTTCTTCACTGTTAATCACCTGAGAAAAAAACTTCACAGGCTTCATTTGTTTAGACAGACAACAGATGAAAGTAAACATGATTGCTTATGTGGTGATTAGAGGCACATTACAGAGACTGCCTCAGTCTCCCTAACATATACGATAGCATCTCTGGGGTAATGAATATGTTTGGACTTGGAAAGGGAAAGAGCCCAGAAGCTTTGGGAATGAAACTGGACTGGGAAAAGATTACCTGAGGGGCCCTTGAGAAGCAGGAGGGTAATGGCCCACTTCTGCGCAAGGAGGAGAGCCACAAAAGGAAGGTGACAACATTAAGCTTTGTCAATTTCGACACTTAGGGCCAAGCCTCCCTGGACAAAGAGGAAGGAAATGTGCTGGGCTTCATTTTCTAGTGCCCCTCTTCCTTCCCAGACTGCCCCAAATCAACCAATTACTAGCATTAGAGTTTCCTACACTAGTCATCCAAAATTTGAGAAAGCCACAATGTCTTTTATATCAAGATGCCACTCTGGTCTCAAACAACACTTCAAAAACCTGAAATGTGAGCACTTTGGGGCTTCCAGACCACCTGCATCTTTAAAAGAATCCTTGAACAGACATGTGTTAGGCCATCTGAAGCATTCACTGTCCTTTCTCCCATCCAAGTACCATCCAGGCCCCATCCTGCTAAGCTTCCAAGAACAGTTAAGATCCAGAGGATTAGGATGGCATGGCTCTAGACTCATTGTTATTTCTCTACTGCATCTATCAGACACCTATTAACTACATCTGTGTAAAAATGAACACAAGTCGATGTACCTATCAAGTACACTAGCATGGGATACATAAATCAAGCCTTAATTTTTCAAAAATGTGTCTATAATATCAGAGTCTGAAATTTGATCCCCAGGGGGAAAAAGGAGGGAAAGAATTAAGAACTGAGATTTGGCTTTAATCCCAACATCCAGGAGGCGGAAGCACAGGCAGTCACATCCCTGGGAGTTAGAGATTTGCCTAGTCTACAGTGTGCTCCAGGACAGCCAGGACTTCAAAGAGATCTTATTTCAAAAACAAAAAAACAAATAAGCCAAAAAGAAGAAGAACTGAGACTCCGGGGTGATATTTCATGTGGCAGGTGGAGAACAACCTAGCCTTGGGAGACAGACAATAAAGGGTAGGACTGCAACATGATGTGCATGCAACTTTGCACAAGATCCACACAAAGTCCGACAGCATCCCGAAATACTGCATGCACAGCAGAAGAGAATTTTACAAAATAGGACAAGGGAGCTCCAGACACTTGTGTATCCTTATGCATCCAATAAACAAGTGAGGATACGCAGACAGGCTTCCCTTAAAGAGATGTTTTAGCGAAGTCAGCACAGAAAGTAGCCCCAACCCCACACAGCAGGAATACAGCGATCCTCAGATTCTTGCTACTTGGTGTCATTTGGCACTAGACTCCTCACACATTATATATTACTATGTATCAATGTGAAGTATTTCTTTCTGTTACTTTGCTCCCGAGCGTTACAAGGGTCTTTAATCACTTCCCCACTTTTCCATATTCATTTAATGCGGAGGGGGGTGGCTCAAATGGTGTCTGACAGCTTCCCTTGAACACCTGCTGGGCCTGCTGTGCAAAATGCAAGCAGGAACCCGTTAGCAGGGTCTAAGCCCCCGCAGAGTCAACAAGAGCGGCCTTTTCCCTTAATACCCAAAGGTACATTTATCTTTTAGTCCTACTCATTCGCGCCATCCTCCCCAGGCAACGACGCTCAGAAACTAAACCGAACTCATCGTCGCCCTCTCTGGATCAGGTGCCCCTTCCCGCGCTTTCTCCGCAGCCCCGGATCTACAGGTGCTTGTGACCTTGACTCCGGCCCTCGCACAGCAGGCGAGCGACACACGAGCGGGCGCAACGGCAGGGGAACTCGCGGCCAGCCCGTCGTCACCTCAAGTGCCCCGGAGCAGGCGCTCGACACCCGAGTGCGCACTAAGTGGCCTTCGAAGCCTCAGGAGGCGCGAGGCCGGCTGTCACCGCGCGGAAGCACTCACGAGGCCTGGAAAGGCGGGTTGGCGTTTCGGGAGTCAGGGCTTCGCCTCCGGGAGGCAGTTAGCTCCTCCCCGCAGGCCGCCCGCCCTCCTAGGGCCGGGACGCCGCGACAAGCACAGCCCCGGCAGTGTGGAGTTCCCAACGCGCGCGACCGAAGGGGGATGGGGAGGGGAGTCCGCAATTCGAAACCCGCGCTCTGCTTCCGGCCCGGCGCGCCCCAGCCTCCCGGGGGACCCTTCTCCCCAGCTCCACAAGCGACGGGGACACGCGCCGGTGCTCACCTGGCCGCGCTCCGGCGGGGACGCAACTCCAGCCGCCACTCCGGGACACTCTCCCAGCAGCCCGCGGCGGTTCCGCGCGCGACACACTCGGCCGCGCTCTCGCGCCCCCGAGGTCCCGCCCCCAGCCAGGCCTCCCTGGGCTCCCATTGGTCCCTCAACCTTTTGAATCATCGCCGGCGCTGGCGATTGGTCGGACCCCGTGGCGCGTCCGGTGCGCCCGCTCGTGAGCGTCCGGCGTCCCCACCCGGCTTATCTCTGCCGCCCAGGCTTCGCGTCGCTCTCCGTCCTGTGCCCTCCCGCGGAGTGCCCCGGACCAGCGGTGGCTGCGGGCCGGGGACGGGCCTGGGAGGAGAACGAAGCTCACCCGACCGGCATAGCCGAAGCGCCAGGTGCTGTCACGCCGCGCTCGCTGCTCCACCCGGTCCGAATGGAAATGGAGCCGGGCAGAAGCCCGCGGGCGCCACGTCCTGCCTGGACCCGACTTCAGCAGGCCCGAGTCCCAAACTTTACCCTCTCTCCCTGCTGCTGTCACTATGGGTTGCCTGCTTCCTTTCTCTCGGGGTGAGACTCTAGAGCAATTCGTTAAAGCCCCCTGCCTCGCTGTGCTGTTTTTATTTTTATTTTTTTAAAGGTATTACTACTATCCCTTAATAAAGACATTTGAGTGGATTCCTGCCTCGGAAGCAATGTGGGTTCACACGTAGGCTGAATAGGCCCTTTCACGTGCAGCCTAGCTTCAGGTGCACACGGCTGTCGTCTTCTCAGTTACAAACAAGCGAGTACGCGGTGCTTCCTCACATTGTGAGGGAGTTCCTCAGAGCCCTTCCTGAAAACAAGTGCTGACATGGAGTTGCCACCTTTGTCTTTGGGCTTGCCCTAGATGGAAAAGCTACCCACAGACTTCACAATCAGAAAACATCCAAACGTGAATCCTGGCAAATCCTGCAGATCCCTTAAGCCTCGACTCTTAAGTGTGAATCCTATTCAGAGTTCCTCAGTGAATGATAAGGAAAGGAGAAAAACCTTAAAACAAATACTATTCCTAATACCTCACGTTTTTACCCAGACCCAAGTTTTCGTTGGGTTTCCTCTACAGCACATGTTTCACGTATAAGCATTTTAACTTACAAAATAAAAGATTGAGGGGCGGGGAGGAACCATTACTATAAACATTGGATTATACTATAAACTTTATATGGAGTCTCTTCAAAAGAAAAGGTTGTGAATGAGCCTGAGGAGACAGCTCAGCCTATAAAGCCGCCTTGCAAGAATAAGGACCTTGTATTTCTACCACCACAGCAGCAGCCTGCCTCTGCTACCAAAGCAGTGACGTCATCACCTCTCGCCAGGTGCCTTTTTACCGTCGGTTCTGTGACGCTACGTGTACCCTTTAAATGTTCCCGCCAGGCACTACTTGACCTCTGCATTGTCTCTTGTCCCTCGTTGTCTCTTCTTCCCTCTCTTACCTCTTCTTTTCCCTCTGGTTTCTCTTCTTCCTGTTGTCTGTCACCTTCACTCACCCACTCCCCCCAATAAACAAACCTCTGGCACTAACTCTTGCTTGTTGCTCATTTGCTTAATGAGATACTTTGGTGGGCCCAAAGGAAGGTACTCACTATCACCTTTCTTTTTATTTAGCCTTTCATTGTGAACGGTTCAGACCCTCAGCACCCAAATTAAAACAAGAGGCAGGTGCTCTCAGACAACTGTAATCCAGTGCTGGAACAGATGTGGCTGGAGACAAACAGATCCCCCTAGACTCAGTCTGTGAAGCTAGAATCTGTGGGACACCCTGTCTCAAAGAGCGAGGGGAAGAGCAGTACGGAGAGAAAAGTGACATTAGTCTTTGGCCTACACACACACACACACACACACACACACACACACACACACTGTTAATACTGTAAATGAATTCAATACCCTGCTTTATATCCACTAAAGGCATCTGTGTGCGCATAGGCAAGGGTGAATAGGTACTGCAGAACTCGTCCCCTAATGTTAACTTTTAAATTTTTAATTTTAGTCATTAATAAGTTAGAAGGAGAGAGACATAGGTCTAGACCCTCTAGTTAATTGTGAGAATTAACTGGAAGTGGTGGGAATTGCAGCTGGCAATAATTCTATATAACTTTGTGTTACTTCAAATTCACTAAGTCACCATTTGCCATCAGTACTTTCAAAGAGATGAGATAGTGTTTTCAATACACATTGATACTGCACGTGTATCAATATCTTTTTAATGGATTTTGGGTTTTATCTAAGTATCTAAATCCTTTGGTCCAACCCCCCCCCCAAATGGCATACAGGTGAAATATCCTTACTGCAGCCTAGATTTTAAAACAATTCATCTTTTTTTTTTTTTTTTTTTTTTTTAAGAGCTGGAGTCCAGAAACATTTCTCTGCAGGAACAATCTCCCAGCTTCAGCAGGACACAGAGTCATTCAGAACTCCTGCCTCATGGATTTTGAGCGGAGATGGCAGCCTCTACTTCTCCCCATGCTTGCTGTCTCTACCCCCGACCCCCACCCCATCAGCACTCCAGAGTCCACAGACTGGCCCTTCCTTTCTCATTCTGCGCCCTCTTTCCCTGGGCGCAGAATCCCAACAAAACTTTGCAAAGTACTCCCCACACATATGACCCTGTGCATGTCACTCATGGAACATGGGAAAAAACACATTTTGTTTGTTTGTTTTTTTCTTGAGACAGAGTTTCTTTGTGTAGTCCTGGCTGTACTGGAACTCACTCTGTAGCCCAGGCTAGCCTCAAACTCACAGAGATCTGCTTCCCGGGTGCTGGGATTAACATTTTATGCTCTTTATGTCAATGGCCATTAAGTTTAGGAGTGGGGTTGCTGAATATGAAACTGTCCTGTGTATCTTCCAGAAAGCCAGCTCTTCTCAAGCTTCCCCTAGCCTGAATGAAGGCTACACAGAGAAACCCTGTCTGCAGAAGAAGAAGAAAAAAAAAAAAAAAAAAAATAGCAGCAGCAAAGGAGCTTTCCCCCTGCAAAGAATTGTTCCCACCTGCAGAGGGGATGAGGCAACCCTAGACCTCCTGTGTCTCTCCTACTTCTGCAGCTTAGTCTTGCTGGACCTTGGTGGGACATTGCCATCAGCTGTGCCAACTGGTCTTTTTTATTTTGTGGCCTGGTAGGCCAGGAACTCCATGTAGAGCAGGCTGGACTTGAACTCACAGAGATCTGCCTGCCTGCTGGTATTAAGGCCATGCACCACCATACGGGGCTGCTGTTGACCTTTCTTCCCTTCCCTCCACCTTGGTCCTGTTCTCTGCACCATCATTCCCCTTAATCCAGACCGTGTAATCGAATGTTTCTTTTGAAACCCATGGTGTATTTCCAGAGGAGGTCAGGCCCTGATCCCAAACCCCTGGTTTGTTTTAGCAGGGCTACATACTGCTCATCTACAAAGACAGCCTCCACCCACCCCTCCACCATGTATGGAGGGAGATCAGATAAGGAATGAAATACACCTGTGTATGTAATGCATCTTTCCCTTTCCGAAGCACTGGAGTGGGAGGGTGGAGCACATAGGTCCAGTGCTGCCATTCCTGTGGCCCTGACTCCACCCCCAGCACCACCAAATAATTACATAATGACTACCAACTTATGTCTCCACTCTGGATGAAGATAAGGCTCAGCCCCTCATTGTTAATTTCTGGCACTTAAATTTACCTCCCATGATACAGCCCTATCACTAAACTACTCCCTCTCCTTTTACCCTTTAGGAGAAGTGGAGTCAGGGCAGAGAAGGGGAAGGAGAGATAGTGGGGTATTGTCTGGTGAAGCCCTACTGTGTGCCATAGGTATTCCTTATTATCTCAGTGAACACATTACCATCCCCATTCATAGTATGAGGAAACTGAGACTCGAGGAAGCTAACAAAACTTGCCCAAGACCATACTTAGCATGTAAATACTACATGTAGGAACTCTAATCTAGGATCTAAGGAAGCAAAGGGCCCAAAAACATCTGTTTTCTCCACCAGGGCTCACCTGGCTGCTAACCATTAACATCCATTGCCATACATCACATCTAGTACAAGATGTGTTGTTCCAGGTAGGCCCTCCTGGGGACCCTTGCCCACATTTGGGGATCCCTCCTCTCCTTCAGGACACCGTGCATTGACCTCACCTGGCCCTCCCTTCTGGGTTCCTTCCTCCCTGTCTCTGACCACAATTTCTTTCAATTCTCCATTCCGGATCCTTGGGAACCTGTGCCTTCCCTTCCAGGCACTGTCTCAGAACACCCACATTTAGCACAAGTCGCTGTAATCCCCATACTATTCATAGTACAATACTCTGTGTGATTAAATCTATCTCAAACATGTTTGAGGGGGAGGATAAAAATATTTGAGATGAATATTCGAGGTCATATTTGCATAATTAATCTTCATTCATTTCTCTTCATCTAACTTGAACAAGACTATTAACTGATACAGCAGGATTGTTACAAGCCCAGAACAGCCTGGTATAAAGAGTAAATTTCTGTCTCAAAAAGCCTCTTGGGGGCATAATAATATATTTATTTTTGTTATTATTATGATGATGACAATGGTGCCTCTGTGTGTGTGTGTGTGTGTGTGTGTGTGTGTGTGTGTGTGTGATGGACAAGCATATTAGGGCATCCATGTGAAGTCAGTTTTCTAACCTTTCCCGGCCTGTCAGTTGCAGGGGTTGAACTCGAGACATCAGACTTATGTGGGAAGTGCCATCTCGAAGGCCCTAAATTATTTTATCCATAGCACCTACAGGCAGTGCTTTGGAAAGTGTCCTCAAAGATCCATATGTTAAAAATCTTCCCAGCTTGTGAGGCTTTGGGAAATGGTAGAGTCTTTAAGAGGTAGTGCCCAGGAGGTTTTCTTTTGTTTTATTTTCAAGGCAGGGTTTCTCTGTGTAGCCCTGGCTGCCCTGGAACTCACTCTGTAGAGCAGGCTGGCCTTGAATTCAGAGATCTGATGCCTCTGTCTCCAGAGTACTGGGATTAAAGGCATGTACCACAACATATGGTGAGTCTATGAGGTTTTAAGTCATCAAAATGTTCCCTTTAAGAGAATTGTAAGACCATAGTCTCCTCCTCCTTCATTAAAAAAATTTTCTCACTATAAGCCATAAGGTGAGTAACTGCCCTGCCCATACACTTCCTACCATGGTTCACTGCCTTGTCACAGGCTCAACAACAACTGGCCACGAACTAAAACCATACACCCAAATAAACCTTTCTTCTTTGTAGGTTAATTTAGCTCACGTGTTTGTTACAGCAAATAAGAGCTGACTCAACACAACACATATAAAAATGACTAGAGATATCTCCGAATGTCTTTTTAAATTACATTTACATTTAAATTAGATCCATTTGGAAGTTACATTGTTGAATTAACAGCACTAAATAGTTGGCACACTATTTCAGTGGGGGAAAATGCATATTTGCTTATATTTCCTCAGTTTTCTTTGGCTTTTTGGTTTGGTGGTAGCAGGATACATAGCATTTAAAACCTTGAATTTGCCAGAGAAACAATTTGCTTTTATATCATCGGGCTTTTATTTAAAAGTTCCCCAAACTGGCCTTGAACTCACTCTGTAGCTCAGCTTCCTGAGTGGCAAGGCTTACAGGCCTGAGCTCTTAGTCTCTTCTTGCTTCCCACACAGCAGCCTGTATCCCATGAACCTAAAGCTGTAGCCCAGGGACATACACCCTTGTATGCCTTTCATTAAACCCACCTTAGCTACCCAGATTCTACTGGGTACTACTAAATTTCTCTCCTTAACTATGCCCCAGCCAGGCACTCTCCAGATTCCATCCTTCTCTTCCTATTTCTTCTCTTCTTCCTCCCCCCTTCTCTTTCTCCTCTCCACTCTTGTTTTTTGATTTTGCAGCTGTTTGGTTTGTTTGGAGGTTTTGGTTGAGCCACCTTCCTGACTAAGCCTCGGCATTGACCTATGAAGTCTTGGGCAAGTGTTAACAGTTCCCAAGGTTCCAGACCATTTCACTAGAATCACCTTGTGCTCCCTGAAAGGGTCAAGCTGAGGAAACTGAAGGCTGTTGGGAAAACTTGCTGTTTGTTCCAGAAACACCAGAAATCAGTTCTCCCCCACCCAAGCTGGGTCCCATGGTAGGAGGACCAGCACCCTCCCTCCTAGTTGTTGATAATTGTCATTTGTCTGATATTTGTTCATGTGTTTGTTGAGACTGGGGCTCCTACCATTACCCAGGCTACTTTTGAACTCACCATCCTCCAACCGTGGCCTCCTGAGTTGCTGGGATTACAGACAAGTGTCACCACGCCCAGCTAGAAAAACATTTTGTTTCTGGTGTCGAATGTGTTAACAAAATGCCAGTGAAGCATAGTTAATTCATGTGGGTTCTGAGGTGGAAAGAGAAGCCACAAGCCATGGTTACCCGACACAGTTTGGCGGGGCAGGTGTTTTAGACATATAGGCCTTCAGAGGACAAAGTTGCATCTTTTGAAATAGGCATAGAAGTGCTGGGACTTGATGGTAGAGTATTTGCCTAGCAGGCACAAGACCCTGGGATCAACACATAAACACTGAGGCAGGACAGAAAGACAATTTTGAGGCCACAGGAATGAGAGAGACTCATCTGCTGAGAATCGAGAATCCCAGTACCAGTGACTTTTGTTTAAAGCCCTTCTCCTTTCCCAGCCATAAGCCTGCAATTTCCTAGGAATCTTACCAAAAGCTCCCTTTACATGAGTGATCATATCCTAACCCCTGGAGGCAACCTCATCGGCTCCTGGTTTTATCTTATCAGATTGAAATCCCATTCACAGTACCTCTGGAGCCACCCTATAATTAAAAATGAAAAAAATCTTATCAACCCTTGGAGCTGTACCTGGAGAGCCACCAAAATGGTAGCCATGCCTAAGACATTTAACTGTTGTTCTCCCTGGAGATATTTATTTATCTATAGATGAGTGTGTTGCCTGCTCATTTCTATGCACACCAGAAGGGGCCAGATCCCTGAAACAGGTCTGTGAGTCACCATGTGGTTTCTGGGAATTGAACTCCGGTCCCCAAGAAGAGCAAGAGCTCTTAACCATCTCTCCAGCTTTCTGCTATATTTTAAAATGTGTCAGATAGATTTGGTCACTGACAAAATACTGGAGAGACCAACTTTGGAGGGACGTGTTAGTTAAAGCTAACAAACTGCCCAATGGAAGCAACCCACAAGAGAAAGAAGGAACATGGCTCAGTTTCATGGCAGAAGGGTGAGACTGCTCACTCACAGCTCATTGGACCAGGAAGCCTAGTCCAGAGCGGGCTCAGAAAGCCCACCCCCAGTGACCCACTTCCTCCAGCAAGGCCCTACCACCTAGGTTCTGAGGCCTCCAGGAAAGAGCAAGCCATGTGCCACCGGCTGGGTACCAAGTGTCCCACACATGAGCCAACAGGAGACATTTCAAATTCTTATCATAACCAGGAGAACTAGTTTGTTTTGGTTGATGGTTTCAGAGAGAGAGGATCTGGGGATAAGATAGAACCCTCAGGAGCCAGCAGGATGGCTCAGCAGGAAAAGGCACTTGCCACCAAGCCTGACAACCTGAGTTCCATCCACCAGACCCAGAGGATGGAAGGCAAGAACCAACTCCTGAAGGTTGCCCTCTGACCTCCAAAAGTGTGTCCTAGTATATGCATGGGTATGTACACACATCCACCCACACTAAATAAATGTTATTTATTTTGAGGCAGGATCTCTCTAAGTAGCCCTGGCTTTCCAGGAATTCTCTATGTAGACCAGGCTAGCCTTGAACTCACAGAGATCTGCCTGCCTCTGCTTCCTGAATGCTGGGATCAAAGTTGAATACATGTAATTTTTTAAATGTAGACAGATGATGGCTCTTAAAATCATACCACAATAACCTGCTTCCTCCAACCAGGCTCTGCTGTCGAACAGCTTGCGAAATTATGAGCTCTTTAAAGCAGCATTTATCTCAGATATAGAGGGTTGTGAGTCGGTAGCACCTCATGATCCAATCCCCTCTTAAGAGTGCCACCAGCTGGGAGCCCAAACTACAATATGCTCGACTCTTTCAACTCTTGGGGAAACACTCCACAGCCAAACCACAGCACAGAGAAATGCTAACTGAAAGTACCTTCTCTCAGTTCCCGGGACCTGTGACTGGAGGGCTGGAGGGACCCTGACTGGCAAAGTTGTTCCATGAAAAGAGGGTGAACTCCAGGAATCAGGGACACTTGCACTTGAACCCTCTGGCTTAGCCTCCCTTGGGCACCTTGAGCAAGAGTCTTCAAATTTATTTCAGAATATTTCCTTCTCTGTTAAGTGGGAAATGGTAGGCCTGTTATGAGGCTTAAACTTACCAATAAATTATCAATAAAGATCAAAGATCTTTAATGCATTCATTTTGTAAATTCAAATGAAAGAACTCTGAAATGCATCTCAAAAAAATTTTAACAAATTCTAGGCTGAGCTATGATCATTGTGCTTATTTAAATGGGTTGTAGGTTAATGGGGGGTGATGAATGTGTGCTTGTCTGTATGTATGAATAGAAGTACACATGGATGCATATGTATGAGAAAGCCAGAGGTTGATGTCAAGTTCCTTTCCACTTTGTTTGTTTGTTTACTTATTTACTGAGACAGGGTCTCTCATCCATCCTGCTACACCCAGGGGTTCTGGTGTCTTTGATGTACCAGTGCTGAGATCCCAGGTTTGTATCACAGGACCTGGCTTTATCTAGTGGATCCTGGGGATCAGAACTCAGGTCCTCAGACTTGAGCAGCAAGCAGTCCCACACAAGCACACTGCTTTTGAGGAATTTTTAGACAAGGCTTTTCAGTAAGGATCCATGTGGCTGCAACCCAAGCAGATGACTAGAGAAGCATAAGCCAGCTGGCTGCTGTCCCTAACACAGCCCTCGCAAGGGCAGGAGGTTGTGTCCCAGTTTCATGGCTAATACTTCTGTCTGCTGTAATGACTCCACCCTGGTGCCAGTGGACAGATTGCTTTTAGGCTATGTGAGTTCTTCAGCATGCACAAGTTAGAAAAATGTCTTTCCTGGTGTTTGGAATATCTTAGAGTCTAAAATTACTTCCCTAAAAGTCTTAATGGTGTATGGGCTGTGTCTGGTTGTAAAATGCAATGGTATAATTTAACTGGCAGAAAGGCTTTTGAATAACTTAAGCAAGCACTTTGTCCTGACCACAGGCCACTACACCTGCCCTTGCCCAGCTTTTCGGTTCATGTTGTAGAGGGTCGCAGAAGTTGTACCTGACTGTTAACTGTTACCCATAGGTCAGTATATCCAGACCAAACTCTGAGGCTATGGTATGGAGGACTGTTCATACTTGTTTTGGATCTATAGGGGATGAGAGGAGGCATGGTGTAGCTAGCCATGAGACTTACAGCTCCCGTGGGTCATACTGCCACCCTCGCCCCTGTTGAAATGAATGTGCAGTGTCGGGCTACAGGCTACAAGCTAGGGAATGTTTTATGTCAAGTTACACTGCCTATGGCTAAGATTTCAGTCATTTTTAAAGGCTCAATGGCTCCTGTTAGAAGCTCTGTCAGATGTCATTTGTGGCCCCCTCGGGGACCTGTCTCAACCACCTGCAGAGCGTGGCACTTGTTTAGATTGCTTTAAAGAAAAAACAAGGTTTGGTGTACAAACTGAAATGACAGAGAGACCTTCTCCATTAGCTGGAAGCCCAGGGATATGCCTGGCCAGCAGAAGCTATCTAGACAGTGGCAGAAGCCCAACCCAGGCCTTCTCGAACGATGGTTGGGAGCAGGGGAAACTGAAAGTCCCAAGGGCTGGGCTCTTCCGTTCATTGTACACCTGAAAGTGTTCAGTTTTCTGTTTCAAGTTCCTAAACAGGAAGGAAGAAGGAAACAACAAGCAGCCAGATCATCAGTGGCACACGACCAGAAGACCCCATCCTTAACCTGAGGGGACAAGGCCCAGCTCCAGCAGCTGCCCAGTATCTCACACTGCAGAGCTCCAGGGTAAATGATCACAATGAGACCTAACAGCCAGTGCAAGGACGTCTGTCTGGGGAGAGTTTGGATTGTCACGACCTTGTGATGTCTTCATTAGATTCCCACTGGAGCCGAATGCAGTAATTCCTCAGTTCATGTGTCTCGTGTACCCTCCAGACCTCTATGGTTAGCTAGGGGCAAGCTCCATTCTCTGATCTTCAGACAGGCTTTATTTGTACATTAAGATATCACCGTAGACTGCTGTGGAGACAAAGTCAGCATGTTGAGTATGTTCACATGGTACTGCCCTGTACCTCTCTCTGCCTCCCTGAGGCAGGGTGACAAAGTAGCTGATTACAGGGTGCACCTGTGAAGCCAGTCTCACACAGCCTCCCCAAGAAGTACAGGATGGGGGGGGCATTTGTGCCTTTCATAACCATTGATGGCGATGAGGAGAGAGAAAAGCAAGGTGTGGAGAAGTTGAGCCAATGCTGGTCCCTGCACTGGCCAGTAGAGCGGGGCTGGGGGTCACCAAGGGCCCCATCTGGCAGACAAGTAGGTGCTCCTGTCATCAAACGCAGCTTCCTTGGATCACTACTTGAAAAGGCCGGTGAGTCAGGACAAGGTTCTAGCCACAAGGAAAGCCAGTAAACCAAGGAAGGGAAGCTACCAATGTTAGAGCAACAGTAAGGGTCCATCAAGGAAAAGCTCCTCCTGCCAAGCAGCCAGAATTCTGTCCTGGATGGAGACTTAACACTCCCTTGGGCGGGGTCACTTACAGAATCACCCTAGCAAGGGATCGCCCTTAGGAAGGTGAGTTCACCATAAGGTATGCAAAGAGATAAGCCAAATAATGTTCCCTTTAATGAGATAATGATAAATTGTATTTTTTTTCTTCCCAGAATGTCACCCCCCACACACAGACCCATGAGTTTGCCAAGAGGTTCAACTGGGTCTTTACTCTCTCTCCACCCTGTATCTCTCTGTCTCTGCCTTTATCTTTTGGATGCTGGCCAGATTTTAAATATGCTTTTATGATCCTTTGGGACAGCCCCTCTTTCTCCACCATGTGGCTGCTTATCTGCCAGGTGTCTGGCCTCCGTGCAGGTTCAGATGGCACACGGCTTTGTTTTCCTCGTCCAATCCTCAGGTCATCAGCTGAGCTTTACAATTTACCTTCCCCGGAGGTTTTTTTTTTTTTTTTTTTTCCTTTTAAATGTTAACAAATTGCCCTGTACATCCTGCTTGAGTTCATTCTTAAATTCTCTTACTAATAAGACTAAGAAACCCAAGAGGGGAACCCCAACCCCCTGCATTACTATGGTGGAGGAGCATCTTCAGGGACTCAGTGTGAGAATGAGACAGATGGTAGCAAGCAGAAATGATGCTGGAGAGAGAAACAAGGAAAAGGTGCGAGTCAGACCAACTCCCCCACACTACCAGGAGCCCATCCAGCTTGTAGGAGCCTCCACTGGCCTATAGGGGGCTCAACTGGCCTGGCAGGGACATTGTCTTACAATCCACAGGCTTGAAAAGGAAGAGAGATTATCTTGTATTTCAGTTTCAGGCAAACACTTCTAACTTGTTTCATTTTATATTTTCAGGTGCTTTGTCTGCATTGGCTTGCCTGCATCTATGCATGCCTGGTACAGGCAGAGGACAGAAGGAGGCTTCAGATCCCCTAGATGGCTGTGAGCTGCCATGTAGGTGCTGGGAATTGAACTCAGGTCCTTTGGAGGTACATAACAGGAAGGTAGAGATGCCAGATTTGCCTGGCCTGCTCAGTCCTCTGTGAAACATCTGCTTTCATCAAGAGTGGCCTTAGTACCCCAAGACATAACCTACTGTGACTCATCATTAAACCCACACATCACAGTGTTAGCACACCTACAAAGGCTCATTAAAGAAACACTTCTTTGGGACTGGGTGTGGTGGTCCAGCCTTTAATCCCAGCACTGGAGAGGCAAAGAAAGGTAAATCAATGTGAGTTCAGGGTAGCTCAGTCTACATAGGGAGTTCCAGGTCAGCCAGGCTAGGTAGTGAGACCCTGTCCCTAAACAAAACAATGCAAAAGAGAAACTGTTTTTGGTCAAGAGAATAGACTTTGTACCCAGTTGGGCTTGGCCAGTTGCTTGGTTGGCCAAGGGACCATCCCAAGGAAGGTGTGGGAGGCAGAATCACGATTCCTTTAATAACATATTATTATTCATATTATATTCACAGGGTTCCCATCCCCTGTACAGTCTTTTATGGAATGCAGTCATGTAAGTTTGCCCCCTTCTCTGCACTATTCAGAAGAGCATAGCTTTCCTTTCTTCCTCTACCTCTTTCCTTTTCTCCTTCTTCTTTCTTTCCTTCTTTCTTTCTTTTTTGTTTTGTTTTGTTTTGTTTTGAGACAGGGTTTCTGTGTAATAGCCCTAGCTGTCCTGGAACTCCATCTGTAGACCAGACTGGCCTCAAACTCGCCCCCCAGGAGCTGGGATTACAGAAGTGTGCCATCACCGCTGGGCTTTCTGCCTCTTTTCTAAACATGCTTTCCCTACACTTCTGGCTTCTCTGTTACTTTGGGCTTTTTTTCCCTAAGGCTCTCTCTCCCAGGCATGTGGCTGCTCATCTGCCCTGCATCTGCCTTCCTTCTTCCGTTCCCTTCTTCTGGGAAGCTGCTGAGACTTGCAGCTGAACTTCCTGGGACGTTTCCTTTTAAACTCACAATTGTTCTTAAGCTTCCATTTGAGTCTATGCATAAATTCTTTTATTTCATTTTTTTAAATTTATCGTGTGTGTGTGTGTGTGTGTGTGTGTGTGTGTGTGTGTGTACATGAGCACATGCAGGCCACAGCACACATGGCACCCGGAAGACAACTTTTAAAGTCAAGTCTTTGCTTCTAGCAGGTGGGTCCTGGGAGTCAATCTTTCTCTCTCTCTCTCTCTCTCTCTCTCTCTCTCTCTCTCTCTCTCTCTCTCATACACACACACTTTATTATAACTCACTTATACAGCTGGGTAATACACATTTCTCTCCCCATTAACACCTATGTAGATGACACTTAATGATACTGGGGAAATTGGGGTCCCCTCTTGGGGTTCTTAGTCCCATTAATAAGAGAATTTAAGGTGGGAGAGATGCTCAGAGGTTAAAAGCACTTTTCTTGCTGAGGACCTAGGTTCAATTTGCAGTAGCCACATGATGGCTCACAGCCATGTGTAACTCCAGTTCCAGGGGCTCTGATGCCCTCTTTTGACCTCTGTGGACACCAAGCATGCAAGTGCTGCACATACACACATGTGGGTAAAACACTCATGGCATATAAAAGAATCGAGTCCTCCCCCCTTACTCTCCCCATTATTTTCCTGAGACATGTCTCTCACTGAACCTGTAACCCACAGATTCACAGATTCTGCAAGACCAGCTGGCTAGAAAGCTGTAGAGACGTTCCTGTCTGTGCCTCCCTAGTGCTGGGATTACAAGTGTGTGTTGCTGCACACGTTTGTCAAATCTGTTTGGAGTAATAAAGCATAGTTTAGGAAGCTGTGGTCTGAACCAAAGAGATAAATACAATAGATGACAAGTTGACATTGTCATGTATAAATATAGATTGCATCATTTGTTTGTTTCTTTTGGAGGTGTGTGTGTATGGTGTGTGTGTGTGTATGTGTATGTGTGTGTGTATGGTGTGTGTGTGTGTGTGTGTGTGTGTGTGTGTGTGTGTGTGTGTGTGTGTGTGTGTGTGTCTTTCTATGCAGGGATCAAACCCTAGGCTTATGCTCCACCTCTTGGTCACACTGATGAATAGCTCCATTTCAAAGGTCTAACCAGTGTCAAATGACTCAGAAAATCCAGATATTTCCATTATAATTCATAACAGTAGCAAAACTAGCTATAAAGTAGCAACGAAGATAATTTATGGTGGGGGATCTCACCACAACATGAGGAACTGTGTTAAAGGATCGAAGCATTAGGAAGGTTGAGAACCACTGGTCTAGAGGCTGTGTAACTAGCCAGGCTATCCTTAGAGTAATTCCTTTTGAAGCCAGGACCATTAAGGCTAGTTAGCAGGACTGGGGTGTGGCCTCACTATTGTTTGGACCTGCCTTTGACCTCACATCCTGAAGCAAGTGGCAGTTGCTGCCCTGCACGGGCTCAGGAAGTGGGCGGGCCTCAGCCCTGCTTGATGGTTCATGAAAAAAGAAACAGAGAAGTTCTAACCTCTGCGGTTTGGTTTATGTTGCAATATGAGCATCAGGAAGCTGTTCTTACAGGGCCTGATGTACAAAGTTGAGGGCAGAGAGAGCCCTGACTGGTGGAGGAACATGTCCTTAGTTCTCCACAGGAACTACTCAGGCCCTGGTAACTGGTGAAGCCATTCAATTTTGGGAAATTTCCCCAAACATAACTCTGTCGTTGAAATGGGACAGTCAGAGAGTTTTTGCAAGACTATAATTTGATCAGACAGGCTTGATCCCAGCTCTTGAGAGGATTGCTGAGTCTGAGGTCAGCCTGTCTACAGTGTGATACCCTATCTCAAAAACAACAACAAAGAGAAACCATTAAAAAAAACAACAACCAAAAAAGGGTGAAACCTGATGCACTCACAGGGTCTTATATAATCCAGGCTGACTTTAAATTTCTGATCCTCCTGCCTCTACCTCCACAGGCTAAGATTCTGTGCTGCAGATTTGAACCCAGGACTTTGTGACTACAAGGCAAGAACTCTTCCGACTCAGCTACATTCCTAGCCCTAGTTTGCCCCTCTCTTAAAGATAAGCAGCTCCCCTCAGTGGTTCACCATGACTGAAACACAGTGCTGGTCAGCAGTGTTACCAGACTTGGGGGTCATATCCTGTGCTCTAACAACCCAGGTTCTACCACCATTCTCCATATGTCAATTACAAGACCCAGATTCAGAGTGAAAAGGAGAATGCAAGCCCCAAGCCAGAGCACTCTGCTTACAAGATAGGCAGAAAAAAATGTTTGAGCGAGAAACTAAGTCACTCACTGGGAGGTGGTGGTGTACACTTTTAGTTCCAGTACTCCAAAGGGAGAGGCAGGCAAATATCTGTGAGGTTGAGGCCAGCCTGGTCTACAAAGTGAGTTCCAGGACAGCTAGGTGGACACACAGAAACCAAGAAAGAAAGACGGACAGACAAAAAAGTCCCTGGTAGGGATATGGAGATCACAGACAGAAATCAGAATTCCTTGGAGTTTAGTGGGATGGAGCCTCCTGTGGTGGTCACTCAGAAGTGTCCTAAGCACCCAGTTAGAGTGAAGCCCACCAAGGGCCCACACTCCTTCCTACAGCTTCTGAGGGCCCAGATCCTGCCCAGGCCACATGCTTGACTCAGCAAGTGAGGATGACCAGAGCTGGGAATCTTCCATAGAGAAGAGCATCTGCCCATAGAGATGGTTAACTATGAACTAAATTCTGTGGTATGGTGCTTTCCCAGGGTGCACATGGTGTGGGCAATCTCTCTCTTGAGAAGCCTGGGAAGCCCGGGTGCCACTCAGCTGGCAAAGGCTATCTCTAAGAGCCTCTTATGGGCCCCAGGTCCCCAGGGTGAACTTCATAGTCACTTTGATCTTAGTTAGCGTTCTGGGGTATTAAAATCTACGCCTACACTCTTCTAAAGAGCTAACCCAGGGCCCAGCGCAGGAAGAGAACAATGCCAGGAGGTGGAGTTCCCAGGAGGTTGGGACAGGCCAGTCATAAGGCTGTGTCTGGCTGGTGACAATAAGCACAAGGCCAGCCTCACCTACCCCTACAGTTTGCACTAGTGAACCGAACATGGTATTATGGGGGCAATGACGATATCCACAGAGACTTCTCATTCCTGGACTTAGTGTGAGAGGGAATTCCAAGGAGGAAACTGGGCGTGGGCGTGGGCGCTGGGGAGCATGTCCCAGCCTGGCCTGAAGAGCATGTACTCTTCCCCCATGGCCACCCTCCCAGACTTCTGCTTTATTACATTAGCTTATCTATTGTAGGGGTGAAGGTGGGATGCAAGCCACAGCCCACGAGTGGAGGAGACCAAAGGACGACTTACAGAGGGAATCAGTTCTCTTCTTCCATGACATGGGTCCCAGGGATCAAACTCCCGTCAGCAGGTACGGTTGCGCCTCTACCCACTTAGTATACAGCCAGCCAGATTCTCATTTGACAGCTTGTTTCCTGGGAGTAGCGCACCCTGCTGGAGTGTCTGCAGAAACTCCCCTTCTCTGGCAGGAGCAACACACATCACCTTGGAGGGATTAAAGGAGCAGCGCCTTGCACTCCGCCCCCACTCTCTCCAGGACACGGGAGCAGGGAAAGCTCATTCGGGACCCTTCTCCCTGTGCCAGATCGAGTCCAGCCATAGTCCAGTGGGAGAATGAAATGGGGCCGCAAGAGGTACAAAGCACAATGGGCTGTGCTCTGACCTGAAGCCAGGGACCCATCCAGGAGGAAGGAGACAGGAGGGCCACAGCTGCTGTTCCTAGAAGTCCCCGAAGGGCCCAGAATGAAAGTAAGGAGACACGTCTATGGCTTTAGAGAGCAGGCAGCATCTTTCTCGCTTCGTCATCTCCATCCCAGTGTCCTCTCCAGTCTATCTCAAGGCACCTGCCTTAGGCTGGCTCCAAGCCCCTCCCTCCCTGAGAACATTGCCTCCCTGGGATCTTAACCCCAAATTAGCGGCTGATTCAGTGAAGGGGGGGGGTCACAGCTGGTCAGCCTGACCCTCTTCCTCTAATGCAGCGATTCTGAACCACAATAATCGGTCTTTGTTCCTAGAACAACCAGCCTTCAACACATCGTGGAATGGCGCCCCTACCCCCAGCTCCGGGACCATGGCAGAGTTCACAGTGTCTCTAGGATAAAAAAAGTTCTTCAGCAGCTCGGGTTTAATGGAGACAGTCATCCTTCTCAGACAGCCACCTCTGGGCTTTCCAGGAACTTGGTGGGAACGGCACTTGCCCCTCACCTCTTACACAAACAAGAATATTTAGGCTCAGCCTGTGGGATCTTCGTGAAGTGGTCATCACACAGCAGGCGGTGAGTCTCTCCCAGAGGCTTGCCATCCCTGTGTAAACTCAACCGGGACATCCCCCACCACTGTGGGGGTCCCGAAGTCACCCTTTCTGCATCCTGATCAAAAAAGATCCTGTGACCTGACAGTCTGAGGGCCCTGTGACCTGACAGTCTGAGGGCCCTGTGACCTAACCATATTTCTGACATTTTCCCCCCTGACCCTTGGTCTGGCTTGCTGACACGCTCTAGCTCAGAACCTTGCCTTTCTCCCCTGCTGCGGCTCCACCTGCCTCTCCCTTGCTGAAAACTTCGAATCTTCAATCCCACTGTCCTCAACTTGCTGTCCTTCTGGAAAGAAAAGGATCCAGAGCTAGGGGTGGAGAGGTGGGGGGTGGGGGTGGGGGGCAGCCCTCTCAGGCCTGGACTTTTGGTGACCCATGAATGCCAGCTGCAGGTGCTGATGAAGTCCCTGCTTCCATGCCCAACCCCTACTCCCCCATTCTCCCCCACTCCCTATATACCCCCCCACCCCTGGGGCTCAGCTATGAGCTACTGTATAACAGTTTCCTCTGAGATAGAAACAGTCTACCCTGCAGGGCAACTCCTTAAGCAGAAAGGCCTCCTGCTCCTAGCACCCAACCCCACACCTGCTAGGCTCACAGGGTGGAGTCAGAGGTAGAGCTGGAGTGTATATCTGGGCTCCCCCAAGCACAGCCTTCCTCCCCCAGCATCCAGAGCACCTGGAGAACTGAGGCAGACATGGGGATGGGGTGTGAGCCACTGGGCTACTCTGCCCAAACCCCACCTCTGTAAACCCTGCAGTGGGAGTGCCCTTCCTGTCCTAAGGTGAGAATCATCAGGCTCAGAGCTGGTTCACACTGTAGAGCCAGGCCTTGGTCTGCATGCTCCTCATGCTTTGTCCCCTTCGAGTAACTCAAAGCTCAGGGGCCATGAGCCGAGGGTGGAATATGCTGGGGACAGGCAAGATCAGGCGATAGCAGAAGCAAGTGCACAAGATGGACTGTGGAGGTCAGGCTGGGGATCCACACACAGCAGAGAAGAAAGAGACTGCGATCCCAGCGCAAGAGCCCAGAGAATTGGATCTGAGAACAGGACAGGGCAGGTCCAGGCCAGAGGCAGTAGGTGTCCCAGGAGAGTAACACCAGTGTCACGAAGCTAGACAGTTAAGTAAGAATGTATGCATAAGCTGCTCTTTGTTTTCCTATGGTGTTGAGGTGGCTAGCTTTCTTGGGGCTCAGGACAAGGAGAAGCTTACAGAGACTCATGTGACCCTTGCTCTGTCCCCACAGCTGTGGGCAGTGGCCCTGTCTGAACTGCATGCAGCTCAGCCTGCCTCCAAGGCACAGCAGGATCTACCTTAATGAAGATGGCCATCACCTAGCTTGGGAAATGGGAGGCAAGATGATGGCCTTGCAATTGTGCAGACAAGAACCTAGACGATGTACAACCCACTCTTCATAGTCTGAGGCCAATGGAATGACCTCTGTCTGAGAACTAGACAGCTGGCCAACAAAGGAGTCAGAGGGTGGACACAGACCACACCAAGGAAGTCAGAGACAGGTAAAACCATGGAGCCACAGGAACTGTGCTGGGAGGGGTATCAAAAAATCAGGATCTGTGCAACTGAGGTCAGGGCAAGGTGGGATCAGGTCCTCTACACCCTTGGCATCCTCTTGGGAGCTCAAGGTAGCACATTAGCCAAGCATGAGCCTCCCAGAGGTGGAGCTGATTCTTATGCCACCGCAGTGGCCCTCAGCAACTCACTTCAGTGTCTTTCCTGGAGTGTTGCCAAAACCCTCTCACCCTGTATGGGAAATAACTAAGGGAGGAATGGGTTGTGTTGGCTCACATTCTTGGAAGTTTCATTCTATCATGCTGGGGGGGGGGGCATGGTGGATCACCACGGTGCAACTCAAGGAGGATAGGAAACAGAGAAAGAGGGCCATACAGGAAGAGGTTGTCACAAGACACCGTCTCTCAGGACACACACCCAATGACCCACATCCTCCACTGGGCCCCACTCCTGCCTCTCACCCTTCCTGGTAACGACTATGAACCAAGAGATCAGTCTCCTGATTAGGCCAGAGCCCCCAGGAGCTAATCCTCTCTGGTGATGCCTCACAGACATACCTAGACCCATGCTTCACTAACCTGGGTGTTTCTTAATCTAGTCCCACTGACAAGACCACAACATCCTAACCAACCCTCTGCTTCTGCCCTCACCCTGCAGGCTGCCTTCCATGCAGCCCAAGAGTGAGTTTCTCTTTTTAAATCCTAAGCAAGGTCTTGTCATTTGTCTGCAGCTTCCCACCTTTCACAGTACTGCGCACACCCTATGGTGTCTTCTCTCCCTTCCTACTCAACAGACCCTACCCTCTGCTATTGTTTTCCCTTGTTACTGATTTCCCACCTGGTTCTGCAGCCGCTTTGCCCCAAATGAACACATGGACACTATATTAATTATAAAACTGTTGACCAGTGTCTTAATTATTAACCCATTTCTATGAATCTTACCGGAGAATGCCGGGTACAGCCTATCTTCCCAGTGGCTACTGCCTACCTTTCCCAGAATTCTCCTCTTCTCTCAGTCCTGCCTGTCTTCCTGCCTTATTGGCCAACAACATTTTATTCATCAACCAATAAGAGAAACATATGTATACAGAAGGACATCCCCACCACTCCCTACTAATCTAGTGCTAAACACTGTCCTTGTGGCTGGCTCCTACCGGAAGACCTCAGTACACTCTGCCTTCTCTAGCAAACTATTTCCCAAACACTATTATGGCCCCACTGCTCGTCAGGTGGTATTCA
The DNA here is from genome assembly GCF_943737965.1 of Phodopus roborovskii. NCBI lineage: Eukaryota > Metazoa > Chordata > Mammalia > Rodentia > Cricetidae > Phodopus > Phodopus roborovskii. The sequence goes on from NW_026126433.1 coordinate 50,898,836, forward strand.
CTTGACTCTGTTAAGAACTATAATTTGAGCCTGCTGGTGGTGGCTCATGCCTTTAATCGAAGCACTCAGGAGGCAGAGGCAGGAGGATCTATGTGAGTTCGAAGACAGCCTGGTCTATAGCGTGAATTCCAGGACAGGCTCCAAAGATACACAGAGAAACTCTGTTGTGAAAGAAACAATACATAAAATAAATAAATAATAAAATTATAATTTGGCGGCTGATATGGCCCGTAGTTAAGAACGCATGCTGTCTGCGGTGGTTTGAATGAGAATGGCCCCCCATAGGCTCATACATTCCAATGTTTAGTCACTAGGGAGTGGAGTGGCACTATTTGAGAAGGATTAGGTGGTGTGGCTTGTTGAAGTAGGTGTGACCTTGTTGGAGGGACTGTCACTTGGGAGTGCACTTTGAGGTTTCAAAAGCCCATCTAAGCCCCTTTCTGTCTCTTGGCCTGTGGAGGAGGATGTAACTCTCAGCTCCTTCTCCAGCATCACGTCTGCCTACACACTGACGTGTTCCCCCACCATGAAGAAGATAATAGACTAAACCTCTGAAACTGTAAGCGAGCCCCCAGCTAAATACGCTGGACCCTGCGGGTGTGGCTTCTCCTCATGCTCCTTCAGTTTCTCCCTTTGCTCCTCTTCCTTGTCTGATATTTGCTGGGATCTGGAGGACAGGCAGTGGACAGAGGGAAAAGCCATCTGAGGACTGCAAGGTCACCAAAGGATGGTGGACTTTACTGAGAGCACAAAGCACATTAAGTCCAGTGAGCCGAAGATGGACCCAAAAAAAAAAAAAAAAATCATTTCCCGAAGCTCAGCCTTTCAAACTGTGGGTGACAACACACAGAACTAAAGGTTAATGAATCCCGGGCATCTCTGGCTGTGTTCACTCGTGTTGCAGAGTGAGACATCACGGCAGCCTAGGTTCTGAACATGCAACATGCCCACTGCACTGTGAATGCCCTGGTGCCACACGGGACACCAGAGAATGCTGCCTCCTCCCCTCCACACAGGTCTCAGACTGTGCAGTACAAGCTGCAGGGTTTTTACTGCACATACAAAGTCTTCTGTTCTTACAAAAACACTGAGGTTTAATTATGGAAAACAAATGCTTTCCATGACTTCCTACTGCTACCCCTCAGCAGGTGTCACATGAACATATCTTTGGGTTGCATTGTGTAAGAATATTTGATCTGAAAAACTGCTGTTTGAGCTGCTGACTTGAGTTTCATAAAGAGAATATCATTCAATGAATCATGGCTTAAGACTAAGACAGAATTTAAGACGATTTCTGAAATGGCTCTACACATATTCCTGCTATTTTGTAACCAACAGTTATGTGAATTATAATTCCATCACTTCTGGAAAACAATGAGGATATCCCATGTCCTATATATTAAATACTTAGCCAGTGTCATATTTGCTATGTAAATATAAATAATTACATCCATCTCACCACTATACAAATTTGCTTTCATCTTTAATAAATGCTAAAATTGTATGTATACCCGAGAATTGCTTTAAAAGTTCTTTTTGAACTATTTCCTGTGAATGTTTGATTGGTTACATATTTTATGTCTCTAGATAGCTAGGGATGGCGAGGGAAAACAGTTCAAGCCCTGCCCTCAAGAACTTCTCCCAGAGCAGGCACTTCCACCCTCCTTTCCTTTCTGGGAGCAGATGGCTCAGTGGTGAGTTCTGGAAGGCACCTGGTCACTGTGCTCTCTTGAGCCAGTCCTGGTCTCAAGTCTCAGTATCATCCCCCTCCTCCCTCCCAGACCAGGCAACAAGCATCCCAAAGACTGAGGTGGAGGCGGTGTCCCTCCTCTGATGCCCCATGCCTGGAGAACTGTAGGAAAGAATTGCCCAGCCCCCAGGGCCCTGCGGGAGGGGACCCTCAGACCTAAGTCTCCTTCCTCCTCAACAGTGAGGGGAACAATGGGGCAGGGGCTAGGAGCTGCTATGGCCATAGGAGTTGAGATGAGGCTGTGCTCATCTGTCATAGTGCTACAGCTACCATGTGGTGAGCTTACAGAATGTGTGTGTGTGTGTGTGTGTGTGTGTGTGTGTGTGTGTGTGTGTGTGTAGTCTGGCCTCCAGCCTTCATATCTACCCCTGGCAAGGGCTTTCCAGACCTGCCCTAACCAGGGTCTCATGCAGCAGCCCAGAGGGACTTGGAACCCAGGCCCAGCCAGTCTGATAGATACTCTCCTAGGACCCACGTTGGTGGGAAATTTCCTTCTCACAGCTCTTACTCTGGCAGGAAAGGCCCAAAACCTCAGAGGAAGAGAGCAGAGGCCAAGACGGCTGATGTCCCTGGGTGAAGGACCCTAGTATTCAATGGCATAACAGACTGGGAAAGAGAAGAGTGGGTCAGCTTCTTTTTCTTTGGGGGGGGGGTAATCCCAGAAGAGGCACCAGCCGTGTCATCTCAGGGTTATCTCAGCAAGGGGATTCCAGGAGTCACCATGCTGCAGAGACCAGCCTGCTTGGAGCTGGCCTGAAGCCCAGGCCACTGGCTTTGAGAGAAAAGGCCAGACAACATAACCCCTGGCTCTGCACCAGCCAGCCCTGGGTAAGCACTCTTGCTGAGAGCCCAAGTAGAAGGGAAGTGAGATGCAAGTTAGTGAGGCTGAGTGGAACAGGAAACTGGATGTGACGATGCCAGACTGGCCCAGAGTGAGCCTGGAGTGCCACCTGGCTTTGGACTGGTAACCATCAGGCAAACACTGTTTTCCTGACCCATGCACCTCCTTCGATGCTGGCCAGTAAGCCAGCTGGCCACAGAGTTGTTTGTCGGGATACCAGAGTTTGAGTGGGAAGGGTAGCCCCTTCCCTGGCCCTGAGGATCCCAGTCAGGCTTTGGGATCGGCAGGAAAGATCCTCCAGGCGGGAAAGAGCATCTCACAGGGATATCAAAACTATCATGGGTCACCTGTGGTGCAGCAGGGAGAGGCTTCCTCTGCTCAGGTATTCAGGGAAAGTCTGCTTCCTGTCTGCAGTATTACATTGCCCTTGAAACAGTGACCTGGGCTTTACACAGGCCCACAGATCCCACCCCCACCCCCACCCCAGCCCTAGGATTGAGAACATTAGGGGATCCCTGGGCATGACTTGAGGCCAGTGCAACAGAGTGTAAACTCTGAACCCAGGAGTTCCCAAGTAAGCCCATGGGTGGGGGGTGGGGGGGGCTGAGAGGAAAGAGCTGCTGGTTTTCCTCAGGGAGGAGCAGGCTGGTGTTAGATTAAACCTGATGTTTTCAGTCCAAGTGTTAGACAACTGTTTCTCCTGCAAGGAACCCTTGTGACTGATGGGGAAGGCCCATAAGCTGACAGGTGGGGCTGTAGCTCCATAGTCGTGTGCTCATTTAGCACATGTGAGACTCTGAGTTCAAACCTCAGTGTGGTTGGAAGAGCCCCAAGACAGGACTGACCACTCCATGTCAAGCTCCCCCCAGATCAGAAGAAGGTCCTAAAGCCTCCTAAACCCAGCATGGCGGCACAGGCCTTTAATCCCAGCAGGCAGAGGCAGGTGGATCTCTGTGAGTTCCAGGCCTGACTGGACTACATAGTGAGTTCCAGGACAACCAGAGCTACATAGTGAAGTCCCATCTGAAAACAACAACCACAAAAGAGAAGGGGGAGGGAGGAGGAGGTAGATTCGGTGGTTGTCCTGGGCATGTCACAATTTATATGACACCTCCTTTTATTTCCTCATTTCAGCTTTACCTCAGCCTTGGAGAAACAGGTTGGCCCGAGGCTCTGCCAGTGTGGGGAAATGACTCACTCTCTCTAAGGTGGTTCTTACTGGGCATGGCCAAGACAATCAGGCAAGCCGCCTCCTTGGGAATCCACAGACGGTAAACGGGTACCTCAGCATGCAGGACCTCAAACCAGCTGTCTACTCACGAGGGGCTATGGCCAGTCCTGTGCACCCTCTGTCACCAACCTAGAAGAGGGCTCAGAATCTGCATTTTAATATGGTTACACTTGAAGGGACTCTAGTCAGCCCAGGCCTGACATGCACGGCTCATGCAGGCCTTGCCTTTCCCTCCCCTTCCTCTGTCTTGCTCCAAATGGTTAGAGGGCATTCCTAAAACTAGCCACCAAAGTCTATTTATTCCCTTATCTAGCTACCTCCTCCTTTGAGGCTGACCACCAAGTTCCAGCTATCAAAGTATTGAAGTCCAGCAATCAGAAGCCCCCTTTGACTATTCTAATTAACACACGAATTAAAATTAAACACCTCATCCTAACATGAGGTTTTCCCTTGTATGAACCGCCAGCTTCCTATGGGCCACATCTGTCTCCTCTCTATCCAGTCAGTCAGTAAAAGGCATGTGGCACCTATGCCCCACTAAACCAGATGTTTAAATATTTTTTTGTGAATTGGTGTTTTTCCTATATGTATGTCTGTATGAGGGTGCAGGATACAGTGAGCCGCCATGTGGGTGCTGGCCTCAAACTCCTGGGCCAGGATCCTCTCACGTCATCTTCCTGAATAGCAGGAACGCCATGCATGCCCCACCAGATACCGCTTCCTCTGCATTTGTATCTTCTGTGTCTGGCAACTTTACACTAATGAGACTTTCTGACCTTACCCCTGGCTAAGAGCATTTGCTTCTTGCTAAAGGGAAGGACTATTTCCAGCTCCAGTTTGCACTGTTATAAAAAATGGCCACAGTGGGAACACAAAGCCCGAAGTTTGTGGGGGAATCTGCCCTTCAGGAACACCAACACGGCTGTTTCAGTAGGAATTTCCTCTGGCACTACTGCAGGGTGAGATGTGGTGGAGTTTTATTACCTACTTGCTAGTTTCTCTTTTACTTTTGTTTCCTATAAAGTGAATTCACTCATCTGAAATCACAGCTACTCTAGACTTTTGTATCTTTGTTTTTCTGGGACAGGGTTTTTCTGCATAGCCCTGGCTGTCCTGGAACTCACTCTGTAGACCAGGCTGGCCTTGAACTCACAGAGATCTGCCTGCCTCTGCCTCCCTTCAAGTACTGGGATTTAAGATGTGCCCTACCACTTCCCAGCTCTGGACTGTTCTTATGGAACACCCCCAGTGACCATGGAAATCTTGAGTTGGAGAATATTCAAGGTTGAATTTTTTCACATTAGTTCCTACACAATAGTCCTAATCACAGGGCCTCAGAATGTGCCTTAATCAGTAGATTGTGTTTTTCTAGAGCAGTGGTTCTCAATCTTCCGAAAGTTATGACCCCCTAACACAGTTTCTCATGTTGTGGCAACTCCAACAATAAAATTATTTTTGTTGCTATTTTATTTATTTATTTATTTATTTATTTATTTATTTATTTATTTTTGGTTTTTTCAAGACAGGGTTTCTCTGTGACTTTGGAGCCTGTCCTGGAACTAACACTTGTAGACCAGGCTGGACTCAAACTCACCGAGATCCACATGCCTCTGCCACCTGAGTGCTGGGATTAAAGGCATGTGCCGCCTTTGTTGCTATTTTATAACTGTAATTTTGCTACTGTTATGAATTGAAATGTAAATATTTTTGGAGATAGAGGCTTGTTTTCTTTGTACCACATGCATGCAGTGCCTGAGGAAGCCAGAAGAGGGTGCTGTTTCCCTGGGAACAGGAGGTTACAGATAGTTGTGAGCCCCGCCCCCGGGTTGGTGCTTTTAAAGAGCATTTTGTGAGGCTGGAGAGATGGATGGCTCCTCGGTTAAGGGCACTTGCTGCTTCCAGAAGACCCTGGCTCAGTTCCCCAGCACACACATGGCAGCTCACAACCATCTGTACCCAGTTCCAGGTGATCTGATGGCCTGTTTTGGCCTTCTGAGGCACAGCATACATGTGTTGCACATACATACCGATAAGCAATCATTTACTGTGGTGGTTTGAATAAGATGTCCCCCATAAGTCTTAGGCACTTGAATACTTTCCCTCCCTCAATTAGTGACTGTTTGAGGGGTTGGGGAGTGGCTTTTCTGGAGAAATCATGTCACTTGGGGTAGGCTTTGAGGTTTCAAAAGACTCACAGTCTCTTCAGGTGCTTGCTCTGCTTCCTGTACGTAGTTCAGATGAGCCCCCAGCTGCCACCACAGCTCTGACAGTTGCTCCCTCTGCTCTGCCATCACGGGATCTAACCCTCTGGAGCTGCAAGTCCTGCTGTTTTATCACTGTCATAGGAAAGTAATGAATACACTCACATAAAATAAAAATAAACACATCTTTTAAAGGAGGGGCAGTTTGGACACATACACATGAAGGGAAGGCTGGGTGGAGAAGTGGCAAGAGGGTGGCCATCTATAAGCCAAGGAGGTACCTTAGGAAATGACCCTGCTGATACCATGATTCTGAACTCCAGCCTGTGGGACAGCGTCTCCTCTCTCCAGTTAGTGGCACTTTGTCATAATAATCCTAGGAGCCTGGAAGAGATCCCTGGGCTTGGTGTCCAAGATTGGCTCCGCCCTCTCCTGGGTACATCTCTACTTCTGCTCACCTGTGGCTGCACGTTCCCAATTGAGGGCAACTTGCGGACAAAGTTACCCTACACTTCAAGGGCCTTTTGAGCCATTTAAGTGGCCTTTGACCCTTTGGTCCCAGCCCCTAAGATAGGCTAACGAGGAAGGGACTGTTCATCTTCTTAATGGCTATGTGGGTACCTTTGGCCCCGGGTGTAAATGACCTCTGGGAGCCATGAAATTGTCAGGTCTTTTGACCAAAGGGAAGAAACAGAGCAGGCATTTCGGAGTGAAGCAGGACTCACAGGAGCATAAATAGTGGGAAGCAGCCTCTCTGGCTTCTAGAGCCTATTGTGCTCTCAGGACAAATGGGCTGTGCATTGCTGTGGAAAGACCAGTTGTAGCTGGAGAGAGGGCTCAGGGGGTAAGAAACTTGCTGTTCTTGCAGAGGACCTGAGCTCCGTTCCCAAAACCCACACTGAGTGGCCCACAGCTGCCTGAAACCCCAGCTTCAGGGGATGAGATGTCCTCTTCTGACCTCGGCCACACCACACTAGTAAATAATAATAATAATGATAATGATAATATAAGTGCATGCTGGTCTTCTCACCCAGCTAGTGTCCAGTGAGAGCCATCTGTCCTGGTGGATGCCTCTGCTGGCTAAGCATGGGTATAATCTCAGATCCTTACTTCAATTCTGTAGTGCCTTCAACACACTACTGCGACCCCCCCACTCCTGTTGTTCACTAGTGCTCAGTATCCACCCGTGGCTCTCTTCTACTCCCCTGTGACTGTTTCCACCTCCTTGGGAATCTTCCTGCTGTTTCTGTTCAGATGCACCTCTCCCCATGCTCAAGGGCTAGTCATGTTCCCTGAGACCTCTCTCCCATCCCCAAACCACAGGCATGTGCAAAGGGCTTCTTCGTGGAACCTATCTGCCCCTCGACCCCACAGCAGGCACTTCACATTCCCAGCATAGTCCTGGTCAGTGGGACATTCTGGAACGACTGTAGAAGTTGGCTGCCTGTAGTATCCATCTAGAATCTGGAGCTACTCAGGGATCCCTTTCATCACAGCGCCAACACTGCATGAAGTCTTTCATAGTCCCTGCCTGTTTTCTCCAGCTTTAAATTCTCATTCTTTCCCCCAGCACTCTGCAGGGTTGAAGCCCGTGTCCACCCTTCAACATACATGGTTGTGAGCTGGTAGTGTTCTGCCAAAACCTACTCCTGGGGATGCTCTCGGTTGACTAGAACAGCAGCCAAGACACCTCTGTCACAGGATGTTTTGTTGTTATGTTGGTTACGCAGCCTTAATGCAGACTCAGTAGCCTAAGTGTCCTTCCTATTCCCTCTGCTTGTGGGACACACTCAATTTGATGATGCGGGTCCAATGCGAGAAGGGAGATCGTTAGCCAGCAGAGGGCGCTGCACACCCACCGTGAGACGAGATGCTGAGTGCTACCGCTGCGGGGCGCCCGAACACTGCAGCCTGGATAGTCTGTGCCAGCTGGTGATGCCAACCTTACAAACAATGGGAGGGACACTAGGCAGTCAAGGATGGGGAACGGTGGAGCTGATTTCTCCCCATCACTTTCGCTGCCTGTCTTGGTCTGTCCTAGCGCTCTGTTCTGACTCCCAAACCTGCCCAGGAACTATGGACTCCAGGACTGCCATCAGTGTAGGACGCCATGCACGGAAAGCCAGAAAGCCAGAGCAGATCGGGGAGGGGGAAATGGTACCTGGAGTGCTAAGCCGACACGAAGCTCTACTTTCCTCCAGGGATGAAATGAGGACAAAGCCTCTTTCTGGTCAGAAGAAAATGGTCACATTGTGACTCCCTCCTTCCCTCCAGGGAGGATACTTAGGCTTAGGCTCAGCATTTAATACAGCTGGAGGTACTGGGAAAAACCTTTCAATGGAGCTCACTGGGTCCTTGGCAGCTAGCGGGAAGACCATTTGGGGTCTGGACCTCTTGGCCCCATGTCTCACCACAAGGGCCTGTCCCTTTCTCACTGGTGTCACACTTGAGCCACTTATACCCACAGGTGCCTCTGAAATCTTCCTCGCCCTTTCCTGCTTCCCCCTACCCTCCCTTGGTTAGGTTTTCCAACAGGGCACGACCTAAACAAAAGCGGTTTGGTTTTCTCTTAAAGGGGTTGCTAGCCTGCCTGGTAATGTCAGGTCTGGTGTCTGGATCTAACTTGTCCCTCCTTATTGCAAGTCTGGATCTACATTCTTGAGATCAAAGGAACTCAGTTGAGATGGGTCACTGCAGCAAAGGAAAGGGGTGGGGTGAGAGGGGAACAGATAGCCAGGCATCATGGTCTGTCTCCTTCCTCTTCCAGCTGCTGGTCCCATGATGGGCAGGTGAGGAACTCAAGGCTTTTTTATATGATGCAGCTGGAGCCTCCCCCCGGCTTTCGGCTTTGGGCAGACAGGACTGTTTTGACCCTATGGCGTTCTCTGGCAACTGGGGCTGTAATGGGGGAGGTGGTTCATGAGAACCCCTCAGAGGCAGAGCCATAGCTTGTTTGTCTCAGGGCAGGTCAGGCAAACCCGAGATACAAAAGAGAGCCTGAGGGCAATGGTGGAAGATGGGCTGCCGGGCCATGCTGAACTTGAGATATCATGGATATAAGGGTTTTGTGAGGGAGGTTTCAAGGAGGAAGGAGGGACTTGAACTTGGGCCTTGTTCCAGGGAAAAGGCCTTCATGAAGAGACCAAAGAGGGCAGCCCCCAGTGTCGGCTCTCAGGTCTATTTTCACAACAGCTTACACTCTCACACATTCAGGGCAAACTTGCTCCTTGCAGCGGAGTCCTCATTCCTTAAGGTCTAGCAACACCTGCCCATTCCTGGAACTTGGCTAACCCGGGTTCCTGATGGACCTGTCACTCCCAGGCTATCCACATTTCCTCAACTGCTTCCGGATGGACCATGTCAAGGAACTCATGTTACATTTTGGTAAGCTTTACAGGGTGAGTATAAACTCTGCCCAGAAGCTTGTGTGTTTCAACACCTAGTCCCAGCTGCTGCTGGAGTTCTGAGAAGTTACAGAACCTTCAGGAGAAGGGGCCCCACTGGAGGAAGTAGACCACTGCAGGGCAGGCTATAGTTATTGTGAGGCCTTTAAATTTTAATGTTTGTATTGGTTAAGGTTTTCTAGTGTTAACAGAACACATAGAATCTTCCCTCATATATGGATTTATTAAAATGTCAAACAATTGCTGCCTATAAACAGAATGTCCAAGAATCCAGTAGTTGTTCAGTCCATAAGGCTGAGGCTGGATGTCTAAGCTGGTTGTCGGTACTCACCAGGATCCCAAAATAGACTGTAATGCCAGTGAAGGAATGAACTTGCTAGTGAGGTTGAGCAGGCAGGCAGAGAGGGAGAACACCCCACGGGTGTGCAGACATTTGGGTTTCAGTTCATTTAAGGCAGAGTCAAACTGACATCAAGTTGACCAACAAAAATGGCCATCACAGTGTTGGAGTGTTTTGTCTGCCTGAGTGTAACTCCCCTAGAACTAGTTATGGATGGCTGTGAGCCACCACGAGTGTGCTGGGACCAGGCCTCTAATCCCTCACAAGAACAAATGTTTATCACTGAGCCATCTCTCCAGCACAGGAGCTACTTTCAAAAATGCAAACAACCAAGGCTTTGCTTGCTCACCCCACACCTGACAATTTTAGGTAAGGAAAAAAAAAGTGTGTGTGTGTAAAAAATTACCAGGACCTGGCCTGTGACCCATGAACATCATTTTCTTCTGAGTATTAAGGTTCTCATGTGTAACCAGATTCAACATGGGAAGAGGCCTTCCCACAGAGCTCTCAGCTTTGGTAAAAAGATCTTTTTAAAGCTTGTTCAATTATTTACTAAGGTAAAGGACCACCCGCTCCAGGCTGAATTCGCCACTCCCCAACCTTTCCATTCTTAGACCTTCCTTTGGCCAAGGTGCTGGGTGGGGTTGGGGTGGAAGGCCAGCTCTGTCTGCCAAGCCGTCTTTATTTAAACACTGCAGCTAATGTTTCCATGGTTGTTGGAATCTCTCATGAGGGGATCTGTGGGCTCTGGCATACCCCTCTCCCACTGAGTTCTGAGTTTGTGTCCTGCCTCCAGCACTCAGCTTGCTACACTAGTCTACCAGGGTTCTAGAACTGACTGCACTACACTCTCCTGGTCTCCTGCTAACATGGCAGCTAACAGTAAAGAGACTGTTTGGGGCCTTTGTGCTCATCACTAACTTCCATGGTAGGATATCGGGATTGTGTCATTAGTGACTCCACTGAGGAAAAGACTTCATAGGGAGAAGACCTCACTTTGAGATTCTTCTACTGCTCAAATTCATGATAGATGCCAATGATCAAGCCCAGTGTGAGATTCAATGGAAAAACAAAAAGCAAACAACAAAAACCCACCAAAGAGCAGACTTCTAAGATTTTGAACACTTCTCAGATAATATATATAATGCTGTTACAAATTGTCAACTCTACAGCACAGATTAATCTTCCACTTCGTGCTTAAAAAACCTTGGACTACAGAATCACCTCCTCAAATCTAGACCAGTAGCTTGCAGACCCTTGGGGTCGAACAATCCTTTCACAGGGTTCACCTGTGAAAACAATTATTTACATTACAATCCATAACAGTAGCAAACTACAGTTACAAAGTAGCAATGAAAATAATTTTATGGTTGGGGGTCACCACAAGAGGAACTGTATTAAAGGGTGGGAGCATTAGGAAGGTTGAGCACCACTGGCTCAGAGAAAAAAAAGTGACAACTGGAAAAATACCTCATCTCTTTCCCAGAGTGGCAACTTCATGGTATCCACCCATCAGAAAGGAGCAACTATTCTATAATCCTGCACGATGCTACGTGATAATTAAAATGAATTAACACCTCACTGGGGGCAAGGGAGTTGCATCTTGAAAGGTAATTCCTTTCATTACATGTAGTCATGCATAAAATTCTTGGTAAAAGGGAAAGGCGTTTCTAATTTCCGTTTCAGGAAAACAAAGAATTCGGTTAGCAGTGTGCTCAGGTTTGGTTCTCTCACATGATGTTTGCTGAGCTGATGTCAGGCCAACAATAGGACAATCACAGGCCCCTCTGAGTGTTCCTAGGTGGCTACCGCCATGGTGTCTACAAGCGAGGCGGTGCCTGCCGAGCTGACATGGCCATCTGATATAGCCCACCATGGCTATTCCTATTACAAACCTGGAAGAAAGGCACCCATCTGTTCACCACACATGCTGGAATATTCATAGTGCCACTGCTCATAATAGCCCCAAGCTGGGAACTACTACATCACACTGAGAAGGGACCACCCACAACTATGTGTTATGGATGAGTCTCACGTACAATATTGAGAGAAAGATGCCAAGCACCAAAAGGCACAATTCCATTTGTCAAGCACAAGAGAACTAGGTGTGGAGAAGTTCAGAGAGGTTAGAGCAGCTGTGAGCTATGGAAGGAATATGAGGGGGCTCCCAGAGTCCCAACAAGGATGTGTCTTCACCTGCATGCTGGTTCTACATGCATTCAATGAGATGTGTATAGCCATTTTTTGTTTGGCACTGAAAGAGTGCCAAAATACGATGGTGAGAAGTCTCACCCACTTGTGGAGGTTCTGGCTGAAAACCCCTGTCAATGGGGACACACCCTTCCATAGTTTTGCAGGTTGAAATCTATCTTAGGTTAGACTCCCAAGCAGAGCTATGAAAAATTAATAGTCTCATGTCACAATTGAGCTTCCTGGTTTTACAAACTCAACTATATGTGTGACTCATAACAGTAGCCATCCAATTACCATTATCAATCCATTATCAATCCCACACCTGGAGTGATGTACATTTTTCCTTTTTTTTTTTTTTTTAATTTTTCTTAATTTCGTAAGTAGTTTGCTTGTATGTGTGAATGTGTACCACGTATGTGCCAGATGCCTGTGGAGCTAAGAAGAGGGGCCAGATCTCCTGGAACTGGAGTTAGAGTGTAAGCTGCCATGTAGGTACTGGGAACTGACCATGGTTCTTCTTTAACTGTGGGGTCATCTGATCTTCAGGCTGCTATGGCAGGTTCCTATGAGCACTTGGGAGGCTGAGGAAGGAGGATCATGTGTAAAAGGAGTTCTTAATTGGTGTAGACAATAAAAGGCAGGAGTCATATAGAGGGAAGTGCTAAGAGACCAGAGAGAAGGAGCAAGCCACAGCACACCTTACCTCCTTACCTCCTAAGCGTCTCAGCAGAGAGCCATTTCCTGTTTCTCCCTGCTTATATCCTGTTTCTGCCCAGCTATATCACTTCCTGTTTGTCTGTACAGACCTCCAGTCGTCTATGGTTAGCTAGAGTCAAACTCCATTATCTGACCCCCAGACAGGCTTTTATTTGTGCAAGAATGATATCACCACAATCATGGTCTGCGTTATACACAAAGTGCCCAAGAGGACTGATAATGAGTGAAGCCATCTTAACTCTGTGATCCTGTCCTGCCAGCCATGGTTGTCTGCAGCAGACGCCCCCAGACAGGTAGGTACCCCTTAGCACACTGCAATCACAGAAATCATGACAGGCTAATTTCCAAAGATCCCAACCCTCCACAGTAAAGGAAAGAGCTCCATAGCTTGGTGCACTTGCCCACTCTAAACATGCTACCTTCCCTTGGCCCATCATGTAGCAGCCACAGGACAGCAAGCATATTCTCTTAGAATGTTCCATCTTAGGAAGTGGGCTTCAAGGAACATCTTCCAGTCATCTGCAGATACTCAAACAGATTTTACACTATATACACACTTGTTTTTTTCTGTGATGATGGGGATTTAGTCCAGAAGATGCAAAAGCTGAGGGCCACTGCTGCTGATAGGGACAAATTGAACTCTTAGTCTCCATGCTGTGTACCCTATGAGGTACTCATTGGGGCCAGACTGGATCTGTAGTGCCCCACAGGACTGATACTTGGTATAAGGCTAAACTTCCAGGGCTTGTGGCCTAGTGAAAGTCAGGTTGTGCAGTCTGTGTCCTCCAAGGTGACTGCAGCCCTGCTCCTTGTGCTCTTACTGCCCCCCAGCCACCATGACAGACCTCTGCACCTTTCTGCCACAATGTACTGCTGCATCACAAGACCAGAGCAAAAGGGTCAGGTGGTCATTGGCAGAGACTACAGTCAACCAACTGGCACACTTTGCTTACTTAGAAATCAGGATGGTAAATAAGGAAAGGAATGCAGTTATTTTAATAAAAAGGTCCTTGGGCCTTTTTCCCCATTGAGGCCATTTATTTACAGCTAGGCTCCATCATTAGCACTAACTGAATACATCATTCCATCACCAGATTTCTATCAGCACTGTTAGGCCAAGGGGAAGAGCAGCATCCTGGGAAATGGAAGCAGGTTGCTTGCCCCTCCCTGGACGAGAATGCAGAAGGATGGGTGAGCAATCTTCAGATTGAGAACTAAGTGTAGAGTATTTTCAGAATCATAATTGTGGAAATGGGACACAAAAGTCTTTTATGTGACATAATAGGTAAAAACAAAGAGCAACTGGCAAAAAGAATACAAATCTCTTTTGAATTAGGTATTGTGTCTTTTTATTTCAAAAGAAAGATATCAAGAAGCAGAAGAATGAAGCAGTTAAAATCAGCAAAGCTGCAAAGTAGGAGAGGAAGCTGAAGGGGAGACAGATCTGATTGGATGACAAAGCCATTAGTGCAAACCCCAGGGTCCAAGGCTGCAATCCCAAGTCACCAGTCCAACTCCAGCAGCTTGTGACCCGTCAGCAACAGGGCGCGGCCCTTTCTGCTGAGTTCTAGCTTTGCACATTCTGGACAGGTCATGCACATACATGTTACACTTCAGGGTTACATGAAATTGCATGCAATTCACACATATCATTATTGGAAGGCACTGTAATATGTGTAGCAGGAGCTGCTACTTTCTGGCAAGTCTTCCTAGGGTGGATCTAAAGTGGTCCTCCAAAATAAATCATTGGAAACTTTGGTGCCAAACTCAGGCGCTGCCAAACTCAGGCGCTACCAAGTTCCACCAAGCCGACCACCTTGCCATCGGTCTCACCCTCTCTACTTCCCCTTAAAGCGTGTGCCAAGCTTGGATGATGGTGTTTCCTGATGATGAACTCTTGTTTCATACAGACTTTCAGATATTTTCAGTCAATCAAGCAAAGCCATACAAAAAGCTATAGAATTTACAATAAGTAGTGGCCAGTTTCATTTCTCCTGAATTTTAGCAAGGCCTATAACCCACAAGATTCACTGAGATAAGATACACAAATGATTTAGAATTACCTCTTCCATCTGGTGTTCCCTTAACTTCTGAAGCCTGACTTCACTCACTCTGCCTCCACACTTTAGGGTCAAAGTCCCAGTTCACAGGCCACAAATGCTTATGATCCTTTAGCAAGAACAGCTCTGGGCATCTTTTAAGGGCCCATTCTCATTTCTAACATTTGTAGCAAAGCAAGGTGACATGAGACTAGCAGTCCAGTGTGTTCTATAAGAAAGGTCACAGGCTCTGACTATCCACCTCATCTCTAAAACTGCCCCTTGCATTTTCGTCCATTGTGCTGTTCCAGTGTATGTTTTTGGTTTATCAACTTGAGGTCTGAGAAGGAAAAAGGCATGTAAGCATCTAAATCTGGTTCTGGTTCTTTAACCACAAAGGCCTGTCACTGACTCCCTAACTTCCCAAAAGGGGGAGGGAACCCCAAAAGACACTAGAAACGGGTTTCACACTACACACGGGCCCACTCGCTGGCTCCCAGAGGCTCACCACAAAGCACAAAGGAAGCAGCCGGCTTGCATCCTGCAGAGGACCTGGACCTTCTCTCACCGGTCAGATCCTGAGAGTTAGCTGGAATACCCCAGGCAACTGTCTGAAGTTCTGTTCTGGATACCACACAGATGCAGTAACCTTTTATCTGCCAAAGGGGGACACTAGAGATTCAGCTGGTGTTTATGATTACAGATCGTAGAAAAGCTGCCTCAAAAGTACCCACCTTATTATAAACACATAGACATGTTTTCTACCAACCACAGATGTCTCAGATAGGACTTAAGAAAACTCTACCTTAACTTGCTCACCTGTACGAGAGTAACTCGATCCTTCCCACCAAATACACGCATCATGAAACACAAGTCTTGTCAGTGAGAAATGAATGCCAACACACATACCAAGAATTAGAGTAAAAGTACCCCAGGATGATCTTCAGTCACCTATCTTAAAAAGCAAGCAAGGGATCAGACACTTAAACAGTGTCAAGGGGGCACTCGGCTTTTGACGGCTGTAATGCCTGAGTTAAAAAGGAGGGCCAGGCTGCCAGCCTCCCCAGCTCAGCAGTCAGCTAGCTCACAAACAGGTCTCGAAGCATGATCAGGGCACAGAGCTTTCTACTACTGACAGCGCACTAGAGCACAGGTCTGAGGACCACCCCCATGACATCAGCAAGGAACGCTGGTCTTTCTGATGCCTCTACTGAAAACCACTGAGCTGCCCCCAGTGTTCCAGCTTATGAAAGCAAAGTGGACCAATAATCACCAATGCCTAACAGAACACTTCTGTCCTCAAAATGGCAATCTATTGATACTTATTCACAATCGGACCTGTGCTGAACGTAATCCAGTATTTTTAAACTTTCAAAGGCTGCTCTTTATGGCGAGACAGCAGAGGGTTGGAGAGATGGCTCAGCAGTTAACAGCACTTCCTACTTCCCCCAGAAACCCCAGGTTTGAATCCCAGCACTGAAAGGGTAGCTCACAACTGTAACTCCAATTTCAGATCTCACCAGGAATTTTTGACCTCCAAAGGCACCAGGCAAAACATGCAGGCAAAACATCCTTAGGCATTAAAAAAATCTGTTTCTTGGGTCAAATAACCAACCACAACTGCAGAGAATAGGTAAATGAAGAAACTCATTATCTCAGAGGTAGAAGGGACCTTACAGACAAGCACATGGGGTCCCAACTCAATGCCTGCCTCAGGGCTCATAGTCAAAGCAAAGCAGTGACACGGGAATAAAGCACAATCTGAGAGAGTAGTGTGTATCACACAGGGACCATGTGTGCTCCAATTCATTGTCAGCAAGTGAAATGAGGTGTCTAGGATAAGTAAACAAGCTCCTGAAAACTGCCCCATCCACACAGTGATAACTAGAAACTGTATCTAAATTTTTAACATGGTTTTCTTCTAAATACAGATACTTTCCCAATTAAGTTCTTTGAGATAGTTCTCCTAGACACTGTGCAATGCTGGTATCATGCACCATCTCAGTCCCTGAAGGGCTAAGCCAGCTCAGTTCTGATTTCTCCTGATACACAATAGAGGCCTAGTGACTTTGGCATCCGGTAGGGCTGTGATGATAAAATTGTAATACCTCAGACTTGAGGGTGAAAATCCACAAGTTAGTTACCAAATAAATGGCAAAACATGCCTGCATCCAGGTTCAGCACAGCAGTGGAAGACAATCTTATGCTGGTAAGTCTCACCTAGAACAAGCTGAAAATCACCAAAACAAAAATTCTTGGAAGGTGTTAACAAACCATGCAAAGCATCATAAAAGCTGTTAGATGGCCTAACTAAAGAATAATACTGAATTTCAGGTGCTTTTAGGTGCCAGACTTAAAAAAGGTTTCTGTGTCACATTTACTTCACAATTACAATAGACTACATTTTTATTTTCTCAGTGCTAGAATGTATGCACACGTCTTTTCGTTGGAATACCTACCACTCCCTTGGCACTTACTGACTGGCCTGCCTGTGTGTATGTTCTAAGCATACTTGGAAGTACTACCCTGAACACAACTGGCAACATCATTCACTGCCTGTATTAGAGAAAAAAAAAAAATTTAAAGGAGTCTATTATCTACTTCCTGGAGTCAAAAGGAGACAGTTAAGCCAGATTCACTGAACAATAAATAGAGATTATCACTTACCAACAGTTCTTTCATGAAATACATGACATTTTTATTTGTTATTAAAACAGCAAGCCCTATTCTCTTACAGCTGAATTTATGTTAAGAAAAGGCTGAATTTAGTGATGAGCTCTGCGGTACACTTGAGTTTCCTACTGCAAGTCAGTCATGTGCTCTGCTCCCTTCTCAACCTTACTTGGGTGCCTGACCAGGGTCTTCCATTATCCAGGAATCCTAAGGTCCTATACCAGAAGCTTCTAAAGGTTGTGTGCTATTGGAGTACCTGGTAAGCTTCAAACTAGGGTACTCGGACAGACCTCTGGTCTAAACGCTTAAGTGAGGCTTCGGTTTTTATCTAGTCTATATGTTAATGAGCAAACCCTGGAGACCAACAGGGTGTCCGGAGCACATGGTGCTAACATTTCAGTGAGTTGATACAACAGACATCTATAATGAAGGGAAAAGCTATTTTCCCAACCCCCTGCTTCTCATAGGTATCCATATCTTTAGATTTCAATAGATATGATCAATGACTGTAGCAAATTCTTAAGACCAAATCACTTTTTACCCTTCAGTGACTGTTGATTTACAAATTAACACAGTTCATGTTTCAAGTTTTCAAACTCATTTTTACCAAAAAGCCCAATTTTCCTTGTATGAGTTGACTATTCATTAGTACTCTGATAGAAGATACCTATCTGTTTCACCATAAATTTACTATACCATCTTTTAAAATCAATTAAACAACCTTGAGAGTTAAAAATTTTGAATGTTTCATTTTTTTAACATTAAAATATAAAGAAAAAAGGGGGTGGGGCTAGGAGCTAAGCTAAATTGGAAAAGTGCCTCCCAAGCAAGCACAATGGCCAGAGCCAGATCCCAGAACCCATGTATAGATGCTGGGTATGGTGGTACAAATTAGCAAGCCCAGCACCAGGAGGCAGACAGGAGGGTCCCCAGGGCTCACAGCCAGCCAGTCAACTGAACTTGTGAGCTCTAGGCCAATGAGAGGGCCTGTCTCAGAGGAAACAGGTTGGTGGCGAGGGTCAACGCTGGTCTCTACGTGCACATACATGTGCACGGCCACCCACACAGAAACATGCTAAAAAAGAATCTTGGTCCTGCAAAAAACCAACAAGGTAAACTTGAGGGAATGAGATTTAATTCACAGACTTTTGATGTTGGGAAAAGAGAAAGCCTGTATCACAGAGAAAGCCAACCACCCCCAAGAATATTTGGTATAAATGAATGGCTTTTCTTGAGAGATTTTAAGCTTCTTTGTCAAATAGGTGTATGTTAAACAAAAAATAATTCTTGTAAGTACATGTTCTCCATGATCTTCATCTAAAGTACTGACCAGAGTAATTGTGTAGTCAGATTCCTTAAAATATAGCACTAAACTTATAAGAAAATGGTAAATGGCTCTCACCAAAAATATCAGAGGTATCAACTTCAGTAAACTCCTAGGATCCTTTTATATTTTTCAGAGCTCTGGGGAGATGATCAAGTATCAATTCTATTAAAAACAAAAACGGCACTACCAGGAACAGGTTGGAGTTTGGAAGTGAAAACTAGAATGTTTAGGAAAGTGAGTTTTCTTACAGCTTGGTAAAGGATAGGCACTCCTTTTACACTCTGCCTTATATGACATCATTTTCAGGCTATGCCCCACAGGACTTTATGGATTTGTTTTAGACAAAGTCTCTCTATGCAGTCCAGCCTGACCTCAAACTCATACTCCTCCTGTTTCTATCTCCAGAATGCTGGATTATGGGTATGTCCATAGGAATAGAGACCGTGATAAAGGGCTTCAACTTTCATGGCCACATGAAGAAACTACAGGTCCTACGCTTACCTTCATAGGCCCTGTGACGAACAGCACTGAAAAGATGAACAGAACTTATGAGGCAGGGATTTTAGCCAGGCAAACTGAAAAGCTTAGCATCTGCTGCTTAATTCATTCTTGAAAGAGAAGTGACTAATGTCACAGGAATGTGAGTTAGGACAAAAAAAGAAAAAAAAAAAAAAATCAGCTGGTGTTTTCACAACAGTGGGCTATGTAATGGCTACAAATGCAAACTAATGCCAGGAAGATGTAGTCCACAAAGATGGAGGACAGCTTGGGATAGAGGCTGGGGTCTGTTAAGGGGGGGAAAAAATTACACACACACACACACACATATATATATGTATACACACACACACACACACACACACACACACACACACACAAGATTGTTGTACTTCTAATGAAGAAATTACAGTTTCAAACTGGAACTCAGGAATGATACTTTATAATAGATAAAAACGCTGAGGCTTATACACATTCAGCCAATTTAAAGAGATCAACGTGATGTAGAAATCACTACATGGTATAGACTATACTTTTAATTACTTGGCAATATCCTTTAATGTGAAAATTATAAAAACAAATATGAACTGTGTAAGAGGTGAAATATATGATCACACTATAGAACAAAAAATAGATTGAAACATTTTTTCACTGTCTTGACTATAAAAACACTGTCAAGGTGTGCTGAGAAACTATGAGATATAAGGAACACACAGCACTTACTTCAAAATAAAAGGCAGACAGAGTGTTACATATTCCCTTTATGTTATTTACTATTCCTGACTTTGATGTGTAAACTGTAAACAGTGAAGCCCCTGGCTTCATTAGGTGCTAATTTTACACCCAGTATCACTTCGCTGGAATTTCAGAAGATCATCTAGGTGTCACAAACAAGAAATATGTATATACTGAAATTTTATTTCAATCGCACAAATGAAGTTAGCGTGTAGGAAATTTAAATGAAACAGTTATGGTAAAAACAGCAGAGACCTGAAAAGCCTAAATAGGAAACACACCTGCGGCATGAGGATTCGACATTCACTAGTGTTTCATCTTTAGTTATGCTTGTAAATTTTTAAACGAACTTTGAGATCATGACAACTATTCTTTAGAGACTTCAGCACCAGCACTAAGGTTTGTACATTCAGTTTGTTTGCTATTGACTTGCTAGCCATTCACAGAGTGTGTTGTACAGGGTTGTCGCAGGTCAGATCACAGTGTTGAGGAGAGCAGTACCTTCCTGTAGTTAGAAAGGGTCCCTAAACTGTACTCAGCCAAAGACATTCAACACACAAAAGAGCCCATCATCATCACATAGTTCCAAGGAACGGTTGTGGGAAAACAACCTAAGCTTCCGTTTCCCATTTTAATCACTGAAATCTCTAATAATGTCAAGACTGTCAGGTGTGACAATGAACGCATAGTCCAATTAAGCGTCTAGGAAGGAACACATTTAGCCATGTGGATAATGCAATATTATGGAGGATTGGAGGATATAGCATGAGGCATGAGTCAACACTGGTTCTTTTTTTTTTTTTTTTTTTTTTTTTTTTTTATCATTTTACACAGACATTGTGTTAAATATTAGACCAAGGCACAAAACGTTTAGTGCATAAACCAGTTTCTTTTAGGACTTAGCATTTGACTTTAGTATTCTTCTGTCTCACTTTGGACCACTTATACCCAGTACTCTACCTACTTATAGATATTTAACTTCAGTAACAAAATCAAAAGTGACTTTTGATCAGATCTGTAAGGGATGTACACACATTATCAAAGTAGCTGCATAATCAAAAGTTCAACAATAAAATGAAATGCCTATTTCTTTTAGAGAATAGCTTAGAAGCTTGCTGCATCTTTAATGCCTTTATTACTGCATGACAATGAACAATGGATAAAAAAGAGCTGTATATTTGAACTATGATAGCTCATCCCTCAGTTTAATCTAAAAATGAAGTTTCTACAGAAACAAACTCTTAACAAGGAAAAAAAAAATCCTCATTCGACTTCTCTGTAGTGTAATGACTGCAAATTACAGTGTTTAGAAAACTACGCTGCCATCAAGCTTTGTTTTACACATAAGATATATGAAATCTAAAAAGGAAACGAAAATGGATTTATTTCTTCCTTTTTTTTTTTTCAGTAAAAGTTTTGATAACTAAGGATTCCAAAGCAAGTATGGCACATTAATAACTCAAGCGTAAATCATGATGGAGAGCCTGGAGAATTTTTGATTTCCTAGATTTTCCAAAAAGCTAACATTAGAACAAATAGGTTTTCTCCCTTATTTTAATCTGGCCAATTGTAACATAAAGGGGTGGAACACAACCACCGCATGCACGCACGTGCGTGCACACACAGAAACACACCATCCACTCAGGGTCTAGCAGTATCAGACTCTTTCTACCACCCAAGTCTCACTTCAGTTTTATTAAAAGAAAACTGCAGAACTCCCCATTGGTGTCCCTTTAGCTGGTGATTCCATTCCTGTGACCCTAATTACTGCTATCAATGACATTTCTGGTATTTTAGCACAACAAAGGTCAAGAGCAGCTTCACAGTCAGGAGCATGTACCCAAACCCCTGCAGCACTGCAGGGACTGAGTGACAGTAACAGCCAAAATCAGTGATGAAACTTTCAAGTTCCACAGTGAGATGTGATTCATGTGAAGCTCAGAATCATGCTTCAGACTATTGAGATTGCTGGTTAAATACAAACAGCTGAAGACATGATGTAAGAGGTTAAGTACTTGTTTTGTTTAACATGTTTACCGATTAAAGTCACAAAATATTTCTCATTATAACTCATGCAGATAATTGAGGGAAAAAAAAGATAGTGCAGAATTAACATTAAATAAAAAATTATTCCTCCCCTTCCTCCCTCTTCCCTATATACTACAAAATATCTTCCCTGGGACTAGGCCTTGAAAAGGCCACTACATATTAGTGTGACATGCATTATTGTCTGTAATTAAAAAAAGCTAACTTTGTGGTGATTGTAATTACATTATAAAAATGTCTGCATGCATAAGTCTAAAAAAGGTTGAAAACCTACGGTAAATCTATAATAGAATGGTTTACATTTGACCACTGTTAGTTATGTAGAAGTCATAGATTTGGTAAAGCATTGTAACAATTTAGGAAGGCATCTAAATCTTTAAATTCCGGACGGATTCTGTTTTAAACTACAAAATTGCATGAAGGCTAACCCGAAAGACTTCCTATCATTCTAAAACTCCTCAAGGGGGACTAAACATTTTAGGACCTTTCTTATAAATGCCACCCTTTGAAAACACAGACAATTGCATCCATTCCGTATTTTATGATCTTAGCTATTCACGGAATATCAAATGACAGGAAGACAAACCTGAGAGAAACGTTTACAATGCAACAGCGGAACTTGCTAAATTCATCATCCATGCCCTCTGAAAACACCTCCTAAAGCCTTTCTCTTCTTTATTTTAGCAATGGGTTGTGGAAAACGTGCAGTTTCATCTAGACATGAAAATATTTCTTGCCTGGCGGGTTTAGTACTGGTAGGGAACTCAGACATAGTTCTTCATCCTGGGGTAAGGGTCAGGTCAAGAGCAGCACACCACCATCGGGAGGGAGCAGCTAATCGCCAGAGTCACTGTGTCTGAAGGCTTTCCGAGGTTGGTGCTTTTTGCCTCCTGACTGTGTATCCATTTTCTTCTTACAGCTTAAAAATCGTAGGGGGTTGTGAACAGTTGTTTGTAGGAATTTTTGTTTTCTCCAGATTCAAGTCTTGTCTCTCCTCAGTTTGCTTCTCTATGCAGTGTTTGACTTGCTCAACTCCTGCCTGATTGCTATAACAGGGAAGAAATGGTTTCCAGTGTCAATACAGGGGGAAAGATAAATGAATGATGTGTTCAAACTTGGTCATAGAAAGATATAAAATTTAATAAATCTTCATTTAACTGATCTTTAATACCACAAAGATTCTAATCACATGTGATTATATTTACTTCCTTCCTTCCCTTGTGTATATAAGACAAAGATTCTACTTTCTGTGGGCTCCAAAACAAGAAGTGTGTAGTGGAATGGGCGAGGAGAGGTGTCTTAGAGAAAAATCTGCCTTACTGGTCCCACCAAATACTACACTTGACACTTAGAAAACTTGCTTATCTTCATTTTTATGAATAACACACATCCTGAGAGGACAGCACCTTCCCAACAACCTAAACCAAGGCTAGCCCCTCAGAAGAGTGAGGGGAAGCTGGCATGCCGAGTACTCACCATCAATAAGCTCCTCCTTCAGCTTCGTTAGTTCCTTTCTCATTTCATCTAAAATGTCCTGAAGTATTGAGAGAAAGCACCAGGAAGCAAACAAACAGACAGATGAAAGGGCATCATGAAATATAGTTCTGTGTATGTGTGTGCATGACCAGAGGACAGTCTTGGGTAGTGGGTATTATTCTATAAGCACAGGTCGTCATCCATCTGTCCCAGTGTTCCTGCCCCCCTTTGTGAAACAGTTTCTTAGTGGCCCGGAACTCACCAACACACCTGGCTTGTTCAAGTGTCCAGGGATCAAACGCAAACCCTTGTGCTTACTCCATATGGAGCACCATCTCCCCAGGGATCAGCCACCATGTGGCTCCTGATTCCATACTTTCAATTCTATTTCTTAGAAGGCTAGCCTTACTAAACTGTCTAAATATTTCTTCCAAGCCCATTTCTGCTTCTTCTGGCCCAATAAGATAGGAAATGCAAAGACAAGAACTGACAGTTCTGTCATTCAGAAGTATAATTAAGACAGCTGTGGGATCTGACCCTTTAAGTAGACATCTAAGAGGTCATGTGCAGGTTAGTTTCAAGGAAGATATCACTGAACAATCAGCTCTTGACAGATTTGTCACTACATCTCGAGTATGGCAATTTCTTAGAACTCCCCACAACCGCCAAGTCCTACTTCAACTACCCAAGAGAGTGGGCACCAGCCACACAGAGCTCCTGAGCTCTTCAAAGGAAGTTAGTCTGAAAAGAGATGGGCTGTAAGTATAAACCATGTTCCAGATTTCAAACCTAACACTGAGAAAGTAATATGGAGGCTAACTCTTGCAGAGAACCCAGGTTTGGTTCCAATATGGCTGGCTGCTCACAACTGTTTGTAACTCTAGGTTTAGGGGAGCTGATGCACGTCTCCTCTGGTCTCTGAGAGAGGAAATAATCCATTACATGAAAAACTTAACAAAAACAATTCATTAAAATGTCAAAACATTGTACATTTTCAATATATTTAGATTGAATATTTTTATTTGTTCATTTTAAACAGATTTATTTCTTATCCTTTCCATGTCTTGAGTATTTTGCCTGCATGTGTAGTATATGTACCACATATGTGCCTGATGCCCAAACAGGCCAAAAGAGGGCATCAGATCCTCTGAAACTGTATGATTTTAAGAGAACATCTGGGTATTCAGAAGCAGACCTGGGCCTCACGCTCCTAACTAGTGAACCCTGTCTCCAGCATCACCAGCTCATTTTTCATGTGCCTACCATTTCACATGTGCATGTATGTGTATGTACACAGATACATGTCTGTGTTTAAATGATGCCCTGTGTCTCCAACAAGAATTGTAGATACAAAGTTAAAAGGACAATGGAAAAGAGCCACAATTTTCATAGGAGAAAAACAACAGCTATTTTTAGAAAGCATCAGTTCCTCTTAAATTATGTGTTATACTGTATACTTTAGGAAAATTTTAAATTATGTCTTAAAGTTCATTAAAGAAAAAGCTTTCATGTACAAATGAGGTTGATGACTACCAACTTGTTAAAATTCCTTTATTTTTGGACTAATCAATTTTCATAAACTGCTTCAAATAAAACTGCTGGAGTCAAAAGTTGGAGATTTATTTTTGACAAACCGCTTCTTAGAAATCCTAAGTATGCAAAGAATGTCCATTTCCCATATAATCTTGCCAAAATCAAATTTGTTCAAATTTGTTTGCTCTATTTTTGCCAGTATGGTAAGAGAAAGGTGGAAGGTCACTGTTACTGTAATTGCAAGCTTTGTCCTTACATCTAAGCTTTATATTACACTACCATGCTCCCTTCACTGCTGCTAGAACTTAAAGGAACTTCCTGAACCAGAAAGGAATCTAAATAGATGCTCAAAGGGATGAATACAGCCACTATAATTTGTCTAAAATATTTGTAACTGTGTGATCTTTTAGTGTACTCCCAGGATCCATGTGGAATGTATGTGTGCAAGGTTCCCTACCCCCTTTTAAAAGAGAAAGATGAAAGGAGGCTACACTTAGTACCCACCTGCTTCAGTCTGTCATAGTCGAGTCCTTCTGTCTGGACTCCATTGGCACTGGGCTGTGATGAAGGTGTAGATTTGGGTCTGTACAAAAGAAATTTCCAGAACAGATAAGTTATATTTTCAACATCTAATAAGTTTGTAAGTAACTGTAAATTTGCCACCCAGATGCCACATTTAAATTCATTTCCAAAACACATTTTGCTAAAGAGATAATTGTCAAAATTGTAGGACTAATTAGAACAGGAATCAGAAAATGTCTTTTGCTTTTCTCAATTTAATCATCTATTTTAAAAAGTATAAAGGGGTGACAATATGGAGAAGTCCCTATAAGAGAACAGGAGACGGCACTCCCTTGGACCATGGACATGACAAGGAGATCTGCTGAAATTCCAAGGCCTGCACAATGCAGTCGTGTTTGGTGCTTCTGAAATTTTATATTATGTATTAAATATCAAGCAAATGAATAAAGGGAAAGCTCTAGTATCTTCAATATTTTATTTTAACATAGGTCAGTTTATAAGTTCTGATCCTTTGGTTTTTAGTAAAAAATAATTTAGTAAGCCTAATTTCTTTGTCTATTTGCTTCGTTTTTAAGCATTTAAACAAAAATGCTGAAAAATGACTATTAGGTTAGAGGCATACTCCCATATCCGATTGGTGCTATCTTTTCACAAAGTCCATAAAATTACTTTGTTTTAAAAAAGAAGAAAACAAAAAATTAATAACTGGGAAATTCTAAGACAGAACCTGTTGATTACAACTGTACTTTCAAAAGTTTAGCTTTTATTAAAAATTTTAAACAGTAAAATAAGTGTTGTGGACTAGGCATATTTCAAACATAAGTTCCAACACAAAATACAACAGTCATGACTCCCTCTCCAATCCTGCAAATAAGAGAAACTCCTCATGGGGCACCTGGAGTTCAGTTATTCACATCTTCATTTTCTGGTTAAAACAGTAACCATTCTACAAACCATTAGTGAATCACAATTTTCAATTTTGCAGAGTACCAGTATTAGTAAATTATCTGAATGAAGACCCAACACATGTAATTTGTCATAAAGTTATATTTCATAATTCTTAAGATGTAACACTTCAAACCCAAAGGCATTGTTCATGGAAATGAAATACTTAATTTGCTTTAATATCAAAACATATTATTGCTT
Source organism: Phodopus roborovskii (assembly GCF_943737965.1). Classification (NCBI taxonomy): domain Eukaryota; kingdom Metazoa; phylum Chordata; class Mammalia; order Rodentia; family Cricetidae; genus Phodopus; species Phodopus roborovskii. Next base: position 50,925,508 of record NW_026126433.1, read on the forward strand.
AAAAGCTTATTATGAAACAAACAAGCAAACAAAACAAAACAAAACAAACAAACAAACAAACAAAAAACCCTCAATTTTAACTTATTGGGTATCTGCTTAAACAGTGACTTCCAGAAACGTTGTTTAGTAAGTGCAGAGGATTTATGTGAAGAGCCACTTCTGCTCTCATGAAGACATCTTTCTTTGTTGAAGACCCTACTTAATTCTAAGACCCACAGCAAAACATTCAGTGTTCTGTGTAGTCAGGCATAGCAAATATTCTTGAGGGTTGACACACAGCATATATACCCAGGTTATTTATCTTTGCTTTCCAGAATTAAATAAATTATTACCTAATCTGCCTTTATCCCTTCCATTTAAGAAGGCCAAATAGTTGCTTTTTCTTGACATATATGTCTATTTCTGAAATTCCAACAAACAGGTACAATCTGCTACTAAGCTGAGAAATATGCTACACTATATAAACATATCTGTATTTGTTAAATAATTTAAAATGTTACTTAATAAACAACTGTGCAAACATGCAACTTAAAAAAAGTTTAATTCATGCTAACATGCAATCCTCTTCCACCACACACCACCACATACTACCATCACCACCATCACCACCACCACCACCACCACCACCACCACCACCACAAGAATTAACTCAAGGGGGGAACTTTTCATACTGAAGGAAAGGAGTAATCACCACTTTATTTTAAAGGAACATTAACCTCATACTAAGTATGGAAGTAGTAGGTGACTTAGAGGATTTTGTTTGTAGGCATTGCTTCTCTCTATGTTCTAACAAATTTTCCTAATAAACCTTTTGATCTGAACAATTAGCCTATTTCAAGTAAACAAAAAGGTTGGACTGTAACATGTAATATGGAAAAGTAACTGGTTGACAAAAATAATCTGCCAAATATTTTGATTGCCAATGGCATAAAAGTAATTTTAGCAAGTAAGAATGATCAGAGTCCAATTACAGAACTACTTACTGACATAGATATCCTCTCTATCCATTAATTATGTGTTCAGTAGACCGGAAGTACATTTAAAAAAATGCATGTATGTAACATGGATGTATTTCTTTTCTTTTGAAACAGGTTCTCAATCTTCCTAATGCTGTGACCCTTTAATACATACAGTTCCTCATGTTGCAGTGATCTTCAACCATAAAATTATTTTCACTGCTTCTTAATAACTGTAGTTTTGCTGTTATGAATCATAATGTAAATATATGACATGCAAGATATCTGATGTTTGACCCCATGAAAGGATTGTTTGACCCCACCCCCCACCCCCACCCAGAGGGATCGTGAACCACAGGAAGAGAAACCCTGCTCTATGTAGCCCCAGCTGGCCTCCAGAGACCCTCCTGCCTCTGCCTCCAGGGTACCAGGGTTAAAGGTGTGTGCCACTGTGCCTGGCATATATTGAAGTTTCCCCTTTTTTTATTTTTTTCCTTTTGTTTGTATTCAAGAAAGGGTTTCTCTGTGTAATAGCCCTAACTGTTCTTGAAGTTGCTTTGTATACAAGGCTGGCCTTGAACTCAGATACTCATCTGCCTCTGCCTCCCAAGTGCTGGGATTTAAAGGCATGCAATACCATGCCTGCGGCTATTAATGTATTTCATAATGTATTACATTAATGTATTAATGTAATAAAACAGAAGTATTCCAGTTCTTTGGTTATGCATTCTTTCATTTATCTGAGACAAGGTCTCACTATAGTTCAGGATACCCTTAATTCATAGCTCTTCAGTGTCCCGAGTGCCAAGATAACAGGGATATAATACCATGTTTCAATCAGGAAGGAAACTGATGATTGACACTGCCCATCCCTTTGGGAGGTGGTAGAGGGACCTGGCAGTGCACAGGACATGATAACTGAGCCTACTCCCAGATCTGTATGTTTAATATTCTGACGTTTGGGGCTTTTGTTTAAAAAAAAAAAAAAAAAAAATCTTAGGGTTCATCTAGAAACAATGTGCTCAAGATTGTTAGACACTCAATACAATGAGGGAACAGCTTTATCTACAGCTAAAAAACTGTCCTGTGTCCTAGCAAAAGCAGCACAGGAACCATGATTCCATTCTTTACAAGCCTTGAACAGAATCATGAAGAAAACAGCTTTAAAGGAAAATGCTAAAGTGACCAACACGGTAAGATGATCCGACTTTCCATTGTAGCACTTCTGATGTTTACCAGTTGTATTTATCTGAATCCAGCTATCAAGTGATAGCAGTTCAAACTACAGTTAAAACAAGAAACCTCAGTACTCCCACAGACTCCCTTGTGGTGATTACCAATCCAGGTAGAAAAAGCTCAGCCCTACCCTGGACATGTTATTGAAAAGTCTGAAATCACAAAGTCACAGCAGGATGATACCTGTGTAATGAATCATAGGACCTGTTGTCAAAAACAATCTGATTTTTCCTTGGAGAATCCCGTCTATGAAGGGGAAAAACCATTTAAAGGGTATACAGTAGAACTTCAAAAGATAATTCCCATGGCGCTATTGATTTATAGGCTTTTACTTATAGCAAGCAAAATAATAATAAAATGTGTTAATCATCCTTAAAATATTTATTTTTACAAAATTTAAGAGGGTGTGTTGATACCAATTTACATGATACAATGGCTGCTTTTGTAGGCTACTGACCAAGGATCAAAATATAAGCAAAGACATCCCTATTGAGTGAGTATCAAAGCAGTAGACTAAAATATATCTGTAACTCAAAGTATACAAAACTGGCTATATATAGGCACACAAAGAACATATTCTGTCATCATGAAGAAATCAGTAGATTTTTAATGAAAACCATAGGAACGTTCCAGTTATTAGATATCTTTCATCTCAATGTACTTTTACCACAACAGTCCTGCCTAGATTAACTCACAGAACTAAGTCAGTACTGTTTATGGACACTATCTTTCCTTCCTTTGTTTTTGGGGACAGGATTTCAGGTAGGCCAGGCTGGCCTCAAATCTATTAAGTAGATGAGGATGACCCCGACCTTTCTTCTGCCTCACCCACAACCCCCATACCTCAGTACTGGGATTACAGGTGTATGCTACCATATCCAGTTCATGCAGTTCTAAACATTAAACTCAGGCCTTTGTGCATGTTATGTAAGCATTCTGAAAAATGAGCTACACCCCTAGCTTGAGTATTTTTGGTTGTGAGCCTAGCCTTTAAAAACTGAGCCATCTCTCCAGCCCTAGGCTGAGTATACCCCCCCCCCCCCGCCCCCCCGTGCGCAGTTGATGACAGGTGTTTTTCTCCACTTTGTTTTTTGGAGGCAGGGTCACTTGACTAGTCAGCAAGCCTTTCTTTTCTAACTTAACTATGATTAAAAAATATTGGTTATTAAAATTTTACAATGTTTTATTATTGATTGATTTGATCTTTAAGACAGGGTCTCACTATGTAGCCTCACCTGGCCCAGGAACTTACTATGTAGTCTAGGTTGACCTCAATCTCAGAGATGTGAGAATGGGATTAAAAAGTGTGCCCATCACACCCAAATTATTTATTTTTTAAATTACATTCAAATGGGTATTTTCCCTACATGTATGTCTACATGTACATGGAGTGCCAGAAAACACACTGGATCCTAGGAACTGGAGTTACAGACAATTGTTAGCTACCCATGTGGGTACTAGGACTTGAACCTGGGTCCACTAAACCAATTATTAAGCCACCTCTCCAGTTTTGACTGAGATGTAGCAAATTTGTACTTTATTTTTGCTTTTACATTCTTTACAATCTTTAGCTGAATTTCAATATAAAACATAAAGGTTTCTTCTAAAATTGTATTTTGAAAACTACGTAGAGACTAGTTAGGACATTTTTGGTCAATATTCTTATTTGATTTTCATTATTGTTCAATGTTTAATTGATGTGGGGCAGTGATTCTATTTTGGTCATGTTAGAGATGTCCTGCGTTCTTTGGGAGAAGTTTCATTAAACTCTTAAGAGAAAAAATTATGGATGCAAAGACATAAGACATGTGACTGTTAAGTTTGGGTAATAGCTGCATTTCAATTTTTTAAAAAACAAGTTAAAAAGGATGAAACTATTCTAAAATATCTATAAATATGATTAAGAAAATGTTCCAGCATTATTTATCAGATAAGCAGGAGTAGCAAAAATATGAATGCAGTGGTTCTCAGTATATGGATCACAGCCGCTTTTATGTTTCCCTTTATACAACTAAAATTTTTCTATGATAAAAATGTGTTAACTTCTTTTTAGACACATGTAACGTAAAACTTAGAGAAAAATCTATACCTGGAGATGACAGGTGACTTACTACCGTTCATCGTGTTTGCTCTTTCCCAGGGCTTTCTGGTTGGTTCTTCAAAAATAAGAAACAAGTGTTATTAAACAAACACACCTCAGAGCCTTCCAGAATCATCGCAAAACAAGATATGAAAGAATTATCATTCTATGTACATAGCAGTAATACAGATACAACATTTAAATTTTGAACAGTAGGGACTCTAACTTGTATGACTTCAGGAACTGAGGTAGGAAGAACTGAGTCTGAGGCTAGCCTGGTGTTCACAGTGAGTTCCAAGTAGCCAAGACTACATAGCGAGACCTTATATAAGAAATTAAATCAAAACAAAGTAAAAAGAAAAAAGTGAGAAAAAAAATGAATGTTTCCTTAAAACCCCTTATAAAATCTAAATAACCTAAATGATAGTGGTAATAAACATGATAAAGAATGCACTAAACTTTTTGTCCAATAGTAAATAAAAACAACAATCTGTGATGTGTTTCTATTCAAACAGCTCTTGGGAAAAAAACAGTTCCAAATAAATTTCAGAATCAGTCTGTCCTAGGGACTTAGTAGACAGCATATAGACACAGGCTTAGAATTCTGATTTTCTAATTTGGTCGACTCACTGATCTGACTAGATGACTTGATAAAATCAAAAGTGAAACTTGTCATAATGGAAAAGCATCTGAGTCACACTCAAAATAAAGTCTGTGTATGAGTCATGCTCACACTGTAGTTTTATATAAGAAACTGTTTCATCAACTAATGTCGCTCAAGTGGCTTCTGCACACTGTCACTCAGGAGGAAGCTTTAAAGTCTCTTCAAACTGTATGCAAAACTAAATCTGAACTCCCCTGAAGCCCTGCTTTGGGCTCTGAATTGCTGCTAGGCAATCTAGGGAAGAACCTTAAGTTGCCATCGATCTTCCTTTACTTCATAGTCACTTAATCCTTCCTTTTCTATGGGAATAGCTAAGGCATTCTATCAGTGAACTCATGAATGGCAGCTTCCAAAGTTAGTAAGGGAACATCAAAAAACCAGAATGGAGCCAATGATGGGAGATGTCATTCTGTAAATACATTTCTCTTATTGGTAAATGAATAAAGCCTTATTGGCCAATAGGAGAGCAAGATAGGCGGGACTGGGAGACAAGGAAAATTCAGGGTCAGGTAGTGGGAGATTCAACATGTAGGACTGAGAGAGCAGAACTCCGGATTCTCTCTCCAGCAAGCCAAGACCACGTGGAAACATTTAGATGAATAGAAATGGGTTAATATTTAAGACAGAGCTAGCCAATAAGTAATGCTAGTAACCTGCCAACTTTATATCTAATAGAGCATCTCTGTGTGTTATTTGGGGTTGGTGTGGCTGTGGGACCCGGCCAGTGGGAAAACATGCTTGTAACAAAATGGTGCCTGCACCATGAGGCACTTTCACTTAAAACTTGACAAAAGCTTAAAAAGGGATTTTAGAAACTAAAGAACAAAGACAAGCAAGGCTTCTTGGTAGCAACATTTTTCTTGGTTGGGCTCTGTTTTGCTACAGACAAGCAGAGATTTGCACAGCTCCTTTAAGGGAGGTTTCCTGACTCAGCATAACGGGGGGGGGGGATCACGGCTTTTAAAAAGCACTGCTAACATTTCAATGGTGTATATGAGCAGCTGGTTTAAAAATAAATAAAAACAGAGTAGCTGGGGCACTGGTGGCACATGCCTTTAATTCCACATCACTAGGGAGGCAGAGGCAAGCGGATCTGTGATTTCAAAGTAAACCTGGTGTACAGAGTGAAATCCAGGGCAGCCAAAGTTACACAGAAAAATCCTGTCTCAAAAAATGAAAAAATAGAAAGGAAAAAAACAAAACAAAAAAAACCAGCCTCATAAAAATGGAAAACAGAGAGTCTCAATACTATATGGTATTGTGTTGTCTTTGTAATGTTTGACTGCTGAGGAAATGGCAGTGATTGCTAAAAGAAATCCTGCTAGATTATTCTAATTTATATATTTTAAAAATGCTTTGATTCCAACATTTAAGTCTAAGGACAGATTACTGGGGAAAAGAATTTCTATTTTTGTTTCCACAGAAAATAAAGAGCTGTGGATTCCTTCCAGACTAACATGCTTTGATCCAGCAGTGTCCCAGGTGATCCAACATTCAAAACAGCTTGAACAAGGCAGCCTAGCAGACCACTACAGCCAGGATTTCTGCATCTTCTTGGGGTCCCCATGACAATGCCACCTACCAGCAGGAAGCAGTTTGGAAAGAACAATGCCCAAATTCCCAAATATTGTTTATGTTTGTTTTCATTTAAATGGACTTGGTTATAAATGGTTAATGACCACAAAAATTTCTTTAAAGGTAAAAAGAGGATTATGGTATAGATATGAATACTTTGTTTTGGAATGGATTTTCATTTATTGATACAAATTTAAGGTCAATTTTGTGATATGTGTATTTCTCCTCTTGTTTAGGTATTGTGTTTATATAGCTCATTTAGAAATATAATGTATAATTTAGTACAGATTATAGACAGTTACCTATGATAGTCAAAACTTAGTTAAGTTAGGTTTTCAAGATGTATTTGAGATGGATAGGCATTCTTCAAACTTTTCAAAGACCTACAGAATATGGTATTTAAAATGGTTTAGGGTTTTTCTTAACAGTGAGGCACAACTGTTCCTGGCAACACCACCTGCATCAGAAAGGAAGATGGACCTTGAAGAAACGCATTATGGAGTTTGCTTTCAATATGGCAAGACTAGCCATTTGGACAAGATACTGCTCTTGTCTGGACTGTTTGACTTTATGCTGTATAAACTGGACATGCAGGACCCACAGAAAAGTGACTGGTGAAACAAGATGGACATTGCTACAGGGTTCCTGCTTCATGGAAGAGTCTGCCAGACAGTCTGCAGGACACAGAAAGGTGACTGACAAACTGTCAATACAAATGGAGAGTTTAAAATTTCCTGCTTTTCTGAGGAGTCTGCCAGACACACTATGGCCTATAGGCTGAAGGTAAAACATTACAGAAGAACTTCAGGTGACTGATCAGGCGAGTTGTCGCTGTCATTTCTAGAGTTTACATATTATCCTTCTGTGGTCTTTGATTGAGTTGAAGACAAGTAGTTATGGTTATAGTTTTCCTTGGTTAGGATTAAAGATAAGTTAGGATTAAAGATAAGTTACATATAGGACTCACACTCACAAAGATAAGACAGATAATAAAATATTCTTTAAATCTTGCTAAATGTTAATGAACTAAATATTGTTAACTGTGGTTCTTATTTGATAACACCAAAGATAATCAAGGTGGTTCAATACAGAATTCCCTCTCTGACAGTCATATTTAACACCTGAGTTTTTGTGCTTAAGAGTTTTTAACCTTTAACTCACTTTTGACTCATTAAATGTTTTATACATTTTTTTTTTGTTGTTGTTGTTGTTTTGGTTTTGGGTTTTTCCAGACAGGGTTTCTTTGTGTACCCCTGGCTGTCCTGTAACTTGCTTTATAGACCAGGCTGTTCTCAAGCTCACAGAGATCTGCTTGCCTCTGCCTCCACTCAAGCTCACAGAGATCTGCTTGCCTCTGCCTCCAGAGTCCTGGGATTAAAGGTGTGCAACACCACTGCCTGACTACAATTTTAAGAACTGAATGAAACAAATGAAAAATCTCTAAATCTTTCTAAACAAATTCCCAATTTCATAATGTTGGTTACAAACAATTGAATTTTTCATGAAGATAACATACCAAGTCCCATTTAGAAAAAAACAAGGTGGAATAAAGTAAAAGTAGTTCATGGAATCGATGCTGATGAGAAGAATAAGTCTATTCAACAGCCAACTTCAAAAAGGATTTTTACCAAGTGGAAAAATGACCCAGAGGAAAACTTACTACTGCCATTTTCCTACATATAATTTCTAACTATATACTAAATATTTCTCTTTATATCTACAGATAAATATAGTGGTCATTTCCCCTCCCCCCCCCCAGCATCCACAACTGTGCAGAGAATAAGTGACTGACTTACGTGGTACCAAGCCCAGCCAATACATCTGCTATATAACCCCTATCTCTGAAGTTCAGGAAAATCACAGAGGAGAGGATGGAAAGCTTCTAAGAGCCAGAGGACCAGGCCTGATGCTGATAGCATCCCCTATACATGACAGGGAAGCTGTACCCAGGACATCTAAGCAATATGGTTGCTTGAACAAGACCAGCACAGTGACAACACTGGTGACAAGCCAACACTGACAAGGCAAATTCCATGTGGCCCAAACACTAAATGAAGAGCTACAAGTAGTCAATGGCTGCACAGAAAAGGAGAGTTTGTTTCCCCAAATGGGAATGTTTTGACATATAATGCTATCTAACAAGTGCATTTCATGTCTTCTTCTGGGAACTGTTTAAAATAAGTTCCCTGTAATGAATAGCCTCACACACACACACACACAGAGGGATTTGCCAAGACCACATAAGCAAAAATGTTGTGTAACAGATTTCACACCATCAGAAAGAAAAACATAAATCTCTGAGATCACAAAAGGCAGAAAAAAGGTCACTGCTTTCAAATATACATAAAATACTTTAACATTTTGGTGACCAAGGAGTCACTTGGTCCAAACACAGAAAAGAGACTTTTTAATTGGACAGTAGTAGCATTTAGAGAATTTTCTCCTGAACTTACCAGGTGTACTTGTTGAAGAGGCCTTAGAAGTTACAAGCTCTGCATCTTCCTAAATACACAGAAACAGTCAATTAACATCACATCACCAGAAATACTGCTCTCTGCAGCTAAGGTTTACAAGCTCCCTTTCTATATTCTTTCTGTCATCTATCTCGTTTTCCTCACGTTCTGGTTCACACCACTTCTTTCTCTGCCTTTCAGTCTTCTCCCTACTGTCTTCATAAAGCTCCTCTTTTTGCTAAGTTCTGAGAACCTGTACCAGCCAACACTAGGAACCTGAGATGACACTGATTTGAGGAATGCTATGAAAGGAGGCCAGCTGGCATGAGGAAACAGTTATGGCTGCATTGAAGGCAACATACAAAACAGGTGAGGGAAGTTCACTCGGCTAAGATGTGGGGTAGGACAAGAAGGGCACACTCAACAGACACACAAACTGCTGATTTAATATAATTCTTTAATATTATATTAGCACAAAGAAACTGAAAAGCCTAACAGATTAGAAAACCTGTAAGACTCCTCTCATTTAAAGGTGGGTGTAAGAACAGAATTAACTTTACAGGTTAATTTTTCAGTACTTCCCTACAACTCCCACATTTAACTCAATTCACCAAGAATGAGACTATAATTTCATATATAACACTTAAGCTATTTCTAATACTTATATACTTGTAGAAATGAAATAAGCAAACAGGCTCAGGTGAATTGAATTCAGATTAAGTAATCTTTACTTGTGTTTTTTTTTTTTTAATAACCTGGGCTTGAGTTTTACATGTTAAGGTACAGAGATCTCATATTCACTTACGCTTCTGTCTTCTTTTTGTTCTGTTTCTACTGTTGACCCCTTCTCAGCAATTCTTCTCCTGGAAAGGCAAATTGGTTAAAAGTTTTATGTAACCTATCTTTACCTGCCTGCCTGCCTGCCTGCCTGCCTATCTATTCTTGTTCAAAGATCAAAGAGGACAAAACCATCAAAGTGTCCTTGACTCTGGACATAGCCACTACAATAAAATCTCTCACCTCCTGGCCAGCAGAGCACTCATCTCTTCCATTAAGCCACTGCCCCCCAGAGGAAGGGGTCCATTCCCACGACCAGCATCTGTTCTGGATGAGGCCAAGTTCACACCCACAGTACTCCCTCCACTTGGGAAAGAGCCATCCTCCACCTTAATGAGAAGGTACACATAATAATTTCCTATGTAGATAATAATGTTTACCAACATATTCAAATCAGAAGAACATACCATTATTGATTTAAAAAATACTTTAAGATCACCAATAATGGGGGGGGGGAACAGTACTGATTTTCCATATGATATACTGAGAAAGACACAATCCTGATGGTATGGTTTTCTTCATCCTAATTACATAATTTAAATTCAATGCTGAGGGAGAGATGTGATAATAACGGATTAAAATAATAGAAACTGCAAATAAATTTAACAAATAATACTGAACTAGAAAAAAATATGCCATAAAAACAATTGGCTACCTCCCTCCAAATCTACACTTAGAAAAATGGGAACATGGTGTTTTTTTTTTTTTGTTTGTTTGTTTTTTTTTTTTTTTTTTTTACTTACTCTAGAAACAATGTGTGGTAAAGGAGATGTATACAGAGAAAACAAGAGGCAAATAGTGGTCAAGTGTTAACTAGCAAATCTAGGGATGATGGGGGTCACAGAAACTCTACACCACCCGAAATGTTAAATTATGTTGGTTTTTAATCAAGAGTTAATAACAGGGTTCATGCCACCATAATACAACAATTTCACTATTTTAGACATTTAGAAACAAAGAGACACACATTTAAAAGTTATGGAATTTGGTAATTTACCCGAGACACTTTCCTAAGTTTTGCTCCCGCAATTGCAGCTGCAAGTCCAGTTAAAGGGCGATTGTCTTCAGACATGGATCCAGAGAAAAATCCAGATGCAGGGAGGGGAGGGGCAGGAGGAGGAGGGGGAGGAGGAGGTGGGGGAGGAACCTGATTAGGAAGAGGGGGTGGGGGAGGCGGTGGAGGAGGCCCAGTGGATGGCAGTGGAGGTGGTGGAGGGGGTCCAGGGGGAGGAGGAAGTGCTGAGGAGAGGGTAGGGCCTGGTGGGAGAGGGGGCGGTGGTGGAGGTGCAGGTGGTCCCAAGACAAGGCCTGAGAGGAAGGAAAGTTAAGACAGCCATCAACAACAGAGCTAAACCATTGTATTTTCAGGAGCAGAGATATAGAATGACACTCTAGAGTAAGTTGTTTCAGACACTGTACATTAAGAGATTAATTTACCATAATGCTTACAGTCTACACTAGTTTTTAACAAAAGACACTAGACTTGAAAGGCAACTATTTAATATTTGACCTTTAGTAACAGAACCAATGAGACCACCCCCCCAAAGGGATTTGAAAACAAATGCTTGTACTATTTTAGAAAAATATGAAATGTTACACGCATGCACACAGTTAGTACTGCCTGAAATAACAGACCCAAGATAATCTGTGTAAAACCTTAGATGCTGAGATAATATACTTGACTATGATGAAAAAAGGTATTTATTTACAGACAAGATGGAAACTGTAGAGAAGTGGAACTCAGGTTTTAGTATCTTAAAGTGATTCTACATGTAAATTCAACATATAGCCTAAATTGAGAATTACAGAATAAAATGAATTAACTTTGAGGAAAAACCTCAAAATAACTGAAAAATAATTAAGAATTTAAATACAGAGATGTTTTAGCTCTCGGGGTAGGGAATATAAGAAGAAGTCAAATTTTGAAGAAAAAAAAAAAATCACAAAGAGTAAAGAATTTACTTAATATCAAAATACCAAATTAATGAGTATTTACTTAAGGGCTAACTTTTGTTTGTGTAAAGACAGGGTTGAGTTTGCACACTGGGTAGCAGTGATCACTTCTGAGGCTTGAACAGGCAGATAGGGAATGAGAGGCTGAAGCTGTGCTGTCCCATCTTGCAGACTGAGCTATGAGCCAAGCAGGAGGTAGTTAGCCTTGTCAGCTGCCTGTGCCTCTTGATCAGATGTCAATCACAGATATGAAATTACACATATCCTAATTTGATCCACCTTTTAGAAAAACCTGATATCATCAAAAAGTTCACTTTCTAACAAAAGAGGTTATGTTTAAATCTAGATTATAATATTGTTTCTGTAAGCATGAATCTGTCTTTGGCATCCCCACTACACTGTATACTTATAAACAATCAACAACAAAAAGCAGGGTCAGCATGTGTCTTCTTACAGAACCAGGTTGTCTTTATGTACATTCTTCACAGTTGTTGCTATATGGTTCTTTCCTGCTGCCATGTGGCACAGCTTGTGTTTGAGAAAAACCTCAAGGACCCTGTTTGCCCTTATACCACTACTTGCACCTGGACCATGGAATCCTCTGGGGGCACACACCAAGCCTGCCAACCCTGTCCTGCAAACAGCCAGAGGCTACCCACCCTAGAAGTCTAATCCAAAAGTTCAACACTGGAGGCTAAGGATAAAAGGGATCTGCCTGAGAGAAGTGGCCTCAGAACAAACTCCGGGATAATTTTGTATTGAACAGCTCTCCAAGTCTCCAGGACAGTATTTAGACCTCTTATTTACTGCACGGAACATGAACTGGTCAAGTTTTCCTAGTGAAGCTTAAAACAAATTTATTACTAAAGGGGTCCCTAAATATTAGAAAACACCTTCTACAATTCTTACTGCCATGGATCAAAAAACATAAATTTAATACAGACATCTCCAATACTAAATTGCTATATACAATTAGGGCCTTGGGATAAAAAAAAAAAGAAAACCTTCAACAACAACAACAACAACAAAAAAAAAAAAAAAAAAACAAGAACAAAAAACAACCCAGGGAGGTAATGCTGTGGCACAGAGATGCTCAGTTATCAAAACCTCCGATCCATTCTTCTAGGCAGTCGTTGCTAGACACTTAAGTGACTAGAGGTCTGCACTGGGATCGTGAAGCCTTACCCTGTGGGGTTGGCGTCTCGGCCGGCTGAGAGGCTGCCTGCAAGCCTGGCTCGGAAGCAGAGGCGTCTCCCAGCTCAGGATTTACAGGGTTCTCCACAGAGGCAGGGGCAGCTGCAGAGGGAGAAGGGAGAACACTGGGCTTGGATGAGGGAGTTGAGGCAGGAGGGGTGCCTGGAGGAGGAGAAGCCTGGGATCCACAGTGTGACAGTGAGGCGAGGGGAGGCAGCGGCGGCGGTGGCGGCGGCGGCGGTGGCGGTGGAGGAGGCGGCGCTGCTGGCCCTGAGGTAGGCGGCGGAGACACCGGGTATGTTACAGAGTCCAGCAGCCCATTGGGTGCTGTCGGTGACGGAGGCATTGGGGGCACAGGAGAGGAGACACAAACCGGGAGGACTGGCCTTGGGCCTGCGGCTTTGCCAGGGGGGCTACTAATCATTATCGGAGGAGATGGAGGGAGGGGCGAGAAATTGGAAGTAGACCAGGCACAGGGCTTCGCAGCTGCAGGCTGAGAAGAGGGTGTGTTCACAGGAGAAGAAGGTCGAGAGTTTTTGTTCAGAGGACGAGGAACTGTAGCGTAATGGGGAAGAACAGGGTGGAAGGCTGAACCTAGAGATGTTGCAAAACGTGTCGCTGAGTGTCGAAGTGGTGGTGTAGGGGGTGTGGAAGTAGGTGGCAAAGCAGTCACTACAGCGTAATCAGGAGTGGCATCTGACACTGGAGCTGAGATGACTTTAGCGTATGATGGAGGAGGTGCTGAAGGAGGCTGGCAACTGGAATACTCAGGAAGTGGAGCATTATACAGGGAGGTGTCTGAAGATGGAGCTGGGTATAAGGAGGAAAGCAGCAGCACAGACAGGGTAAAAAAGGAGAGAGAAAAAGGGAGCTAGTGAACCCACAAAACCAGCAATCAGACAAAAATGCATCAATGCAGACTACAGTTAGCACCAGAAAACTAGGCAGACAACTGTCTCCACTTGAGAAAATTTAACTTGTAAAAACGTTTTGAAACCCCAAAGAAGATGAAACAAGTTCTTTTAAATGTGTAGACTAAAACTCCTTCCTTCATTAAAAAAAAAAGGATAGTAATGGACATAACTTTTATTATTTAGTCCACAAAAAGAGCATCAAAATTATTACAAACAGCAGAATAAACTGAGCTGTTTCAGACCTGGCAAAATGTTGACTGCAAAGGGAAAGAATACCCAACTCTGCTTATTTGTAGACATTTCTATCTTCTCAGCTGTAACTCCAGTCAATCAGGCAATTAAAGTCAATGAATTAACTAACAACTAACTAGAGCCAGTACTGCACCCATAATGGCTTCTGATACAGCTCAAAAAGATTAAAAATTCTGATAAATACTAACACCTTAAACTTTACCATATCACAAACCTCTATGACACTTGATAAATTCCATCAGATTGTTATTTTTCACAATACCAGAAAGTGCTTAAATAATCAGTTACTTTTAAGAGAATATTTTCATCTATTTTAATTTTTCCTTCAGAAACCTAACTGTAGCCAAGCTAACTTCTTGCTGCATGTAGCATAATACATATAGTATGTGTTGTTTTAAGCGACTGCACAAGGGAAGTATCTTCCCAGATCAATATAAAAAAAAATCTTTGCATAAAAACACTCATACTTTATAAGCTGAATTTTGGGGTGGCAAGAAAAATTAAAATGACATAATAAACATTCCCAAAAGCTTTCTTTTGGTTTCTAAGCAATAAAAGAAACAGTGAAGCAATAATTGCTGAGTATTTATCCTAACTCCAGAGAGTACTGCTTATTCCCGAGCCCTGCACATATTCACGATTGCACATTACTTCGCCCAGCTCGGAGGCACGGCACGGGCTAAGTCTGCAGACGCCTTACCAGCATTGGACATTCTGCGCTCTCGCTCCCACTCCAGCTGCTCCCGCTCCAGCTGCTCCAGGCGCTCCCGCTCACGGTCTTGCCTCTCCCTTTCCAGGCGCTCCATGTGTTCCCTTTCCTGCCGCTGCCGCTCCAGCTGCTCCTGCTCCAGGCGCTCCCTCTCCAGCTTCTCCCTCTCCAGTCGTTCTCTCTCCAACCTCTCCCTCTCCATTCTTTCTCTCTCCAGCCTTTCCCTCTCCAGGTCCTTCTGTCGCTGCTGTTCTTGCAGCTGCCTGAAATTAAAAATTGAATCAATGAAAATAGGACCTGTGGACACCACTTCCACACAAAGGAAGGCTTCCTTACAGACCACCTCATATTTTATACAAAAGAACCGACTTCAACAGGCACATGGGCTCAGTCACACAATTTTTGAGAATAGAGAAGAACGAATACATCTAACACTTTAATGACCAAGTTTAAGTGCAAGGTGACAGTTCACAAAACACAATGACCATGGCTATAGTTGAATAAACATTTGCCGAATTGAAAATAAACCAGTTAAGTACAAAATAAACTATAGATCAGTTAAATTTCATGCCTATAGACAGACTGTTATAATTTGCAATAATGCATCCTTTTATATTTCCTAAAATTGTAAGGAGTGATCCTGTAAAAAATGCTGTTAGTTTTTACTGATGGTTCTTCTAATGGAAAAGCAGCTTATGTTACTAATGGTTAAAAAAAAAAAATATGTTGTACAGACAGATCCAGCTTCAGCCCAGACAGTTGAGTTATGAGCTGTTCCAATAGTTTTTCAGCTTCTAGTGAATGACTCATTTAATTTGTATACTGACAGCCTTTATGTTTCGAAAGCTTTTCAAGTAATAGAGACAGTTCTGTGCATTGGAATAATGATCAAATTAAAATACTGAGCAAATTCAGAGTGCCATTCATCAGAAAAAGTCACCGTGCTTTGTGGGTCATGTAAGAGTTCATTCAAACCTTCCCTGCCCACTGGCTGAAGGGAACGAATCAGCAGATTAACAAAAATGGTGGCTTTATCTCAGGTAGAATTAGCTCAGCAGTCACATAGCTTTAATCATCAAAATAGTAAAAGTCTAAGAAAACATTTTGGTTTAGAGAGACTGCTCGTCAAATTGTCAATGTGTTGTGTGCCCACAATATTTACCTGTAACTAATTTAGGAGTAAATCCACGAGGCCTGCTTCTTAATCATTTGTGGCAAATGGAAGGTACTCATGTTACAGAATTTGGCAAATTAAAATATGTACATGTGACAATTGATACATATTCAGGCTTCTTAATGGCCAGTGCACAAACTGGAGAATCCACTAAGCATGTGATAAGTCACTGTTTAAAATGTTTTGCTTGCATGGGTGTTCCAATGATGGGAGATGTCATTCTGTATGTTTCTCATACTGGTTAATAATAAAGCACTGTTGGCCAATAGGAAAGGAAGATAGGAGGGACTAGGAGACAAGGAGGAAATAGGAAGTAGGAAGGAAGAGTCAAGATGGAGAGTCTGCAGAGAGCTGGACGCCAGCCGCCTCCCCGGTAAGAGAAGGTCATGTGAAAATACATAGATCAGCAGAAATGGGTTAATAATTAAGACAGAGCTAGCCGATAAGAAACTAGTAACTGGCCAACAGTATAATATCTAATACAGAGTCTCTGTGTATTATTTGAGGCTGGCGGCGTGGCGGCGGGTCAAGACCAGCGGCGGCGGAAAAACCGTACTCGTTACAAATGGCGCCCAACGTGGCTAGTAAGAACTTCCACTTAAAATTTAACAAAAGCTTAACAAAGGGTTTTAGAAACAAAAGAACAGAGACAAGCAAGGTTTCTTGGTAGCAGCATTTTTCTCAGTTGAACTCTGCTTTGCTAGAGACAAGCAGATATTCGCGCGGCTCCTTTAAGGGAAGATTCCTGACTCAGCCTAAGAGGCAAAAAACCGCACAGCTTTTAAATAACTCTGCTAACAATTCATTGGTGTGTATGAGAGATGGCAATGGCAGTGACCACATCTCCAAGCCGGCAGCATGCTTTCTGGGTGGCAGCACAGACCAAGGCGGTGAGCACAGCTTTCCGTGCTGGTGGGTAAAAGTACCCGCCACCATCTTTGGTAAACCGTGGCTGACACAGCTATGACTTTCATTTTAGCAATGTTGTTGTTTACCGGATAAAAGACTTGTGGCCAGACGAAGATAAAGATTTACAGTAAAGACAGAGTCATATTAAAAAGAACCTCTAAAGGTTTACAGTGTGTTTTAAAATATACGTAGACATGAAAAAAAAAATGGTTTTAAAGAGACAAAGAGGAACTGGGTGTGGTGGCACACGCCTTTAATCCCAGCACTCAAGAGACAAGAGGCAAGCAGATCTCTGTGATTTTCAAAGTAAACCTGGTATGCAGAGTAAATTCCAGGGCAGATAAGAGTTACACAATAAAACCCTATGTCAAAAAATGAAAAAATAAAAGTAAAATAAACAGAGTAATATAAAGCCACGTAAAGATGAAAAGCTCAGAGAGAATCTGGTTACTGTATGCTATTGTGTTGTCTCTACATTGACTGCTAAGAAAAACTGATAAAGGAAATGCTGCTGGATTAATTCAATTCATATATTTTAATGCTTTGACTCCAACATTTAAGTTCAAGGACAAGTTACTGGGGAAAAGGATTTCTATTTTTGTTTCCACAGAAAATGAAAAGCTGTGGATTCCTTCCAGACTAATGTGGTTTGAGCAAGCCAGACCCCCTGAAACAGAGTACCAGGTGATCCTACATTCAAAACAGCTGAACAAAGCAGCCTTGCAGACTACAGCCAAGATTTCTGCGTCTTCTTAGGATTGCCCCATGACAACGTCCCCTATCAGCAGGAAGTAGTTTGGAAAGAACAACGCCCCAATTCCCAAATATTGTTTATAAATGTTTGTTTTCATTTAAATGGACTTGGTTATAAATGGTTAATGATCACAACCAATATTCTTTTTAAAGGTAAAAAGGGAATTATGGTATAGATATGGATACTTTGTATTGGAATGGATTTTCATTTATTGATACAATTTAATGTCAATTTTGTGAGATGTATATTTCTCCTCTTGTTTAGGTATTGTGTTTATTGAGCTCAGTTAGAAATGTAATGTATAATGTAGTACAGATTATAGATAGTTACCTATGATAGTTAGAACTTATAGTTAAGTTAGTTAGTATTTCTAGATATACAGAAATATTTGAGATGGATAGGCATTCTTCAAACCTTTCAAAGGCCTACAGAATATGGCATTTAAAATGGTTTAGGGTTTTTCTTGACAATGAGGCACAATTGCTCCTGGCAACACCATTTATGTCAGAAAGGAAGATGGACATAGAAGAAACGTGTTATGAAGTTTGCTTTCAATATAACAAGACTAGCCATTTGGACAAGATACTGCTCTTGTCTGGACTGTTTGACTTTGTGATGTATAAACTGGACATGCAGGACCCACAGGAAAGTGACTCCTGATTCACGATGGACATTGCTACAGAGATCCTGCTTCATGGAAGAGTCTGCGAGACAGTATGCAGGACACAGAAAAAAGTGACTGTCAAACTGCCAATACAAAAAGACAGTTTAAAGTTTCCTGCTTTGCTAAAGAGTCAGCTAGACACACTATGGCCTATGGGCTGAAGATGAAAGATTACAAAAGAACTTCGGGTGACCAGGCAGTGAGTTGTCTCTGTCATTTCTAGAGTTTATATACTATCCTTCTGTGGTCTTTGATGGAGTTGAAGACAAATAGTTATGGTTATAGTTTTCATTAGTTAGGATTAAAGATAAGTTACTTAGACTTCAGACACACAAAGATAGAATAGATGATGAAATATTTTCTTCAAATCTTGCTAAATGTTAATGGACTAAATATTGTTAACTGTGATTCTTACTTGATAACTATTGTATAATATATTTTGCTATGTTAAGGTTAAAACCCTTCTTTTTATTTAGACAGAAAAGAGGAGATGATGGGAGATGTCATTCTGTATGTTTCTCATACTGGTTAATAATAAAGCACTGTTGGCCAATAGGAAAGGAAGATAGGAGACAAGGAGGAAATAGGAAGTAGGAAGGAAGAGTCAAGATGGAGAGTCTGAAGAAAGCAGTATGCGGCAGCCAGCTCCCGGTAAGAACATGTGGACATACATAGATTAACACAAATGGGTTAATAATTAAGGCAGAGCTAGCCGATAAGAAACAAGTAACCGGGCCAACAGTATTGTACCAATACAGAGTCTCAGTGAATTATTTGGGGCTGGTGCGGCAGCGGGACAAGACCGGGAGGCAGCAGGCGGAAAAACCCGTACTCGTTACATTCCAAAAGTTATAAAAACAGACAAAAACATTTCAGAAATTTTATGCTCAATGGAAAATTGATCACAGGATAGACATTCCTTACAACCCTCAAGGGCAAGGAATTATGGACTGTGCTCATAGCTCCTTGAAAACACAACTTTTAAAAATAAGGAGGGGGAGTTGTGCCCCAAGTCTCCACATGATGTATTAAATCATGCACTCTTAAATTTTTTGAATGTAGATACCTGTGAGCAATCTGGGGCAGATAAGATTTTGGCATGATGGAACTCTAGCGACATTTGCCTAAGTCAAATGGAAAGATCCACACACTAGTCTATGAAAAGGACCTGATCCTGTCCTAATATGAGGTCAAGGGCATGTTTGTGTTTTCTCGAAGGAAGAAAATGAGGCTCAGTGGCTGCCAGACCATTTGGTGAGATGCATGGAGCAGAGGAAAACCGGACCAGACACCGAAGAAGCCTGCCCAAGCATGCCACCTGGATGCTCTCTGTAACCGGACCAGGAAGTAAGAGAGTGAGCTGCGCAAACTACCACAGCATAAGACTGCACCTGGGCCCCTGCCCCAATGGATATGGTCAGTGCAACAGGTGCAGTCGGGATAGATATCTCACTACACAATAGTTAATTTTGGGATCTAGAGCCCCTGGTTTTTTGTTTTGTTTTGTTTTTCAAGACAGGGTTTCTCTGTGTAGTCCTGGCTGTCCTGGAATTCGCTCTATAGATCAGGTTGTCTCAAACTCATGGAGATTTACCTACCTCTGCCTCCCAAGTGCTGGGATTAAAAGCCACCGTCTGGCTGACCTTTTTTATATAACACACATAAATCTGCTTTTTCTTTGACACAACACACACTGGAAAGTTACCCTAAACCCTTAGTCTGACAACAGCATTACTTAGGTCTTAAGTTTAAGCGGTTTCCAGCACAGGATATTATTAATTCTGGCACTAATAAACAGAATAAACAAATCTTTAAAAAACGAGACAGAAAAGACAAATTTTCAATAACATGCCTATAATGAAGAAACTCAACTGAGGTTTGTATTAAAATTTTAATTAGGGGCTAGTACTGGCTGTTCTTCCAGAGGACTTGGGTTTGATTCCCAGCACCTACATGATGGTTCACAATCATCTGTAACTCCAGTTCCAGAAGATCCAAGACCCTCTTCTGGCCTTCAGGCAAAACACCCACACACATGAAAAACAAATTTTTTTTAAAGTGACCACTACTAATTTGAAAAAATTTAAGTTTTAGGATGTTTACATTTTGTGCTTCTGTTTCTTTTCATTCATCTCAAAATAATATATATATATATATATATTATAATATTATCACGCTTACAAAACAAACATCAGCTTACTGTCTTAACACTTCTCTAACCATTTCCTATTTTAAGCTGATTCTTGTGTCTTAACTTTAGATACCTATTTTCTAATGGCAAAAGCCTTCCACAACTACCATGACACCCCACCACCACCACCACACACACACAAAAGCTGTTAATACCTATTTCTCTAGACAGCTGACCTGAACAAGGAGGAGCTAATGGGCCCCCAGACTGATAGCTGGGAATCCAGCGTGGGACTGACTCAGACCCCCTGAACATGGGTCTCAGTTAGAAGGCCTGGTTCCTCTGATAGTGGAACCAGGATGGATCTCTGGTGCACAAAAGGTTTTTGGGAGCACATTCCCCATGGAGGGATACTCCCTTAGCCTAGAGGCAGGAAGAAGGGCCTAGTCCTTACTCCAAATGACTTGACAGATTTTGTTGGTCCCTTCTGGAAGGCATCATCCTCCCTGTGGAGTAGGGGGTGAGGAAGAGAGGATGGGACAGGAGGGTGGTAGGGAGCATGGGAGGGAGGGAAAACTGGGATGGATATGTAAAATAAGAAAAATTAATAATAATAATAAAATACCTGTTTCTCTAAGCAACACAATGGTTTTAGCACACAGAGTAAGTAAATTTTGGTAGTCATCGTAGGAAAGATGGGTACGTATGTAATGACTCTAGGAGCAGTATTGACTAAAGACATTTCTAACGAGAATGTACTGACTTCAGAAGATTGCTCTACCTGTCAAAATAATCTCTAAAGGGTCCCAGTCTATAAAGTTAAGAGGGTCTACTAAGGAACAAGGCACAATGGCCAGGGAATACTTCCAAGTTTGCTGATAAGTATGAAGACCATATACCTTCAAGAAGCTGATGTTTGAAGAAAGTAATGAATATTGTTGGCCTGCTTATTGAAAAAATGACTATGTATATGTAATTGAAGAAACTGTGTATAGCACCAATTTCCTGACTTACAAATCCTTGGTGGCATGACTAATTACCTCAATCGAATGGCTTACAATTCTGATTATAATGTTTAGACTTATAAAGTGAGATATGCCCAAGTCTCTAAAACTATAAACGCTGCTTCCCCCAGGACATCACTACTAGCCTGTATACTAGAATTCACGAAGGCCCTCCTCGTACAGATCACATACATTGCTGTCTCTACCTTTAGCAGCAGCACCTCCAGATTTTGCCACAGCACAAAGTGTGAGTTTGGAGCCTTAGGAAAATTCCAATGGGCTAGTTTTCTTTGAGTTAGATATACATTTTCAGTAATTTGACCGTTTCACAGAAAACAATTACCTTTTCCAGAAATAAATATAAACATGTACTATTATGGCTACTTAAATATTTTAAACATACTGAGTAAAAATGTAAAAGATATAGCTTTTTTTTTTCTATCACCTAAGTATTTTTCTCCAAAACATAAGACCCCAAATGCAAACAGATGTTTGAAGAACTGGCCCACAACAAAATGAATATGAATGTGTGTGTGTATACACACACACACTTACAAACATGCATTTAGTTTATGCTTACTTAAGACAGAGTCTTGTGAAGTATGTAAATAAAGTGAAATAAAATAAAAAAAGACACATTTTATTCATCTTTACCTTGAATGGTAGCTGGGTAAATATAGATTTCAATTTGAGACAGGGTGTCACTATGTATCCTAGCTGGCTTTGAATACACACTGACCCACCAGCTTCTGTCTCCCAAGTGCTGGGATTAAAGGTATACACTACTACACCTGGTACATAGTTTTTATTGCACCATATGGACATTTAATCTCTCTATTAGTTAAAAAAGAAAAGAAGAGAAAGAAAGAAAGGAAACGTCTAGAAAGACAGTTGAGTTTTAATGCCACAAAGCTCCTGGGACAAGAGTCAATACTTACAACAAAATCCGATCAGCCCTTGGTCCATCCTGCCTCTGAAGGATAATGGGAGTATGGTACACTTTCATTTCTCCAGTTCCTCAGTTCTGGGCTGGGATTAGTATCTCCCTTTTATAACTTTCAGAGAGTAGTGATGATTTGCCAGCTATTTATAGATATTAACTAAATTATCCTCTATGTTGAGACCAGCACAGGACTGACTCATGTTTCTTAGAATATATTTTTCCATCACAGCCAACAGAGCCAAATATTAGTAATATGAGTAGGAACCAGAAAATGATTAAATGAATGATAGACACACAAGTAGAAAACTATATTAAGGTATAATAAAGGTATTAGATCAATAAGATTTAATGTTTAAAATAAAAATTTACCAACTAACTTCACAGTGATCAGAAAAAATAAACTGGTTAAAAAGTAGAGCAGCATTGCAAAGCATCTTTCAATGCTCGCCACTTCTGGTTTCTTTCCACAGAAGCAATTAAGTGTTCAATAGTCTTGCCTTTATTTCATACTTCTAAAACAGCAATTTCTTTGGAAACATTTCTTCTTGGGCTGGAGAGACAGCTCAGCCATTGAGGGCTAGGCTCAAAACCAAAATTATAAGAAATATTTCTTCTTGACTTTTCAAATTTAGATGTCATCATTTTCCTACTACACAAGTTATTTAATTCCTATCATCTGGGTGGTTTGGTGGTGGGATCTGAACCCAGGGCTTCCACGAGCTCTATCTCAAAGCTATACTCTAGCCCCTTACTCTTCACACTCTCCCTATGAAGTCATAGCAATTTGACTATAGCAGTATTAATGTGGAGTCGCATTCCTTGCTCATCCATCATACTTACTTCCCAGGGAAATTTCTTATTCTTAAGTTTATTTCCCCCTCTATATCCTCACATCAACCCTACATACCCTTTATCACTTCAAGCTGTCAATCAGAACTGTAAACAACCCCCTTTATATGAACAGACATGTCAAATGCTCAGGATTTTTCACTTAGTCTGTTCTCCTTCCCATTGAGAGACCATGGGCTCCCTGATTCCAGGGAGGGATGCTGTTCCCAGACTATGAATTACTGTTTCAAGATCAAACCCACTTTTCTTAGATTCCAACAATGTTACACAATTCTTAATTTCTTCCCTCATTTTGACAGACTACAACATTCAGTAGCTTCCCATAAAGCTGTATAGAAAATAAAAGTATTTTTTGAGACAGGGTCTCAAATGAAAACAGATGCCCACAATGAAGTCAGTATGCTCATACAGACATGTATTTATGTTTGAACACAAATATATAAATGTTATAAAAATTTAGCCTTGATTCAGAATCCCCCATCCCTACCATCTTAAGTGTTGAGAGTATAGTTCTATTCCACTGTCTCTGGGGAGTAGGGGTTGAGGGGTTGGGGGGGGGGATATTGCTTTAAATTGGGCTTCCTTTCAATACTAATTAATATGAACAATGGACAAAAAGGAAATGTCCTGCCTGGTGGGGGTGATGGCACATGTCTTTAATGCCAGCACTCAGAGGGCAGAGGTAAGCAAATTTATGTGAGTTTGGGGTCAGCCTGGTTTCCAGGACAGCCAGGGATATACAGGAAAACCCTGTCGCCCAAAAAAAAAAAAAAAAAAAAAAAAAAAAAAAAATCCCCCCCTCAAAGATCATGGAGACACAAATTATTTAAATCTTCATTAAAAGATGTACTCTTCTCATTCCCACATATGGCTATTAAGCAGTAGGAATGTGGCTATTCTGAACAGAAATGTTTTAAGTACAAAATATACACTGCATTTTGATGAAAAAAATATTAGGATATAAACTGTCTATTTTCTTTTTATACTTATTTATTTTTGGATTTTTAAGACAGGGTTTCTCTTGCGTAGGCCTGGTTGGCCTTAAACTCAAGAGAACTCAAGAAATATGGCTACCTTTGCCTCCCAACTGCTGGGATTAAAGGCACTACACTGCCTGGCATAAACTGTCTTTTTAAAAAAGAACTATTTGTTTTTATTTTATGTGTGGGTGTTTTGTCTGCATATATGTCTGTGCAGTGTGAATGTGCAGTGCTTGCAGGGGCCAGAAGAGGGCACTGGCGCACCACCAGGTCTGAAGTTACAGATGGTTCTCAAATGACATGTGGGTGCTATAGTAACAACCATTACTCTTAACCACTGAGCAATCTCTCCAACACTCACATCGAAATGTTAAGTGACAGCGTGCATGTGTCTGTCTCTATTCTGGCTAATTCAGAATGAGGTTGTATTATACACTTGATTTTAGCTAAAAGGCAGAGAAGGGATACTTCAAGTATACCTCTAGTGCAATCCTTAGCACAATATGAAGAAAAAAAAATTCAGTACATGGTACATGTCTATAATCCCTGAGGTGGGGATGAGGATCCCTGCAGTTTGCTAGAGATCCAGTCTAGCTGCATCAGCCTGCTCCAGGTTCAATGAAAGACTACTTGGAAAAAAAAATGTGTAGAGCAACTGAAGACACCTGATGTTGCCCCATGACTTCTACAAGCATTGGTATACAGGTGCATGCAGGACACACAGATACAGAAAAAAGGACAAGGCTGATTGAAGGGAAAACACACTTTTATATCCTAAGTCTATTTGATGCATTTTTAGATGTATCACAAGCATGCTTTTTACACAAAGGATAAAATGGAAATCACAATTTCAAAGAACTCGAGGATATAATGTATTGTCAGAATCCCTTGGGTCAGTATCCCTTTCTGCAAAAGACAAAAGTATAGATTTACCTTCTCTGGATTTCCAACTCTTCTTGGGATGGGCCATTTTGAACTTGAGCAGGTAGTTGTGAATTTTGTCTAGGCAATGTTGGCCCTATAAGGGAGGGAAACATTACAGATGAATGTTACCATTCTACTTAGCTAGATGGAGGAAATTAAACCATGAGAACAACATAAAACCGTCACATATTAAAAAATGCATCTTCTTTTGTCTAGCAAAATAAAATGTTAAGCTTTACATAACACACAGCAAATGAAAGACTGCAACATAATACTGTCATCATCTTCAGAAGGCTTACTTGAAACAAATGGAAACACCAACAATAAAAGAAAAAAATAAACATTTATATATGAAGAGCTTGAATAAAACAATGAGCACCTGAAAAGGCACCTGAGCTTGACATTCTCTAAGACAATGAGACACTCTGTAACTGTTCATGAGGTGGAGAGGAAGAACTTAAATGAAAAATCAGAATTAAAAAACTCACCTAAATAGAACACTGGAAATGAAAAACAGGAGAGAGAGAGAGCATGAGAACCTCATTACTAGACTGAAGTATGCTAATGCATTTATCAAACTTGCCCAACTTGAGCTGCCATTTCTGTTTCGTGGAAAGGCATTTCCAATACCAGTGAAATAAACATTTGCTAAACTCCCATATACTGTATTAACCTATTTATCTCAATTTTTAGTTACAGGTAATCTTAATAACCTTTCATATGAGGTAAGAAAGACGGGGGAGGGGAAGACCTTGTGTTCACCAACATGACTGCCATGAGAAACCACTGACCACTCATTCCCACATCTATGTATATTGTAGATCCATCTTTAGCATCTTAGACTGTCACTAAGTTATGGGAAGTCTTATTGTCACTGGATATAAAAATTAAGTGAGAGGCATGTTGCAACTAGTATAATATATAGAGACTGACCTAAGGTTAAGCTAGAACTACTTTAATGCACAAAAGTAAAAGCAAGAGTAATGAGTTTTCTTCATTCTCTAAGAAGTAGATTTCTGACTTCTAGTGTGCCACCAAAAACCCCCAGCAGGAATTCTCAAGAGTCTGCAGAGACTGCTATAGGGAAGTAAATAAGTGCTGTGTGTACCAGATCATGTTATAGTGATCTGGGAGCATGCTATTTTATCCTAGTGGAGCAGCCAGCCCCACAGCTGGGAGCAGAGGCTCATCAGGGTGTTTAATACAGTGCTGGCATCTCCCAGGTATAAAAAATAGGAAAATGACCTGAACTCACCTATTAAATTTTTCATTCATCTCTTTACATGCTTTTAGATTGACCATTTAATTTGCCCTCTAATGACAAATTAGATGACAACTGCAGCAATATATTCAATTAGATCTAAGTCTGCTACTTTGAAAACCAACAAAGAAAATATAAATCAACCCCATGTAATTAACAAGAAAAAACAAAAAAAAGTTTTAAAATCAAAGTCAAATACAGACATAAATGAAAGTATAACTTGTCTGATAAATAGAATGTCTGGAAAACTAACACAATGGCTTTTTGAAAAACTCATGCTGCACTGTACTCTAATGCTTACTGTTTTGTAGAGAAAGAGACACACCTGAATTGGGAGGATATGTTTAAGAACCTATAAAATTTAAGGAGTAAATTTACATACACACATTTTAGGACTATAAAATCAAAGTTTAGGCAATGTCAACTTTAAAGACAATTATGCCTTATTTACTTTTAATAATATTGTTTGAGTGTTAAAACTTCAGCCAGTATAAATAATGGGACAGCTGGAAGTCAGTAATCTATCATGCTCACATTTAGAGAAGTATTTCAATGATTCTACTAATGAATTAAACCTGTGTGTTAGCTGAAACCTATAAATTCAAGTCAGAGATGTTAAAATTTCAATCTAACCTTCTTGATATTATCAATTTTGTTCATTTTGTAAAAATAACTCTGGACCCAGCATGGTGTTGTATGCCTGTAACCTCAGCAATTGGGAGGCAACCACAGGAAAATTTTAAGTTCAGGATCACCCTGGGCTATATATACTTACTTACTATCAAACAACAAAACTATCAAAAACAAAAAAACCCCCCTAATAATCCAGATATGACTCATAAAACACACTGAACAGGGAAATTGACTAGTTTAATCCTGGCACATGAGATGAGAAAAACTTCGGAATCCTTTTTAAATGGGAATTTTGATCTAAGAATAACTCTTACAATTCTTTGCTATGTAGCTTTATGATGATGAGCCATTTGTTTATCCAGGCATTCTCAAAATCCCTCCCTTTGGCATTTTTTGACATCTATATTTAATCTGCTTATTTTGTTGTTTTTTTCATCAAAATTGCCAAGCTGTAAAAACTAGCATATTGAAATATATGTGCAATTAAACATAATTAGTTTAAAAACTCCAGGTAAATTATGAACTAGAGGTACACAATTACATTTTCCTTATTGTCAACATTTTAATGGGTTATAAAATTGGTAAGTTGTATAAAAGGGCGTCACACAACAAAGGAGAGCAGAATCCAGGGTTAGGCAAGGCCATGAGCGGCTGTATTTTCTGGAATGTACAGTATTTTTTCAAAAGGGCCACATTCCTAAATGAGTATCTGTATTCTCATAAAATATAAAATAGGTACTTTCATAAGCATCTCAGTGGGCAAAGGACAATATTTTAACATGCATGGTATGGAGGGACGTTATCGGTAACCTTTGTGAAGGGGTAAAAAGGAGAAACCACCAAGGTGCAGAATAAGTGACACTGCCCTAGCCTCCCACATAGAAGAATGGCAACTTCCTGAGGGTTTACTTTATAACCAGATAACTGTTGGTCCTAATTTGCCCAAGGCTAGAAGGTGAAAAGACATGTCTGTGAATTACTTTTCCTAACAAAGACAACATGGCAATGTTGCCAATAAGTATCCTATAAATGATGGAAATCTGATATGAACCCCTCCCTCCAACAGGAATGGCGGTTCAGACTTGCCCTCAATAGAGTTTTGCTTAAAGCACATTTCACTTACTCTCCCCATTTTAAATCTCATAAATCTAGTTCCACATGGACCACAATACAAAAGCAGGTCCTATTACATGTAATCCAATCAAACTTAAACCTGGCAATTAGATTGTAGATGTTACACAAAGTGAAGACCGTTATAATGGAAATCTATTTTAACCTGTTATGTTTTAGGAATTCACCTTTATTAATTAGGTCAAATCACCTCTTTCCCTTTAAAAACAGGTAAACTATCTAAACTATCACTCTACCCATGGGTCTCAAGCTTCCCAAGCACAAAGTTACAGTATCAAGTGTGTTTTCAATATGAGCTGGAGAGAGGCCTCATCACACAAATGTCAGTGATTGCACACAGAAGCCAGAAGAACCCCAGGGAAAAGCACCAGCAGAAATGATATCACTGGTTCTGGGCAACCTACAGTATTAAGCTTCAGACTGGGAGAAGGCAGGAGAGATTTATAACAACAAGTCATAAAATAGGCGCTCACTGCTGCGACCATGAACTGGAACAATCACAATGTAACTTAGGTGACCATGAAATACATCAGAATTTTCTTTTTTCTCATTTATAGTATGCTTGCCTAAACCAGTAAGCATAGAAACTTAAAGAAACTTTATCAACAATACTGAGACACTACACTAAAAATTCTGGATCACATGGATGAAGTACACACACTAACTACATCACCTTACAGTTTTCTCTCACAAAATATTTAGCTAGTCAAGGTATATACAGTCAAAAAGGCATGTGAACCAATAAAAAAATTCAAATAATTTAGACATTTTTTTGAAACTCGGATTTTTAAAACAGGAAGATTCAGAATCAAATAGAAATGAATAATTCAATAATATATACCTGCATACTTATCTATATAAACAATTTCCTTATGCAAATTTACATATATATACATATATATGTGTATGTATATATACGTGTGTGTGTGTGTATATATATATATATACATGTTTATATATAAATAATTGATCAGGTCCATCCTGGGGTGGCTAAGTGACATACCTAATTTAACCATGCAAATAATACATGTATGTACACACATGTATGTTTATGAAGGTGAGCATGACAGAAAACAATCTATGAGCCTAAATTCACTTCTAAGCCACAGAAACCTAACCTACTAAATAGAGGAGGTTGTCACCTGAAACTGACCTATGAAAAAAGTAAGCACACATCTATCTCTACAACATGCACATCTTGAATTCATTCAAGGTAAATAAAGCTCCTTTCAAATAAGGCACATTTACATTACTCAAATCATATGAAAAATGCATATACCTTTTTCACTTAAATTGAACTGAATGTTGTAATTAAAAAAAAAAAAAAAAAAAAAAAAAAACCCTTTTAGGATTCTATTTCTAACTAAATCCTCACTGATAAGCCAACTCAAAAGCTAACTCAACCACAACAAATATCACAACATAAAACAGAAGCTTGCTTTATTTCCCAGATACCACAAACCAGACTATGGCCTAGGAAACAAAAGTTATGGAAATGTGCAAGTCGTATGTACCACAGCTTGAAAAAGTAATGTAAACATAATGTTGCTTACCACAGAAAATACATCGCAAATTAGTGCTGTCCTGGGTAGCAGTAACCTTGCTCTGGGCTGCAACAGACACCTCGATGTTAGAAGCTTCGAAGGACAATGGGGCCATCTGAAGAACTTCACATTAACTAAAAGGTGCTTTGAAATGTTCAAAATGTATTTATACATATGTCCTATCTAGATCCTCATTCTGGAAACTTTATAATTTTACAGCGTAAGTATTTCCTAAGTCATACAATCAAAGAATGCAATCTGCATCTTAAGACTGTATTCTTTAAACCGCTGGTGAAAATGAAGTATTCTAGAAAGTTAAGATATTTCATGAGGTCTACCCTCCCATTTAAAAAAAAAAAAAAAAAAAAAACTGCATTCAAAAAAAAGAAAAAAGAAAAGAAACTCAAGGGAAATATTTAAGATTGATTTAGTTAAGATTGCTCAGTTAAATCAGTTGGGGGAAAAAAACAAAGGCTATCATTTAAAAGGCTATAATATATATTTACTGATATGAGATTTCTTTGTACTTAACAATAACCAAAAAGGTTTACAGAGACACACTTCACTACTGTTTTTTTCTCTAGATATGAATTTGACAAAATGAATTACTGAAAATTCTGTGTGGCCACAACTGGCCATTTAACCTAAATGAGTAACATTAAAATTTAGTTAATCAGGAAATAAATTCATAAATTCTTTTTAGGAAGAAAAATTCAAAGGGTGAGTGGTAACCTCTGAAAAGAGAAATGCTTTATCCAATCAAGGCAATACTCAAAACTGGGAGAGAAATGTTTTTCCTTCTATTAATAACATGCAAAAGGTGCATAAATAATTTCTCAAAAAACCCTTTTCAACAACGAAAAGAGTTTCTTTTCTTATGGGTACCAGCTAGGAAAACAGTTAATGGATTAAATACATGTTGCTTTAAGGAAGAGCACATTAAAGCGAACAAGACAGTACTTCAGTATATTCTTTAAATAAGTCAACTACTGCTAACTACATACAATTCAGAACCAAATCAATTTATATTCAAGGGATTGTCTTAATATGGTAACAATCATAAATAAAAAATTTCATCACTTTTAGCAAGACAACATAATCCAATTAAATCTTAAAGTATTAGATACAGTAGGTACTTCAAACACCAATAAGATTGCTAATGCAAGCTTTGCTAAGTACTTCCACCCAGCCATCTTTCAAAACTGCATGCACAATATTTAAGAGTAATTACATAACCACAGGCACATGAAGACAAGCTCAACAAACTAATGAGATTATACTAAGGGAGATAAATGTTTTAGAAAAATTATGATAATTACATTGTAAATTTAAAGTCCTTTATAAAAATCTTTTTCACCTGTGTTTATAGATACCTAATTATCTGGTTTACCCTTTAGTTCCTTTAATGGGCATTAAATGAGAAAAAAATATAAGGATAATTAAAAAACTCACATGAAAAGCCTGAGAAAATATCTTGTTTCTGACAGCAAAGAAATGGCCCCATCCCATGAGGAATCATTTCAGCAGAAAGTCACCTGACAATTGTCAGAATGCAGGCACCCCTATCACTGCAGACTATTTCCAACCAAGAACTAATCTTTCTCACAACTGAATTACTAAGCAATGTCCCTGCACTTGTCATCTTTAAGCATCTTCTTCCTGGTGACTTTCATTTTTGCTAACAAGAAAACATTGATCTACTTTCTGATAGGGTTTCTTAAATTCTACTGCAGATTGCATTTCCCGAAGATACTAAATTATTCATTCCATCATATGCATAAGGCTAACAGCTTCCTGCTTACTGTTGATGCCATTAACTCTTTCTTTACTACACCTGAGGAGATTATACATGTAAATTCAGTACTACCAGTTTTAATGCTAGCATTCATCAATGAAAAGACACTTTTTAAAAAGAAATTCATACAACAGAAGCTTAATTAGGGCTAAGGGAAAAGGGTGAAATGCAAAGGAAAACAAACCTAGAGCCATGAAAATTAACCAAGAATGTAGAATTTAACAACTTCATGATATTTGGCTTTTGAACTTGTTGCCAATGCTCATCTGTCTCTTAAAGCAATTTGTGAAACAGTAACCCTTCAGGCTTTGCCCCCTGCCCATATTACCCTTTACCATTTAAGGGTTGTTTTTTTTTTTGTTTTTTTTTTTTTTTTAAAAACAAGGAAACAAAAAGTCTTTAAGTGAGTTAATCTGTAATGGATATTACAGGCTTCTTAGCTTTGATCCATATCATTCTATTGTGTGCATTTTATTATTATAATAATTCCTACAGCAGAATTTTAAAACATTTGTGCTTTTAAAAAATTAGCCATTTCTATTATTAATGATTAGCCATCTCAAGATAATTTGTAAAGGCAACACTGTGCATCTCAGCATTTTGTATTTCTAAGGATTAAATAAGATAATGTTTGCCTGATCATTTAAATAAAGCTCTTCATGACCCAGAGGAAGTTAAGTAAAGGCAAAGGCTTGTTCTAAGGCTGAGGTAAGAACAGAACGGAGGCAGGCACTCAAACAGTAGTTACTGCATTTAAAAAAAAAAAAAAAAAAAAAAACAACAGTCCTTAAAACAGACTAAACAGGTTGTATTATGTATTTATGTGGTGACACATGCCTTTAATCCTAGCACCCAGGAGGCAGAGGTGTGAGTGTGAGGTCAGTCCGGTCTACAGAGTGAGTTCCAGGACAGCCAGGACTATATTAAAGAGGAAAGAGGAGGGGTGGAGGAGGGGAAAGGAGCAAAGCAAAGCAAAGGGAAAAAATAAAGAGGCCATGAATTTGAGGGATTGGGGGGAGGGGTTGGAGGGAGGGAAGGGGAAAATGACATAATCTATATTTTAATTTAAAAACATGTAAAACCCTAAAAACAACAACCAAGTTCCAAACTGCAGGGCAATATTCAGAGACATGGAATTATAAACAATAAATTTGTTCAAAGTACTTTAAGGCTGCTTTTTTGTTTTATAAGACATGGTTTCTCTGTGTAGCTTGGCTGTCTTGGAACTTGCTCTGTAGGCCAGGCAGGCCTCAATCTCCCAAATGCTGGGATTAAAGGTGTACACCACTCCTGCTAAACCAATGTTTCACCATTAAAACACTTTTACATCATTATTTCAAATTTTGTTTTGAAACATGTATGTTTAATGAAAGAAAATAATCTATGGGAAGAAATGGAGCACTGTGTAGTTATAACCTCATATGAAAAACCCAACGTCATCTAGATCTCTCATTTCTTTAATCTAGAGATGTATGTACATATGTACATACGTGCCTTCCTCTCCTTTGCTACCAGAAGGTAATGTTCCTTCAACTTAGGGCTTCAAACATACTTTTTAAAAAAGAAAAAAGTCATTTACTTTTTTAAAAAGAAAAAAAAAAAAAGACTGCAAACAATAGATAAATTGCAGCATTTATTACACGGTGCAGGCCCCTCAGTCCACTATGTTTTGTTAGTTCTTTATTTTTTAACCAAGGAACTACAAGACTATTTGTAGCTAAAGAAACTTTAGGGGTCAACTCAACTAGATGCTCAGGGGCCTATAATTTACCAATCCTGTAATATCCTGATATTCTAGAGACATCATTAACCTGTGCCTCCTCATTCATTTAACTGGTTCTTTTTCCTAAGCACACATCAATACCTATACATCAATCAATCAATCGTGTTTCCTGCCCTTGATACAGGTAGAGCATTTTCTTAATTAGAGATTACAGGGGAGGGCCCAGCCCATGGCGGGTGGTGCCATCCCAGGTCCTGGGTTCTATAACAAAGCAGGCTGAGCAAGCCAGGAAGAAGTTCCCCCCCATGGCCTCTGCATCAGCTTCCACCTCCAGGTTCCTGCCCTGCTTGAGTTCCTGTCCTGACTTCCTTCAATGACGAACAGAGATATGAAGTACAAGCCAAATAAACCCTTTCCTCCCCAAGTTGCTTTAGTTTTGGTTTTATCCCAGCAATAGAAACACTAAGACAGACCTTGTCTCCAAAAAAAGCAAAAAAAAAACAAAACAAAAGACCTGCAAACTTTTCAGAAAACTCAACTTGTGTTTTTTCTTGTGAATAATCTTAGAAATTACACTCACAGAAATAGCAAGTCTACCTCAACAACCATTTTTAGTAACTTTACACAAGTAGCACGCTCTATTTGCTAAATTTATTTATCAAACCCAATTCCCAAGCACCTCTTTGTGCAGTATTTACACTGCCTTGCAGATATGTCAACCAAGTATTATCTTCTCTATAGTCTCTAAAGACACTAAGGTGATGTTCCCTAAAAATCAGACATGAATGCAGGAGACTTCATGAAGAGTAGGATAAGCTCAGTTGGGGAGGAGTGCTATGAAATGCTGTCTTTCTTCCAGACCTGACGTAGCGACTGTACTTATACCACACTGCAGCTAACAGTTGCCAGCCAAGGTCAAGGCAACCACATCGGACAGCATTCCAGCAGCAAGCACTAACAGGACTCAGTGATTAAAACAAAAGACATGAAGGTTGGAGAGGGACTGCTGACAGGACAGTACAGTGAGGATGTTATGTGGAGGGAAATGCCCAAGATACATTGTATATAGGTATGAAGCTGTTACAAGATATAAGAAGTTCTAAAACAATTAGACAAGTTATAATCAAACTAATAGCTTTCCCAAGTACTCAGATGCTCAGAGACATAAAATTATATAATATATAATAATTATATAAAATTACAATGGTATGGTTTATTGTAATTTACATACATAAAAAGAATTTATATACTACAAGGGGATAAGGGGGTGTAGAGGAAGTCAGCCAGCTGTGGTAACACATGCCTTTAATCCCAGAACTTAGGAGGCAGAGGCAGGCAGATCTCTTGAATTTGAGACCAGCCTGGTCTATAAAGTGAGTGCCAGAACAGCCAGGGTTGTACAGAAAAACTTTATCTTGAAAACAAAAACAACCCCCACCAAAGTAAAATCATAAATGTACCAAGTGCATAGAAAGCAGAGAGCTTTAATTTTTAAAGGGCAGAGCTAGAAAAAATAAATGGTTATTACCCTAAAGAAATGGTAGTTTCACACCTAAAAAACAATTTTTTGAATTGAGTATGAATAAGGCTACCACACTTACACTATCCCTTTCGCTACTAGAGAAGTAGGTGGTGGGTGGGTGGGTGGTGGTAAAAGATGGAGAAATAGTAAATACCCTCTTCTGATCTGCAAAGTACCACTGCTAAATGGCAGCTCTTGTGATTCTTTTCTATGGGGATGAAAGAAAATAAATAAAATGAACAGAGCAGAGGGGGAAAAATGATAGAAACAAAGGTTTCTATGTTGCAGGCAAACCTAGGGGTATCTACCTATTAAAAATATAGAAAAATAGGAATAAATAATTCCTATCCAATAGATAGCTTTCCTGCTAATGTAAAACTGAAGCAGAGAATACATAAACTCTGTTAGCAGCGGTTCTCAAGACTTCTCTCAGGGTTTCTCTGCATAGCCCTGGCTGTCCTGGCCTCCAACTCACAGATCCACCTACCTCTGCCTACAGAGGTTTACAAGGATAAAGACATGCACTGCCATGCCTGGCCTACACCTACCGGAGGGCTTTGCTAAGAGGAGATCTGTTTCTGCTGCCTCTACTCTGGCAGGGTGATCTACTGATGACATGTGTATGACCACCACCATGATGTCACTGGTTACAGACCCTCACCAGAGTCCAGCAAAAAGCTTGTGCTATATATTCCCAAAATGGGCTGAACTGTTGGCGAATAAACTTTTTTCATAATGCAGATACTCTTTGATATTTCACTGCAGGAAAAGGGGCTGAAATAAAGCCCTCTGATATGTAGTTTCACAGAAGGCCCAGAACTATTCTTTCCTTTGTATTCAATATGCTGCAGTATGTTGTTTTCATTGATATATAATAAAGAGATTTTTTTTTTTTAATGGAGCACTTTGGAGAGATCTAGACAGGAACTAACTACCTTAATTGTCCTTAAGCCACATTTACTGAATCCCTAAGTGAGGGTTTTAAACTCAAGATTCCTGATTCTACCTCAGGTTTAGCAAAGAAGAAAATCACAGTAAGACACAAACCCAGAGCAATCTAGGTGATATGACAGTCTGCACAGTGTAGACTGGCTAACTTCATTACTTATCCACTCAATTTCTCTTTTAATATCTAAGAAGAACTAGACATGAAATTATTTCAAATATAAGTCAATACGAATGATAAAAGATAGAGCTAAACAGAACAAATGAGGACACTGGCATTTAAGAAGTTCTTGAAAACCAGAAACTTTCTTATCCCAATTCTAGTCCACAACGGCAATTACTTATTGAGGGTAAATGGGAAGGCCAAGAATAGAAGCTAAAGTGAGGAAAGGGAAACACACAGAAAACAGCCTTAACATAGTTTAGGCCTAATGCACGCAGTGCAGGTGAAGATACCTAATTATTCTCTTTGGGAAAAACTGAAACAGTCACCCAAACCATTTTCTGATTGATTGAAAAGGTTAATCACACTGAAGGGAAAATTTAGGACTTGGAAGTATATAATGGATGGGACAGAGAAGGTAAAAGTGATTCAGTAATTCCTATTCTTCTTCAAAAGTTAGATATTCTCTCTCAAAAAAAAGATTCTTGTTTTGTTTTTTTCTTTTGCAATTTGGCCATGTTTTGTCTATGCACCATGTCGTGCAATGCCTTTGGAGACCAGAAGGGGGCATCAGGTAACCTGGAAATGGAATTAACAGATAGTTGCTGGCTGCCATGTGGAGGCTTGCAACCAAATCCTAGACTTCTGCAAGTGCTTTTAATTGTTGTGCTATCTCTTACTCTTTGTCAAATCTTTTTAACTTAGTATTTAGTGTGACTCTGTCCAAATTAGTTGTATGGGTAATATTAACCTTTGTTCTTTCACAAGCCACTGAAAATTAGTCAGTTCAGGAACTGTGGCTATAGTGTACCTATCAGTATCCTGTGAAAACCCTAAGACCCTGACATACTTAAAATACCCTCAATGCTAATTAGAATGTCTTGTTATTTCAGGTTAGATTATCTCTACAAAGAGCCCAAAATTTTATTTCCTTTTTCTATTTTCATATGTACCCATGTGTGGGGTCTATGTATATGCAGGTTCAAGGTCAGTATTCTTAGATACAACGTTCTTTCTTGTATTATGGTCATGTTGAGTTTTAAGAGTAGGACACTGAGAACACCATTTTTCTCTAAATCCTCTTTGCATACACACATGCACTCAAACTTTTCTTCGGACAATAATTTTCTTCACAGGGGGTAAAAGTAAAGAAGCCAGAGGAGATCTGACAAACTTTTTATTCTCAAAGTCACTTCACATGAAATTTTGTTAATTAGCCTACAAAATCAACATTTTATACTTTAAGGATTCCAATAGCCCCCGTGTCATCTAATTCCCATGCCACATGGTCAGTAAATGAGGAAACCACTCTAGAGGATGTGACCTGCCACCACCCCCAAGATGGGACAAAACTAGAAACTCAATTCCATTTTCAAGCTTTTCCACTAAGTTACATTGAAGGTCTGAAAACTTTACTAAGGGACATTAAAAAAAATGCAAGTAAATTTTTTTTTTTAATTTCTTTCTCATTCTAAACTGGCTTCCCCCACCCCCAGATGTCTTTTTTAAAAGAAAACACCTTAGAGATTTTGAATTGAAAGGAGGAAAAATGTAAAAAGAAAAAAGAAAAAAAAAAAAAATCACCAGGCAGTGGTGATATACAGCTTTAATCCCAACATTCGGGAAGCAGAGGCAGGCGGATCTCTACAGAGCGAGTTCCAAAACAGGCCTCACAGCTACTAAGAAAACAGTGTCTCATAAAAAGCAAATAAAAAATAAGAAACTCAGCCACTATAAAATGAAGCTATCTCCTTTGTGTATCCCTTTCTAAAGGCAAAGGTCCAACTCTCCACGCACATGTGCCTACCTGGAAACTGGGAAGGACACTAGACTAACCCAGCACCACTGTAAAAATGGCTGATTTATAAGTGGGGAGATGTGAATATGCAGGATATTACATGCTGTCCATCCCAGGGAGCAAATACCTCCACAGTAAGATCACTTCAGGAAACCTAACACAAAGCAAAAGCACCATCCAAGATTAGCATGGGAATCCTCTCCAGTCCAAATGTATATGATTATCAGAGTGTTAATGAAGTTCCCTACATACAGTATGGCAGCACTAACTTCATTATCCACCTAAAGCCTCTTCCCATTCTGTCTACCTCTGGGTCGTAGCACCAACTTCACCAGTGATCCAAGCTAGGTGCCTGGATATCATCTGGAAACATCATTTACTCCTTCCTCTGTCCCAGCCAGAGGAGGCTGAATCTGAAAATAAGATCAAGGAACAAATGCTGTCTGGCTATAGGTCCAAGTTCACCACTCCTGTACTACAGCACAAGCCTGACTACCCACCTGAGGGCAAATGATAGAATGAGCCTCAAGACACCACCAGCCCCCTTCCAACCTTTCTAGCCTTATCTGTTAGGATTTATGCCCCAGACCATACAAGTTCTCATGCTCCAACCACAACATGGTCTGTTTACCATATGTCACATCCCTCCCATGACAAGCCCATGTTTGCAAATTTTGCTCTGACCCTAGAATTTTCTTCTCAACAATCCAAGATTTCATTTCAAACCTTATTCAAGAACTATCCCAATGTTCCTGACTTTTCTAGATAGTTATAGGCCAGGTGTAAAATCCAGGAAGAAAAGGGATGGGCTTTATCATATCGATGTTCTTATAGGTGGCTATCAGCCCAGTATAATTTTGTGATTATAAGCTTAGTGTTGCTCTTATTCATATCAGCAACCTAGGAGACTAGAAAGTAAAACTATCACTAGGAACAAACTATTTTAGGGCCCAGTATAATAGAGCATGACTTTAATCCCAGTACTTGCAAGGAAGAAGCAGGAAGATCTCTGTGAGTTCAGGGCCAGCATGGTTTGCACAGAAAGTTCTAGGACAACCAGGCTTACACAGAGATCCTGCTTCAAAAAAGAAAAATGAAAAACCTCAAGAATTTCTGGAAATATTCTGAGGTCCCAAGTATACCATAAAGATATTATATAATGCTAAGAATATTGCCAATGCTTACACAGGAAGTAATGTTACGCCAGATTTATGTTAAAATAATTAATAGAATCTCGAAATGTATTATAAATCTGATGAAAACGACAATCGTACTGTTATTCCTGGCTATGTTTTCATTCACAGCAGTTAAAAGACAAAACAAACCCAGTCTTTTATTAGTTAGTGGTAAAATAATTAAGGTTTTTCTTTTGGTAAGCTATGTTTAATCGTGGTTGAACAAAAATAGAATAGCTAACTGGCATAACATTTTCTTTAAAAAAAAAAAATGGGTTTAAAAACACATTTCCTATTTCCAAATGATTCAACCCTTTTACAACAAGGTTGTGCAAAATTACCTCGGCCAACCATCAACAAGATTGACACTATAACTTATATAATCCATTGCTATTATCTACAGAAGCCTGCAAATATACTTGATAAATACAGAAATTAAAAAAAAAAAAAAAAAAAAAAAGGTTGGTCTGCACAATGTATTTAAACTGAGACAATTTCCATTGGTGAAAAGTTACACTGTAGCATTTGGTAAAGGCAAGAACATGTGATTCCTTTTTTTTTTTTAATTCCAAATATAACTCACTGTATTTAGCACCTCCTGTACTTTCCAGTATATTAGATAATTGCATTCCATGTTAAAAACAAAATAAAGGAAAACATTCCTGCCACCTACCTTTTCATAAAAAAAAAAAAATACTGAAACTATTAAACATATATGAGTGTAGCTTGTGAAGGTTAGAATGACTAATACAAAAATTACTCATTTCTTAATTTAAAAAAAAAAAATTGAGGACTTAGAGGCTTTGAAGAATGGCAACAAAAGCAGGGAGAAATGTAGTCATTGGTTTGGGCAAAAAGAGAGCTCTGTGGCCAGGCAGTGGTGTCACATGCTTTTAATCCTAGCTCTCCAGAGCAGAGAAGTCAGATCTCTATGAGTACAAGGCCAGCCTGGATCTACAGAGACATTCCAGGACAGCCAAGGCTACACAGAGAAACCCTGCCTCAAAAAAAAAAAAAAAAAAAAAAAAAAAAAAAAATAAGAGACGTAAAGACAGACAGTGTTGTAAATAATGCTCTGGAGAGCCATATAATACCAGTGGCTGAGAGCCCTGCCCCACATTAATCAGAACACTCTCCCTGCCCCAACTTTTGGTCCATTTGTACTGAGCTTCAGAAAAGAATTCCATCTGAACAAAGACACCCGTGACCTTAAAGTCTGAGAATCACTAAGAAGGATTAACAGATAATAGCAATCTGAATCTTGTGTGATACCGACCTAAAAGCAGTAACAGTGAATACGATATAAAGTAGTAAAACAGGCTGAGGATGTAGCCCAGTAGTAGAGTACTTGCCTAGCATATATAAGGCCTTGGGTTCAGTTCAATCCCCAGCACCATGGGACGGAGGGGAGGGAGGGAGGGAGATACACAAGTATAAAGAATAAGACAGAAATGGAGAGTAATATGACCAAAATACATTATGTGTATATTTGTAAATATCAACATCGCACAATTCATTATTTGGTACAAATAATATATACCAATAAATTTTAAAAGAACAACAAAAAAAAAATTAAGCAACAGGCAGACTGGTGCGTAAAATTTCTCTGCTTTCATGGGTTAAGTTTGTTCTTTTGATTCTGGTC
Source organism: Phodopus roborovskii (assembly GCF_943737965.1). NCBI lineage: Eukaryota > Metazoa > Chordata > Mammalia > Rodentia > Cricetidae > Phodopus > Phodopus roborovskii. The sequence continues at coordinate 50,965,998 of NW_026126433.1, forward strand.
AATTGTGTTGGGTTACTGTTTACAGGAGAGTCTGAAGTCAAGCTTTTCCAACAGCTTGGATTAGCAGAAGGATAGCAGATGATTTCAACAGATGATCTCAACATATGATTTTCTTTCTTTCTTTCTTTCTTTCTTTCTTTTTTTTTTTTTTTTTTTTTTTGGGCTGTGAACCCCAAGTAAAGAGCTTTGGCAAGGGATGCTAAGATCAGGCTGCTATGCAGTATTGTTTGGTATATTTGTTTAGGTGGATGGGAGGGGCCAGCACAATACTAGGTAAAGGACCTATCTTGCTGTGACAATCTGCACAAGAAATCACATCCCTTTCCAAGGAAGAACACTCCATATGCCTTTTGAGACAGGGGCTCTCTGTAGCCCTGGCTGACCTTGAACTCACAAAGATCTCCCTGCCTCTTTGTCCCAAGTGATGGGATTAAAGATGACACTCCAGATTCTTAACATTTATTTCTACCCATGCTTCCACTTTATGGACAATTAATGTCATCAAAATTCACAAATTGGTATTTATAATAAAAATTTCCTAAATAAATCATGCTATCTGTAAAGTAATGTTTTGTTTTCTCTGAGAATGAACAAGATAGAAAGAAAAGCTTCACTGTTAATAACTAGGTCCATGACAGAAATTTCAACCAGTTTATACTACCACAATTGAAATTGTGAAAAGAGAAGAGACAATGTATTATCAAACTTATCTGTAACCATAATCTTATATATTGTACACGCCAAAAATGCTTCTACAGCAAGTAAAACCATTGATTTCCCTATTTGCAAACTTTACATAACTCAAACAGTATTTCTTAATGTCTGTTGCTTTGTAAGAAATTGTAATTTGAGTTTCTCCATATTAAGACTCAATTTCCAATAATCAGGGTCAGAACAAAACCAGTACTCGCCATTTGCATTTTGAAAACAAACTAATATCACTCAATGATAAAAAATAGTATTTTCAAAATACCAGTAAAACAAAAACCAACATCAACAATAATATGAACTATAAGTGACATTTAGTTCTTAACTGGACCTCCTTTTTGAGAGCTGAAAAATTAAAAATGGTAGTTGATTCCAAACACAGGAAAATAGAAGCTGCTATGAACACACTCTTCAAATTATATAACTGACCTATTTAAGATATAGGAATCATGATTCCAGTTCCTTTCCCAATCATTGCAGTATAAATATATTCCTATAATATATGCTAATAAAGTACTGGTACCGACAAAAACAGTATAGTGATGAGGAGAAATGATCTACATGAGGCCAGACTTAACTATCTTGGTTTTGTACTAAAAGACAAATCAGAATAAGTTCCAGTGGTTTAGTTTCTCAAAATTATGTTCCTTATAGACACTGATTTCGTCCAAAGAGAATTTGATATAAAACCTTCTTCAAGATCCCAAAATGCCTATTCCTTTAAAACTCATTCTTAAAACAGAGGAATTAGTTGCCTTATTCTTTTTTATGCTTCAATTATTTTCAGAGTAAGATATAAGTAACATTTATAATGAGTTTTTAGAATTCTATATTGTCAACAACGTATCAATATTTCATCTGGCTATAATACTCCTCATTGATTCTACTCATAACATTTATATCATTAAAATAACTACCAAAACACAACAATTTATATTTGTATTTTTTGATATTTAACATTTTCTTTTAAAATTTATTGCATGAAGCCAACAGAAATTTAGTTTATCTCTGACATAAAGTTTCAAATACTTCAGCTTTTTAAAACAAATTATTTCTATTCTTTTAAGCAACATGTAGTTTAAGAATCCAATTATGACTTTGACCAGTGAGGGCATGCCTCAAATTTCAAAACAACTTTTAGGGCAGTGCTTCCTAGCCAGCAGGTCATGACCCCTTTGGGAGTCAAATGACCCTTTCACATTGAAAAACACTACACACACACACACACACACACACACACACACACACACACCAGTAGCCAAGTTTGTTAGGAAGTATCAAAGAAAATAATTTTATGTGTGGGTGTCATTACAAAATGGAGACCTGTATTAAAAGGTCAAAGAATTAGGAAGGTTTAGAACCACTGTGTTATAGCCAGGCTCGTACCCATTAGATCTTATTCTAATGTTAAATCCTTAGGATCAGCAGTAGGTTAAAAATTGTATTTTAGAAACCTATGTATTTCTTCATAAAAAGCAAATAACATGACTGAAATACCAGCTACCTGGGAATCAGAAGACAGGAGGCCAGCCCTAAGTGAAGAATTTGAGGCTAGCTTGATCAACATAGAGACCTTGTATCTCTGATGGCTCCCATGTCCTAGTATCAAAAATTACGTTTTAGGACAGGATGGACAAATCTAAACAATTTCAAATGAGTTTTAAGAAATAACTAGACTAAGCTCACAGGATTATGCTTCAAGAAGATACTTCTAACATAAGGAAGAGTTCACATTTTGTGGAAAATAACTTAGGAATTACCTTAAATATATATACGACTAAAAAGTTGACAAGAAAGGTTTGCTTTAACATATACATAGCATTTCAGTTGAAGAATACAGAGAAAGCACAGACACTTTACCTGCTTCCTGTGAATTTAACACTTCTAAGGCATGCATCATGGCACTTGCGAAGACATTGGCATCCTCTTTGCTGCCAAAGTTGAGACCATACACCTGTCTAGCATCCCGCCATTGGTGGAAAGTCTGTGTAGCTTGATTGTACTTTAGCCCTTTAGGAATGGCACAATTTATCACGACCTAAAAGACAATGATTTAATAAAGTCAGGATGATTGATAATTGGAAAAATAATATAAGCCAAGGAAAATCCTGACTGTGGGTTATTTATTAAAACCGGTTCCTAGCAGACTTTTTTTCAAAACTAGTTAGAACAATTACCTCAGTAAAAGCAAGTCTACAGAAATGAGTCTGACAAAACTTAAGGTATCCTAGAGTTACAAAAGGCCTGCGTTAAAATAGTAAATCAACAAAACAAAAACAATCCACCTCATTAAATACACTTGAACATGTTTGCTGAAAAACTACAAACACAAAACTGGAAAATTAACTGTAAGGGGCCCTCTTGACTCCCCCATCCTGAGGATTTGAGAAAAGCAGAGTTACAGAACCCATGTTCAGCTGGGTGGTGGTGGCGCATGCCTTTAGTCCCAGCACTTGGGAGGCAGAGGCAGGCAGATCTCTGTGAGATGTACCCATCCTCTATCCTCATATTCACATGAGAGTCCTCTGCTTGTCAGTGCAATGGTGGTTTGTTCATTTTCATTGCTTTATGAAACATTCCTTTGTATAAACTACCAATCTACCCGTCCCAATCTACCCATTATTGTACTAACATTTTTCTGCTCAGAATTTGTGGCTTCCACAAATGACTTTAAAATTCTACTAAACATCACCTGTTATACACAGGAGTTACACTGAACATGTACCCACAAGTGGAATTAACATAGGTCGTGTGCATTTCACTTTAGTAGAAAAAACTACATGTAGCTTTCTAAGTTTGTCCTACCATTCATTTACTCTTCCAGAGCAGTGTATGAAAATTTGTATAGCTCCATATACTATGCAGCATTTCTACTGATAATGTTAGTCTTTATAGCAATTCTGGTGTGTGTCTTTGTTTTTGGTGTACATTACACTACTCTGCTCACTAATGAGATTTAGTACTTTTCCAAGTTCTGGAAAAACTTTTAACTTATTATGTTGTGTGTGCATAATGGGGTTAGGAAGAAGGCATGCATGTCATGGCACATGTGTAGAGGTCAAATGACAACTTTGTGGCACTGGCTCTCTTCCCACCTTTATGAAGATTCTAGGGATAAAATTTAGGTTCCGGGGCTACATAGCATGTGCCTTTACCCAGTAGATTACACATACATAGGCTCCCTTTCTGTGTTTTATTTTCTTCAAAACATTTCTATTGTGAATTCCTCTGGTTCTTTTTTCTCTCCTCTGTGATCCATCTTTTTCTCCACATATTATCCCAAAAGGGAAGGTATTCATGCGATAAATATCTTGTGCCATTCCATAACTTGCCTACTCACTCTTAGTGATGTTTACTTTCTTTTATTTCAGATTAGTAATACTATTTTCTTTTAATGTTTTTTGTGTTCTGCTTAAGAAATATTTCTCAATCTAAGTAATGAAAATACTATCTCATTTTGTCTTATAGGAGCTTTATTACTGTTACCACTAACATCTGTATCTCTAGTACAACTGGAATTAATTCAAGCCTATGGTATGAGATGGGTTCTGAGTCACTTCTATAATCAAAGATGCAGGCCTATCAATAGTCACAAATTGTGTTTTGTTCCACTGGTAAACATATCAAGTATTTGCCCAACTCTAGTGTCTTAACTACTGAAGCTTTCTGCTGTAAAACTTTGTTTTACTCTGTTCCGCATTACTACTTTAGCAATTTTGGTTTTCTTTGTATAACACTACCATTTACACTCTCAATGTCAATTTCCAAATTTAAGACTGCACTGGGAAAAAAATTAAAAAGGGCAGGGATAGCACATGCCGTAAAACTCAGCACTCAAAGGAGGCAGAGGAAAATGAATCTCTAATTTTACAGAGTGAGGTCCAGGACAGCCAGGGCCACACAAAGAATCCCTGTCTCGGGGGGAAAAAACAAAAATAAAAAAGGCTGCATTGAAGCTAACAGAACAATTTGATCACTAATGCCAGGGTTATCTCATGAGTATCATGTATTCCTTATTTAGGCTGGCCTTAACACTCAATGATTCTCTGTATATCTTGAGTACCTATTGTAAATTTGTCAGGTATTTGATAAAATATTGTTATTTAGTTTTAAAATGTTCTCTATAGGCTCATGATTGAACACTTGGTGCCTAGATGGTGAGACTGCTTTAAAAAGCTGTAGAACTTTCAGGAGGCTGAGTATTTCTAGAGGAAGTAGGTCACTGGGGGAAGCCCTAAAGATCTACAGCCTGGCTTCACTTCTGATTCATCCTCTGCTTCCTAGTTGGCAATTGGATGTGACCAGTCACATCCTTCTGACTTAAGTTACTTTAGTCATTGTATTTTATAACAGTGTTAGAAAAGTCACTAAGACACTATTGTAAACAGTATCATGTAAAGTCATTTAGTAACTCAGATAAAAACTACTTTAGACACAACATACCAAGAGCATTTTTAAACTTATTTCTTGATTCTAACCTATTAGTAATCTAGGATTTATTTATGTTCAGGTTTCTTCCCTCCAAATACATAACCATGTTACCTACAACTAACTCTTTCATTTCTTCTTTTTAATCCTTGTATATTTTATTTTCTCTTTCTTACCTTAATCTACTTGCTAGACATACAACAATGTTAAAAAGATATGGTTAACACCAAGTATCTTTCGTCTGATGCTATCTTCTGAAGAGTACTGATATTAATTAAGCTTGTTAGGTAAAGATGCACCATAAAATGCTTAAGTTGTGATAAATTACAGCAAGGACATAAAAGAAACAAGCTTGTTGAGAAGATAGGGAAACAAGTCATAAGCTGACTTCACAGACAAGGTCAATACCCTAGCAGGTTACAAGAGTATTCCGGCTGGAGAGATGGCTCAGTGGTTAAGAACACTGGCTGCTCTTCCAGAAGACCTAGGTTCAATACCTAGCACCCACATGTCAACTCATAACTGTCTATAATTGTACTTCCAGGGGATTTGACACCTTCACACTAAAGCAAATAAAATAATTTAAAAACAAACAAACAAAAAAAGCTAACAAGGAATTTTTAAAAAATGTTGACCAGGCTAAAAAAAAATTAGGTTCATGTTAGATGAAACATACCATTTACATGGACTCAGATTGCACAAGATCATAACACAGTTTGGGAATATAGTATGCAGGCAAAACATCCATTCATGGAAGAAAGATGTCCAAAAATTTTTAAAGGTTTTTTTTTTTTTTTTTTTTTGCTGTTTTTCAAGAGAAGGGTTCCCTTCTCTTGTGTAGCCCTGGCTGTCTTGGAACTTAACTTACTGTGTAGAACAGGCTTGGCCTTGAACTCACAGAGATGTGCCTGTCCCTTCCTCCCAATTACTGGGTTCGAAGGTGTGCACCACCTCTACCCAGCTAGTTTTTATCTTTTAGTTTTCATTTTGTTCTCCCTAACAGCATCATGGGCAGTACTAACATGACTCTAACCCAGTGGTTCTCAACCTGTGGACCAAGACCCCACTGGGGGTCGAATGACCCTTTCACAGGGATCACATATCAGATATCCTGTATAGCCATATTTACATATGATTCATAACAGTAGCAATATTACAATTAGGAAGTAACAATGAAAACAATTTTATAGTTAGGGGCTCACCACAGCATTAATACTGTATTAAAGGGTTGTAGTGTTAGGAAGGTTGAAAACCACTGATCTAATCTAAGGGACCATTCTGCTGGAAGACAGATGAAAAGTGTAGCTGAACAACAGACAGGCAGTGATGAGTGGAGTTTTGGGTAGAAACTGAGGAGACTACAGACTATAACACAGAGAGGAAATTGAAGCACAGAAGAAAAGGAAAGGCTAGGGAGGAAGAAGGGGACATGCAACAAAGATAAGATGTGAACTAATTACTGGAGACTAGCCCAGAACTATCAGAGAAGCGCTGCATTTTAAATCAGGTATCCTAAGAGTTTCACTGCAACCCATGTCAGTCAATCACTTATGTAAGGGACAAACTACAGTTTCTATTTTCCAGGGAAATTCCTAAATCTCCTCAGACAAAAAGAAGAGGGTTTTCTCTTTGTTCTCTTTTTATGAGATGCAGCCTCTCTGAGTCCCAATTTTCTGCATAAATGCAAGTTTCAAATTGCATGCATGAGAAATATGTCCCAAGCTATTAATACTTTAAAAACCAACTTCAAATTAATGGTTACTGCAGCATCTATTTACACTACATCTTACTAGAAAATTATAGACCTAACTTTAACAAGAACTCACGGGCACAGATAGAATTTAGCTGTATTTTCTCTGCACTTTATAGCAGGATGGCTTTAAACATTACTTTGGATTACATCTTTGGAAAACACTTTACATTGTACTTCATCTTTGTCTATTCTGAATTTAGATTATAAAAACTGGTCATTTGGATGTCCAAATAAGACAATCTAATGAAGAAAAAAAACAAACAAAACAGCTCAGTGAGACTTGATGGATGATAGTTCAATCTCCAGATCCTACAAAGTGGTAAGAGAAACAGACCTTCACATGTGCACGTCTGCACTCACACACAAGTTATAAATGGTTCTGGCAGACCCTTACCTGATGGTCTTGAATCTTTCTGCCCACCACTCTGAATGTATTGTTTCCTGTGTGGTGATATATATGCACTCTGCTGAACCCAGTTGAGCCACCAGCTGGCACCCACTTCTTATTGGCATCATCATAAACCATCACAGCAGCTCTTGCCTGACAGATACTCTGTTCACTGTAAAAAAAAAAAAAAAAAAAAAAAAAAAAAAAAAGAGAGAGAGAGAGATATTTAAGATAAGTGAGGTATGCCATAGAGCCATGAGCCAAGATTAACCAACACTGTTAATAACTAACAGTGGCAACTTATAGTAAGGGTGGAGTTTGGGAACACCAGAAGTATTTTATCCTAGATGTATCTAATTTATTATCAAACTGAGTGAATCTGTTAATACAACTAAACATTAACCACCACCTGTTTAACTATCCAATGGTGACCTGTCTTGACCTGTCTGAAATATTTTCTGCTTATGGACAAAATTAGTTTTATCATTAGGATCACTTAAAGGTCTCTAACAAATTCAGTCAAAGGAGTATCTGTTCTTCCAAACATGGAAATAAAACTATCAACGGCTAACAACATGATTGAGTCCTTCTGTTCCCTTTAGTCAAGTTAATATCCTACACTTGAACATTTTTTCCCCTTTGAAGTATAAGAATAGGGGGCTAGAGAAAGAGCTCAGAGGTTAAGAGAGCTTAATGCTCTCATAAAGAGCACAATTGTTGAGTACAAGCACCCAGACTGGACAACTCACAACCACCTGTAATTCCAGCCAGGAGACCCAATGTCTCTGGTTACCACTTGTAATGAAAGTATTTGTCCAATCAACCAATATCTGCCTCAGGAGACCTCAAGACAACACACTATGTGGGTTTTCCCTAGAACCCTCAGAAAGGGCTAACCACACCCTCCCCAACTCGTGCTTTAATTTTCCATTAGGGACATTCTACAAAACCTAAAATACAAACGGCAACACTGTACTAAGTCCTGTAGTGCTATCTCAACTTTTATGCTGCCTAGAAATTTTCTGGAACTAGAGACTAAAAGGAGGTAAACTAAACTCAATAAGCTTCACTTCTAATAACTCACACAGGGAAAAAAATGTATAAATGTGACAAAACCTAAAGTTCTCATACTTGAGAGAAATAAAGAAACCAGACCCTCACTCAGCCCCATGACAGACCGCAGAAAAGACATGTAAGCCTCTGACTCAGCACATGACACATAGAAAATCCAAAAACCCCCTAGCCTCCTAGATACTTGGTTCATGGGAACTGTTTGGCCACAAAAGAATCTCCAGGGGAAACAAAAACCTCCCCTTGTAGTCTCCAGGATACAGTTCTAAAAATTATTGCTATCTATGAACAACAGGCCACCTGCAAGAAACAAGACAAAGCCTTAGAAACCACAGAAATGTTCCCTGTCAGCACTGGTTAATGAGAATAATCAGTACACAGGTATTTCATACCAAAATATAACTTTGAGAAATTCCCTATTGTTCCCCAAATGTCAATCAATCAGAAATCAACCCATATCTACTGATAGAATTCTGTGATTTCTGTCTGTAAAACCTGACAGGGAACTTGATTCCTGTCATGGTTGGATGAACAATAAACCTCCATTTGTATCAGTGGGTCTGTATCCCTGGGATCTCTTTGAGGATCTTTGTGACTTGGGCACAACAAAGACAAGTCAATGACTAAAGCCTGGGTTGTTGTTCTTTTTTTTTAATTACATTATTGAAAGGTATTTTTCAGTACAGAAATTATAAACTCATTAGTCACAAGAGAAACAAATACTAAGTGACAACTTTATCTAAGTACAGCAAAGATGACTGAAATAAGCAAAGTTTCCTAAGCTTACAAGTGCAGAAACAAATTTACTATGAAATGAAAAAGACAAACAACCCTGTGAATTAATGTAAAATGTTATCTCAAAAAATTAATACTGGCCAGGCCCACACAAGCCTTTAATACAGGTACTTGAGAGGCATAGGATGACAGATCTCTGAGTTAAGACCAACCAGGTTGTAAAACAAGACTCCATCTTTTAAAAAAACAAATAAATAAATAAATGATAACTTCATCAGATGCAACAGTACACACATGTAACTCTGGCAATCTTACGGAGACAGAACACAGGAGACAACTCACAAAAGGTGACAGTCCCTCTACCAACTCTGGCCACAGATGTGACACATATTAAGCCAACAGTAATCACAATTTTTATTTCATGGACTTACAAATCTAAAATAGACTGGGTGAATCAATCAATAAGGAATGGGATGTCAATGTTTTGGTCTATTAGCATCTTGGGTAGATAAGAAACTGCAGAGGGAAGACCATCATAAGAGGTTAAAATGAGGATTTTAAAAAAAGAAAAAAATCTCTAAGAGTAAAAGAGATAGAGAAATGGCTCAGCACTTAGAACAGCTTCTCTTCCAGATGACCCTGATTTCATTCCCAGCAGCCGCCCACAACTATCTGTAAATCCAGTCCCAGGAAATCTGGCCTCTGCAGGCACCAGGCACATATGTAGCACATACATATACATATGCAAAACACCAAATACGCAGGCAAATACCTATACACATTACAAAAATCAAAAACTTAAAATGATCAAGCGTAGTAACTTTAGTTTTCTAGACATTACATTGCTCATGTTTGTATTTTATCTATTTTATTTTAGTCCGGTGAAATCATCGAAGATATGATTTAAAATAAGATGGCTCTGTGAGGTACAGCACACAGGAGGCTGATGGCAGGAAGAGTAAAAATTCAAAGCCAGTCTGGTTACAGAGAAAAACTCTTAGCTAATTATGGCTGTTCTCAGCCACAGAAAGCATTGCTGGTATATATCCAAGAACAGAACATTGCATCTTTATATGCACCATTGACAAACCTCAAAATAAAAACTTGTCAAAATCTTTACATTTTTGAAAATACTTTGGTAAATCTGTTAGGCTACCTTTCAGAATGAAAAATCCCTTAACCACTATTCTTTCCTCATACTTAAAATGTAGAAAGGAGGTTCATTAAGATATACAGATTTAAATCTAATAAATTTTGGTGTGTGATGCTTATTTTGTTTGCAAATTTATAAATATTTATTAAAAATGGTATTCTACCATCTCCCAAAAACAATAAAACATCTGTGTTGTAGAATGTTATTTTAAGGTGTTATAGTTGTTTATGCTCTGGAACATTTATTTAATGATGCTAAGAAAGGATAGGTGTGGGGTTGGCAAGCAGAAAATAAATAGGAGGAATCTGGTAAGAGGAAAGAGGGCCTCCAAAAGAGCAAAATGCCAAAAGAGTTAAAAATAAATAAATAACAAAGCAACAACATTCTGGCATAACAACATGGGCCCAAATTTCCATGTAGGGTCTAAAAAAGCTGAGAAAAATAAAATACAATACAATAAAATAAAGAACATGGCTCCTTTAAGTGGCACTGCCGGTCATTCAGCAGCATTAAGCTAAGTAATAACCTCTGTGGCAACCTGGGTAGCAGACTCCATAGCTAGAAAGATTTAGTGCAGCTCTCAGTCATGAACCTCCCACCTGGCTTTCCCAACCTGAGAAGTGGGCAGAGCCAGCAAACTCAGGCATGTGGAGGAAACAGGTGTAGCTGAACAGTCTAAAGTTTGCTTGGGCTGTCAAAAAAGGCTAAAAGACACACATTTAAAAAAGGTCAAGACGTTAAAAAAAAAAAAAACTCGAAAAGGGTTCCAGTGTGTTTTATAATGTGCAGGAGGCTTAAGAAAGAAAAAACGGGGGAGGGGGTACGGGCAGTCATAGAAAGAAAAGAGTCTGCATAAGATGGGAAATAACAGGGAGTCAGGGTCAGGTATGCTATTGTGTTAATTTTGAATCTTTTTGAATGCTGCTGGGAGACCTGGGATTGTGAACAAGACTGCAAAACTGAACCAACCTAGATACTTTAGGAATATCTTAAATTTAAAAAGTCACAAAGTATATTTTACAAATGGAAATCAAGTCTGTTTTGGTGTTTTGTTCCTACAGGAAACAAGAGGCTATGGATTCATTCCAGGCTGATATGAATCTGGTTTGATCAAGGAGACCTCCTGAAACTTGACAGGTGGTATATAAACAAAGATGGCTGCTGGTCTTTCCAGGACTTGGCTATTATCTCAAATTTTCTCAGGAAGCCCCTAACAATCCCTAAAGACACTTTGTCCACAGATAACAGGACACAATCTAGAGAAAACAAGGCCCACATTCCCAAGAGTTGGGTTGTGGGAGATGGATGTTTGTTATATTTAGGGGAATACAGGATAAAAAAAAAAAAGACAACTACTAATCTCAGATATTTTGCATTAGCACGGAATATAGTGTATTGCTACAAATTTAAAGTTAATTTTGTTACACTGTATATCTGTTGCCACTCTTGTTTGGAGTAATGTGCTTATGCAGTTTATTTAAAAATATATAAATAAGAAATGAAGTTCTATAAGAATTTAACTTGTAGTCACATTAGGTATATTTTTAAGGTTAAATAGATATATTTTAGATAGATGATTTTCAAACGCTTCAAAGACCTATAAAATATAACACTTAAAATGTTTGTAACCCAATTTACTTTATAAAAGGACGGTGGGTGTAGCGGTCTTACCTGTAACAGTGAAGGCAAGGGTATAAAGATTTCACTACATCCATGATAAAGGACAAATGGGTGTTTACTGGGAAACACCTACACAGCAAAATACAAAGAACCATGGGAGTGCTTCTCTGCCCTTCCTACTGGATCTGCCAACCTAAGAGAGAGCCCACCTTATGTTTCCCTCTTCCATCTGCCTGGAGCCACGCCCAAAGGGGTATGGCCACTGTTACAGGCAGGACCGCTTACAGATGGGCATTAAGAAACTTTGAGTTTGCTTTCATTGAGGCCAAGGTTAGCCACTATGCCATGCAGATTGGACATGTAATACACATAAAGACTGCTGAACTTTGCCAAAAGAAGGCAGGACAGTCCATCAAAATTCCTGCTTCACAGAAAAGTTTATCAGATATTCTAGGCCTGTAGGCTGAAGATGGATGCCCCAAGGTTGCAGAGGAACTTTGGGTGACTCTCCAGGAATTCCAATGTGTCTGTCCTTTCTAGAGTTTTGGAAGTTGCTTGCAATGTACTTCCTGTTTACTCAGGTAATATATCATTCTGGGGTTCTTTGGAGTTAAAGACTAGATAGTTATAGCTGCAGTTTTCCTTAGTTATCGTAGAAAGTAATTTAGGTGTAAAACTTTGGATACACTAAGATAGGATAAATAATGCATTATTTTCTCTGAATATGCTAATTACACATGGATAGAATATTGCAAATTAAGTCTTATTGTATATAGTTTTACTATGTTAAAGTTAAGACCTTTCTTTTTTTAGACCAAAAAAGGGGAAACGTTGTAGAGTATTACTTTAAGATGTGTTACATTTGTTTATGCTCTGGAACATTTGTTTAATGATGTAAAGATGTGCCACTTTTAACTCTGAAGCTGTGATTCTTGGCCTGTCTAAGACACCTGATGGCTAATAAAGAGCTGAACCGCCAATAGCAAGGCAGGAGAAAGGATAGGCAGGGCTAGCAGGCACAAGAGAATAAATAGGAGAAATCTGGGAACAGGGAGGAGCAAGATAGAACAAGGAGAGAAAGACATCAGAGGCTAGTTACCCAGCTACACAGCTAGCCACAGAGTAAGAGTGGCAGTAAGATTTACAGAAGAAAAGAAAAAATCCAGAGGCAAAAGGTGGGCAGGATAATTTAAGAAGAGCTGGCAAGAAACAAGTCAAGCTAAGGCTGAACATCTGTAATTTAGAATAAGCCACCATGTGTGATTTATTTGGGAGCTGGGTGGTGGAACTGAGCATTGACGATGATTTGAGATTTTCGTCGTCAATGCTCAGTTCTATGATTGAAGGTGTATATGTTTAGAAGCTCTAGAGCATAGGTATAAAGAGTATAGAACTTTATCCAAGGAACTTGAGTAACTGGTTAGGAATAATATAAAAACAAGGTTTCCATTATAAAAGACTGTAAAAATGCTTTAAAAACTATGACTTCAGCAGACAAACCAAAAAGATTAAAGGTTGATGAGGATGTGACACAATGGAATTATACTAAACAGGTAGACTTTTATAGGCATTCCATGTGACTGATTGAATCATTCGGACCCACTCCTGGGTCCAAATGCCCAGAGAAACTTTAGGGACCTTTAGAAAGGACAGAGGAAGAAGGAGGAAGGGAGAAGGAAGGATGCTAAGGGGGGGGGGGAATGCTTTAAATAAAAATAAAGGGATACACACTAACAAATGATAAAAGTATTTCCTACTCTAAGAAGTATGGCTAACTCTTATATGCAAAAATTTCAGAACAAAAAATTATAACCACAGAAAACTTCTGCAGTCTGAATATATCTCACAGTCCAAATACACACTTGCAGGTTTGTTTGTTTTTTCTTTTCTTTTTAGTTTTTTCAAGACGGGGTTTCTCTGTGTAGTCCTGGAACTCACTCTGCAGACCAGGCTGGTCTGGAATTTACAGAGATCTGTCTGCTTCTCTGCCTCCGCCTTCCCAAAGTAGCAACAAAAATAATTTTATGGTTGGGGTGCCCATAACCTGAGGGTTGCAGCATTAGGAAGGTTGAGAAGAAATGCTGACATGGGGGGCTGCAGACTGACATGGGGGGCTGCAGAGATGGCTCAGAGGTTAAGAGCATTGACTGCTATTTCAGAGGTTCTGAGTTCAATTCCCAACAACCACATGGTGACTCACAACCTTCTTCTGGCATGTAGGAATACACAGAGGCAGAATGTTGTATATGTAATAAATCTTTAAAAAAAAAAGAAAGAAAGAAAGAAAGAAAGAAAGAAAGAAAGAAAAGAAAGAAATGCTGACATAGATCTGAGCACTGGCGGTATGTGTGGAAGGGATTCAGCAGCAAGAAACTCAGGCAAATGGGGGAAGCCAAAAAAAGTGTTGCCAATGAGTAAATGAACATTAAAAAGCTGTGCAAGTCCAGAGTCGTGCATCCTGGGGAGGTGGGACTGGAGGTGGGGGGAATGGGTGCACCTGTCCACTAATCTCTGTCTCTCACTGACTGAGAGCTGCTTCTCAGGGCACTAGACCTCTGGAATTTTAGTTTACCCCAGGGGCTGGCGTGAGCAACCCTTACAAAGATACAACAGGAACAGAGTCCCCTTCATTTGTAGATCTGCCTCCTATGCTTCTTTTACCTTTAGAGACCATTTACCGAGAGTAAATGAGATAAAGATGTGATATCCTACTTGTCTGAAGATCCAAGGATGGAGCTAGCCACTAGCTAGCCAAAGAGTTCTGGAGGTCTGTACAGACAGACAGAAAGTGAGATGCTGCATGGAGAGAATATAAGCAGGAAGAAACAGGAACTCGCTCTGTTTTCCTCCGGGAAGCTAATGAGGTAAAGGTGTTGGCTTGCTCCTTCTTTGATCTCTCAGCACTCTCCTCTCTACCTGACTCCAGGCTTTTATTTTTTAAACCATTAAGAACTCCATTTATATAAAGAAGCAAGGTTTTTGCTACTATGCACTCATAATTACATTAGTGGGCTTACAGGACAAGAGAGATGGTCAGTACTTAAGAGCACTTGCTCTAACTTTTTTGTTTCACACACACTGCAGTGCAGTCATCTGTAATTCCAGCTCCAGGGGACCTAATACCTTCTTCTGGCCTCCTGGAGCACTGTGTACACAAAGTGCACAGATACGCATGCAGGTCAAATGACCGTACTCATACAATGAAATGGAGCTGCAATATGGCTTATTAGCCAACACTGGAATTTATCTGAAGCAAATAACTGCTAACTGTTTAGCTATGACTTTTGAACAATGGTTATAATGTATGGAGATTTAGCTATAACCTAAATATGTAATATTGTAAGCACTGTTTACAACAGTGACAAGATTCAGAAACAAATGTGAGATTGCAACAGGTTGACAAAAATAGAGGAGTATCATATGGTGAAATAAAACAGAGCCCACAGAAATCATGAAAGTATTGGCAAAAAAAAATCAGGTTATAAAGTAATGTATATTAGCTGAGTACAATGGCTCATGTCTGTAATCCGAACACCAGGAGATTAAGATCGTGTTTAGCTACAGTGAATTTGAGGCCAGCCTCAGTTAAATGAGACTGCCTTTAAAAAAAAGATCAAAACCAGGGAAAAAAAATATGTCCCTATTCATAAATGATACATAGAAATATATATACACACACACACATATATACATATTTGTATACAATATGTATATATGTGTGTATGTATGTATGTGTAATGTGTACATTCTCTGTGTACATATTACCAATACTAAATCATTTTTAATAGTATCTGTGGAAGCCAGAATAATGAATGGCTTTATTTCTCTGGAGAAGGAAGAATTGGGATCTACAACCCTAGTATTTTCTACAATTAATGCATTGATTTTAATTAAAAAAAAAAGAAAATTTGTAAATAAAACAACTGCTTTCCACACCATTGAATTTTAAAAGTGAGTTGTGTGTTTGCTTGCTTTGAAGTTTTGCTATGTACTGACTCAAAAAACTACTGTTTCAGATTCCCAAGTAATGAGGATACAGACACAGGCACCACTCTAAGTTTTTAAATCTAAAGGTCTGATTTATTTTTCAGTAAATTTTATACAGACTGTTCACAGTAAAAACCTTCAGCATAGGGCTGATCATGATATGACTTCAGTTGCTCACCTCAACCCAAAACATTAAAGAAAGTATTAAATGTAATTTGGTGGTGAGCAAAGAATATGAACATAAGCCTAAGAGAATTTCAATGCTAACTCTTATTTTCTGGTTGTATTAAATGATTTATAAAGCCTTTAACAGCTTCAATTTCCCGATTTCTAAAGAGACACATGCATCTATTGTGAGAACGAAACTATGTATGTAAAGCCCTTCAAGTACCTGTCATGCACTGGAACACTCACAGTTGTACACACTGACCATTATTATTAGAAACAGCATTTTGGAAATTGAAATACTAATAAAAGAGTTTGAAAACCACAGAACACACACTACCAACTGGAGTACACTCTAACATTTGCTCAGCTGCCAAATAATCTTCATAATCCATGGCACACTTTGAATTACCACAAGCCTCTTCCATTCTTACATGTGGAGAATGAGCCTACATAACTCTGATAGAATCCATCAGACTCAACTCCTACTCTCCCACAGACCAGCAGACTTCCTTTATTTTTACCCACCCTTCAGAACCCAGCTTATGTGAAGGCTATTGTAAGATACAGTGATTACTTCTAACCCTGGGAATTCATGATGGCCTTGCAATTTCTCAGCAAACTATAAATGGCTGTTGTTTACTTAGCACAACTTCATTAACACTAGAATGTAATTCTAACCTCTGGTTTCAATGGCTATAAGTTCATAAGAGATGATGGAGCCAGGTGTAGTAAGAAATTCATGTTATCCTGGCAAGAAGGAGGCTAAGAAAGAAGCATGAACTACGTATGTACAGCAAGATTCTGTTTTTTTTTGTTGTTGTTGTTTTTGAAAAAAGGTTGAACATGAAATCTTCAAAACTGCCTTCTGTTAGTCATTAATGTGAACAAGGTACTAGTATATATAATATTCAGTAGCATTGAATACTTAGTCCTGCTAAATCACAACTCAAATTTCCCATTTTTAAGTACAACTACTGGAAGAAAGCCTGGTTTTCCTATTACTCCAAGGAAACTCTTAATTTTCCAAGAGTATTTCTTGGACACTGACGATTCCAGACCAGATATTTATAGTCTGGCAAGTATCATTACATTTACCAGCTGCCAGCTTCGGCTCAGAACTACTTTATAAATTGGGCAATTCTGTCCTGAAAAGCAATTTATCTACTACAGCTGGGAAAACATGCTTTTTGCCTTTTTCCATACACAGTTTCTCCATTAAGAGGAGGAACTTGGCCCTTCAAATGAGGTTCAACATATTTTAGTTCCCAGATTAGCTATGATGGTTACCATACAACATAAATTCCAAAAAAGATTTGAAGTTTGAAACTGAGCAGCACATAGTAGACCTTTCTACCCACATACATCGAGTAAGTCTAAAAGCCCAGGAACACTGATCGCAAACAAGCTTCTTAGAAGTTACTCATTTCACATTAAGATACCATTATTTTGTAATTTACCCCATTATATAACCTGTTTTAATATGAAGGCATCCCTAAAAAGCTTTCAGTAAAACTGGCATTCCATGTGGATAACCCACATCTGTCTATAGTTAATCCTGAGGCAGATGACAAGTACCCTAGAATGCAAACACAAAAGCATCACAAAGAACTTAAAAGTATGAGTAGGGGAAGTTAAATCCTAAGGGGACTGCTGGGTAGTAGATAATGCTAATGGGTCTGTCCCTGACAACAGAAAAATAGAAAATGAAGCATGACTTAGCAATCACCAGCCTATGATGTTCTGTACACACAATAGCAGTATTTGGAAGTAATGACAGTGCAGGATAATTGAAGACAATCACTAGCTATAGTCTAAAATTTTCAGCCAAATATAAACTGTATGACATTCCTGAGGTTTGACAGTTTCATGCCCTGTGCTCCTATAAAACATTCAAATAAGATACAATGTTCATTAGTACATCTTTTTTTAGTTAAGTTTTAAAAAGGCCTTAATAGTGGGCTTTTCTGGTGATGTCAACAAAGGGGTTGTCAAGAGGCTGTCAAGAGACTGCCTGCTGGAATCTAGTGCAAGTGATCAAATTGATGTCCTTCAAAAATATACTATCCTGTATTCTTATGTCATAAAATGCAAAAGTTCTCTTTTCAGTCTTAGGAGAAGCTGAAGTCAGAAACTGTGTTAAAGCTAGAAACTCAGAGATGCTCTCTCTCCACACACACACACACACACGCACGCACGCACGCACGCACGCACGCACAGTTTCACACTGTAGCTCAAGCTGGCCCAAAACTCACTACTCACTATGTATCCCAGGCTGGTCTCTAACTCACAGCCATCCACCTGCTTCAGTCTCTTGAATGTTGGGGTTATAGACATGTACTGCCTGCCCAACAGTCTTTTTCTTGTAAATGCCAGTTATACTGCTTCTTTGTTATATTGCTAGATTCAAAGTTTAAGTGCAAACTGTTCTTAAATTTTACTTGTGAAATGACAAACATATGAAAGTACTTTTTATTTGTAGTGTAAGTGAGACTATCTTCAAGCAGGGCACAAAAGCTGTTTCTGGGATTTGAGTGACATATCACTAAAACAACCTATATGGGCTGGCGAGATGGCTCAGCAGTTAAGAGCACTCCCTGCTCTCTCTGGAAGGACTTGAGCTTGGTTCCTAACATCCATATGGTGGCTCACAACCATCTGTAATTTCAGTTGGAAGGAATTCAAAATCCTCTTCTGGCTCCCCAACGTACTAGACATACTTAATATACATGCATACATACATACATACACACATACATACATGTGAAACACTCATACACAATAATAAAACTAAAACTAAATCAACCCACCTTTTTAAAAACCATACTAAGTTTTATCTTATGCACTGGGTAACAAGTCTCTCCTCTCCATCCTTCCAATTCCAACTTGCTAATTTCATTTCTGAGTTAGCACTTACTTACTTTTGCAAATAAGGCCTCACTTAGCTAATTTCTTGACTATACTGTTTCATTGTATCTTCCAGTTCACATCCACAGAGTCTTCTTAAGACTGTCCTTTCCATACTGTACACCTCAAATATGGCCTCCGAGTGCCAGGAGCACTATCACAGTACCAGTCTCACTATACTCATGTACTAGACACAGAGTACTGAGGGCAGAAGTGCATCCACAATCAATACCCAAAGCATATTCAGACACTTGCTGAATGTCAAGCAAGCAAATGGATCATAAGGCCCAACAAGAAACAGATGACCATTATTTAAGTCTTTTAAAGTCTTTCAAAAATTAGGGCTACCTTTCAAAGAATTGCAGTGCTCCCCGAAGTCCACTTAATCCCAAACAGAACTGTTAGAGGTAGGGCCTTGAAGAGGAATAAAAGTACTCCCTCGTGAATGGATTTACAACATTATTTTAAGAGTATATTAAGCTGTAACTGTTGTAGGTTCATGATAAAAGAAATCCACTCCTTTTAATTCCAGCACTTAGGAAGCAAAGGGCAGGCAAATAGATCTCTCTGTGAGTTTGAGATCAGCCTGTTCTACAGAGAGAGTTCTAGGATAGCTAGAACTACATAAAGAAATGAGAGAGAGACAGAGAGACTGAGAGATCCCCTCTCCCCAACATCTCTACTCTTTTACTAGAGGATGACACAGCAAGGCCTCCACTAGACTGATGTGGGTCACTTGATCGTTGTCTTCTCAGCCTTCAGAACTACAAGAAACAAAACTGTTCTTTGTAAATTACCCAACATCAAGTATTCTATTATGAAAGCACGAAATAACTGGAACAAAAATAATATGCAATTTTATAATTAAATGTCAGTGGTAAATTTTATTTATACAGAACCTTTGCCATAGGCAGAGAATATAGAGCACTCTAGTAAAAGCATAATCAATGAGGCTATAAAACTACATATCTAGGGGCTGGAGAGATGACTTAGCAGTTAAGAGCTAAGAATAACCCAGAAGACCTGGGTTCAGTTCCCAGCACTCCCACAGTGGCTCACAACTGCCTAAAACTCTATTTCCAGGGAATTCGATGCCTTTTTCTGATCTCTGCAGGCACCAGGCGTGCACATGGCACACACATATATGTGCAGGCAAAACACATAAAATAAAAATAAATGCATGTACCTAATAGGCATGAGGAATTGACACAACTGGGAAGAAGGACAAGAGAATAGAAAATTCACCATGTAACAGTGTCAGAGATTTATTTGCTGCTTGCGAGCAACTCAATCTATGCACAATTAGGCATGCCACAAAGAATCAAACTAAATGTTTCAACTGAGTGATAAAAGTTTTATCAAATGAAGTGTGGAAATTGAGTTGAATTAATGAGATGTATCTTGACATGAGTAGTTGGTCACACTTATTCTGATTCCCAACAAAAGGAGGAGAACACACTCCCAACTTTCCAACAAACAACCTAAAGCCATTCTCCTAACTGCACCTGGCCATTCAGTTTGATGCCAACAAGGCAGGCATTACCCAGAATGTGCTGAAGTCTCATGTTCACACCCTTTAAGAATTTTATTCTCATGCTGGCTTCTTCTCATTTGTAGCAGCTATCAGCTGGCATAGTATCCAAATCATAATCCAAATGCTCGAAGCAATTCACATGCATCTCTAAGCAACAGCTGTGTAATCTTTATAGTATGCCTAAAAATATAGTTTAAAACATTAAATGAGTTTCATCTAACATTCAGAAATATGACTGAACAAAATACAGTCAACTCAATTCATGTTAACAGAGTCGTTTAGCAGAAGGCAACTCTCAAAATGATGAGTAATCCAATTCATAAAAAGTAAAAATGTTTATAGGCTTTTTTTTTTTTTTTTTTTTTTTTGGTAACTCAGAAATGTCCCTTTTCCTGAGGCCACACAATACCTGTAACGGTAAGGGTTTTGTTTGGTTTTATCCTGGTGCTGGGGACCAGACCTAAGGCGCCATCCTTGCAAGTATGCTGAGTTCCCAAAGCTGCGCTTTGCCCCAGCTTTAAACAATCTTATTTCTTCCTTACTACTGCAGAGGTTAGTTTTCATGTAAAAGTTTAGAAATTAGAGTTCCTAGTTATCTTGACTTAATTTTACGCCTTCCCACAACTTCTGTTGTTGAAAAGGACTTCTCCAAAGCTCATTTGTCTTTCCTTGGCTGACCTCATTGCTACTAAAGCTGAAAAAGCTCATATCCTTTAACCCTCTGTCCTTGAGAGCTCACTGCTACTGTGACAGACAGCCATACCTCATAAAAGCCCAATGTCCAGATACCCCACCCACCCAACAACGGGCTAACAGCCTGCTGGGCAAACTTACATGACTGACTCTTCTATCAGCTGGACATGGCACTTGCTCAGCAATCGAGCTCATGTTGAGTTTGACTCTCTCTGGTTTTAAGCTCCTGATCTCTAAAGCAAAATGGTCCCGGAAATGCACAAGGCTTCTTATCGAACCAAGAAAGCCACATACAGCTGTAAGGCAGCAGTGAAACTTACCAGGTATGTATGTAAATGTATGACTAGCTCCAAAACATGCATTCCCCTCCCCTAGTTTAACTATATTCAAACAACATTCAAATTATGCAAAAAACAGAAAATTATATTTATAAAATTTCCAGAGTAAGGTACGTATAGTGTGAGTATGTAGAGGAGGGTCCATGTAGTTTACATGGGCCTAATTTCCGTGTTGCAATGCACACACACTGACAGAAAATCAGCCTGTTTGCTTTCAAAAGCAAGTAGTCATACAGTTTAGTTAGTGGTGTTTGCCTAGCATTCACTAGTAGTGGGTTCAATCACTTGAGCATGGTAGCATACTCCTATAATCTCAATGCACAGATGATGAAGGCAGCAAGATCACGAGTTCAAACTCATCCTCAGGGACACAGAGCATCTGAGACCAGCCTAGGTGCAAGAGAACTTGACCACAAAAGGGGGGTGAGGGTGTCTAGTAATAATGTATGAATGACTGTGAAGATTACATTAATTTCTCTGTAATCTTACAACATTCCTAATGATGTAAAATGTTTCAAAAAACAATAAAATCAGACTATAACAAAGACACCACACACGGATAAAAATGAGAATATAATCTACTCATCACAAATACAGTCACTCTAAAAACAGCCTGTGTGTGTGTGTGTGTGTGTGTGTATACATGACTAATAACTGTCAAAAGAAAATACAATTACCTTTAACATAATCTGCTAAAAAAAATTGATAGATCAAACATAAATTAAAAGCAAAAGTATCATGTCATGACCAACACTATTAAAGACTCAAAAATATAGAGATGTAGTCAGGCAAGGAGGCTTATGTCTGAAATTACAATACTTGGGAAGCTGAGGCAGGAAGACTACCATGAGTTCAAAGCTAGCCTAAGCTACATGGTAATTTCAAGGACAGCCAAGGATACAGAATGAAAACCTTTCTCACCTCCTTCTCCAAATTAAGAAAGAAAATGTGAACAACACTTTTAATCTCAGAATTCAGTGTGCAGAGGCAGGAGGATCTCTCTGAGGTCCATGCCAGCCAGGCATACATAGTGAAGCTCTGTCTCAAAGCAAGGAAAGGAGACAGACAAAAATGCACACATAAATACAAGATAGGAGCATTGCTAGCATACCCTAAAGATCTGTGTTATTAAACCATATGTTAGACCTCATAAAAAGGAAGCCTCATTAATTCCTTAGGGTCTCTTACAGATTATATTTTGATATGAGAAGTACAATGATAGAGCAAATTTTAAACAAAATATAATTACACAACCCTTAGAATTACATTACTCTTAGTTTAAAATACAAATTTAAAGAAACATTTAGTAATCTATGTTAAGAGACATTCATACAGCTTTATGAATCACAAGTTAAGCCAGGTATAGGGGCAATTGCTTTTAACTGAACACTTGGGGAAGCAGAGGCAGGCAGATCTTTGTGAATTCAAGGACAGTCTACATAGAGAACTCCAGGACTTCCACAGCTATCTAAAGCGACCTCATCTCAACAAAAGCCAAAGAATCACAAAACAGGAAAGGTTAAAGCAAAAATTAAAAGAATAAATAAAATAAAAGAAAGCCAAAGAAACAAAAAGGAATAATAAGACAAGAGCAGAAATCTAGACCAAAGAACAAGTGAGAGGGTTAAAAAACAAAAGTTGCTTCTTAGAGAACAGTAATAACAAATAAAACTTAAGAAAGATTTATGAAGGAAAAAAAAACCAAAATGAAATAAAGTGACTTAGTGTTTTAATTAAATACTAGTGATTTTGTTTTTCAAATAAGATTTACTTTACCCATATAAGTATTTTTGCTTGCATATACGTATACGCACCATGTGCACGCAATGTCTGCACAAGTCAGAAGAGGGTGTCAGGTCCCCTTGCCTGGAGTTAGAGGCAGCTGTGAGCCACCATGGAGAGGCTGAGAATTGAATCTTGGTGCTCTGGGAGAACAGCCAGAAACACTGAACCATCTCTCCAGTCACCACTCTAGTGATTTTATAATCTAGATAAAAATACCAAAAATATATGACAGTGTGAGTGGATTAAAAGAAAGAATAGAACAACAAAAAATTCCAAACCTAACTCCATGGTGAAACCTTTTTCTTAATAGCTGTCTAGGCCAGCCAAGACTAGAGTAAGACCTGCTCTGAAAAAGAAGTCTGATCACAAAATAGTCCAGACACAAACTTAGTGGAGAAAAGGACACAAATATCAATAGTGTAAAGGGAGGTGAGTTGGGGATGGAAAAATGACTCAATTGATAAGAGTGCTTGCTGAGCAAGCCTGAAGACCTAAATTGCATCCCCAGAACTCACTTAAGCTGGAAGCAACACAAGTGCCTATAATTGTGGTACTTCACTGCAGGGTAGAATCGAGGACTAATGAATGCACTTGCTAGCCAGCCAATCTAGTGAAACGGGTGAGCTCTGGGTTCAATAAAAATAACCTGCCCTCTCTCCAAAAAAGATGGAGTGATGTAAGAAGATACCAGAGGGTGATCTCTAGTCTCCATAACAAAACATGTATATACATGCACAAACTTTCACACTCACAGCTAAACAATTTTTTTTTAAAAAAAAAATACATTAATGGGACTAGAGAGATTACTCAGCAGTTAAGAGCACGTATTACTCTTGCAAAGGATTCATAAGCATCCATTACTGCAGTTACAGGGGATCCAACGCCCTCTTGTGACTTCTTTGGACCCCAGGGACGCAAATGGTGTATACAATATACATTCAAGCAAAACATTAACATTCATAAAATAAATCTAAAAAGGAAATTAATTTTCTTGGCCATCCAAAATTAGAATCTCACCCTAAAGTGTCATTTTTCCTAAGTCAATATAAGCAATTAAACATTTAGAATTGTAAATAAGTTCTTAAAACTTCTCACATTAATACACATACACACACACACACATACACACAGAGTCCTTTATTATATTTCAAGGAACATATTCACAAGAGACTGAATTATTTTCTTAAATCTTGAAATGGGTTTAAGATATGCTAATTTTCAGTTCCTATAAAATATTATACAGTAACATTTGAAATTTAAATCAAAGTGGGCTTTTCCTTTTCTCCCAGTTCTGCTCATCTTTAAATTTAACAGAAGTATTGAGTTCAATCTGGAATGTAAAGAAATAGCTATGTTTGTGTATTCTACCATAGCCTCAACTGTACAGAGAAGTATTCATTCATTAAAGGTATGTTCTGGCGCCCAGTGGTGGTGTGTGCACACCTTTAATCCTGGCATGCAAGAGACAGAGGCAGACGGATCTCTCCGAGTTTAAGGCCAGCCTGGTCTACAGAGTGAGTTGCAGCACAGCCAGGACTACACCGAGAAACCCAGTCTGGGGGAGAAAAAATTATGTTCTGGGTACCTCAAGGCTATGAGTCATGTTTATTTCAAAAATAACAATTAAGGAGCATCATTCAGGAATACCGGAAATTATACAAAAAACACTAGCAGGGCAGTGAGATGGCTCAGTGGTTTAGCAAGTAAAAGCACTTGCTATGCAAGTTTGATGGTATGATTTCTAATTCAAGAACCCAGTAAGGTGAAAAGAGAAAACTCTAAAGAGTTGTCTTCTGACCTCTATACACATGAACCATGGCATGCACGCTGCACCCTGTGAATGAATAAATAAAACAGCATTCACTAAATGTAAAATTTTTACATGATGTCAACATTCAAGTGTTTAAAACTAAAACAATCTATATAAAATTTTGCAAATTTAACACCTAGAGCTATTGGTTTCAATAATCAAAATAAAAACCCTTGTTCCCTCAGGACCCTAAAGATTAGAAGATAGCAGAAATGCAGTACATTTTGAGCTAGGCATGGTACTGTGCCCTTGTAACTCCAGAGCTAGAAAAGCTAAGGCAGGAGAATTAGGAATCTGGGGCTAGCCCTTGGCTACACAATAAGACCACCCTAAAATAAAATAAAAAACAAAATGAAAACATTGTCCAATGTCTTTCTCCATATAGCTGATTTCAAGGGATCCATCTTATTCAACTATATAATATAAAACTATTTCTGGGAACTCTAATGGGCACTACACAATATGAATGAAGTAAAATAACACTGTCCACTAAACTCAGAAACATAAAGCAAACTTAACGGCATATATAAAAACCAGAATTCCTTGACATTCTTATTTAAATTTTCTTTTTTTTTTTTTTTCTTAATCAATGTTCTGCTGCTGTGAAGAGAGAACATGAGCAAACAACTCTTAAGAAAGAAAGTCTATAACTGGAGTCTCCCTTACAGTTTCCGCGGTTTAGTCTGTTATCATAGCATGCTGGTGTGCAAGCAGCAGGCACTGATCCAGAGACAGTGAGAATCTGGGCCTAGTGTGGGGTTTCAAACCTCAAAACTCACCACCACCACCCCAGTGACACATTTCCTCTAACAAGGCCACATCTATCTACTCTAACAAGGCTACAACTCTTAATCCTTCTAATCCTTTCAAATAGTACCACACTCTGGCGACTATGTATTCAAACACGTGAGCCTACAGGGCCCAATCTAATCAAAACATCACAGTATTATTCAAGACATAAAGTGAATACTCTTCTTGCTGTGGCTTTGTTTCTTTTCTTTTGTTTTGTTTCGCTGAGACCAGGTCTTACTATGAAGCGCAGGCAGACCTCAAGCTTACAGCAACCCTCTTGCCTAAACCTCCATAGATGACGACATTACAGTGATTTTTGTTTTGTTCTTTTCTGTAAGTGGAAATGCCAATGGCTTTCTGAGTAATAATGATCAAAGATAAAGCTGTAAAATGAAGACAGTACAAAAATAAGTAATTAGGTAGGTAGGAAACTGTATGGTAGACTGTTAGAGAGCCATCTGAGTGACTTAGAGCAACAAAAGTTTACATTGTACAAATGTTGATCTAAAACAGTGGAACATAGAAAATAAATTGAAAAACCCTTCTTAATCAGCTAAATCTCTCCTCTCCCCCCCCCCACATTTTCAATTAATAAACACTCAAAATTTTAAAACAGACCCAATTTAGGTTTTTTAAGCCCCAAAAGAAAAGATTAGGAGATGGCTATGCGCATACTTTGCTTATCATTAACCAGATGTTAAGTAAGGGTTTGTGAAGGGTTAAATGTTTTACACACAATAGGGATTATGTCAGCTATAGAGCAGAATTCTTCACAGGACTTGCAAGAAATCTATACAACAGGAAAACAAGGGGAATCAAGTTACTTGTTAATCTCTTAAATGCATATCTCAAGGGGGTGTGGTGAGGGGCTTAAATACTATAACCTAGTACTTGAAACATATTCCAAAGTAAAAGTTTAAAACAGATGTAAAAGGGATGTCCCTGTTCATTCAGACACTTAGTTGTACTGTATCACAAAGGCTATAAACTATGCCAATGAAGCAGGAAAGATATTATAATCTAATTTTAAAACAGACCAAACTCAAACTATTTTTTAAATTCTATAGCAAAATAGGTAATTCTTTTAGTTCTTAGCTAAGAAATATCTCACAAGCTCTCAACAGCTGTGACTTACCTATACAAAACCTGCATAAGATCAATCTACTCAATACTCCACCAAGCATGGGGAGAAAGGGGTTCACAAGATCCCACTCCTAGTTGAGAAGCTACAGTAGGAAGTCATGGCTGCTAGTGGAAAGAAAGATTTCTACAGGTGTGAGGCCCCTGGTAGGCTGTCCTGTGATTTAGTGTCAGCCAAAATAAAGACACAGTGAGGGGAAGGGAGAGACTGCCACAAACAAGTATAAAGCAAAGGCAGCTGCTGTTACTAATCTCTACTGAAACCCAAAGCTGATTTACAGGAGAGGCCCCTCTTAAATAGGATGTATTAAAAAGTCTGTACTATTTTTAAACACAATTAGAAAATCAAAAGCAAGTAAATAGATGTATTCAAGAAATCATTTTAAGAGTAATCATAATTAGCTAAAAATAAGCACCTTGTCTTAAAATAATTACTAAGTTCTATAACACGATGAAGTTTCCAGTGAAAAGGTCATGAATGGCAAGAAACAAGGGGTACAGAAGAATTCTACTTCCATTAATGACTTAGCACAGACAGCTAACCTGATGAGTAGTTAGCACAGAGCTATAGTAACTTTGCAACCACTGTTTCATTTAATTCTAGCAACAGTCAAATGAAGTCATTGTTACTCTCACTTGCAGAAGAATAAACTGAAGCCTAGAGGTTAGAGCACTCGTTTGGGTTAAAGTACTAAACCTATAAGAGATTCAAATGTGGGCATCTGGGGCTAAGAATCTCCCCAAGTGCAGGGATTTCAACCTTAACAATCCAAAAAGAAAAGAAAAAAAGAAAAGAAAAGAAAAAAAAAAAAAAAACTTCATTACCATTAGTTTAACAGGTAGAAAATACAACTGAATTTTCCATTTCCAAACAAAGCACACTAAAAAAACAGACAATTCCCTGGTTTCAATCCCAGCTCTGAAAATAAAACTGGACAATTCACAAAAGATTTAGAGAGGGATAATAAAATTATGGCCAACACTAAAGTTCACTGGTGAACAAAAAATGCAAGTTAAAACAAGATATCCTTTTCTACTGTGGGAGGAAAACGGGAGTGAGAGCAGGGAAAGGCAACCTCATCTCTTGCTGAAACAAATAAAATGAGCTTTCTGCAGAGCTGTTGGTACATAAGCATCAAGAGCCTTTGAAATGTAGACATTCCAGGACTCCACAGGTTACAACTCTGTAGGTTTCACTTAAAGTGGACAATGCAGAATTTAAACTGCTGAACAGAACTCCGTATGATGACTGAAAATCCCAACAAGGGACTGGGTAAGCACGTTTTGGGGATAAGTCTTATGAAACTGACAGTCAACCACTCTTGGAGGAAAGCGATATCATAACTTAAAAGGACAGTGATATAAGAATAAAAGGAAACACAACATACTTTAGAAAAAAAAAGCACACTAAGAAGGGAATACTTGATTCAATTAGCTGGATTTTTATAAAGTATGATACACTACAACTCCAGTTTACACAAATGGAGGCCAAAGTCTGGAAAGTGCAATTAGTGAAATGTTAAAACTACATCTATGAGTACAACATCCATGCTGCTTCCACTAAGTCACATCTACCTGCTGAAGTGCATCAGGAAAAACAGCCTTCTGCTGTATGTGCACCTATAATCTAGCACTGAAGAGGCTAGGGAAGAAAACTGTCATGGACTGGAGGGTAACCTAAGCTACTTAATCTATTACCAGAGCAGGCAGTGCAGCCAAAACAAAACATAACAGGAAGAAATAACCCTGCTGGGCTGAAGAAATAACTCAGCAGTGAAGAGTGTGTACTGCTCTTACAGACAACCTGCACTTGATTCCCGGAACACACATCAAATGGCTTCGCCACTAATTTCCAATTTCAAGACTGTATTTGGTCTGCACATAAATGTTCAAGAAAAAAAATAATAAACACTAGAGTGTTAACAGCATTTATAATATATAAAACTACAACCGATTCAAATGCTCCTCTACCTGAGAGTCATCCATACAATGGAATGATGTAAGTTATAGATGAACAAGAAATATGGAAGAACAGAAAACTCCATTGTTTGCCTCCACCTTCCCAGACCACACAATGGTGCTTATCAGTAATGTCACTTGTGAAGTAAACCAATAAATCCTTCTTTTTAGTCTGTCAGTAAGCGGATTGTCACTAAGCATTTAGTTTATCTGTAAGCATATGGCCTTTTTAAAAAATATGTAACTAGGTGAATGGGCACACAGAGTCCCTAAGAACAAGCCTCACAGGAACAAACCTGATCATAACTCCTTCCTAATGAAGGAGAGTAATAACATGTACAGCATTATCTTAGACAAGAACAAACAGCTTGCCCCACTCTTCCACAGCACTCATGACAACATTTCTGGGCAGAAGAGCACACACCTAGCATGTGTGAGACTCTAAGTTCAATTCCCAGCACCCTGGGAAAGAGCTCAACTTCTGACATTAGATTCTCCAAACCGACTGGGTGCCCTACATGCACCTCAGATGAGGTCTCAAGCCCCGGGTTGTGATGGATTAGAACAATCCCCTCCTGGGTTTTGATTTGTTAAGTGTGACTCAAAGAACTCAGAAAACACTTATGCTAATACCCATTTGATATGAAGGTTATTTCAAAGGGCACAAGTGAACACGAAAATAACGAGCTTCACAGAGTTGGGTCTGGAAGGGTCCTGAGTAGGAAACCCTCACAGAGGTGAGGCACTCCATCCTCTGGGCACTTGTGTTCTTTATTACAGCTTCCCAGGGAAGCCTTTCAAACCTGGGTTTGACTAATCAAATCATAGGCCATTCCCAACCATAACTCCCATAGCTCAGTGTATTTTGCAACAATCCAAGAGTTTTAAGAACTGTATTTTAGGCAGTAAGAACAGAAACCAAAAACTGAGTTATTATTATATTGCAATATCACAATGACCTATTTTCAGAAAATTAAAATGGCTTGCTTCAAATTTTTAGCATCATAAAAATACATCAAAATAACATCAAAAAAAGCCCAACACCAATGCTACCTCATCTCACCATCTTATATGCTCCCCAGGCACAAACCCTAAGCATAAAAATTTCACATAGTCACAATTACTGCACAAAAAATTATTTCAGAACTCACAGGAATATGTTAAAGTTCAGATTTCCTTAAGTAAACAATTTACTTCTACAGATACATTTCAAGTATAATACATTAGAAAAGCAGCCTAACTCCATCTCTCTCTCTCTCTCTGTGTGTGTGTGTGTGTGTGTGTGTGTGTGTGTGTGTGTGTGTGATGTCCAAAAGTTTGCAATTCTGAAAATTTTCAGATGCTTAATTGGTAAAGTCTATACAAATACTCCAAATTATAATAGCCTCTGATTCCAGGCTTTTCAAGTTCAGGACATTTCATCTGAATCGTATCTCTAACTATATATGACACCCTCATATAAAAACTGAAGAGAGGGACTGATATAGTTCAGCGGTAGAACATCTGCTTAGTATGCTCAAGACCCTGCGTTTAAACTCTAGCACCAAAAGAAAAAACAAAGCTATTTCTGAAAAGATAAGCTAGTTGTTTGGAAATCAAAAACTATCAACCAGGACTTCAAAGTCAACTTAACTATCTTGGAAGGGGATAGCTTCTAACATATGTAATCCAAAGTTACACTGAGTAAACTTCTAGTTATTGGAAAACTGAGCCCACCTACAAATTAACATTTGAAGATTCCCAATTTATGCCAGACAACTGAGTTCAGCTATAATCTAGCACCTTACAACTCTGAAGTACACCAATTCACTGATTACTGCATCATCGCCTTTAAAACAGAATTGAAGTTGTACTCAAAAATGACACTCAAACTAAGCCAACACAGTAGTATGCCCAAACCTACTTATACATTCATTATTCACTCTTTAGGGCTGACAATGTAGCACCTAAACACCACAAAAAGACCACAAAGGGCAAGTCTAAAAAGGTTTGGGTTTACTCTATGACACTGGTTCAGGATCTAGATACATTATCTGATACACAAAACCAGCATACACCCACCCACATTAAAAGCATCTATGCTAAATCCTGATATAGAGCAATCGAATGGGTATTCACGTAAGACAACCAAAAGGCTTTTAGTTGACAATACGCTGCAACTGATTTAGTCTCTTCTCTAAAATCAACATAATTAGTATCACCACGACTAGGGACTGGTCCAAGTATGCAATCCCAACTGCGGATGCCGAGCAATCATCCAGCTAAGGAAAATCTAAACGCTGCTAAAGGTTGTTAGAATTTGCATTCCTATACACATACTGGGTATTACTTGATGCTTTCATCGAGACAGTCAGAAGGCTTATATCTCTACCATTACCAAAAAAGTATTAACTTTAAGTCCAAACATTGTTACCACTAATTGTTCAATTCCAAGTAAAACTTTTTTAAAAAACACAGGTAACATTTTCAATTACAGTAGCTGCCAACTACTCTTTAAAGAGAACTTTCTTGCAGAAAAACATCAGTTAGAAGCATTACCAGCCAGAGCTAAATGTAATCAGAGTGAGCAGCAAATCGTTTATCCTTGAGGCAAAAATCGTAATTTCAGCAGCCAGGAGGCAGGTTTCAACCACATACCAACTTGCACCTAATCCCCAAACAGACTGTTCAACAGCTGTTGCCCTTGCCAAAGCAGTCTCTACTCATCCAAACACGCCCCTGGGGGGGGAATGACAACTGAGTGGAAAGCATCAGCCTCACTAGCAATCAACTTTTCCAATAACTGGGGATAAAAAAAAGAACAACTATGGACCCATGCCCCTAAAATTAAAAATAATATCCCACCAGCAACTCTTTGTATGAATGGCTTGCCCATTTTAGGAAGGAAGGAAGGAAGGAAGGAAGGGAGGGAGGGAGGGAGGGAGGGAGGGAGGGAGGGAGGGAGGGAGGGGAATCATCTAGATGCAAAATTTGCTACAGGGATTTCTTTTAATCACCCATTTGCCAATTTGGGATTCCTCTCTCCTGATCTCTCCTTCCAAGAGAATACAGCCCAAAAATGAGAATAATCACCTCTCTTTTCCTCCATCTCTTCTACTTCATCATTCACTAACAAGTAATCCACTAATCTTAGACAAGTACATAGACTCTCCATTTCACAGCATTTCTAAGTACTTACTAAATGTCAAGCAATATTCTCCCAGTTACATACTGAGTAACGCTCAGTGGCTTCTCTAAAATCTCAACTCGTGGAATTTTCATGTTTAACTTAAAACAATGAAAACATATTACTTCTGTGCCATAAATTTTCTCTCTTAACTTCCTCCTAAAGAAATGCCTATAAAAACTAAAACCCCCTAAGGATTCTGTTAGACTACACTCACTACCCAGCAAGAACATGAGGCACTTTGTTATTATTATTTATTTTATTTTATTTTATGTGCCCTGGTGTTTTGCCTGCATGTATGTCTGTGTGAGGGTGTCAGGTCTTGAGTTACAGACAGCTGTTAAGTGGGTAATGGAAATTGAACCCAGGCCCTCTGGGAGAGCAGTCAGTGCTCTTAACTGCTGAGCCATCTCTCAAGCCCCTATGAGTCACTTTTAAGAGATTGGTGGGACCACTGGCCTATTGTTCAGGCTCATAGTGACAGAACGCTGTCCTCAAACTCACCCTAAGCTCCTGAGATAGCCAACACACATCATGCCATAGCTCCCAGTGTATCTCAAATTGTTAGGGCTAATAATAAAGACACTGCTTATGCAATTCAGTATGCACACACAGAGAAACTATCTTCATAATTTTTGCCATTACCATGTTCAAAGTTACTTTGATATTCCTATTCCATGTCTGATAAACATTAGAGGACAGGTTTGTAAAACAATGCTACCTTATCCTCTTTCCTCCACTTACTCTGTAGTCTTTATGTGGTAGTTGTACAAGGAAGGATGACAATTAGAGATAAAACCTATCAGAATCTCAAGACTAAGAATCCTAATTCCCAAAGCAGCTAAGTGAGCAAAAAAGTGCAATATAAAAGGAAAAAGAGAACATTCAACTCAAGTATTCCTGTTTGAAATTCTTTATAGTCCTAGATAAATGGTTCAGTGAGTCAAGGGATGCCGATGTCAACCCCGGTAAACTGAATTCAATCCTTGAATCCCACAAATGGAAGTAGAATGAGAGAACCAAATCCTATGGCCTCTATACCTGCACCATGGTAAACACACACACGCGCGCGCGTGCGCGCACACACGCGCACACACACACACACACACA
Organism: Phodopus roborovskii; assembly: GCF_943737965.1. Lineage (NCBI taxonomy): Eukaryota > Metazoa > Chordata > Mammalia > Rodentia > Cricetidae > Phodopus > Phodopus roborovskii. The sequence goes on from NW_026126433.1 coordinate 50,999,240, forward strand.
CACACACACACACACACACACACACACAGAGAGAGAGAATGTTTTTTTTAAATGTTAAGAATCTGTCTGTTGAGTATTCCTTGTGTTTTTTTGAAATTACAACCATCAAAAATGTTCACAGCTAAGCATATGCCTTTAATCCCACCACTTGGAAGGTAGAGAAAGGCTGATCTCTAGCGTTTGAGGCTAACCGGATCTACCAGTGAGTTCTAGGTCTCGAGCGAGGGTCATATACTAAGACCCTGTCTCAAAAAAAGGGGAGGGGTCTCAAAAAGGGGGAGGGAAATATGCTGGAGAGAGGGCTCAGTCATTAAGAGCACTGACTGCTCTTCTAGAGGACCTGTGTTCAATTCCAGCACACACAACTGTGTGTAGCTCCAGTTCCAAGGGTTCAATGCCCTCTTCTGTCCTCTGTGGACACTAGGCACCCATATGGTGTACAGACATAAATGCAGACAAAACGCTCAAACACACAACAAAGAGGGAAAGGACTGTGTAAGTTTAAAAGAAAAAAGAAGTTCAAGAGATAATTAAATGTACTGAACTTAACCATTTAAAATTTAAAATTGCCAAAATCAGTAATTTTGCACAGCCTACCCTAATAGTGTGACAAATACTTCAAAGGAACAATGATTCCAATAGCCTTGTCAGTACTGGATTAAGATTTGACCCTTATTGTAACATTGTCCACAGAAAAAGGAGTGCTAATCTCCTGCTAAACAACTGACTGTGAAAGCCGGGCTGCCTAAAAATCCACACTATGTCAGGATCCAGACTCTAAATATGACCAGGACCGGTTTCTCCCTTTAACCAGGTCAGAACCAGGTCTCTAATCTGTTACTTATTAACAAACAGTCTTGCCTTATTTTCTGGAGGTCAGAATAATAAACAAATCACAGGCTCCTTAATAGTGGAGATGACCCATTCTAGGCTGTGTTCTCCAGTCAGGGTGGATGACCTGCCCTACACAATGAAAAGAGGGCCTAATTTCCTCAACATCTGAACCTCACAGGGTATGAAGACCCAAGACCAAGGTCTACAAGAAATACTCCAAAATTCTGACACTTCTGTAGCTGTTGATGTGTTGATTCCTCCCAGGCCAGTCTGACATGGTCTCTAGTTGGACAAATGAGTACCACCTAACCTACTCTAAACGCATATTAAACAGCTGATGGTGAAGTACTGTACTCAGTAATGTAAATGTGGACCACTGCAGAGTCCTTTATTCCTTTCTTATACATAATCCATTCTTGAAAAGCATATGAAACACAAGCATAAGAGATGAACACGAAACTGATTTTTAAAAAAATGTTTTTCAGGCTTTTATTTTATGTGGATGGGTGTTCTGCCTACATGTGAGTCTGTACACAGTATATGTGTTAGATCCGCTGAGACTGAAGTTGTGAGCTGCCATGTGGGTTGCTCGAAATTGAACACAGGTCCTCTGGAAGAGCAACTAACCAGTGCTCTTAACCTTTAGGCCATTTCTCCAGCCCCAGAAGAAACTGATGGACTTTCATTCCAAGAGTTAAAATATCCTTAGTTGTCTTAAAGAACAAATGTTTAATTTTTAAAAACAGGGCACAATCACTTATATAATAAATACAAAAAACAGGAAATGGATTTTCTTAAATTATCTCAAACTCCAGTTTTCTTCAAATACCTAAAACTATATTCATTATATAGAAATTCTAAGTAAACAAAGGAACAGAGATTATTGGAGAAAGATATTCCATTTAAAAATTACCCCACCCCACCCCGGGGGGGGGGGAAGCCTGGGGGCTGGAGAGATGACTCAGCAGTTAAGGGCACTGACTGTTCTTCCAGAGGACCTAAATTCAAATCCTAGCAAATACATGCAGCTCACAACTGTCTATAACTCTAAGATATCAAAATTTCACATGGACATACCTTTAGGCAAAACACCAATGCACATAAAAATAAAAGCAAATAAACTTTTTTGAAAAAGGAAAAGAAAAAAAATTTTTTCCTGGGCGTTGGTAGAACACGCCTTTAATCCCAGCACTCTGGAGGCAGGGATCCAGAGGTAGATCTCTCGGAGTTCAAGGCCAGCCTGGTCTACAGAGTGAGTTAGTTCCAGGACAGCCAGGGATACACACACACACCAAAAAAAAAAAAAAAACCTGCCAAATTAATAAATCTTAGAATGCAGACATAATGATGAGTGCTGATTAGCTGGGACACAAGAACTACCATGTGGAGGCCAGCCTAGGGTATACAGCACAATCCTATTCCCTAAAGAACAACAAAAACAACTGCACACATAGATCTATACCCAGTCTTATTCTTTCAAAGAAAAGGAATATTGCAGTGAGCATTTCTAAAAAGCACTATGTACCTGGGCAATCTAACAAACCACTGAAATAGCATCACAGAATTTCACCTCTGTCTTAGTTAAGGTTTCTATTCTTATGATAAAAACACCATGAATAGCGAGCGGGTGGTGGTGGCTCATTTCTTTAATTCCAAGGCAGGAGGGTGAGGATGAGGTAACGGGTAGACAGATCTCTGAGCTCCAGGACAGTCTAGTCTACAGAATGAGTTCCAGGCAGCCAGGGCTACACAGAGAAAACCTGTTTCAGAAAACAACAAAAATACCGTAAACATAAGCAACCAGGAGAGAAAAAGGTTTCTTTTAGTTTACTTAATTACACCTCTCAGGTCATTGTATCACTGAGGAAATTCAAGGCACACACTCAAAGCGGGAGCCTGGAGGCAGGAACTGAAGGAGAGGCCAAGGAGGAGTGCTGTTGACTATCTTGCTCTGCTCTACTTTTATACAACTTTCCCACTCTACCCGTGGGCTGGGGTGGGCCACCCATATCAACCATTAATCAAGAAAAGACACTACAGACAATCTGATATTATCATTTTCTCAACTGAGGTTCTTCCCAGGTAACTAGCTTGTATCAAGTTAACAAAACAAACAAACAAAGGAAATCACCAACCAGATATGATTCCTATAGGTTTCCTATGTAACTTTGCTACCTTCTTCCTTAGTTGTCAACATTCCCTTTCCCACAAAATGAAACACAGAAGCAGCAGCCCCTTTCCCCACTCCACAGTGACCTAATCCCATAGAAGGGACAATGGTTCAAGCAAGATTTTTCTCCCTGGAGACTAAAGGAAACACTGCTGGCTCTCAACTTACAACTACACAAATGGGACTGTGGAGGAACTATGTGAAGACTACTGAACACGTGGTGCATGAGTATAACCCTGGCATTTAGAACGCTGAGACAGGAGGATGTACCTGGGCTCAAAATGAGCCCAGACAAAATTACAAGTTAGAATAACTCCAGTTCAACCAACATTGTCTGCTGTTTTCACCCTAGAACTGCGGAAACATGACCACCCACACACCCACACCCACACCCACACCCACACACACACACACACACCTACTATAAACTATTATCTTTTGATTGGTATAAAAAACAAATTTTTTTCTTTTATTTTTCCAGACAGAGACTCTCTATGTATCCCTGCCTGTAGACCAGGCTGGCCTCAAACTCAGAGATCCATGTGCCTCTGCCTCCCAACTGACAGGATTAAAGGCATCCTCCACCACCAACTGATAACAAATCTTACTGACACTCCAGTTCCAATGAGGTTGAACATATCCTCCAAAAGTCCTATGTTACCAAATTGCCAAAGTGCTAGTGTTAGAAGGTTGGACCTTTGGGAAGTGATTAGACCATTAAGCCATCATCCTTATTAAACAGGACCAATATCTTCAGAAGACTTAGAGGCAACAAGTTAAATGGATGTATGTCTTTCACAACATTAGAACCCATAAATCCTTATCATACCATAAATCTGCTAGTTCCTTGATCTTGGACTTCCCAGCCTCTATAACTGTAACAAGTTCCTGTTAATTACCTAGTCAAAGGTGTTTCATCACAGCAGTGAGATCAAACATACTGAAGGATTATTACTTTGGGAAGGAATGAAATTATTGATGACACAGTTTTCATATATGTCCTCTTCTCTTTTTCAAAAGATTTTCTAAGAGTAAAACACAACAGTAGTCAAATAAATGCACGTAATGCTCTATAAAGATATGGCAAAACAAATTGCTAGTGGTGGCTCATGCCTGTAATCCCAACACCTGAGAGGCAGAAACAGGAGGACTGCTTAAAGACTGAGACACACGGGGGCTGGAGAAATGGCTCAGTGGTTAAGAGCACCAGCTGCTCTTCCAGGAGACCTGGGTTCAATTCCCAGCACCCACATGGCATCACAACTGTCTAGAACTCTAGTTTCAGAGGACCTGACACTCATGGCAAAACACCAAAGCACATAAAATAAAGTTAAATTAAAAATGTTTAAAAAAAAAAAAAAAGACTGAGATACACTAGGGCTACATTGTGAGTTTCATGGCAGTATATGTGATGGGGTGAGACCCCCATTTCAAACAAAACCAAAACAATTCTGAACTTGGAATCAGCAGCACTCAAACTGTGTAGACCAGGAGCCCAATATCACTGAGAAGAGAGAAGCTGTATGGGGGAGTAAGACCAAGACATCAGCTAATGCCGTAAGGAGAAAACAAACAAACAAAAAACCTTAAAAATCACTTATGTCAAAGTGATCTGGGCCAAAGAGAAATGACGTTATATAGGCATTGAAGACTTAGGTCACTATTATGACCAACTTTTGGTAGGAATTTTCCCATGAACTCTTTCATTCATGGGTAAATGTCCTATCCATCCTTAAGAGAGCAATTTCAGATACTACTACACATCTGAGGAAAGCTACCCAGTTATCCAGGTAAATAAATGTCATGTGAAACCATACCAATCTCTCCCCATCAGTCAACTTATCAAAATGCTTGAGGCTCACTCTTACCAGAAAGGCACTTAATGTGCCCGAGAAATGTCTCAACAGAGCAAGACCTGCATCATAACAAAACTTAAACAGTTTAAAGAGCTGAGTCTGGTAAGCTATGCCTTCCTTCTCAGGAATCTGACCATAACCAGTTAGAACCTAAGCATAATTTAGGATAAAAGCTCAGCAGAACCCATAGTTAATGACTCTTCCATTTAAAGTTCAACATCCAAACATTCTCTGCAGCTGCAGGTTGTGAAGCTGTGGTGTGGACACTCTTGTGTGTTGTGAAGCTGTGTATTTGCCTGCCGGAATAAAAACTGGCACAACACTTTTAGAAAGCATTTTGGCAATATGATTCAAGAGCTTTTAAAACTGTTTCTATTTCTTCAGGGATCTATTACTATTTCTGGAATTTTATCTTAAGGACACAGCCTACAATTAGAAGAAAAAAAAAAACTTTGGGTTTAAAAGGGCATTATTCCTTATACAAAATAAATTTCAACTATGTAAATAGACAGCGGGAAAGGTAAATTACAGTGAAATATTCATGTAATAAAATTCTGAGTTTCTTAAAAACATTAAAAATGGAAAATACACCAAGCTAACAATGCAAAATGCATGCAGCATAATCACCTGGACATAAACTGCAATGTAAAAGCTGTCTTTAAGCAGATCTCTGTGAGTTCCAGGCCAGCCTAGTATATAAAGTGAGTTCCAGAACAGCCAGGGCTACACAGAGAAACCCTGACTAAAAAACAAACAACAAAAAAGTTGTCTTTAAAACATGGTGCAACGGCAAGAAACATGAAGAGGAAATTATGGAGTAAATCTGCTGAGCAACACAAGACAATGTATAAATCCAGAAAATCAAGATTCTGGGTTTAAGGGAGGAAAGTCTAGCAGCTGAGAAAGCAGGGTGGGGCTCAAAGAGGGAAAAGTCAAGTCCTTAAGGTATAGACACAGAAGCAGGGCCTGGTGGGTCATGCCTATAATGCCAGCAGTCAAGAGGCTGCTGTATAAGGACTGCAAATTCAAGGGCAGACTGTGCTACACAAAGGAACCTTGTCTCATGGGGTAGAGGGGGAGAGCAGAAATAGAAATATAGTGTCCACATTAAACAAAGCAGGAGGAAAGCAGAATCTACAAAAGTCCACTTTCATCTTGTAAGCACCGCCTTAGTAATGTTTCCCTTCTTTTACCCAGGCCCAATGCTCTATTCTCTAGATTTGCAATAGCACAGTTACTATCGGTCACCCAGAGCCAAAATTCAGAAAATACTAGACCAAGTAGATGACCCAATGATAACTGGCTGTAAGCTTTGGACAGCATTGTACTAGAATTCATAACACCTGTAAGGTTGAGACAGGAGGTCTATGAGGTCAAACATAGTATGGGCTACAGAGTGTTTTAGGTTGGTCTAGATTATGAGACCCTGGCTTTAAACACCAAAATTTGTACAAATATCTACAAAAAAATATACTAAATATGTCAGTGATTTACAAAGTAAATAGCAAAGTGCAGTGAATATTGACTTGAAAAAGCTACATAAAGCAATTAAAAATACATTTTTTATCATTGCTCTTACCAAACATAGCATGAAGTAATTCCAAAAGAGGGCAACATAACACAGTGGTTGAGCATAGTCAAGAGTCCGACTGCTGGCGCTGGAAGCCTGGCTCCACCAACCGCTAATTTTATATCACTCTATGCCTCAGTCTTTTGATCTGGAACAGAAGTATGTACCTTAGAGGGCAAACTTTATATTATGTTTTATGTGCAATATTCAAAAAGATTAACATTGCACCGGGTGGTTTTGGTGCACACCTTTAATCCCAGCCCTTGGGAGGCAGAGGCAGGCGGATCTCTGTGAGTTCAGAGGCCAGCCTGGTCTACACTGTGAGTTCTAGGACAGCCAGAACTGTAGGGGAAACCCTGTTATTACTGTTATCTATCACCCATTTTGTCACTGTATTTTCATTTCTCCTACTGGAAAATAAATCATTATATTCCATATAAGACTGTATAAAAGTTCAAGATTCCTGTTTTAAAAATCATTTACAATTAAAAGCATCTTAAGATACTTTCCTTACTTTCCAAAAGTAAATTTCAAAACACGTTGTACTATGATAAAATTTTGATGTTCAAAATATTTAACTTGAATTCTCAAGCAAAAAATACACTCTGGAAGTTGGTGCTATCTCTTCAGCAACAAAACCAAAATACACTGTTCTAACCTGAAACAACTTGGAAACAGATCTATAAACTCTCCCAGCACAAGCATTTTAGTGTTTTCTATGTGCAGAGAAACTCTACAAACCTTAAATAGAACCAATTATGAATAGCAACAAAAATCTTTAAATGTCCGTTTTAAAATAAAAACTTACAAAATAGTCCCAAACCATTTACAAAGTGAGCCTGTGGTGAAAAGGGGCAGAGAATACCAATTTACTACGCCCAATGCTGACTGACAATGCTAGTTACATAGCAACAAGATTCTGCAATCTGAAAACAGTACAAGACTCCCTTTCTTGATTTGCCAAGCCACAATTAACTCCACCAAGGTAACAAAGTATCGTGTGTGTGTGTGTGTGTGTGTGTGTGTGTGTGTGTGTGTGTGTGTATACTTGCATGTCTTACCAACATACATCTAATTATATAAATAACTTGTAAAACTACAAAATGGTAAATCCAAATTCTAAATTACTTAAACTTCCAAGTATTATTATATCTTCATTCTCAATGTCTGTTTTGTTTCTCTTAGCAAAAAAATGAGCAAAAGCTCATTTTGGGGCCATACCGTATTTGAAAACATTTATAAGGTAGTTCTGGTTTTGTTTTGTTTTAATCGTGTGTACATGGATATTTTTGCTTGCATATATATCCATGCACCAAGTGTGGTACAGTGCCCACTGAGGATAAACAAGGGAGTCAGATTCTCTGGAACTGGAATTACAAATGATTGTCAACTGCCTTTGAGTACTAGGTTACCTGGCTCTCCTCTGCAAGAGCAACAAGTACACTAGCTGCTAAGACATCTCTCCAGGCCCATATAGTTTTAAAGTAACAGGTAATAGTGCTCATGTGTGCACAGACACCTTCTGTTTCATAACTTAATATCAATAGACACCTTCAGCTGCTCAAAAGACTGTAAAAACTACAGACATTTTAAATCTTAGAATCTGAACGAACTCTATGGATTGTGCATATAGGTAACTGGTATCACTTCACAAAACTTTTTCAAGTAAAACTCTACTTCACCTAAGAAACAAAAATTAAAAACTGCAGTTAAATACCTCCACCATTATGAAGTACCTCTATTTATCATAACAGATTTAACACACACACACACACACACACACACACACACACACAGTTTAAAAGTGTTTTCCAAACCTTTAAATGATAAAAAAAAACTTTTAAATTCATATAACAGTTAATCTACTTATAACAATGTGTTGACTGAGAAAATTATTTAGGAGCACTTTGAATTGACACGCTGCTTCAAAGAGCCACTAAAATAATTTTCTATATTAACCCCTGCAAGCTCTAAATTTCAAGGTACTGATCTAGCAGAAAAGTTCCAAATCATTTTAAAGAGACTTCAAGGGGAAAAAAATGTAAGCTTGGAAATAAGACAAAGCTGGGTTTCAAACAAGGTTCTACCACTACATACTCCAACACAAGGGCATCCTATATACTATGAATGATGAAAGGAATTAGAAGAAATAATTTATAGGAAGTACATGGCACCATCCATCTCTTAAAAACTTTATACAGTCTTGCCCATCTGCCATCTTTCCTACTGCTTCCTTCACAAGCTCCACCTTGCATTCAGACAGCACCGGGTAGAACCTTAAGTATAAAAACATCAAATCTGAAAGAGAAGTAAATAGCACTGAAAGGTATAATTTAGTAAGAGGCCGTATGTTTAACAGGAAGGACTTAGATTTGAAGCTCAGTTACCATTTACCAAAGGTATGACTTCAGCCAAGTCACCTCACCATCTAAGCCTCAGTTTCCCCGCCGTAAAAGAACAGGAAGAACATCTGCGAGGTTGCCAGCCTTTCAGTGCTCATCAACTACCAGGTCTATAGATATATTCATAGAGTATTTGTAGAATAGAAAAATTCATCTTTCAGGGGCTGAAGGGAATAGCTCAGTATGAATAAGTGCTTGCTGACAAAGTTTGAAACTTAAATTGAGATGCAGAGTGCTAGCCAGGAAGCCAAACTGGTGAGCACTAGGTTCCAATAAGAGCTTGTCTCAATACATAAAGTGGAAAGACATCAAGGAAGATGCCTGCTGTTCATCCCTAGCCCCCCACACATGCATTCAAACACACCACACACATACACAGACAAACAAAAAAAAAGGTGTTGTCTTAGGAAGAGTAGTAGTGCATGACTGCAGTCTCAGGTGGGAGGCTGAAGCAGAAGCAGCATAGATTCAAGGCTAGCTTGGTGATACAGCCTGTCAGAAAGCAGGGGAGGATACACACCAAGGCCCTACCTCAAAACAAGATTCATTTTTAAATGTTAAATATTTGCACTAAACAATGAAACACACATTCTTTTGAAGAGCTTTATTTTTTGCATTTCACTAATACTAAAATTCAAGAGCATGTTTTTCTTTTGTTTCCTTCAGATAACTCCTAACAAACTAATAGGCTTCCGTCAACCAGTAATTTTGCTTCTTTCAGAGGTCTCATGTAGCCTAGATGGTGGGTGGGTGTGCGCGCGCGCGTGTGCGCTCTGAAACTGGGGGAAAAGCACTAAATCTCATTTTGAAGACCTGGGAATTAACTTCAGTGTAACTTGTTAAAAAGAAGATAAATTTCACCCCCTGTATAATCTTATCACTCTTTTTGTTTTTCTTGGCTTGTTTGTTCCTTTGGTTTTGTTTTGTTTTGGGGGGGGGGGTATTTAAAGTAGGATTGACTCATTATTTAGCTCAAGCTGGCCTCAAACTAGTTAAAACTCCTCCTGCCCCATCCTCTCCAGTGCTGCAATTACAGGTCTAAGTCAACACATCCAGCAGGCTTTTCACTCTTGTTGAAAATAGACTGAACTGTGTACCTGAGAGTTTATTTTTGGACTCTCTTCTATTCACTGGGATATTTTGATCACTACAACATTTTAGGAAGATTTTTTAAAAATATGTGGGGAGGGGTGGAGAGGGTGCATGTGTGAGCATAAAAATATACACGAAGGAGTCAATTTCTCTTCTACCATGTGGGCCCTAAGGATTGAACTCAGGTCATCAGTCTTGGGAGCAAGTGTACTGACCAGTGAAGCCAGCCATCCCACCAGCCCTTTCTAGTAAGTTTTGGAACTGGACATATAGATAGACCTTCTAATTCTGCTTTTTAAGTTTATTTTTGGTCCCTTGAAATTCCACTATCAATTTTGACAGGACGGCAGTGTTCATATCTATCATTTGGGGTACCAACGTCCTCTTAACTGTATTTTTAATTTATGTAGATCTTTGTTTCATCCAGAAAATTCTCATTTTGAAGATACAAACTTTAACTCCTTGATTAAATTTACTCCTTAGCATTTCATTCCTTTAGATACTAATGTGAATGAAACCACTTTTTTTAATTTCTCTTTTTCAATGGTTCATTACTGGTGTATAGAAACAAAACTGCTTTTTGTGTAATCTCAGATCCTCCAACTCTGAATTTATCAGAGATATTAGCTTTTTTCTGACCCTTTGCATGTATTTCTTTAAAAACATATATACAAGTTTCCTTCTATATCTGTCATGAAGCAACCTGAATTCCCAAAGTGAGCAATGAATGAGATAAAAGTTGTCATAAATATCCAAATGAGAAACTCAGGCTAGGACTTAGGAAATATCTTAGAGTAAGACCTTATTTATAAGCAGGGTCACTAAAGAAGGGACACAATGTTAGGCCTTTAATCCTGTATGGCTGGAATTCTTAGAAAAGGAAAACTTATCACTGGGCTTGGTATCAAGCACTAGTATTTGAGAAGCTAAAGTACTTGGGCTGCATACATATAGTGAGGCCCTGACTCAAACAAATGGGGGTGTCATATTAATAGAGGCAGAATTGTATGACCAGAGAAGCAGAAAGTAAAGGTTTTTATCTACAAGCAAGAATTGGAGCAAAGACCAGAAACTAGAAAACGCAAAGAACACAGGAATCCTATCTGACTTCCTAACATACTAGGCTATCCACAAATTTCAGACTCAAGATTTAAAATCAACTTGCTGCTTTTTCTAACACCCTCTGGTGCTGGGGTTAAACCCAGGTTTCACACACGTGAAACATACATTTTATTACTGAGCAACATCAACTCTTGTGTGTTCCTAGCCAGCCTGGCTCCCTCTCTTCCTTCCTTCCTTCCTTCCTTCCTTACACACACACACACACACACACACACACACACACACACACACACACACGGGAATTCTAAAATTCTAAATACAGAAATCTTCTAAACTTAGTATGGTCTCAAAAATATGGCAATTAATTATTAATCCTAATTTATGTAGAAAAGAAATTGAAATTTGGGATAGGCAAGGTCTCAAAGGCAATGTTCTTTAATTTTTTTAAAGCTTGTTTGTGTGAGTACCCACCAGAACACTCTTATGTAGGAAGGTCAGAGATAATGTGTAGCTCTTTTCTTTTATCACATGTGTTCTGAGGTTTGAACCTAGCTCATCAGATTTGACAGCAACCACCTTTACATACTGAGCCAACTTGCTGTCCTTCACAGACACAATTCTTTCTGTTAAACTTGAATACCTGCCTCCAAAAATGGAAAACTTCCAATTTAGAAGAATATATAATGTTAAAAGATGGCATTCAAAAGCAATTCTCTTAAAGCAGAACAAAATGCACTTTATTGAGGCAATACAAAATAAGAGTGGCAAGGGATCTACTACTGCACAGCAGGTTGAACCTTGTCAATAATACCATATATTCAAAACAGTCAACTTCAAATATGCCATCACAAAAATACATCAAGGGGAAAGCTAACTGGTTTTATTTAATCATTCCATATCATACACAATATGTATGAAACATCCTACTGTACTCTAAAAATGTAACTATGATTTGACAATTAATACCAAGGACATGCTAAGCAAGGTACTGGGTTCAATCCAGCTCCAAAACTCAAAACTTTTAAATGAAAACTCAGTAACGTTGACAAACTATAACTAAGAGGTATAAATACTATAGGAAGTTTACATATCATGTGTGACTGGCACTACTTAGAAAGAAATCAACCACAAATATGTAAAACAGTCCCTACCCTCATGATATCAAGGATTTTTCTTTACTGCTCTTGAAAACAGATAAATACATCTCTCCCTACTAAGCCAAGTACAAGGGAATGGGTGATTTCCATGCTGTCTTTATAAGTCACTTTGGGACTACTCTATTAACTCTGGAATCACAGAGTGGAAGCAATCATGTAGGACTTGGGCCATGATAACAAAAAGCTAGTTTTTAATTCTAAGAAACACAGAAGATAAGGAGGGCTGATAAGGATGAGGCTGAGCTAATAAAATCTAAATCAGAAAGATCTGACTACTGTAGAGATGACAGACTAGATAGGAATAATACACCAATACAGTAAATGACTCAGAGCAATGTATCTATGAAAATGTAAGAGAAGACAAAACAGATAAAGGGATCTTAGCAAAGAGGTTCTGTAGACTCCCAGAACTTGCCCGGGAGGCAAAAGAAATCCTAAAAGAATAACCACTAAAGAAAAATTCATAAAAACAAAATCGACCCCTTTAAATATACCTCCCAAGGCAACACAGCCTCTGAAAGTGTCCACCACTTCCCCTCTGCAGTCAATCTCTCCATCAGTTATTCCAATTCCAAGCCACACAATGCAAACATCTACAGATTGAAAGTGCAAACCCTTCAAAAACACAACCCTTTATGAAGTCGATGAAAACTGTTTCTAATTAATGCAATGCTCCTGACAAAAATGAAACTAAGGATAGTGACTGAGAAGAGGCATGCGGGGTCTTAAAGTTCACTCTATATATCCCTGCATAGCTGACAGCCTCAGCTATTTATCACCTATCATTTCAGCAGTGAACTTTATTATACCTTAAGTTTCTCAACCTTCCTAATGCCGCAACCCTTTCATACAGCTCCATGTGCTGTGATGACCCCCAATTATAAAATTATTTCACTACTTCCTAACTATAACTTCGCTGCTACTGTAAATCGTAATTTAACTATCTGATATGTGAAACCCCTCAAGGGGGTCACAGTCCACAGTTTGAAAATCACTGCCTTCAGGGGTTTGAATAGGAACAAAGAAAAAACAGTTCTATTTTCTGCAAGACTTACCCAGTTGAATTTAAGGTATGGAGATCCTATGACCTACATGCATGGTAAAGATAAGGTGGGTACCAGAAATGACAAGAGGCCTGGGTCCTCAGAAGTCAGGGAGAACTCCAGTGTGTGCTAAGTGAGGGCACTCTACCTCTAGACTTCAAATTATATGAGATAAATTTTTTTCTTTCTCTTTTTTTATTTGCTTGTTTGGGCTTTTGTTTTCTTTTGAACAGACAAGGCTGGCTAGGAAGCCACTATAGAACCCAGGCCTTGAACTTAACATCTTCCTGTCTTAGCCTCTCAAGTATGTCAAAGAACAATCTCTTAATGTTTAATTAGCACTTTAGGTTACATGACATGCTTGGTGACAACTACAAAGACCTGATTATGACAAGGTGAAAAGAAGATAATCTTAAAAAAAAAAAAATGCAAAATAAAGCCCTTAGGAAAACAATTACATCTTAAGTATTTTAGCAAAAATGGGTTTATCATATTAGAAAAGTTCACTACAGCATGAAAACTTTGGTTTGTTGATACCTTGCAATTTTGTCAGAAAATTATGAAACGAATATTAAAGCAACCAACACTTGATTCATTATCCTTGCATTCTAACAATGTAACATAAGTGCAACCATAATATCAAAGTTTTCATAATTTTGTTCCATTTTTTAAGATTAAGTGAAAATAAATCCATTTCTCTCCATCATTGCAATGCACTGTTATCTATGAAACATTCTAGGCTAATTCATTCTACATAGTCTTGTTCTTACACCAATTATTTGAAGAAATTATAGACCCTTTGTACGTGAAATAGCAAGATAAAACTATTCACCAAACATCAAATTACCAATCAGTGGAAGTTAACAATTACAGAGAAACCTAAGAACTTACTAGTAAAAACCAAGGCTCTCAGCAAGAAAAACAGCTGAAAACTGGATAGATAACCGTGAGAAAAACTTAGCTGTCCCTGCCTCTTTTTCACCACCCACAAAAGTGGGACAATAGTCCCTTAGCTTTTAGCTGTGCAAGCAACATCTACTGAATTCACACAGTAAGTTTTCAGGTGGTAGGTACTCCATAATGTTTTGAACTCTTAAAACTCTTTAAAAAGTGAGAATATAAATGCTAACAATGGAATTAATTAGCAATTTTTTTTCTAAACACAAGATTTATGATTGAAAATAATAAATACAAAAAATTATATAAAATTAAACAAGATACATGCTGATCCTAGCAGCCTGAAGGCCAAGGGAGAAAGATCGCAACTTGAGCTTCATCAGCCTAAGACTGTCACACAAAAAGTCACCTGGGCCTGAAAACACACTCCTGCAATCACAGCCTTGGGGAAACTGAGATAGGAAGACCCCACATTTGAGGCAAACCTAGCTTAAAGTTCCATACCAGCCTTGCACTTTACAGCAAGGCCTCTCTCAAAAAGAAAAAAAAAATAATAATAATAACTTTTTACATGCTATGTGTAACTTAAAAAACATTAAGTATGTAGCTGTACTTTCTAAAGATGACAGAAAATCTAAATGAAAGGCAGAATTATAAATAAAGGCTCACTATGCTCCCCAACCACATTAATCCATTGGTGTCAGTAATTCTAACTAAAATCAGAACATATTTGGGGGTCAGGGGGTTACTTCATTTTTACTAGTTTTGACAAAATTACTCTGAAGTTAATTTGAAAACAGAAGAAAAGCAAATCAAAACTTGAAAATTAAAGAACATCTTCCCTTTCTCTGATTAAAAAAGGTACTGGGAAGTTGGAATGGCTCAACAGTAGACCACGGCAGAGTACCTGACACATGCCTGAATCACTGCTACTACAAACAAAAGGGCAAGGAGTTAGGGGGACATTGAATTCAGAAACAGAATTGAGTACTTATGGAAATTCAGTAAAAATGAATATGGTCTTTCAAGTCTAAAGGATGGGTTATTCAATAAATGCTATTTAGCTGACTACATAGTTCATAGTTCACTTACTCCAAAATCAATTCCTGATGTTTAAATTAAACACCAATGAAACTATAAAACAGAAGAAATTATAGGCAACTCTAAATCTACTTTTAGGTTACAGAAAGCATGGTAACAGAGAGAGAGAGACTACAAAGATGGACTGCTGATGAATTTGATAGAAAAACTTCAAATCTTCTGAGACCAAGCAAAATTAAAAGGAGACAAATTTAGAAGACACCCATAGCAGATTTTACATGATGCCCCCTGAATGATTAATACCTCATGATCTGTAGTCTCCTTCCATACTGATATACTCACTCTAGGCTTGAAAACATGAGGCCAAGTAAATAAAAACAAGGAGATACAGGAGAGGCTGGATATGTATGCATTAAAAGGATATTGTTTTACTATTTCAGAGATGCCAACTTAACACAGCCTAGTCACCTGAGAGGCCTGTGTAAGGTTATCTGGACTGTTAACTGAAGGCAGCCAGCCCAGCCCACTATGGGTGTCATCATTCCCTGGGCAAGCAAGACAACAGGAAGCATTTCTTTGTGGTTCTTGTGAGCTCCTGAGTTCCCTCAATGATGAACTGTAACCCTTTCCTCCCATTAACTATTTTGGGGCATAGTGTGTAACACAGCAACAGAGATGAAGCTAGAAGACTAGCTAAATGAAATATAACACAGCAGACTTAGTAAGACCAAACCTTACTACTCAGAAAACCAATAAACCTTATACTAGATTTTGAGGTGGTCTGTTAAAAATAATAGTTAAGAAGTACAATAGACATGCACTATAAAAGACCGGTATCCTTAAAATATATGAATCATCAAAAAAACTAATACTGTTGAGGAAATAGTCAAGAACAGATATAGATACTCAAAGTTGAGGAAATAGCCCATGAACAGATACTCAAAGACAGATACCTAGCCTAAGCACATTAAGAGATATTCAATCCTACTAGTGTGTACACACTAATACTTTTCCCTATCAGACTGTCAGACTGACAAAGATTAAAAAGACTGATTACAATGAGCTGGCCAGATATGGGGGGGAAAAGGAACTCTAATAACGTACATAATGTGTATCAAAACCTGGTAATTCAAGGGAGGTGATGGAGGCAGACACTTTTAATCCCAGCACTCAAGAGGCAGAGGCAGACAGATCTCTCTGAACTGGGTACCAGCATAGTCTACAGAGTGAGTTTCAGGACAGTCCGAGCTGCAAAGAGAAACCCTGTCTGGAAAAGACTAAAAAGAATGACTGATCAGTCTTTAAAAGGCCTGCTATATAAGTATAAAGGCCTGAATTTGGATCCCCAGTCCCACTTAAAAGCCAACTAACTGCACTTTACTGCTGGGAAAACAGAGACAAGTGTATTCCTGAAGCATATTACCTAGCCAGCCTATCCAAACAGATGAATTCCTGGTTCAGTGAAAGGTCCTGTCTTTAAAAAAAAAAAAAAAAAAAAAAAAAAAACTTTAGAATGGAAGACACCAGAAGCTGACCTCTGACCTACACATGTAAATATACACTGGCGTACAGACACAAGTCACAAGTACATCACACATAAATACACAAATCTACTTAGTTTGGATCTGAGTGTTTAACATCTTTACACTTTAAAAAATATGTGCCATTTTTATAATGGAAGGGAAAAAGCAATTTTCACTAGATGTTTATTTGAACAATAGTAACTTGTTCACTTGCTAAAATACAATTACTAAGTAAATTATAAAGAACTTTTTTAAATGAACATTAACCCCTCATTCAAGAGAGATAGAGGCAGGCAGAGCTCTAAGTTTGAGACTAGCCTCTTCTGTACATCTAGTTCCAGGAAAACAGGGATGCACAGAGAAAAACCTACCTTAAAAAACAAAAACAGGATTGCAGATCAAAACAAACACCTAACCAATACAGAGTAACTATAACCTTAACAGGAAGAGCCAGCCCTTCACTGAACTATAAATCCAGCATTTGGACTCCCTTGAGAATTGACCTAAAGACTATTCATTTTACTTATGTTCTGGAGTTCTTTTTCTAAAGCCTCTCCCCTATCAAATTGATATGACAGAGATACCAAAGAGAACAGAAAATAAAGACCTTCTGAAGAACAGTAAAGGGTACTTATTTTGAATTCATGCCATCATTATTACCAAGATCAGGTATTCCTGCGGGCCTTTTCCACTGGAAAAGTACTCAGTTCATTTAAAAATGTCACCACAGCTATCTTGTTCCCCAAAGACAAAACTCTCGCTGGTATCTGAGATCACTGTAAACAGACTCAAGGAAAACAGCACTCAGACTAAACAGTTTTCTAAAGAGACTATAGATGTGCTCTATCACATTTTATGGGTAGCTTTTAGTCAATATTTATTATTTTTAAAGACTTAGTTGTTTTTTTTTTGTTTGTTTTTTTTTAGTTTATTTTTGGGGTGGGGGTCAGAGCACAGCCTGCAGAAGCTGCTCTTCCCTTCCACCATGAGGGTCCAGGATCAAACACAGGCTGGGTGGCAGGCACCTTCAGACCTGCAGAGCCATCTGGACTGCCTGCCATTTTATATGTAACCAGGGAACTAACTGTTAGCAGTAACAGATACCCTCTAACTTGCCCAGGGTTCTCAAAGACACCACTGTCAAGGATTCAATATAAGCACTCACATAGCTGGCTCCGCAGAGAAGACAACAGTGTTATGTCTCCTGTCTCACTCAGTTAAGTAAACATGGAGATGTCAATGTTAATTCAAAGGAACAAAAGTATCAGGGGTAAATGTAAGAAAAAGATGAGATTCTCTTTTGGTATTGTCTATTCTAGTTAAAAATAAGTAAACATACACAATCCAAGGCCTGGGGGTAGACATTGGCCTATAACTCAAGACACTACAAAATTTACACAAGGTTATACCAATTCAACATTTTCACTGGGTCAAAAAGAAGGCAGTGAACCAGGCGGTCAGTGGTGGCTCACACCTTTAATCACTTGGGAGGCAGAGGCAGGTGGATCTCTGTGAATTCCAGGACAGCCAAAGTGAAACCCTATCTCGAAAACCACCCTCCCCACAAAAAAGACACAACCACACTCATAACATATACCAAACTTCCCATTCGTCTCTCACTCCTAGCAACCACCAACATATTAATACAATCACTGAGTATGTGGTCTTTTGGATCTAGCCTCCCTCTCTTAGCATATTTCCATCCATATAGTCCAACGTATCAACACTCCATTTTTGTTTGTTTTTTTGAGACAGGGTTTCTCTTTGTAGCCCTAGCTGGCCTGGAACTCCATTCTACAGACCAGGGTGGCCTTGAACTCAAAAGAGGTTAAGTCTGCCTCTGCTTCCTGAGTACTGGGATCAAAGGCAAGTGTCACCACCTCGGACCTTTTCAAATTCTTAACATAAAAGATGTTAGACTTTCCTAGAAACAGAATTTATTCTTCTCATCAAGCCCATTTTGTGTGCCAAGTGTTATGCCGGAGCCTTATTTAATTTTCCCAACAACTCTGAAAAGCACAAATTATTTCAATTTTACAGAAGAAATTCAAATCTAAATAAAATAAAAACTTCAAACATCTTAAAGATCAGTTAGTAAATGTCAAAACTAGACTGCGAATCCAGAGTTGAATTCAAAGTCTGTATTCTTTACTCTATTCCATGCCATTTTACACCATATCATTTACTTAACACTTAGATACACAGTCTCACATCAAAAGGACTCAAATCCTAATATGGAAACTTCCCAATGTAAACACATTTCTAAAAATCATAAATGACTTAGGTATATTAGCTCCCCATACATACTTTTCTTTAAAGAATTATTTTTGTTACATTATCTATGATTAGTACAAACGTTACAGATTACCTTTTCCCAACAACATGCAAGCATGTTCTGCTACACAGACTGAATTGTGCCCTCCCAGTTTATACTGTTGATACCCTGACCCAGCATGTAACTACATTTGGAGACAGGGCCTTTAGAAGGTAAGTACAGTTAAATGAAGCCAGTGAAACTGATGGCTTTGTAAGAAAGAAAAATCTCTAGCCATCCCTCCTAACCCCACTCCCACCCCATCAAGTGCCAAAAAAGAGCCCTCATCACACCCCAATGACCCTAAACTTCCACTCTCCAGCTTCGAGAAAACAGTCTTCTGTCATGTATATCATTGACTACCAAACCGGAATCTCAAGCACCAAAAAGGATAAAAGCAATTAGTGCTGTGGACACAAGCTAAATCTGCTCAAGTCTCTGATCAGACACTAAAAAGCAGGCTATTCTTCTGTTAACAGAAATACGGTTCAAAGGGCTCTGTGGGTAGACAAACCTGAATCGGAGGCTCTGGCTACTTCTGAGCTTTGGTAATGAGTAAGAAACAAATTCTACATCCATCTTGTAGTAGTGATGCTGGTTTTTGTTTAAGTAATACTAGTACTTATGTCTGCAAATACTATACCACATCCTACCAGAGCTGTACCCAGTACAATTCTAGAATGTTACAAGCACTCCAAAACTGTGACTATTACTGTTAGAACAGAAGATTCTAAAGGAATGCCAGTCAAACACATTCAGATATAGACAGTATTTGCCAAGTATTTTACTGGTAACACAGATATGAAAATATAGAACCATGACTTGGAAGTAGAGTATTAGATCCTTTAGAGGCAAAAAAGAAGAAAAAAAAATTACTTCTCAAAGGTATCTATCACAGGGAAGACTCTTGGCTCTTCGTGTTTTTCCATAAAGCAAAATTCTCAAACTTATATTTGGAGAGGCATCTCCTGTGGTACCTCAACTCAGATCATTAAGTTTTACTTCCCCTAAATTCTACCCATTAATTTCAAAGATGGTATAGAGGGGGGAGAAAGGAAACAGGGTTTAAGTATCTATCTACTAGCCCACAACCACATAAAATCGACACTCCTTTTTCCAAACACTTCCTTACTCTCACAATAAAGACTGGATATTTTGAAAGTTATACAATAATCACTGATCTGAAGTTGTATGTAGGGTAAAATATGAAAACAATGTATTTTCCTCTTTACTGTCCAAAATGTACCTGCCTAGTTATTTTGCTTATTCCAAATAGATTAGTAAGATACCCAAAAACCTGAATACTATGTAAAGTTAAGTAAATTGTATCTACTTATCTACATTTATATTCAATGTTTATTCACTTAATACCTATAATATTAACATTCAAAAATAGGATGTGGCTCCTATTTCTAAAATAAGTATCTGTGGAAGAGACACATACTCAACAGCTGCAGGCATTAAGAAGACCTATGGCTGGGGAGACTATTTTCATCCTTCCATGGATATATAACTTGAAACTACAATCCTGTAAAATAATAGGACTATCTTTTTACCAAGAGGCTCAATTAACAAGACAGTTCAGACAACCTGAATTTTCTGTACCTTGATTGTACTTTTCACAAATGTATATTAATCATTACAGTGAATTAAGGTAACATAACCACAAAAAGTTTCGAAGACCAAACATACCCACAAGAAGAAAGCTGGAAAAAAGTTCCCTCACCTAACCAATACAGCGGGGCATTAAACAGTTTGATAAGTAGCATTCCTGTAACCACCCTCTGGACCCATATCTCAAGCAAATATTACTAATGAATACATGGCATTCTTCCTCACCAATCCCAGAGATGCATCAATGCCCTTATCTGCATTTTAGCCACTACCTACTGGACCACATTAGCAAAATGTAACCTCCTGACATCCTTAAATAAGGCAAATGGTGAAGCAAATTTTTGTGCAACTAGTCTAAAAGTAAGATTTTTAACCTCAAAACAAGGGAAGCTCACACAGTACACATCTTAAAATGCTTGTCTAGCTTGTAGCAAGCTCTGGACATAATTCCATACACAGCATAAAGCTGTGCATGTCATCACATGGGAAAATCAGAACTAAAGTTATCATCCCTCAGTTACACATTTGAGTCTGAGGCCAGCACAGAATACCCAAGATCCTGTCTCAAAAAGCAAACAAATAAACTACGTGCAACTACATACATACATGCTGATATTTACCACTGATTTGTATAAGTGATATGTAAGTGGATGTGTGTGTGTGTGTGTGTGTGTGTGTGTGTGCCAGCCAGTCAGGGTATATGTTTTAGCTCAAGGTCACCCAGTAAGTAGCTTTGGTCAAATCCTCACAACCCCATTATGTTTTTTTACAAGAGAAAGTCTGAGTATCTACTGTTACAGTAGCCTGGGCCATACAATATGACACGTAAAGGTCAATCCAAAACTTTCTGAACTCTTCCTAGAGATCAGACGATAAGGATTTAAGTATGTTAACTCTTAACAGGCTCTTTTTTCTGAAAAAAAAAAAAAAAGAAAAGAAAAAAAAAGGAAAATTTTTGAGTGATCAACCGTGTTTAAAAGATAAATCCCAAACATGTACTTCTCAACTGAAAAAAAAAAAAAATCTTATACTTTTGAAACATTACACAAATGAAAAAACAGAACCAAAAATTCAACAGGCTACTATATGTACAAGCTTGGTATTTTGGGGTTTGTGGCTCTTTATCCCTCAATTCCTTCCACTGTCCTGTGCAAATACTAAATCATTTTTTTACTGCCCACCTCTAATCAAAATTTAATAAATCTATATACAGCATTTAAATGTGGAGTGTGACTTATGACTTTCAGGAATGTAAAGTATTTAGCTCGCTTCTGTATAAGGTTACACTATGTGACAATAACATGCTGCTCCTAAAATTAAAATATCAGAGAGATCTTGCCACAAATAACACTATAAGAAACTTATTTCCTTCAGAGTTCCGATCAACTTAAATAGAAAATTCCTACTCCATATTCCTTCCTATTTCTGGATGGTCTTTGAACACCAAAACTATCCTTCATATAACTTTTTTAAAAATCCATTAAAAGGTTAACATTTAGTTCCTACAGCATCTGAGATTAAACAAAGACTAGCCAAAGTCCTTTCTTAAGCACTAAAATATCCCCACAGCTGTTTCCAACACTGGAGTCTTTACCTCACACCAAGGCATCCCACCCTCAGAGCTATCCAAGTAACTGGTCACACACAAGCCAAACAAGCCTTTCAAAGTGAAAACTAGCTGATCCTCTTTTCTGCTCTTAAATTATGCAAATTCAGCCTACAAAGACTTACTGTAGACAGCTCAAACTCCTTAGACCTGGGAGGATGTTCCCTGTTTATGCTACTGGAAGGGTGAGTTCTCTACCTCTGTAACTAGTAAGAAACACAGGAAGAAAACAGCTTAAAAATGTTAACATTTTACTGGAAACTAGAACTTGTAAGTCCAGATATAATCTACCAGAGACAGACAATATATGGTATTTAAGTTTTACAAAATACTTCAAACTTTAACATACCTGTACATAACCTTTCAGACAACTTTGATCGAATGTTAAAATGCCTTATTTTAAACTTTTAATGCTAAGAAAAGTATTCCAAGTCTGAAAAAATTACTAACTTGTTCTATAAGACCTCTGTATCATTAAGTCATTGAAGTAGCAATCAACAGTACATAACATTACATGACAGAACTGTCGTGTATTTTGTTAACAGTTCCTGAATTTTCAAGGCCACTAGAAACTTGAGAAAAATGCACAAAAATATAACTGAAGTTTTTCACCCTGCATTTTATAAAGATAAATCTTGATTTCTGGTTTGAAGGTCATAATCACTTTTTAAACATTTGAAATAGCTTGTGTGAAGTCACTAAGGAAAAAAGGGTCAGTAAGCATTAATCAAAAATCTAAGACTAACATAAATAAAGATCTGACACTTGGAATCGGAAAAATTCATAGTAAGCTTAAGTGAACACAACACACAAAAAAAGTGAAACGGGTCTGTGTTCAACCCTGATTGGGGGCGGGGGGGGGGGGGGGGGAGTTAATAAAAACTAAAGTTTAAAACGGAACTTAAAATGGGGGGGGGGGGGAATTCCAGTGACATAACATTTTCATGCCAAAGAGAAGAAATTTGTAATTGTATCATTCAAATCTCACTGCCTTACATTATAAAGGTCTTGGCAACTGTTGGCCATTAATCTTTAACACAAAGGACATTCTAATCCAAAGGAGCTGAAAGACTGTCTCGGGAGAAAGAAATGGAGTCATTTACTTCACCCACAATTGTTTAACCTAAAAGATGTCCTTTAAGGATGATAACGCAAAATGGATCAGCCTTCAGTCTACCAGGTCCCGTTTCTCACTAAGTCTTGCACCAATCCAAAACCAGGAGGTAATGGACACAAAACAAGCTTAGGAAAGGCTGGGGGGGGGGGGGGGCGGCCCTCCAATGGATGACACACCACATTATGGTTTATTCTCCTACACAACTGGAGAAACAAAAAAACAAAAAAGAAAGATATCACACCATATGTTTCATCGTATTAATCAAAAAACATTTCACGACGGTACATCCAATTCTTTCCTTGGGGGCTGAAAAAAAAAAGTGTTGTACTGATCACAGAGGAAAGGGGAAGGCGGCTGCTCCTGCTGCAATGCAACACAGCCTGCTGCTGCTACAGAACCGGAGAGAAAGGCTTTCCAAACAAAACCCTCCCCCGCTCCGGCTTACAAACCTCAAACAACTTATCCCAGCCTTGACTGTCCCCCGCCAGTGGAAACCTAGTAAATCCTCTCCCTTCCCCCACCATTGGGAAATTTCACCTTTCTCGGCTCCTCCGCTTACCCCTATCAGAAGCACTTTATTCTCCGCAGAGATCTCAGACCTTCCAAACTTTCCTCCCCCACCCCCACCCACCTTCCCACCCACCCCCCCTTTTTTTTTTTAATTAAACACTAGAGCTTTGTACTAAAAGTGCAGGGAATTTTTACATCTACACGGAAAATACCTGTTTCTCGGCAACAAGCACGCTACGATTCTCGAGCCCCTCCCCATCTCCTGGGTTTCGCTAGCCGGGGCTGGGGAGGGAGGGAGCGAGGGAGCAGGCACACCACATTGAGGAAGGAAAACCCGGGCTGGAAGAAGAGCATCTGGGGGAGACCCCCTCCCCCAAATTAGAGCCTGGGCAGGGGGAGGGGGCGGGGGGAGGAGAAGCCGGGAGGGACAAAAGGGAGCGGGGAAGAGCCGGCGCCGCGGGCCAGGGGCAGGCGGGTCCGCGCAGAGCGCTCGCGGCGCCGCGGCACAATGGCCGGCGGCCCGCGCGCCCCTCACCTCATGGTGCCGGCGGCGCCGAGGCTTCCCCGGCGCGGGAGACGCCGAGCAGAGGGTCTCTCCTCGGGCGGGGAGGCGGACGCCGCGGGGACGCGCGAGCAGAGGCGGCTCCGGCTTCGGCGGCCGGGCTACACCATCTCCGCGCGCAGAGGCGAGGCGCCGGCCCGCCGAGCGCGAGCGAGCACGGGCTGAGGAGGGGGCGCGGGGGCCGAGGCGCCGACGGGGGTCCCCGGCGGCCGCCGCCTCCTCCGCCTGCGTCGCCGCCTCCTCGCCGCCGAGCCTCGTCCTTCGCCTCAGACGGGAGCCGCCGGGGCCGCGCGCCCGTCCGTCCGTCCGTCCGTCCGCCGCTCCGCAGGCCGCTCCGAGCGCGCCGCCGCCACCGCCGCCGAGGCCGCGAGGAACCGGCAGCTGCTGCAGCCGCGGGAGGAGAGCCGGGCTCGCCGCGGGGCGCCGGGGGCGGGGCGGCGGAGGAGCACGCAGGCGCCGCCCTCCTCCCGCCGCCCCCGCCGCTCCCGCGTCGCCCGCTCCCCTCCCCCTCCCTCCCGGGGCGAGGGGCAGTGCGCGCGAGGGGGCGGCGGCAGGGGCGGCGGCGGCGGCTGGGGCGGCCGCCCTTTGTTGCCGCCCACCCCGCTCCGCGCCCCCCGCGGCCGGAGGGGGGCTCGGCGCCCGCTCTGCCCTTGACCTCGCTCTCTTTCCGCGGCCCTCCGCTGCCCAGAGGCCGAGGCGAGCAGCGGACCGCGGGGGGGCGTGACTAGCCAGCCGGGCGCGATCGCGGAGGGGACTCGGGCGCGCGGGCAGGCATCCCGCAGTCGTCTCTGCGCGCCCCCGCTGCGGCGCGACTCCCCCTCCTTCCCCCGATGAGGGGCGGGGTGGAAGGGAGTCCCGAACACGCAAAGCGTGGTCATCGTCGCCCCCCCCGCCGGGTCCCCCAGGACCCCCGAGCGTGCGGGACCTGGGGACCCGGGAACCCGGCCGACGCGCGCACGGCACGCGGGTGACCGCACACACTCGCGGAGCTAACTAACGCACCGGCGCCGGGAAACGCGGTAGCCCGAGGCACGCGGAACCCCGTGCAGCCGCGAGACACGCAGCCCGTGGAACCCTTTCTGTCGTCACCAGCTGAAAGGGAATCCCGGCCGGGGGCGGGGAGGGATGGGAACTGAGGATAATTTTAAATGTTCTGTCTTTCACCTAGCCTGGAGCTCACCTCCTTGAAAAGGTAGATGGAAAAATACTAACGCGGCGAATGTATTATAGTCACATGGTACAGGGGGAGACTGAGAAGCCCGGATTTGCAAAAGGGGGTGCGGGTGTTAATATTAAAAAAAAAATCCAATGATCTAATCAAAACTTAAACCTGACAAATAGCCCGCCTGTGTGTGCGGTATTCAAGATGACTGCGTTAGAAGAAAAAGGTTTTACTGCTACGGGATTCCTATTGCATCCAAAATGGAGGACCTACCAGTGCTGCAGGAATCCATTCAAAAGTTTGATGTTCTTATGAAACGGGCAATGATTCAAAAGATAGTTATGAATGCTGGGAAATGTGCACTTTCAAATGAAAAGCGAACACATTATAGTCATCCCTTGGTCAATGCCTGACTCGTCTGGAGAACAGCATAACCTGTTTTTAACTATGAAAAGCCTCCTGGTTTCAGAGCTCAACAAAGACAATGTGCTGTTTGGAAGGAAGTCCTGCAAGAAGCAGTGACCTACAGCTGTGGCACAGGACCAGGGTGGCCTCGGGTAGTAAAAAGCACGGTGCCTCTGCCCTAAACATGGTGTGCTTGAAGAACACTAATTTCCACCCACATAGCTAATTACAGCTTGCCATCACAGAGCATTTTATTCAAGGATCTCCAAGGACTGAAGAGAAAACAGCCTTGTCAGTCAAATGTCCTTGTTGCCATATGACAAGAAGAGGCAGAAAAATACACATATCAAGCAATCCTATGCATTATTAGTACAGTAGCCATGATGGCGTGATTAGAAACATCTCAACTATGAGAT
Source organism: Phodopus roborovskii (assembly GCF_943737965.1). Taxonomy (NCBI): domain Eukaryota; kingdom Metazoa; phylum Chordata; class Mammalia; order Rodentia; family Cricetidae; genus Phodopus; species Phodopus roborovskii. Next base: position 51,025,593 of record NW_026126433.1, read on the forward strand.
GCATCGTATTTGAATAAATTACTGTACTTTAAAATGCATGCACCTCAAGTATTCAACAAATAAAGAACATTTGCTATGAAAGCCTTTATTCTTGACTTTTTTTTTTAAAAAAAAAAAAAGGGTGGTATTAATGTATATTGAATCATCTTGGGGGGAAAATTAGGACACACATTCAACCACAAGTCACACCAGCTTTCTTTAGTCCATTCATACCAATACAGTAAATGCAACAGAGCTTGTTTCAGATAGAAGTCAACATAGGCAAAGAGGTGGAGAGATATTGCTGTAATGACTCAAACAATCTCTTGTCAGAGACAAGAAACACCAATAAAAATTCCTCACAAGTGATGCCATAACCTGCTACTCATTTGTAAAAGTTAATCCATCCTGGTCTAAATAAATTGTATATCTTCATCATCATCTTTATCCTAACAGCAAATGTCCTGGTGGCATGGGTACCAAATTAAGTGATCCAAGAGGAAAATGCTATTTTTGTTTTCTGTGTTTATTAAAAATGTACCAGCCAAGAATGTTGGCTGCCTACACCCATTTCCATCCTTTTGAATGGCAGTCTGCCCGCTCACAGTTGGTCACACCATTGCCTTTGGATTTAGATCTTGCATTGGCTGACCTGACCTCCAAAGGTCATTTTGTGGAGGGGCAGTTTTGTTAGCTCTGTCAAAATATTACTTCTTGTTCATATTTGGTCTAACATTGAAAGAAGGCAAAAAGGAAACAAGCTAAAAACTTCTGGTCACAGGGGAAACTTCGTGGATTGTGTTACTATATAAAATAAAAGAATTTTAAAGATGAGGAGAATCTTAAGCTGCTCACTCATTTTTAAGAGGAGGACTGTGAGAGCCAGAGAGATTAAGTAACTTGTCCATTGTCATCGAGAAGTGCCTTTGCAATAGAAGTTTACTCAAACCCAAGATTTCCAGCTCTTGCCCTTTGTCCCTCCTCCCGAATCATACTGACTTCCTGTGGTATAAGAGTTCACTAAGGAAAGAAGTCCAGCGGATTGTCTTTTCATGAACCTAAACAGCACTTAAAAATTGGAGTTGGTGTGAGGGAATTATTGAAGTCTTCGAAAATGATTTGAACTCCATAAGGGTTGCCCATCAAACACAATGCCTGACCCATCATGTAGGGGCCTGGATATTTGAAAGGTGACTGAATAGGAAATAAGTGGATATACAGCAGCTCTGTCTACAGAAGATTAATGCATTTCATTAATATGCTTCTTTGTGCCAGAGACCTAACCCTGGGTCTTGCACATGCTAAGCCCTACTACACTCAACCACTAGCTACAGCTACATTCCCACCTCAAACTTTCTCCCTAACACAGACTGTTTGGATCTCAACTTTTCCTCACAGGGACTTTTTACCCCCTTTGGAATGGCAGATTGACCCTCACAGCTGTAAGCAGTGTGCATGCAGATAGAAATCAAAGAAAGCATGCATCTGCTGCTGGCTATGCAGTCAGTCTGGCTCTCAGGACTTCCCTAGAGCAGACCTTTTACATGCATCTGATAGCATCAGTAGGCTTCTCCTCCATTTATGGACATGGGGAGGAAGCATGACTAATGCTACTCCACAGTCAGAAAATCACTGTTAAGGGCTGAAGGCCTCCCCTCTCTCATCTCCTAAAAGAAAGTTCTTCCTGAAGTTCCCTGGGGTGGATGGAAATGTAATTTGGAATGAACTTTATCGTATACTTTATACAGCTAGCACTACTGTATTTTCTGACAATTCATAGTGAAAATTTTGTCCTCCCCCACAAAACGGTGGGAAAATAATGTAGAACATGACATTGCAGCAGGGTTCAAGGCATTTTTATTACTCCTCTTTCAGCCACCTTAGCTGCCCACATATAATCTCAGTTCAAAAATTAAACCAGGAGACAGAAAAAATGATTGGCCTCTCTGTCATTTGCGATTCTTCCCATTTGTTATCTGGCTCTATTTCTCATCCCTCTCCTGTCTGAATCGGGATTGATTGGGTTAACTTCACGTCTTCTTTTAGCTTGACAGTGCTTAGACTTGGCAGGAGATTCCCACAGCCAGAATGGAGTTATGTTATTTAATTACTAGAGGTCATATTCTAGACAATACAATGCATCACTTCTACAAAATTCAGCCATGATTGCATTAATGAATGTGGGTCCATTTCTGGGCACTAAGCAAGCTATGGCCATGCTTTAGAAAATGGTTACAAACAAGTGTAGCCATAATCTAATTCTGAGCCCTGAAATCTAGCAAGTAACCTGAGGAAAAAAACAAAGGGATTGTATTCTTTCTTACGCTGAATTGACTTCTATTTACTGTAATCAAACTTGATGGCAGTTTTCATGGATATTATGATCAGATGACAACTGACTTTGGAGTATTTCCTCAAAAGGTGATCAAAAGAAAAGCTAATAAAGATTATTTCCTGACTAATCACAGCAGAGAAGAAAGATGGTATCACTAGGATATATCCTGAACAAGTTTCCCCGAAATTAACTCACACTACTTAACACTGCCTCTTTTGTAGCTTTTTAATCTTTCAGGTAGAGTTCACAGTTCATTAAAAATCCCAATTTTATTTTCCTTTGAAAACAAAAACAAAAAACTGTTGATACCTCAACAACCCAACAAAGTTCTAGTTTGAAAATTACCTTCAAGTTGATGTAGTTATGTAGGCCTGTTACCTTAGTACACAGGAGGTAGAGGAAGGAATACACCTGCAGCCCTGCAACCAGTCACTAGAGAGATTTTTTACCTTTACTGAATCCTCAGACTGAAGAGGTGATCCTGTCTCCACAAATCTCAGGCCGAATGCTCAGGTTGACTGCATTGACTGTCTGAGAGTCTCCTCCTGCCCTATAAGCCTCTCTCTGCCCAGTGATATCACTCTATCTCCCTACTTCTGGGATTAAAGGTGTGTGATCCCAAGTCCTAGGATCACCTTTGTGTGAGCTCTGTTTCTCCTTTAGACAGATTCAATCTTGTGTAGCCCAAGGTGGCCTTGAACTCACAGAGAACAGCTGCCTCTGTCTCCCAAGTGCTGGGATTAAAGGTAGGTGCCACCACTGCCTCGCCTCTGTGGCTAACTGGTGTGGCTAGCTTTGCACTTTGATCCTCAGGCAAGATTTATCTGTTAGGCCATAAACAAAATATCACCACACAGGGGTTCAATGTCATCTGCAGTTACAGAGAAATCCAGGATGAGGCCAGCCTGGGCTGTTGGCTTAAATTAATCTCTAGTACCCCCTCAGGATGAAGTAAATAGTGATACTGTACTCTTACGTATGGAGAGGTGGAGCCCATCTCTGGCTGAATACTGTACTTGTAAATGAACTGAGCAATAAACAAACAACAACAATAAAATGAAAGCCATTGCAGGTAAGCATGCACATGGCATTGGGTTTGACTGCTTGGCACTGCAAAAGAAAAAAAGAAGAAGAAAGAAAGAAAAGAAAAAGCCCCAAAGGGAAGAATTTTAGTCTCATTTCTATCTTCTGTACAAATATTCCTTTAATAGGATTGGACATAGACACGCTTCATATGTGAGAAGAATTTGTAAGTAATAGATGAGAAAGACTAGTTCCATAGCCTATGGTAGATCTCTTCTATTTCATTTTACTTCCTCTAATTAAAAAAAAAAAAAAAAAAAAAAAAAAGTTCAAACTTCAGTAGTGAAGTGGAGGCAGGAGGAACACCAGTTCAAAGTCGTCTTCAGCTACAGGGGCAAGATTAAGGTAGCTTGGCCTATATGAGATACTATATCAAAATAGAAAAAGGAAGAAAAACAGTCAGTGGAATGGAGTGGGATGAGGGATGAAGGGAGGGAGCTGGGGTATAGCTCAGTAGAGCATGCCATGCTCAAGGTCCCAAATAGGAAAGAAAAAAGAGAAAAAGAGCCTGACTATCACTTAGTGACAGTTATACCACACTCCCAAATTAAAATCCATTCCCATGTCCCAAGCTATTAGAAAGCCCCCTCCTAGGCAGACATCCGATCACCTGGACCTACCTTGTACTTCTGGTGATGAGGACTCAATAAATGAGCGCAATGAATCTCCACATTAATGCTAGAACTGTACCTGTGTATGGATTCATGCAGCCATGTCAGATCCCCCTGAAACTGGATCTCAGTTCTGGGAATAGAATTTGGGTTCTCTGGAAGAGCAGTACTCATTCTAAACCACCCAGCCACCTCTCTAGTCACCCATATACTTTTTCAAAGGTCTTTTGAGAAATGTCTACATTCTCTTTTTTAACAGTTTGATTCATATCACATAAAGTAGGGAGGGTATACATAACCCTACAGTGACCCTGTGCTGTCTTTAGCTTTGGTTGTTTGCAGAACAAACATGCAACTCTTAATGTAGGATGAAATCCACCAAACTCTTTGCAAAGAGCATAGATTCCTTCATTTGCATTCTTGTGAAAGACTCGGGATTTAAATACTCATTTAAAATTTATCATAGATGAATACAATTATATTTCAGAAAAAGACACTGAATAGAGCCTAGCTTCCCATTCAGGTTTTTGTGTGTTACTCAGGTGCCATTTTATCTCTGTCAAACATCTCATAATTTGTTTTCTTTTTTTCTTTTTTTTTTTTTTTTTTTTTTTTTTTTTTTTTATTTTTTCAGTCAGGATTTCTCTGTAGCTTTGGAGCCTGTCCTGAAACTCACTCTGCAGACCTGGCTGGCCTCAAGCTCACAGAGATCTGCCTGTCTCTGCCTCCAGAATCTTGGGATTAAAGACATGCACCACCACTGCCCGGCTCATAATTTGCTTTCTGTAAATGATTTCTGTTTTGTGTGCTTTTTATAATGTTGCCTTCACTGAGTAGCTCATTGAACTTGATTTTATTCAGTGTCTCTCACTTGCAAACAATATTTCCCTTCAAAAGTTCACAGTCTGGTCTTTTCCTTCTAGTTTTTCACTGTTTTCTCTCCTATTACTAATGAGAGAGTGGTTTTTAACTTGCCTTGAGTTATTTATATCCTAAGGCCTCCCTCTAATAGCAAGTCTGACTTGGCATTCTTCTTCCGCTGCACAATGCCCAAATTAAGTTAAGAAGCAATTCCTAAGGATGCTGGCCTGTGAGTCTTCATGCTCCTCTGGTATTCTAAGCACTAGACAGTGTGTTTAATTTTGAGAGCTGATGTCACTGGCTAAGTCCATAGTTTATGTCAGGTGTGACTCAGTAGAGCTTTCCAGAGCAACTCCTCTAGAGGGAAGAGGGCGAGCCAAGAACAAGGAATGGAGGCAGGCAAAGTGGTGATTGCAAATGTGTAAAAGACACTGAGAAGGAACAATTTGATTTCTAGACTGGACCCTATCTGCTTGCCATGGAGCCATCAGACACAAGGCACATGGCCATCTTCTAATGAGGGGCACCTTCTAAGGTAGTAATCGACAGTACAGGGAGGTGCTGGTACCAGGACTAACCTTCCACTGTTAATATTTCCCTCATCAAATGAGCTTTTCAGCTTTAATCTGTGGAAGATGCAGGGAGGGTTTTTTGTTTGTTTGTTTGTTTTTGTTTGTTTGTTGTCTGTTTTGTTGTTGTTGTTAAGATTCTGGGATCAATAACATGATCAACTCCACAAAGCAGTTTGGTGATTGTGTACGTTCAAGTATGCCCGTCAGGGTACTTAGTTCTAGGGGTTCAAACAGAGTCACCACCACCCCTTAGCTTTGCCTACAGCTATCTTTGTCTTGATTTAATCTTTTCACTGTATATAGTTCCCTCAGAGAAATACGGGATTTTGACTGGCCCAGCTTGGGTTGGTAGTGGTTGTCCATCCTAAGCCAGAGTGAGGAAGTCCTCTAGCTGACTGGGACCAAGTCTCATCCTGGCTCTGAGATCAGGAAGACGACTTTATTTCTGGAAGGCACCACAGTGGAATCGCAGACTGGTGGCCATCAAACCCAAACTGTACAAAGGCCCTAGTTAGAGAGAGGGAATGAAGCCTCTAGGTGGGCAGAGTGGGTATAGCTAAACAAGGACAAAGTTCTGAGGAATGGTAAGGAAAGGAAAGGCTTTCTTTGGTGATGGGGTTTACAAAGAACAGAAAGCAGAACCCTCTGAGAGTAATGTTTCTACAGGCCCAAACATAGCCAGAGGTGCTTCCACAGATGCCTGGTACTGCTGGAAGCTGAACTTGTGCCAGTACCCTGCTCTGCTCTGCAGGATAAAAGTCCGGGGCAACGGAAGCCCCAGCACCAACAGCATGTAGATCAGCCTCCCCTTCTTACCCTTCTCTCCATCCTAACTGGTCATGCTGATGTCCCTCCCAGTGTCTATCCCTGCTGCTAAACTTTTCCCATATGACTTATTTGGGCCAATGGTACAATAGCAAACGTCACAGAAGCAAATTTTTGTGGTGGATTTACACATTGGAATCTGTCCTTTCTTATTGCTCATTGGAAAACTGAGATGGTCATATGAAGAGGCCTGAACTGCTCTGCCTGGCTGTATAGAGGAGAGTGGGGTTAGTCAAGCTGAACTCCTGAACCAATAACCTGCCAACCCGCAGATCACAAAAAGCAATTCTATTCTTACCAATATCTGGTGAGCAGATCTAGTCCAAAATAACTGCCCAATTAATCCACAGGATAACGAGAAATAATTTTTGTTTGTTTTTGTTGGGTATTGAACCTAGGGCCTCACACATGCTAATGCATTCTGCCCCTGAGTTACACCCCTATCCCATGATTACTGTTTTAAGGCCACTAAATGTATGAGGTAATTTATGTTACAAAAATTAACCATATGCCAGTGTGAGTTCTTCAGGCGTTTCTCAAGCGTCTTTGAGTAGAGCGGTGGCTGCTGCACCAAGGGAAAAATGTGTTGATTGAAGCTTTCATTCCAGACACAAGAATTTAATTCAGGATCTCACATCAGCCGGTGCTCTGATGGCTTCTCAGGGCCTAGGTTTTGACACACCAGAACTCCTCCCAACTGCTTGCTTGTTATACTTTACGGTTCCCCTCCGGAGACAGAAAAATATCAAAGGTGAGGGAAGAAGAGCACGATTCGAGGAAAGGCTCCTAAGGCACCAAGTTATGTCACCTAAGACTGGTTCTTGAAGCCCTGAGCAAAAGCTGAGAAGAATAAGGTGAAAATCTAGCTTCTCATTTCCTTGTCTGCTTATTTTCTTTCTGTTGCCTAGAGATATTTAATAAAGTTTCGTTTGAATTTTTCAAACCATTCTCAGCTGGTTCACAAGGTACTGAAAAGCTCAAGTTCAAGTTTTAGGGGACACCATTCAGGTCAGAGACTCTTGGTGGTAGAACTGTCAGGAAGATGCTTTCCCTCGCCTACCTAATGAACTCTGTAGGCATGAACACTGCAACAGCCGCTACTCAGCTCCACTTGGCCACACGATCCGTGGGGCTGTTGCTTGTGCGTCACAGCTAAGGAGGCAAGCATGGATAGGCACAGAGCCATGCTTTTTTCCCAACTGAAAGACACTGATGTCATCCCTCAGAAAAGTCCAAGGGATCCAGTTCACTCAGACATAGGAAGAAGGAAGGAAGGAAGGAAGGAAGGAAGGGAGGGAGGGAGGGAGGGAGGGAGGGAGGGAGGAAGGAAAAAAGGAAGGAAGGAGGAAGGAAGGAAGGAAGGAAGGAAGGAAGGAGGAAGCAGTATTCCTGGAGATTTCAGAGCAATAGTTCAGATCTTGGCTTCCGCATGTACTAGGCTTCAGTCCAGGAGAGTGACTGCACGGACACTAGATTACGTGAGATCCAAGAAGGCTGTGTTAAGGGAACCGAGAGCCTAGGATATTTGGATCTCAATAGAAACAGGCATCTCGGTGGGAAAGAAGGAAGCATAAGGCTGCTATAGGGAACAGGAAGCACAAACACCTGGGGTATAGTGGGCTACAAGGAGTCCTGGGAATCACTTACATGGGATATCCATCTGACTCTGGCTTCTGGATGACACCCTGATTTCTTCCCCGGAGGAGCCCCAAACTCTGCTCTCTGGGAATGTTGACTGGATCATGATTTTGGCAGACGATAAGAAACCTATATGAATCACTCATTTGAAAAAAAAGCTTCAGTGGAGAAAGTTGGCTAGAATTAAGGGATTCTTTCTCTGCTGACGAGACCTCAGGAGACACAGAGATGACTAGTGCCACGTGGTTGGGGCTTTTTTACTTTATTTTATTTTACTTTGTATTAGCTTCTCTCAGATTAACAAAGCTGTAACCACAGTTGCCAGCAGCTCCTGGCTCACCTGTTCTTTGGTCACCAGAGAGGGCCTGGGCTTCCCTCCAGTGGACTGGGGGGTGGGAAACCTAAGAAAAGCTCTAGTTGACTTGCCTGGGTCATGGCCATAGCTGATCCTAACGCTGGCCAGCAGGATAAAGTACTTTTTAACCTCATCAATCTTGGGTTGTGCATGTACTTGGCTTGTGAACCCTTTTAGAATCGTGTTCATGGAGGGAGCAAAGAATCTCAAGAGTGGGGGCAGGGCCTCACACTCAGGAGGCAGGAGTGGACCGCTGAGTTTGAAGGCAGCCTGGTCTACATAGGGAATTCTAGGCCAGCCAGAGGTACACGGTAAGATCCTGCCTTAGAAATAAATGAAAAGTTTAAAAGGAGGGATCATTTCCTGAAGAAAAAGTAGAGCAGTTCTAATTGTGTTTCTCTTACCAAGTTGTGCTGCTTCCCATGTATCACTCTTACAAAAGTTTAAATAATGACGCAGAAGTAAGTCCTGGGTAATGTCACGATCTTAAAAAAAAAAAAAAGTTTATTTTTTGTACTTTGTGTATATGTGTGTGTGCCTGGATATCCGTACACCAAACACATACCTGGCTTTCTCAGAGGTCAGAAGAGGACATTGGATCCCTGGAACTGGAGTTACAAGCAGTTGTGAGGCCCCATGTGGTGCTGGGAACTTTGGAGCCTCTGCAAGGGCAGCCAGTATAATTATTCTCAAAGGCTCCACTTCTAAATACAACCAGATTGACTTTCTTACTCCTTAATATCTCACTGTGAGGATTCAATTTCAACATGAGTTTCAGAGGGGACAAGTACTATCAAACAAACGGAGGGATGCATGTTTTCTTTTTCTTGGGTAGTGGGACTAGAATGGCTGCATTGCACGATAAGTGTATGTCTGGCTTTAAAGAACATTGCTGGCCTATTTAACAAAATTGTTCCATTTTACATTCTCCACATCCTTGCCAACACTTGGGACGATTAGTTTTTTAATTTGCAACAAGACAGTGGATATGTAACAGGGTTCTCTTGTTTCTACTACTTTGATGAACACTTCTCCCATTGTTCACAGGCTAATAATCATTATGTTTCACTATTGTTCTCCTTATTTCTACTTTCAGGTTCTCATCATCCCCTGTCTAGAATGTAAATTTTCATCTTGTCATAAACCACAGTTTATGCCAGCCCTGCTCATAAGCTTTCCATGTTTTCTCAGGGTGAGAAGGGGATGGGATCACAATTAGTATGACAATTAAATAATCCTACCAATTTAACCATGCAAGACTTTTTACTTTGTTTTTCAACAGGGTTGACTTTCTGGTTCTAATGTTCTTAAAATTCTATATTTGGAAAGCCAGTGAAGTAGCATACGTGAACAGATTTCAAAACTGAGTAATGGATCAAATGGTGCTAATTTGATTGTGTTGTCTTAGTGCTGATGCTTCAAGGGACAGCATCTTGTACTCAGTAGAATGACAAGATCAAAGTCAGGAACTTCTCAATTAACTTTGCTAGTAGATGTGATAATGAAGAATTACACCATTTGAGTCTACTCTATAAGGCATCAATAACATGACATCCTCACAAATTCCTGTTCATCCTTGCTGTGTATTGTTGTATGTCATGGTTTTTCTTTTATGGTTTGGCTCAAAAAAAAAAAAAAAGGAAGAAAACTAACATAATTTAGTAGTATAGTCACACTTGAATTGTAACTTGTATTGATCACCTCTCTTCTCTTACTCAAACATATCAAGTTAAATTATAGTAGGAAGACATTTTTTTCCATATGGAGTAAGACAAATATTTCTAATAGTATAAATGATTTATTGTGTTTTCAATCTATAAATCTGAGGATTTCTTTTCTGCATGATTATTCCACATGAATTTAGAAATCAAGGCAGTCTGTGATTGGTTGCTTAACTTTTTTCCAAGGTTATAACATTTTTAGTTGGCAACAACCAGAGATAAACCCATGATTTGGATTTCAATTTTAATAATCATTTGTAAGACCCCCAATACACAAAACTACAGCAGTAACGATATCTTCCTTGAGCATTTCAGAAGAATCACAGGCATACTTCCAAGATTCAATAAAGGCTCTGCAAAAGTCACACATGAAGGCATGATCCCCAAAGGTCTGATAATGCCAAAACAGTGGTGGTTGCTGTTACCTGTCCATTAATTCTGTAGCAATGGCTGCTTATGGAATTATATAACAACAGCCTTCCAGGACCCTTTTCCTATGTTTTTGTTCAAATATTGAGCTTTTCTTTTAACATACTGAGTGAACACTGAATTGATTTTTCATTCTGTGTGTCACTTTCCTGTATGAATATTGCCAAATACTTCTGATATTTAAAGGGGAAAAAACACTTCTCCAGGAGTCTGGAGGCCTCTCTGGATCTATCATATTAAGACAATGATCCTGAGAAAGAGTCCACTCAGCACACTTCCTATAAAAATGTTTCTTGCTTTCTTGGTTTTTTTTTTTTTTTTTTTCCCCCTTTGAAAACTTGGATGAAGCTGGTGAAACAGCTCAACAGGTTGAGGGACTTGCTGCCAAGCCTAGTGCCCTGAGTTTGATCCCCAGAACCTATGCCTAAAATTCTCTGATTCCTATACACATAGCCATATACATGCACACACACACACACACACACACACACACACACACACACACTAAATTAAATATTACAAAACAAAACTTAAGTGATGTCCTCAAAGTGCTTGTTTGTTTGTCTAAGTTTTTTTGTTTGTTTTGTTTTGTTTGTTTGTTTTGTTGTTGTTTTGTTTTTTTTGAGACAAGATCTCACTATGTAACTCTGGCCATTCTGGAACTCACTATGCAGATCAAGCTAGCTTTGGGCTGCCAGAGATCTGTGTGCCTCTGCCTCCCAAGTAGTGGGATAAAAGATGTGTGTCACTGTCACTGCACACCCGCTTGCCCACATACAAAAATAAAAATAGGGCTTTGATAATCGTTACTACAAAGAGAAACACATAATCTAACTTACTACTCCATATTGGAAACACCTTAACCAACCAATAATGGTACTGCTGTGATTTTTATTGTCAAAAAGACAACAAAGAACCAGTAAGTTAGCAGATAGGCATTTGACAGAAAATGACAAGGGATGAGATTATGGAATACTCGGAGCCTCATACAACATAAAATGATGTGGCTCCTGCGGAAATAGAATTACCATGTGACCTGGCAGTCCCAGTTGTGGGTATATCCTCCAAAGAACTGAAAGCAAGGACCCAAGGAATCATTTACATGTCCATGTTCAAAGCAGTAATATTCACATTAGTCAAAACATTAAGTGACACATGCCCATTGATGAACAAACGGATGAAGAAAGTATGCTGTAATCACACAAGGAATGGTCTTCAGCCTTAAAAAGAAGGAAGTTCTGACACGTGGTACAATCATGGATCTTGAGAATAGTATTATATGAAATACTGTACGATTCTGCTTCTGTGAAATACCTTAAGCCACTCATGGAAGCAGCAGGGAGCTGGAGAGAAGTAGAAATGGATGAGAAGTGAGTTGTTCAGGTATTCAGAGTTTCTGTTTTGCAAGATGAAAAGGTTTTGAGATAGATGGAAGTGGCAATTGTATGACCATGTGAATGCAACTAGTGCCACTGAACTGTACTCTTAAATCACATTCATGACAGGCAGTGATGGCGCACGCACTCCAGAGGCAGAGGCAGGAGGATCTCTGTGAGTTGGAGGCCAGCCTGGTCTACAGAGTGAGTTTCAGGACAACCAAGGATGTTATATAGAGAAACCCTGTCTCAAAAAAGCCAAATGAATACATTAATAATAGTGATGATGACAATGATAATAAATGTATAAAAACCCAGGCACTTAATTCACATGAGACCTTCCCAGGCTGTTTGTTAGTCTCATTCATGAGAAGTCTTATTTGTAGTCTTATTCTGGGAAGGTTGCCATTCTTGTGCCCAACCCTTCACAAACTGAAACTAGCACAAGGGAAAGAGAATGAGCCAGGGACAGCTGTGGGTGCACCAGCCTTGCCAGGAAACAGGGACAAGGGTGGCAGGGGCGATGGAACACCCTAGGGATCCCCAGCTAGAACAGCAAGGGGGCTCTCAAGGGGACCCCAAGAGCATGGCCAAGGCAGAGGAGTACATTTGGAGAGGAGCATAAATGGCAAATCCATGCAATTAGGAGCTTGAGTTCTTGGATTCAGGACTCAGAGGGAGAACTTGGTGTTATTCAAACAAGTTTCTAGTATTCACCAGGTTGTATACAGGAGGGAGTGGAGGCAGAGGCAGAGAGGGGAGAGTGGGAGGGAAAGAAGAGAACAGAGGGGGGAGGGAGGGAAGAAAGGAGGGAAGGAGAGGGAGGGGGAGGGAGGAGAGGGAAGATGGGAGGGAAAGAGAAAAAAAAGAGAAACAAATGGAAAAGAACACACACATTGGAATGGCTGCGGGGTGGAGGGTGACAGGATGGCCAGCCTAGCTATAGTAGGCTTCACTTATATCAGACTGAAGTGTAGCATTTTATGCCCTTGGACTCTTTGAAACTCAAAATCCTCACTTTGCTGTATTCACTTAGACCAAACAACATAGTACAATCCTCACTCAGTCCTCCACAAGCTCCCACTTAGAACCGCCTCGCTTCAGACTTCACAGTCTCTAAAAATTCTGACTTTCCCTGTTGCCCTCTCCTCTAAGACCCCAGCTTTGTCTGCTGATGTGTGGTCTCTGTTACCACAGTAACCAACAATCACTACAGTAGCTGGGAAGCAACTTTGTCTCACAGGCTGACATGCTATGCAGGCAATATTCGGGGACCCAACTTTCAACATTCTATTTTTTATTATTTTTAGACATTCTTATTGATGTGAATGTGTGTGTGTCTGTGTCTGTGTGTGTGTCTGTGTGTGTGTGTGTGTGTGTGTGTGTGTGTGTGTGTGTGTGTGTGTGTGTCTGCCTATAAATACAGGTACCCTTGGAGGCTAGGAAGATAGCATCAGGTCCCTCTGGAGCTGGAGTTACAGAGAAAATGTAACAAATACTTTTAACAGTTGCATTGATTTACAACTATAATCACTTTGTCATATGCCATTTCACTGGGATCATCTGCCACTGTGAGTGGTAAGTGGGGCAAATATTAGCATCATGAGTGTTACACATGGCAACATAGATTAGATTAGGGAAGTGACTCATTTAGTCCCAACAGGTCAACGAAAAAGAGATCAGAGAGCTGGATAGAGAAACATACTCAGAGACACAGTATGTACTTGGCAGGTGAGTCCCTGTGCCCAGTCCCTACCACCAATTCCCAAAAGCAAACACAGAACAAAAAAGCAAAGCCAGGCATGGTGGCACATGCTCTAGGCAAAGGATAGTGAGTTTGAGGCCAGCTTGGATTATATAATAGTTTGTCTAAGACGGTGGGCATCTACTTTAAACCAAACAATTCACTTTTGAGCCTATCATAACAATATACCCCATATTCCCAGTTCCTTAGATGGCTGAGGCAGGAGGACAATCACTTGAGCCACAAGAATTTGAAGATAGCCTGGACAACATAATACAACAGTATCACTCAAAAACCAAAAAAAAAAAAAAAAAAAAAAAAGAGTATCTAATTAGACGCAACCTTTTGATATGGTGACTTGATATTGTCATTTCTAAAATTTATATTTAAGAATTGCTAGGCATGGTGTGCACGCCTTTAATCCCAGCACTGGGGAGGCAGAGGCAGGTGGGTCTCCAAGTTGGAGGCCAGTCTGGTCGTCAGAGTGAGTTCTAGGACAGCCAGGGCTACAGGTGAGTCACACACTCACACCAACCTCATAATGTTTTAAATAAGTTTACTGTTTTTCTGTTAGACCATGTTCAAAAGTATCTTGAGATACATGTGGCCCACAAGTCACAGGTTGAAAACAACTGAATACTTATTCCTGGTCCTATATTTCAAATGTTGACTAAAAACCCAGAGATCATAATTATAATAGATAAATGAAAGATGAAGCATTTTTTCTAACCTTTAAAGAAAAAAGAAGGCACGAATTTGTGAGGACTATAACAAGAGCACCACAAACTGAGGACTTAGAACAAGGGAGACCTTACAAGGCATATCTCCTAGTTTTGTGTTGGTCTTTTTTTTTTTGGGGGGGTGTCTTCTGGTATGAGCTTCTACAACCTGGTATCTGTCTTCCTCTACACATGGCATTTTCTCTCCTTGTGCACATCTGTGTCCCTATCTAAACCTCCCATCTCATGAGGATAGTGTTTCTGCTGGATTAGGGGTCCACACTACTCCAGTGTGACCTCCTACCCCCTTAAAGAACATACTTTCTATCACCCTGTTTCAAAATAAGGAATTTTGAGACACTGGGGTGAGGACTACAATGTTTAAATCTGATGGCAAAATATAACCTATAATTCAAAGATATGAAAATTGGCTCCATTCATGTGAACCATCAGTTCAAAATTGATATTTGTATTCCACTGTGTCCTTGGGACCAGGAAGGGTTTTAAATCAGTAAAGCATGTCTTAGTGTAGTCATACTTACTGTCTTAGAGCAGGTGTAGCCCCTAAACTGTGGGATCAGTTTCACTTAATCTCAGTAGTAGGTAATCATGAAGGACTTCATGGGTTACTATTGTTAAGATTTATTATTTTAGGTGTATGCATGTGTGAGAACATGCACGTATGTACCTGTATGCTGCATCTGTCCAGGTGCTACAGATGCCAGAGGCATCAAATCCCCTGTAGCTGGATTCACAGGCAGTTGTTCACCTGCTCAGTTGTGGGTGTTTGGAACCACACTCAGGTGCTCTTCAAGAGCAGTATGTGCTCTTAATCACTGAGCCATCTCTCCAGCTCCTACTTCATAATTTATGGCGGCAAGTACGTGCCTAAAAGCCATTGCTTGTGTGAAGCTTAAAGAAGGCAACCATTTCAATTGAATTTTGAGAATGAGAGGAGCAAATGAATTGTGTCTACTAAGAACTTGGTTTGTCTATAGCCTGTTACTTTCCCACTGGCAAAAATAGGTTTGTGCAACAATGTAGTTTGAAAAAGACAGTGGATTTTAGTCAGAGGCATAGAGGCACATGATCTGTCATTAACTTAAGTGAATTTATTCTGGAAAACTTTTCTGCTGTAGCAGTCAAAGGCCAATCCCAGGAGAAATCTTTCTACCCTCCAACAATGGTCTTGACTGACTCATTTCCCAACTATGAAAATGACTACTGGTCCTCACTGTAACTGCTTTACAGTAAGGATGACAGCTTGATGGGCTCATTCTGTTTCTTCTTCATCACTCCATATTTTTGTTGTTGTTGGTGGTTTTGACATAAATCTCTATTTTGTAGTGTAGAAATATTTGCTTACTATAAACAGATGTGAGGGCTTATTTTGTTGTTTGATTTTTAGCGGTTTTTGTTGTTTTTTGAAGTTCTGCTTGCCTTCCTTCCTTCCTTCCTTCCTTCCTTCCTTCCTTCCTTCCTTGCTTTCTATAATCTTATGCAACTCAGGCTGGTTTCAAACCTCAAACTCACTACAATCCCCTTGTCTCTGCCTCCAAAGTTCTGGGTTTACAGGTATAAACCATCACATTCAGATTCTCTAGATAGCTTATTTAATCTTATTATACCAACAATCTCACTATGTATGACTTGCTGGCTTGAAGTCTCAGTCTATACAGACCAGGCTGGCCATGAACTCACAGAGATCTACCTGGCTCTGTAACCCAAGTGCTGGGATTAAAGGCATACACCTAAATTAGTTTGTATCCTTGAATTTTCTATGTAGCCCTGGGTATCATAAAGCTCTCAATCTTCTTTCCTCTGCCTCAAAGTGTTGGGATTACAGGCAAGTAGCACTGTCCACTACAGCATATGTTTTTGAGCTGGTATATCAGACAATTTTATAGCTACATTGATTTCAGTTTTATATATTATGTGCATTAAAGTATTACATATATGTATACATATGAACCATATCTATACATTATAAACTACGTAATCAAACACCTGTGATGCCTTCCCTACAATTTAAGTAGCACATGACAAGTACCTCTCCCCTCCCCCTTCACTGTCCTAAATTTGTGACTTTGGGTCTTTAAAAGTAAAGTTTTACCAAGCTCGCAGGTGTGTGTGTGTGTGTATCGTATTTTACTGTTTGGGGGCTTCATAAAAACAACAGATTGTCAGGGCTATGGTGGCACATGCCTTTAATCCCAGCACTCCAGAGGCAGAGGCAGTTCTCTGTGAGTCTGGGGCCAGCCTGGCCTACAAAGTCAGTTCCAAGACAGCCAGAGCTGTTACACAGAGAAACCCTGTCTCAAAAAAAAAAAGAAAAAAGAAAAAGAAAAGAAAACAACAACAACAAATAAAGGTGCTTGATGGCAAGCCTGATGCACTGAGTTCAACACTGAAAGCTACTCTGGTGAAGGAGAGAACCAGCTTCTGCAAGTTCTTCTGACTGCTTACATTCACACCACCGCATGCACCGCCCACACACAAAATAAACAAATATAATATTTACCTACCCATCTATCTCAAAGAATGAAATACCTGTCTTAGTTAATTAAACATTCTGTTTTACAACAAAACAAATTGTTTTCTGAAATGGTTATACCAGTTTACACCCTCCCTAGCAACATGAAAAAAAAAAAATCGTAGAGATTTTAGATCCACATGTGGCATTGTCAAGGCTCTTAATTTTCCAAATGTGAAATAGTTGATATGAATATTTTCAAAGGAATAATTGGGTCAAGTATCATTTCAATTATTTACCCTCCTTGTCTAGTCTTTTTCTTCTTCTTCTTCTTCTATGAATATTGATCTTCCTGCCTTAACCTCCCAAGTGTTGGGATTACCAGCATGGGTCACTGTGTCCATGCAGTTGCCCCATCTGTGTTGGAACAGAGCACCTGTTGAAGAATTAACATCACATTTAACCCAAGGTCCAGTGGGAAGATTATTTCTCTGGGGGATGGGTTGAGGAATCAGGAGCCTTCATCTGGTCTTAAAGGTGTAGGAGAAAAACTATGGCCTCGGTTTTTGCCTATCTTGAATGGTTTTACTACATAAGCCTTCTATTTACCTTTGTTAGGAATAAATTAGCTCACCTCCTCATTCCCTACATCTTTTTCTATAACCCAAACTGAACATCATATTCATCTGCCCTCTAGCACTGGGCCCCCGGCTCTGCACATTCCACAGGCTTCGTCTGATGCTGTCCAGATCAATCTTGAGCTGCAGTTTGCAGTCCTTTCACGCACCTCGGTCTTCCTCCATATTTTACACCAAGAGAAGGAAAAACCAGGGATTGCTGGGTGGTAGTGATAACAGTGCCTTACCACTAGATGTGCCTTTTGACCAGCTCTGTGCAGTGTGGTCCCATAGCTGTCTCTGGGCTAGGAGGGGGCTTGTCCTCTCATGGCTTTGCATGACAGTACATTCTTGCAAACTATGAAGCTACTTCTTAGAGCACATGACATTTTTTATTTTCATACCAACCATGATACAATTGAGGTTTATGCTAGTTGTTGTTTGGAGGCAGCCTATAGCCCAGGCTTGCCTAGAACACACTATGTAACCCTGGCTGGCCTCAAACAGAGATAATTCTTCTGTCTTCTGAGTGCTGGGACGACAGGAGTAAGCCATCATGCTCTGCTGCTTGTGTTTTTAAATAAATCCATCATAATATACAGACACCCCAATGTCAGAAAAACAAAGATCAGATGGTCCACGGGTCTCTGTAATAATCAGGTTACAGCCCACCCATATTGGGAACATGGATCCTGTACTCTGTCTGCCCAAACTGGAGCAAGTTCACTGCTGCCCCAGTTAAGCTTTGGTGGCAGCGTTCATTGTTGACAGCCTCTTCCAGGTCCTGCTTCCTGTAGATCAGTTTTCAAAGTGGGCTCCTTGGAGCCCTGGTGTTCAAGGGGGACGAGAGGAGTTTCACTTCCCATCAAGCCTCTGTGTCAGCCTCCAAGATTCCATGGCAACCAGAGAAGGGAGGATGAGTAGGTGGCCAGGGCTCTGGGCCCTCTCTGCCTCAGCCAGAGTATTCCTTTTGTTTTCTTTTGTCATAAACAGAATCCCATGTAAAAATTCGTGTAAGTACATATTTTTTCCTCCTAAGTGTGACTATCGCTGGGATAGCTCACTGTGTGATAGAGGCCCTTAAAATAGTCCCGGCTGGAGCTAGGGAGAAGAGGCAAGCTAGTGTTTGCTAATGGTTAATTTCTCTTCTGATAGACATAAAGTTCCTGACAATTTTAGTGGTTTTTTTTTTTTTTTTCCTTTTCCCATTGTTGATGCCTGCTCAAGGACCCATGATCCCCCCCTGGCAAGCTGGTATAGTTAGTTGTCTAGTTCCTTAAGGGTTGTCTGCCCAGCTCTGTGCCAGGTTCTTCTATAGCAATGGGCTTTAGGCAGAATATCACTGCCCAGAAAGAGATTTCAGCCCTTCATAGTTCCATGTGACTGTAAACCATGGTGTCCCTTATGCATTGTGAGCACAAGTGATTCGTGCCATTTCCACACTATTTGCTTAAAAAGAAATTGTGTTAGCAGGAGTCTTCTCTCATCTGCCTACAAGCTGAGAATTTACATGGTGACTCTGGGCCTCTTCATACAAACGAGGATAACTGAAGGATGGTGGAGAAACACACCAGAAAATGTCTGGGTCTCTGCAGAGCTGTGTGAAACACAACTGTCTCTCCAGTAGGACCAATTTGACTTCCAGATTATTATATGGGTCTCCAGTCAGTTGCCATCTCAATGGCCCGAAACCTTGTACTCTAACATGTGGAATATTCTTTTACACTGTGTGAACATATGTCCTGTGATCAGTTTAATAAAGAAGCTGACTGGCCAATAGCTGGACAGGATGAGGTTAGGAGGAAGAGCCAAACTGAAAATGGTAGGAAAAGGGGCAGAATCAGGAGTCACCAGCAGATAAAGAGAAAGGCAAGATGGGCATGCTGGACAGAGAAAAGGTACCAAGCCACGAGGCAAAGCATATATAAGAAATAAGGGTTAATTTAAATGTAAGAGTTAGCTAGTAACAAGCCTGAACTATTGATAGAGCATTTATAATTAATATTAAGCCTCTGAGTGGTTACTTAGGAGCAACTTGCAGGATAGAAATCTCTGCCCGCACTAACAATATCAGCAAATTTAGCTGTGCAGGCTTGGGCTCACTGGGGCTAGTTCTGAAATTTGCGGATGTTGGGGAGAGAGGAGATACTCTTGAGTGTCAAAAGCCTTGATAGCTTGGGTAGTGGGATCTGGGGGCAAGTTTTCCACAGAAATAAGACACTGATGATGGCTACAAGAGGTGTCATCTGCCCTTCCCCCCATGGAGACGCTTTTGGCTGGCTGCGTGTGTTATAAGAAGGACAGCAGAAAGGGCCCGTGGCAGGCTTGGTGAACCTCTTCTTTGAAGAAACTAGTAAAGGGCACACTCGGTCCTCAGTTTACAGAAAAGGAAACAGCCTTATGTGATCTACTGAAGGTAGAGTGGTAGCAAACCTGAGTATACAAACCAGTGCTCCAGCTTTCTCTGAGCCCCATGACTCTACACTGCTTTTGTAATTGTCCAGATTCTCCTCCCCCAACCCCAGATACTTCCTATTGCTCTCAAGCTCTGAGATACAAGCTTTGCCAATGAGCCATGATGAAATGTTTGATCACATTTGACAATATAGTGTAAGTCAACTGTGAGCAAGGAGAGATGGACATTTCCATCTGTTGACCTTGGGCATTTCTGTCTGTTGACCTTGGCCCCTCATCCACTCTTGAGCCAGACAACCTGCTTTCCTCTCCTGGTTTCTTCTCAGAGCATCCCCTTCCTGACTGAGAGCTCTCTCTAGCAGCTCCCTCTCCTCTCATAGCAGACACAGCCTTCTGGGTAACCCCACCTGTGATTTCTCTTCTCTTCTTGCACTACCTTGGCTTGGAAAGAGTTGTCAGGAACCCTCTGGTGTCAGCCCATACAATGGCAAGACATACAGGATAGACAGCTTGGAATTGTGATCATGTGAAGTCCAGAGACACATTTCCAGAAAGCCCATGGCTTGGTGTCTTAGTAGGGGTTTTTATTACTGGAACAAAACACCATGACTAAAAAGCAAGTTGAGGACAAAAACATTTATTTGGTTTATACTTCCAAAGCATTGTCCATCACTGAAGGAAGTCAGGACAGAAACTCAAACAGAGCTGGAACCTGAAGGCAGGAGCTGATGCAGAAACCATGCAGGATGCTGCTCATTGGCTTGCTTCCCCTAGCTGGAGCAATAGAACCCAGGACTACCAGCACAAGGGTGGCCCCTATTCACAATGGGCTGAGCCCTCCCCTGTCAATCACTAATTAAGCTGGATATTATGGAAATATGTTCTCAATTGAGTTTCCCTCCTTTCACAACTCTAGCTTATGTCAAGCTAACATGATACTAGCCAACTCCCTTGGTGTCTGAAAAGGCCCACTCCCTCTGCTGTAGATCCTGGGAGTCCCACACTCTTCAAACATATTACTGTTAAGAGGGCTGTCCTGTGCTGTTCATGTATGTCTTCTGTCAACGTCATTCTGGTTCCAGAGAAACAAGTAAGTTGTAGTTGGTTTTCCTTCTGGTGCTTTTATGATCAAGCAGGGACCCAACACTCCTACATTGCTAACCACATTTCTCTTCCTTCTGTCCTTTTTATAATTTAAACAAAAATTAGTGCTAAAGGTGTACATGGTATACACACACAGGAAGAAAAATCAGTGCTAAAAATAAATCCTCATTTTCCTGAGTTTCCTAATATGCCACTTATATATTCCTAAGTTGCTAGAGTCAACACTCTGGATACATAGACACACACTTGAAAAATAAAACTTTGTTTTACAAGAAGCTTCTGGAAGACCTGGATTTTGCTGAGAGAAATACATTTAGATTGCTGCTATTCCCCCATAGGTTTTGTTGTTGTTGAGACAAGGTGTCATGTAGCCCAGGCTGCCCTCTATGCTTGCTATGTAGCTGAGGATGACCTTGACCTTTTGATCCTCCTGCCTGCATTGCTCAAGTGCTGGAATTACAGGTTCATGCAATACTTGGGACCAAACTCAGAGTTTCATGAATGCTAGGCATGTATTCTACCATCTAAGCTACATTCCCAGCCTCCCTTCCATCTATTTTTGTTTGGTTTTGCTTTTTTTTTTTTTTTTTAAATCAAAACAGATCTTATTTTGAAGCCCAGGTTGGGCTTGAATTCAGGATCATTTACCTGTACCTCCCAAGTCATGTTATCTTTTAATCAGAGGTCTTCCTTCTGAAGGCAAGGCTTGATGCTAATACCAAAGAGTATTAGTAACACCTTGGGTAGGGGTGGGGATGGGAGGGTTGAACCCAAGGCCTCATACAGCCTACAAAAGCATTTTAACAGCTATATCTGCAGTCTTTAATGTGTTTTTCTTTTTTATTTCTTTTCTTTCTTTCTTTCTTTTTTTTTTTTTTTTTTTTTTTTTTTTTTGTAATTGTGTTGGTCAGCATTCCATCACTGAAATGAAATGCCTGATACAAAGCTATTTAAATAGAGGAAAGATCTAATTTGGCTCACAGTTTTAGATGTTTCAGTTCATAGTTCCCTGGGGCATTGCTTTTAGCCCTCTCGCAAGATAGCACACAATGGTAGGGGCAAATGGTAGAGGAAACCTTCAGTTTTTGGTGTTAGCAAATTGAAGGAGATAGAAGAAGGGGCCAGGGACTCAATATCTCCTTCAAGGACATACCTTCCATGATCTGACTTCTCACAGCTCCTCCTCCTACAGATTCCTCCACCTTCCAACAGCAGCACAAGGTGTCAAAACAATCCACACAAGGGCCTTGGAAGACTCACTAACCAAAGCAGCAGCGTGTTTTGTTTTGTTCTGTGTGCATGAGTGTTTTGTCTGCATGTTTGTATGTGCACCATGTGAATGCCTGGTGTCTGCGGAGGTCAGAAGAAGACATTGGATCCCTTGGGACTGGAGTTACAGATGGTTGCAGTCACCTTGTGAGTACTGAGAGTCAAACCCAGGTCTGCAAGAACAAGTGCTCCTAACATGTGAGCCAGCCCCAAAGTGGCACTGTTTTTAACAGAATATCTAGGCCCAACAAAATGTGGCAACTACACGAGCAACTAGGGGAGTTTTCCAGGCAAGTTAGAAATTAAAATTGTGCTGTGAAAACCAAAACCAAAAACAGGACTTTACCACTGCCTCCCCCTTTTTTTTTCTTTTGTCTGTCTGTCTGTCTGGTTTGTTGGCTCATTTGTTTATTTTTGGTTATCTGCCAAGAAGCGACTGCCATGCAGAGGGTTAAACTTGTGGGAGAAATTGGGAGAAATAAACTCAGTGGGTCGGCTCAGGACAGAACATAATTGAAAAACAGTGTTCTCCCCAAGCTTCGCAACTCCAGCAGATTTGTGGATTTGGGTTAACCAAGGCTAGAATTCCAGGACTCAAGTTACCCATGTATGGCAGGCCAAGGGAATTTCTGTTGGCTAGATGGGAAATCTTCAGTGTCAGCATTTGTTTTCATCTGTGCTCAATATACGAATGGCTCACTTTCCATTCTTATGTAGATAAAGAGCCAGAGGCCTGAAGCCCGAAGCAGGGGAGAAGTCTCTCTGTCCATTTAGGTCTATATGTGGCCACATGCCACACAGAACGTGGTGTCTATTCCCAGGCTACTCTGCTACCTGTTTCTAAAAGTCACTGGACACCCTAGGCTGTGCACACCTTATTGTTCATCTGTCCCTTTACCACAATGATCCCAGCTGGCTCTGTTAAAATGCTCCAGCTCCCCAGTGAGCTGGGAGTCCCATGGGGTTGAGCATTCGTGTCTTCTACAGTTTCCCCCTTTGTCAGGGCTCTACTAAGGAACAAGATTATGTGTGAGCATTAAACTGAGTAAGCCACTGTAGGAGGAGGGGAAGCAAGGTGAGGATCTGTCTCTAACCACCCCTCCCAAACACTAATGTGAACCGACCAGAGTGTGGCCTTCAAGGAGAGTGGGCAGCCAGTTGTTGGTTTGAGACCCTGAAAGTTTAGCTGGTAAAGAAGGATGTGGGAATATTTCAAATTCTTTGCACCCAGTGGTGGATTTGTGATCTCTGTTGGCTATAGAAAGGGTTATCGGATCAGGAATGAAGAAGAACAAGGATGAGCTGGAACCAACCATCTTGTCTATTATATCTGAGCATCTCCAGTTAGAACTGAGTCTCCTGGGCTTGAAAAATCAGAAATTGGGGCCATCAAAATGGACCAACAAATAAAGGTACCTGTTGCCAAGCCTGACAGCCTGAGTTCAGTTCTACCCACATGATAGGAGAGAACCAACTCCCATGATTTTTTCTCTGACCCACATATGAAAGCCATGACACACATTCCCTCTACCCCCATCCCCATAAATAAATAATTGTAATAAAAAAGAATGTCAGAAATTTCAGCTAATACCTCCATAAATGTGTTAGAAAAAATGGAACAAGTCCTTAAGCCAGTTTGCTGTTCAATATTTGCTTGGGTACAGATACGGGAGAAGACAAGGGCAACAGGTAATACTACTTTCCCATTACCATTCCTCGACACATGGGCCTGCTTTGCCACGTCCTCTAGTTGTGGTAGCACGGATCTAAGGAAATATGGAAGAGTCAGATCCAAGCCAGGATCCAGGGAACAGGATTTCCAGGGAGTGGGACCTCCAGCTAGCTGCTTTTTTCTTGTACTAACCACTATCATTATGGAACATTATGGAACATTATGCCAGGTATCTTCTCTCAGCATCAAGGTTATGTGTTTAACCTTTGTAGGTAGGTAGAACATGCTGACTCTGATAGCCCTGTAGAACACAAACTTCATGTATGCACACCCAGACTTCGCCCTTTAGATGGGGAGGATGACTTTGTGACAAACAGAGAGGTTAAGAAAAGAATGGCCAAGTACAGTTCAATGATAGAACACTTACTTAGCAAATACAAGGCCCTACGTTCCATCCCCAGTACTGCCGGGGTGGGGGGTGAGGGGGGTTTGGGGGGAGGGACGACACGTACACAGTATTATTTTCCACCACATTTTTCATAAACATGTGCTCCATTCTGAATAATTGGGTTGGGGGTGTAGTTCAATTGTACACTCGCTGCCTAGCATTTAAGAAGCCCTGAACTCAATCTCCAGCGTTACATAAAGGAAGCATAGAGATGTGGCTACAGTGTAAACGCTCAACCCTTCTAATGCTACGACCCAGCCATGAAATTATTTTCATTGCTGCTTCATAACTGTAATTTACATCATTAAGACTCATAATGTAAATATCTGTGCTTTCCAATGGTTTTAGGTGACCCCTGTGAAAGGGTGGTTTGAACATCAAAGCAGTCACAACGCACCACAGGTTGAAACCACTGCTCTAACCAAAAATTCAAGGTCCCTCTTGGCTACATAGTAAATTCAAGACCAGAATGGACTACAAGAAAATTGTCTCAAATAATAATAGTAATAGTAAATAATAATAATTAATATCTGGGGCACTGAACATTTCAGCTCTTCAATGCCTAGCATCTATGTCAACTAGAACCTGTTAACAAATATAAATCTGTGGCATTTGGATACAAAGTAATATCTGACACCTTCAGAGGAGACAAAGCCAGAGCAGCCGCATTTTATCCTGGGCTCCAGCTGTTAGCCTGAGTGTATTTATAAAGGTGCAGCCCTGTGTTGCACCATCCACATTCTCTCCATAGCCCTGCAATCCAGGGACATGCTTAAACAAGTTGGCAGATGAACAGAAAGTGACGGCTGAATAGCTATATACAGTCAAGGACAAATATATTTTGGTATTTTAAAAGCCTAGTATAAAAATAGCCATGAAAATATTTCATGATAAAAATATTCGGTTCCAAAGGCCTCTATTGGTTTCCCCCTTTCTGAATTGGAAGGACATTTATGTGACGTACAGTGCTGGGGCCCAGTGTCATATTTGTTATGTTTATGTAGTAACCAAATCCCCCAGATAAATATTTATGTGGTTACAAAACTTATAACAGGCCCCAAACTTGGAATAATCCAAAAGAAAACAAAATTCTCCATTTTGGGCTGTTGTAAATCCCCTGTTGTCAACGTGCCTCGGACACTGGAAGGAAAGAAGTAGGCCCTCGAATGGCTCCCATATGTTTGCTGAAAACAGGCTTTGGGGGTAGGGTGGAGGGGGCAGAGGAAAGGGCTGCTATGCTGGTCTACATAGAGTGTCCCAACAGTCTGCCAACAGGCAGGGCATCATTTTGCACTTGTCAGCTGTTGCCCGGGGCTGCCTGCATGATAAATGACAAATGTGCCCCACCTAGGCTTCTTGTTACACTAAAAAATTCAGTGCATATGGTTGTGGCCTGTGCTCTATTCCATCTTATCTTTTTGTCACTCTGAAAGCACCTTTGTACCTTTGTTCCTAGTCTATTAAAAAAAAAAAAAAAAAAAAAAAAAAAAACAGCTTTCAGGGGAGGGTGGAGGTCAATAGCTCATCGGTCTTTAGGGATGTGGCTTAAAAAGTCATATTTGAAGCATGGACTCGGAATCACAGGCACTTAGGGTCAGTGGGTTGGGAGGATGGAAAAAGGTAAAGAGAAGCCAGTAAAGCTGCTCCTTTGGCTGATGTGGTCTGCCTTTTCCCTGACAACCACTGAGGTTTTACTCAGTCAATAGAAAGGAGGTTACTTCTGGGGCTGCGTGCATGACAAGGCAGCTATGAAATAACAGTTCTTTGGGGACAGTACACTGCACTGTGGTAATAACAACTATCTGCACATGAGATTGAAGTTGTTAGTACAAGGTTAGACCCAGGGCAGATGGCAGTCTCTGTCAGCTACCAAGTGTCTAACATACCTGACGTGAAAAATCCAAGATTCCCAATGCTTCAAAATGAAGTCTTCCTTCCTCTTCCTCTTCTTTTGTTTCACTCTTCTCCCCCATTCCTTCCTTCTTCATTTGTTTGTTTGTTTGTTTGCTTGTTACAAGACAAGGTCTCACTATGTAGCCCTGGCTGTCTTGGAACTCGCTCTGTAGACCAGGCTGGCTTCAAACTCAGAGCTCCTTCTGTCTCTGCCTCCCGAGTACTGGTGCCATGTGACTACCACACTTGGTTGCTCGCTGTTTCTTCCTTCCTTCCTCCTTTCCTCCCTTCCTTCCTCTCTTCCTTCCTTCCTTCCTTCCTTCCTCCTTTCCTTTCTTTCTTTCTTTCCTTTAAAATCAATTTATCCTAGCACTTGGGAGGCAGAGTCAGGAGGATCTCTAAGTCTGAGGTCAGCCTGGCTTACAGAGTAAGTTCCAGGACAGCCAGGGTTATACAGAAAAACCCTGTCTCAAAAAACCAAAACCAAGCAAACAAATAAAAACCATTTTATTTATTGTGTGTGGGTGTGCCCCTGTGTACCACAGCATCTACATGGAGATTAAAGGACAACTTATAAGAATTGGCTCTCTTCTATCATGTGTCTGAGCATCCAACTTAAGTCACCAGACCTGGTGGTGGGCAACTTTACCTTATGAACCATATTACCTGTCTGCCTTTTTTCTGTGGTGGCGGTGGTATTTAAACAAAGTGTCATGTAGTCAAGGATACTCTCAAAGGCTGGCCATAAACTAAAAGACACATGGGGCTACATAACAAGACCCTGGCTAAACCAACAAACAAACTAAAATCCAGTTCTAAGTATTTCAGATAAGGGCAACTCAAGCTGTATGCGATGCTCTCTGCTTCCATCTCAGGAAGAACTCATATTAGATATTTAGCTGTGGTTACCAGAAAAAGAAAAGGGCAGAAATCTTTTCAAAGGTTTTGGTTTTGAAGGAAGGATGATTATGCATCAGCTTGCCAAAAAACTACAGCCTACAGATACCGGAAACCTTCCCCACCAGGAGCAAACCTACCCTGGCCAAACTAGCAGAAGGCTGGATGCCTAGGAACCAAGGCTGTTCAAGGCCTTTTTGTCCTTGAAGAGTTCAAAGTGTTTCTTACATCTTTGCAAGCAAGGCAAGGAGCATTCAGCAGACTTGAAATAGCCCTGCCAGGGCTCATAGCCAGCAGCTGTGGTAATAGCAGCTGCTGTGACCCATGCTACTGCCCCGACCTCAGGCATGGGAATTCCTGACAAATGGTCTTGAGAGCTGTACATTCTTTATCTGTCTGGAAGCCAATTGGAAGTGAAGGGGAGCCAAATTGGATCCAAAGCACAGATATTCAGTGAATTCAGGTAAACTTGTCATTCTGCAGTCCCTTGCTTTATTTACCATGAAACTCAGAGTTTGAGGGTAGCCAGAATTCCTGCACTTTGGAACTGTGAGGGTACTATCTTCTTACCCTCTTTTCAGGACAGTTTATTCTCATTTGAAATTTTAAGTAAATCATGTGGACAATGATGACATACACCTTTTATCCTAGCACTTGGGAAGCAGAGGCAGGCAGGTCTCAGTTTGCGGCCAGCCTGGTGTACAAAGTGAGTTCCAGGACAGCCAGGGTTACCTTGAGAAACCCTGTCTTGAAAGTACATACACACACACACACACACACACACACACACACACACACACACACTTCAAGTAAATCTCTCATCAGGATAGGTTCCTGCCCCTAGGGCTCTCTGGATAGTGTTTTGACCATGGAGCACTGTGCAATCGAGAATAACAACAACTGTAGTACTAACACTACTGTAGCACTGCTCTATAAAAGCATAGCTCCAAATGCCAAGGTCACCAAGCCAGTGCCTAAGAAAGTAGAGTCCAGTTTATCCTTTCCCTCTGCAGAAGGCTACCTAGTTTTTAAATGAGTCTCTTGAAATATTTCCTCTCTTAAAAGTATTCTCAAGGCTGGGCAGCTGCTCAGTGGTAGTGAGATCGCACCACATGAATGAGGTTCAGTGTTCAACACCATGAAAGAAAGCCAGTGTTATTAGTATCATTTATTCTTGAACGTTTTTAATTTATTAGTGTGCGGTGTGTGCATGCGTGTGCATGCGGGTGTGCGTGTGTGTGTGTGTGTGTGAGTGTGTGTGTGTGTGAAGGTGTGACACAGCACCTTCATGAAAGTCAAAGGACAACTTTGTGGAGTTGGTTCTCTCATCCCTCCTTTATGTGTGTGTTCTAGGACTCAAACTTAGGTCACTGGGCTTGCACAGCAAGTACCTGTCTTTGTTACCTTTTTATTGCTATGATAAAAACACGACTGGGTAAGCGTGATGGTGCATGCCTTTGATCCCAGCACTTGGGAGGCAGAGGCAAGTGGATCTTTGTGAGTTCAAGGCCAGCCTGGTCTAAAGATCGAGTTCCAGGAAAGACTCTAAAGCTACACACAGAAGCCCTGTCTTGAAACAGAGACTTTCCATGCTGTGCCATCTCCCACACCCAAAAGTCGGTATTCTTATCAAGTTTCCAGTATATAGCAATACTGTATACTCAGAAATTCAGAAAGTATGAAATTAATAAGGACATAGTAGTTGTAATATGCTCTATATAATTGAGGTTAACTTTAAACATTTTCCCTAATAGGTCACTGTGCTTGTATTTATAATATTCTTCTTTTATCCAAGTTGGGTTTTAAAGATTTTTAAGACTTTCCAAGGATGTTTAAATTTTCTGGAAATGCCAAGAAAACTGTTTTATCCAGTGAAGTGAGTATTGACTCCTAGAGTTCGGCTATAGTTTGGGAAGTTGAGCACAGTTTCCAAGAGGGGACTACATTTGGCCTCAAGCTCATTCCAGCCCCATAGAGGCTCTAAGTGGCTGGCCATTTGTCCCTTTGGCAGCAGGACCACTTTTCAGTGGCACCCGATAGCTATTAGTGTCATTAGAAATTCTTAAAGCTCTTTGGGTATTAATCACGCTCCAGATGCTACAAAATTTTAGCGACTGAAAATGTACATACATTAAACTTCAGCTGCTGCCTCAAGGTCATAGGGATTTCAATTCACTGTCTTCTTCCAGAACTCTCAGCTTCCCATCAGGGAAGTCCCAGCCTTGATACAAACCAACAAGGCTCCATTATGCATTGTTTGATACTTTTCAATGGCTACCCCAAGAGTGCACACGTTCCTTTAAAACATGTCTCTTTGCATAGTCCTTTAAAGGACCCTTCTGTAAGTGTAAGAGATTATCCTCTTTTGATCCTTTGTCCTTGAAATACCATCTAGGGCTATTCTCTCAGTTTTGTCTGAATAAATGAAATTATTTTTAGTAGAGGCTCTTTGTTTGCAAGACAGCTTATAATCTTGGAAAGCCGTTTGCCTTGTAGCCATGTGGCCTTGGTGACAGTGTTCATCAGCAATGGTGATACTGGCCTCGGAAGAAACCACCTTTGAACCTGTCCTTTCTGTTTGCATTGCTGCATATGGGAGCTGCAACTTACATAATTTCTGATATCTCCCTCCTGACTCCATCCCTGAAGACTGTTCTTTTCGGTTCTCAATATAGCTCCCCAATGCTGAGGCAGACCCAGGTAGCAGTAGACAGCCTGCTGTATTTACCTTTCCAGGGGGCATCTACACACATTTTCCACAGCTCTGCCAGGTACTTTTACACACTCACTTAGCACACAGGAAGCAGTCCCTCTCACTGGAGCCCCACAGGGTAAGAGTGGAAAAATGTGAGAGCTGTGTCATGAACCACAGTGGGTTCTGCATTCTGTGTAATTTGAAGACAAGATTCTTTTGCTGTGTGTCATCTCCTATATAACCACTGTTGTCCAATATTTCGTAACCATCAATTCTTTGCCAGTGCCCACATGCAAAAATGGGTTTGTATTAAAAAATAAATGAGAACAGCACATTCTGCTGTGGTGTAGTGTATCAGCAGTTTCCACCAGAAGCCTCTTGCCCTTCCTCTTCTAGGAGACAAAGGACAGAGGCAGAGCTTAGGTATCCCATCATAGTGCCTGCTGAGAGGGGCCAAGGGATGTCAGAATCAAAGAAAAGCCCTTTTTTCCCCTTGAAATAGCTAAATGTTCAAAGACAGGAGAGGCCGCAGCGGGAGAATGCTGTGCTGTGTAGACGAGCTGGTTTTGTGGGCCATCCCTTTCCAATTGAACAGCTCGATCACTTCCAAGCTGAAAATCCAGACAATCAGACTTACAGCATCTTATTATTATCACACAATAAGATCAGAAGTGGGTGTTCCAATCCCAGGCCTCCAGAACTCCTGTTCTGCCTTACCACCTTTACTAGGCAGGTATTGTCCTTGTGTGTGACGCCTTCTGTGTTCCTCCAGGGACAGATGATTCTTAGGTTAGGACGGAGGGATACGTGGTGTACCTGATATGGTCTCCTTTCATATGCACGGCAGTAGATGGGAGACACCAGCCACTTGGCAGGAAGGTCACAGGTGGGTGCATAGGAGTTTGGGGCAGCCTGGGGGAATGCAACAGAAAAAAGGGTCAAGGGTGTTGGGGGTAATGAAAGGGAAGGAAAAGGTTTCTATTAAAACCTCCAAATGTTCTTTCTAGCCACTCATTGGCCAGAACTGTCACCTGGTCACTTTCAAAGGCTTAAAAAGTCAGTTTTAGGGCTAAGAACTCAGTGGAGGAATGCCTCTTAGCATCAACAAAGCCCTGGTCTCATCTCCAACACCACATAAACAAACAGGATAGTGACAATGAAGAAAAGTAAGTTTTAGAGGGAATATTGCTGGCTTGACTCAATCAAAGCCTTGTTAAGTGGTTCTGCTGTGGCATTCCACAGCAGCTGATCCTTAGCTAGTACACAGGTGACAGTGGGAACAAGGAAAAGAGGCAGACTAGAAACATACTGACTTCCTGGGGAAGTGATCGTTGCCACAGTGGGTTTCTAGATGCACAGAATCACAACCCTGCCTACAAGACAATGGTCCCCATTTTGTTCATCTGGAAGCATTTTGTAATGAATCGTTAATTCTCCATTAAAGTTATTATAAAAATTGTTTGTTTAGATTAAAGGGAAAGTAAAAGGAAATGGCCATTTTGCTCATTTGCTTAAACCCTTCAAGAACTTTCCATCACTTTCATCTTAGTCTGCTGTTGGATGGCATAACAGACAGCCATAGATGAATAAATGCTAAATTATGCAGGTTCGTCTGATTCACTGTTCTGGAGGCTGGGAAGTCCAAGAACAAGGTGCTGACATTTAGTGAGAGACTTCAATTGGCTCAACAAGGGAGAGGAGGCAATTGAGCAGGCATGAGGCAAGTAGAGGGAGAAAAAGAGAAAGAGAAGAAAAGGTCTGAACCAAAGTTATAAATGAACTCACTCTGAGAGAATGACATTAATCACCTCTTTCAAACTCTCTTTAAACATTTCTTTGTATACTGGGGTGGCGCACATGCTGTCACACGCCTGTGATGGTTGGAGGACAACTTGTAGAAGCGTTTCTGCCCCTCTGTCATGTGAGTCTCAGAGACCAATCTCAGGTTCAGTCTTGGAGGCATGCACCCTTTGAGCCTTCTCCCCTGCCCACTACTCACTACTTGAGGATCCTGTATCTTTTTCAAAAGTTCTGTGTACGGATGTGCACCTATATGAGGGTATGTATACTTGAGTACAATGCCCTAGGAGGCAAAAAGAGGTTATCAGATCCCCCAGAACTGAGTTTTAGAGGCAGATGTGTGCCAAGGTACTCTGTAATAAGAGCAAGTGCTCTTAACCACTCAGCAGTCTCTCCAGCACCAAGGCTCTACTCCTTAATGCTGTTACAGTGGCAATGACATTTCCTCATGCGTTTGGGAAGGGACATTCAAACCACATCACTCAAAGTCCTTGGCACGGGCCTTAGCCACAGTGGCTGTCCCTTTTATCTTATGAATTTTCTGTCATCTGTCTGTCTGTCTCTGGACCCTTGCATATGACCTATTTCCTCAGAAAGCTCATTCCCTGTTCTGGCTCTTTGTACTCTCTGTTCATTCTTCAGCCCTAAGACAAAAACCTTCTTAAAGCCTTTTCTGACCTTCCCAACTAGTTTCAAACTCTAAATGTTTTTACCTTTCCTTAGCATTGTATTGCTGTTTTGCCTGCTAGAATGTTTGTGATGACCCAAATATTCTTGTTTGCTGCCCGAACTGTAGCCCCAAGCTGTATAGCAGCCACTTAACACATACTTACTAAATAAATGAAAATTTACAGGTGTGAAGGTTTTTGCTGATATGTGTTAGTGCCTCTCAAAATATAGTCCTCAAGCTGTGCTGGCCTGCAACAATTCATGTTTAATCTGCAACAATTCATGAGGACAGGAGTTGAGAGTATTGGGAAGTTTTATAGCAGTCACTAAAGTGTTAGTATGCAATGACTTGGAAGTCTTTAATGCTGAACATAAAGTCAGTCCTCTGACGGAGCCTGAGAAGCATTGCTGCAGATCACACACTGGAAACTATCATGCTGTGGATTACATACCATAAACCATCACTGTACTAATACATACTTCCTGTCCTCCTTCTCTTCCTGGCCTTCATCTTCTGCCTTGTTAAACACTGTCTGGCTCCAGTAAACACTAGGTAAATACCTGTTATTGTTGCTACTCACAATATGCATGAGACAACGCGTGTACACAAAATAATGTAGGAAAAGAAGGAAGAGGGAGAGGTGAAGGAAGAGGAGAGAAGGGAGGGGGGAAAGGAAGGGGAGGAAAAAGAGGAGGAGACAGTCTGAGGTGGCTTAGTGGGTTAAGGGGCTTGTCACCAAGCCTGATAACCTGAGTTATAACCCCAGGACCCACATGACAGAAGGAGAGAAATGACTCTTACAAGTTGTCCTCTGACCTCCAGTGACATGTTATGGCACCATGGTGTTCCCATCCTCCACATACAGATGTACATGATAAAAATAAAGTGTAATGTTTATAAACGGGGCCAGTGGTCCACCTCAGTGGCAGAGTTCATGCTTCTCTGCATTTAATCCCCAACATCTAAAGTAATCAACAATAAGAACAAAAATAAAAAATTGCGTGATAGCAGGAACACCCTGGATAGGGAGGCAACAGAGATGGACATCAAGCCTGCTCTGAGAACACATAGCCCATGGAGGACGAAGGCTGTATGCCTGAGGCAGGCTGAGGCCTGATGCTGACCTCTCAGCAAGGCAAATATTTGCATAACAGAGCTGGTAAGTTCATTCCCAGTTCTTCCATGGGAAAAACTTGCAAATTGGACAATCACAGGGGAAGGGATGCACCTTTTTTGTTTGTTTGTTTGTTTGTTTTGTTTTTTTAAATGATATTCTTTTCTAACTCTGGTAAAATGTTTAAACTGTTCCCATCAATTGAAGCCTTTCGTGTACAATGCAAGTTCAACTTTAAATTAGAATTGCACCCCCTACACACACACACACACACACACACACACACACACACTCATTTATACCTTAGTACGAAGAAAGCATCAGGAGGCAGTTTGTAGGGTAGAACCATATTCTTGGTCTGGGTGGGTCTGGCCTGACAACTGCTTCTTAACCCCATCCCCAATCCTGCAAGCCCTGCTCATCATAGAGCAATTAACTTAGGAATACCTTAAATCCAAGAATTCCCTTGAGACTGGAACACAGTGGTATTCACCATGCCTTAGGCTTGATCTCCAGCAGTGCAAAAATAACATAAAGGAGAAAAGAATAAAAGATTTCTCTGACTGCTCAGCCTTGCTGTCCTCCTGATCTCTGATAGGAAGTCTATTTCATGGTGAATAAGAATCTAGGAAAGGATAAGCTGATGGGTGTTTATTTGGGGAGAAATCACTTGCACCAGAAACAGATGACCACTGTAGGTTCCCATCCCAAGGATGACTCTGGTTGCTCTCTATCTCTGACCAAGAAGCAAGAGAGAGAGCTGGGGTCAGAGACCCCAGACCTAGTCCCCCAAGGTCATGCCCACACCTGTCCCCCAGTGGGTGTGGTCAGTGCATCAGGTGTGGGCGGGGTGGTTGTCTCACTCTATCTATATTTATATATTGCCTTCACCGTTCAGTGTCATTGGGTATATGTTTATCTTAGCCATGCCTCTGCCTTATGGGGAAAATTCTTAGTGATTCCTTCCCCAGCAGAGGGTACCATACAGGACAGGTCTGTAATAAACC
Organism: Phodopus roborovskii; assembly: GCF_943737965.1. Taxonomy (NCBI): domain Eukaryota; kingdom Metazoa; phylum Chordata; class Mammalia; order Rodentia; family Cricetidae; genus Phodopus; species Phodopus roborovskii. The sequence goes on from NW_026126433.1 coordinate 51,059,915, forward strand.
CATCAGGGATGGGGACAATGACTCTGGATCATCAGTTGAGTTTAGGGGGTGGGAGGACTGATGACTGGGCTAGGTCACTTGTGACCTTAAAGGGAGCATTTCCAGTAATATGGGATAGAGTAGGGACAAGGAGAGAAAACAGTGAGTAAAAACAATAAACAATGGAGTCAGAGTGTATTGGAGAATCTATGTCAAGAGTTTGTCAGTCAAAGGACAGGTGCAGGAGGCCATAGAGAGGGGGGTGGGAAGGGCTGGAGAGATGGCTCAGTGATTAAGAGCATTTGCTGCTCTTCCAGAGGACCTGAGTTCAGTTCCCAGTCTCCACATGATGGCTCACAACCACCTGTAACTCCAGTTCTGAGGGAGCTGAGGTCCTTTTCTGGCCTCTGAGGTACATGTGTGATACACACGCATACATGCAGCCAAAGCATTCCCACATAGGAAATAAAGATGAATAAATAAGAGGTGGTGTGAAGATGAGTTTGAGATAGAAGCAGGCTGGGGATGTGTCTCAGTGATTGGGCACGTGTGGGTGAGGTCCTGGGTGCAATTCCCAGCACTCAAACACACTAAAAAGGAAAGAAGGACTGAGGGTGTAGCTCATGGCAGAGTACTTGCCTAACATACCCAAGACTTGGGCCAATCCATTGCAAGCAAAGAAGAAAAAATAAAACAAACAAAAAACGGGATAAAACGTAGAAGCAGTCTGTGTACTTGCAACAAGGAGTGAGGCGACAGTGAGGGTACATTGTAGATGAGGAGGAGGAATCGTTGGTGAATTATAGTTCCCCAAAAGCAATGGATCAAGGAGCTCACTGGTAGAGCTAACCTTGGCTAGCAGGTGAGACCCCTCTAGCCTTGATCCATTTAGTATTGCTGCAACAGAATATACCCAGACAGGGCAAGTGTAGAGGGACAAAGTTTATTCCTCATAGCCTTGGAGGCTGAGAAATACAATATCAAGGTGACAGCACCTGTCAGGGGCCTTCTTGGCTACATCATTCTCTTGGCACAAAAGAAGTGGGAGAGAAAGGGATAAAAGAGAAAGAAGAAGAAAGAGATGGAAGAGGAAAGGAGGGAGGGAAGGAAAGACAGGAAGAAGTAGATGAGAAGAGGAAGAAGACAAGATGGGGAGGAGAAGAGAGGAGGAAGAAGGAGGATGAGGAGGAGAGAGGAGGAAGAAGGAGGGGGGAGAGAGGAGGAAGAGGGGGAGCAGGAGGAAGGGAGAGCAACAGGAGAGAACCAAGGGAAAACTGTCGTCAGGAGCCCCCATCCACTAATAAGATCTTACAGAGAAACAGGTTTAAAAGCCCCCTCCCCCCTTCTCTTCCATTGCTTTGTTTTTTCACTGTAAAACTTTAACCAGTGTCCAAAGCATAAACTTAAGGGGAAGCGTTCAAACAAGTCCTCTTCTGACGTGGAAAGGAAGGCAATGTGAGTAAGGAGTGATTCAGAGATACTCAGTGATAGAAAGCAGGTGGAGAGGGAGAGGACAGATTTGGCAGAGGGCTCTTCTCCAAGCTCCCCTCATGGTCAAGGTTTTGTTAACAGCAGAAGAACTTTGGAAGAAGATGCTGAGATGCCAGGATGATGCACAGAGGAGCCAGCATGCCAGAATCCATCTAGCAGTTACATATCCAGCACATTCCACATGCTAAAGCCTTGATGCTTCAGCAGTGACCAAGAGCCTGAGACCCTCCTGAGCATGCAGACTGGAGAAGGCCAGCTGCACAGCGTGGCTAGAGTGAGGGGAGCTGGTGTAGGTGAGAAAAGGCTGAGGCTAAAGTAAAGGGAGGAGCAGGCTCAGAGATCAGGGGCTGAGGTTTCCCTACAGGCCCCACTGTCAGGCTCAGTTAAGCGGGCAGAGAGGGTAGGCATTGGGCACCGAAGGCCTGTGAGGGGAGAGTAGTCAGTGTGGAGTGGAAGAGCACATGCTTAGAGATGGAGGACGGGCTAGCTGGCGGGCAGTCAGTAGGGGCCAGATGGGGTGTGGATGGGAAGTTTCCTCTTGGGCAACTGAGAGGAGAGGCAGAACCAGTTTCTGGAGGAAGATGGCATGCTTATTCTTGAGCCTGTGGATGAGAGGCCCTTGGGTCTGATCAGCCCTGGGAGCTAATGGAGATGGGAGAGTGTGTGAAAGGGGAAACCAGGCCAAAGCTGGACCAGGCTAGGCCAGGAGGCAGAACAACCCCATAGGAGTGGGAGAAGACCAAAACTGAAGAGGATTCAGGAGGAACTCACACCGGAATCCAGGAGGATGGGTAGGTGGGAGTCAAAAACAAAAAAGCACAAGGGGAGAAAAGCAACGACCTAGGGGAGAGGTCAATGAGAGAGAACCCAGGTCACCATGGATGATGCCTGCGGAGGGTGCACTTTATGACCAGCTGCAGAGCAGTATGTGGGTGGGGGACAGAGCACACATGACAGGACACTGAGGGTATGATGGGGCTGGGAATGTAGCTCAGCCAGTAGAGTGTGTGTCCTATTCAGACCCCAGCACCTAGATAATGCCAGCACTCAGGAGGCAGAAACAGGAAGATCAGAAGTTCAAGATCATCTACAGTGACAATGAGTTTGAAGCCATCCTGGGATATTGTGATCTTGTCTAAAGGAAAAATAAAACAAAATGGAGAGTCAGGGGTGATGGCACAGACTTGAGGAGTGGAGGCAGGAAGACCAGGGACACGAAACCGCTTCTGCTGCATACGGTATCTGAGGCCAGCCTGGGCTACAAGACACCATCACAAAATAAGTACATAAATATGAGTGTGCCCTTCATCCTTGCTCCCAAGAGGCCGTGGCAGGAAAAATGCCTTGAGTTCCTGAAACCATTTTAGACTACATAGTGAGTTACAGACCTATCTGAAAAAGAGTCAGGAAGAAAGAATGACAAGTGTGTGTGTGGTTGTGGTGGCGGTGGTGGGAGGGGAGGTACAAAAATGTCCTTAGTTGTGTTGTTCTTTAAAATAAAGAAAATAAAGTACACTGTATCTGGTTAGGGCAGGAGCCGCAGAATGAAGGTGAGAAATAGGCACAGGGAGGTGATAGAGTGAGTCCAGCTGGGAGGCAAGCTGGGAGGAAGCAGCAAATCCAGCTTTGGAGGAAGTAACAATAGACTAGCAATTAGAGGACATTTCTTGTGCCAGGCACTGCGCTAAGCCCCTTATTGGGAGGAAATCAGTTCCATGCCTGGTGCATGCTAGGCAAGTGAGCCTAGCACAGAGGTGTGCCATTGGCTCTATCTCATTTGATGCCTACCCATAAAGTAAGTACTGTTGTTATGCACATTTTAAACTAAGGATTGCTCTCTCTCTCTCTCTCTCTCTCTCTCTCCCTCTCTCTCCTTTCTCCTTCTCCCACCTCTCATAATACACTCTAGACAACTCACTCAAGCAAACAAGGTCTCTCATTAAACCTCGAGCTTGCCAGTTAGGCTAGCCTGGCTGGCCAGGAAGCCCCATGATCCTCCTATCTCTGCCTCCCCAGTGCTGGGATTGTAGGCTACCAAACCTGGATTTTTACATGGGTGCTGAGTCTGCAGGTTGGGTGACAGAGTGTGACCAGTCTGTGTGAAGTAGGAGAGAGAGGTAGCAACGGAGAATCCAGCTGGAGGACTTAGCTGTCATTCTCACCATTGTGAGTGGAATGATGGGTGAGCACCTGACATGACCAGACATCTGGTGCTCCCAGCAGCTGGAGTGGCCAGGGAAGCTGGAGGCCCTGTGGGGCTAGAACTGGTTCTCAATAGTCTCTCCTTGTGTTTGCCTTCACACCTGAGCTTGGCCTGCATGGAAGAAGGTCTTCCTGCATTACTCCATTGCTCAAGGAGTTCCAGAAGGGAGAGAAATCTCAGGTTCTCTGACAATGGTAATATTCATCACAACAACAGCCCCACTGAATCCTGGTTAAGTGTGGTGCCATGCCCACGAGATGACCATTTTTTGCCAGGTTTTTTTCCATGGGCTTTTATAGCAATTTTGTAATTGGCATTTTCTTTTTTTGACATACCTAGTCTCTGCAGGAAGAGAGTTTTCAGCTCTAGAATGTTCCATTTTGTCTGTCATTCATTTATTCATTTCAAGACTATCCCTGGGAGTCGGCACAGGGAACACCCATTCATTGTCCTTGCTGTCCACAATGAGAAAGGCATCATTGACTCTCATGAGATCACCGGCTCTAATTGTGTCCTTAAGTGCTACATTCCCGGAGTCCAGCATGCAATGGATGCTCAGTAAATGGGTGTCGGAGGCAGATATGCAGTTACTGTGGAAGGGACTCACTCAGACCTCTCCATGGAGGAGCTCAATGTGTGCTTTCATGGTTGCAGGGTTTTTATAAATTTAAAAGTAAAATAATTTTTACTAGCTAAGACTGCTTTCCCACCCCTAACCCTCCATTCATCACTTTCTCTTTATGCCAAGTGACACAGGGACTTTGAGGGATCCAGCTAAGAGAAGTTGCATAAAGTGGTATGGGGAACTTAAGTATGTAGAGAAGCTATCGTTGGCTATTCTAGCATGGGAATGACTTCCAGGGATATTCCTGTCATGCACACTGAAGATTCACTGGGCATGTAACAAAGGTTTGGGGTCAGATACAATGTCACAAATGGGCAAGTAAAAAGGTGTAAGGTCAGAAACAGTATCACAAATGGGCATGTAACAAAGTACGAGGTCAGATATAGTGTCACAAATGGGCATGTCCATGGCTGCTAGCACTGGCCGCTCATGGGTGTATTGAAACAAGAGCACAGGCACTATAGGATTAAGATGAGTTGCAGTCCTTTGCAGTCAACTTGATTTGGATGAACCCAGAGTTAGGAACAGTTGGCCTGTACTTCCCCTTTCTCTTGCTTACATACAACAGAGCTTCAATGTGTTCTATTCCAGAGAATGCATGGAAACTTTCCAGGAAATTATGCATCTTCCTAAAAGATGCTTTTGTGAGAACACTTTGACCAGCCTTCCCAAAGGGTTGGCTGATCGTTAGAGCTCACACATCTATCAAATTGTAATTCCTTTCAAAAACCAGCCAGATGAGCCAGGTGCAGTGTGGGGTGCACCTGAAGTCCCAGATGCTTGGAAGACTAAGGCAGGAGGATTGTGAGCCCAGGAGTTCAAGACTTACTGAAAAAAAAAAATGGGGTTGGAGAGATGGCTCAGCAATTAGGAGCACGGACTATACTTCCAGAGAACCCAGGTTCAATTCCCAGCACCCACATGGCAGCTCACAGCTGACTGTAACTCCAGATCGGGGGACCCAACACCCTCATACAGACAAATGTGCCCATAAAATAAAAATAAACAATAAAATACTTTTTTAAAAATGGTAATGATAATAATAACAGCAAACAATAATAATAGCAGCAAATCTAAAATCAAGGTAAGGTGCTGGAGAGATGGTTGAGTGGTTGAGAGTACTAGCTGCTCTTCCAGAGGATTTGGGCTCAGTGCCTAGCACCCACATGGTGGCTCACAACTGTTGATAAGTCTTGTTCCAGAGGATTTGACACTCCTTTCTGGCCTCCATGGACACCAGGCACGTACATACGTGATGCACAGACAAAATACCCAAACCACATACATAATTTTTAAATTAAAATCCAAATAAATATTGTCTATGCCAAAAGCTTTGTACCAAATGCTGTATAGGCAATACCATGCTACCTTGTTAATGTGAGTGCATTATAATTCTGATGGCAGTCATTAGACATGCAGGGTCCTCAATATGTAATGGACATTGGGGGCAAAATATTACCCACACACACAATGCAGTTCCCTTCTTTGAAGATCTTTCAAGGTCTCAGCCCTGGGTTGGCGGGAGGGGCCTAAACAGGGATGATGGTTCCTGACTGCATAGGCAGAGGAGGTGATGATGAATGACTGGAGGCACTTGGGTGGGGCTCCTTCCACAGTGAGGTGTGAGGTGAGTCTGGGAATGCTTCTGGAAAAGCTGAGTCAACCTCTTGGCCTGGAGGCTACAACCCTGGGTGGGAGGCTGAACTGGAACAAAGGTTCCCAAAGCTGGCTCATCATCAGAATCAGCTGAGAAGCCTAAAACTCCCAGGCCCACCCTGACCTACTGACTCAGAGTTATAGCAGGGCAGACCTCAGGAGTCAGTCAGTCTGTTCTGTTAAGCACTTGATGGTGGCGATTGTTTTTGTGTAACCTAGAATGGCCTAGAACTGCTATGTAGTTGAGATGGGCCTTGAACTCATGACTCTCCTACTTCCTCCTTCCAAGTGCTGGGGTTACAGATATTGGCTACTGTGTCCATCTTGCTGGCTTGCTCCGGGGATAGTTTTCAACTCCTGGGATCACAGGTCTACTTCTACCCAAGATTTATGTAGGTGCTAGGTAGGAATCTAAACTACAGTCCCCATGCTTGCCCAGAAGATAGTGCTTACAGTTTTAAAGAGTACAATTCAGTGTGGCTTTTGGTATATTCACAGATGATTTAATAAAATTATTCTAACATTTTAGAGCATTCCTATTACCACAAAAGAAACCCACGCCCATGAGGAGTCACTCCCCATCCCTGTGCTGCAACCACTCATCATCTTCTCCTTTTTTTCCTGTTTTTGGTGTGTGGATGGGGGAGCTGAAAAACAAATCCAGGGCCTCAGGCACAAGCACTCCATCACTGAACTATACTCTAGCTCCCTACATACTTAAATATTATATTCATATATTAATATATTTGGCACATTTCTTGTAAATGAAATAATATAACATGTGATCTTCACATCCAACTCTTTCACTATATATATATATATATATTTATGTGTGTGTATATGTGTGTGTGTATAGAGAGAGACACATATATGTATGTAATGTATGTATATATACACATATATGTATGTGTTAATATACATACATACATACATACATACATATTTGGTTTTTCAAGACAGAGTTTCACTGTATAACCTTGGCTGTTCTAGAATTCCCTCTGTAGATCAGGCTGGCTTCAAATTCAGAGATCCACCTGTCTCTGCCTCCTGAGTACTACAATTAAAGGTGTGCACCACCACTGTCCCACTAAGTATATTTTTAAGGCTTGTTCATTCTATGCTGTCAGGTAACTCCGGATTTAATTTTCTAAAGAACTGCCAAACTATTTTCTTTGTATTTTATATGTATGAATGTTCTCTGTGCAAGTATGCCCATGTACCATGGGTGTGCCTCGTATTGGCAGAGCTAGAAAAGAGCACTGGATCCCTGAATCTGGAATTAAGGATGTTTGTGAGCTGTAGGTGCTGGGAACTCAACCCGGGCTCTCTACAGGAGCAGCCAGTGCGTTTAACATCTTAGCCATCTTTCCATGCTATGGTTTGAAAGAAAATGGTCCTCAAAGGGAGTGGCACTATTAAGAGGTGTGGCCTTATTGGAGTAGGTGTGGCCTTGCTGGAAGAAGTGGGTCACTATGGGGTGGGATACGCCCAGCACGGAGGACAGTTCATTTCCTGTTGCCTGTGGATCAAGATGTAGAATTCAGCACCTACTCCAGCACCATCCCTGCCTGCTCACCACCATGTCCTGCCATGATGATAATAAACTAAACCTCTGAAACTGTAAGCCAGGCCAATTAAATGTTTTCTTTATAGGAGTTGCTGTGGTCATGGTTTCCTTCTCAGCAATAGAACCCCTAATTAAGACAGCCCAGTACATTGTAGGAACAAAATATGAGGGCTCTGATTTCTCCATGTACTCTACAGCATGTTTCTGTTCCTTGCTCTTCCTGAACCTATCTTTGAGGGCTTGTGACATATGTGATATTTTAGGAAACTGAGTCTGTTGGACCAGGACTAAACAAACTGTGCTGATAAATAACATAGTGGTTATTGTGTGTCAATACTTCAGTCATCAGAACAGTTTGCTTTTCACAGATATCCAAAGAGTTGATTATTTATTGATTTCACCATTGATTCTTTTTAGCCCCTGTAATGTACCAGGACCTTTTCTGGATACTTAGGATGCATTCATTAGAAAAAAATAGATCTCTCTCTTTGATCTTACATTTTTAAAGACTTTCATTTTTCCTTTATATGTACAGGTATCTGCTGACATGTATGCCTGTGTGCAACATGCATGTAGTGTTCTTGGAGGCCAGAAATAAGCATCAAATTCCCAGGACTGGAATTACAAAAGGTTGTGAGATATCATTGGGTGCTGGGAATTGAACCTGGGTCATCTGCAAGAGCAGCAAGTGCTTTTAACTGCTAAGCTATCTCTCCAGTCCTTGGTTTTACATTTTAACAGGAGAAAACGATACTGAACAATGAGTATGACCCTTTAATACATATAGTTCTTCATATTGTGGTGACCCTCAATCATAAAATTATTTTCATTGCTAGTTCACAACTGTAATTTTGTTATTGTTATGAATCATAATGTAAATATGCTTTCCAATAGTCTTGGGTGACCCCTGTGAAAGGTGGCTCAACCCCCAAGGGGGTTGTGATCCATACATTGAGAACAACTGCTTCGGATGAAGAATAACATCTCATGTAAGACCCAAAATCAACCATGGGTCACTATGGGAGTTCAAAGGGCCAATGGTACCCACAACTTGGGATTGCTATGAATAGTTAACCCACTCAAGAGATTTCCACCTGAGTGACTGGGACCTCACTGAAATGGTACTGTGGTCTAACCAGCATCTATGTGGTCTTGCCTCCCTCCTTCCCTGTTCACTGGTGTTGATCCTGAGAGCAGACTTCTGTGCTATGCCAGTATCTACTTCTCTGGGAACACAACTCAAGATGTTGGGTACCAGTAGGGCTCCAAGACAGCGGATGCTAAGATGGAACTTGGATTTAGATCATCTACTGTACAATTAATGGTGAGGACCATCATTGGCAAGAAGCAGAGCTAGTGCAAGGTAGCAGTGAAATCCTTAAAGTGATTGATGGTGAACTGGAAAAGTTTTGGTGGAATGGAATGTACTAGAAGGTGTGATATATCAGGTGTTGAGAATTTTGAGGGAAACAACACAAGCCTGTTGTAATTGGGCAGCTTCTGCTAGGGATAATTAACACTTTGAATAGTAATGAAATATTGAAAAAGAATAATCAGCAATTAAGAATTTGGTTTTCAAACCAAAAGACCTCCTTGGGCACACATAAAGAGACTCTTATTTCTTGCACCTGGAAGAAAAGGGACAATGAAGCTACCTTAAGACTTAGGGACTTAATCATCAGAGCAACAGAGGTTGCACATGCAAGCAGACACGTCTTTTTCTCACAATGTCAGGTAGGATGCGTGCCAAAAACAGCCTACGATCTCAAAAAATAAGAAGCAGGTTCTGCTGGCTGAAACCAGCAAGGAGAGCACCCTCCACTACAAGAACACTCATCTAGGCTTCATAACACCCACAGCAGCCATCAAGGGCACCTACATAGACAAGAAACACATTTCACTGGTAATAACTCCATCCCAGGGTAGCTGCTGGGGGGTGGGGTGTTAAGACAAAGATGCAGAGGACCATTGCCATCCATGGGTACCATCTCTGGTACATCCATAAGTACAATCACTTTGAGAAGTACCACAAGAATATGCTAAAGCATCTGCTCCCTTTTTTCAGGGATGTGCAGGTCAGCGACATCATCACCATGGGCAAATGCAAGCTCCAGAGTAAGACAGTGCCCTTCAATGTGCTTGAAGCCACCAAGGCCACTGGTACCAAAAAGCAGTTTCAGAAGTTCTGAGAGAATGCTGGCCAACTCTCCAGAACATGATACAGTTATTCTCTAACTTACAGATCTATGCCAAGGCCAAGGACCTGGTGGGGAAAGAATGAGCCTCTGTTGGAAACAGAAGGCTGTAAGGGCCAGTTTATGTTTAGACAACATGGTGTGATATGGGTGTTTGGAATGAGTCAGCTAAAATGTAGCTGACACAGGACATGGGGGAGTGGACAATGACTCAGCACAAAATGGCTGACAATGGATGTCTGGGGAACCCCAAAATAAACAGTGGTGTAATATGTTATTATTTTGGGCAGAATGACACTTATGTGTGATTCCATATGAATGACCTTGAGGTTGGAGGCCTTGAGCCCCTTGCCTCTATCTTTGCCAGCCTGTCTGTAGAATTGTGAGCCTGCATCTTTGTAGTCTGTACCCTGGCCTGTGTGTGTGCCTGTGCCTGCCTGTGGACAGCCTGCATGTGTCAGCATATGCCTGAGTGCCTACGCATGCCTGCCTGCCTAGCAGTTCATTTGGTGGATAGATATATATCTGCTTACAGTTCCTCACAGTCTCTCCAATTTCCCATCCTCCCATGATTCTGTCCCTTTCCTGACATCTGAGCATGAACCTCACAGCCTCTGACACATGGGATGTGAGTGTCTCCGTGGAGTTAGTTTTTATCTCTCTCTAGTAAAGGCAGCAACTCCACCTCCCCCGACCCCCGCCTGCCTGCTTGCTTAAACACTCCGCTGAATGACCACATGCATTTTTCACAAAATATGACCCCACCAATAACTAGGATAAAATAACAACATATTCTAACCAGAGGCAAGCCTGGGCCTGACAGGGAAGGAAAGGGCTTCCTCAGGGGAGCGGCAGAGCCTACCATTTCGTATCAGTAGCTGTTGGAAGAACATGTATGGGGCAAGAGTCTGAAGGCCTGGTATCAGCAAGACCCAGAAGGAAAGTGGGAAAGGATAGAAAGAGTTGTCCGTTTGGGACCCATCTCAGGACCGCAGCAGAACTTTTTAGGAAGGTTATTAAAAGCCCGGAGAAACCTGTGGTCCACAGCAGAGGTAGAAATGTCAGAATTCCCATGGCAGACAATGAAAGAAGAGACCAAATGGCTCAGAGAATCCGGTTGTTAGAATGCACACAGTACATGCAGCAGGAAAGCCTGCCAGACGATGCTATTTCATGACAGATCCAGAGGATGCCCAGACGATAAGAGATGCTGATGAGGGTGGGAGGGAGGAGGTACCAGCATCAAGCTAGAGGCTACAGCCAGAGCTGTGAGTGCAGATGCCACCTCTGAACAAGGTTCACAGATAACAATGGAGTAATAGGACCCAGAAACAACAAGCAACAGATGTGACAGTGGCTCTCAGAAGCCAGGTGGATGCAATTATCATACTGAGCAGCAAGGTTGAAGTGGCAGCCAGGGACCCTGACCCTCAGAGAGGAGTGTGTGGTTAACAAAACACAGACAGAATAATTGGACGAAGAGGTTTGGCTCAGTCAGTGTAAGAAAATGAAATCCAGAATGGATGGCCAAGAAGTCAAGGACAGACATCCCAATGAAAAAAAATGAGCTCTCTTCCAAAATTAAGCTCTGCCCACCTTCCTAACACAAACTAGTTTTCAGACCCAGAGCCTATGGATAAAGAGATCTGGTCCCCATCAGGAAGTACCCAGTGACACCATGGTGATGGTAGGGGACATTTTTCAAGTCTCTCCTAAAGGAAACTATGGCCATTTATTTGATAAGTTGACATTAGAAAAAAAAATACAAAAGAGTATTTCCCCAGGACTCTTGGATGGGGGGAGGTCTTTGCTGAAACCCCAAGACTAAAATGTCATCATGAGACCACTTTCAAAGTGCACGCACATGGTGCCAGTTAGTAATTGTAGCTTGGCCCAGGTCTGGCCTCACTATATCTCTGGACTGCACAGATAATCATTTTCCTAGTGTTAAATATATAATTTAAGTGGATATGGGGTCAGTGAGACAGGTCCATGAGTAAAGGCATTTACTACCAAGATGGACAGCTTGAGTTTCTTCCCTTCCAGGACTCATGTGGTGGAAACTAAAAAGAGAGAACCAATTCCCATAAGTTATCCTTTAACCTCCACACATGCCCCATGACATGTGCACATGCGCGTGCGCGCGCGCGCACACACACACACACACACACACACACACACACACTCTATGTCTTGTTTTCTTAGCTTGATGGTGAAGGGGCCAAGTGGCAGAGTCTGGAGTTCTGCACCATTGTTTCCCCCAGGTGCCAAGGCATCAAATCAAAAGCTGAAATGCACTCCTGGGAACAGCAGCAATTCATAGCATGTAATTATAAAAGTAATTGGGAAAGACCTAAGGGATGCAGGCTGGTGGCCCTCATCACATTGCCATTTAATCATCAACCTGAACCCTGTGAAAGTCAGACTCAGAGAATGATCACAGAGCACCATCGTCAAACAAAAAGTAGTCCCTCAATAGCTGCTGTGCCTGGTATGGTGCCTTTGCTACAGCAAATACAGATATCGTCAGTTATATACATGTGGCATCCTGGGCCAATGTCTGTCTTCCATCAGAACAGTTGATCCACTGGGAACACAGCATTACACTTTTACAATCTTGGCCCAGGGTTATGTTAATGCTCTTGCTCTTGGCATAATACAGCCCCAAGAGACTTGGACTGGCTGAATACTGATGACATCATGCTCTCTGAACCATCTGAACAAGGAGAAACTAGTGATTTTGAGGCTTTTGGAATGCATTCATTCCAGAGAGTGGAAGAAAAATCTCTATGAAGAATTAGAGGTTGGGGTGGAGGGATGGCTCAGCAGTTGAGACCATACACTGCTCTTACACAGGACCTGAGTTCAGTTCTTGGCATCCATGTCAGGTGGCTCACAGCTGCAGTTGTCTGAACTCTTGTACACATCCACATAGTTAAAGTAAGTAAATCTTTGGAGCTAGAGATTGCTCCGTAGCTAGAGCACTTGCTGCTCTGGAAGAGGACCTGGATTTGTTTCCCAGTACCCACATAGTGGCTCACAACCAACTAACTCCAGTTCCTAGGACTCTGATCCCTCTTCTGGTTCCTCAGGTCCTGAATGCACATGGTACACAGACATACATGCAGGCAAAACACCAATGCACATCAAATAAAAATAAATCTTTAAAAAGAATCATAGATCTGCCACATCTGTCCCATTTTTGTGGGTCCAATGGTTCAGAGCACATGGTAACATCCGCCTAAAGTAGGAGGTATATGACTAGTTCTTGCAGTTATTGTTCGTTAGAAGGAAGCCCAACATATATTGGAACCTTAGACTTCTAGAGACAGCATATTCCAAACCTGGGGCTACCACTTTGTACAAGGTAATTTGAAATCCTGCCAGTATTGAATGGGATCAGAAACAGTTTTTAAAAGCATATTGCCTCATATGCATAGTGCAAACATCTGTGATGCCTGGGCCACATGATCTGGTGATGTGTATGTATGGTAGTGACACATCAGTGTTCAGAAAAGATATTATGTAGAATTTATGACAATTTCCAAAGAGAGAATTATAGTGGAGAGTCCCAGCATTCTGAAGCAAGGTCCTGGCAGTTGGGAAACTAAGTAACTTCCTAGAGAATCTTGGCATGCCTTTGGGGCATGACAGACACAGAACAAGTACTCCACTAGGCAAAACTGCTCACCATTGCTGGCTCTATCAGGGCTGTGCAGGGATGAGGTCACACGGCCCAGCAGCAAGTCCGGGATCAACCACAGGTCAGGCTGAAGGACACAGAGATCTGTGTGACCCACTGTATCATCATCCATAATCACTTCCCAGGTCTCTTCCTTAGCTTACGTGATGGCTCCTTGCAAACTTCTGGATGATTGGGTTTTGCCAGGAACCTGAGTTTGGGCCATGGATGGCTTAATAAGTGAGTGAGAGTTGAAAATGGATTGTTGCTGTACTACACTGTCATTCAGGGGTGACACAGGAAGATGATCCCATGATGTGCAGACAGACCTTCAGGCAGAGAGAACCTGTCATCCAATTTGTGTGTGGGGAAAGGTGGCTTTGGCTTAGAATAAGTAAGGACTTATTTTGTAGTGCTGAATGGCTTGGTCAGTGTCCTTGAAGGAGAGAGATTTTGGAGATCAAGACAAAATGTATGTTAGAGGCTCTTAACTGGATGTGTAGGAACAGGCATGTAGTCTAAAGATCACAGCAGCTGTTAATGCCGAGCAACCAGGTTGCAAAGATGATGCAGCTTGAATGAGCTAGACCACCTCTGTCAGTGGCTGCTCCACTGCTGGCTAATGGAACATATAAGCAGAGTGACTGTGGCAGGAGGGATGGTGGCTGTCCATGGGCTGGCAGCGTGGGTTCCCACTCACCAAGGCTGACCTTGCCATTGCTGCTACATGTCCTACATGCCAGCCACAGAGACAACCACTGAGTCCTGCCTTTAGCGCCACGCCTTGAGAAAACCAACCAGCCTGCTAATTTTCATTGAAAGAAACGATCATTCTGGGGGTGACTCCAGCCTTATTCCTTATAGGTCTCAAGACTATCTACTGACAAGAGTATTCAAGTCAGCAGCATAGGATCCCACAAAACACTGTTGCCCTAGTTAGATTTAAAAAAAAAAAAAAAAAAACAGGGTCACTTTATTTATGCCTCACTATCCTGGAACTCTCTACAAAGACCAGGCTGGCCTAGAACCCCTACCTCTGCTGGGATTAAAGGCATACACCCCTATGACCAGCCTCCTCATATGCTTTTTATTGCTGTTATAACAAACAAACAAACAAAAAACCAAAAAACACTGACCAAAACCAACTCAGGGAGGAAAGGGTTTATTTAGTGCATATATACCCCAATCCCAATCCATCAAGGCAGGAACCATGGAGGAAAGCTGCTTACTGGCTTGTTCCTCAAGGCTTTCTCAGCTTGCTCTTTTTGTTTGGGTTAGCTTTTTGAGACTGGGTCTCACTAGGGAGCTCTGGCTGACCAGGAATTCACCACATAGAGAGACCAGACTTGCCCAGAAGTCATAGAAATCCACTGGCTTCTGCCTCCCCTGTGCTGGGATCAAAGGCATGCGCCACCACATCTAGCACAACTTGCTTTTTAAATACAACCTAGGCCACCTGTCCAAGAAGGGCACTGCACGCATTAAGTTGGGCCCTTCCGCGTCAATCATTAATTAGAAAATGACTCACAAACTTGCCTACAGGCCAATCTGATTGGAGGCATTTTCTCAATTAAGGTTTCCTCATTCTCTCGTTGCAGTCACTCTGCTTCTATGCTCCGTTAACCATCAGTGGAGCAGCCAGTGACAGAGGTAGTCTAGCTCGCTCTAGCTGCATCATCTTTACAGCCTGGTTGTTGGTGTTACCTTGTGTGAGTTAACAGCTGCCATGACTTCCGCACAGTAACACAGCCACAAATGAGCAAAGGTATTATAAATGTAGGCTCAGGGCCATGACATCATATCATACACTGCTCTGTAGATGGGAATGAGGGGGGCCTGATGAGATAGCACCTCGGAGGCCTTGCAATGAGGATGGTGGTGTTTCTCAGTCTGGAAACCCAGAGGCAGATACAAGGGAGGCTTTACTTAGGGTCACTTTCAGTTGCCCATGGGGGAACTCATGTTTCTGCCTGCAACTCTGGGCTCTGTAGGATTAAAGGTCACATTTGTAACAGGAAAAATACTTCCACCGGAAATCACAGGAAAAGTCTCCTTGAGCAGGGACATAAGGATGCTATTTGGGCATGTCAAGGTATTTTTATCAAGTGGATTGGAGAACACACAGAGTTGGTGTTTTGACAGGCATGACAGATGCATTGCTACTATGGCAAATGCCTTAGGACTCACTATAAAAGCAGAAAAGATTTCTTTTAGCTCACAATTTTGGATGTTTAGGTCTATGGTCCTGGGTAGCTTAGTCACTGCTCTATTGTTCTGAGGATACACCATGACCATAACAACTATTACAAGAGAAAGCATTTAATTGGGGCTGGCTTACAGTTTCAGAGGTTTAATTTATTATCATCAGGGTGGGGAGCATGGTGGTGTACAGGCAGGCTCTGGAGCAGCAGATATGTCCTGATCCAGAGAGAGACTCTGGGCTTGGTGTGGGCTTTTGAAATCTCAAAGCCCACCCCCAGTGACACACTTCCTCCAACAAGGCCACACCTCTTAATCCTTCTAACCCTTTCAAAGGGTGCTACTCCCTGGTGACTAAGCATTCAAATATATATGAACCTATGGTGCCCATTCTGATTTAAATCACACCACTTGGCTGCATGTTTCTGGGCCTGTGCTGAGGCAGACCATCGTGGCGGAGATGGGTTAGTGGAGAGCAGAGGTGAGCAGAGCTGCTCACCTCACAGTGGCTGGGAGGCAGATGAGTATAGGGCAGGAACAAGGTATGTATGTCTTTCTAATTCTTGCCCAGGTGACCCACTTCTCCCAGTCAGCCCCACCCTCCACAGTTCTACCACCTCCCATGTCCCTTTGCATGGCTCAGTCCATTCATTCAGCCAGAACCTTCATGATCTAATCACTTCCCAAAGTCCCACCTTGGAATGTTGCATGTATCAGGGAGCAAGCTTCTGTGGGGACAGCAGAAGTAACTGACTGATGGCAGGAGAAGAGAGAACAGCTGTCACAGCTTCCTGTCCGGGAAGGAAATGTCTGACAATCAGCTAGTCTGCTCGGGTGACTTTACATACTCTTTCACTCAAACTTGACAGCTATGAACAAGTGCAGCAGCTGTGACCAGGAAACAGACCTTCAGGGGTGAGGGTCCCTCCAGGACCCCTCACCAGTAAGTCCTCTAGAGCAGGAACATTGCTTTGTGAGTGGGGGGGATCTAGAATTGATAATGGGGGAAGGGAAATGAGTTTTAATCGTAGCCCTGAGACTAGCAGCAACATCAGGGGCTGTAGTTCCCTCTCCTAAGCTTCTTGATGAATGTTTCTCCAGGGAAAAAGCCAGCATGAAGTCTGAAGGAGCTGCTCCCTGAATTAATAGAGCTGCATCTGAACAGCAAAGTGGGTGGGTTCCAGTAGATCCTGTGAAGACCTACATGGAATCCAACAGCTGCTGGGGATTCTGCCAGTACACAGCAGACTCATACCACCATCCTTTCTGAAGGCTGCTCTCGGCTCCTCAGTTCCAACTTCTGCCTCATTCAGGAGCTCCACCTGCACATTGATGTCCTAGCAAAGGCCTGAAAGAAGGAAAAAGGCAAAGCATTCCAGCAAAGGGGCAGAAATGTCAACCTGCTCAAGAAAAACCAGAGAGATTCAGTGAAGGGAAGAAACGGACAGAGCTGGGAAATTAGGTCAGAGCAATGACAGAGAACAACATCGTGGAGAGTCTGGGAGGGCATTGTTGGAAGAAGTGGGCAAAGATTAGAAAAGACAAATGAACTGAGAATCCCACAGAACCAGACGGGGGAGACGGGTCAGCAGGTAAAGCACTTGCTACACAATCGTCATGTGTCAGTGTGCATCTGTAGTTCCAGCCTTCCTACAACGAGATGGGTGACAGAGCCAGGACGATACCCAGAAGCTTGTGTGCATGCAGCAGAGAACAAGAGAGCCTGTCTCTAAGACAGCAGAAGGAGAACACTGACAGCCGAGGTTGAGTTCTGATTTCCATGTGTGCACTGTGCCATGAATACATCCACACAGATGTACACGCACACACACATAACACACAAACACATAGGACGAATGTCATACAAAGATTCATTCTTGCTGCAACCTTGAAAAACACCAACACTAAAACAAATAAAAGCAGGTCTGGGCAGAGCAAGGATGGCCATAAAGATGGCCAGTTAGGAGGTTAGGAGTCAGAGTGACATGAAATAGTGGCTCAGAACAGGGTGACGGGACGAGGATGGTAAAATACATCCTGATTCTGGATGTATTTTATAGGTCAAGTCAGCAGATTCCCTGATGTAAGTGCAGAGTGTGTTGGGATGCGGGAAGTTGAGCATTTTTGTTTTGACTATAAGGCTTTTGTATTCAACAACATGAAGATTGAGAAAGATGGAAACCCTGAAGACAGGGCAAATGCCAGCAGCGGAGGCGACTTTGATTTCATTGGGGTGGCCATAATTTTTTAGTTGCTGTGAAGAGAATCTGGGATCTTGAGCACGTAACCATGCACTGACTATTGTCTAAATCTCTAGCTCCTGGGTGTTATTTCTAGACGGCTACTAAGACCTCCAAGTATGAGCTGGAGAAATGGCTCAGCAGTTGAGAGCCCACACTGTCAGTACCCAAGACCTGAGTTGAGTTCCCAGCACTTGTATCAGGTGGGCATAACTACCTATAAACCCAGTTCCAGGAGCATCCTCTGCCTCTGTTATCTGAGGGCACCAGCACTCACATACACAGACATGTATACACTAGTAGATCTTTTTAAAAAGACTTCCAAATAAAGACATCATGTAGCCAGTCAGATGGAGCAGTGTGGATTCGGGGCTGGGGGAGTCTGCACAGAGATCTAAATTCTGGACAGCTGAGTGAACACAGCTCACCCGGATGAGCCTCTCTTTCTCTTGCCCGCTGCTCCCCAGCTGTACGGGTGAGAACAGAATGTTATTCTGCAAATGTAGTTAGCAACCTGATCTGACCATGTTCTGGCGTCTGTTTCCCAGCAACCTCTTTGTCTTCTGCTGCTCTTCATGACTCTCAGAACCCGTGGCCCTCACATGACCCCTGTCATCCCAAAGGCTACTTATCTCTTGCTGCGCTGCTTCTGGGTTAGAAGGTAAAATTCCAGAAATCACAGTAATTTCAGGGTAAGAAATGAGACTGTGGGCAATTTTTCTTTTTTTCTTTTTTCTGAGAGACTGGGAAAGACCTAAGGTTTTCAGACTGAAGGCTGTAGGAAAAGCTGGAAAGGCATAGTAAGAGAAGCTGCTATAGGATGCCTTATGTGATTACCCATTTCAAAGAATCCCCAGAGGGTACTTGCATATTTGAAAAATATAATTATGAGGCACATCTTAGCTACTGTAGGAGAGCTTCCGTGCTCCACAGTCTAGCCCTAGCTGGAAGAATGGCTGGCCCTAGTACACTGCCTGCCCATTATACAGGGCTGCTGGAGAAATAAAAGTGACAGACAAAGAAGACATTTACCATAGACTCTCACTGTCATCCCAGACAGCCATTCACACCTTGCTTGGTTTTCAGATCTTTTCAAAATTACACGTAATACATTTATATAAGCGATTTTTTTCCAATTAACGAACATTGAGTGTCCTTGTAGCTTTCAGTTAATGTTGATTTACACTGTTGTTGGTTCTTACCCTTTTTCTGATTTTCTAAGACAGGGTCTTACTATGTAAATCTGGCCTGCCCAGAATTCACTATGTAGACCAAGCAAGCTTCATACTCACAGACATCTGCCTGCCTGCTCGTGCCTCTCGCATCATTTGAATTAAATTCTAGTCTATGGATCATTTAAATTCATTTAGTTAGTCCTTTACTTTGGCATTTTCAGATAATTTATTAGTTTTCCATTACAACAATAAGAAATGCACAATTGTAGAGTTACTTTGGAGAGAGCATGAATATTTGGGGGGTTTCTAAGAAAAATTCCTAACGATGCAAATATTATACAAAGAATTCTTGCTGTACTGTATCTCAGCATCAGAGTTCCAGCCACTGCTTTCCATTTAGCCAGTGATCCTGATTCCACTTGACAAATGTTCACACCGAAACGAATGAGGGGAAAATCCCCATTTCCCCTTAAAGGAGAAGGTAGCTTGAAAGCAAGGATATGTGGTGGACTGGCAAGCCTGTTATCCAAGCACTCAGGAAGAGGTTGAGGCATGAGAATGGTGAGTTGCAGGCCAGCTGGGCTATCTAGGAGAGAGAGGAAAGAGGAAATGTTGAGTAATAGTGGAAACGGGCTGAACACTTATTTCATTATTTTTTAGTGCCTGAGATGGACCCAGGGCTTCATGTAAGTTAGGCAAGTGTGCTACCATGAGCTACATCCCACCTCTAACATTTAGAAAAATGAAGAAGCATGTCTTTATATAAAGAGGACCAATCATAGCTTCTGGAAGCATCCACTTTGCATGCCTTTGGTTAATGGCAGGAACACCCCAGGTCTCTGGTTTACCCTGTCTGCATCTGCACTGTTATCTGCTGGGAAAATGATGGTCATGGAGGAGGAATCAGATCAGAGATGGATATCAGCCATCACAGACAGCACCTGGTGTTCTCTTAAGACCAGAAACAGAAACACTGGACAAAGGATCAGCATCAGCCCCTTCCTTCCACGCCCTGGTGTCTAACCAGCAGCCCCCAACTCATGCTTATTACTAATCCCCATGTCCTTGCTCCTATGATCCCTATGTTCAGCTACTGTAAGCATCACATCACGTGACAGCACAAACTGACACTCTGAGCTTTTCACTTCTAGCTCCAGTATCAAAGCATCTAATATCTGAACCCATTTGATTCTTGGAGCCTCTCCTCTAGCCACCTGTGGCCCTGGATGGAGTTTCATTTGTCTTTTACCTGGGAGAAGGCAGCAGCCTCCCTCCCAAACAGAGGTCTAAAAACCTTCAGGCAGTTCCATAGCTACTTCTGTAAGCCACCAGAGACCTGTATTAGTCAGCCCGGTCACTACGACACAGACAATTGAGATAACCAACATAAAGAAGAAAAAAAAAAAACCTTTAAGGCTACAGAGGCAGGCAGATCTCTATGAGTTTGAGGCTAGCCTGGTCTACACAGAGAAATCTTTTCTCTAAATAAATAAATGAATATTTAAAATAAAAAAGAAATAGAGAAGGTTTAACGTAGTTCACAGTCACACAGGCTCCAGGCCATGACTGGACAGACTCGTTGCCTCTTGCAGCCAGATTTTGATGGTTGAGTGGACAATGAAGCAAAACTTCATATTGTGGCAGGAAGAGTGAGACAGGGAGAAGAAAGGGTCAGAGTCCTTGTTTCCTTCAGAGGCCAGTGACTTAAAGACCTCTCACCAGGTGCCATCTCGTGGGGCGTTCAAAATCCAGACCACGTTCTTTCCACAGTCCAGCCTTAGCCTCGCCACTGTTACATTCCATCCTTCCTACCTTCCTACTCATGCTTCAGCTGCCTGGACTCCACGGAGTCGCCTAAGTGATTTTTCACTGCTTCCCTGTCTACCCTCTCATCCTGGCAAACTTCTCATCCTTAAAGGCCAGTGCAAACCCTAATGCCTGGGGGGGGGAGGGGTGCACGCCTGGGATCCCAGCTACTTGGGAGGCTGAAACAGGAGGATCATGAGTTTGAAGACAGCTTAGACTACATAGGGAGACTGTCTCAAGTAAAGTGTGGTCCTGAAGCATTTGCCTGTGTTGCTCAGGAAGCATTTATCATGACTAGAAGCACAGGAGTCTTTGGACTCCTGGTGCTAGGCATAAGCAGGTGTTTAGTAAATAATGGATTAAGTGATAAGAGAACCCTTGTCCAATATCTTTTATATTATCCCAAGCAGAGATTTGCATACCTAGGGCAGATATTACCATATGGACTAGGCTACCCTCCCTCTCCCCTCCATTCAGTCTGTTGATATTTCATTGGAAATTGTTGGTTTGGGGGATGGTGTCATCTCCAGTTAACTTGCAGATGATAATCCTGGGAAGTGTTAAACATTAGCATATTAGCATCACCCTAAGTTGTCAGCAGCTTTCTAAACAAATGTCTGCTGGAGCCCTGGGGGGGGGGGGGTCTGCACCAGGGGGAGTGTTCCTAGGAGAGTGGAGAGGAAGGTTGGTCCAGAGCAAGGGCTGAAGTGTGGTGGTGGTGGGGAGGGTGAGAGCCAGTTCTTGGTGACAGCCTTGGAGGGAGGTACCAGGCAGCCTGTGAATGCAGAGGCCAAGGAGGGGGTGGGGTTGGGTAGTAACATCAAAGCCAGCTTCCTCCTACTTCACAGTTTGGTCGAATGCCTTCCCTGATTTCCAAATCTCTCTGTACAGCGCCAGAAAATCCTCCAGTAATTTTCCAATTTTAATTCACCTTTAGCTTAAACATAAATATATGCCTGGTGGCATTTTTAAGAGGGGTGGGTGTTTGACGAGATGAAATGAGTGACATTAGGGTGTCACAACTCTAGACAGGTTTCACATCTCAGGGTTAGTTTCCCAGTGAGTAGGAGTGTGATGAACCGAGAAATGGCTTCCAAATCGTTCTGCCCTACTATGCTGATTTGCAAACACGCAGCCTTCCCACAGCGCTGAAAGGCTCCCAGCTTCGGGTGAATGAACCCTGCGAAGCTGCTGCTTGGCTCTCACCCAGCAGCTTAAAAGGGCCGTGAAAGGAAATGTTAACAGTCATTTGATGCAACAGGACTCTTTGGGAGGCAGAGCCCAGGATGGGACCAGCCAGGGCACTTGGGCTGGACATCCAGGGCATGGTACAAAAGGCTCCCTGGGAACTCTGTAGACAATGGTGGCTTGGAGCCCTGGCCTCACGTTTCACTTTAAAAGAGGCCACCACCTAAACAGGTTGAGATGGTCTGTAGCCATAGGGTCGCTTGTCCATGGGAGAGAAGAGTAAGCATACTAGCCTCAAGAACCCCTGCTTCGCCTGGGCTTCACTCCAGGAAGCATGTGGTGGAAGAGACAAGATAACTCTTACATTAGAAGGCAGCCTATGGCCTAACTTCACGTGATGTTGACTCTGAATTATGCTGGATGTCTGTATGCAGTTATTACCTTGGATTAATATTTCAAATAGTGAGTCAGGCAGTAGTTGTGCACGTCTTCAATCCCAGCACTCGGGAGGCAGAGGCATGCAGTCTCTGAGCCCAAGGCTAGCCTGGTCTCCAGAGCAAGTTCCAGGACAGCCAAGGCTACATTGAGAAACCCTGTCTCAAAAAACTAAAGTAAAATAAACAAATAAAAATAAATAAAACCAAATAGTAATCTCCCTCTGTTAGAAAGACAAAAGCTGGAGGAGATTATGAGGACACGAATCATCTTTTGGGGTCAGTCAGACAGAGCTGCTAGGATGCAGACTCATGCAGAGAGGCCCACCTGAGTGATGGAGCACTGGCCTAGCATGTCTGGGACCCTGGGTTCCATCCCCAGGACCAAAATCAACCAACACAACAACAAAACACTACTTCTTCCTCCACTGTTTATGGTTTCTCTAACCATTTCTTCCTTCCTTCCTTTCTGTTTTTTCTTTTTTCCTTTTTTCTTTTTGTTTTTGTTTTTGGTCTTTCAAGACAAGGTTTCTCTGAGTATAGCCCTAGCTGTCCTATAACTCATCCTGGAGACCAGGCTGGCCAAGAACTCAGAGGTTCACCTATCTCTGCCTCCTGAGTGCTGGGATTAAAGGCAATTGATGTTTCTTCTTTTAAAAAGCTGTAAAACAGCTAATGAAGGAAGGGAAAAGATAATAATCCACAGAGCCCTCATTCAATGAGCTCTACACCTGACCTCAGCATGTAAAAGAAGGAAGAGCTGAGCTGCTTTGAGAGAGCTGTGATGGGAGCTTGCTAATTTGAGTTCCTTCTCATGGCCTCTGGGAAGCACATTCATGCTGAGTTCCAGAAATATGCCATCATCCCAATCATAATTTCCCAATCTCCGAGGGAAACTTTGTCATCTGGTGCTTTGATGACTGTTTTCAAAAGTTACAAAAGATCTGGCAGTGTCCCAACGGCAGAGACAGGCACTTAAAGTTTGGTCTTGGGAGCCACTGGACATGATACTAGTGTGTCTAAGTGGCTGGCCAGCTCAGCATTAGGGACCCCTAGCCTCTCATCTAACTCACTGCGTTATAGAAAGCTCCCGATTGCCAGTAGGCAAGGAAAACCCTTAAGAGGGACCAACAAAAACAGAACAGAAAGAGTATGAAACATGGATCCCTGAGGTCAGGTGGCATGTGGGCTTTACTTTCAGAGCTGACTAAGGGTGCCTCCCACCAAGCTGCTTGCTTGCTGAGGCCTGTCTTGAAAGCTGACAGTAGACGGTTGCCTTGCGTCTACACAGAGCTTTTGCCCAGCAGCTAAAGAACATGTAACAGATGCCTGTTGCAAATCTCGAAAGGCTTCAGGTCAGCTTCATTTTCCGAATACCCCAGCAGAGCCAGGCCTCACGGGTGGTCTTCCTGCTGCCCTCAATTGCGTTATTCCAAACTGCTGACTCCTTGGGCTTATCTCAAAAGGAAGAGGAGAGGTCCTGCCTCAGGACACAGAGGAGGCCATAATAAAGAGAACCGAATAGTGCTCTTGGAGATCTGATAAAGCTTCTTCTTGGGACAGGATCAGGCCTGAGGGCTGGGACTATGTCAGGTGTCTGTGTTGGCAGCTGAGAAGTCAAAGACTCAACTTCTTAGTTCCCTTCTGTGATCAGGATTACCAGGCTCACCATGTTCTCTGTGCAATACAAGAGCTGGTCACTAAACACACTGTTCTCTACAAACTGATCCATCCACGAAAGGCCATGTGACAAGAATGCTTCTCTTGGTAGCAGAACAGGTTGTCATGCTGCTGTGATCAAACACCTTGGTCCCCAGGTCAGAAGCAGCATGGCCCAAACTCCAGCACTGGGCTATAATTATCTGGAAGTTGGCCAGGCCTCCTCTGCAAAGAGCCTGAGCCTAGCATCATCTTGAAAAACTCAACACATTCCACACTAGCAGAGGTTCTGAACTATTTTGACTTTACATCCTGGCTGTCTTGAACCTGAGTCCTAGCTCCTGTGGAAATGGGACAGTGGTCATACCCACACCTCCTACAGTCATTGCTAAGAGCTTCTGTGTGGCAAGTGTCGGAGCAGTTTTACCACATGTAGAGGATGCCAAGAGACACTGAGTAATTTGCCTAGACCAGGACTTTGTTTCCAGTTTATTGCTCAGTCTCCTTCTCAAATCCATGGGATCACGCTCAAGAGGTACACAAGGCTAGTTTGCTGTTCCCCACGAATCCCCATACACCCCATGTCCAGTGTCCAGATCTCTGTATTGTGACACAGATCTTGGAAAAGTCCTCTAACACCCTGCTGGAGGACTGGCTCATAGCAGAATTTCTTGTCATTCGGTTGGAGCGATGCCATCTACCTCTGGTCCTAGGCCAGAGGGTCCTGGAGCCCAAGATTGATGGTCTGTGTTTCCTTAGTGATTGTACATGACATATCTGAGCAGTGAGGACAAGCACGAAAGGCCCCTTCAGGCACCCGGGGAGAGCACTAGCGAAGCAATCGGCAAGAAACTCGAGGGCCACGATCGCTAACTTCTGCTATTTGGCCATGTGCTCTTCAGCCAGCTATTTCTTCTCATTTCTGCCTTTGTAAAAATGGGGATGCAACTGTTTCCAGAAGAGACACTAATGAAAACGATTGCCAAGTGCCTCTTTAAATAGAACATACGGTAAGCATAAATGCTTTAGGTAATGAAGTTCAGTCTTTCTTCCTCCTCTGCTGCCGGAACCACAGAATCAATAATGTTTTTCCAAGTGCAGCTTCCCAGGACAAAATGTGAATCCACTCCCTCAGATGAGCCTACAGCCTTCCGATGGGGAGTGGCCTGGGTCCTCTGGGGCCAGCCGGCTGTTTCTGCCGTGAGTGCCCGTCCCTTCCTGGGATACCATCCAAGATGCCAGAGTTGCAAATTTCTCTAATGTCAGAAGAGGCTTTGTTTAAGGGTCCAGGGCTCACAATGGGCTCTGCTATCTATCTTCATTTTGTTTTCTCAGATGTAGACCTAACTATCTTTTAGTGAGGACCTATTGTGCTCAGGCTCCCTGGTAAGTGCTGTCTCTTACTGTATCTAGTGTACTCCTCAGAGCCACTCACTCTGGGAGGTAGCTGTGATTACCATTCCTATTTTGCTTAAGGAAATAGACCTGGAGAGTAGACAAGTCAGGAGGTAACAGATGTCACTCTCCCGCCTCTCCCTGTTGTTGTATCGGAGTTGGCCTACATTTACTGACCTCCAGTTGATCAGAATACCAACCTGCAGCGTGAGAAGGCACTAGCCATGGACTCCAAGGCAGTGGGGGGGGGGGTCCCACAAGCACAGGAAAGATGCCTCAGGTGTGGCTTCTATGCTATCACCTTGGGGGAGGGTGATAAGGGGAGAGAGAACAGGGTCTCACTTACCTCACCCGGCTCTAGAGACTGGTGCTCAAGCCTGCAGGTCACCAGAGAGAATCCATAACTTACAGAGACTGACCAGAATCCCACTGTGTCCAGGCTGCCTGTGTCCCGGCATGGCCCTTAAGGCACCGTAGCACCACAGGACGCCCAGCAAGGTCAGCATCCATTCCAGTGAAAATCACCCAGCCTCAAAACAGATGCCCAATTGAGAATCACCTGTAGTTTGTCTAGGCTATCTGATCCATCTTGTGGCAAATACGAATGAGCAATGGAGGAAGGGAGAGGATCCTTCCCATAACTCCTTGTTTCTCTCTCTTCTTTGGTCACTACCCCTCCCCCCATATTCAGGGGGTCTAAGATGCAGAGCAAAGGGGAGTTGCCTATACAGATCTGTTGGTTAACTTACACACACACACACACACACACACACACACACACGCACGCACGCACGCACGCACGTACACACTGGCATACTTTTTGACAGTTCAGCCTCGGGACTAGGACAGAGATTTCAGGTTCCTGAGTGACTCAACACTAAAGCTCCATGCTGGTCAGAAGTATTGTGCCCAATAAAGTCTTCATTTCCATGCTTTCATGGCTGCTGAGATTATAAAGGGCTATGATACATGGAATTCTCAAGATGTTTACTTAGATGGAGCTGACTCGGATAAGTACATCACCCATTTATTCCCTCCCCCTCATCCTGCTGCTTGGACCGCAGAAACGATGACTGATATTCTTTGGCCCTCTTGGGTCATGAGGTAATGTGAGGGGTGGGGGTAGGCAGGGGGAGCCAGAGCTAAAGATGGTGTTGGAGGAAGAAATGACTTCCCTGCTAGCTTCATGCAGCCTTCATTTCTTGCCCTGAAATTCTCATGCATGAGAGGACAAATCCTGATTTTTCTCTCATATAAAGTTTATTTTATTTTACTTTTTTTGATGTTTTGAGACAGGGTCTCTCTATGTAGCCCCAGCTATCCTGGAACTCACAGAGATCAATCCGCCTCTGCATCCCATGTTGGGATTAAAGGTATGCGACACAATGCCCAGCCTTGTAAAAGTTTAACTTAATCCTAAATGGGTTCTGTTCAAAAGAGGAGCCTGGAATTTCTAGCTGGTCAGGGCCACCTGAGCCCTGATTGTCTCTTGAAAACACACATTCCTAAGTGCTTTGTAGCGTGATGAAGCACCAGTTTGTAAGAAGGAGCTGAATTGAATCTTGGATTGACTTTGCTGAACCAGTGGGGAGAGTTGCTGCTGTGAGCTGGGGACAGTGCTGGATGCATGGCCTTTACTAAGCAATTAGTGAAATGCTGAGGAAGGGCCCTAGTAGACAACTATGCAGGAGACTCCTCTGGGAATGGGAGCCTGGAGGGCGAGTTGGGGTCAGCTGAGACTGCAGCCAAGCAAGCCAGAGGACCTGTCTAATATGAGATCCCTTTTAGTGAACCAAGAAGGCCTACAGAATGGGATCATGCGGCCCGTTCTTGCTGGGTTTGCAGTCACCTTGCTAAGATCAATACCCTCAGTGTAGGAGCTAGTTTACTGTTTCCTTCTTTGCTTTTCCCCCCACAGTCCATGTTCGCATCTAAAGCAAGAGACAGGACACGGGTGGACTGGGGAAAGGTCTCACTGTGCTTGTATTCAGGTGGATTCATACATTCAATGTGTGGTCCTAGGCCTTGACCTTGGCAGAGAGAGTGCTGGGCAAAAGAGCATCCCTAGTAACTGTCTCTAGGGAACCAGTCTGACTTTGTTCCTCCCCACTGGGTCATATCCAGGCAACTGGAAGCCTGCTGCTTCTGTTCTTTCTAAGACTCTGTTTTGTTTGTATTGGAGGTGATACTAGTTAGAAGGGATAGAAACAACTCCAACCAGCTCAGCACCAAGGCAGCTCAGGGAAAGGGCAAGGCTTTTCATTTTGTACACATTGGCAAGGAAGACCTATGTCTGAGAAAAAGATACCAAAACCAGGGACAAGAAGGTCTCAGGAACCCTCAGCTTGAACTTGAACTCACAATCTTCTGCCTCAGCTTCCCAAGTCGTTGGAATCACAGGTAGGCCTATACCACCAGGTATGGCTAAGTTACAAACACATTTTAAAAGCCATAAGTTCATTCATATCTGGGGTGGTGGGGGCCATTTTCCCATTTGGAAGAGCTTGGTTTCAATTTCAGATCTTGCGGCAAAGACATGAAAACTACAGCCAAAGACGAGACATAGCTGCCAAGTCTCGCTTGCAGCCAGGGCCGGGCATGGTCAGTTCTGTGCCTCTTGGACTCTCATCATTCACCGGTAAACAGATCACATGTGAAAGGACTCTGGCCAGCTCCAGCATGGCCAGCAGGCAATCATGGTGAGCAACGTTTGGCAGGACTAGGCCTTCTCTCCCATCCCTCTGTCTTGCTACAAACCATTCAATCACATTCCTAAAACCAGCTACCAAGGTCTGTCCCTTATTTGGCTGCTTCCTCTATGTAAGGCTGACTACCAAGGTCCAGCTCTCAAAGTATTGAAGCCCAACAATCAAAAGCCCCCTTTGGCTACCCTAATTAACAAGCCCAATCAAAGGTAAACACCTCATCCTAACATTGGGTTCCCCTTGTCTCCTTTCTATTCAGAGTCCTTTGTTGTCACCCAGCTGACCTCTCTCTTCTGCTGATGTCCCAGAAGCCTCTCACCTCCTCTTTGCCATCTCTACCAAGACTCCTCAACTTGAATGTCCCTCCCCTCTACTTCCTGTGTGTCTTGACTTTCCTCTTACTCTCTTTACTCTCTATGGTTTTTTCTTGTTCACTTCCTGTCAATTGGTTGCTAGCTCTGCCTCTTGACCTATGGTTGACTTTATTTAATCCTGTTTATAATATTCAAGCAGAAAGCTCTTGGATTAAAGGTATGTGCTAGGGCTGAGCTATACCACAAGTAGAAACAGGGTTTTCCAGTAAATTACACAATCTCGGGGTTCACAGTGTGATCAAATATCCTGCAACATTTCCCCAATTGTCTACATAAAAAGGAAAGGCCAAGTTTTATCGCCCACCTCCAGCAGACCCACTTGAAATCCTGGCTCAGAACCCCAGACTAGTGCCGGCACCCATGTCACCATCTTGCCCAAGTGGCTGCCCTCCCCACTGGACAACCACCTGATGTGTGCAGCAGCCAGGAGACACTCCCTTACCTTGCCTTTTTATTTAGATGAAAAGGGGGAAATGTTGCAGGATTTCTGTTAAAAACAACATACCCTGCCCCCATTCCCTTGTTCCCTCCCCCTTTCCCCTTGTCCTCTATGTCCTGTGTCTGTCTCTCATTCCTTGCCGTCTGTCCCTCTGGGGTAAATAGTTATCCTTTGTGCTGAGAGCTTGGTCTTGGGGGTCCTTTCAAAAGAGTTAATGAGGAATTAAATGGCATACAGTCAAGTGTGATATAACATTTTGGTCAGCAAACCTGTCCCTTAGACTCTGTGCCATATTGGTGTGGTCACTATCTCAGTTTGTGTATGACAGAGCCACCTAAGGATGCCTTTCTTAGAACTCGTCATTAAGCAACCCATGATTACAATATATAAAATGCTTCCTCCTGTGTATTTGTGGGCACCGACAAGCCAAAGTTGTGTGTTCTGCTGTTTGTGAAGGGCTAGGGACTATTTGGGGAGAATGGCCCCTTTGTAATTTATAGCAAGTGATCTACCAGGAGATGAAACTGGCTAGAACAATTAGCATACAAAATCCCAATCCCCACTTGAGTCTTTTTTGCATATAAAGTGCTCTTCTTTCAGTATGAGGGTAAAGCTTTTTGGCCCAGCAGCAGGAGGTAGATATGCTGCACAGGTCGGTGTGGGTGGAGGGTAGCAAGGGGACTACTGAGCTTTCTCTATGCACATCTTACTTAGGGTCAGGAGCCTTGGTTAGAAGACTGGTTGAAGCTAATGGTTACCCTGTCAAGCACAGCTCAGCGTCTCTGAACGTCAGCCCAGGGTCTTTTCCCGTGTCTCTCTCTGATGAGCATCTCTTTGCCATTCTTGGCTTTCCTGCTTGTAGCCTGGCCCTCCCCCTGCCGCCCCTCCCACTCCTTTGCGGCCCACTCTCCAGGGCTTACCCTGCCCCACCCACACACCCCACAGAAGACTGTGCCCCAGGCCTCCTGCCTCGCCTCCAGAGCCTCTCTTGCTTACCCTGCCCCTCCCACTTCCCAAGGCTGGCCTCAGAGAAGCAGCTAATGTGTCTTTCCTCTCATGTCCTATTGTCCACCTCCAGCAGTTAGGAACACGGTGACAATGGACAGCAAATGCAGAAAACAGGAGACATTTTTGAAAGGGGGGGAAAAAAGAGCAGATAATTTCCAAAGGACATTAAGCTCTATTCAGGGCGACAATCTCCAATCAACAAAATGAAAGGCGAGGAGGGCTGGCCCCACAGGGACTGGCTGAATAGCAGCCTGGTGGTGAGAGTGTTCCCGAGCTGGCTTCTCACACGCCCCGTGGGAGGCACTCCTCAGCAACGACTCCCTCTGCATCTTCCTGGCAACCAGCCCAGTCCTTAGGGGGGGTCCAGATCGGACCCCACCCCAAGCCACAGGCTGTGAGCCTCCTTCCCCGTTCCTCCTCCTCCTCCTCCGTGACAGGACTTGCTGAGGTTCCCTCACCGGGAACCACAGAGGAACTGTTCGGTGGTGCACTTAGCTAACAGAATTCTTTGGCAGACAAAATGCTGTCTGAGTCAGCTCGGAGAAATAATTAACCCTCCTGATGCTTCCTAGAGGAGGAAGGGACTGAATACTGGAGGTGGAAGCTGCCAGAACCCGGCTGACCCAGGCAATGTGAGGGACCTCCAACTGGCTCAATATTTTATTATTTTTATTTATGCATGTGTGTGTGTGTGCTTGTGTGCCTGTGTGTATTTGTGTGTGTGTGCCTATGTGTGTACCTGCAGAAGCCAGAGACATCAGCTCCCCTGAAGCTGGAGTTATAAGTTGTGAACCACCCAACAAGAAGTAGTACTAGGACCCAAACTACTGTCCTTTGCAAGAGCAGTATATGCCTTTAACCACTGAGCAATCTCTCCAGCCCCTCCATCTTTTGATTTGAGACAAGGGCCCTTTTCTGAACCTGGAACTTGCTTATTCCACTAGACTGGGGATTGGCCTGCCTCTACCTCCACAGCCCTGATTCTACAGGTGACCACCATGCCCTGCTTTTTAATGTGGGTTCTAGAAGACCCTCTGTAGGTCCTTGACTTCTCAGGCAATCACTTACCCACTGAGCCAGATCACCTTGTAGTTTCTGACATTCTTTCTGGATACTTGTTTCTGCCTAAGGCCTTTTCATAGCAAGCAGATAAGTCAAGCAGGAAAGCCATGCAAAGGTGCTTGGGTTGGTGGATGACTAGATTTATTTTAGCATGAGAAAAACACCAACCCTGGACTAGTTCTCAAGGAATCCACCACCCTGGGCATGTCACATGTCCAGTGTGAAAGGGCAAAAGGTGTTTCCTTCAGCCCTAGCAGACTGCCTCACACATTTGGTATTGCTGAGGTGATAATGTGGTATGTGTTTTGTGATGCATCTTCCTTCTAAGAAGCATTCGGTTCCCTGCCAAGGTCTCTGGGAGCCTTGGGCAGATTCCCTTCTTTCATTTCCTTCTATCCCAAGGCCAAAATTTCTCATCCTGTTACACAACCATTAAAGTCATGACAACCTTCAGCCTGGCCTACCAGGCAATCAGCATGAGATTTGCATAGACTCAAGCAGCCAACAATCTGAAGATCTCTACTGTCAGAGCTGGGTGTGGTGGTGCACACCCTTGATCCCAGCACGTGGAGGCTGAAGCAGGTGCATCTCTGTGGGCCCAGATTGATCTACATAGTGAGTTCCAAGTGCAAAATTATGTGTTGAGATCCTGTCTTGGAAAAAGGAGGAAGAGAGGTAGGGAAGGAAGGAAAAGAAAGGAAAAGCAGGAAGAGAAGAGGAGGAAAAGGATGATGACGATGACAAAGAAGAAGGAGGAGGAGAAGAAAAAAAACCAAGAAACTTCCATCTTCCAGCACAGAGCAATTTGATTGCTTTTTTGTTTTGTTTTGTTTCTGGTGATCTAACCCAGGGCACACTTTCTAATCCTAACCATTGTGTAGAGGCTGACTGGAGACCATAAAAAGATGATAGCCTGTTCCTGGGCTGCTGAGTTTTGGGTTGTTGGTAGCAGTGGTAGTTTATATGCTCTCTCTTTCTCTGGGGTATGTGTGTGTGTCCAGTTGTACTTGCTTATGCAGCGGAGTAGAGGACTGAGGTTGATATCTGTTTCCTCACTCACTTCTCCACTATTTATTTATTTAGGTAGCTAGAGTCTCTCACGGAACCTAGAGCTCATCAGTTTGGCTAGGCTGGCTGGCAACTGAGCTCCAGGAATCCACCTATTTCTGCTCCAGCTAGTGCAAGAATGACAGATGTAGGTTTTAAATGTGGGTGCTGGGGATCCAAACCCAGGTTCTTGTGCTTTATAAAGAAGTATTTTACCCATCTTCCCAGAATTCCTGAATTTTTTTTAGACAAATAAACAAAAATATCCTATTGAGAGTTATAAGAAACCATTCTTGTAAAATAGGCCCTGCTGAGGGGTGGTGGCACACACATTTAATCACAGCACTCTGGAGGCAGAGGCAGGTGGATCTCTGTGAGTTTGAGGCCAGCCTGGTCTACAGAGCTAGTTCCAGGACAGCCTGGGCTACACAGGGAAACTCTATCTTGAAAAACCTAAAAAAAAAAAAAAAAAAAAAAAAGGTCAAGGCTATATTTGATCCAATCCATAGGTGTAGCTAGCTACCCCCTAAACCAGGTGAATCTACACAAGACCCAAATTTGGTAAAACATACATTCTCTTTCTCTCTCTCTTTCTCTAGGGTTTCTCTGTGTAGTCCTGGCTGTCCTAGTCTGGCCTGGCCTGGAACCCAGAGATCTGCCCAAGTGCTGGCATTAAAGGTGTGTGCCACCATGTCTGGCTAATATAAATGCTTTAATCACAAATAAAATAAAGTCATCTTGAACAGGCCCCCAACACCTCCTATGGGTGTGCAGCTCTGCCATATACCACTGTGCAATGTACCACTATACAACCTCCTCAGCGCGGCAGTGAAACTGGGAAAGCTCAGGGCGCCTTGAGAGTGCAGACACACAGGAAATCCATAACACATACCAGGATGTTTACTTGTTAAGACAAAAGAAACTCTGGGGAAACAGTAGCCAAGTTTCAGGCCTTTGTGTTTGCAAGATGATGTTCAAATGTGCTCACTCAGCTGGGAAAGACTACTAAGCTGGTTGCACATGAGGGCTACCAGGTGTGAGCCAGCTGCCCCAGCCTTCACTCTGCTGCTTGAGCCTTTTCGGTTGGACTGACTGCTTCCCCTTCCTTCCCCCTGAGGCTTTGAGGCTAGAGAAGAGGTTGTTCCCACCCCTTCAGACAGGAGTACATCCAGGTGACCAGAGGTGGGGGAGGGCAAGAGATAAGGGGAGCCACAGAGAGCCTGTTGTTAGGTGGGCAAGGTTCAAGCTACACCAAAGCCCGGGAGGCCCTGCTATGCATATGTGCCCTGCCCAATACAGCTCCTCTTTGGTCTAGGGGGTGCGGCCGTTGGCAGTGTGGCTGCAGTGGGCTCATATTGACCAAACACACAAGGCTGAGTGCTTCCCCAAAAGAGGAAGGAGGCCTCTTCAGCCACATAGGGTCCCTTAAAGAGTGGGTGGAGATCCATTAGCGTTTGGAGAGTTTGGAGATCAGATTTCAATACTGTGTGGTTTCAACACTCTGCTTCTTCCAACCTTTTCTGATATCTGCCTAAAGTGGAACCTGCCAGAGAGCTTTGGGGAACAGACACTCAGCAGGACCCTGCAGGGGCCACCTCAGTTCACACTCAAGTTCTGCCACCTCCCCATGCAGGGCAGGGAAGCTGGGGTCTCCAGGACAGACCTGGGTGGCCCTGACATCAGAAACAAACAGTACCTGCAAGAATCCCATAAGAGCTCCATCCACCAAGAAGAAAAAACTACCAAGAAAAGGTCAACCTTGTGCCCAGGAGGCAGAATTTCCCTAAGCCAGAGCCAGGGACACTGAGGATCTGTACACTTGACCACCATTCTACCCTACCTGCTGGGGCCTGCTTTTCTCCCATCTAGCTGAACAAGGGGTCAAATTCTGCTGCATTCTGCAGAACCCCCTCTGGGCTGTCATTTAAAGGCTTCATTGGTTACTTCTGGAAGAGTGGGCTGAAGGTGTAGCTCAGTGGGCAAGCATTTGTTGTCATGTAAGAACCTGGGCATAGCAAAACAAAACAAAGCAAAAAGCACAGGAGGGAAGGGGGGAGCTGGCAGGTGGAATGGGGAGCAGCATTAGGGCATCACGTCCACAGGCCTCCCAGATAATGTCCTATGCCACCCTGGGTGCCAGACAGTGAGCAGGGGAAGGTGCAGAGACACACATTTGAACTGGGGAGGCATCTTTGTTGTCAAACCAGAAATACTGCTTTATTTTATTTTAGTTTTTTTTTTTTTTTTTCAAGACGGTTTCTCTGTGTAGTTCTGGCAGTCCTAGAACTCATTCTGTAGAGCAGGCTGGCCTGCTTATGCCTCCTGAGTACTGGGATTAAAGGCATGCACCACCACTGCCAGCTACATCGATTTATTTTTAATCACAGGCTTCTCCTCCCTCCCTGGACAATGAATCACAGCCATTCAGTTAGCATCACAGTATCAGCCCTTATCAAAACGTTCTCTGTACATCTGGTCTTACCCCAGCGTAAAAGTAGCCAAGTTCTTAAAGGAAGATTTTAGAGACCATATTGACCAGCTACCTCTAGCTCCAGTTTCAGCTATGACCAATGCTAACACACCATTAACATGATTCTGCATTTTAAACAACTTACTGATCCTTCACAAAGTACTGAGTGATGAGTAGTAATTAACTGCTAAGTAATCAGTTGCAAATTACCAATAATTGCTGTCATTTCCAGTAGGGTTTTTCTTTACTCCATTCTCTGTTTTGAAGCTAACACATACATGGGCCTTCTTTTAGCATGAGAAGACTCAGATAAAAGGATAAACCACTTAAGTATTTACATTTAAAAATAGCTGTATGGGACCTATGAGGTGGTTCAGAAGGTACGGGTGCTTGCCACCAAGCCTGAGTTCCATCCCAGAGACCAGCATGCTGGAAGGAGAGAAAGCATGAAAATTGCTCTCTGGCCTACACATGTGTATTATGTAGGCACATGTGTGTGCATGCACATGTGCTCACGCACTCACACACACACACACACACACTTAAGGTAAATAATGAAAATATTAAAAGGGGCTGGAGAGATGGTTCTGTGATTAAGAGTACCTGCTGGTCTTGCAGACCCAGACTCAGCTCCCAGCATCCATATGGCAGCTCACAACCATCTGTAATTCCATTTCCAGGGGATCTGATTCCCTCTACTGGCATCCTCAGGTACCAGGAACACACATGTCACACACACACATTCAAACACATAGTTTTTTTTTGGGGGGGGGGATTGGGGTTCAATCCTAGCTGTCCTGAAACTTACTCTATAGACCAGGCTGACCTCAAATTCAGAGATCAGCCTGCCTCTGCTTCCCAAGAGATGGGATTAAAGGCTTGTGTCACCACATAATTTCGAATATGTATACATATAGCATAATATATTGCATATATATACATATAACATGCATGTGTGACATATGTATGTATATCAGTTTTAAGATGGTATGTGTATTCTGCTGATGTAGTGGTATGGTATATACTCAAAAGGGGAGAAAGCTAAATGTCCGTATAGTGACATATTGATAAAGGCCAATTCTGCAAAGATGAGAGTTGCACAGGATATGCAGGAAGTTTGGCTTGAGTTGCTTGAGGCTACACACTACGTCCATTGCCTGTAAGGTGCCTTCTGGTGACTAAGTGGTAGCCCGAGTGAAACTACATCTATGAAATACTGATATTGGCGCAGAGAGTGAGACACAGTGGTAAAGGGCTTGCTTAGCACAGTCAAGACTTTGTGTCCCCTCCACCCTCAGCACTGTGGGGTGGGGGTGGGGGAATGCTTGACATATTGATATCAGTTTTATGTGAACATTATCCACAGCCATAACTCAGGGAGCATGCAGGGTTTTTAAATCGCAGAACTCACTGGGCTTCAGGAGCAGAGCTGCATACACTATGAATCCCTGTTCCGTGCTAATTCACGATCATGTGAATTAGCATCTTTCTAGACAGAAGGACCCCAGAGAATCTAAATGTTCCATTTAGAAGGCAAAACCCCAAGCACACTCAAGATTCATTTTCTCTATGAAGTTTCCCCTCAGATTCCCAGAGCCACTTAGTGCCTCCGTGTTGCTGCCCAGTTTGCCTTGAGCTTCAGTCTGTCTATACCGCCTCATCCCACCCAGCCCAGTGCAGAGCACATAGCAAGTGTCACTTGTGACAAATCACCTGGCTGCTTAACACACTTCAACAGCATGGATAAGAGTGGATGAACAGAGCATCCCCTGCAGTTACTTCACCTCTTTGGACCTGTTTTGTCAACTGTTTCTCACAATGTCTATAACCATTAAACTCCTGTGCCCAGCACATCCTAAACATGTAATGGATGGTAGCTATATTTATCACCAATCCCAAGCATGCTCTAAACCTGGTCACCAAGCAAAGGACAGAGCACGCCAGTTGGCAGAGGGCCAGATATCAAGGACGCCCTGTAACGCCAGGCCTGTAACAGCCAGGGATGCTGTTTATTGTGTATCTCTTGCCAAGATCTCAAAGTACTCTAAATTATGGGCAACAATTTTTCACAGGAATTCTTTGACATAGGGTGGAATCCACTATTGTCAGTGTAGAGGGGACTTAAGGACCTGACCAAGGTTACTTGCTTGCTGGGTCAACCACAGGCTAGGAATAGAAATTGGCTCCCGCAGGCCCCCTTTGTCTCAGCAGCTTCCTCCCTGTGTGGTTCTGGCAAAGATAAAGCACTCAAGAGTGACAGCAACTGGAGGGAAGGTCAAAGAACAGCATCTGAGAGTTGCACAGCCTCAACTGCCTTTCCAATTCATCCTCCTACATGAAGGTTTCTGTAGGGACCCAGGGATGTGGCTTGGTGCTAGAGAAGTCAATAGCTAGCATGACAGCACCCACCCCAGGCTTCCATTGGAACACCACAAACAAACAACAGACAGCAAGTTTGGCTGTCTCTCCAGCAGCATGCTGCCTCCTCTGACTGGGATCCCCCGACCTCCTTCATCCTGGCATGCCAAGGAAGCAAACGCCAGTGTTTTTGGAGCACCGAAGAAAGGCTCTGCCACACAAGGCACTCTTGACCTCAGTCATGTCCACATTCACCCCTCCCTCTCACCACTGTCTCCCCCATCACCGGAGTCACACAGCTCCTTGGCTAGGCCTTAGACAGAACCCACAACTCCCTCTGCTGCTTCCAGAGCCGGAAAATGTTCTCTGTAGCCAGGCCCCTGCCCAAGCACCCAGGGACTAAGTTGGCAACAGCTCTCTATTTACAGCTGCAAAAGCAGTCAAGTACAGGGGGGGAAAAAAACTGAACAGAAAACCACGTAACAAAGCCCTCAGAAAGCCCATCCTGGTGTGCACATGCGTGTTTCCAGGCCTCTCTCTGCCCTGGCTCTCAGGTGACTGACTCTCAGCTCCTTGCCTTTACAATTAGAAGAGTGAATAATTCATGGCACACCATACTGCTTCCAGAGCCTCCCATGAGCATGGATTGTCACCACCCAAGCAGTCTGCTGCCAAGGCACTGGGACAATGGGTATGGGAGGCATACTCAAGTAGGCAGTGACCCAAGGTGGGGCTCTTGCTTCACCCCTGAAGACAAAGGAAGAGTCTACACGGCCTGCATCCCCCGAGGATTGAGAACTGTGGGAAGAGCGTAAGGGCACAAAATCAACAATGCAGCCTAGCATGAACTTCATTAAATTCAAGAAACTATCAAAGGGTGGGGTGCAGCCTAGTAGGAGAACACCTGCCTTACGTGTGTGTGTGTGTGTGTGTGTGTGTGTGTGTGTGTGTGAGAGAGAGAGAGAGTGCATGCACACAGCAGCTTAAGTCCACGCCCTGGGGCCTCACTCAAAGTGGGGATGGGAAGAAAGACTTTAATACTAGATGTGCTTTTTGGTTTTTCTGATACAAGATCTCATGTATATGCGTGTATATCTCACATATATATGTATACATCTAACACACACACATACCTACCTCAGGCTGGCCTCAAAGTCACTGTGCAGCCAAGAAAGACCCAGACCTTTCGATACCGACTGAGTCTGCATCCTTCCCCCAGCAGATGCTGGTCTGCCTCTACGTCCTGAGTGATGGGATTTCAGGTGTGTGCCACCATGCCTCAATTATACTGCTTAGGGGACCATCTCCACGCTCCATGCATGCTAGGCAAGCACTCTACCAACTGAGTTACAACTCAAGCCCTACTTTTTGTTTTTGCACACCACCAAGAAAATAAATTCTTTTGTTGGCAAGATATAGCCTGATTTCATAGATATTAAAATGTGCATTTTATAAATGACAGCATAGCTGGGCGGTGATGGCACATGTCCTTAATCCCAGCACTCGGGTGGCAGAGCAGGCAGATCTCTGAGTTCTAGGACAGCCAGAGCTACATAGAGAAACCCTGTCTCAAAACAAAGACAAAAACAAACAAACAAACAAAACAAAACAACAAAAAAACCTCAAAAAAATAAATAAAAAAATAGAATTGATAACATATATTATTAAACAAATCTCATGTTAATCAGGTTCTTGCTTTATGTTGCAAGGCGGCTTCCTATACCCCTGCCTCCCTTATTGTTGCTAAAGAGAAAGAATAGCAGGGGTTAGATGGATGGATTTAGTGTGTATGTGCAAGATTTTTGTTTTGTTTTGTTTTTCCTTTGTTTAACTTTTATTTTTGATTATGACTAATAACAACTTGTAACCAAAGCCATTTAAATTATGACAAAGATCCATAACCAATCTTTTGGGAATGTGGGTTTGTTTGTTTTTTCTTTTTTATTTTATTTTATTTTTTTATTTTACATGTGGATCCCAGTTCTCTCTCCCTCCCTCCCTCCTACCCTCTCTCCCCACCTCAAGATTTTTAGTTTTTGTTTAGAATTTTGAGACAAAGTCTTGCTATGTAGCTCAGGCTAGCCTCAGATTCTTGATCCTCCTGCCTCTGCCTCCTTAGTGCTGGAGTAGAATATGTACCACCATAGCTGGCTCTATTGTGCATATATATGACATATTTTAGGGTTGCCATATCAGTTTTCCTCTCCTCTATTTCCTGGTTCTGCCAAGCAATTTATAATTTTCTTTAAAAAAAAAAAAAAAAGCTAGGTATTACAGAGGTTCATGGAGTTATACAGCAGGTGACAACTAGTCATCAGGTATTAAACTCAGGTACTATATGCTAACATGTACTGTACCTCCAAGGTCATTATTAGTGGAAAGAGATCTGGGGAAGCAGAAGGGAGGTGCCTTCCAGACCCCTTTACAAAATAAAAATACCCAAGGCTGCACTGTGGCTGGTTTATGAAATGATTCTAGCAGAGGTCTGGGTATAGCACTGGACCTGACTCAAAAAGGTGGACAGATAAAAGATCTCAGGATTGGACAAATTTAGAAAGACAGGAAAATCCTGACTGGCTCTTTAGAGTCATGGATATAGATGACCACAGAATGGGGAAGGATGCCAGCGTGAGACTTGTAGGTAGTACACAAACGGTTAAGGATTCAGGACAGTTTTATGCTGGCAGTGATCCAGTCATGTTTTTTAGCTTGGAAATAATTGATGTAAAGCAGTATTTTAGGAGAAAAATAAAGGCATTTCAGGAGTGGGGGGATGTTGGAATCTTGAAAGATGCATCAGAAGTTCTGTATGGGGTGAACTCAGTGGGAAGAGGTGAACTGAAAAGGGCCAGTGAGTGTTAAAATGGATGTTATTGAGTTCTGCGTACAAGAAGGGGCTTCTGGAGACCAGGATGGTGCAGGTGATTGACTGAGATGACAGATTTGACTTAGTAGAAGAAGTGGCGGTAAGTGATACTGAGGAGAGAAAGGCTAGACCAGGTGGTTTGGGAGTCACTTTTCAAGAAGTAATAGTTAGGTCAAGGGGTTCTGATGTCATGGAGGAAAACGAGATTTAAAATTGGAAGAACTTTAGGACTTCAATTAATTAAGATTTTTAATTACATTTAGTACTCATGTGCACGAGTGGGCGTTGTGGATGCAGAGACAACTTGTGGGTCAATTGTCTTCTACTACGTGGGTCCTTGGGGATTGACTTCAGGCTATGGGACTTGGTGGCAGGTACCCATACCTAATGAGTCATCTCCCAGTCCTGAATTTATTTTTGAGACAAGTAGCTCAGGCTGGATTGGAACTGGAGGTCTCTGGTTTCAGACTCCCAAGTTTGGGGATTATGGGCACTAGCCAAAAGGTAGAACCCGAGCATGAGTCTGCTTCTGTACAAGTTGCCAAATTGTAGGACATAGAAGTCAAAGACACCAGACATAGAATGCAGCACCTTCTGGGGGTAAAATGTTTTTCTAATGCTTGCACCTAAATTTTGGGAGTCATGGTTGTCTTGTCTCCTAACTCAAGTTTTCCCAATGAGCAGCACACACATTGCTATTCTGTTTTCTTCTAATTCTTCCTATTTTGAACAATGTTACTGATTTTTAAAATTTTAATTTATAGGAATCCTTCACCAATTTTCCAAACAGCTTCTCCAGGCTAGCAATAGAGAGAGCACTTGCCTAGCAGGAGTGAGGTCCCAGGTATAAATAGATCGAGTTCTATTTTTCCAACCTCCCAGTCTGTGGTTTGCCTGCTATACTTGCTGCTCAGTCTTTATTCTTTTGTGGATCCTGAGGGTGGAACCCAGAGTCTTGAACATGCTAGGCAAAGGCTTTACCAATGAGCTAATCCTCTACTCAGATTGCGTTAGAAAATTATGCAAATGGAAAAAATAAATTATGGGAATGCCTAATCATCCATAAAAGCTGAGATAGCCAGACATCATGGTACATACCTGTCATGGAAGCCCTCAGGAGGATGAGTTTGAGGCCAGCTTGAGCTATATAATGATGCCCCATTACACACAATAGCCACAAAACAGCTTCGAGAACAGTATATCCAAGTAACATTTTATGCTAGACTTCACAGTTGGATGATTTAGTCAGACTTGTCTCAGCTATTTTTTTCCCTTCTGTATTACTGCTGACTTGTTTTAAAGAAAGTCCTATGCACAGTGTAACTCTAGGCATTGATTAGCAGTGGACATCCATTAGGATCAAAACTGAAATTTTTTTCTCATGTCACCCAATAGATATTGGACACAGGAGGTTTTAATAGTTTTTCTTTGGGAAAACACAAATGTCCTATTGTCTGGCCTACGACTGATTATATGATCATGCATTCTTACATGAGGTGGCCCAAGTATGATCTCATTACTGTCCAGGGAGTAGGCCCTTCTTCGGGGTTCGGTCAGCCCTTTTCCATGTCTGGGAGAGACATGAGCCCAGGCAGCTGCTTACAGAGCTTGTGACTACCACTCCAGTCACCATCTCTCTGACACCTCTGTTGGAGAACAGCCATCACTCCAGAGTCTGTCTGTAGCTGGTAACCCCAGCAACCACACCAGCACCTCCCTGGGGTTGGTGGGAGTTCACACAGGAAGCTCCTCTTGTCCCCCAGGGAAGAGGGAGCAGAGAAACCAGATTAGAGTTGATTAGATTCA
Organism: Phodopus roborovskii; assembly: GCF_943737965.1. Classification (NCBI taxonomy): domain Eukaryota; kingdom Metazoa; phylum Chordata; class Mammalia; order Rodentia; family Cricetidae; genus Phodopus; species Phodopus roborovskii. The sequence continues at coordinate 51,101,544 of NW_026126433.1, forward strand.
AGATGACTTGGGGGATGGGCTGAGGTTTTAATCCCCATCTTCTTAAAATGAAGAAAGCAAACTCATACTCATTCTCAGTCTGTCTGTCTGTCTGTCTGTCTCTGTGTGTGTGGGGGGGGTGTTCTGTGACTCCCTTTGCCCAGAACAGAAGAGTTTTTGGGTGTCTTTTGTCACTGCTTAACATGGAAAAGACCCCACAGCACTGGAATTAATGGGAAGACGGGAGCAGTCCTGGATAACACACCAGTGAGGCAATGTCTGGTTTTTATTAAATATCCCAACTAGATTACTCACTCTTGCTAGATAAGGGGTAAAGACCCTGTCATGTTTTAAACACAAATCTTGCTACAAACAGGGTCCCTGTGGGTTCCTGTCCTAGGAAGCCACTCTGATGTCGAGGCCAGTAGCTTGGTTGGGTAAGCGCTGTCCAGAGAGGAAGAGCAGTTAGCTCTGTGACCTTTGTGAACTCCTTTTCATTAGGAATCCAGAGCATGATATGAGTCTTGGATGCTTGTGTGACACAAAACTCCCAAGAAGACCCTTGGAAAGGTCCCTTTTCTCTGTCCCTGGGAGATGGGTCAGTTGTGTCAGCCAGAGAGCCAGGCCCATAGGGCTCTGCTTGGCAATGCTTGTCCCCTTGCCTCTCCTTTTGTGCCTGGAGCAATTTCTCCCACTGAAGGCATCTTACACGTTGCAAAGGGTTCCTTTGATGTTGTATCCTCACAAAAGCCTGGCAAAATAAGCCAAGAACATCGGGGTTCACACTGGCTAAGTCTGGAACTCTAGCAGCATGCAGATCAGATCCATCGGAAGCTCGGGGCTGTTCTACAACCACTGAAAGGACTGTAGGGAGAGCTACACCATCCAATCCAGGATAGCAAAGGTGTGGGAGGAATAAGAAAACAGTCTGAAGACCAGTAGAGTCTTCTGTAAAGACATGTAGAGGATGGAGGGCATCAAGATGTAGGTAGGCATGGTGAGCCTCCCTGCCCCAAGACGTCATCCCACACCCGCTGGCTCTGTGGTAGGGCTTTGGAAGCTCCATTTCACAACTTCTTGGCAGATCTCCTGGCACTGGGGGCAGTCCCACTCCTAATGACCAGAGACAGAACAAACCCCAAGGCCCCCTGCTTGCACTTCATAGACTCCGCCTCGACATCCTGTTGCTAGCCGGCCTTAATCTGGTGGCAAGCTCTGCACCCCAAGCTCTTTGCCCTTTGCCAAGAAGTCTCCAGGACAGGCTCAGCCTGTGAGAGTGAGCAAACATCAGGGTGGCTCAGCCCTCCTTATCCAGCTTAGTTATAAGTTCTGGTTGTGTGCTGGATTAGCCTTGCACAGCTCCCAAGGCACAGGAGGGCCGATAGGAGCCTGCTGCACAGCTGGGACAGGGTTCTTTCTGAGACGTGCACACGTTTCTCCTATCTGATGGCGCTATCATCTCCCAGGAGCTTGGCACACTTCACAGTACCTTTTCTCTGCTTTTGGGTTTCCTCCTAAAGAGTTCTCTGAGCTTTAGCAGAGCAAAGTAAAAGGGACATGGGGACAATTGCAAGGAGGCAAAGTTCTAGTGGCTATTATTAGTCAGACTAAAGTGCCTGCCCTTATCCTCATCTCTCAGTTGTCAGTACCCCACAGAAACTGGAAATGAGACCCATGGTGTCTGTGCTGAGGACTTCCCAGATCTCCTGAGGGACCAGCTGCTCAGTCTGGGACAGACCCAAAGCACGTGCCCACAAAGGGTTGCAAACTGCAAATTGAGATCTAATATGAGCCATCTGGTCTGCTGAAATGGCCAACGGGAGGGACAGGGGTCTGGAACCTTCCCAGAAGTAGGAAGTGATGGCTTGGCTCACCCAGAACAAAACCTCTGACGGTTTGGAAGAGGCCTCGAGGAACCTTCCTGAGCAGCCAGCATTGGAGGACTCCATTTTAAGGTGACCCCAGATACAGAGTAGCACAACTCCTGGTCCCTGAGCATGACCATGGTTAGGTAAATCTACATTGCTTTGGAGAAGGACGCATGTGGAGTTAGAGAATCATTCCAGTAGGCTGGTGTGATTGCTCAGTGGTCCAGGGCAGTTGCTGCCAAGCCTGATGACCTGAGTTTGATCCCTGGGACCCACATGATGGAAGGAGAGAACCAACTCCAGTAAGTTGTTCTCTGACTTCCACATGTGTGCTTGTATACACACATACATTTTGAAATATGGTTTTTAAAAAGTGAATCATTCTGCAGCCATCTAACCAGTGATGAGAAATGTCGCCTAGCACTGGGACACTTGGTCTGGGGAAATAGCTTTCTGGTGTCTTCTAGACATACTCACTATTGCATGGGGGTGGGGTAACCAATTACCAGGTCTAATTATCTTCCTTCAGTCACTCTCTGGGAAGCAGTTGTCAAAGCTTTTGCCAAAACTTTGCTTCACCAATACCTAGATCCAAAGAGCACCGAGTCACAGGGGAAGAAGGTAGATTCAGCATCCCAGAGTAGCCACAAGGCTTCCTAACACCAAGACAGGGAGGGAACCAGAGGCCAATGCTGTGAGTTTCAAAGTTGTTGTTCCCCTTGAGCTCCTCTAGTCCCGGCAACTGGATGGAGGAGAGAGGGGGGTGCCAGCCACTTGGAATGGCACCAGAAGATGACACAAGGGTAATCAACACACTTGCCCTGGCCCCCATCACCACACCCCAGGAAGTTAGAAGGCACCTGGAAGGCCTGTTCATGCTTGTAGTGAGATCTCCTAGGTCAGGGCTTGCTTAGAGCTGAGGCTGAGCACAGCTGGAGACGGGCCAGGGGCTGGCAGGGGCAAGCCAGTGTTCTCAGAGCACCTTGGGGTGACCCCTACTTCCTTGTTTTTCCAAGTAGTTCCTCTGCCCACAGCTTAGCCAGGGACCTGTTTAGCATCTTCTACTGGGATACAGGAGAGCACCCTTCTCACTCTCCCAGGGTGCCCGGAGCTGCTGGGGCTTTTTAACGGGTACAAAACTGACTCAGCTCTAAAAGCCCAGTTGCCTCAGGGGCCTGAACTTGCCGAGCAGGGAAGTTGTGGGGGAAACCAAGGGGCCACCCTTTAGGGCTCCAATCTTGCAGCCCCAAGGAGAATATGCTGAGAAGTTATGAAAACTGAGCAGAAACTGACTGACTCTGCTATCCTGAGAACAGGTAGTATTGCGGGTGGGTTCAGAGGTTATAGCATGATTCTCAACCTTCCTAATGCTGTATGTTGCTTGCTGCAGCCCCTGAGGCTGCTGCGGCCTTCTGTGTGTTGCATGCTGCAGATACCATGCTACTAAATGTGCTGCCAGGCCAGTCCCACTTCCTCAGCTGAGTTCAAGTTCTCTCTGCCCACTCCAAGGCCCTCTTTGCCAAAAAGTTATCTAGGCCAGTGAGGCTATCATGGTATTCCTACTTGCTGTGCCTGCTGCTCCATGTTCCTGTTCACCCTCCTTGTATCAGAAAGCCTGACCATCTCATCTGGCATAACCTGCCTTTCCCTCCAGATTCCAGCTCCTTGGCACAGCTTGTACCAAATGACTCAGAAAAAACCAGCCTTTCTCTGTGCCCTGGCCCTCTCCCCTCAAACCCAAGTAAGCTCTCACGCCAGGAAGATACCAGGGAAGGGTCCACTGGCCTTTTGGACTGAATGACCAATGACTCAACAGCTGTGAGCTATCAGGATTCTACAGTCCCTGTTCTCCAGGCCACCCAGAGGATTTCCACAGCTGAGTGGAGCCCGCTGCTGAGTGGAGATGTCATCTGATTCATTAATTAAAGCAAGCACTGTTCATCCAGTGCTCCCGGGCATGGTTTAAAAAAAGAACCCAGAACATTTAACATTTGGTAAAAATAGCATTTGTCAGTATAGAGGTAACCGAAGTTTTGCTCAGTCCCTTCCTTTCATGAGCAACCCCCACCCACCATGTCCCCTGTCCCCACCTTCCCTACCTACCAGGACTGTGTTGACAAGGGAATTCCTGCCAGAGTTTGCTAATTGGGTTAATGGAGTGACTGTGTAATTGTTCTCTCTCCCACAGCCCAGCCCACTCCACTGGCTGCTTTCCGACTACCTGCCTCTCGCCACTTCCAGGATCGCTAATTTGCAACAACAACTTCCATTGTCGTCCACATCTGGGACTTTGGGGTTTTAAGTGAAGCTCCCGAAGGTGGAGGACAGAAGACATTGCTATTTTGGTTGTGTGGCCTACAATGGGACCATTCTGCGGGGTTTCTGGGCAGCGCGGGGCTACCCAGGGAAAGGGGAAATCCGAGCTGAGCAGTGATGGGACCCAGGCCAGAGAACAAGAGGGAGGGACTGAACCGGGTGACTGCCAGGGTCAAATCCTGACCTTCTCTTCCAGCTACTGGGATTTGAATTCCATCTTAATCAGACGCAGGTGAAACCTATGGGCTATGCCTCAGAGCCTCAGTGTCTCACCTTTGACCTTTGGTCTGTAGAACAAGCGCTGTATCAAAGGAGGTAGCCCGGAGGGTGGCCTTGCTGGTCTCTGAGATGCAGTTGGAACCTCTTTGTGCTCAACACCCTTGAGAAAACACCAAACCCCCAAACCCACACCCCCAAAAAGACAAAACAAAACACCCCAAGGCTTTTTCTCCTGTTGTTTTTAGGGGTGTGTGTTCAGTTCTATTTGAAATCTGTTTCGAGTCATAAGAATGTCAGCATTCTTGGTCCAAGAAGAACAGCAAGGGGCATCCTCCAGGAACCATAGGTGCCACCTGGAGTGTCTTGGTGGTGGGGTGGAGGCAGCCCCTCCACTCTGCTCCCTCGCCCTAGGCTTGGACGCCCTCATACCCTGACTGCCCTTATTGACATTCCCTTCCCAGTCTTGAGGCAGCTCCAGGGCTCTGGGTTAGGCATCTGGCTGGCTGCATAGCTCAGGAATAAGAGAAATTGCCTATTCATGTACAAAACCCTGGGTTTATCATCAGCACTGGAAAATAAAAACACGCTGGGCTTGTATTCCTAGCACTTACCAGGCAGAGACAGGGGGATTGCCACAAGTTCCAGGCCAGCCAAAGGCTACAAATCAAGACTTTGTCTTGGAAACAACAACAAAACAATTCAAAACCAAAAAAAACCAAACACACAAATAGCCCGCAACTATCACAACAAAAACCAACCAATAAATAAATAAAATCCAGGAACTATTGGATGTAGGTCTTTGGAGTTCAGCCTTGTGCAGCTTCCCTGGCTCTTTGTATACATACTGATAGTTTATGTTGACCTGATTTCTGATTGTTTGACCTCCTGAGTTGCCCAAACACCTAGGCATGCAAAGAACTGTTAAGACCTCTGTGGAACCATCAGTGTTGTGCGCCCCCTTGTGGAGGTTCCTCATCAGTGCTCATTTCGACTTCCACGTGAATTTGACTGATCTCCTCACCCACCTGCTCTCATTAGTTTGTAAGCATCTGGTGCACCTCTTTGCCTTCTCTGGGGGCTATGTGGATGGATGGCAGACCCAGGAACAGGCACTCAATAAGTAATTAATACTGGATTGGGAATTCCTGGTCGAAGCTTTCATCAGGATTAGTGGTTGGGTGACTAAGGAGGTAAACCAATGACGAGACTGGACAGCATGTAAGTGTCAGTGTGTGCACAGAGGGCCAAGAGAAGGTTTAGAAGCCTATGCTTCTGGGAGGCAGCCGAAGGCTGATCTCCACGGGTCCACACTCAGCAGTCCCTGGATTCTGAGCAAAAGGCAACCATCTTCCAGCTGAGCCGGGTTCCTGCTCTTGGAGCCTGCTCTCTCTTCAGGAAGGGCTGAAAGCTGTGCCAGCTCTTGGCTTGGGTCTACTGCACACCACTGCTCTCCTCTGCTCCCAGAGTCAAGGCTCCCTAAGTCCTTCTGCTGTGAGGCCTCGCTCAGGTTTCCTTCTCTCCTTCCTTGGGACAAGAGCATTCCGGACAAACAGGTTTTTTTCAGTTCGCTTCTCATAGCAGGTGTTTACCCGGCCTGCCTCACTTCGAATCCATGAAACCTGGGAAGGTAGAAGAACAAAGTCTTCCTTGACTGCTGCTGGCAAATAGTGGGCTCTATAAATATTTAATTCGGGAAAATAAACATAGCCACACACATTCTTGGCATGCCAGCTGCACTTGGGATTATTACAATGCCCATTAGAGGAAGAATTCATGTAAGGATCCACACCTGTTAGTCTAGAACAGTTGCAGCCCTGTTTGTGGAAGACAAACCATGGAAAACAGAGAGGAATAAAAGTTCAAAGAGTTCAGAAGTAGTCGTTCCACCCCAAAAACAATTGAGTTGTGTTTTGTTTTGTCCCCCCCCCCCCTTTTCAGTACTTGAGTGAAACCCAAGACCTCGAGCATACTGGGCAAGGAACAAGAGGCCCAGCAGCCCTTCACATCTTACAAAGAGCCCCTTCCTCCCACCTCTTACCAGCTATATTAGTGACTGTTCCTATCGCTGAGATAAAATGCCATGGCAAAAGCAACTTGCAGAAGGAAGGAATTAGGTTGGCACACAGCTTAAGTGTTCAGTCCATCACAGCAGGGGGCTGGCTGGTGCAGAATGCCTTCTCTCACTGTCCTCACTCACCTGGGTAAGGCACCTACTGACTGGTTTAATAAAGAGACGGATGGCCAATAGCTAGGCAGGAAAGGATAGGTGGGACTTGCAGGGAGAGAGAGGGACTGGGGGGAAAGAATCTGAGAGGTGGGAATTCGCCAGCAAGATGAGGAGGACATACTGCACTGAGGGAAGGTAACAAGTCATGTGGAAGAACATAGATGAATATAAAGGGGTTATATAAAATAAAAGTACATAAAAGTTATTAGAGCTACTTGGGAACAAGTGTAAGCTAAGGCCAAGCTTTCATAATTAACAATAAGTCTCCATATTGTTTTTCTGGAGCTGATGATCCAAATAAAGTCCAATTACAGCTGGTCACATCCCATTCCCAGGGAAAGCAGAGAGTAACAACGCATGCTGTGCACTGCTCACTTTGTCTTTTTTGTTGTTTGTTCTCTCTCTTTCTCCCTCTCTCTCCCTCCCTCTCTAGTCTTGGCTGTCCTAGAACTCATTATGTAGGCCAGGCTTTCTTCAAACTCAGAGAGATCTGACTGCCTCTGCTTCCCAAATGCTGGGATTTAAGGTGTGTATTCTCACACCTGGCTGGCTAACTTTATCCATTTTATGCAGTCTGGGAGCCTAGCCTAGGGAATAATGCTTCCCACAGTGGGTGGGTTTTCTCACCTCAATTAGCCTAATCAATATAAATTGTCCCCCCAAGGGCATCCCCATAGCCTATCCCCCAAGTGATTCCAGATATCATCAAGTTCACAGTTGATATTAATCTTCATACCTGCCACTGATGCTTTTTGCAAATATAGAGAACTAAAGTTAAGTAGTGGATGAAACCAGGGTCTACCCACTTTCAGGAATCAGCATGCTCTAGTCCTGGCTGTGGCAAGCTTGCTTTCTCCATGTGTAGGTATTTGTAAATTTGACTTCTTGTCTCTGCTCCTGGCCTCAGCACCCCCCCCCCACCTTTTATTTATTTATTTTTTTTCAAGGCAGGGTTTCTCTGTATTGCTTTGGATCCTATCCTGGAACTAGCTCGATAGACCAGGCTGGCCTCGAACTTAAAGAGATCCACCTACATCTGCCTCCCAAGTGCTGGGAATAAAGGTGTGTGGCACCAACGCCCTGCTTCTCAATAGGCTTAAAACTCTCTGCTTAGCACAATGGCTGGCTTGTAAGAAATATGCAACTCACAGTTACTGAATTTCTGGAATTTGAATATAGTGTATAGACTGATAATAATTGTCAATGGTAATAAGTCTTAAGAAAATAGGTATTACATTCATTGCTTAGATATTATTATGATTTGCTGAGAAACTGTGTTTGCTTCTCAAATTCAATTCTGGGGTTATCCTAGGACCTAGCATATTTGGATATATGAAGCTTAAGCTCAGAAAAGAGGTCCAGACTCATTACTAATTCAGGCATCCTACAGTGTGTATGTGGTTTTTAAAACTTCAAAGGTGTCACTTGATGGGTGTGAAAACTAATGACTGGTACCTTGAGGTTCCAATGCCTAGGGGAGTCAGAGAAGGCTCTCATGAAGCCAGGACAATTTTCCATGAGGGCAAGGCTACTAAACCCTGGGCCAGACATGACCATATGATAGAAACAACATAAGGTAATTTCAGGATGCAGGTAAGAATTATGACAATATGCAGTTGGCATTTTCTTTGGGCTGCCAAAAAGCTCCCAAATAAAGGCACAGGGACTTATTATTAATTGTGGATGATTGGCCTTAGCTTAGGCTTGTCTTACTAGCTCTTTTATCTGTTTCTATTCATCTGTTTTGCCTCGGGGAATTTTTACCTTTCTTTCATTGTATATGCCCTATTTTCCTGCTTCCTCCATTTCTGTCTGTCTGTCTGGTCTCTGGCATTGTCTCCCTGCCATCTTCCCTCCCCCCCCCCCACTTTTTTTTTTTCAAGGCAGGGTTTCTCTATAGCTTTGGAGCCTGTCCTGGAACTCGCTCTGTAGACCAAGCTGTCTTCGAACTCACAGAGATCCCCTGCCTCTACCTCCCGAATGCTGAGATTAAAGGCGTGCACCACCACCACCTGGCTTCTTCTTCCCTCCTTTTTTTTTTCCAGCCTAAATTCCTCCTCTTACTCTCCCTGCCTAGAAGTTCCACCTATACCTCCTCCCTCACTGTTGGCCATTCAGCTTTTTATTAGGCCAAGCAGGTGTCTTAGGCAGGCAAGGTAAAACAGCAACACATCTTTATATTATTAAATATCTATCGTTACATATATAAATAAATGCAACACATCTTTCTATAGTTAAATACTCCACAACATAGTTATACAAATGCAACACATCTTTGCATAGTTAAACAAATATTCTGAAACAACAGTATTAACTATAAAGGAAGCCCTGTGCCCAGTATAAGAGCCCACTGACACTGGAGTAAGGGAGTAAAGAGGGGCCATAACTACAGATAATTGGTGACTTTTGTCTAAAAGCCTAAGGTGAGTAATTTTCCTAGATTGGGTTGGGTATCAATGGAATAAGAGAAAAGAGCTTGTATAATTACACCCTCAAACTCAGGAGGTGAGAGAGGACCTTGGCTACCTGTTAGGGTCTAGAGGTGCTTGTGATGGTAAACCTTTAGTGTCAACTAGACTGGTTTAGAGTCCCCTAGGTATGACTATGAAGGTGTTTCTACCCTCTTTGAATGTGGATAGCTCCATTCCATAGCTGTAGTTTTGAGTGAATAAAAAGGAAGGTTCCAGCTGAACACCAGCTCCCGTCTGTCTTTGTTTCGTGATCATGGACATAGTTGACCAGCTGACTCACTCTCCTGTTGCTATGACTTCCTTATTGTGATGCACTGTATCCTCAACTTCTGAGCCAAAATAAATTCTTTCCTTCTTCAAATTGCCACATAGCTTCAGGTAGTCTTTTATTTTGTGGAAGGACTTTTAAATAAACCTAACTCCCCTGGATTAACCAAAAGATGAAATCTGGAAAAAGTAAGGTCAAGCTTGAGGCTGCGTATATTCCCACAGTCTATGATGGCTTTGATTGCCTGTGTTCAGAATATGATGTACTGAGATTGATAATGAGCCTCAGAATTTAATAAGGGAGGAGTCAGCCTGGAGAAAAGATGTACCATAAAGAACTATGAAAGAGTCTAGATGAGTGGTAGTCTTGGGGGCAATTTGGGATCTTAAGGGTGGGATTGGGAGGAGAGTGGGCCAAGACAATTGAGATTCCAGTGTAAGCTTGGTGAGAAACCACAAAAGAGAGTATTCCTCTAAGCCTTTGCAGAAAATGGAAGGTGCCACATGGTGGGAACATATTGGAAATGAAATATGGGCCATTATTAGACTATAGGGATTGAAAAAGCCCAAAGCAAGAAATGCTGTGTTCTGTGAGGATGCTGGCTACCTCTGGGGCTCTTTCTTCTTGGTGGGAAATACCTTTATTTACCCAGGGAAGATGTTCAGTAGATGTCTGTATTGTCTGTATCCCTTGCACAGGTGCATGGAAGTCAAGTCCAATTGCCAATCTTCTCCTGGCATAGTTCCTCTTTGCTGCAATAGGAGAAGGGGAGCGGGTTTAAGGACCCCCTCTGGATTGGCTTGTCAAGTAGGGCAAGCTTTAGAAATGTATCACATCTAAGGAACACTGTGTCTGTGAAGACAGGTTCCACTAGAATTTGAGGGATTCAGCCCTCAAATGTATGGCCTAATAAGAACAGTTAAGGGCCTTTCCCTGGGAGAATCCAGGGAACAATAGCTTGATTCTGGGCTTTGTAACTATGTGTCTGGAGTGGTTGTGGAGCCCTGGTCTAAAGCCTTTGGAAGGACAAATTTTGGACATGGGAGAGTGGGATTGGTAATGTAGGCTTAGCTACCCATTTAGCCTGTTGCTCTGCTTGGTTGTTTCTGTGAGAGATGCCAGAGTTGTCTTTTTTGATGGCCTTATGATATATAATGGCCACCTGAGTTAGAATCGTGGTGCCTTTTGGAAGGATCCAAATCCCATGAGCATATTTAACCAAGGCATTACAGGCATTGAGGAGCCCCTTTCTCTGAAGATGGCTTCATGGTTGTGGGTCACATAGAAATCACAGGCTGGATCTGTGTAAATATGTCACAGGGTAATTAGCTGTGCTCTTGAGGCAGGTGTGGAATTACTCAAAATGACGCAGAGCCTACACCCTCTGAGTTCACTATTGCATATTGAAAGTCTGTGTCTTAAGCGCCATCAAATTGCTGTTGTTCATGACCAGGGAGGCTGTTTGGGGAGGTGGGGAATGGAATCGCCCAGATCTGGGTTAGCACAGCAGGGAGGTTGACTGTTCTCGGGGATTGTCATAGACAGTCACTCCCTGGGGTTATCACAATGGGTACTTTTCTCACCGCTGTGACAAAATGCCTGACAAAGCTAAGGAGAAGTCTATTTGGGTACAGGAGGTGAGGCAGCCAGTCGGTCACATTGCATCCAGTCAGGAAGATGAATACCACTGCTCAGCTCACTTTCCCCTTTTCACACAGTCCAGGACCCCAGCCTTCAGAATGGAGCCGTCCACTCCTGCCTTAATTACCTTATACAGGGATTCTCTCACAAACAGTGGTTTGTTTACTAGGTGATTTAGAAGATACAAATTGAAAATAAGTATACAGACATTAGTATTGTAAGATTGAAACACTGGCAAGATTTTGTTTTTTCTGATTTTGGTTTTTGAAGACTTGGTTCCACCATGTAACAGCTCTGGCTGTCCTGGAACTTGCTCTGTAGACCAGGCCGGCCTCAAACTCACAGATCTGCCTGCCTCTGCCTCTTGAGTGCTGGGACTAAAGGTGTGCCCTGGTTTTATGGTAAGCTCCGAAGTCTGGTTTTGTTGAGTGTGCCGTGGAGATAAGCAATTGTCCATTTATTAGGACTCCACAGTTTGGATTGAACACCCAATGCTACACAATGACCTTTCATATGTGTGGGCAAAAGAGGGTTTAGTAAGACCAGGGGAGAGAATGCTGGGACAAATCTAAGAGATCTAGGGCATTAGGGGGTGAATATGATCAAAATACATTATGTACATGTATGAAGATGTTATAATGAAACCTGTTATTATGTGTACTACTAAAAATGTTAAAAACTACTCTTGCCAGAGAGTCATTTGCTGGACTTTGTCTCTGTTGCTTCTGTTCTTTATGGCTCCCACTGCCCAACATATATGTCCCTTGTACTACCTAAGGATGAGGGCTCCTACTTCAGAGCTCTTCTGCATCTAATTCCCTTCTTATTTGTGTGTGACTTTAGTGTTTGTATAATGATCAACTAACAACCCAGGCTTTCTGGGAACCTGAAATGTAAAACACTAACAATTTGAGCAGAAATTCAAATATCATATCCCCCACCCCCACCATTAGATTGACTGCAGATTTCCTTGCAGTTTCATGCCCCCCACCCACCCATGTTCAGTGTAAGTAACCGCTACCCATTTAGCCTGGATGCCATGATGGCCTCTTGCTAGGACTATCATCATTCTTATTTGTTTGCTATTTATTTAGTGACAGGGTCTTGATAAGTAGCCCAGTTTGGCCTGTTTACCACCAAATAGCCTGGCTGTCCTCAAACTCATGACATAAAAATATGTCTAGTATTAGTGACACAGCCCCAGCTACTCAAGGGGCTGAGGCAGAGAGAGATATTCTGCTTCAAATAAATAAATGAACAACCAAATAAATAAAGAAGAAGAGAAGAAAAGGAAAGAAAGGGAAGGAGGAAGGCAAGATAGGGAGAAAGTTGGGATTATACCTGAGTGCATGTGCACTCCTCAGCATTGTACACCCAAAACAAAACATAAAAAAAAAAAAAACACTTAAAGACTTAAAGCTGTTCAAGGGAAAACAACTTGAAATCATATTCATGGGAGCAAGAGTGAGGGGAGAGGAAATGAATATAAGGAAGCATGAAGTTGATTTTTGGAGGTGAAAAAATGTCCCATATATTGATTATAACATTAGGCATGTAATATATTCTCTGTGGGTAATGTGTGTGTATGTATTCTTTCAAAATTCATGAATGTATATTGTTAAAACTGTTTCCTGCACATAAAATATAACCCTATAAAGTTTATTTTAAAAGCTGTCCTGTGGCACACATTGCCTGGAGGAAATGGCTTAATTTTTAAAAATTAACTTTGTGTGTATGGATGCAGCACCTGGGTGCCTGGTGCCTGTGGAAGCCAGAAAAGGGTGCTGGATTCTCTGGAACTGAAGTTGCAGGCAGTTGTGAGCTGACATGTGGATGCTGGGAATGAACTCGGGTCTTCTGGATAAGCAGCCAGTGTTCCTCACTGCTGAGCCCTCTCTCCAGCCAAGGCTCAAATTTCTTATCCTAGCAGATGCCACGATGTGACTTCCTTCACTCCTTGCTTCTTCTCTTCCTCCATTCCCTAAACACTGTTCGTATTAAGTACACCGCAGATCTAAAATGGGCTTAGGTGTTTCGTCCTTGTATTATTTCTATGAGCCTCTCTCCTCTTTGCTCCATTTAACCAATACAGAAGTCTACCACAGAAAGTTTTTGTTTGCACTCCTTGATTAGGCTGTGAGTGTGACAGCTGGACCCTGTCATCACTGTTAACTTGGGTGCCCAGAGATTTGTAAAAAAAAAAAAAAAACCCGAGAGCCTGACTTTACCATCAATCTCAGTCGGGAAAGAAGGCAGCGGCACAGGCACCACCCCTCCAGTCCTGCAGGCGGCGCTGTGGCCGCCATCCTCTCCCCGCTCCCGAGTTCTCTAGGCGGAGGCCCCGCCCCCTGGCGGCAAGGCCTCCTGCCCATTGGGCCGGCGCGGCCGAGACTGACCAATGGCGCGGCCGCTAGTGGGCGTCCATCTTTGGGCCGGCGGAGCGCAGCGCCGTGGGCGGTTGCAGGAGAGAGGTGGGCTGCCGGCGAGACTGCGGCTTTTCCCCCGTGGCCTCGGCGCTCGCTGCCCGGAGCCGCGATGCCTCAGTTCCAGACCTGGGAGGAGTTCAGCCGCGCGGCCGAGAAGCTCTACCTGGCCGACCCCATGAAGGTGAGTCGTTAGCGGGACGGGGGTCTTCTCTGCCTTTGGCGCGGCTCAGCTCATCCCGGAAGCAGCGTGTGCCCTCGAGCCTCACTGCGCCTCCCGTCGCCTCCCGTCGGACTCGGGGCCCAGTGAGGCTGCGAGTGTCCACCGGGCAGAGCCGTTTCCTCAGCGGCGGGCTCTGCCGTGGCTTCACCGGGGGAACTCCTGACTTCCGCTGTGGCTCTGGTTGGTTGACGTGTCGCTGAGGCTGGGGCTCCTCCCCCTGCACCTTCGCTTTCCTGTCCGTCGCTTATTTCGGTGCCCTCTTTCCCTTCCCGTAAAGGCGTGAGAGTACCTAACGTTTATGAAACGGTGCGAATGTGATGCCGCCACGCAGTCAGCCTTGGGAGCACATTGGGAAGCACCTGCCCCACTCCCCAGGGTGACGCGGATTCTTAGTCTTTTCTGTGGGTCGGCGGTCGTTTTGAAACCTTGAGAGTGCTTGCGCTTATACCTCAGGCGTGAGTGTTGCAAACGGTTTCATTCCCCAAAGCGAATCTCTCCACTCCCATCTCACCAGTTCAGAATAGGTTCTGTGAGAGCCACAGAGGTAAATGTCACCATCCCTTAAGGATTGTTGAAGGTGCGGTGGATTCCTGTATTGTGATATAACCACTGCAGGAGAAAGAAAATGAGAACTAGGCTCAGGGTCATTTCTAATGATCAGCATATAACACAAACTGTTTTTAAAGCTATATGTTAGGGTTTGGGGAGATGCCCAGCATACAGAACTCACATAACAATGGAAAGAAAGGACAGACTCACCAAAATTGTCCTCTAACCACCCCCCCACACGTAAAAATTAAAAAAAAATGTATATATATATATATATATATATATATATGCTGGCAGTTTGTTTTGTTTTGCTTTTTAATTTGGTTGTTTGTTCGACACAGGGTTTTTCTGTAGCCCCAACCTCCAGGTTGGCCTCGAACTCATAGAAATCGTACCTCTGCTTCCAAAGTGCTGGGATTAAAGGCATGCAACACCACCACTTGGCTGGTGCTAACAACTTGTGACAGCAGAACTTACCACAGGTTTTTTTTTTTTTTTTTTTTTTTTTTTGTTTTGTTTTTGTTTTGTTTTGTTTTTTTCAAGGAGCAACTTTTTAAAAGATTAGTTCCTTATTTTTATGTGTACAGTGTTTTGTGTGTGTAGGTTCATGCATGGTGCCTCCTGAGGTCAGAAGAGGGTGTCTGGAGTTAGGGATGGGTACCAGTGTCCAACTGCAGCAAGATAAATTGCTACTATAAGTGGTCTTTGATCCAGGAAGGGAATAGTGGTGCACACCTGTAAGCCCAACGTTCAAAAAGCTGAAGGAGTAAGAGGGAATTTGAGATCAGATTAGGCTTCACAATGAGATCCTGTCTTAAGGCGAAGAGGAGGAACCATAAGAAGACCTGAATAGACATCGGAACGTTTTGATCCATTCTTGTATATTTTTAAGACATTCTCATCTCACATAGCCCAGATTGGCCTCTTTAACTCACTGTGTAGCTGAGGATAATCTTGAACTCTGGATCTTTTTAGTCTAGCTTTTTATTTTATTTTATTGTCTATATTTTTTGAGACGAGGGATTGATATGTTGAGCCCAAATTGCCCTTGAATTGAAGGTTGTCTGCAGCAGCCTGAATACTGGAATTATATGTAAATAACACCATTCCTGGCTTTTCATGGTGCCATTTGTTCTAGTTTTGTTTTTGTGGCTGTGATAAAACACCCTGACAAAAAAAAGCAGTATAGGGGAGGAAAGGGTTTATTTGGCTTACTAGGTTAAAGGCACTTGAACCACTGTATCCATAGTCCAAAGCAGAGAGAAAGGTACGAAAAACCATGCAGCCTTCTTGCTTGTGCTCCACTGAGTTCTTAGCTAGCTGGTTCTGCACAGACAGCTGAGGGCCCAGCCCACAGTCGATTGAATTTTTCCACCTCAATTAAGCAGGTCTCCCTGATCCAGATAATACTCTTCCAGGCTCCCTCCTAAGACGATATTTAAAACTAATTATTCTACTACTCTTAAGTTGACATAATAGTTCATCAGTTTTATTTACAAAGTGATAATAAGTGGTGAAATGAATTAGGTATTTTTGAAATTGTGTAGTTTGACAGTGGTGACCTGGTCATTGCCCTTTCCCTTGAGTTGCCATTTGTTTGCCCTTCAGTTGAGCAGCATGCTGTAAGGTGTACAAGGTTCTGACCAGAAAGGCCTGAAACTGACAACAGTATACACTTTTTAACTTAGTAAAAGAATGGTAAAGAATATGCCAGCACACAGGGTGACTATTTTAAGAATGTGGTGGTAGTTGTAGGGACAGAGAATTGTGGTGATCAAAACATGTTTAGAATAGACGGGAGGAGGAGCCTTACGTCTCCACCCAGGTAGAAAAGTAGAGTGGCCTACGAACTTCTGCTTCCTTATAGCCTACTATTAGTTTTTCACATTTCCCCCCCTAACTGGAGAGGAATATAGAGCATGAATCATGTTCTCCATTTCCAAGATGGTTTGCTCTAAGAGGTTAAATACAGACACCAGCTCTGAACCCCAGCCTCTCTGATCCATGCAGGGCTAAAGAAGACAGTTTGTCAGGTCTCTGAAATGTTTGCTAAGATTCTGCCTTCTCTCCCCAGTGCATATAACAGGGGCCCATATATAGCTTCTCATCCTTTCTCATATTAACCTACATGGCTTGAACTGAAATGCCTTTGCCAGTGGGCTGAAAAAGAGCCTGTTAGTTGGGTCTGTCTTCCTTTTAGTCCCTCCTTCACATTCCTGCCACAGCTGTCTGAAAATAGAGACATTGAAGTGTCCTCTGCTTAAAACCAGTTCTTCATAGATTACTGAATAAAGTCCTAACTCCCAGGCCACTGTCTTGACTCTGTCATTCTACCCCACCCCAATTCTAGAGTTCTCAGCTCTAGACTTGGTGAAGCCACAGACTACCCAGATCTTTGTTCAGATTGCTTCTTGTATTTTCTCCAATCTTCTCTCTAGGAAAACATAACATATTTCTCAAAGCCACCTCCTAAGAAAAGTGGCTCTGACTCTTTTCCCCAGTTATAAACTCCTTTTCTCCTTTTAGTATTTTTACTAGTATTTTTCTTTCTACGACTTTTAATTCATTCTGTTTTGTGTCTGATTATTTTGGACAGGAATCTTGAGTTTTTGTCTGTGTGACTCAGTTGAAAATGGATACTTAATCATATAGCACCATTAATCCCATAACTCTCCCTGTGAAAACAATGAGTATTTTTTAGCCCACAGTTAAAACCCTATATTGTTGTCTTGCTTAGTTTATCTTATAAATTTTGGTTTCTTTGTTCCTACAATCTAAATTGTAAAAATTTATAATACTGAATTTTATAGTTCAATAAATAGGTCAGTTATTGTAAACATAGGTAGCTATTTTGTATTCTGGGTAAGTTTCCCCTCTGTCCTCACCAAGACAAACCTCTTAGAGGTGTAACACTTACACCCTCAGCAGGGCACAGTGCAGTCAGACAAGCTACAGGATGCCACGCTGAAATCATTTTCAAATTTGGGGGCTTTTGGATTGGGGGCAGGAAAGGGTGGGTGGTTCTTAGTGTCTTGTTTTTAAAGTGGCCTAAACAGGGGTTACTGATAGCAAAGCACCAACTGCTGCCGTCACTGTGTTTGCATTCACTGGTGACAGAGAGAAAGTGCTCACAGGAGTTGGAGTTTGGGTGCTGTTGTAGAGGGGTGTGCTGACAGCCAAATTATGTCATGGCTACTTAAGTGTAGAATAGAGAGCAATAGAAAGTGTTCTGTGACACGGTGCTCACTGTTGTGAGCGATTCTGGCTTTGGGAAGAAGACATGGAGACCTTCCAGGTGGACTCCCTTCCAGGTAACAGAGCCTCCTTTTGTCTTCATGATAAAGATGAACACGTCTGAGTAGTCTGGACCTGCCTTCCCAAAGAGTGTGCACAAGTGGGGAGGTGGGGTGGACTGTTTACAGCACGGTTTCCTGGGGGCTGGAGTTGGACTTCAGCCATTTGTGCTCCCTACCATCCCCTCCTTTCATTTGTTTGACAGACAAGAGTGCCAGGCCACACATTCCTTGATGTGTGTGTTGGGAATTTCTTCAAACTACAAACACTTGATGTCTTCAAACTACAAACACTTGATGTGTGAACATAATTACCTGAGTTTGGATCCTCAGCACCCTGTAAAGGTGGGGATGGTGTGCATCTGTGACTCTAGCACTGAGTGGGTAGAAAGTAGGAGGGAGGCAAGCAAAGTCCAGAGCTCACTGGTCACCAATCAGTAAGCTCCAGGTTCATTAAGAGACCCTCTCTCAAGAATTAAAATAGACAGGGCTGGGAAGATGGTTCTTGCAGAGGACCCAGGTTTGGTTTTCAGCCCTGAACCCAGATGGTAGCTCATAACCATTTGCAACTCCAATTCAGGGACTCACACACTTCCTTTTGGCCTCTGCAGGTACCAGGTACTCATGTGTACAGACATTCATGCAGGGAAAGCACTTAACTGTCTAAACACATAAAGTAAAAATAAGCTTTAAAAAACAGTGAGAAATGGAGCACATAGCTCTGCATACATACACACATATGTATCATATGCATACATGGATTTAAAGTTTGAATAGAACAAATGTAATGAACTAATGGCTAGCTTTTGCGCTTCCCCTCGTTTCAGTGAAGTAGCTGCAGGGAAAGCACTTCCAGGTGTCTGGGAGTTTATTCTAAAGATCTTTTGCACCCACTGACTAAATTGTTTATGAATAGTGCCATCTATTTTTGCTTTTCTAAAATAAGTATTTTTATTGCAGGTACGTGTGGTTCTCAAATACAGGCACGTTGATGGGAATTTGTGTATCAAAGTAACAGACGATTTAGTTGTAAGTATAAATTTTTATTTGTTGCATTGGGGGTCTGAGTTGACCATTTTCTTGAACTTGTGCAGGTAAACTATCTAGGTCACTTATTGTGCATGCATTCCATAGTAAAGAACTTCATTCTAGAGCAGTTCTTTTTGGGGTTTTGAGGCAGCGTTTTTTGTATAGCTCTGGCTATCCTAAAACTAGCTTTGTAGACTGGGCTGGCTTTGAGCTCACCAAGATCTGCCTGCCTCTGCTCTCAAGTGCTGGGATTAAAAGCTATTCTTTTAGACTCAGGAAGTAACCGAACTTGCTTCATGAAGGTAGTGTGCCTGCAGTGGTCTAACGGTTGTTTCTTCAGGCCTTAAGCCAGAGAAACAGGGACTAACATTGAGCAGGTTTCTTTTCTTCATGGTGAGAAGTAAATTTTAATGTATGTAGTTTGTTGTTGTTTGAGACAGGTTCTTTTTATGTAGCCCTGGTTGTCCTGGAACTGGATATGTAGACCAGGCTGGCTTTGAATTCACAGAATGCTAGGATCAAAGGCAAGCACCACCCTGTCTGGCTCCATATATGTTTGAAACCAAGGTACTTGTTACTGTTTCTGCATTCCTTCTTCCCTTCCTCTGTGGCTGGTCTCTTCGTGCAGCCCCTCCACCAGTACTACTGATGTGGCTCCACAATGCTGTGATGAGACCTCTAGCTCAGGGCTCTTATTAGTGCGTGTTCATTTGATCTCTGCACTTGTAGCATGAAGACCATTCTCTATGGGAAACTTTAGCCCTTGTAGCTTTACTTTATGTTGCTTTTCTGTGCTCCTGTCTTTGCTAATTATTAGATGTTTCCCCATAAATACCCTGTTTTAACAGATTCTGGTCTTGTTTTTTTTTTTTTGATTTTTCAAGGCAAGGTTTCTCTATATTGCTTTGGAGCCTGTCCTGGAACTAGCTCCACCTGCCTCTGCCTCCTGAGTGCTGGGATCAAAGGCGTGCATGCCACCAGTGCCTGGCTTGGGTTATCTTTTTGTCATCACTTCTTCTAAAACAGTCCATTCTATTCCTAAGTTTGGTACTTCCTATATTCCTGTGTTTGTGTATTTGACATCATGCATCCTTCAAAGTTAGCCTTACCAGAGTGCAGCTTATCTGGTTCCTTCTCATCTGGTTAGGCATGCTGTCACCTACCTGGCCAGAATCCTGGGGGTAGTTATTTGGTCCCCTCCCTTGCCCTCCCCTCCCCTGCCCTCCCCTCCCCTGTCCTCCCCTATCATCCCCTCCCCTCCCCGTCTCTTCTCATGCCTACTGTTGGTTTATTGGAAAAGTGGCATTTTGATCTTAACATGCCATACCTGCTCTTGGCAGGCATCTGGACTTGCTGATTTAAGCCTCCCTTCTCCAACCCTTCCTGTTGTCATCAGCTCTCCATCTTCACGGATGCTCTTTTTAGATTAGGAGCATCCTACTTGCCTGGTTTATTAGAATTGTCTCTCATGGTACCCAAGCTTTTAGTTCGTCCTGTGCACTGGCTGGCAGTGGTCTTACACACACACAAACACACACTCACTCACACTCTTTCCTCCCATTTTCCAAGGGCCATCCACATACTACATATGTACTACTACTGAGTGTATCTCTAACCTTGCCAGAATGATTTTTAGAAGTGCAAACTTGATTGTTAACCCTTTCAAAAAAAAAAAAAAAATCCTTTAAATGTCATCCTCAGGTCCCCTGTGTTTTTTTTTTTTTTTTCTGTATTAGGTAAGAGACTGTTCTCTCAAGTAGGAAATATATAAATCCAACTAAATAGTGAAGGTCTTGTAGCCTATGCTGGCCTGAACTAGCTATGTAGCTGAGAATGATCTTCAATTTTTTATTTATTTAACTTATTATAGGTGTGTGGGTATTTTGTTGCCTGTATGTCTGTATACTGTGTGCATGCCTGGTACCTTAGGAGGTCTGGAGAGGGGAGCTGGAACTCCTGGAACTTACAGACAGGATTTAACTTGCCATTTTTGAGATGTTTGTAGAAGAGTTTTTACACTTCTTCTGCAGCATTTAAAATAACAGTGGGAAAGCAATTGTTGGATGCTCAGTATGACTCCAGAGAGAATAGAGCAAAGTAAGGACAGACAAGACTCCCAGATATTCAGCCACTTACCTGCTTCCCTCATTACTAGTATCTAGCTTTGCTTAGTTTGTGTGTCTTTACATTTCTGACAGTGTTTGGTGTACAGAACAGACCAAGCTCAAGACGTAAAGAAGATTGAGAAATTCCACAGTCAACTAATGCGACTTATGGTGGCCAAGGAATCCCGCACTGTCTCCATGGAAACAGAATGAATGGTTTGAAATGAAGACTGTTTGTATGTTCTTGGGAAGTAAATAGCTTTTGAAACTGAGAACGTGTTGGGAAGAAAATATTTATGTAACTGAGCTGTTGAGAGCTGAGGGACCAGGCTATGCTCTGAGGTTTGCTCTAGAGTGAGAATGTCAGTGCTTGCAGTTACAAAACCTTTATTTTTGGAAACTGAATAAATACCTTAGAAACTTTTTGCAAATCATTTGATGTTGGGCAGATATATAATTATTTTTCTGGTAAATTCATATCAGTAATTTGAGGAATTAACAAGGAAAGTTAGTTCTTTCTAGATTGTGTTTAAGAGGAAATAAAGTGCAACCTTTTGCTGTGTTGGTATGTTTCTTTTGGAGCATAACATTTGTGCCGTTTATAATAAACGTGGCAGCCGAGGTTACTGCTCTGCAGTGTGCCTGATCTGGCATTGTGAAGAGCGGGCTTGCTTTTCCTTCCTTGACAGGTTCAAACTGTGTTTGAATAGAAGGGATCTGTAGCATCAGCTTGCTGATCAGCGAGTGACTAAGTCTGGCAGAATGATGGGCTGAAACCACTCTATGCAGAAAAGTCATCATGTAATTCCCACCCATAGTCTCTCAGAAGGGTTAAGGGTTATTCAGACTGAACTAAAGTACTAAGCATAGCATGCCTCTCAGAACTGTTAGGTTTCTAATAAGCCAGAAGTCTACTGTTTCATATTTAGCCTGTATTTGTAATCTGATTTTACCATATAAATGTAATGTCCCATGTTGTCTGCTCAAGAGTGAAGGTATTGCATTATTGCATTAAAGTTTGTTTTTTTTTTTTTTTTGGTAAAAGTTTGTCATGTTGAATAACACTTTAACTTAGAATTTTAGTCTAAGAGGTCAGTAAATAAAATATACACTGTTTTTGTTGAAGTTTTGAATTTCTTGTGTAGATTCCTTTTCCTTTTTCCTTCCCTTTTTCCTTTCCTTTCCTTCTCTTTCTTTAGCTAGGGTCTCACTAGTCCTGGAACTCACAGAGATCCACTTGCCTCTGCTTCCCAAGAGTTGGGACTAAAGGTGTGGGCCACCATACCTGGTTTGTGTGGATTTCTTGACTAGGGAATACAATATTCATTTAATCTGAAGTAAGTCTAAAGGTACCAAAAGTGAAGGTTTTTGTTATTTTTCTCATCTTTTTATTGCATGAGTCACTAAGATTTGTTGATGGTAAACTTGCTTTCTTGATTTGGTAAAGTAAGATCAAATACTCCCTTTTTTTTAGTTTCAAGTTTTTTGGCTTTAAGTTTTCTCCCCAGAAATAATGGGAGAAAGGGAACATGACCTTTTTCTCATTCACATCTACTCTATGACTCTAGCAATAACCTAGGTAACAATTCTTACAGCCCATGATAAAACTCCAGTGGCCAGATCTCCTGAATGATGTAGTGTTGTGCCCTGAGTGTATCTTTCATTTGCATTTCTGGGTGTTGAATTGTGTGTGACAATTTTAGCAGTCTGTTTTGTGACATATTTGATCAAAATACAGGGAAGGAACTCAAGGCAGGAACCTGGAATATCTATCTATACACGTAAGTTAATGGTAAAAATAAAGTGAGCACTGAGGAAATTGGAGCAGGAGGATCTAGAGGTCAGAGCCCACCCTGACTACTTAGCCCCTATTTAAACATAAATAAGGGTCTGGAGGGGTCTTCAATGGTTACGAGCAGTGGCGCTTCTTTCAAAGGACCCTAGTTCAATTCCTAGCACCGAAATGATGGCTAACAACTGTCTATAACTCCTGTTCCGGGGATCCAACACTCTCACATGGATAAACATGTATGCAAAACACCAATGCATATAAAATAAAAGTAAATTATTAAAAATAAATAGCCTCCCCAAATTGTACATTCAAAATACCTTTAGTTTAATGGATGCCAGTTACACCTCAATCTCGTGTTTCTGATAAGAAAAAAAGCTGCTGCAATGGCCAGTGGCTGCTGTACCCATGACTCCCTGCAACCTTCACACCGGCCCCGCTGCCCCCCAGGACCCCAGCCTGACAAGTGCTGTGTGGAGTCTCCTTTACCTTCTCCCTCTATTCCCAGGCATCAGGCCTGCTCCCACACTTGCCCCTTCACCAGTGGCTGCTACAGTGACATCTCACATCACAGGTGATGGTGTGGAGCAAGTCACAGCGATAGGAAGGTGTTCACAGGGCCTGGCAGTAGTCTGTTCAGCAAATGCCAGCTGCAGTAGCAGGTGTTACTGTCACCTTGGAGGAGTTCTATTTCAGACTCATTGCATCCATGATGTCGCTAAGACAACCTTGGGCAGAGACAAATGTTGGGCTGACCCAGTGACTAATGAGTCAACTTCAGGCTTGTCAGGTCCCCAGGACTGTGCCTGCCATGCTCAAACTGAATAATGGGTTGGGACTGCAGGTGGCAGGTCCCCGGTCTTGGGCTGGGACCACAAGGATTGAGGTTCTAGGGTGGGTGATGGGTGGCGGGTGGATGGGGTAGACCTTTTTTTGAGGGGAAGGTAAGAAAAGGGGTAAAGAGACACAGAGACAGAGAGAGAACAGACGTGAAGAGGGAGATAGGAAAAGTCCTGTCTGCCCCAGGGGAATAGTGGGAGAGAGGGAAAGGAGAGAACAGAAGTGGGCGAGGTCTTTCTTTTAAAGATCCAGGGTACATACACCTGCCATGTGCAGGTGGGTGAGAGGCGGGGCCAGGTTTGCTTGGGTTACAACACAAAACCCCCACCATGTGTGAGGGATGAATGAATGAATGGGGTGAACCTTATGTTCCATATCAACCTCCAGTGACTGTGGCCTTGGACAAGTCACTTGCTTGTCTCCAGAGAAGAGACAGTCACACCCCTGGCACACTAGTGGAGACTCAGAAGCACTGTGGTTGATGCCGTTATGGGCTGTCGGGAAGAGCAGGGAGAAGGGTCCCTTGCCTTGGTTTCTTTATAGTCCCATTACCTTAAACTTGTTATCTGTTCCTAGTCACCCATCCCCACCATCCTTCCACTGGGTCATCCCCAAGGGTGAGCACTTCCTCTTCATTCTTGCTGCATCCTCAGACAGTTCACTGTAAATGTCTGCTTAGTGAAGAGACATTTGCCAGCCAGCATCTCAACTCAGTGCTCCTCACCGGGGCTGGTGAGGGGACTGAGCACATAAAGGTGAAGCCTGATGTTCGGAGTTCAATCCCCAGAACCAACTACCACAAGTTGAGCTGTGGCACACACACACACACAGTTTAAACAACAACAACAATAAAACTGTACTTAACTGCCTAAGGCAAACCTTCCAGGAACTAATACAACACTCCTACTTTGCAGACAAGGATTGATGCCAGGAGACAGATAGATGGACAGATGACTAACTTGGCATGTGCTTGGCACATAAATCCAGCCCCTCTAGCCCCACCTGCCCTGTGTTGAATTTTCAATAACCCCAATAGCAGATACCACTTCTTAACAATGTCAAAGTTAAGGGGACTTTAAGAAGAGAAGCCACTGGTTGAGATGCCCCTCTTAAATTCCAGGATTTGCGGGCAGCACTGGGTTGTGTCCTTCCAGTCGTCCTCATCTCCCTTTCTGGAATGTCACTGCCTTTCAGACCCACAGTTAATATGCACTCATTTCTGTCATGATATGGCACTCAGTAATAGCCAATTAAAAGCTGACACTAAGTAATAGATCAGTTCCCTTTCAGCAGCCTGGCAAACGCCACTGGAAATCAGCTGTGAAGGCAGACTGAGTAAAGAGCCCTGGAACCCTAAAACCCAAGCTTCACTAGACTCCACCCCCTCAGGCCTCTGTCTACCCATGCCAGATAGATGGTGGGTGTGAGTGGTGGCCATGATCCGTCCACTATAGAGTTCCGCAGGCTTACTCTGAGGGTGGCCCTTCCACGGGAACAGTCCCATCACACCTCTGGCTCCTGTGGGATATTTGCAAGGCAACTTGGGAATGGCAGACTAGGTTCTTGCAGACATCTGGCTTGCAGAGGATGACAGTCCTACAGAACTTGCTCTAACCCCATCTCCTGCCTCAAGGCTGAGGTACCATTATGGCCTTGATGACTGTGGCCCATCTCTGCTAGATCGCTCACACCTGGTAGGTGAGTGTGTACCAGCTTCTAACAAGGCTGACTGCACCTCAGGAGTAGGGTGCCCCCCTCTGGTGGTGGGATGTCTGCTGTGATAGGCTATCTCTTCATCGAGGAGGGAGCTTCCTGATACCTTTGCCAGTCATGTGGGCAGTCCTGCCCTTCATGGGTATTTCTTGAGCACTGTAGTAGTTTGAATGTAACTGGTCCCGTATGCTCATAGGGAGTGGCACTATTGGGAGGTGTGGCCTTGTTGGAGGAAGTGTGTCACTGTGGGGGCGGGCTTTGAGGTCTCTCCTTGCTTAGGCTTCACTTTGTGCCACAGTCCACTTCCTGTTGCCTTCTGATCAAGATGTAGCCACCACCATGCCTGCTTGCACACTGCCATGCTCCCCACCATGATGATAATAGACTGAACCTCTGAAACTGTAAGTGAGCCACCCCGATTAAATGTTTTCCTTATAAGAGTTGCTGTCGGGCTGGAGAGATGGCTCAGAGGTTAAGAGTACTGACTGCTCTTCCAGAGGTCCTGAGTTCAATTCCTAGCAACCACATGGTGGCTGACAACCATCTGTAAAGAGATCTGCTGCCCTCTTCTAGCCTGCAGGGATACATGTAGATAGAATGCTGTATACATAATAAGTAAATAAATCCTAAGGTATTAGGTATGATGCTAGAGATTAGGGAAACCAAGATAAAGGGTTCAGATGTGGCCCTGTTCTTAGAGGGGGACAATCAGTAAGTAAGGTCACACCACTCAGTGGCAGCTTTAGACTTGGAAGAGCCCATACCAGGGCAGCAATGGGAGTCTGGGGCACTGGGGTGATGACTTTTGAGTGGAAAGAGACAACTGTGAAGTTTCTGTAGGGGAGGGAAGGCTCCTACAGGTTAGTCAGAAAGATGGCCATGGCCTTGCCCCACGTGGCCCTTGGTGATAGCAGGCCAGTTGGCGGCTGGGAGAAGAGATTGCGGAAGTGAGCCAGCAATGGGTCGTGTGTTGGCTGTCTACTCTGAGTGGAGCCCTGTCTCTAGAGTCAGAAGGAGGATCTCAGAGCCCAGATATAGAGCCCCAGTCCTTCCCACAATAGTCTAAGTCACCAGGAACTAGAACCAGGGTCCCCAGGCTCTAAGGGAATCCTTGGCTTCTCCTCCTCAGCTCTCAGCAGAGCCACAGCCTCAGAAGTCCCCATGCAGAAGCTGGGACACCAGCTGCCTCTTGGGATGTTAGCAACCCAACTTGGCAGTCCCTCCCATCTCCTTTCCTTCAGCCAGGGACCCCGAGGGAGTCCCCCATCTGTTAACCGGCAGTCCTTAGAGGTGACTGCCAGGTTGCCCTGAAGATTAATGACACTTCTTAAGTGTCCCCAGATGGACTCTGTAGAGGATGGCACGTGCCACCACTGAGGGGAAAGTGGAAGCACTTGTGCTCGTTCTGTACCATAATCCCATGGGGACAGAGGAAATGAACCCGAAGATTCCATCTATCACCCTGCACACAAATATTACCTGGGTGTATTTGTGACACCTTACTAGAGACTACTAAGTGCACTGTATTCTTTTAAATTTTGCTGTTTAAAGGCAATGAGTCTGCAGCTATAACGCTGGAAGATTTGGGAGATGGGAGTGTGTGTCTGGGCTGACCTGGGTAAGAGGACGGAACATAGAAACTGGAGGAAGGTATGTGGCAATCTTCTCCCTTTGCTCTCCTGCTTGGGCTTAGCCACTGTCTTTCCCACGGAGCTAAGCCAGTGCACACTGCTGGCCACCTGTGGTTATCATCTGCTTCTGCTGTCTCCATGCTGTTCCATAAGCCCTCCCTCAAACCGGAAACACCGTTCCTGCCCCTCAGGCTGGTGAAGAGTTGGGGATGTAGCCAGGTGCTTCCACAGCTGGCCCGAGAGACATGTGAAGCTGGGTCTACTTCTCAGCATCGTCAGGCCTTGGATGAGTTAGCTCACCTCTGCAGGCCTCAGCTTCCTCATTTGGAAAACAAACCAGGAACCGTATGGTAGGCTTTTTGGGAGATGAGGCCGTGGGCTTGGCTGTGCTGATCCCACAGGGCAGTCTGGGGCGGGGCATTAGAGCCCACATGGAAGGTGCAGGGAAGGCATCAGTGCACCCTGTGCCATGGTCGCCCTGGAGTCTCAGGGAGCACTGAGACTATAGGGCGTCTCTGATTAGAACCGGGGAGAGGTGTGCTGGGTTCATGGCAGCACCGGCCCGGAAAGACAGGCGAAAATGCAATTCTGGAGTCAGAAAAGATCCGGACTCAGTCACAACCCGAGTTGGTTCAACCGTCCTGAAGCGCCCACCCTAAAACAGGGAACTGGGGTAAGAGGGCTCATCAGCATGTCGAGCCCCCCGCCCCCCCCCACTCAGGAACCGAACTTTATAGGAAGAGGCTCCCATCTAAATAGCCGCTGGCCAAACAGGTGACCACCTACAAATACCCCTTAGCCACCCTCCTTTACATTAAAGATAGGCAGCAGGTGCTCTGATGTGGCAGCCTCCTATGGCTCCAGCTACAGTTGTCGGCATTGGCTGAAGCCTGGAGACACTGCTCCAACTGAGAGGCGCCCTCACTGCACTGAATTGTAGGCTGGAGCCCAGGTGGTGCTCAGCGCACTTACAGCGTCGCCTGGTGGGTACGGCGGGTACTGCAGTCCACTCTCCCTCAACTAGACAGACAGGATTCCCAGAGCAACTCTACCAAGGCAAGATGCCGCCTGACTCCTTCCATTTCTATACAGCCTAAAGCAGGGAGCTGTGAAACATTGGGCTCAAGTTACAACTTAAGAAGAGGCTCTGGGAGGTGAATTTTCCACAAAGTCACCAGCTACTGAGTGGCAGAACCAGACTGGAAAATTGAATTTCCAACCCTGGACAACTGTCTATTATTTCTTTCCCTACTTCCCATACAAGGGAGGCTAGATGTCTTTCTGAACTACAGTCACACACCACTACCTTCATGGAAGCCGCTGCTCATGCCTCCTTTTATGAATTACCCAAGTCTATGCAGGTGCCATGACGGGCTCTGAGAATACAAGGAAGGCAAGATTCTTCCCCAGAGAGCTATCAGGGAGACAGACAACAAGTAAGCACACACAACTTCAGAAAGCACGCTACAGGAGGACAGGATGGAGACTACTGGGTGTTGGAGGATCTTCTTTAGATGGGACCGATAGCTGGGCTGAGCCCAAGGACACAGGATCGCTATCCTGGCATTTGGGGAACGGAGCCATTTTGTGAGGAAGCTTGGAAGTGTGCGCCCCTAGAGAGAGCAATGGGCTATGCTCCAGAATAATGAGGCTGGGGAGATGGAAGGTGGCGGTGGGTGTGTTCACAGATCCTAGAAGCAGGGCTGTGATCCCAATAACGAGACCTGGAGGGATGGCACAGCGGGCTCATCTGGTTTGTGTCTTGTAGAAACTCCATGGGGGCGGGTGAGGCGCAATGGGGCCAGGCTGGCCAGAGTGACTCCAGGGCTAGACAGGGCTGTGGGTTGGGTTAGGCTTTCAGAACACATGGAACAATCTATTTACCATCATCCCCAGTGCCAGGAATTTGGTGTGCCCTCGTTACTCATATCTGGGCAGGCCCCTGATGGCTCCCACTGCTACGACCTGATGCTGCAAAGATTACAGGCTTGAATGACAGACGAGGCTTACTGGCTGCGACTAGTCACTTTAACACTGAAGCCCTGAGCCATCACTGAAGAAGCCCAACCAGTGTCATTGTGTAAAACCGCTCTGGTCACAGTCCCAACTGGAGTCCTCCCTCCCAGCCCAGTCACCAGACATGTGTGCAAAGCCCTTTCCAGATGTCCTGGCCCCTACACATCCATCTGGCCAGCCTAACCTTCAAGGCTGGCCATCTGGGGCGCTGTGCACAATGGCCTGTTACCACCCTGCACGTGTTCTCTCTAGCTGCTAAGTCTCATGTCACATGTTTCCTCATTTCTCCCTTCATCTTCCTCTCTTATTCATGGGCACAGTCAGCATCAAGGCCCTGAAGGGTCGCCTCTAGAACATCTCTCAGATGCAGTCTCTATTGCCTGTTTGCACCATTGCCTTAGAGAAAGGTGTCATACATCACAAACGTTGAGGAATGTTCACAACCTGGACAGCGGGTGGATCCTGTGCACAGACTAGAAGCAGTGAAAATTCTTTCATGGGGGGAGAATAGAGGAACAAAAGAACACGGGATTGAGAAACACTTCAAGGCAAACAGCTGGATGAATAAACCCAACCTACATATTATTATTATTATCATCACTATCATTGCCACCACCACCACCATCACTATTATTTTACAGTATAAGGAATATGAATCATGGAGGGATTAGAGAGAGAAAATTAATCAGTTCAGTAAAGTTCTAAGTCCCCACACGACTGAGCTGGGATTCAAACTATTGAACCTTTAAAGATTCCATTGAATAACTGAAAGATTTTGTCACTAAGATCGAAAAGACCATTATATACCAAGGTGGCTGTGTCAGCTAGTTTTCTGTTATGGAGACAAAATACCTGAGACAAATTAAAACTTGCTGTTTGGGTTCATCGCTGTCTTGGGGCCTGTGGTAGCACAGAACAGAATGATGGGAGCATGCAGCAGAGGAAACAACTCAGCTTATGGTGTCTGAGCCGACGTCTTGGCACACGTCTTAAGGATTAGTGCTTGGGAGGCAGGAGAACCTTGGGTTTGAGGCTAACCTGAGATGGGGGTGTCCTTCTGTATATATGTTTCTCTTATTGGTTGATGAATGAAACACTGCTTTGCCAACAGCCAGGCAGAAAGCACAGGCAGGGCTACCAGATCAGGAGAAGGCTGGGGAGAGGCAGGCAGAGGAGAGAGGAGAGACGACTTGTAGTGGAGGAAGGAGTAACAGGTATGGACTCTTCTCTGGTAAGATAAGACCACGTGGAAATACTTAGACTGATAGAAACGGGTTAATAATTAAGACAGAGTTAGCCAATAAGAAGCCCTAGCCATCGGCCAACAGTTTAATAATTAATATGTCTCTGTGTGCTTATTTGTGGCTGAAGGGCAGCGGGGCCTGAGAGGGACAGAAACCTCCATCTTCAAGCCTGAGTATGTAGTGAGACCGTGTCTTAAACAGTTGCCCCAACCATAGCATAGTTTCCTTGTAAGAAATCTCCTTTACTGCCACTCTGTCCTCTTCCACAGGGTTTCGGTCATTACAGGACCATGCCAGTTTGGGAAAGACCATGCTCCTTAGGGTCAATTAAGCTGGGGTGAGGTCCCAGATCTGCAACTTTTATGCTCAAGATAGGCTTTGACTTGTTTTAGTATACAGGGTATTCTCTGTGCTAATAATTTCCAGGCCATCGAATGGAGAACTTGGACCATCTCCATCCTGAGGAAAACTGATTCCTTCTAAGACACAGAGCTGCGTAAGCTTTACCGTTTTGTGACTCAGTGGGACTCACCATGGGAAGTTCATTGTTGGCAGACCATGCTGACCCCATTGGCACATTCTGTTTGGATCCAGGGAAGGAAAAAAAATGGATCCTGAGTTCTCGCCAGCTCTATTTTCAGACAAACTTGCAAGCTTAGTGGGTCTTGTGCTTTGGCGCCACCTGCTGGAAATAAGACAAGTTTGCTCAAGGCTCAGGAGTTACATTACAAGATTGTTATTACCAGACATGTAATCCCCTGCCCGCCTACAATCAAATATTGTTGTAAATGAGGGCTCTGGACAGGTTAAGGTTCTAGGTTCATCATTTGTTATTACTCTGGGACTTTTGGAAAGAAAACTAGCTCTTTCTTTGCCTCGTTTAGCTGTAAACTTTAGGTTAGTGTGGTCTCCACTTCCTTGAGTTGTTCAGAGGCCTGAACTACTGCAGGAGAGCAGTTAGGCTACCCGGAACACACTGAGTGCTGAGTATTGTGGGAGCAATTGGCAGACCTAAGCTGTGCTCTTCATGGAAGCCAGGAAGTAAAAAAAAAGAAAAAAAGAAAAAGACAGGGATCGGGGTGGGGGTAGGTCTCAACATCCCCCATTCTAGGGCATGCTCCAACTGCCAATTTCCATCCACAATGCTCTACCTCCTACTTCCTAACAGTACCGGGGCTGATGTCAAAGCCTTCAAATACTGGTGAGGGGGGAGGAATAGAAAACCCAAACTATAGTACATTCACAGTCTCTCCCTCTAAGCTGTCTTAGCACCTACAGCCTAGGTTCCTGCTTTGTTCTATTTGGCGCTTCCCCTGGAGCGTGGGTCCTCAGTTCCAACAGGATGCAGCCTCCCACACCTCTGCCTCCAGGAAGACAATTCTTGAACCCTACCCTCCTTATTCAGGGAAGGGAGCTGGCTGTCATGCTCCCCTGATCTGTCCACTCAGACTCCATGTGTATCATATGTGCTCACATGTGTGCCAGTACTGCATTGCTAGAAGTTGCACTTTGCAGGGGAGACCTTACCTTAGAGGTGAACCGATTGCCCAGGCTCGCCCAGTTGAGATGTGGGGGACTGCTGTGAGGATGCACCCAGCTTGTCTCAACCACAGAACATGCTGCAAGACCTTCCCGTATCCTTTCACTCGTGCTCGCAGAGGGGCTAGCAGGGTGCCTGGTGGGCGGAGCCAGATGAATAGTGTCCAATGAGTGACTGGCACAGACTGGGAGGAGCCTACAGAGTCCAATCCAAGAAGAGAAGAATTGGGCGGAGCCTAAGTGGACAGGGTCTGAGGGGGCTGACTCTGAGTCTCCTCAGGCCCAGCTGGGCAGAGCCCTGCAGTGGGAAACTGAGGCAGAGGGGGCAGGGCTGGGAGAGGCTGAGGGAGGGGCAGTAGCCCTGTACCCCGTCTGGAGCCCCCTGTGAGCTGCACCCTTCCAGGCTCTGTGGTTCTCATAGCCGAGCTGGTCCTCAGATGAGTCTTCCATGGGTCGCCTCAGTTCTCCCGTTTATTAAGTCATAGCCATGGGAGGGAGACGTTGGGCGTGGATGTGAGCACACTTCTCTGAGTTGGTGGGATCAGCTCGTGTGAGTCTGCTGTTGGGTTCCTGGGGATCGACTTTCCCCGGGAGGGATTCTGGAGAACATTGCTTTATTCCCTGATACCTCCTTTGTAGGCACTGTGGCTTGGAGAAGGAGTGTGCGATATGACTGTCACATACTTGGACATCAATTTTATGGTATTATTTTAATTTGTAAAGCTGGGCTCGAACCCAGGTTCACCTGTATCCTGGGCGGGTAGCCGGGGGTCTCTGGGCCTGGACAAAGGAAGAATCCTAATTAGGGGAGGGGCTGCCTCAGGAGCCTCATAGGTGGCATCTGTAAACGAGGAAAATTATGTAACTGGTGCGACAGAGCCTGCCATCTCGGTTCTCCAAAACTCTTCAGAAGAGGATGGGATGTGGTGGGGAATGTGTGTTTTGACATTGTCATAACATAATCTTACACATGCAATGTGCTCTCTTTTATTTTTAGATAAAAGTTATTTTGCGCCATGCAAGGCTGTAGGGCTACGGAAGTGAGGAAACTTGCTGGTGACTCATTTCCATTCCAGTCCCGTGCTGCTTTTCCAGTGCTCTGGTCTAAGAACGCAAACAGTAGACAGCAAGCATAGACCCAAAGCACTGGCTCCGTCGACGCCGACTCTAACGTTGTCACCCGTGGCTATGCTCCCATTGCTGAATTGTCCTTAATGTCACCTCTGCACCTGTTGCCAGTGGTTAGGGAACAGACACAGAGCTTGACATGGTCATCCCAATAGCCTTAAGAGATGGCTCAGTG
Source organism: Phodopus roborovskii (assembly GCF_943737965.1). Lineage (NCBI taxonomy): Eukaryota > Metazoa > Chordata > Mammalia > Rodentia > Cricetidae > Phodopus > Phodopus roborovskii. Next base: position 51,134,230 of record NW_026126433.1, read on the forward strand.
GTTAAGAACACGGCTGCTCTTCCTGAGGACCTGAGTTCAAGTCCCAGCAACCACATGGTGGCTTGCAACCATTCTGTAAAGAGATCTGGTGCCCTCTTCTGGCCTGCAGGGATACATGCAGACAGAACACTGTACATAGAAAAAAAAAAGTCCTTCTAATCTCTTAGGAACCTCCACTGAGGCCAAACTAGGCCAAACTAGGATAGCCACTTGAAGCAGAGCTGGAGATTGTTTAAAGACATGAGGCTTGGACCTGAGGGGTAGGGAGGAGAGGTGCTCAGGAAGAAAGACACACCCGAGTGTGGATGGGGGCTCTGCAAGAGAACAAAACAATATTGTGCTAGCATTAATTGTATATTCATGTGGTTCTCGAGGTGCATCTCAAATCGCTAAGGAAGCTTCCCTCCCCTTTTCTTTCGACAAGAGGGATTATAATGCAGCTTCAGAGGTTCCGCAGTGGGATTATAATCCGGTAAAGTAAATCTAGACACCACTAAGGTTGCTCAAGTATAGCTCTCCCCTTCCCTGTAGAATGGGGTTTCTGGTGGGATTCCTACAAAACTGCAGGTTTATAGTTCAGAAGAGAGAAAAACAGTTAGCTATTAATTGTGATGAAATGCTTGGTTTATTTTTATTTATTTATTTGGTGAGAGGTTTCAACCAGATTCCTGGGTGTCATGGTTAGCTTCAGCTATCAAGTTGACAGAGTTACATGGAAAGAGGTAGCCGCAGCTAAAGAAATGCCCTGGTCATGGCCTGTGGCTATGACTGTGAGGCATTTTCTCAATTCTATTTGATGGAGGAGGGTCCAGCCTACTGTAGGTGCCGTCCCTATGCATGTAGACCTGGGCTTTTAAGAATGTAAATGCTAAACAAAGGCACAAAACTCATAGGTTCCACTCTAATGAGGGAGCCCAGGAGAGAACCCCATAGGCAGCTGTCCTCCATGGTTTCTGCTTCAGTTTCCTCCTTGAGCTCCTGCCCTGCCTCCCCTTGGTTGCAGACTGCAACCAATAGCCAAATAAACCATTTCCTCCCCAAGATGCTTTTAGTCATGGTGTTTATCACAGCAACAGAAAGTGAACTTGGACACCAGGGAAAGCATTTCTTTCCCCTCTCACATCTCCAAATTTTCCTTGTCTTTTAACTCGATGTCCCAGCTGGGGACAATGAGATGAAAGGGTATGTGGTGACATATCATTTATGACTTATTAAAGCTTGCTGGAGATTCAAAAAGCAAAGAGCTGGCCACCAATCCCTACCTCTACCTCAGGCTGAAAGGGCTGACCCATGAGCTCCCCTCAGCATGACTGGAGACTGAATGCCTCTGTCTTCACTGTGGCTGGAGAATGAATGCCAGATCCTGACTACTGAAGACTCTGCTTCTATCTTTTATACCCTCTAGTGCTAGGATTAAAGGCACGTGATCTGTTACTCCTTTAGACTGATTCAATCTTGTGTATCCCTGGGTGATTTGAATTTAGCTAGATCTGTCTACTTCTTAATCCTGAGTCTTAGGATTAAAGGCCTGTTACCACCAACTGCAAGCTTCTGCTGTGATTAAGAGTGTGTGCCTGGCTTTTATGGCTTGTGGCTGACCTTGCTTTCTGAATCCTCCTGCAAGCTTTAATACATCATAAATAATATAACACTACAAATCCCCTTTTCTGGTCTTTTATTTTTCGTGTTACAATCAGTTATTATTTTCTGAAATTTATGGAGTTGTGTTTCTGAAGGAGCTTTATGGCCTTTGCATGACTTCTGACACAAGCTGTTCCTGGCACACCAGGAATTCTTGTACTATTGAGCACTGTAAATGCTGCACAATAAGGACTGAGAAGTGTGTGTGTACATGGGCCATGCATTCCTTCAGGCAGCACACAGATCAGATCAGAGGCCATGGGATGGGGAGCTTGACTTAGCCTAACGATAACTTTTGTGTAACAATTGATAAATACACTTCTGCATAGCTGCTCGGGATTCGGTCCTTCCAGATTATTCCTTGCTGCTGCAGCAGAGCCCTTATTATACCCTCAAGTGTCCCTCTTTGGTTGTCCCGTGTGACTCAGTTTACCAACACCCCTACTATTAATTTTTGTATTTTTCTCACTCCTTCAAATTGGAGTTCCACTGTACAAAAGAGGTAACTTTCTTCACTTCATTGGAAAAATATATTTTTACTTTTGAGTTATTTAGTGTGAGTGCTTTGCCTGAAGATATGTGTCCAACCATGTACCTCCAGTACCCATGGAAGCCAGAGGCGGGCATTGGATCCCTAGAACTGGAGCTATGGATGGTTACAAACTGCCCATGTGGGTGCTGGGACTAAACCTGGGTCTTCTGGAAGAGCAGCTTGGGCTTTTACCCACCGTGCCATCTCTCTAGGCCCTGCTTAATTATATATTGCACCATCCCAAGCACTTGGGTTGCAAGAGCATGGTGCCGCTGCCAGGTTTTTATAAGGAAGCTGAAGGTCCAAACTCATTCAGCCATCTCCTAAACCCTCCATCTTGTTTTTTGAGATGAGATTGCTCACTAAGCTGGAACTCAGCAGTCTGGCTAGTCTGGCTGGCCGCTGAGCTCCCCTTCATCTGCCCTCGTCTGTCTCCCCAGGCCTGGGATCATCTTCGACATTTGCTATCACACCTGACTTGCTTTAGGTGAGCTCTGAGGCTGGAACTCAGTCTTCCCTTATTTTTCTTGATCTTTACAATAATAATGAACACCAACCTAATATTTTGTAGAACGTGTCTTGGTTTGTGTGTGTATTTTCAGACTGGTTATGATTTTGGAAAGAAAACAACCAAAGTGAGGTGATCTCATGCAGGGTCTTGGGGGTTACTGTGTGGCCACATAAATTCACTGTTTCATCATCATTTGGTTAAGGATTTCCCATGTTCATCCTTGAACTTCTTTCTTTTCCCTCGTTTCTCTCTCTCTCTCTCTCTCTCTCTCTCTCTCTCCCCCCCCCCTCTCTCTCTCTCTCTCTGTGTGTGTGTAGCAGGTGTTTTCCTTGATTGCTCACCACCTGTATCTCTTCAGGCTCAGGTCTCCCACTAACCCTGAGCAAAGCTCATCCGTTCAGCTAGGCTAGCTGGCTAATGTTCTTCAGGGATCCACTTGCTTCCATCCCCTCTCCTCACTGCTGGACGTTATTCTTGGTGGTCAATTTCACTGTGTCTGTAATTAAACTAACACCAAATGGCTGGGCACACCTGTGAGGATTTTTTTCTTTTCTTTTCTCCTTGGTTTTTCAAGACAGGGCTTCTCTGTGGCTTTGGAGCCTGTCCTGGAACTAGCTCTTGTAGACCAGGCTGGTCTCAAACTCACAGAGATCAGCCTGCCTCTGCTTCCCAAGTGCTGGAACTAAAGGTGTGTGCCACCGATGCCCAGCTGGGATTTTTTTTTTCTTAATTAAATCATTTGAAGACACATTTCTAATCCAGATATATTTAAGGTGGGAAGATTCCCCTTTAATGTAGGCCACACCGTCTGCTGGCAGCCTATATGAAGGGCACGGAAGAAGGAAGCTTGCTCTCTTTGTCATCTTGCCCTTGCTCTCCCTGGCAAGTCTGTTCCTTCACTGGCGTTAGAACCCACTTCTCTGGGATTCTAGTGTCTACTGAAGACCAGCTGAGACATCTGGTCTCATGGACAGAACAATTAGTGGATCTTCCGTTAGATTAGTTAGATCACAGCCTGTAAGCCAGTCTAATAAATCTCTTTTATATATACACACATGCACATACATGTATATTCTCTCTATACAGAATGCACACATATATAGAATGTATATATATATGTGTGTGTGTATTATATATATGTGTATATATATATATACACACACACACACACACACACACATCTATTCTATATTCTGTTCTTCTAGAGAGTTCTGGCTAATACACTGGGGTTGCGGGTGTGACCTCCAGCTTTCTGCATGGACTCTGGAGATCTGAACTCAGGCCCTCATACTTGTGTAGCAGGCCAGCTCCTCAGTCCCCTATTCCTTTCTTTGTAAGCAAGTTACCTTAAAGAGGGTAACTCTACCTGTTAGAGGATATGATATCTATTCTTCTGCAAGATTCCCTTATTGTGTGTGGTGTCATGTTTTTATATCAGTATGGAGTGATATAGTCATTTTGTGCTTTTAGATACATTCTACAACTAAAGTCATTTATTTTACTAATCACTTTCTTCCAACATTGGTTATTTCAGGATCTTTAGTTCTTGTGTGCTTTGTCGTGGATTTATATTTTTGGGGCACACTTTCTTTTTTAGGCTCCCTTTGTCATTTCTCTTGTTAGATTGTAGATGCGCTACATCTCCAAGAATTCAGGTTCATCTAGTTGATATGTAATAGATGCAGCTATGTAGTCTGCTGGGCCCACTCTATAGGCTAAGGAGTTTGCAATGTGGGCTTGATGACACAAGTTCAATCCCCAGAACCCACATAAATGTGAAAGGGAAAACCTGACAGTAGAACATTGTCCTCTGACCTCTACATGTGTAGCATGGCAGACACCTGCTCCCATATGCATGCCATGCATGCGCGAACGCACACGCTCGCGCACACACACACATATACACACACTTTAAAAAGTAATCCTCACAAATTTATTCTATTCTTTAAGCTTTTAAAATTAATTCTTAAATTTTAATTAAACCAACACATGTATACTTTGAGTAAAAAGAAAATCAGAATGAAAATCATGTTCCCAGAGGACACGAAGACATTGGTAAATGTGTGCCCATGTTTTCTCCTAGGTTATACAGGTCTTACATTAAAACCATTAACCCACATCCATAACTTTTAGATGTAAGATAAGGGTCCAGTTTCATTATTTAGATATAAAGTTCATATTCTGCCACTGCCTCTGGATCATTTGTTCAGACTAGTGCTGCCTCCCCATTGTGCATCCTTGTCAAAGGTCAGCAGAACATGTATGTCTTTATTTTTTGTTAGTGTGTTTATTTCAAAATCATAACGTCCCAGTTATGATATACTTGATATACCAGTTGTGATATACTTGAAACAAGGACGTTTAATGCTTATAGCTTTGTTCTGTCTTAAGATTGCTTTGCCTATTGAAGGCCTGTCTTAGTCCATTTGGATTTTTATCCATAAAGATCAAAGACTGGATAGTTAATAAAGAGTAGAAATGTATTTTATCATTATTTTTGGATTGTGGCAATTCCAAGACAAAGGCCCTGACATCTGATGAGTATCTTCTTGATGTATAAAATCTGAGTTTGAATCACAAAGGAAGAGCCTTCATTGACTAATAATTCCTCCTCTCCCTCATCCTTCTTCATTGACAGGGTCTCATGTAGCCTAGGTTGGCCTTGAACTCACTATGTTTCTAAATATGGCCTGGAATACCTGGTCTTTCTGACTCCACCCCTCAAGTGCTAAGGTTATAGATGATCTCTCTCCTAACACTGTCAGGGTAACCACACCTGCTCTAAGCAGGACACCCTCAAAGAAAATGGATGTCTTTTAGATGGATTTTAGGATTTTCAAACATATTTCTGTAAAAAAAAAAAAAAGCCATCTATTTTTATAAGATTTTCATTACATCTGTAGATCACAGTGTATATAGCATGGTGATTCATGACAATAATAATTTACATACTTAGTGATATGATGTATGAAGGTTGTATAATACACCATGCCTAATGATGTATTAAAAAGTGTTGTAAAGTCTCACATACAATATGTAAGCTAATCTATGCTGTAATGATTGAGTCTTCCTTCTGACCACAACCAAAATTATTAACTTGTGTTATTTCAGAGTGGCATAAGCTTGAATGGTGGACTGTGACTTTGTTTTTGTTTTTCAAGACAGGGTTTGTCTGTGTTACAGCCCTGGCTGTTCTGAAACTCACTTTGTAGACCAGGCTGGCTTTGAACTCACAGAGATCCTCCTGCTTCTGTCTCTGGAGTGCTGGGATCAAAGGCGTACACTACCACTGAGAAATGTTTCTATGTCTATATTTTTATTTAACACAGAGATCATGTATGGTGTGCCATGATTGATTACACTGGAGCCAATATGCTAGTTCATGCTTAGGAAGTTTGTTCACAACAGAATAATCAAACATTTATTGCTCATCCTGCATGGTCTTTAGAAAGTTAATTATACGTTGTTCAGTGCTAATGAACACCAAAGGACTGAGTGTGGCATAACCACTAGACACAAACATCTGGACACAATGGTGAGTTGGGTCATTATCCCACATACTTCTCAAGGAGAAGGCAATGCTGTCCAAACAGTACATGACCACAAAGAAACTCAATAGCACCAGGACACTACGGATGGCTCTCTGCTCCGGAGATGCTCTGGGGGAAATGCTGGCACTGTGAAGGTACTGTGACTGCCTCTTATGCCTGCACAAGACAGCCACCACGTACACACTTGAAAGCACCATGAGCCCTACAAGAACAGCATCCCGGAAGACGGCCAGTATACAAGGTAAGTATCTGATGAAGTCGCTAAAAAGCCAGAGAGAACAGGATTTAGTGATCAGTATAAGAATGCCTGAAGTCACATTGGGGTTGGCAACAATGGAGTCCATGTTACCACTAATGGACATATAAAAGGTCCACAAGGAAAGAAAGCAGCACGAGTTGTGATGTAGGGATTTGTGTTTGAACTTGGACAAGCAGGAACTTCTGGGGCTGAGGATGACAGCCTGGAGGATGCTCAGGTGACATGTAGCACAAATGGAGATGCTCCTCATCAGCCTGTACAAGGAAATAACTGATCTACACGTGAAGTCATCCCAAAAACTCTGGGACCCCAAAATGTCTGTGGCCATGAAGGCTGTGGTCAACAGCATCACTATGTGGCTTAGAGCCAAGAGACCAGTTATCAAGTTGGCAGACTTGTGCCTGTGCTCCCGGAAGAGTGTCATCAGGAGGAAAAGCAGGAGGATGGTATTGGCCAAGATCCCAAAGGTAATCTCAGAAAAAAAGGCATTTCTTATGCCATTGTTATTATACAGTGGGTTGTTTCTGTTCATCTTATGGGGGAAAGAAACACATAGGACATATCTGAAAGTAAAGCAAGAGAAATCATTTATTACCTATTACTGTCTTCATCAGTCTCAACCAACACTATTGCCAAGTTGGAAATGTATGCATCAATCACAGTGCACCCTGTCCTGTCTCCTCATGTTCTTCAGAAACTATCCCTTTTCTTTTTTCTCCCATCACTTTCTAGTCACAGCTGGATTCTGTTTCCCAAGGCTAATACCCACAGTACATACATTTTCTTATACAATAAAAATTGCCACATAGAGCAAGTATTTCTTCATTAGCACCCCCCCCAGGGGCAAGAGCAATGTTTTAATAGATTTTAACCTTCCTCTTCCTCCTCCTTTCCCTTCTTTCTGAGACAGGGTTTCATGTAGCACAGGCTGGCTTTGAAGACACTATGTAGCTACAGGTGACTTTGAATTTCTAATCCTCCTGCCTCCCACCACCCAGTGCTAGGATTATAGGTATATATACCCAGTTTGTGTGGTGCCTGGGATCTAACCCAGGGCACTGTGCATGTGAGGCAAGCGCTCTACCATCTGAGATACACCCTCAGCCCCTGGACCTGCATCTTCTTGATTGTTAGTATATAGTAAGTTACATATTTTTGGTAGACTTAAACAAGGAAGTTGTGAAGAAATAGATCTTAGACTCTTTCAAGCAGTGTATTAGTGGATCAGATAAATACATAGGTACATTACTTCTGCATTGTCTTTCTTTTAGCTGATTCATCACCAGAATAATCTTGATACATTGACACAGGGAATGCTGGTACATATGAACTATGATTTCACAGTTTGAATGTACGTCTATGAGCTGCTATACTGTGATCTTATGCAGTCTATAACTCCAAGGTCCAGTCCTAAAATATGCACAATTGTAATCTAGGTAGTAGAGATCTCATATGAGAAAAAGATGAATAATACATACCAAGCATGAAAGTGTGTCTGGTATATAATGATGTCTATAAAAAAGAAATAACTGCTTTTTACTATTATGCAGCTCCTCACACATGTAACTTAGGATATTTAATACAGTTCTTTTAATGGTTGATCAACTCAGTCTCTGTTAAAAGATAGAAGATATGAAGTTATTGAAACCTTAGAATAGCCTTTGATAAAATTTTAGACTTTTTCTCTTTAACTTCTCAAAGAGGAGTACAGATCTCACATGCTTTGTAAACCATCATGCTAGGATGACTAGTTCATTTGAATGAAATTGTTACTAACTAGTAGAAATATAGGCCAATGTGTTTCTCTGCAGGTATGTGGAATCCATATGGCTGGTAGAATTAGAATTAAATTAAGGTGTAAGGATAAATTACTTCTTTACTTTTTAGACCATGTAGTTTTTTTAATAAAGAGTCCAGATTTTAAATTGTGTGTGTGTGTGTGTGTGTGTGTGTGTGTGTGTGTGTGTGAGTGAGTGAGTGCCTGTGAGTGCAGATGTCTGACGAGGCCAGAGGAAGGTCAGTACTGGAGATGGGGTTTGTGAACTCCTGATTGGGCATTAGGAATAGAATGTAGGTCCTCTGCAAGAGCAGTATGTGCTCTTACTGACGGGCCAGCTCTCCAAGGTTCTTATTTTTTTGTTAGAGAAAAGTTTTATTTATTTGGGAGGCGGGAAACCTGCAAAAGAATCATAGTCAGCCACCTACCCATAAGCCAGGGGTTTACAGGGCAGGAAGGGAGGGGTGGAGGAGGAGGAGGAGTTTCCTTTTGGGTCCAAGGTGGGCTCTTGCTAAGAGTGACCCAAGAATGATGAGTGTTAGTGAGCTAAAGGATGTTAGGTGGCTGATAAACACCTCTTGTGCCATCCATTATTGCGGGGTGGGGTCTGCAGCAGCTCCAAGGTTTTTTTAGTTTAGTTTTTAAATTTTTTTTCACTTTTTTATAATATTTTTTTATTTAAATTTGAAATAAGCTTGTTTCACACATCAATCCCAGTTCCCTCACCCTTCCCTCCTCCCCTGTGCTCCCCAACCCCCACCCCATCCCCTTTATGCTTTCCAGAGAGTAAGACCTTCCATGGGGGACCTTCAAAGTCTGTCACATCATTTGCAGCAGGGCCCCCATGTGTCTAGGCTGAGAGAGTATCCCTCTACGTGGGATGGGCTCCCAAAGTTCCATTTGTAACTAGGGATAAATAATGATCCATTATCAGAGGCCCCATAGATTTCCTAGACCTCCTAATTAACACTCATTCAGGGGGGTCTGGGTCAGTCCTATGCTGGTTTCCCAGCTGTCAGACTGGAGTCCCTGAGCTCTCCCTTGTTCAGATCAGCTGTTTCTGTGGGTTTCTCTAGCCTGGTCTTGACCCCTTTGCTCATCATTTCTCCCTCTCTGCAATTGGATTCTCAGTTTAGTTTTTTATTGAAAATAATTTTTGCATACAATATATTCTGAGTACAATTTCCCCTCCCACATCTCCACCCAGGTGGTCCCTACCTCCCTACCCACCCAACTCTACAACTTCTTTCTGTCTTTATTTAGAAAACAAATAGACAAATAATGATGATGATGATGATAAAAAGACAGAATAAAAGAAAAAGCAGAAGAAGCAACACACACATAAAACTAAAAACCCATAAAAATGGCAGACCAGTAAGAAAAAAAAATGCCCAAACAAAGCAATATGAGATAAATAAACAAATCTACAAAACTACCATTGAGTTTGTTTTGTGTTGGCCATTTACCACTGGACATAGGGCCCGCCCTTAAGTGTGGTTAGGGATGGGAGCTCATGTCTACTTCCCCCTCTCAGAGCCAGGACCCCATTTGGCTTACATCTGTGTAAGCCTGGAGGATGTCATAGTCTCTGAGTTCTTATGTGTGCCAACCCTGTTGTGAGTGGAAGGTGACAGCTTTCTATTAAGACATAATTTGGCACATTTAGAAGCACCCACCTATATGTGCACCTCTAAAGCATGAGAAGAGACAAAAGAAAATATAACCCTAATTATCCAAATTTTCTGAAGGACACACAACACCATTGTTATATGTGTGCGCTTAACATTTATATGTATTAAAAATAAGATACATCACTATTTTTTCTAGTACATTATTTAGTAGCAAGTAGGTTCTGGAGGACGTGAACCTTTAGGAACACAGGCTAAAAAGTATCCTGTTAATATCTTCTCTTTCACCATGCCTCCCGCCCTGTACTCACATCTGCCTCACTTAGCTTACTTTAGAAGATCAAGGCAGAACAGAAGCACTCTGGCATCTGCAGAATATTCTGGGAGATCCTCCTCAAACATGGCTTGCAGGAGCCATGGCTATAGAGACATCTGCCGCACCTTACGTACCAAGCATGAACATTGCCTTTGGGTGGCTGAAGAGGCGGCTCAGCAGTCAAACGCACTGGCTGCTTTTCCGGAGCACCGGTTTGATTCCTAGCATCTAGACAGCTGCTAGCACTCACTGTAACTTCAGTTACAGGAGATCCAACGCCCTCATAGCACAGACTCTGGAAACTGGGCACATCAGTTAAGTTACCCTGAGAATGAGGAAGGAAAGCCTACATAGACAATTAAGGAAAGAAAACATAAAGAAATACTAGAGAGAAATCTGAGCTGGTAGTGACATCAGCAATACCTTCAGAGGGAGAAAAACAGTTATGATTCTGTGTTTGCCATTATGGAATTGATGGGCAATCCTGTGACATGTGGCATCATCAAATGGTTCCCCAAATAGTAGTGAATGTTCAGGTCATTGTACTCAGACCAATAACCAGGGGAAGAAGTAGGGAGTGTAGGGAAGAGAAAATGCATCAGCAGATGCCAGTAAGACCAATGTTACACACATGGAAGAACACACTTTGGTTTGCCATTGTTCTACAGCTCAACTTCACCAACTTTGTCCTCATTACCATCTACAACGTCAAAATGGACCCAAGGTTCCAGGACACAACACTGGTCCTGCTTCATGTAGGTGAGTTTAAGCCGAGGCTAATCTGGGCAGCATCTTTTACCATGGGGCACAATTCCAGCTGGGAAACTACGAAGAACACGGGAAGAAAAGGCTGGCACCCCAGGGAAGAGAAGAGCATCACACCCCAGACGTCAGTGTTTGTGCGAGTGGCATTAAACAAGTTACAGGAATACGACAAACAAAAGCCTGGAGAATATTTGGGCTAACGCCTGGCAGCTATCCGTGGGAAACAATGAAAATTATGGATTGTTTTCATAAAACAGCAAGATTAGAAAGCAGAGCTCAGGACTCGCACCTGCAGCTAGACAGAAAGCTTAATAGAATCTCACTGCTTTCACAACCCTGTTGAGAAAAAGCCAGTAGAATAGGAAGTATTCCTTAAAGTAAAGAAACAGGACACCTCAGAGACCCTCTGTCTCAGATACCAAGCTGTCATTACTGGATCACACAAATAGTCCTGCAGGAGGGTGGCTCCCTGATCAGCTCCACAGTGAGACAAGAGTTAAGACAGCTTTCTTGCCAAAACAGATTTCACTTCCCTTTCTTACCATATTCCTGTCCCTTAGTAATGGCCAAATAAATATGTTTATGATAAATTTCTCCAGTGGTATAAATGAGGGGTAAAACCCAAATTTAAAAGAACAGGGTAGAGTTGGCTTCAACTTCCCCACAGTCTCCTCTAGACAAAATGAATTTTGGGGAATACCTCCTAGCAGAGAAATGGGCAGGAGTATTGCTTCAATGAGTCACACAGAGAGCTAGGATTGATGGTCACAAATATTCTATTTTCCAAGCTCTTGGAAATTACATTACCAGGGGTTTTGGAGCCAGGAAAAGGAAACAAACACAAGTATTTGTTTTAAAAATATATAATGGAAACGTGCATTCTCTGTACTCTTGTGCGACACTTCCTAACTGATAAGACACACATTTATGAACTAATACCCTTAATTTGTATTTCATGAATGTGAAGTTTGGACAGTTTCCCCAAGGACATACTGGTAGATATTTTTCAGGATTTATGAGGCTATGTTGAAGGAGGCAATGTTTTCATTACAAATTTCACTTCCATAAATTTACAGTGTGTAATATTATTATTTAAAAAAATTCAACTTAGAACTCACACATGCCAATCATCTAATCATAACTTTATTTTATTTATGCAGATCAAAGATGTAAAATAGAAAGTGTTTAATCAGCCTGAGTTAAAACTTACCTCCTCTCCAATGCTGTACAGGATAAGCAATGTGTAAAGTCAATAGAAAATAACCAATGGTACTTGAGTACTGATGTAGTTATACTATTTGAAAGATAAATGGATTCTTAGAATTGCTTCTTAGGGTACAAAGTTATTTTTCTAAGTCTCAACTAAAAAACTCTATATCCTAAAAAGAAATCTCCCTCATTTAGCATCTTGGCTGAGAAGGATGGTGAGAAGTAGGTGTGTAATCAGAGGCTACCAACACCTCACCTGGAAATCCAGTTCCTTCCAATGCCTGCTTAGGACTGATCTAGTCACCAGTGGATTCTATGGTTATGGAATAAGGAAGCACCTACCCAGATGGGTATGGAGAGATTTAGTGCTTCCAAGAACTAGCATGTAAGTAAATAGTGTCTCTAGCTGATTTCTCTGCAGGTCGGTAATTTTAATGTCTCTTATAAGATGACAAGATCTCACCAGGGAGCAAAGAACAGTGGTGTCCCCAATGGAATATTTCAACTCTTAATTTTACTTTCGTGTCTCCTGCATAATAATAATCTGGGGAGTGCTGTGCACAAAACTTTTTTCTTGAGTACTGGGGATACTGGGTGAGGAATGAGAAGTGTCACAGTCTTGCAGATGGCACCAATGTCCTTCGTTTTTATGTTCAAGTAAGCCGTTTTGTACTCCATAGTCCCTCTGTGGTCAGAGATGTGTGTTTGGTCTCATGAGTTCTCAGAGGTCCCGAGGTCCTCTGCCCATCAAGAGGGACACTTTCTCAAGCTCAATTCTGACACGGTTTCCAGATAGGATTGTTCTTATTGTGTTTCCCAGACACCTAGTTTCATGTTTCAAAGTGTGATGAGTTTAAAAGTAGACTTAATTCCAGCACTCAGGAGGCAGAGGCAGGCAGATCTCTTGAGTTTGAGGCCATCCTGGTCTACAAAGTGAGTTCCAGAAGAGACAGGGCTACACAGAGAAGCCCTGTCTTGAAAAAAGTCAAAGGCAAAATTAAAAACAGACAAAAGAGTGAAATTTAAAAGAAATAACAATTAAAAAGTAGAGAAGTAGAGACAGAGCCGGGAGTTGGGGTTGGGGCATTCGCAGGCAGAATGAGCACAGTGAATGCTGAAGAGTAGCCTGAGCAGGGCACTGTCCCAGGAAGGGTCTGAATGGTCAACCCCCACCTCCACTCACGGATTGGGCAGAAGGCTTATACTTCCCCTGGGAAAAATCCAGAATTATGTTTCGTCCTACAACATAGTCTGTACAAAACTGTCATAAAACGGAACCTTTTAGCCTGTAGTGATGTGCTGGGTGTAGAATTAGGAGACATCCCATTAAAGCAATTATTATGAATTTCATAGAGGCTGCAACAGATAAGGGGGATGAATGGCCAAGTATTTCCTCAGAGAAATGGAAACTTAAAAGAAGCCAATAGAAATACACAACAACAATAAGAATAATATCATTGGGGCTGGAGAGATGGCTCAGCGGCTAAGAGCACTGCCTGCTCTTCCAGAGGTCTTGCGTTCAATTCCCAGCAATCACAACCATTATAATAGGATCTAATGCCCTCTTCTGGTGTGCAGGTGTACTTGCATAGCACTCACATGAAACATAAATAAATAGAATTAAAACAAGAATAATATCCATAGCCAATACTTTTATGTTGATGAACCTGGAGATTGAAAAAGGTGGAAGAAAGCCATAACCAGCTTCCTGACAGTTAAGGAAACCTACATTTAAGAAGAAAGGAAGGAATGAAGCTTTTTCCTTGTAAAAGAAACCGTTAAAATAGTAACAAGCCAGATGTGGTAGTGAATACCTTTAATCCCAGCTCTTGGAAGGTGAAGGCAGGCAGGTCTCTGTGAGTTTGAAGCCAGCATGGTCTACAGAGAGTCTCAGGACAGACAGGGCTGTATAGAACTAGTTTCTTGGAGTAATACGGAAGATTTCAGTTGAGCCACCAGAACTTTTATAAAATTAATCTATTGTCTACTTCAGAAGTTTTAGAACCACTATGGAAGTGAACGTCTGGGCACATCTGTGTGAAGTTTGTAAATTAGGTTAATTGCAATGGGAAGACCCTCCCTAAATGTGGGTCATACCATTTCATGGGTTGTAGTCCTGGACAAACTAATTAACATAATACATACATCTCTCTCTCTCTCTGCTCCTCCCCCTCTGCTCCTCCCCCTCCCTCTCTTTTCTTTCCTGAGATAGAGTTTCTCTGTGTAGCCCTGGCTGTAGGTTTATCTGTGTAGACCAGGCTTGCCTCCAATGCAAGGATTCCCACCAGTCTCTGCCTCCTGAGTGTTGGGATTAAAGGTGTACATCACCACAACTCAGTTCTCTCTCTCTGCTTCTTGATTGCAGATGCAATGGGACCAGCAACCCCAAGCTCTTACTACGGTGACTTCCTCACCATGGACTGTGCCCTCAAACTGTGAGCCTCAGTAAACCCATTTTCTCTTATTTGCTTTTGTTAGGTTATCTCATCTCACCAGCCAGAAATGTAACTAAGCTCATTTCTTTTAATAGTTTGAATTCTTTATACATGCTAGATAATAATTCTGTGTTGATGAATAGCTGGAATCTTTCTTCTTTTCTTTCATAATCAGCCTAACAATAGCTGTATAAATAAACTCTTACTACTTTCAAAATCCTATAAGTTTTGGTTATTTCAATTTATCTATTAATTGATTTTCTTCTATTTCACTGATTTTTCTTTTTGGTTTTTGAAACAGTGTCTCTCTACACAGTCCTGGCTGTCCTAAAACTCACTATGTAGACCAGGCTGTCCTCAAACTCATAGAGATCTATCTACCTCTACCTCCTGAGTTCTGGGATCAAAAGTGCATGCCCCTATAACTGACTATTTCATTGATTTCTATTTTTAACTTTGTTATTGTATTTTCCAATCTATAGACATTTTTGCCTTTTCATATGTTTATTTCATAAATGTTTTGCTTTTGTCTAGTTTTAATTTTAGGGTATTTCTGTTTGTAGAATCCTACAAACAGAATGACTTACACCCTTTCCTCTGTTCTATTTAAGTAATTTCTCCTTATGTTTGATTAGCATTTCCTTCTAGTCCTGGATATTTATGTTCACAGTGTTAATTTTTTAAATTAAATTTGTTTAATAGGTATAGGCTCAGTCAAATTAATTGTTCTTGTGGACTTTTGCTATTTGTGTTTTTCAGGGAATTTCAATGATCAGATTGTGTGCTTAGATATACTTGCAAAGTTCCTTTAAAAATTAATGAGAAAAAATTAATATCCATGGTTGTAGTGAGATAGTCCTTCTGTGGCACTGACCACGCCCATTGGGGGGGTGGAGCCATGCGGAAGTGACCTGTGGAAGGAAATGGGAGGGAGAGCCGGAAAAAGCTCTCTTGCTGGCGTGACTCGGACAGGAGAGGATCGGGCAAAATTTCCTGGTGTTCATCTGTCTAGGTTGTAAGTTATTTCTCCTTGAATAAACATCTATTCGGCCTATTTGTTTATCCTGATCCTTATTTAACCACGATACATGGTGACTGTAGTAATTATCCTTTTTTCATTTCTGTCTAAAGGTTTGTTTCAATGAATTAGCTTTTAGATTTGCTGATTTTCTGTAGTAATTTTGTTTTTAATTTCATTGATTTCTGTTTTAATTTTTTATTTTATGTTTCTATCTGATGTTGGCTTTAATTACTCTTCTTTGGATTCTAAAGTAGAAGGAAGCTCAGGTTACTGACTTTTGTACATTTTATTTATGTGACTTATTTTTTGTGGATTTCTCTAATGATTTTGCTGCATTCCAAAATTCTGCTAATTTATAATTTTTTTCTTTGGGTTTGCAAATATTTTTAATTTTCCTTGAATAATTTTCTTTGGTAAATGAATTATTTAGAAACGTATTTAATTTCTATGTATTTGGAAATTTTTCAGATATTTTTGTTACTGATTTTACTTTCATTCAAAGTGGCTCTAAAATGTGGTCTGTCTTGGTGAACATTCCAGGTGATCTTTAAGAATGACAATTAGACCCATTTGGTTGAGGGTATTTCTTAGTTCAAATATATCCATACTGAGTACCTGTCTGCTGGGTAGTAATTTTAGTGGGTTTGTGTGGTAGTTTGAATGTAATTGGCCCCCATAATCTCATAGGCAGTAGCACTATTAGGAGGTGTGGCTTTGCTGGAGTGGGTGTGGCCTTGTTGGAGGAAGTGTGTTACTGTTGGGGCAGGCTTTGAGGTTTCCTATGCTTAGGATATCTCCCAATGTCTCAGTCAACTTCCTGTTGTCTATAAGATGTAGGACTCTCAGCTCCAGCACCACATCTGCCTGCACACAGCCATGAACTTCTGAAACTGTAAGCAAGCCACCCCAATTAATTGTTCTCTTTAAGAGTTGCCTTGGTCATAGGGTCTCTTCACAGCAATAGGAACCCAAATTAAGACAGTGTGTCACACTCCTCAGTTGTTCCTTAATTTTTGTGGGTTGTACATCAGGATCCTCACCAAATGTTCACTTTTAGTTTGGGCAGGGCAGTGGAAAATCCATGATGAAGTATGCTCAAGGGAAAAGTAACAATTTTGAAATATACCTAGAGAATTCTCTATAAAGTCTCCCCTTCATCATAAGCCATATTAACTAAGCATAATTGTGTTGGGGGAAAGTGACAGTTAATTAAAACTAGCCTCTATAGTTTACTTTTTTTGTCTTATTAAAGAACAAAAGAGTATTTCCTAAACATGTGTGAAGGTGGATACCTAGGGAGTTGGGTCCAGTAAAATCAGGGATTTCATCATACAAATTTGAGGGGGCTTCTCTCTCCTAACGCCTTACAACTACCACAGCAGAGTTCTAGTTTAATTTGTGCATTATAACCGAAGGAGCTGTGAGCTACAGTCTCCACGGAAGAAATCCTTCAGGAAACTTTAAGATAACCAGGCAGGAAACTGAAGCCTGTGGCGCTCACAGCTACAGGAAATGTTAATAAGCACTGGTGACGTTACCATCAACCATTTTCTAAGGCATAACCAGCCCCTTATTACCTGACATGTCATACCAGCTTTTAATGAAAGTTTACAAGGCAGACTTCCGAAGCAGGATGGCAATTATAAGCTGCCTCTGTGTATGTAGCGAACAAGAGGAGTCAGGAGGATAACAAAGGATAGACTCTATTCCAAAGAGAAAGATGCGGGGAGCACAAGAACCCTAAGTAGGTAATGAGCTTGAATCTGGAGGTAAGCAGAACAGGCAGTAACAAAGGAGGGGACAGCACGTGGGTCCCCATCAGAGGAAGGGAAACACAAAGCTCATCCTGAAGGTCAGACAGGTGACCCTAGGGAAAAGAGACTGGCAGTCTCATAGGACTAGCTCATTGTTCTCACAAGGTTTAGACACCACTAGGGACTTGATGAATTAGTAACTGTAAGGATTCAGGCATTGCGTTGGCCTGCCCCTGTCACCTGCAGAATACACTCAGGCAGTACTCTGGTCAGCCCAGAGTTCCATGAGTACTAGTCTGCTGGCAGTTGTAAAGGACCCCTTTAAAAGTCAGACCCCTGCCCACTTACGCTCTTTTTTGCTCTCTCTTTTTTATGCTCTTTTGCCTTCCAGCTCTCCTCTCTCTCTCTCTCTCTCTCTCTCTCTCTCTCTCTCTCTCTCTCTCTCTCTCCCTTTCTCCCTCCTTGCCTCTCTCTCTCCTCTTCTCTCTCTCCTCTTCTGTTCTGGTGTCTCTATGTCTTTTCCCTTCCCCTTCACTCCCTTTCTAAATAAACTCATTTAAGCTCTGTCTGCCCCGCGTGTTATTCTCTCTGCCTAGGTCACCCTCACCTGCTATGGAACCTGCTATGCTCTCCCACGTGGTTCCTTACCTTGGGACCCCACTCACTCTGGACACCCCCTCTTCTCCAGTTTTATTCCTACAATTGTAACAAGAGAACAACATTTTGGTTCAGGCATTATGGTAACTCCTCTTGATGATGAGTCAACATTTCAGAGGTCTATTTTGTCACTCCCTGTGTCCCAGAAGGCTGAGTCTTGACGCCAGTCTGCTAAAAAGTGAGCTATCTTAGGGACTGCAGAAACAGGGAAAAATGAGAAATGGATCCTGAAAAGATATGCCATGGCCTAGGTGGGGAACAGAGGGAGTGTATGTGACAGGAGACCGAGGTAGTCCTCTGTCCATTGGTAGTTGATGCTTGCACAATGCTCAGTAGCCTCAGCCTTTTGGTGAGGAACAGAGCTCAACACCTGGACATAACTGCAGAAGCTCACAGCTGAAGGTCAGAAGTTGAAGTTCAGAATTCTGGAGCAACCTGTCTGCTCTACAGCTCACAGCCAGCTGGACTAGGAACACAGCTCGACCAGAGATCTTCACTTACACAATGCCCTCCTTCCCATGGGGTGTTTAAGGCTGAGCAGGCTTTGAAAGCATGGAGGAAGGTTCTCTAGCACACATCTCAGATCTTTTTGCTCCCATGATCCTTCAGTATTCAGGAAGCACCGATTGCCAATTAATCACCCCACTGTGTATGGACTGGAGAGTTTCTGGAGCATGGGAAAATCTGCCAGGCTCACAGGCTGCAAAGGTCAGTATGGCCAGCAGAGGCTCTTGGTGTGCAAAGAACAAACCTTACCGAGTCAAAGACAGCTCAACTAGACATGAGCTATTTGACTGGTCCAACTCAGCACCAGTTTCAATGACAGAAAAGACAAGAGACCCTGACTTCAGCTGACCCTCACTAACCTGTTAGGGGGTCCAGGAGGAAGCCCTTCCAGTCTTTTTGTTTTCAAAAAGTTTCTTTCAATTGTATTTTAATATTTGGTTTGATTTGTTGTTATCGTAGTTCCAATGGGATTTTTTATTTTTTTTAATTCTCCGAGAGATTGAGCCCTCAAGAGGATTGAGGTAGCTGAGCTACTTTGGATGGCTTGGAAATTAAAGCAGTAAATGAGGGGATAAATGACTTAGCTGGGAGTGACATAATGCTGTTTGTAATTACTATCAGTAATTATTGGTAATTCATATTCCATCCTTAATAGCCATAGTGTTTTTTGTGCCAAATATGAAAGGTGGTTTGATAAGGTACCAGCCTTAGAAAGACTTATCAATGAAATTAAGAAAAAGATACCCAAACAGAAACAGACTTTAGACAAGAACTTACCATGCCACCATGTAATGAAACAGAAAAGGGTGGCCCAAGGTTGTTAGAAAACCAACCTTAGTTTGTTCAGTTACTATAAAAGAACTACTAGCAGACTATAGACACCCTCTCGGTTTTCAGGAAGTTACACAAGATCCTATAGAAATAATAGAAATGTTACATTTGAGGAGACTTAAGGGAGTGGTTGTTTCGTATGGTATGCATTTCACCCTATGTGAAGCAGATGTTAAATTCATGGGCAACTAGGGACAGAATTACCCCCCCCCCCAAGACTGGAAAGATTCAGTTACAGCAATATCAGAAGTTGGTCCTCAGTTACAATAGAGAATGTGGTGGAAAGAGGAAGCTAGAGGTATCATCATTTCCCAAGATCAGTTGCTAGGTGAAGGTCAATATGCTGAGTTACAAAGGCAGCTTGAATTTAATGGTGACACCTTGGTGCTATGTCATTTAGCAGCTTTAAATGCTTGGGACGAGGTTGAAAAAAATCAGGAAAGAGGTCTGAGTCATTTATTAAAATTATACAAAGCCCCAAAGAAGCCTTCACTGAATTTTTTGCAAAGATTGACTTCAGCTGTAAATAGAATAGTATCATATCCAGACAAATATTAATTGAATATTTGACTTTTGTAAATACTAACTTGGAATGCACAAGGGTGATTAGGTCTTTAAAGGTAAGATTGGCACCAATGGATGAATGAGTTCAAAATACAGCTGGTATCAGATCTCATGCTTATGATGGTACTTTGATATAAGTGAGTTCTAAAACTTTTAAGAAAGATAAAAATGTCAGATGTTTTAATTGGGGTAAACAAGGTCATTTAAAAAGGCATTGTAGGCAATGTGTTCCTGATTCTAGAAACAATGTCTTTTCTCAGATAATTCAAACAGAAAGCCCCTTTTCGAGTATGCTAAAGGTGTGGCAAAGGCTGGCATTGGACTAATGAACATAGATCAACAAAGGACAGTCATGGCAACATTTTGCCACTGGGAAATGTCCCAAATGTCTTCCTGAAGGCCCCACTATCAAACTGGTTCAATCATTCCCTGTTAGCATTGGAGAAATTCATCCACATAGCAAGTAAAAGACTTAATGCCTATTGTTAAGAACAACACTGGACAGAACAGCTTCAAAAACTTCAGCAAAGACCAAAAAAAAAAAAAAAAAAAAGTATTTTGGCAAATTACTATAAATGGTCAGAGACCAAAGCTAAGAATACAAATAAATGGCATTGAAATTGAAGGATTGTTAGACACATGGCCTCTTCAGGAGGTAAATGTTCAGCTTCTAGGGATTATAACTTTCTTTCAGGTAAAACAAAGTGCAAGATAGGTCAAGTCTATAGGGCAAGAAGGACAGAGAGGAAATTAAAGCCCTATGTGGCTAATATGGCCATGAATTTATGGGGATGTGATTTGTTTCAGCAATGAAAAACACAGATTAACATTCCTCAACTTTCAGAAACAAATAATAAAATACAGAATGCTTCTGAGAAAAATATTACAATGTATTATCATGAACTGTTCAGGTTATACATAAGTAGGGCACAACAGCTGTTTGTCTTTCAAAGGTGCCAACCACCCTACCTTTAAAGTGGTTAACAGACAAACCTGTGTGGGTGGAACAATGGCCTTTGACATTAGAAAAGTTATAGGAGCAGCTAAATGCTCAGTATATTGAAGAATTTACCAGTCCTTGGAATTCTCCTGTATTTGTTATTAAAAAGAAATCTGAGAAATGGAGAATGTTAACACATCTGAGAGCTATAAATAAGGTGATTCAGCCAATGGGCTCTTTACAGCCTGGAATTCTCATGACATTTATTATCTAAGGGGTAGTATATTATAGTAATTGATTTAAAAGACTGCTTTTTTCTATAACTTTCCAAGAACAAGATAGAGAAAAATTTGCCTTCACAGTGCCTACTTATAATAATTTTCAACCTGTTCAAAGGTCTTTCCATAAGGATTGTTAAACACTCTTACCTTATGTCAATATTTTGTACAAGTCATTAGAAATAATTTGCAGGGATGGAAAAATGGCTCAGCAGTTAAGAGCACTGGCTGCTCATCCAGAGGTCCTGAATTGAATTCCCAGCAACTACATGGTGGCTCACAACCATCTGTAATGATTTGGTGTCATCTTCTGGCCTGCAGGCATACATGAAGGCAGAACACTATACAAAATAAAAAATTTTTAAAGAAATAATTTGTAAATAGTTTCATCAATTTGTAATTTACCATTATATGGATGATTCAGATGCAGGTACCTTAGAACATAGTCTTTAATGAAGTAACGAGAATTTTGCCTTGTTTGGAATTATGAATTGCTCCTGAAAAAAAATACAAAGAGGAGATTCTATTAATTATCTGGGGTGTACGATAGGTTTACAAAAAAAAAAAAAAAAAAAAAAAAAAAAGAATTAAATCTCAGAAAGTACAGATCAGGAGATATCAATTACAAACTCCAATTTTCAAAAATTTCTGGGAGATATCATCTGGCTACAACCCACAATTGTATTAACTATTCAAGAGTTAAGTAATCTATTTCAAATCTTACAGGGTGATAAGGGGACTTAAATGGTTCAAGAAAAAATCAGCTGAGGCTGAGAGAGAATTGGCTTTGGTAGAAAAGAAAGTACAAGATGCACATCACTTGGATCCAGAGCTTGATTGTACTTTAGTTATTTTACCTTCTACTCATTCTCCCACGGGAATTCTTATTCACAGAGAAGGAAATATGTTAGAATGGATATTTTTAGCACACAAACAGAGACAACAAAGCAAAAAAAAAAAAAAAAAAAACAAAAAACCTAAAGACCGATGTAGAAAAGGTTTCTGAATTGATTCTGAAAGGAACAATGAGACTTTGTGAATTAACAGGAATAGCTCCAGCAAAAATTGTAGGTCTCTGCTAATACTGAAATTTCCTAATTAAGGGCAGTAAACATTGGTGAAGAGCTTTCAGTAAATTTTTTTGGGAGAGATTAACAACAATTTTCCCAAAGTATGAGACTTCAGTTTATAAAAAGAACTAATTGGTTTCTCCCTCATATAATAAAGGGAACACCAATTTCTGGGGTCCCTACAAATAAACCAGAATAGTCTTGTCATAAATAAGGAAAAAGTAAGTGAAATGGCTCAAAGACCTTATGATTCTGTTCAAAATCAGAGTTAAATGCTATTCTCGTGGTATTATTAGATTTTCCAGAACCTCTTAATATAGTCACTGACGCCCAATATGCAAAAAGAGTTGTTTTACATATTGAAACCACTGAACTTATTATGGACGGTTCAGATTTAACTTCGCTATTCAACTATAACAATTAATCAGAAATAGAAGGCATATCAGGTCCTATGTGGGTCTACTAGGCCCTCTAGGATAAGGTAATGATTAAATTCATCAGCTATTAATAGTAAATGTGCTAGAAGCCTCAGAATTTCATTAGAGACACTATGTTAATAGGAAAAGTTTTAAGAAAGATTTTTTTCTATCACTTGGCAACAAGCCAAGGAAATTATATGGAAATATCCTACTTATTTTTTTGTGTAACCACATTCCATTACTTACAGGAAGTAACCCAAAAGATACCCAAAGAAATGAAATTTGGCAAGTGGATGTATTTCATTTTACAGAGTTTGGAAAATTAAAGTATGTGCACCATAGCATAGATATACATTCAGGATTTTAATGGGCAATTGCTTTAAATTCTGAGAAGGTTGGTTCTGTAATTACATAGTTATTAGAAGTTATGACTATAGGGATACATGTACAAATTAAGATTGACAATGCTTCAGCATATGTCTAGTAAATTAAGTAGTTTTTTTTACATTAATTACAACATAAAGCATATTACAGATATACCACTTAATTCTACAGGACAGGAAGTTGTAGACAGATCTAATCATACTTTAAAAGATATGCTTAATGAACAGAAAGAGGTAATAAAGACCCCCAGTGATAGATTGCACAGTACTCTATTAGCTTTAAATTTTTAAAATGCTAGTAAGAAAGGAGTGGAGAAACATTGAATAGTAGAAAAAAACTGCTGAATTATATCATCGTGTATATTTTAAAGATGTGTTGACCTCATAATGGAAACCGGGATATATGTTAGGTTGGTCAAGAAGTTTTGCCTTTGTTTTCACAGAAGTAAAGCTATGGATACTGATTAGATTAGAATAAGACAGACCTCTTGAGGAGAGGTGGTAGTTTATCAGACAGCTTGGTCAGTCAATCAAAACTAACTTATAATACTAACAGATTTCTTTCATTTGACCAGGCATGAAACAATAAAAATAAAAAATAATAATATTCTCAAATGATAATATAGCAAAGCCATACTTGACTTACTGGCATGAAAGAAAAGATTTTTTTTTAAACCATATGCCTTAATTCCATGTTAGATGTTTAAAAATGAAATAATGGACAAATTGGCATCATGTTTAATTAAGACCAGAACAGTGAAATTTGCCAGGGAAAAATTCAGAATAAGTCCACAAGAATGAAACAGTTTGAGGAGTAGTGGTATTAGTTCTTCCTTGAATGTCTGGTAGAATTCTGCACTGAATCCATCTGGCCCTGGACTTTTTTTGGTTGGAAGGCTTTCGATGACTGCTTCTATTTCATTGTGGGTTATAGGTCTATTTAAGTTGTTTGTTCTTGATTTAATTTTGGTAAGTGATAGATATCCAGAAATTTGTCCATTTCCTTTGAATTTTCCATTTTTGTGGAATACAGATTTTCAAAGCATTACCTGAAAATTGTCTGGATTTCCTCTGTGTCCGTTGTTATGTTCCCTTTTTCGTTTCTGATTTTGTTAATTTGCATGTTCTCTCTCTGTTTTTTCGTTAATTTGGATAAAGGTTTGTCTATTTTGTTGATTTTCTCAAAAAACCAACTCTTAGTTGCATTGATTTTTTGTATTGTTTTCCTGGTTTCTATTTTGTTGATTTCAGTCCTCAAGTTGATTATTTCCTGGCGTCTACTCCTACGGGATGAGTTTGCTTCTCTCTGTTCTAAGGCTTTCAGTTGCGCTGTTAATTCTCTTATGTGACTATCCTCTGTTTTCTTCATATGGACACTTAGTGCAATGAACTTCCCTTGTAGCACTGCTTTCAAGGTGTCCCATAAGTTCGGGTATGTTGTGTCCGCATTCTCGTTGAATATTAGAAAGTCCTTAATTTCTTTTTTTATTTCTTCTTTAAACCAGGTGTGGTGCAATTGCACATTGTTCAGTTTCCATGAGTTTGCAGGTTTTCTGCTATTTGTGTTGTTGTTAAATTCCAATTTTAAAGCATGGTGGTCTGATAAGATACAGGGGACTATTCCTATTCTCTTGTATCTGTTGAGGTTTGTTATGCCACCTAGATTGTGGTCGATTTTAGAGAAGGTTCCATGTGGAGCAGAGAAGAAGGTATATTCTTTTGTGTTTGGATGGAATGTTCTATAGATGTCTGTTAACCCCAGTTAAGACATAACTTCTGTTAGTTCTTTTGTTTCTTTGTTGAGTTTCTGATTTGTGGTCCTGTCTAGTGTTGAAAGTGGTGTATTGAAGTCTCCCACTATAAGTGTGTGAGGTTTTATATGAGCTTTGAGTTTTAGTAGTGTTTCTTTTACAAATGTGGGTGCCTTTGTATTAGGGGCATAGATGTTCAGAACTGAGACTTTGTGTTGGTGGATTTCTCCTGCGATGAATATGAAATGACCGTCTTCATCTCTTTTGATTAATTTTGGTTTGAGTCTAACTTGTTAGATATTAGGATAGCTACTCCTGCTTGCTTCTTATTTCCATTTGATTGGAAAATCTTTTCACAACCCTTTACCCTGAGGTAATGTCTATCTTTGAAGCTTAGATGTGTTTCTTGTATGCAGCAGAAGGATGGATTCTATCTTCATATCCATTCTGTTATCCTGTGTCTTTTTATAGGTGAGTTAAGACCATTAATGCTTAGGGTGAGTAAGGACCATTGATTGTTGATGCTTGTTTGATTTAGGTTTATTGTTGGCAGTGGTATTGTGAATATATAAGTTCTGCTTTACCCTTGGTTTCTGGTGTAGTTGGATTATCTGTTGCCTACATTTTTGTGGGCGTAGTTACCTTCCTTGGGTTGGAGTTTTCCTTCCAATACTTTTTGTAGGGCTGGATTTGTAGATACGTATTGGGAAAATCTGGTTTTGTCATTAAATATCTTGTTTTCTCCATCTATAGTGATTGAGAGTTTTGTTGGATATAGTAGCCTGTTTTCTTAATACTTGTAGAACATCTATCCAGGACCTTCTGGCCTTGAGGGTTTCCATGGAGAAGTCAGGTATAATTTTGATAGGTCTGCCTTTATATGTTACCTGTCCTTTTTCCTTCGCTGCTCTTAATATTCTTTCTTTATTCTGTATGCTAGGTGTTTTGATTATTATATGTCGAAGGGTCTTTTTTCTTTGGTCCAGCCTATTTGGGGTTCGGTATGCTTCTTGTACTTTCATGGGCATGTCCTTCTTCAGATTTGGAAAGTTTTCCTCGATGATTTTGTTGAATATGTTTTCGGCACCTTTGAGCTGGGCTTCCTCACCTTCCTCTATGCCTATTATTCTTAGGTTTGGCCTTTTCATGGTGTCCCACATTTCCTGGATGTTTTGTGTTAAGGATTTGTTGGATTTATGATTTTCTTTGGTCGATGAATCTATTTCTTCTAGTTTATCTTCTGCGCCTGAGATTCTCTCTTCCATCTCTTGAATTCTGTTGGTTATGCGTGTGTCTGTAGTTCCCGATTTTTTTGCCCAGTTTTTCTATTTCCAGCATTCCTTCAGTTTGTGTTGCCTTTATTTTCTCTATTTCAGTTTTCAAGTCTTGAACTGTTTCCTTCACCTGCTTAATTGTTTTTTTCTTGGCTTTCTGTACTTTCCTTAAGGAATTTGTTCATTTCTTCCACTTTTTTGTTTGTTTTTTCCTCCATTTCTTTAAGGGATTTTCTCACATCTTCTTTGAGTGCCTCTATCATTTTTATGATGGTAATTTTTGAGTCCTGCTTCCTCTGCTTTGTTGTTGTGTTCCGTTCTAGTTGGTGTAGATTCCCTAGATTCTGGTGGTGTCATGCTTGTCTTTCTGTTGTTAGGTGTTCTCTTGTATTGCCGTCTTCCCATAGCTTCTTCCAGTAGGTGTTGGTGGGGTCTCCCCCTCTCTCTGTGGTACTTCCCCGGTGGGCTTATGTGGGTCAGAGATTCAATATCTGTAGCTCTGGGTGGTCCAAGCTCTAGAGGAGGTCTCTCCGCAGACAGGGACCCAGGGATGGGGTGAGGGCTGAGGATACAGTAGAAGATGCCACTAGCCAATGGCTCTAGCCAATGGCTGGCAGAAGAGGACAAAGGCTGAGCTGAAACTTGGGAAGGTTTTGCAGGATAGTCGGATCTCACTGGAAACTGGAACTCTCCAGCTGAGGCCTCTTTCTTTAGCAGAGGCCCTACTTTGGGGGTCAAGGATCTTGCCCGAAGGAACTCAGAGTGGACCCGCAGAGATAGGCAGATCTCTGGGAGGGGCCCGGGACTCCAGCAGAGGACTGGAGGCGGGGTCAGAGACCAAGCAGGTGGAAATTACGGGTGGTCCCGCGTGGATAGGCAGGTCTCCTTTGTTCAGAGTTGCTCCGAGAAGTCTCCGAAGTAGGGTGGACTGTTGGCTCCACCCTCTGTCCCAGTGCTCAACCAGAGTGGCGGGACAGTGGGCAGGGTAGGGCACAGGGTAGGAGGGGGCAGGCTCGCAGTGGGGATGGGTGGGGGTATATCGGAGCTCCAAGGGTGCTCTCGATGGGGACAGGACACAGGAGCAGCAGGATCAGGGGCCAACTCAGGGAGTTCGGGGGGGGGGGTTGTAGGGGAGAGGCAGCCCCGATTGGGCCCAGACTCACCTCTGGCCAATAGCTGGCGGAAGAGGACAAAGGTTGAGCTGAAACTTGGGAAGGTTTTGCAGGATAGTAGGATCTCACTGGAAACTGGGACTCTCCAGCTGAGGCCTCTTTAGCAGAGGCCCTGCTTTGGGGGGTCAAGGATCTTGCCGGCGGGAACTCAGAGTAGACCCGCAGAGATAGATCGGTTCTCTCCTTTTCTAATCCCACACATGCCCGTTAAAAGAAAATCCAAAATACGTCTCATATCAGAAGAGCCACCTGGCATAGGACAGAAGAAAACAAAAATAAGGGACCCTTCTATTGCCTCTAATCTCATAATCCTTTGGTTCTCATTTGCCTTTTTTTTTTAAGATTTATTTATGTATTATGAATACTGTTCTGTCTGCATGTATGCCTGCATGCCAGAAGAGGGAACCGGATCTCATTACAGATGGTTGTGAGCCATCATGTGGTTGCTGAGAATTGAACTCAGGTCCTCTGGAAGAGCAACCAGTGCTCTTAACCTCTGAGCCATCTCTCCAGCCCCACCATTTGACTCTTTACATACATTTCTTATATATAATATAAATATTATCTCAAAATCTGTATTTTGAGGTTATTATGTATATATAACCTTTTTGTCATGATATTAGTGGTCATACAGAGTACTAAATTCTAGAAATAAGCTTCATCCAGCTTCCTGGTTTGAGTCTGAAGCAGGTATGTAAGAACTGAGTTTGTGTACCCTGGATGTACTTAATAGATTGTAATACTCTATTCTTTCAGAGATCTGCTGAATATGGCATTTAAAATGTCTAAATTTTCTGCAGTGAACCATAACTATTCCTAGCAGTGACCTTTGAGGTCTCCAAGATGATGGGGCCTTGCAACAACAAATGTGTCTTAATTGTAACTGTAACACAACTAAGCTGACAAACACCACCCAAAGATCATCTTCAGATTAGAAACTGCTCAGAACTTCAAAGTGGCCAGCTAAGATGGTCCAGCCTCACAGACTACTCCAGCCAGGACTTCTGTTAAGCCCTGCACATTTCCATCACACAGAGACTGGACAACAAATGATAATCCTAGCTCTCCAAGAACTTAACCATTATCTCAATTTTCTCAGGGTCCCCTAAAGATGCTGTTGCCCACAGACAACAGGAAGCAATTTTAAGAACACAGCTCCCATATTCCTGAGAGGTGGGGTGGGTGGGTTTTGGTGATTTGGTGAGTATGTATGTTTGTAGTTGTTAGGGGAGTTGGTTGCAAGTTGTTCAGGGAGGAAACTAAGCAAAAGAGATTAGATTCAGGGGTTTCTCTCTTCTCTTTCCTCTTCCTTCCTTCCTTCCTTCCTTCCTTCCTTCCTTCCTTTCTCTCTCTTTCTTCTACCCTTTCTTCTATCTAGTGTTGGGGAAAAAGGGATGAAAAGAAACAGGTGGGATATAGGAATGGTAGGACCTTTTAGGGTAGATTATTGAATCTACCCTAAAGACAACTACTAATCTAAAGATTTTACATTGGTATGGATTTTTATATATTGATAGAAATTTAATGTTATTTTTGTTACAATATACTGCACATATGTTTCTATTCTTGTTTAAGGTATTATACCTATGCAACTCTTTTAGAATTGTAATGGAGTTCTAGTCCTTGAAATATTACAAACTGTTTAGGATAATTAAGAAGTGCAAGTTAGTAGTTAGTCACTTATGACAATCAAACTTGTCATGTTAGATATGTTTTCAAGATTAAACAGATATATTATTAGATAGGTGGTCTTCAAACACTTCAGAGATCTACAGAATATGGCACTTAAGATGTTTAATAACATTAGGCTTTTCATGACAGTGAAACACATCTGCTCCTGGCAGCACCAATTTACTTCAAAGAAGATGATGGGCACTGAAGAAACTCCAAATTGAGTTTGCTTTCATTGTGGCAAAGGGGTCCACTAGGCTAGGAACTGCCCTTGCCTCAACTGCTGACAGTATGCTGTCCTAACTGGACAAGCAGGACATAAAGGAAGATGACTGCCAAACTTTGCCAAGGCAAGGTTGATTGGTCCTTCAAAATTCCTGCTTTACAGAAAAGTCTTTCAGATATTCTAGGCCTGTAGGCTGAATATGGATGCCCCAGTGTTGTAGAGGAACCTTGGGGTCAGCCAGATGTCTCTGTCATTTCTACAGTTTTGGAAGTTGTTTACTCTGCACTTCCTGTTTACTCAGGTAGTATTTTATCCTTCTCAAATGTCTGATGTGGACTTAAGTTTTGTGCATGGTGATAGATATGGCTCTATTTGAAATCTTCTACATGTCAGCATCCAGTTATGCTAGCACCACTTATTGAAGATGCTTTCTTTTTTCCATTAAATAATTTTAGCTTCTTTTCCAAATATCAGGTGTTCGTAGGTGTGTGGATTAATATCAGGGTTTTCAACTTGATTCCTTTGGTCTATCTATCTGTTTTTGTGCCAATACCAAGCTATTTTTATTACTATAGTTGTATAGTAGAGCTTGAAGTCAGGGATGGTAATGCCTCTGGAAGTTCCTCTACTGTGCAGGGTTGTTTTGGCTATCCTGTTTTTTGTTTGTTTGTTTGTTTTGTTTTGTTTTTTTCATATATAATTTGAGTATTGTTCTTTTAATGTCTGTGAAGAATTATTCTGGGATTTTTATGCGGATTTCATTGAATCTGTAGATTGCTTTTGGCAAGATTGCCATTCTTACTATGTTGGTCCTACCTATCCAAGAGCATGTGAGATCTTTCCATTTTCTGGTATTTTCTTTAATTTCTTTCTTTAAAGACTTAACGAAAAGTACTCTCCTCCTTTTTTAATTGAAAATAGATTTTTTTTCCAGATAATATATTCTGATTACAGTTTTTCCTCCCCCAACTCCTTCCAGATCATTCCCACCCACCCAAATCCACAGCCTTTAAAAAATACTTTTAAGTTAATTGGTTTGTAGTTAAATTATGTTGGTTTGCATTAAATTATTTAATAGTATTAAATTTTCTACAGGTGCCAATATATTGCATTTTGGTGAATATTTCATGTGTATAGAAGCAGTATATATTTTGCTTTGTTGGTTTACAATGTTCTATAAATGAAAGTTTGCCACGATGGCTTATAGTATTTCTAGGTGTTCTATATGTTGTAATATTTTACAGATTGATACCATCAATTACTCAAAAGTTGTTCAATTCCCCCAACATTGTAATTTTTCACATTTTAAATAAATTATATTTTAAAGGAAGTTAGGTTTATGGTATATACAGTGTTACAGTAAAACACATGGTCTCCATGGTCTAGAACTCCTTTGAAATCTGCCTGTTCATCCTCTTTTCCTTCTGCCTGCATAATGGATGATAACATAAGCAACTGAGTCTAAACCACCTAAGGGTGGAGCATCCATTGGAGGAATCCTGATATAGACATCTTTACTCATGTACTATGGGATGCTTTGCCTCTAAGATGTAGTGGCAAGTGGCATGGTCCTTGTTAATCAGTGAGCTGGTAGACCAGATGGAAGATCACATGGCGCATCCATGAGGGAAATTCCAGTATGGCTGTTGTCTATATGGTGTGGATTGACTTATCTCCTTGCTGAATGTGGTCTGCCATGTGAGTAAAGGGACTCTTGGGAAACAGTGGAAAGTAAAGCACAAGATAAGCTTTGTTGGCAGTTGTGTGGTCCCTGCTGTGGGTGATAATATATCTGCTTGTGTAACATAAGAATCACAATGGGGAGTAGGTAAATTAGAAAATTTGGCTGAAAGACAGATATGGAGATGATCTGGAGGTATCATCTTGCTGTGTCCTACAGCACGTAATTGAAGAGAATACACATAAGGGCCTCTGCTACGATCCTAAAATTTGCAACCCATGAAAAGAATCAGATAGTGAATGTCAATTCCATAGTATCTAGAATTAACTAACATCCAAAAATGGAGGGGGGACACCTGTGAGGGATTTTTGTTTAATTTGAACTGGGAAGATACACTTCCAATCAGGATCATTTAAATGCATTGGTTTTAAACCTGAATGCCTTTGTGAAGGAGTTGGATCTACTAGAACTGGAGTTATAGGCAGTTGTGAGCTGCCATGTGGGTACTGGGAATTGAATATGGGTCCTCTGGAAGAGCTCTCAACCATTGAGCCATCTCTCCAGCTCCTCTAATCAGGATCTTTAAGGTGGGGAGACACACCTTTACTCTGGATCTTTTGAGATAGGCAGACCCACCTCTATTCTGGGCCAAACCTTCTGGAAGCCTATATAAGGACAGGAAAAGGAAGCATGCTTTCTTTTTGCTTACTCGCTCTTACTTTTGCTGAGTCCATTACTTCACTGACATGAGAGCCTACTTCTTCCAGATTCTGGCATATACTGAAGACCAGCTGAGACACCCAGCCTTGCAGACTGAATAAATGGATTCTTGGATCTTTTGCTCATAGGCAGCCATTGTTGTATTAGTTGGATCACAGCCTGTCACTCATCCTAATAAATCCCCTTTTTGTATATAGAAAGAGAGCCATTCTATATGTCTGTTACTCTAGAAAACCCTGACTAATACAGTGAGCGTAAGTCAAATGGGGTAAAAATACTAATAAGGGAATGTGGCATGACAGAGGGGCTATGTGACACTCAGTTCATCAGACTGCCAGAGCTGCATTCACCAGAGGCTTAGGAAAGAAGTAAATTCTGGAGGGACCTTGGGATAGATATGGGGCTCCAGTGGCTTTTGTGGTGTGGCATAATCTTCACAAGGTAGGAGGAACTCTAGACATCTGAGTGACTTAACTTAGCATGTAAATTGGGTTGAAAAAGTGCCAAAACAAAACAATCAAGAGGTGATGATATGGGGGAGGGCAAAATGAAAGGGCATGTCTAGGTTACACAGAGCAACACCAGAAAGATTTGTGTCAAGGTGAACTCTGTACAGGAAAAAGACTGACAAAGGGCTAGAGACTCTACCTGGGAACCAGGCAAGGGATCTTCACTCTCCTTCCTGTCCTCCACTGCAAATTCCCCAGTCTCAGCCCCAGACCACTACCAACTCTCAACATCAATTGTTTCAATTCCTCAATAAAGAGACACAGATTAACAAATTGGATTAGAAAACAGGATTTATCTTTCTTCTATATCTAAGAAGCACTGTAGTGGTTTGAATGAGGGTGGCCCCCATAGGTCCATAGCGAGTGGCACTATTAGGAGGTGTGGCCTTGTTGGGGTAGATGTGGCCTGGTTGGTGGAAGTGTGTCACTGGGGGCAGGCTTTGAGGCTTCAGATGCTCAAGCAACACCCAGTGTCACTCTCTTCCTGCTGCCTCCTGATACAGATATAGAACTCTTAGCTCTCTCTCCAGCACCACGTCTGCTTGCACGCTGCCATGGACTGAACCTCTGAACTGTAAGCCAGGCCCAGCTAAATGTTTTCCTTTATATGAGTTGCCAAGCTCATGGTGTCTCTTCCCAGCAATAAAATCACTAACTAAGATACACACCTCATTGGTAAGGACAGACAGCACCCTCATACAAGCAGGTACAGCCATTTTATTATCTAACAAGATAGGCTTCAAACCCAAACTTATCAGAAGAAATAGGGAAGGACACTGCATACTCACCAAAGGAAAAATTAACCAAGAGGATATTGCAATTTTAAAAATTTAAGCACCAAACACAAAGGTATTAGAGTTCATAAAAGAAATATTACTATAGCTAAAATCACGTATTGACCCTCACACAGTGATAGTGGGTGATTTCAATACTCCACTCTCACCAATAGAGAGGTCATTCAGACAAAAACTAAATAAGATATGCTGGAGTTAATATATAAATCAAATGGACTCAGCATATATTTACAGAACATCTTACCCATACATAAAAGAATACAAATTCTTCTTAGTAGCTATTGGAACTTTCTCCAAAATTGACCATATCATTTGACACAAAGTAAGTCTCAACAGATAGAAGAAAATTGAAATAACACACTGCATCCAATCCAACCATCATGGTTTAAAGCTGAATATCAACAACAGAAAGTATACAGACTCATGGAAACTGAGTAATTCACTATTGAACAAAAGCTGCTTCAAGAGAGGAGTGAAGAGGGAACTTAAAAGCTTTTAAGAATTGAATAAAAAGGAAAACATAACACAAGCAAACCTATGGGACACGATGAAGGTTGTTCTAAGAGGCAAATAGAACTAAGTCCCTACATAAAAAACAGGCTGGATGGTGTTGGTGCACACCTTATTCCCAGCACTCAGGAGGAAGAGGCAGATGGATCTATGTGAGTTTGAGGCCAGCCTGGTCTACAGAGTAAGTTCCAGGATAGGGTTACAAAAAGAAACCTTGTCTCAAAGAAACCAATCCCCCCTAAAAAAGTCAAATGAAACAAAGAGTTGGTTCTTGGAGAAAGTCAATAAGATTGATAAACCCTTAGCCAATTTAACTAAAAGACACAGAGAGAAGATACAAACTAATAAAGTTTGACAGAAAGGGGGGGGGGGGGACATAACATACAGACATGAAGGAATTCCAGAGAAATATAAGGACATTTTTTAAAAACTCTTTACTCCACTAAATTGGAAAACCTAAAAGAAATGGATAAATTTCTTGATAAATACAACCTACCAAAGTTAAATCAAGATCAGATAAACAAATTAAACAGACCTATGACCCCCTAGAGAAATAGAAACAGTAATTACAAGTCTCACAACCAAAAAATGCCCAGGGCCAGATTCGGCACAGAATTCTATCAGACTTTCAAAGAAGAATTACTCTAGTGACACATTTCTTCCAATAAGGCCATACCTCCAAATCCTTCTAATCTTTTCAAACAGTTCCAATCCCTAGCAACTAAGCATCCAAAAATATGTCTATGGGGGCCATTCTTATCCAAAGCACCATATGTACCATAGTTGACCTCCCTTCCTCTCTCTCTCCTTCCTTCCCTCCCTCCCTCCCTGTAGTGTGGTATTCACTTTGTCTCCTTCTGTGGCACTGACCACGCCCATTGGGGGTGGACCCAGGGGCAGAAATAACCTGGGGAAGTAGGTTGGAGGAGGCGCTGGAGAATACTCTCTTGCAAGCCACACAGGGACAGGAGGACTTCCGGAGGAATTATTGGAAGCAGGAACCTGCTGGTGTTCACCTGTCTATGTTGTGAGTTATTTCTCCCTGAATAAACATCTGTTCGGCCTAATTGTTCATCCTGATCTTTATAAACCATGATACCTTCTTCCCTCCCTCCTTCCCTCCCTCCCTCCATTTCTTCCTTTCTGTTTTGCTTATTGGGACAGGGTTTCTCTGTGTAGCCTTGGCTGTCCTGGAACTTGCTCTGTAGACCAAGTTGACCTTGAACTCACAGAGATCTGCCTGCTTCTGCCTCCCAAGTGCTGGAATTAAGGATATGTGCCAACACTACCTGGTAAAATTTCTTTAAATATGTACATATATGAAAGAAATCCAAATGGAGTCACCAAATAACAGGGGAGACAATGCCCCAACTAGACCATTATTGCCACTGGTATCGCCAGTACCAGTGATGGGTTACATCTAAATGAGTTGTTGGCCAACTGGGTCCCATGGAAACCCTCAAATAATTCAAGTGATTGCCAAGGCTATTGGTTGCTCTCCACAAACTGATGATAAGACCCTATTACTGAAGACAGCACCTACATCATTCACTGAACATAGAGAAGTGGAGCTGGTGTCTACTTAAGGGCCTTTGCTCCTGACTAGAGTTCATGGCATCGGAAGGTACTTTACATGCTAGCAGAGCAGAAATGTAAACAGAAGTCCTGCTACAAACCCTTTGACCTTTAATAGTGACCTGACATGCTGGGGCAATAGGGACACAAATGAGGAAGTAACCACTGTCTAATTGGATTTATGGCCCTCCCCATGAATTGCTCGGGTGGCCAAGAGCCTGAGACTAAATAGGCCATCATGGAGGGCAGGCCCCAAGCCCAGTAGTAGTAGTAGTAGACAGACAACTCCACAACCTCTGATAGCCAATTCAAAAGGTGTCTTTTGCTTGAGTTTTATCATTCCCAATTTTGAGTTTTTATGAGGTGTGTGTGTGAATGTGTGAGTTTCCTATGCTTTCTTTTTTTTCTTTGCTTGCCTTGTCAATTTGTTTTGTCCTTGTTTATCTTTTTTATTTGCCTGTTTATTTTCTTAAGAAAGAGGCAGAAGGTGTGGAGTTGGAAGAGTAGGGAGGTGGGGAGGATCTAGAAAGGGATGAAGGAGGGAGCCATGATAAGAACATATTGTATGAAAATCACTTTATTTTCAATTAAAAGCAACAAAAGCAAAAGAACCAGACCAGTACCTGGGGGAGCTGCTGCTGGAGTCAGGGTTTGAGAGCAGAGATAAAGAGTGTGGCTGCAAGGTGAAAGGTTGAGCAACGGTCCAAGACCAGGAGTCAGGGGGTTTCAGGTTCTAGGCCAGTCAAATGGGCCTCATCAACAGTAGGGCACTGAGAAGAGCCAGAGCTCTGGTGAGAGTTGGGGAGGCCGCTGCTGCTGGCTTCCGATGCACACATCCAGCATCAGATGACAGACCAGTGTGGGCCATGCTGTCATAGTGCTGAGTGTCCACCTCTTTATGGGGTTCAGGTGAGAAAGCCATCCTTGGCTGACATGTCTATTAGGTTCTTGGACCTATTAACCCTGGCAGGGTTTGGGCATGCCTATGTGCCCTGAGAGTCTTAATTGATTTCTGTAAATTTGCGGGTGGTTCTGGTTTTGGTCTCAAGAGGAAGTAATTTGTCACTCTGTGCTTCCTGGGTGGCACAAGACAGATGGTGTGTTTTGTGGGTCTACTCGGGGGCTGCAGTCTTCCTCCCCCCTCAAAATGAAGTCAATGACACCCTGTAAAGTAGAATCTCCTAGGGCAAGACACAGCCTAAATTTTTTTTATATAATATTGAGTAATTTAGAGTTGGGCACATCCTGTTCTCAATACATTATCACCCAAATGCCCCACATGGCATGGGTGAGAACAAGGCTTTACTTGTTCATACCAGTTTCCTCGTCAAGCGAGTTGGACGACATTGTGGCATCATCTCTCCTCATCTCTGTCCCTGGGGAAGATGACAGTGATCTCCCACTTGCACTGGGCAATGTGCATGTGTTTATATGTGTACTGTACAAGTGAGCACACAAGCACAATGCCAGTGTGTGCTGCTTCTTGTTGTCGTGTGACACAATGCTTTTACACTTGCCCGTTGTCATGCCATGAACTAACAGGAGTTTGGAGCACTACTGTCCAGTTCCCACTGTGCCAGATGGGAGACATGTGATATTCTAGCCAAACAGACTTGTCAGAAGAATGACAAACCCATTCTTCCAGTTGATTGCTACTTATACCCTAGAGCAACATTACACTTCCTTCCTGTGCAACTTAAGTGCTGTTGGCTAAATCCTTTTAGGCCTTAGTTTGAGGGAAAGCTCAGAATGTCTACATCAAAGACAAAAGTCACAAGGAAGATAAAAGAGTAGAAGAGTTACTTAAAACAAGTGACATTTTAGTGAATGGAAGAGCATTTTATTGGAGGGGCAGGGCCTCTGGTATTTATTACAAACTAAACAATTTCCTGATTTTATGCATATTGTGAGGAGACTAAGGCACATAAGACACAGTCCTTACCTGTAAGGAGGTGGCTTTTATCTTTTGTTTTTGTTTGGTGTTGCTGGGGGTGGGACCTGGGGCCTTGTGCATGATGGGTAAGTTCTTACTTAACCTGTGAACTACATCTCCACCCTGTTTGTGTTTTATTAGGAGTTTGATTCTAGATAAGTAAGTGAATATTAGAAAATAAGCGATAGGCACATTAGTTAACTCCCGAGGAAGGGAAATGAATGAAAGTGAATGAGTCTCAGCCTAGAAATTTCAACTATAGAAAGAAATTTAAAAAAAAAAAAATCAAGGAGGAAAGGTGTCCAAGAATTAGCTGTGCTTACCCTGGATCGGGAGTATGGGCCATGTGTCTGCTATCAGCCAGAGACACTCTTTACCCTTTCTTCCTTGAGCCTTTCTTTCCTATAACACATAAGGGTCCGTACCTTTCACACAGTATTTAAGAACTTATAAAAGGCCTCTGTGTTGTCTCTGCATCTCCCGAGTTCAGGTGAATGCCTTGTGGGAAAATAACACACATGATCATACATGTCTGAGAGACTAAGTATGGAGACACACACCTATAACCCCAGTCCTCTAAAGGAAGAGACAGGTGGATCATAGTGAGGCCAGACTGTATTAAATGAAAAGTTGTTTAATAATAATTATAATATTAATATAAAGCTTGTAAAGCAGGTGCTTGCCTCAGGAGGTCCAGGCCCACAAGGCTCTCTCTCTCCCTCTCTCTATCTCTCTCTCTGTACCGATACTCTATGCATGTATGCTTGAATGCCAGAAGGGGACATCACATCCCCACTATAGATGATTCTGAGCCACCATGTGATCACTGGGAACTGAACTCAAGACCTCTGGAAGAAAAAAGCCAGTGCTCTTAACCACGGAGTCCTCTCTCCAGCCCCTTAAATGTGTAGCCCAGGCTGGCCTTGAACTCTTGCCTCTACCTCCTTCGGCAAATCCTGTTAGAGTGCACCATCATGACCAGCTAGGTGACTTTCAAAGAGAGAAAGAAGGAACTCTGGAAATTGCCCACCAGCATGGGAATTTCCCACCCACTGTCTCATGTAACGCCCAGGAACCCCTCAAGCCTTCAGTACACCAAGCACACACCCACACACATACACACACCACCACGGCAATAGGACTTGAGACACATAACTCTCCTCCAGTTGATTTATCTTACAGTTTCCATCCTCAGCTTTCTGGAGTGCTCTGGGAAGAGACCTGGCTCTGGGTCCAGTGCTCACCCACATTCAGGGAAACAACACAAAGCACATAGACATGGAAAAGTGACCTTAGTCACCTCGATGGCCAATGAAAGTCTCTGTCTGTCTCCAACCTGCCACTCCTGTGTCCTAATTTACAGACAGTTTCTCCCTGGCCTCGGGGCCCATGGGTGTCATTCTTACTCTTTCCATGGAAATTCCTCGAGGGGCGTGGTCTCTAGAGCTCCAGCACACACCCTCAGGGTCTGGTAGCACCAGGAGCACACTTGTTAGACAAGTTGTGTCTAAGCCCTCTGTGCTGAGGAGACATTATCTCAAGAGACTGGGGGCGGGGGTCTGAAGAGCTGAAATGACTCTGGTTTGTGTTGCACTGGGGGTAGGTTTAGGAAGAGGAACTGCCTTGAAGCCAAGCATGTGATTCTTGGGTCCCACATCCTATTAATCCTGTGACAATGACCTAGCAGTTTCAGCATTTCAGGTTTTAAATTAAATTTAAATTAAAACCAGACCCAAGCTAAAGCTGTAACTGGCAAAAAAGGCAGCAGGTGCTTGTACCAGCTGAGGTGTGTAGTTTGCCATATCTGTGTCTTGGGAAGGCTTATGCTTAGACATCAGGGAATGGTCTGATTTTCATTCATGATAGTCATGTCAGGGGTGATGACAGTGGGAGGCAGAGAGCAGGTCAGAGAGCACTTTTGAGACCTAGGTGTCAGGCTGTGTGACAAACTCCCCAATCCTCACTTTCAGTGTTCATCTTTATGTATGCGAGTGAGTGTGGGATAGGCTTTGAAACTAGAAAGAGCCATAGTGGCAACAGATGACATGCACGGTACTGGCACACACACACACACACACACACACACACACACACACACACACACACACCAAACAAACAAAAAGCATATCAAACCAACCGTACAGAACAGAAACAAGAAATGATCCCATATAGATATGGCCTCCTAATATTTGACAAACTTGAGGAGAAAAGATAGATTATTCAATAAAATGGATATGTACCTATAGAAGAATGAAACTGGATCCATAACTCTGAACTTGCACAAAAAACAGCTGTTAAATAAATCAAAGACCTTAATTTAAAATCTAAAATGTTAAAACTCCTAGAGGAAACACGAAGTACATTTCAAATACAGTGGTGGAGAAGCTAGGCATGGTGGTGCAAGTCTTAAATCTCAGCACACCAGATACAGAAGCAGGCATATCTCTGTGAGTTCAAGGACAGCCTTAAAAACCAAGTTCCAGGGGCACCAGGGATACATAAAGAGAAGCCCTGGTTCACAGTTGGAAAAAAAGGAAAAAAAAAAAAAAAAAAAAAAAAAAAGGACATCAGTGAACAGTTGGAGAGATACTCAGAGGTTAAGAGCACAGGCTGTTTTTGCTAAGGACCTGGCTTTCCTTCTCAGCACCCACATGGCAGCTCCCCAGTGTCCATAATTCTAGGGATCAAGTCCCTTCTTTTGGTCTCCATGGGCATCAGGCATGCACCAAGTACATTTACATACATGCAGAAAAAATCCCACCCTGATGGGAGATGTCATTCTGTAAATATGTTTCTCATATTGGTTAATGAATAAAGCACTGTTGGCCAACAGGAGAGCAAGATAGGAGGGACTAGGAGACAAGGAGGAGAGAGGGAGTAGTAGGGAGGAGATTCAAGATGGAGGACTACAGGGTAGCCACTCTCTCTGGTAAGATGAGACCACGTGGAAGTACTTAGATTAATAGAAATAAGTTAATAATTAAGACAGAGCGAGCTGATAAGAAACTAGTAACTGGCCTACAGAATTATATCTAATACAGAGTCTCTGTGTGTTATTTGGGGCTGGTGCAGCAGTGGGCCCAGGCCAGCTGAGAGAAAAACTACTCATAACACCATGCATACAAATAAAAAAAAAAGTGTAACAGAACTTTCTACACATTTAGCAGCATAGGAAGTCATCCCAAGAATCAATTGCACAAATCACACATCAAAATAAATAAATAAATAAATAAATAAATAAATAAATAAATAAAAACTGCCAATCAACAAACGGGCTAATGAAATTAACAAATAGTTCAAAGAAAAACACAAAAGGACAATCAGTGTTTTGTTTTTTTTTTAAGTGCTCAGTCATCCATCTCTCTTTTCTTTCCTTCCTTCCTTCCTTCCTTCCTCTCTCCCCCCCCCCCTCTCTCTCTCTCTTTCTTTTTTGGTTTTTCAAGACAGGGTTTCTCTGTGTAGCTTTGGAGGTTGCCCTGGAACTAGCTCTGTAATCCAGGATCACAGAGATCCTCCTACCTCTGCTTTCTGAGTGCTGGGACTAAAGGCATAAGTGCTCAATCTTCTTATCCATTAGGGAAATGCAAAATAAGATGGCTGAGATTCCATTTCGCCCCTGGTCAGCATCAGATGCGGGTGAGGACATTGGAAAGGAGTGACTGTGCTTCACTGTGGGGAAGTGTGAACCAGAACAGCCGTGGAAATCTGCAAACTGCCACATGATCCAGCCAGCTAGCCCACCTGTGCACATGTACTTGCTTATTGCTTCATGACTCACAGTAGCAAGGAGAGGGAGTCAGTGTGGATGAGTGGATAATAAAAATACTAATTGCCTTCTGACATCCTTCAACCCATTACAAGTGCAAGTCTCTTACAGGAGACTGTCTTCCTCCTTTTTCCACAGCCTCTTTGACTCAATGTTCTATCTGTAGTCACACTATCCCAAACGTCCATTAGAGCCTTTATTAATTAAAATAAGTTGTGGAGGAAAAGTGGATTAGTGCAGGAAGGCCCAAATGTTGCATTTTTGAGCACTATTTCAATAAACAACTCTGCTAAAATACCATATTTTATGAGCTCGTGCATGTTAGACAAGATTCTCCCATTGGGCCACATCCCCAGCCCTATGAACTTTTAATATACTATATATTTAATATAATATAATTATAATTGGGTATGGTGACACACACTGGGTAGATTAAAAGGTCTAGTCATCCTGGAAGGAACAAAGCCATTCTAAGGAGGCATGTGTGTCCCTCCATTCAGCTACCAGATTACTGGCAGGGTTTTCTCCAAGGAAGCTTATTCTGGGAGAAAGATGATGTTGGTACCAGCTAGGGGAGGAATTGGTTTGCCAGAAAAAGTTCTCAAAATAGTTCTGATAGCTCATCGGATCATTCTGCAAGGAGGCTGGAGTCAAGACACTGATTGGTCAGCAATGGCTGAGGCCACACCTTGACCATAATTGCTTAGTTAAATATAATTTTGCCCTCTATTTAAACCTAATATTCATATCAAAACACAAAAGATGGGGAGGGGTGAGGAGGTGAGAGGGTGAGAGCTTATCATTAGATTTCTTTGTTTTCCTTCCCAATGTGGACACATTGCCTTTTACTATACCTTGCTCCTTTAATGGCCTATGAGGTCAGGAGGTTGAGTGTCCTAAATAGGGCTTCTATTGCTATGATTAAGGACCATGACCAAAGCAGTTTGGGGTGGAAAGTGTTTATTGGATTTACATATCACAGTCCATTGAGGGAAGCCAGGCAGGAACTCAAACATGGCAGGAACCAGGAGGCAGGAGCTGATGCAGAGAGTACGGCAGAGTGCTGCTCACTGGCCTGCTCTTCACAGTTTGCTTAGCCTGCTTTCTTACAGAACCCAGGACCACCAGGCCAGGGGTGGCACCACCCACAATAGACTGGGCCCTCCTCCATCTATCACTAATTAAGAAAATGTCCTACAGGCTTGTGTTGGGAAATATTTTAACTGGGTAAAGATGTGTTGCATTTGTTTTTGCTGCAGAATGTTACATTATCCGTGCAAAGGTGTGTTACATTTGTTTATGCCTCATTTGCTTAACGATGTAGGGATGTATGTTTAATTATGTAAAGATGTGCTGCATTTGTTTCACCTGACCTGCCTAAGGCATCTGATTGGTCTAATAAAGAGCTGAATGGCCAATAGATAGGCAGAAGAGGAATAGTTGAGGCTGGCAGGCACAGAGAATAAATAGGAGGAGAATTCAAGGTTAAGGGGGAAAAAAAAAAAGAATTAGAAGGAGGAGAGAATGTGGAGAATGAGGGAGAAAGAAAGGAAGATGCATAGGGCCAGCCAGGCAGCTGCCAGCCAGCAGACAAAGAGTAGGACATACAGAAAGAAAGGTAAAAAGCTTTAAGGCAA
This sequence comes from Phodopus roborovskii, assembly GCF_943737965.1. Lineage (NCBI taxonomy): Eukaryota > Metazoa > Chordata > Mammalia > Rodentia > Cricetidae > Phodopus > Phodopus roborovskii. The sequence goes on from NW_026126433.1 coordinate 51,176,497, forward strand.
AAGGTAGATAAAGAAAAAACAGGCTAATATATGTTAAAAGAGCTAGCTAGAAACTAGCCTAAGCTAGGCTGAACATTCATAACTAATATTAAGTCTGTGTCATGATTTGGGAGCTGGTTGGTGGCTCAAAAGGAAAAGCCTGGTACAGGCTTGCCTGCAGCCAGAGCTAATGAAAGCCTTCTTTCCTCAACTGAGGCTCCCTCCTCTTCGATGAGTCTAGCTGTGTTAGATTGACATAAAATTAGCCAGCACATCGAGCCTGTCATGTTACAGCTGTCAGGGTTTAACAAGACCATCCAGACTACCTAATGAGATCTGTCCTAGCTTAATTTTTGTTGCTGTGATAAAAAACAAACAAAAACAAAACAACCACAAACCCAAAACACAACAACCTGACCAAAAGCAGTTTGGGGGAGGAAAGGGTTATTTGGTTATTTGGCTTGTATGTCCTGGGTCACAGTGTATTGAGGGAAGGCAAGGCAGGAACTCAAACATGCGGAAGCCATGGGACAGTGCCTTCCTATATGGTACCCAGGGCCATCAGCCTAGGGGTGTCACTGTCCCAATAAAGCTGGGCCCTCTCACATCAATCATAAAAAAAACTGTACCACATTCTTGTTCATAGGCCAGTCTAGTGGGAGCATTTTCTCAATTGAGGTTCCCTTTTCCAAAATGACTCTAGCTGGTGTGAAGTTGACATAAGATTAGCCAGTACAGGGAGGGTTTGTTTTAGTTTACAAGCCCAGGTTACATACAGTCCATGATTTCAGAGATGTCAAGTCAGATACTGAAGCAGCTAGTCACATGACACTCACAGTCAAGAGTAGAGAGAAACAAATGCGCCCAAGCTGCCTGCTTGCTATATTTGTTCTTCTCTTCTTCCTCAGGATCGGTCCAGGAGGATGGAGGGAGCAGAAGTGGGGAATGGGGTTTGGACATCTGTGGGTAAAGGAGATAGTCTTTCAGGAGACAGACTTCAGTGGATCAGCTCAATTTTATTCCAAATATATAGGATTGGGGAACCTGGAGACAAACCCTAATTTGCATTAAGCAGCATGTTCCTATCATATAGCTGGATTAGTGGGAGCATTCAGTGTCTTATTGAATGGCTAGAGCACTTGACTAATTATTATGTGGGTCATCAGGAGAACAGTCTTGCAGGAAATTGTGTCAAGGGTCACCCTTGAGATAAATCATATATCCCTGGCCTAGAGACATCCTCCAGATATGGGTGGTTAGACAGCAAGAAGCTTTTGCTTGATACCAGGCTATGGTAGACTGCAACCTCTGACCAGCCAACAAGGCCTTCCAACATATTTGTTTAAATTTCTCCAGTCCTATATAGTTCAAGACTCCCTCCCTACTCAGGGAACAAAGCTGCTCACAGTGAGTTAGGTCTTCCTATATAAATTAACCATCAGAGCAATCCCCTACAGACACATACACAGGCCTGATGGGGGAATGTCTTTCTTGTATATGTTTCTTTTATTGGTTGATGAATAAAGCAGTTTAGCCAATAGAGGCAGGAAGATAGGAAGGACTAGGAGATGAGGAGAATTCTGGGAAAGAGAGGAAGAGAGAGACCAGGAAGAGACACCATGTAGTCAAGGAAAGAGCAGCAGATCCAGACCCTTCTCCAGGAAGATAAGATCATGTGGAAATACACAGGTGAATAGAAATGGGTTAATAATTAAGACAGAGACAGCCATTAAGAAGCCCTAGTCATCGGCCAACAATTTTATAATTAATATATGTCTCTATGTGCTTATTTGGGGCTGAAGGGGCTATGAGACCAGGTTGGAAAGCCAGAAACACAGGCTAATTTAGTCTAGGTAACCCCTCATTCAGGTTCTCTTGCCATGTGATTCTAGGTTGTGTGTGGTTAACTTTTAAAATGAACCACTTTTTGCTTTCATATTTAGTTGAGTACTAAGGTTGTAATGATACATTCATCAGCTGTTTTTTTTTTTTCCTTTTTGTTTTGACACAGGGTTTCTCTGTGTCATTTTGGCCATCCTGGAACTCACTCTATAGACCAGAGTGGCCTCAAACTTAGAGATCCTCCTGTCTCTGCCCCCACAAGTGCTGGTATTAAAGGAATGCACCATTGCACCTGGCTTTATCAGCTGTTTTTTCTATTTTCAAGTGATGTTGCTGAATCTTGGAGGGTCTTATGTCTCCAAGCAAGGGATGTGTGTCACTTTCTGTTACTTTATTTTTAATTACTTCCCCCTCCCTGGAGGGTAACTGTCCTAAGACTTAGGAAGCGTTGGAGTTTAAATTTCCAGCATCAAATTGCCCTTTTCTGAAAAAGATCATGTTACATTGCATTTATTCATTGTGCCTCTTCACCTACTGAACTTTCTTTCACAAAAGCTTTCCTTGAACAAAAGGTGCTGTAGGAGAGAGGAAGGTAAGCACCGGGACTCCGTTTTGGTTTTCGAGGCACACACACCTCTCTGATAACAATGCCTTTAGCGTCCTTGCACCCTCCCTTGCGTGTACTATTTACACACACACCCTCTTTCACCAATGCACCTAGCAACCTAGGACCTCCACCTGCATCAGCTGTGCGACACTCACTCCAAACAATGGGATAAGTTCCCCTCCCCACAATGACCACAAATCATTCCTACTCCAGCGGTCTCTGAGCACCAGGGTAGAGGAACCAATTATATTTAAACTAGTTTTGGGTGCTTGTCTAATAAGAGAAATTGCATACTCTGAAATGCTTTTTAAGGAGCACCTGAACTGAACATGGAGAATGTTAGGATGGCAAGGTTTATGTGTTTTATCACAGTCCTCTAAACAGAACCTCAGCAGGACCACAGAAGCCACTCCTCTGCTGTATTGTGCCCTCTACTCAGCCCACTCCCACCTGGGTGGCCACCCTTCCCCTGCAGTGTGGTGGTTCATGACTGTGATCTCTCTCCGTACTTCAGCGGCTAAGGCAGGTGGATTGCTGTGAGTTCAAGGTCAGCCTGGGCTACACAGTGAGACTCTGCCCACCCTCTGAAAAAAAAAAAGAGCCAGAAATAATAAACAAACAAACAAACAAATACTTTTGCTAAACTGTCTCAATGTACCCCTCAGGTTCACAAGTGAACTTAGAGCAGGATGAGTCCCTGGCATCTCTGCCTTCATTTTGCATCTGTCTCCCTTACTTTGGGTTATGTGCTTTTTTTGTGTGTGGTTTGTTGGAGACAGGGTTTCTCTGTGTAGCCCTGGCTGTCTTAGAATAAACTTTGTATACCAGGTTGGCCTGGAAATCAGAGATCCATCTGCGTCTGCCATCCAAATGCTGAGATTAAAGGCCTGCGCCACCACTTCTGGGCCTACAAGGTGACATCTTTAACTCACAGTGCCTAACCATCTACAGAGCCCCACGTTGGCAGCTCCCTACAGACTGACATTTCACACTAAGACAAATTTAATGGTGTGTCTATTCATGTTCTGTCAGGGCGAGGCAGTGCAGAGGTTCCTCCATCTTGTATTCTTGCCGAGGCTATTTTAGGTCTAACTATTTTGATCTCCTTGATGGAGAATCTCATGGAAAATTACCCAGCTCTATGCTAGGAACCTAAGGTCAAGATGCCCAAGCTAGTTTATCTTGATTGTTGTTTATTAAACTGCTTGTCTGAGCAAGAACTCTCCCTGAAACTGCCAAGCCATATACCAAGATGAGGTTTTGCTTTAAAAAAAAACCTTTACCTTAAACACTTGCTGCTACAAATGGGTCCCAGTCCCAGCTTGCCAGAATAAAGACTTTTGCCTAGCTATAAACTGTCTGAGTGGTCATCCCTGGTGGGCTCCCTGTAACAATGTGTGTGCATGATTCTTCTTAAAGTAATCCATAATGCCATGCATTCTATAAAATGTGGTATACATGTAAGTCATGCATCAGGACAATAAGCAAACACTAGCTCCTGAGAGTGTCCTCTGTGTGCAGTGATACTTGCATTCAGTGTTGAAATTCTGAAACTGTTCTGATCTTTGTCATTTGTAGCATCTGATATGATGAGCAGAGGGGAATTGGCTCCAATTCAAGGTTGGGTTAGATGAAGGATAAAGAGATAACATATTGGGCCCCGGGCACTTGGGGCTTTCAGAGTGTAGCAGGTTCCTCTGCTTCTCTGCTGGCTGGGGCTCAGTCTTCACCCTCCTTCCTAGACAACTTTGCATCCAAGCTGCATGCTGCTTATGATGTCTGTGTCCCAGCTGAGAGTTGAGATGTGTTTTTCCAGCACTGGTGGTTTGTTCTCAGTGATGGGGAGCGATTTATTTATTTATTTATTTTTGCTTAGACTGTACACCGTTTTGTTCAAATTCATGAGCATCAATGACTTGCCTTTACCTTTCCCATTCCTGGTACCTGCTTTTCATATTCATATTCCCACACTGAAATCTGTGGTGCTTTACAGGACTGGTATGGGAGTCTGTTCTACTCTGATTCATTAAGAATCTGTGATAGGCTGGAGGTGGGGTGGCCTTTCCTCCCAGAGGCAGGAGTGAGATAGATCAGAGACAGCTGGTTTATCTACATAGCCAGTTTCTGGACGCACAGCGGGGTTACATAGGGAGAGCAGAGGGAAGGAAGAAGAGAGAATCTGTAATGTGTGGGTAGGGAGGTGGTCCAGAGGAGTAAAACATTTGCTTCAAAAACACAAAGGCCTGGATTTGAAATGCTAACCTCCACATCAAAGCCAGGCCTAGCAGTGTGAGTCTGTAACCCCAGCTCTGGTGAGAGGAGGCAGGTGGTCCATAGGGTTGTCAGCCAGGCCAAATCATAAGGAGCTCTCCACAGCCCAAGGAAGCAGTTGATGAGCGTTTTCACCCTCAAAGACTTCTAGGGCCCACTGCCTTGTGATGTGGACCTAAATCAGAATCAAGTCCTTGAGCAGTAACACACACACTCAGGGACTTCTCATTCCGACTGGGGACTGCCACAAAACTGTATCTTCTTACAGGATCTCCACTTTAGACTATGTTGGGTAGGTTTTAAGGACATGTGACCAGGATACAAAGTTAGGTCCCTCTGAGGTGAATGGTGGTGTTCTCTCCCACAAGCATTCACTGGGGACAGGTGACATACAGGCCAGGGGAGGCAGCGCTTCTCAGTGGGGGTGGAGGTGGGGTTAATGCCTTGCCTCAGGGATACTTAGGGACCCAGAGTTCCTGGGGAGAGGTCATGTGAATAACCTTGCTCCCTCTGAAGGAATGCATCTCACCCCTAACTGGGAATCTTTGATCTTTTAGATCTCCATTGGCAGAAAATGTTCTAAAAGAGTAGCTTATAGCCTTTCGTGCTTTCCAGTTAGTGGCAGGCAATTCTGGGGCAGAAGTTCCTGCAGGCCAAGACTTGCATGGAGGAGGTATTTGTTTATAAAGGGACTAGGTGTGCTGATAATGCACATTTTGGGTTTCATGTCATTGTCATCACATCTGAAAAGACATTGCTAATATAGACTGCTCTACATGTTAAATGTTAAATGTTAAACTTAGTATTAGGGAGAAAATGTGATTTCAAATGCTATCGGTCAGTGGTTAAAACATAAGCTTTGTGCATTATTAGTAAATCAGTGTTTTAATTTGAATACTCATTTTCTATGATATAAATTTTTGAAGCATATGACTAATGACCTCATTGTTTATTTGTTTATTGGGTATTAAACCTGGGGGCTCCTGAATGAGAGGCAGTTGGCCTAGCTCCAAGGCTACGGCACCAGCCCTTCCATTTATATTGACTCAACTTGAGGCCCTCAACCAGAGCTTATATTTCATCCTTTGGAGCAGACTATCATCTCCAGAAACGGTTAATATTCACTGAGTGTGTGGTATGTTTAGTAGGATTCCCCAAGTAGATTACACAGTCAATAAAATATAGATACTATTGCAGGGAACCATGGAGTTGGCCTGCCTAGCTGCCAGGCCTTTCAAAGGTACGAGTCCATGGCTCCTGGGTCACAATGTACCTTCCAGTTCCTGAGAGACCAAGGCCCTCCCTCAGGCATTGAAGCCTTCAGTCCACTTTGTGTTTCTCTGTATGTTCCCTTAGAAGTCAAGGAAGCATGGAAACTTGACAGGACAATTGGTCTTAGACATCTAACTTTCCTGCCCTATATTGTATCATGGTAACTACAACTCTATTGATCCGGGAAATTGCCATTATATTCTATTTCTGATAAAGGTATGAAAAGTCTGACTGATTTCAGTAAAACTGCCATAGCTTAACTTTTGCTATGGCCCCTGCTGGTTTAATTCCTTGTGGCAGTATCAGATGACCTTGTCCTGGTAAGCAAAGGAGGGAGCTTACATACTGTGATTGTTGTTTATACAGTAGGAGTGAAAAATGACTTGCATTTCATGGTTCCCTGAGAGTGTTTACTTCCACATGGAAGAATTGTCCTATGAAAAATAGCTGGAGGGAAATATTGATAATGATTGTGTTGTACATAATTTATAAACCCTTGCCTTCCCTTTGGGGTTCAAACAGTCTTTATTGTGGGTAGTAATTGCTTTGTAATTAAGTTTTTAGTTACCTTACAAAATAACAGGTCTCATTATGTCATCTTCATGCATGTATAAGACTGTACTGTATTCACTTTCTGCTTGAAAGGGGTTTTAACCACTAATTTAAGTGAGCATATGGCAGGACCCAGTCAGTACCAGCAACTTTCACTGAGCTTAGAGGTCTGTGCTAACTCAGCCTGGTTATAGAATAATTATTTGAACAAAGGCTTATTTTGATATCTCCACTCAGCCTCAACAATTAGGTCAAGGACATCAAAGGCCTTGGAGGCTTTGTATTTTCCCCTTTCCAACTTGGAGTCATATGTAGCTTTTTGTGCATTTGTACTTTTGCTATTGTGTAAAGTATAAATGCTAGCATATTATATATATATATTATATATTATACTATTTATTCTATATATAGTATACAATATATTACACTACACTACACACACACACACACACACACACACACACAGTGTAATGTCAGTACTCTGCATAGTCCCTACTAAGTGAAAATATTACAATGATGTGTGTGCTGGCTTTTTCCACTGAATGGTTGTTTCATATTAGACTTAGCATGTACAGGAAAGAAAGGGTGCTTACTTCTCACTGTACTCATCTCTTTCCTCTAAAGGTTAAAAATATTTTAAGTGAAGAGAGAAATCTATTAGATTCCCATGAAGTAGTCTCCAGGCCTAATCAAAAAAGAGAATTAATGGAGTCATTTTTCATATGTGATTCAAACATGGTAGAAAGTCAGTGTTCAAAGGAAACTGAAGATCGAGACATTGATTTAAGGAATTTTCGTTGTAATAAAAGAACTGTTTGTTTGTTTGTTTGTTTTCTGAGCTGAGAATTCTCTGTGTAGCCCTGGCTGTCCTGGAACTCATTCTGTAGATCAGGCTGGCCTTGAATCCACAGAGATCTGCCTGCCTCTGCCTCCCCAGTGCTGAGTAAAGGTGTGCACCACCACTGCCTGACTGTTTTAAATATTTATTTCTCTCTCTCTCTCTCTCTCTCTCTCTCTCTCTCTCTCTCTCTCTCTCTCTCTCTGTGTGTGTGTGTCTGTGTGTCTGTGTCTGTGTGAGCATGTGTTTGTTCTAGTCTGTCACCCTGGGCATTTAAAAAATGCTTTTGGTATGGACAGTGAGCCTTTTCTGGTGGTGATTTGGGGCTATTTCACCAGTCTGTGCCATTCCCCACATTTGATAGCCTCTCTGATTTTACTGTTGGGTGTGTGTTGTCAACACACATTTGTTTGAAGTGACTGAATTCCAGTCATGCCACACATGGCCTGTTCTGCATGGCTCCTGGAGCAGCAGTTGGATTCAGTTGCAAGCTATGGTGTCTGTGCAAGCTGTGGTGTCCTCTGTGCTTCACAATACCTGCTCCCTCCTGGACAGTCCTTGTGGGGACTTTAAATGTAACTCAGTAAATTTCTAAAAAGTTCCCATCTGTATTTGTATTCCTTTTCCATTCCCATCCCCCTTTGGCTCCCATGAATATTAGAGCTGAATTTTGTTTGCAGTTCCAGCAATATGTACTTAGCTTCATTGTGAAGCTTTTGGGTTTTTTAATTTTATTTTTAGTTAATTTTGAGATTTGGTCATCGAGGGCCTAAGACATGGCTCAGTGGTTAAGAGTATGTACTGCTCTTTCAGGAGACCTTGGCTACATTTCCAGCACCCAAGTGGTGGTTCACAATTGTTTATTACTCCAGTTCCAGGGGATCTAATATCCTCTTCTGGCCTCCACATGTACCTGGCACACACATGATGTGTATAAACACACACACACACACACACACAAAATATATTCACATAAAATACAAACAAATTGTTTTCAAAGATTCAATTAGCTGAACTTCTTGTATTATATACTACATAGAATTTCTTTTTGAAATACATGACACATAAGTAGATAAAATTAAAATATCTTATTTTTAAAAATCAGGTGTAAGCTGGGCGGTGGTGCCATTGCCTTCAATCCCAGCACTCCAGAGGCAGAGGCAGAGGCAGGCGGATCTCTGTGAGTTTGAGACCAGCCTGGTCTACAAGAGATAGTTCCAAAGCCATAGAGAAACCTTGTCTTGGAAAAACACCACCAGCAAAAAACAAACAAAAAAATCAGGTGTACGCCAGGCATGGTGGCACACGCCTTTAATACCAGCACTTGGAGGCAGAGGCAGGTGGATCTCTATGAGTTTGAGGCCGTCCTGGTTTACAGAGTGAGTTCTAGGGCAGCCAGGGCTATATGGAGAGACCCTGTCTCAACAAATAAGCAAACAAAATCAGGTTTATTACCAGAGGGTTAAATCTGATCATTTTCTTGGGCTGTTTGCTGAGTAAAACTCAATTTGTTCCTGGACACATATTAAAGATACTGTTAATAGTTTTGTCTAGCTATTGTTTTATCTGAACATATAAGAAATCTTGACAGACCTGCAGCTTTCATTTCCAGCTCTGGTTTTAGGGTCTCTGCACTGATGTCATAATCTCCAGCTCTGGATTTAGGGACTTGGCGTTGATACCATACTGAAAACTGCAGTCAGACTGCTTCCGTTTCTGCAGGATGTGTCCTAGAGCCAGTTTTATCTCACGTATGGATCAGTATCATACCACAGCATCTTTGTGGGAAGCTTGCTATCTTAAGTAGCTCTGTTATCACATATATTGTCATGTTAATGTTCTAGTCCACATCTTACTCAGCATCCTGCTATTTATTTGAAACCATGTAGCCAATGATGTAACCTTGTAAAGGATTCTAACTCCCACCTGCTCCAGCATTGTGAGGTTTTATATGTATGGAAAATAGACCATGATATTATAACTCTATAATGTCTAATTTACATTATATTTTTCATTACTATGGAGTTCTATTTTGTATTTGAATTTTTCAAAAAATAAAAAAATAAACATTACCTTAATGTAGTGTCCCTCCCGGGCCTGCAGCCATTCAATCCCAAGTAAACACACAGAGGCTTACATTAATTATAAACTGTGTGGCCTATTGCTCAGGCTTATTACTAACAAGCTCTTATAACTTAAATTAACCCATAATTCTCATCTATGTTTAGCCACGTGGCTTGGTACCTTTTCTCAGTGAGGCCTTCTCATCTTGCTTCCTCTGCATCTTCTGGCAACTGCATCTCTGCCTTTCCTCTTCCCAGAATTCTCCAAGTTCAGTAGCTCCACCTATCCTTCCTGACTGACTACTGGCAATCATTGTTTTATTAAGCCAATATGAGTAAAAATCTTTACAATGAACAAGATCATTGTCCCACATCACCAAGAGTTGAGTAAAACAGGACAAAGAAGTATTGCAAAGGGTCAGACTTTTATGACTGATGTGTCTCCTTGGTGCTACTGTATTAAAATCCAAGAGGCAGGATATATCTGATTTGAATTGTCCTCTTTTTTTTTTTTTTTTTTTTTTTTTTTTTGAGACAGGGTCTCTATGTGTAGCCCTGGTACTCACTTTGTAGACCAGGCTAGCCTCAAACTCAGAGATCTGCCTGCCTCTGCCTCCCAAGTGCTGAGATTGAAGGCATGTACCATCATCGCCCCTCAGTCTCAGGAATTTTATCAGCTTTATCAGAATATTATTTGATGAGCTTTCTTGTAGCTTCCAGGACCAGTAGCCCAGGGGTGGCCCTGCTCTCAATGGACTGAGCGTTCTCCCAGGAGACACTAATTATGAAAATACCGGCTTGCCTACATCCCAACCTTGTGGACGTATTTTCTCGGCTGAGACTCCCTCTTCTCAAATAACCCTAGTGTGTGTCAAGTTGGCATAAAATTAGTCAGCACAATCATGGGATGTGTTCTCATTTATTTATTGGTCATCTGGATGTATTTTCTGTCTTTATGCTTTGCACTTAAGAACTCTGAGCTGTTCTTTCCTTACCGGGTTGAAGTACAAGCTCTTAGTTGCCATGGGCGGATGTCTTCTGTCGGCTATTCATAGTGAGGCTATTTCTCCTAATCTGGAGTTCATCGTTTTGTACACATTAGAGGCTCCTTTCAGAGAGTTTCTTTTTTAGATAAAGATCATTTACTGTTTATTTCTTGTGGGTTTTGTCACAAAGAAATGTTGCCTGTTCCAGGGATGGTGAGATGGCTTATCAGGTAAAAGTGCTTGCCACACAGGCCTGATGACCTGAGTTCTGCCCCTAGAAAACACACAAAAGTATAAGGAAAGAACCCACAAAGTTATCTGGTGACATTTCCACATGCACATTGTGGCACATTCTCATCTCCACACAAATAATACATAATACATTAAAAAAAGAAACTTGCAAAAATTTTAATCCAGCATTTTGGGTATGTGTGTTGTTGTTTTCGGTAGAAGTAGGATAATTTGAACTTTTAGATTTAAATCTATGATCCATTTAAAACTATAGTGACTCTTCATAGCTTGGGGAACTGGTTCCAGGGCCTCATAGATAAAATCCATGGATGCTATATATACACCATATTTGCAACAACCTGTGCTATACTCCCACCTGTGTTCAATCAGCTCTAGTTTTCCTGTAGTAATTAAGATAATGTGCACATCTGTGTAACAGAGTCCTTTTGTTTGTTTATTTTTACTTTGTTTTGTTTTTGAGACACATATATGAAAAGTATACCCTTTTTGTTCTGAGTGGCATATTTACTTTTCTCTGTGTCTCTATCTGTCTTTTTGGCTATAGAGCACAGCATTCTATAACTAGCTGGCTTCCAAAAAACAAGAACACATTTGTCATGGGTCTAGAGACTGAGAGGGCCAAGGTTAAGGTTTTGTTTCTGACAGCCAGAGCTACAAGAGAAACCTTGTCTTGAAAAACAGACAAAAACAAAAAACAAAATAATAACAATAATATTAATCAAAGGATAAATGCAAGCTGGGGGAAAGAGTTATTCACATTACAAAGAGCTAGACACTGATAAGAAAAATAACAACTTAACCAGGGAAATGGAGACGAGAACCAGGAGTGGTGTCACACACCTTTAGTCCCAGCACTCCAGAGGCAGAGACAGGGGGGTCTGTGTGAGTTAAAGGCCAGATTGGTCTACATAGTGAGATGTAGGCCATCTAGGGCTACAAAGATCCTGTCTCAAAAATTAAAACAAAACAAAAGAATAACAAAGCAAGCTTAGCAGAAACGGAAATGAGCTTGTGAGCAGATAAGAGAAAACAAGTTACTGGTAAGGTCAGCAACTAAGGTGGCTTTTTAACCTATTGGTTGACAAAAGCCCTGATTTGGCCATGCCACAAGGAAGCCTTGGGCAACAGTTCTTCGGCATACATGCCAAAATGACAGTCCCAAGAGAAATTGATTATGAAATTCTTTGCTGTTAATTTATCCTTGGAAATGTACCCATAAACATAAACTTACTAACTCATTAGAACATTTTCATTTTATGGAAAAATAACAGCTAAAGACCAACTCTGTAACCATACAGTGAGTTGTGATGTAACTTTTGTAGAGAGACTGAATAATAGCTTTCATACATTGTTACACAAAAGAGTAAGAATTGCTAGGCAGTGGTGGCGCACACCTTTGATCCCAGCACTCGGGAGGCAGAGGCAGGTGGATCTCTGTGAATTTGAGGCCAGCCTGGTCTACACAGTGAGTTCCAGGACAGGCTCCAAAGCTACAGAGAAACTTTTTTTGAAAAACCAACCAACCAAACAAACAAAATTAAGAATCGTGTGTGGAACATAGCACTGTTTACATAGAAAGAAGGGAAAATAATGAGTTTCAGTATTTGGTTGTGTATGCAGAGGACAATGTAGGAGAGAGAAAGAGAGAGAGAGAGAACAATGTACAATGTACTCTTTCATTTTTTAATGTGTGTGTAGGGTTTTGTTGTTTTCGGTTTGGTGTTAGACACTAAACTCAGGCACAAAACATGCTAGGGAAGTGTTTTACCACTTCCAGATGAAATTTTATTACCTATTTAAATTTTTTCCTACCCTAAGAAATATTTAACATAATTGGATTTTTAAGAACTTTTGAGGACTGATAGCATAAACACACTTTAAATTTTTCTTTGGGATAAATGGGTGGGAATGTCATTGTCATCTAACACTGAAAAGGTCACCATGGCAACAGTGATCTTTCACTACATACCCTGCTGGATTGACAGAACTCTGAAAGATTGACCACAGCGGGAAGTGAGGATGTGAGATGCTAGAACTCTCATGTATTGTAACGGAAACAGTGGAGCCGTCACATTGGGAGTTATTCTAACAGTTTCTTGGAATGTTAGGACACTTTAGAACCCTTTACTTTTGTTTCCTGTTTCTATCCGGATTCAGGGTAGTTTACAGGTGCAGACATCTCTTGACCTGGTTTGCTAACTTCCCTGGACACTGATGGAAATCGTAGCGTATCCTCTAAAGGAGCATGTGCAGACTCCAGATGCAGGAAGGAGCAAGGCAGAGTCATTAGGTCCAACCCCCAGGGCTGCTGTAACCAAGGGCCACAGATGGGCACCTCAAACAGTAGAGATTGTGTTTTCTCACTGTTCTGGATCCAGATGTTGTCTTGTCAGAGTTCTGTCCCCACATTGTAAGGTTTTTGTACTGCCATTCACGTATCCTTCTGTCTGTGCACTCTGTTGGGTCCGAGGTCCACATTCACTACCTCATTTTAACCTAATCACATCTGTAGAAACCCTGTCTCCAGGGACAACCAGGCTCTGAGGTCCTAGGGGTCAGGGCTTCAATATAGGAGTTTAGAGTTACCATCAGCAGAATGCAAACATAGTCTAGAACTAGATGGAAAGTGGGGAGCATGGTCTTCCTTACAGTAGTATGTTGCATCTAATTACAAACTCTCTGGCAGTTTAGTTTATGAACATTGCATATGGGGTGCTCAGGCTATTTTCTGTCTGCTTTAATGTGGTGCAAATTGAATAGCTACTGAGAAAAAAATGGGACAGTTAATCCACAGGGCATGCCACCAGCATGCCTGCAAATAGGAAGGAAGATGGACATTTAAAGTATGCCCTGGATACTGCCACACACCCTTCCATTCTATTATGTAATGTTCCCAAACCACAGTAGGACCAAAGGCAATGTCCTTATTTTACCAAAAAGAACCAAGATTGAGATGGTATAAGGTGACCTCCTCCTACTGTGTAAATTATAACCTGTGCCTGTCTACATTTTTGCCAGTAAAAAAGATCCACTCCTGTGTTCAGAAAAATCTGGAATTACATCCACTGTGCTAGCATGGTAGAAGTCTCCATTTTTTCTGATGTATTTTTTTGTACTAAACATTGCTTCAGTGATGGTGAATGGGCCTTCTGCCCATTCTGGTGTGTAGGGCAGACATTGCCAACTGAACCATGGTGTTCATCTCCCAGATTCTCCCTAAGAAAGGGCCTTGGTACTAGTACAGTGAGTGATGTCTGGTTGGTGAGACATGCACAGGACAGATGGGTGTAGCTTCTGCACAGAAAAACCTAACATGGAAACTTCTCCACCGCTCATCTGGAACTGCCAGTGTTGCTTTCAAACACTGCCGTCTGTGGAGGAGGACCCAATGTTTCTTTTTTATGAACAACTTATAATTCTTTAACTGATCTTGAAAAAGCATGTCAAAGATTAAAAACAAGAAAAGGCTGGGGATGTATCTCAGTGGTAGAGTGCTTGTCTAGCATGCACAAGGTTCTAGGCTCAACCCTAGCGTTGGGGGTGTGGGATAGAGTAAAAACAACAGCTATATTAGTGTTGAAAATCTAGGCTACTTGAAAATAGTGTTGCTTAAGCTTGTCAGCCACCCCTCCCTCCATTCCCTCAAAGCACAGGCACAGCCTTCATGCTGTCCTGTGGAGAAAATGACCTGGGCAAACATGAGGTGGTGACTAGACAAGCTGATTGGACCTCTCCACAGAATCGGACCACACAATCAGTGAATGCTATGCCACAAACCATGGTTCCTTTTGTAGCAGCTTGACTGGCTTCGGAGGTGGGTCTTCCTCTGATGTTCTGACTGGCTGTGACCCACCTTCCCTTAAAGGTAAGGTGGCCATGTGCCCTAGGATGCTTAAGGCATTTGGAAGCAGCTGTTTCTGTTGGTCTGTCCCACATGAGCATTCTGTGAAACAATGCCAGAAAGCGAGGGTGTAGCTTTTTACTACAACTGCCAATTTTAATTTCCTTCTGTTGCACAAACAGTGAAACCTGCTCTCCCGCTCCCGCTGAAGGGAGCTTGGTGGGGCACAGTGGATCTTCCCTCCAGGCTCCATGAGTTTGCTAGCTAAGTTCTCCAAAGCAACATTGCAGAAAACAAAAGGAGCTTCATGCCAACTAAGGGCTTTGGGAGGGGAGATGCTGAATGATTGGCAGTTCAGGGAGCTATCAGGAGAGCAGCCCCTCCAACGAAAAAGTTGATTTGTAAAAAGGGATCAAATGCAAATGAATTTGATGCTTGTTGAGCAGACACCTCAGATCTGCTAGGTTTTCCACTCCCTCCTTTATTCCCAGCTCAGATTCTTTCATCATTTAGTTCTCTACCTCGATCTGTAGTCCAGCTTAGATTCATGTATTTAAATCAGGTTAATTGTGTCTACTTTGATCTGGAGACTGTCAAAAGGCTTGCTGCTCTCTGGTGGCGTGGGGTGGGGAAAAGTCAGAGTGAGGTTGTTATTTGCCACCAGGCCCAGCGTCCTATGTCCCCACGCTCCACTCCCCGCCCCATCTCCAACGATGACCTGATGACCGTCTCACACCCATTTTCCTTTCTCTGTTTCCTCCCTCACCACTCCCCACCTTGGACTATTTTAAAGCAGATATGGAAGCTACATCCCTTAGTCCATGTGGCTTTCTTTTCAGTGTTTTGGTGAGAGGGTGGGAATTTCTAGACAGGTTTTACTGTGTAGCCTGGCTGTCCTGGAATTCACTTTGTAGACCAGACTGGCCTTGATCCCAGAGATCTGCCCGCCTCTGCCTCCCAAGTGCTAGGATTAAAGTCTCATGCCACCACACCCAGATTCTTATAATTTTTTTTTAAAGATTACTGTTTCCTTTTATGTGTATGGGTGTTTTGCCTGTATATCTATTTCTACCTGCCACATGCCAGAAAGTGTCCTAGCACCAAGAGGGGGAAGTGGACATAGCTTCCTACCCCTAGCCAATTCTTGACACCCACTGACGAAGAAAACATCTGTTTTCTCTAATGGAGTCTCGCAGGGATCATTGACCACACTTTCAGGCAGGCACAGTACCATGGGTGGCTGTCCATCACAAAGCGAACTCACAGCTATTTCTGTAGATGTTTTGTCTCCTTTTTCTTAGTTTGGGCACTTTTCCTTCCTTCCTTCCTTCCTTCCTTCCTTCCTTCCTTCCTTTCTGCCTGTCTTCCTTTCTTCCTTCCTTCCTTTCTTTCTTTCCTTTTTTTTTTTTTTTTTTTTGTCTTACTGATCTTTTGCTTGTTTATTCGATTCTCATTTTGTGTGAGTTTTATGCTCTCTTTTCTATCTTTTTTCTCTTAGAAACAAAGAGCAAAAGATTGGATAGCAAGGTGGGGAGGGTCTGAGAGGAATTTTGGGAGGGGGAAACATGATCAAAATATAGTGTAAAAAAAAAAAAAAAAAAAGACCGGTTGTGTTAACTGTTACAGTTTGCTGTGTGTTACCTGTGGTTCAGTTGTCTTCTTACAGGGCTGTTCAATTAAAATGCTGCAAAAGTCCTTAAGTCATCTGTCTGTCAGCATTGCTTTGCTGGATGACATAGGAATCTGCTGGGGGCTCACCTAGACCTCACAGAGTCTGCAGGTGGGGCCTGGTGGCTCACTAGGCTTGAGTGTCCCCAGCTTTGGAGCCAATAAGATGACCCATTGGGTAAAGGTGCTTACTTCCAAGCCTTGTCACCCGAGCTTTGATCCCCAGAACAACTTGTTCTCTAACCTTTGCAAGTGTGATGTGGCATGTGGCACGTGGGTACACACACACACACACACACACACACACACAAATGAATAAGTATCAGACAGGATATGCCTTCCCAGGTGACTGATGTCCCTCAACAACAGAAAACTCCTGAGATCCCATTCTTCCAGTTTAAAGGTGAGAACAATACTCTAGGACCCAGATAGTGACCTCCCAGGAGCATATACTAGTGATGCCCACACATGGGGAACGTAAGCCCAGTCTTACATTGCTTCTGCTTTGCCATCTCCCTGCCATGCAGGGTCCCCCACCCCAGTCTGCAACGTGCTGTGTGAAAGGAAGATAGGACCAGACACACAGTGTGTGACTCCGATGCCTCTCACACCCTGCAGGGACACTCAGAGTGCAGTATCAGGGCAGAGAGGGAACAGGCGAGGGCTGACAACTGTGGGCAGGGACATACAGCTGTTGTTACCTTGATTCTCAGTGTTCAATAACAAGTTCCAGTATCCTACATGGAAGGTTCTGATGTTACTTTCAGGGGCCCAGTTAGGGGATCTGGTTCGTGGCTAGGACACTCATGATCAGCACTAGTCAGGTACCTTTTATCTGCATCTGCTCTGCCAGACACACGCACAGGCTTGCCATTACAGCACCCACTGTGCAGCTGGTGCTAACATTAATTTTTGTTTGTTGGTTGGTTGGTATTGATTTTGGTTTTTTGAGACAGAGTTTCCTCTGTGTAACAGTTCTGGCTGTCCTGGAACTCACTTTGTAGAGCAGGCTGACCTCAAACTCACTGAAATCCACCTGCCTCTGCCTCCCAAGTGCTGGGATTAAAGTTGTGTGCCGCTACCACCCGACATCAGACTCGATTCTTGAATCTCATCGTTTTCTGAGACTCTATCCACTTTGACGGCTTCCTCTGAGTCCTAAGGGAGGAGGAGAGCCAGTTTGGGGCAGCAGGATGCCAGCTGATGTCTCCAGGCAGCAGGGTGTTTATCTACATTCCCTCCTCCTCAAGAAACCACTGGAGGAGGATGTGTTCCATCTAAATGAGGAAGTGAACTGAGGGAAAAGTCAGAGTATCCCAGAGGGATGGGGCAACTCAAGGGACACAGCTGTACTCCCCATAAAAAAAAAAAAAAAAAAAAACTGGGTGAGTCAGCACAGAAGGCCCCAAAAGTCACAACACAGGCTTGCCACCAAGCAACTGCCTGTCTTGACTCGTGGGTGCAAAGTACTCATGAGCTCCGGCACACAACACACCCTGCTTCTCAAAGCACCTGGGGGCACTGATGTTCCTTCAAGCAATTGTTTCAGTGGCTCGGTGGTGACTAAGAAAACGCAAAGCAGTTTTTGTCCTCTGACCAGATTTCTCCTGGAGAAGCAGCACGCAGTCCACTGCACGTCCAACAGTCTGAGCCCTTGCAGAGGCTCCGGTGCCAGGACCTGAAACCTGGCATCACTGGCTCAGCCATTCTGCCGGGACCTTGCAGTCGATGCTGCCACCCTTTCCTACCTAGTCAGGTCCGTGCTTCATGCTCAGCTTTTTCAACGTGCAACGATATTTTCTGGAGATTCACACAAAGGTCCATAATTCAAAAGAAATTCCAGGTAGTGGTTAGCAGCCAGGTCAGGGTGTCCTCTGGAGGGACGGAGGATGTGATGAGCTCTGGGGTCTTCAGGTCCGCGCTCTGTTCTCCGAGCTTGAAGGCCCTGGGCTTGACCTTGACATCACTCTCCCAGGCACGCACACACGTTCTGATTCTCTCTGTGTTTACAGTTCACTTTAAAAGCATTTTAGAGTTGAGGATACAGAAAATAATTCTAAAACTCCTGGCTGAAATAACTGCTGACCGCAGAAAGGAGTGCGTTCTAATTATCTGGATAATTTTGTGTCACTGGCTGAAGTCTCAACCAACAGAAGGTAAACACCAGGCTTGTGAACCTTGGCTGCCTGCCACCTTGACTTACTGAACAAACAAATTAACCTTCAAGAACAAGAGCGATCTGGGTGCTCATTGGTACCTACCTCAGTACAAAATACAGTTGGTGGATTGTTTAAGGTACAAAACAACGCACAAGACGTGTGGATTTTGTGCCCATATTTTCCACCTTCCCTTTCCTTCTTGGCTTTTCCTTTTTTTCTGTAGCCAAATCTGTGAGCCAGTCCACGCAGACGTTGTCTAGAGGGTTGACACATTACAATGCCATGTTCCTCTGTGGTCATCACAGGTGTCTCTGCTGTTGTTTCTTGCAGAAGGGATAGAGAGAGAGAGATCTCCAAATGTCAGGGGTCAGCCAGGGTTGGTGGCCCATTCCTTTAATTCCAGCATGGGAAGGCAGAGGCAGGAGGATCTCTGTGAGTTCAAGATCAGCTTGGTTAGCATAGCAAATTTCAGGACTGTCAGAGTTACATAATACATACAGAGACCTGTCTCTCGCCCTCAAAAAGAAAGGAAGGAAGAAAGGAAGAGAAAAATGTATCCAGAGTAGTGCTGTCCTGGCAGGAAGCATGTGCCAGTAAGAAGCAAAGAGTACAAGGGGCAAAGAACCCTCTGTGCTTCTGCTCAGCACATGACACAACTGGAAAAACTTCAGAGTAGCTTTTGCTCTCTTGAAGAACTGTATCTCCTCCCCCAACACATGCATGGGAATTCAGAACATTCCAGTGGCAGATTAAAATGAAGGCACCTCTATTTCAGGTGATTCTAATTTTCTTTTTAAGTTATCACCAGGCTATAGTACTGTAATTTTGAGTTCATAGTCCACTTACAAATCGAAAATAGAAGCTGGACAGATAGTACTGTAAGTGGGAGGAGAGATTTCATTAGTTTGCTCAACAAATATTTATTGACTGGCAGCTGAGCTACTTGGCAGCAGCAATAGAGCCACATAGAGAAGCAAAGTTCCTCTCTAATGGGCCATTCTTCCTAGGGGGAGGGGAGGGAAAGGGACGAGCAGGAGTGTGTGTAGATATGCACAGACACACACGGAAAGCAAGTGGCACGTGCTGTGTGGACGCAGAGAGAACTAGAACTGAGAGTGATTACTACCCTGGTGGGTCAGGACAAGACAGGACATATGCTAGAAGTGAATGATCCCACTTTTGGTGGAGGAGCATGTCCACGGTTAGCCCAGGCTAACCTTGACAAAAGAAAAAGGGGGAATACACGTGTGTTGGTGGTCTGCATGTTTGCAATTAAACTTCACAGCTCCTCCCTATGGCACACATAGAGAAAATGGTGGTGTGACTGTGTTCCGAGGGTGTAAGTTGTTGTCTTGTAATGTCAGACGGTGGCCTTCCAGACACCTGGACAGCTCAAGTCAAGGATAGGTGGTTTCTACCAGTTTGAACTACTGCCAAGTTCTTGAAAAACAACTTACGTAAGTATGACCCAAGGCCCACTTTAGAGGTGTTTGTCACGGCTTAACAATGTAGATTCTAAAGCTAGCCGTGAAAAAGGAATTAAAAGCCAGTGAAATCAGACATGTGACCGTGTTTTTCTTCACTTTGAGTAATACAAAGCTGAGGACAAATGGGGGCAACTGCTTCCCATTGGTTTTTCTTTTGACCATGAGCACCAAGACCATGGATGCCCATCAGTCAAAGGCAAGCAATGCCTGGAGTCAGCCCTGGAGAGTAAGAGGACTGTTTTTCACGTGGGCATGCGGAGCAGCTCTAGGGAGGGTGAATCCCAGTGCTGCCAGAAGTCTCTACCTGAGGCTGCTTTCACATCCTGAGGGTTGGGACTGTGCACATGAAGTGGGTGGCTGAGAGGGACAGGACAAGGGACACAGGAGGACTTGTGTCATGTTCACATTTGATAACAGACAAAATCACCCACCTAACTAGAAAACTCTTAGGGCCAAACCTCATGCAGTCCTGAGTGGTCACTTTGAGGGAGATTGTGAGTAAGTGGTATGCGTACCTTTTGGCTACCTTTCTGTGAATTTTCCACAGATTAGCCACGGAGAATTGAGCAACTCTCCCTGAGTATTCTGAGTGGCTCTTTAGAGCACACACTGCCATCTACCATACCCCCAGCTCCTCACACTAGGCCATGCTCAGGAACTAGCATTGGCAAGAGCACACAATGTCCCTGTCCTCTCCTAGGCCTCCCTTTTTGTCACTCTGCCGGGGTGGGGTTATATTGACACTGTAAAGCTTTGCGTTTCCCATGATTGTGGGTTTTCCCTTCAAGATGCACCTTTGGGTGGGCATGGGCTATTCTCTGTCAGCCATGATGTCTGCATGTCACCTTTTTACAATCTGCAACCTGAGACTTGGTTAGAGAGTGACCTGGAGAGGAGCGGGCCACTCAGGACCGTGACTCAGTGCAGAGTGTTCGTCCTGGATTTCTTTTTGTTTCAGGGCTTTCTCTGCTCTTACCCCCATGGCACACCAGAAGCATCCCCAGGGTCAACGCTCAAAAAAGAGGGGCGGGGCTTGGCGAGACACGATCCTCAGAGGGTGTCTCTCAAGAACCTTGTAGTAGAGCTATGGTTTTTCTTGTATGGTAGGCTCTTGTTAGGAGACTGTATAGTGGCCCCCACCTCTCAGAAGGCATTTTTGTGTGAGGAGCTGGGTAGTATGCCAGTAGTCAACATTGTGTAAGAGCGGAGCTACTTGGCTGAGCAGATGGTCTCATGCCCACTCTGTGCCAGAGGCTTGATGAGAAGAACAGTCACATGAAAGAGTCAACTTTGGAAATGGGAAGATGTTTTTCTTAATTTTACCCTCTGTGTAGGGTTGAACTGAAAAATAGTGCTATTTCTTCTCTCTGTGAGAACACAGGTAAGCCATGATTTCTAGATCCATATCTAGCTTCCTCCCTGACTTCGTGCTGGTTTATTTGGTCTCCAGTGATTTTAGAAATGCAAATGAGGTTATTTCCAAATTTTATGGTTTGGGTGTGTTTTGTTTCTTGAGTATTACTTTATAGTCCAAGCCAGCCTGGAATTTATTAAGAAGCCCAGGTTGGCCTAACTTAACATCCTCTTTCTGCCTCCTGAATTTTGTGCTAGAGGTGTGTGTCACTAAGCATGGTGAAACATGTAAGTTTTAAATTTGTATAATAATTTTGCTAAAATACCCCATTCATTTAAAATGTAATGTAAAACAAAACTGGTAAGTAGCCCTGAACACGCTAGAGCCTGTGACATCCTGCAGTTTAGCAAGCAGTTTAGTAGCACCAATGCATTCTTTCATTTAAGAATTCTAGTCAATTCTATTCTTGTTTTCCATGCTTTAAATAAATTTTTCCCAACAACTGTATCATGTTTGGGTAGTACAGGAATTCACTGTATTTCAGAGATTATGTATTTTTGCTGACACTTTAAAAGAGATGAGTTATTTTTATATATGAGTCTGTATTATGTTCAGAGAGGATCTGGAGACATTCTGTTGATTTTATGTAATTATTATTATTATTTTAGCTTTTCCTTTTTTCTAGTGCTGGTTACTGAGCACAGGGCCTTGCACTTACTAAGCAAGTGCTCTGACACTGAACTAAGTTCCCAGTGTTTTCTGTTTCAATTATAGATGCCGTCATAGAGTTACTACTGTTAGCAGTAGCAGTGTGGACAGCTCAGTAACAGAGGCCTTACTGTTGTAGGGTTTGACTCTCACTGTGGGGGTATTAATCACATATGTACTGTAAACTGGGTTAAAAGTTCAGTTTATAAATGAGGTGCCATTTGCTTTGGTGACTGGAGAAGCCTGTGTCTCCATTCAGGACTACTCCTTGAGTCTGAAGGACCTGGAGACCAAAATAAGAGTGAGAAGATGGCTTGATGGCTTAGGAAGTCAGGGATGAGGGATGCTGCCGCACAAATGTGTAACTAGTCTGGGCCACCCTTTGGTAAACGGCATCTACCTCATCTCAAGTTTTATGGTGAGTGACAATGAATTGCTACCTGACTACAGTGCATTTGCTATCTCTCAGCAGATTTGAAAGATAATTTTTTTCTTTGTAAAAAAAAAAAAAAATCTTATAATACAGGCTGGGGTGTAGCTTGGTTGTTAGATTGTTTCTGTAGTGGGTATGAAGGAGCCTGGTTCTCCAGTGCTGTGTATGGTTGAGTATGGTGGCACATGCCCGTAACCCTAGCACTCCAGGGGTAGAGTCAGGAACAGAAGTTCAAGGCCATCTTTGGCTACATAGCTAGTTCAAAGCCAGCTTGGGCTATACAAACTCTGTCTTCAATCTTACAAAGTACCAGCCCAGGAGAGAACTCGAGGCAAGTGTGTGACTCAGTGAAGCTCTCTAAGCGTGAGCAACCACCGGTGGGACTGTCCTTCCAGGGTCCCAGGATTTTCAGTGGCTCAAGCCCCCACTGTGCACAGGGTTAGTTCTCTATCCCTAGTTAATCTGCAACCTGGCTGCATGAAAGTGAAAGTCAGACACTTGATGATAAAGACTCCTCCGAAAGTTGGCCTCAGAGCCAAGGGCTGGGTGCAGGGAAGGACTTGATTAACTGGACTGGGCTTGGTCCAGGGTCCACGCAGGAGCTGAGGAGGCACTGCCATGCTGCAGCCTTGGATATAAGGATATAAGGAATCTGCTGGAGCTGGCACATGGTGAAGGAGGGGGTGGGAAGAGAGGAGGTGTGGGGAGGGAGGGGGCCAGAGGCCGCAGGGCTGCCTCTCCCTGAGTGTGAGAGACCCACTTCCTCAGCCTTCAGCTTACGACCTCAGGGTTTGTTGACATCACTCTCACTCACAGCAGGCTCAGATCTGGAACCTGATTTCCTCAGTGTCTGAGTCCTAGGATAAATATCTATGCAAATAATGCAATTATAAAAGCAAATCAGACAAAGCCAGGCATGGTAGTACATGCCTATAGTCACAGCACTCCAGAGATGGAAGGTTAGCCTGGGTTAAGTGAAACCCTGTTTCAAAAAAACCTAAACAACTAACCAATTAAATAAACAAATCGTGTGACCATGAGCTACTATGAAGGCACAAAAATAAAGGAGGAACCAGCTTTAATTATATATATATATATATATATATATATATATATATATATATATATATTTTTTTTTTTTTTTTTTTTTTTTTTTTTTTGAGCAGGTTTCTCTGTAGCTTTGGAGCCTGTCCTGGAACTCACTCTGTAGACCAGGCTGGCTTCAAACTCATGGAGATCCACCTGCTTCTGCCTCCTGAGTGCTGAGATTAAAGCCACGAGGCAGTACCTCCCGGCTCATACCTTTTAATATTGGCTTTAAATATGGAAGCCTGGCTTCTATTCCCCCATCTCAGCCCTGAGCTCAGAAGAGAGTACAGGATCCAGAGGCCCAGTGAGCATCTTAACCAGAACCTTCTACAACAAGAGCAGCCAGCCCACAGAAGGGAAAGTGCATCCATGTTGATGGAGATCACTACCTAGGGCGGAGGTAGGTGGCTTTGCCCTGACTACTTCTCTTATTGTGTGTGTGAAACAGGCTCTGTTTGTTATGGATGCAGAAGAGTTCAACCATCTTAAAAACTCCTTATGATGGTGGACAGATGGCTTAGAGGTTAAAAGCACTGGCTGTTCTTCCTGAGGTCCTGACTTCAATTCCCAGCACCCACATGGTGGCTCACAGCCATCTCTAATGAGATCTGATGCCCTTTTCTGTCTGATATCCTCTTCCGTCATGCAAGTGTACATGCAAATAGAGCACTCATATACAAAAAAAGAAGAATGCATAGATAAATAAATCTTTAAGAAAATCCTTAGGTCAAAGTAATAAAACAAGCAATACAATTTGGGTGGCTGCCAGGGGCTGAGGGAAGGAGAAGGAAGACTGTTTAATGGGTGCCAAATTTCAGTTCTGTAAGGCGAGAAAGTCCTGGGGATGGTTGCACAACTGTGAGTGTGCTAAATACCACCAAACCTTGAAGGGGTGTGTGTGTGTGTGTGTGTGTGTGTGTGCTCACACTTAAGATACCCAGGAGCAGGTCCCCTGTTACAGATGGCCGACTCACCCAAAGTGGGATATGGGAACTGAATGTAGGTCCTTTGGAAGAGCAGCTATCGCTCTAAACTATTGAGATCTCTCCAACCCCCTGCAATTGTGCATTTTACCAGTTTTTAAAAGCAAGATGTCAAACAATGGTTGGGCAGCAGTGTTAACTGCTGTTGTCTGGCATAGTTGTGACTGACCATTCTCACTGTTTGCCCCTGTTTTCCCTGTGAGTGGCTGAATTGATAGAAAAAAGCTGTTACACATTAGACTAACTTGGAGGATGTCTCTGAATTTGAGGGTGACATTTGTGGTAAAAATTCTTTCTACGAAGACTTTGAGTCTAGACACTTGGGTTGTCTGTCGTTATGCGAGTTATTTACTCTTTCCTATTACCTTATTTTCTTGGATGAATCACAAAGGTAATTAATACATGAGGATTAAACAGCCCACAGAGACAGGAACAATGGTGAGTGGGCTCAGGACAGAAGCCCCATCCTTCTGTCAGGACAGGTTCTCTAGAAATGAGCACACACATTTGTGGTTGTGGTCCTTTAGTATTTACAGAGTTTGTCTTCCTAATATTATTCTATGTGCTGGATTGAAGTTTTTCCTATGCTCTTGCTTATGTTATTAATTTACAAAACAAACCTTTCCAGGGCCAAAGTCACCTCAGCCAGGCCCAGACAGGTCTGGAGAAATGTCACCATTTCCCTGAAGTACAGCTATAAGTAGCGATCACAGCATTCCTCTCTTCTCACCCTGGAATTGGGATGGATGTGTTGGGAGGGAGGACCAAAAAGTGGAGCCACCCAGCCCTGTGAACATCATCTTTGCAATGGCCACATCCCCGGCTTAGTGTACAGTCCCAACAGGACTTACCGCTGTCCCAACTCCTTATTCCCCAGTGAGCAAACACATGTTTGCAGTTAATTGAAGGGTGGTGTCACAGGGTGATGTCTTGGATTTAGAACAAAATGGTTCAAATTACCAAGGGTAGCTGGTTTTTCCACCACTCTGAGGCAGAGCTAACCCACTTGAGATGTTACCTAATTAATATCTTAGAGCCTCAGTTTCAATGTTCTTTCTGTGTATTCAGTTGTGATGATCTTGCCAACTCAAAGGATGCCATTTTCCCAAGACAAGACTGCACTAGTGTTTTGAATTTCTTTTTATTTAAAAAGAAGGTAATATAGGAACAAACAGAATGGACAGACATGGTCCATATGGGTGAACTCAGGAACCCTTCCAGAGCTCTCAGGCATGGCTCAGAGTCCACACAGAATCAGGACTCGATTAGTGAGTTAAGACTAAGTGAGAGAGACAGTTTACTTTTCAAGAGACCAGGTGTGTGTGTGTGTGTGTGTGTGTGTGTGTGTGTGTGTATGTGTGTATGAGTGTAAGTGTGTGTGGGGGGGTTCCTTAAAATCTTCCTTTATCAGCCGGGTGCTGGTGGTGCACACTTTTAACCCCAACACTCGGGAGGCAGAGGTAGATGGATCTCTGTGAGTTCGAGGCCAGCCTGGTCTACAGAGCAAGTTCCAGGACAGGTTCCAAACAATACAGAGAAACCCTATCTCAACAACCAAACCAAACCAAACAAAACCAACCAACCAACCAACCAACCAACCAACCAAACAAACAAACAAACAAAAACTTCCTTTATTTCTCTTTCCACCCCAGGGTTGCAGATTCCTTTAAGGCAGCCACAGACTTGTGTGGTGGCCTGTAACTAGGCCTGTAAGTATGAGAATGAAGGGCTCTGAGAGGAGGAGGTGCACACAAAGATGACAGCCACATGCAGCAAGGATGTGAAGCCTGGTGCCTTCCAGGACTGGCTGCAGTTGCTTTTTTGACCTCGACATGTGGTGAATTCTCATTTTTATCTATTTTTTCAGAAGTTGACAGATGTTGAAAAATTACATTTGTACAACTGAAGGATGACAGCATTGAACTAGAACCTGCAGTTACTTTCAATTTGGAGTCTTTAATGTGAGGTGAGGACATAGGAGAATGAGCTACCATACTGGTTTACGATCAAATCTCTATGAAGAAATCCCAAAGATGAAACATTGGCTTCTCAGTGGTCCATGGTCCTGTGGGTCGATGAGACTGGACAGTAGCTACACACACACACACACATACACACACACACACACACAGAGAGAGAGAGAGAGAGAGAGAGAGAGAGAGCTTACTCCTACCACTGAAACTGGGAACCCACAGTGGAAAACAGTGATGGGTATAGGGTAAAGGGCCTAATCTGAGAGGTCACAATTGACAGTCCTTTGACTGGCCATGGAAGCACACCATTTTCTAATTACTACCTTTGAAAGGCTCTGGGGGCTTCTGCATTCTCACGGTGGTGTTGCATTGGTATGTGTTCAAAAGCTGGAAAGCTAACATGCCATGCTTTCTCTGACGAAGACATCAGGAATAGACTGACTTCCTAGCTCAGGGAACTCCAGCCTGGAGAGGAAGTGCAGATTCTGACTATGTGCTTATAACCACCAGGGAGACTGCTGTTTATGTAGGGGAGACACTCATTCATGCCACAAGAAGTCCTAGTTACTCACTCTTATGGGAATGAGGCTCAAGCCACAAACTGGTCAAAGGAAGTGTCACTCAGGTCTTATTGAACCCTCCTCACAGGCCAGGAAGAGCAGCCTTTGAGAATTACCTAATACAGGAAAGGGATTAGGGAGACTCTCCTTGGATTAGAAATTGCTGAGCATCACTGAGAGGGCATGTCCATTCTTGCAGGCCTCAGTCACAAAGCATCCATTTACCCCTTTACAGAGGATTAATTGTATATACAGTGATGTGTGCCCAGTCACCACTAACCCATTCTTGAGTGCAAAAGTGATTTATATTTCTGTGGTTCCCACCCGTCTTTCCAGAAGGTTCTGTTCCAGCTGCCTCCTTCCCCCACCCCATGCAGCCATGCTTCACAGAGCCCCTGGGACTCTGTCCTCACCTTTGTGTCTCTGTCTCAACAGGTGCACACCCACATACCCACGCACCCTTCTAGAGGCATCACCTTCTGACCTACAGTAATGTCCGCCCCTGCCAGCACCTGAAACCTTCCCTGGAGGTATTACTGGCCTCCTGACCCACCTGTCAGATCAGCCTGATTTTGGCACAAGTTAAGCTTTTGTACTTTGGATGAGGGTCCCCAATGTCTCCTCTGCTGTGTCACTGACTGAATTTTCAGAGAACCAGCTATCTGACCTGTAGAGCCATATTTTGCCACACCCTACCCTTTCCCAAGGCAGGACCCTCACCTTGGCTGTGCCCTGGCAGAGTTGACTAGCTCCAGGCCTCACTTCAGGCAGCTGCCACCCTTTATAGGCTTAGGCACCTTTGCCAGCTGTCTCAGCTGTGCTGACACTCAGAATGCTGGGAATGGTTGATGGGCTTGCTGGGCCACCATTAACTCCAGGCTCTAAGACTGCCCTTTCCTTCCAAATGACAACAGCTCCTAAGTTTTCTCTGACAAGAATCAACACCCTTGTCCACACAACAACAACAATCTTCCAAGTCAACAGTAGGTGGAATAACAAGAGTTTAGGCTTTGTCAGTTGGTACAATCCCTCACTGTTATCATGTGGCCTCAGGCTGCTCACCCATGAGCCGCTGAACAGCAGAGATAAGTTACCCATTAGGCTGACATGGACAAGAATATGTGCACTAGGTCTGGCAGAATGGAGGACAGATAGTCATCCTCCACCCCATCAGGCCACATGCTGATCCTCCTGCATTCTACTGAGCAGGACATGTGTCTCCTGGCATTACCGCAACAACACTTTCCAGCTGGCACCATGCTGTTACTGCCTTGTGTAATACCTGATGAGGTATTACACAATTTACAGAATAAACAAATGAATGAATGCACCTTTGCTATGGATTTAAACAATGTCTCATATTTAAGCCCTTACACTGTTGAACATTTTCCTAGTTTTATTTCTGTTGCTGTCCAAACCAAAAGCAACACAGAAGAGGAAAGGGATTCATGTGGATTAGAACTCTAGGCTACAGTCCATTACTATGGGGGAAGTCAAGACAGGAACCTAAAGCATCATCAACCAATAATTAATCTCTTTTAGCCGTAGTTTTTATCTACAAAATGAATTGGTACCATGTATAGTAATAGATTATGAATACATATACACAGGTATGTATACATCTCTATACATACATAAGGGGAGTATCTCAGTGGTACTTGCCTAGCATGCATGGAGCCTTAGGTTCCATCCCCAGTGCTGCAAACAAGAATAAATTAAAGACAATGGATGGATGGCAAATACTGAAAAGGATTCTCAATAAATGTCCCTTGTTTTAAATAAATATATTGCATTTACCCAAAGAGTATATAAACACATTTCTCTTTGGTTTTTAGATAAAGCTCAATAAAATTCCAGAACTCCACTCTCATTCTATTAACCAAGACAGCAGTCTAGCACTGTTCAGTTAGTGGCACAGAGATATCAGTCATTTGTTTCCCATTAAGGAGTCACCGCCTCACGGGAGGCAAATGGTGCATTATACCATATCGAAGCTGTGCGGGACGTGGTCACTGGGAAAGTGGCTCTTGACCTGCTGTGGGACAGAGCTGAGGCAGGGAAGAGTGGTGCAAGCCATGACAGTTTTGACTGCTGAGTAGTCACTGAACCATTTCTCAGGCCTCTGAAGGTACTGGACCCATTTGGTGAATCTCTCTTTCAGAATGACAGAGTTGACAGGAGTTATAACTCCTCCAGGTAAAGTCAGAAAGGGAGTGTGAAGGTTTGCCAATCCCACAGGGGGTTCTCTATTCCACTGTCTGGGCATCCCTTAACCAATATAGCTGACATTCTAAACCACTCTTCCCATATACACTGCTTTTTCTCCAGTGACACTTTTGAGGTAACTGGGACTGCTGGTCTTGAAGTACATGATGTTAGCTACTAGAGACCAACTACCCACCACCAACCCAGTGTTTGCACAGCAATGAGAGAACAAAGTCTGTCAGCTGTTTCCGATGTGAGAGAGGAAGGGAGTTGATATGGGCATGGTTAAATTTAGTAGACTTTATTCAGGATCCAGCAGTGTCTAATTTAGGTGACATGGATATGAGTAAAAATGCCAGTTGGCACACACCTTTAATCCCAGCACCCAGGAGGCAGAGGCAGGTGGATCTCTATGTGTTCCGAGGCCAGCCTGGTCTACAGAGTTTCAGGACAGCCAAGGCTACACAAAGAAACCCTGACTCAAAAACAAACAAACAAAAACTAGCTCAGTAATTTACAGAGAAAGAACTTTCCGTCTTATGCTTATAGGACTTTCCCAGGGGAGACATGAACAAGTATCTGTTGATGCCAGTTTGGGCACCAAAACCAGATCAAAAAAAAAAGTTTTACCTAAGTCTAGTTTAGTAAACCAGTGAGTTTATATGGGTTACTTAACTAGCAACCCAAAGGCAGTTGCATCAGTGAAATGCCCAGCGCAGGTGACAAATTCACAGAAATCACAAGGATGAAATTCCTGGCTGCCTGTAGGACTCAGACAGGGGCTCTGGAAAGCCCTACTGCATGAGGAGGGCTTTGTGATGGAGAATTTTATCAGCTTCCTGAGTCTTATAAGCCTCCCCTTTCCCTCCATAAACAGATGTTTAAATCTAGAGGAGAGTTACACAATACTACATGAACTAAAGTCAAGCCTGTAATGAAACTTCTGAATGAAATTATAAGTTCCCACAGCACTCTAGTAATTATAGCATATAGTTAGTAAAATACAAAAATGCAATGATTATTAAGGTATGGCAATTAACAGTTCAGTTTATTATTTTATAGTGAAAAATAACATAAGCTTTTTATAATATGCTTACAAGTATGACAGACACAGGTGGAGATACCCTTAGTAACAGTAGTATAATGCATGAGTGCAGGTAAGCGCAAGAGTCGGCTGTTAGAAGGCTGAGTAGCTTTTGATGCCACCAAGATCCTGGTTGGGAATTATGACAGTGCAGCTTCTAGGCATCACTCATCTTAAAATTAACAAAATAAAAATTCCACTTTATCAGCTATTATGAGGAATTCCTTTAGCTGTGGTTTTTACTCCAGAATCTCATTCCCCTTTGGAGGCCTCTTCATCCGTGAGTAGGGACTTATTGTGTCATCCATCACAAAATCATACAGTACTTTGATCCAGGAGTTGTACTGGGGGAGTTTATCATAGTATTCAGCTGCTATTTTCCTCACCTGGAAGTGAACAAAAGCAAAGTGAACAGTGAGTGTTACTGAAGCCTCAAGATGACAGCTGAGTGTCTGACAGACTGGGGGACAAATACCAAGTGAGCCAAAGGGAAACACCCTTGCTCATGGTCCTTCAGATGGCCTGCAGTTCTTCATGAATAAGATGTCTGCAGATCACATGACATAAACAGCTCCATCAAAATCCACAATGGATTTAGGGCAAAGCCAGTAGCAATCAGAAAGATGCTAGCCTTCCAAATAGTAAAATGATAAAGCCAGTTCAGAGCCTGGACAAGCACTTGAGTCAAGACATTCCTGAGAATGAAAACGTGCTAAAGATCATCATTAGCACAAGAAGTCGATAAATTGTAGACATTATAAAGACATAAAGCTAAAAACCTCAAATCCTTAATACTAAGAATTAAACCTGGGGTATTTGTCAGCAAGGTCCAATTCACACACTGACACAAGATGGCTGTGATTCTTAGAAAGTTGTGAACTGAAGAAAAGTATGCTTAAAAAATATTTTGGCGGGAGTCTGGTGGTGCACTCCTTTAATCTCAGCACTTGGGAGGCAGAGGCAGGCAGATCTCTTTAGAGTTCCAGACCAGCCTGGTCTAGAGTGAGTTCCAGGACAACTAGAGCTGTTGTTATACAGAGAAACCCTGTCTTGAAAAGCAAAAACAAAATGTTTTGTATTGGTGCTAGAAAAATAGTTCAGTGGCTAAAGGGCTGGCTGCTCTTCCATAGGACCTGTTAGGGCTCCCGGCACTCAAATGGTAGTTCATAACAGCCTATAATTCCAGTTCCAGAGGTTCTAACACTCTGTCTTGGCCTTTGAGGCAATAGGTACGCACATGGTACATGTACATATTTGCAAACATACATATACGTAAAATAAAAATTAAAATATTAACGTACATAGGGACTGTGAATAAATGTTAGGTAGTTACTGAATAAACAATTCCTTGGAGACAGACCTCTTAGAAGAACAGGAAAGGCAGGGCTTTCAAACTCTATGGCTGTTTATTGAGTATTAACTTAACAAAAGAGTAAGAAGATAGGAAGGAAGAGTAGGAAGCTAGAGTCTCACTGGTCTACCAAGGGCTTTAAATAAGTACCGCCTGAACTACACTAAGTTTTTAATTTGGGGACTGTTCCAGGAAAATACACATATTTGAGGGAAATTTTTGCTTAATGGTTGATTGATTCTTCTCCTTAATTTGTGATCCTTTTTTTTTTTTTTTTCTTAAAGTAAGAGTTCTCTAAAAAAATAAACTCAGTTCCCTTGACACAAATGAGGGAAACATGGACTGCCAAATTATGTCTGCTAGTATACCAGCAGAATGACACAGAGGGATGCCTCCACAGACTTGGTGTTGTTTTCTCTTCAACTGAAAAGCTGAGAGGATAAGGGAGCCCTCGTGCCCTTCACCCATTTCCCAATTGGCCCTTTGGTACACTTACATGTGTACTGTGTAGATAACAAAAACACTCTGCTTTCTTCCTTAGTTGTGCCAACTTAACCCATATTTCAACTCTAAATACTGCAACATGTCCAAAGACAGTTGTCCTACAAAACCCTATCACCATTATACCTGGTAATCTAACTTTGATGACTATTTTTATGGTATGGATTACCCACCGAGCCAGTATTGTTTACAGTCTTTTCTTAACCAGATCCAAAGAAATAATCACACACTGCAATTGGCTGTCCTGTTGTATGTAATTTTTCAACAGTGTTTAAAAATTTGAATGAGTGAGTATGACACCATGAAGTATCCATTAGGGTTCCCTTACATACAACATCTTTTTTTTAAGTAAAGAAAAACTATTTTTCATATATATCATTTTTTTAGAATTATGGAGTTTTCTTTTTTTTTTTTTTTTTCCTACGTGAACAGTAGGTTTTGTTTTTGTTTTTTGAGACAGGGTTTCTCTGTGGAACAGTCGTGGCTGGCCTTGAACTCCTGCCTCTGCCTCCCCAGTGTCAGGCTACTCACTCTGAAGATAGAAAGGCTGGTGAGAAGGCTCAGCAGGAAAACTACTGAGGTTAATAAGAGTGGCTGGTTTTGGAAAAGATGGGAAGAATGAAGGCTGCAATGTCTTCTTTTGTTTACTCCAGGCATAACACACTGAAGGTCGGCCAGGAAAAGGTTATCAACATGGGCACTGACACTGTCCACTCTACAGATTAGTTATGCAGATCACCTCATTTGTGTGTTACAAAAGCCACACATCTTAGCCAAGTACAACAGCTTAATGGTGATGAATGTTCCATGAACAGATGCTTCCCGCAGAGGAACAGTTTTCGAATTCTGAGCTAATTTAACAGGTAAGAGATTTGCACGTCTAAGCTCTAAGCATGACCACTAAGCATGACCACTAAGGACCCAGAACAGAAGATCTGAATCCTCACTGAAGTTAGGCTAGCAGACATAGGATATATGTTCTCCTTTTATCTGACAAAACATACTAAATTACTTTTTACAATAAACAAGCCATGACTAATTTGATTGCATCACCATCAAAAACAAAACATCAAGTCCTTCACTTACCAGGGGCAGGTTTTTTCCAGGAACGTTGGGGAAGTCATGGTGTTCATTATGGTAGCCCACATTGAAGGTCAGTAAATTCAGAGGCCCATAATATGAGTACGTTTCGTGCCCCTTTAAGAACATGTAATGTTCTGCTATAAAATGCCCAGAAATTGGGTGCAAACCTAGGCCAAGTAGGGAGGCTGCCAACATGTAGACTAAAGATTTAATTCCAAAAACATAGTAAATTATAATGTCAAAAATGATCTGGATCACAGTATTGATGATTTCCAGGTAAGTAATGGGTTTCGGATTGATGAGTAGGGGTCTAAAAGCATAAAAGAGAGGCTGAAGGACAACCCAGACCAGCTTCCTGAGAGTGGTGCAGAAGAACCAGCCCTCAAAATCAGTAGGAATATCCACATCGATGCCATCAGCTCCCAGGTACCGATGATGGTCCATGTGGTATCTCTTAAAAGAAACTGAATATGGAACTCCCAAAGGGAGGTTAGCAAATATTCCAAACCAGCGATTCCACAGCGATTTGTGATGACCGAAGGGGAAATTGTGAGAAATCTCATGGATGCCCAGAGTCATTGAGTGGTTAAGGCAGCTGCCAAAGACATAGGACCAAAATATGACCCATTTCCAGTCCAAGTCTTTCACTAAGTAAAATGAAGCCAACTGGGCGAGAAGCATCACAGATATGATCCAGATCAGATTGGGGTCAGGTTTCATCAAGGATTTTATCTCTGGATACTTTGCTGTAAGAAAAGGAAATACAAACAATCAGGAACAAAGGAAAGCACACAATAGTTCAGCAACTGTAATTAATACAATTAGATTTCCCTCTTTTCTCAATCATAATCCTTCCCCTTACAGACTTCACAAAATATTCATTCCCTAAAGGGAAGGAATATATCCTGGTTAAAAAAAAGTCACAAAATAGCATGACACAACATTTTATGCAAGAAAAACAATCTGGACATTCTGAATTCTCCTATATTAAAATAATTACACCTATGCTTAGACAAATACACACATATTTTCTTTTTATTTTCTATTTTACACGTGAGAATATTTTGCCTGCATGTATGCCTATGGGCTGTGTGGATTCAGTGCCTATAGAGGTCAGAAGAGGGTATCAAATCCCCTAGAACTACAGTAACAGATGGTGTGAGCAACCATGTGACACTGGGAACTGAATCTGTGTCCCTGCCTAAGAGCAGCACTGAGCTATCTCTCTAACTAAAGCTCTGGCATATTTATCTTATGTAAACCATTAAATTAGCACAGCTGACACAAGAAAGAGCATTAGCATTTGTTTCATAGAGCTTCAAATTATAAAATTCATTTTCATGGTTCTATCAGACCAATTAACTTCCTCCTAATAATTCTACTCTGACAAACTCCCCAAGCCCATATATAAGGATCTCATATGACAGCAGGAAAGGACAGTACTGAAACAGTGCTTATCAACACAAGAAACAATCAAGCTGGACCTCCTCCCTATACCAAGAGTTAACTCAAAATGGATAAGTCTATCTATCAAAATTGTAGAACTCAGAAAAAATGATAAATTGAACCTGCATTAAAATATTCTTTTTCAGCAGGGCGTTGGTGGAGCACACCTTTAGTTCTAACACTCAGGAGGCAGAGGCAGTGGATCTCTGTGAGTTCGAGGCCAGCCTGGTCTACAGAGGGAGTTCCAGGACAGGCTCCAAAGCAATACAGAGAAACCCTATCTCAAAAAACCAAAAAAAAAAAAATCAATCGTCTTTTTCAGATGGGCAGTGGTGGCACACACCTTTAGTCCCAGCACTGGGGAGGAAGACGCAGATCTCTGTGAGTTCGAGACTAGCCTGGACTACAGACTAAGTTCCATGACTGCCAGGACTATTTCACAGAGAAACCCTGCCTTGGAAAAAAATAAAACAAAACAAAAAACCAGAACTTCTTTTTCTATAACAATACCATCAAAAAGAGCAGGTGACAATCTAACAGACAGGCAGACACATTTGCAAGTCATATATTCCATAGGACAATCATATCTAGAATATGTATAGTTCAAACTTTTTAAAAGGCAAAAAAAAAAAAAATCTAATAGAAAAGATTTATAAATGGTCCCTTCCCCAAAAAACCACATGAAAGATACTTGACACCTTTAGGAAAATACAGAGACCACAAAACTGTTGTCATTTAAAAAGACAGTTGTAGTTCAATGGCAGAGCACCTGACTAGCATGCCTGAGGTCCTAGATTAAAAGGAAAGGTAGAGTAAGGGTTTAGTGAACCCTGACATCACTCCTCTGAACCCACAGAGAGCATGGGGTAGTAGTGGGCATCTGTAATCCCAGCAGGAGTATGGCAAGGAGACATGCTGAGACTGAAGATTGTCCAAGAAGCTAGGAAGCTTTGGGACCAGCTAGCTTGAAATGCCCAGCACAGAAGCAGAAACAAGAGACCCTGCCTCAAAGCAATATGGTAGGAGAAAGCCCACTCCTGAAAGCTTATCTCCTGGCCTCCACAATGCACGCAAATGGGAGCACACCCATGTGCCTGCCTACACATGAAAAGACAGGCAGTAACTAGGTTGTGGAGAAACCAGAATCTTCATGCACTGCTAATAGAAGTGTAAGATGGTGAGCTAGAGAGATGGCTCAGTGGGTAAGAGTACTGACTGCTCTTTCAGAGGACCAGGGTTCAATTCCCAGCACCCACAGGGCTGCTCAACTGTCTGTAACTCCTCACAGACATACTTACAGGTAAAACACTAACAAAATAAAATTTTTAAAAATGTAAAATGGTTTAAACTGTTTGGTATTTAACCAAAGTGCTAAGAAGTGCCAAAAGGATCCCCAAACGAAAAGCATCCATACCCTGTACACGAATGTTCAAAGGAACATTATTAAAAACAGCTGAAAAGGAGAAAAAAAAAAGGCTCAAATGTCTGTCAAATACCTACAAGTAAAATGTGGTTATCACCTCATGGGAGTATGAAAGGTGTGGTCCCTAGTTGATACTGAGAGGATCCGGAAGGCTCTGACCCAATCTATAGACTAAACTCTCCAAGGATTCACAAAATGATGGCATATTGGGGGGGGGGGAGAGCTGGTCACCGGAGGCAAGCTACAGAGGACATGCTCCTGCCTGCGCTCTCGCTCTCTCTCCCCCCCCCCTTCCTGGCTAGCATGGGGGTGGGGTGGGGCGGCTTTCTTTCCTTCAAGCCCTCTCTACCATGATTTTACCAGACCTCCATCCAAAAGCAATAGCAGCCGTGACCACCGAAGGAAACCATTAGCCAAAATAAGTCCTTCCTCCCTCGTGTTGTTCAGGTATTTACCACAGCAGTGAAGCAATGAGTTGCCAAACCTAAGAGCACAAAGCAAGTGATAGCACAGCCATTTATAAAGTTTTGCCTTTCCAACCTAGTCACTCAATTCAAGTTCTCCAGCAGAAGCCAGGGGAGCAGCTCTGATGTAGAGAACCAATTAGTACCAGGAATCTCTGAGTTTGAATTCCAGGGCTAGGGGGGAAAATCCATTTTGAAAGGCATCTATTCACTCTTATCTGTGAAACACGAAATTTCTAAGTTTAGCTACTGAACAAGTCAGGGCCTCAACCACCCAATGGGCAAAGATTTTTAAGAAAGAGTGTAAAGATGGTGGGTAATAGTCAATTCCTCGTATTTAGTAGCCTTTTATTGATTTCCTCATTTTTTAAAGAAACAGCAAAAGTTAAAACAAAAAACCTTTCGCTCTCTAGCAACAGGAAGAAGAAAAAAAGCGGAAAAAAAAAAAAAGCATATTCTTCAGCTGCAGTCTAACCCGGATGGGCCAGACAAGTACTGAAAAGGGAGAATTAAACTGGATAATATATTCAGAGTTCTCAACCTAAGAACTTATCAGTCCCCTTAAAAGCAGTGATGTGACAGACTTCTCTAACCCACGCGGAAACCCCTAACATCCTCTAGGCCCAAAGTCCGGAAGGCTAAGCCTCGCGCCTCTCCTACCCAGCAGCCAGACCCGCAGGTGGCTGGGAAAGGACGCCCCGGAGGGGCCGTGCAGTCCGAGAAGCCTCTGGCTACCGGGAGCTGGTCCCCCGCTGGGCCTGCGGCTGGCTGGACCACGTGATCAAGGATCCCGGGGCCCGGGGATGCCCAGGACCACGCCCTGAGCCCATGGGCCTAGCGGGCGGTCCGGCTGGAGCCCACTCACCCCTCCCGCCGTGAGGGGTCATTCTGCCGCCGGGACAGGAGGAGACCAGCCCGGGTCGCCCCACCGGCGGGGCCTCAACTCACAGGCCGGCGGGGCCGCCAGCGCCTGACCACCGAAGGGCCAGCGGCGCGCGGGGACGCGTAGGTCCCCATCCGTGGGGCCTTGGGCTCGCCCGGAACCAGCCCCGCGCCCCGCGTCGGCGGCCGAACAGCCGAGCGTCTGGAAGGAGCCTCGGAGACCGTGCTCACGCGGCGCGCGCGGGAGGCCGCGCAGGGCCCGCGCACGGCCGAGCGCACATAACGGGGCGCCGGTCCTCACCCAGGATCTCCCGGCGCCGGTCGGTGTGCGGCTGGTCCGTATAGACCCACTCGAAATCCTCTCGGGACACGCAGCTCCCCATGGCGGCGGCGGCGGCGCGCGGACCCGCTCTGCCTCACGCTCGCGTCCCGGCCCCGCTCTAGTGGCTGTGTCGGCAGCTGCTTTCCCGGCTCTTGTCGGTCAGCAGCCGGGCCGCGAGAGGGGCGGGGCTGCCCCGCCCCTGCCATGGCCCCGCCCCGCCCGGGAGGCCTGCGAACGGCGGCTAGGTGATGGGCGGGGCCTGGATTCCGAGGCCAAGAATTTTGTCTGCTTGCGAAGCCTGCGAAAAGGTGAAAAGGGAAGGAAAAGTCTGTAGCCGGATAAGGCTACCGCTTTAGCGCCTCCGTGGGTGGAGTATTTCGGGGTGGCTACCTCTCCACGAGCCCAGAAGATCACTGGCTTGATTAAATGGCAGTGGGCCCAAGTTTCGTTTACATTTTAATAGCATATTATCTGTTTTGCCATGATTGGTTGCCTTCTGGAACTAAAACCTCTGGGGAAAAAAAAAAACCTTTCTGATTGCTCCTCTTTCTCTCTCCCCTCCCCCCAATATGTTTGCTTTGTTTACTTTGCTTTTGTTTCTTGAAGTAGGGTCTCACTACCTAACCTAGGCTGTCCTCCAACTGGCGGTCTTGCCCTTGCCTCCCAGTGAAATTTCAGGCTTGCCTCACCATGGTATCGAGAAAAGGGAAGGGAGAGATGGGGTGGAGTTTGTGACTCTAATGTTCTCTTGTACTGATGGTTGCTTAATCATATGTGTCACAGAAGTGATCGTCTGAAACTTCCCGAGGTGTGTGTATGGGGCTGGGGGTGGGAGTGATTTCAAAATGTGTTGCTCAGGATTTTAATCCCAGCACTCCCAGGCAGAGGCTGGCAGATCTGTGAGTTCAAGGCCAGCCTGGTCTACAGAGCAAGTTCCAGGACTGTTAAACACAGAAAACTTCTCTCGATAAACCAAAACAAAGATTAACAGACAGGATGAGTCTCCCAAAGGAGCCAAGTGCATGAATATAAACCAGACAAAGGCATACACTGTTGTAACAAGTGAGGTGGGGAGACAGGCAGATTTCCAAGTCTGATGAGTCTGTAGATACAAGAGCTAATGTATAGAAAACTATAATAACAGAAAAGTCCAGTAAACTATACTACAGGATGCAAGCAACAAGATCTCAACAAGTTAACTGACTTAAAAGACAAACTAACCAAGCTGTGGTGCATTGTTCTTATTTGTTCCAAAGGGTTAAAAACAATATAATATTATTGAAAGATTTATTTTTAGTGTTTTATATATATACATATATACACACATATGCATACACACGCGCACGTGTGTGTGTGTGTGTGTGTGTGTGTGTGTGTGTGTGTGTGTGTTGTTTGAGTGCACATGAACGCAATTGCTTTCAGAGGCCAGAACTGTGTTAATATTTTCTCTGCTTCTCAACTGCTGCCATCTTCCACACAGAGTAAAATTTAAGTTAAAAAGTAATAATGAGCCAGGCATTGGTGGTGCACACCTTTAATCCCAGCATTTGAGAGGCAGAGGCAAGCAAATCTCTGTGAGTTTGAGGCCAGCCAGGTCTATAGAGCAAGTCCCTCTACAGGCTCCAAAAAAACCCTGTCTCAAAAAGCAAAACAAAACAAAAAGTGATGATGATGTTGAAAAGGAAGTGGGTTCTACCCACTTTCTGTTCAATCTATCAATCTAAAGATTGCCTTGGGCTACACTGTGACAACCTACACTTCAGGTGCTGTGGATCAGCATTCACCAAGGGTCTGTGTGTCAAGGCCTCTGGCAGGTAAGATGACACAAAGACTGCACTCTGGTGCTCAGGTAGGTCCAGGGATCCTAACAGAATAGAACCCTCATGGTCATCATCAACGGTTTGTCTCAAAGGCTTCAAGGCTCGGGGCTGCGCCTTTCTCTGGCAGCCCCTGGGAGAGCCACCCCTTCCTGGGTTTGCATGCATCAAATCTCATCCGCCCATCTTTCACACAGTTTTGGACTTCTAGACGACTGTAAATCAGGTTGTGGGTGGTTGGGTGGGAAAACTCAAAGAAGCCAGTGCCACACGAAAGCGGGTTAGGCATTAGAGTCCCCCTTGTAGCACTGATGTCTCTGAGCACTTATTCATAACAGGCATCTGGGGTCATCTTCAGGAACAATTTCAAACTGAGGCGGCACACCACCATTCTTGATTTGACAGATATGGACACTTCTGGTCTGGGCACTTCATGTGGGTCTTCATTCTAGTATACAGTAGCTCACAGGGTAGATGGCACTCTCATCATGGAAGCCAGGTCAGTTGATGACATCTCCCCAGGGTATGGACCTTTAAACCCAATGGGGAACATTAGCCATTCAACAAGGGATCCCGGGCAATGGCGGAACTGGCTTGTGAGCACCTCCTTCCTTTTTCTTTTTCTTGGATGTTTTCTTCAGAACTTCCAGTGTGTTGTTCTCTTTGCCCTTTTCTTTTTTTCTCCTTCTTGGATTTCTTCCCAAATGGTTCCAAGGCCCCAGTGCTGGGCCAACCTCCCTGTAGAGTTCCCACAGAGCTGGTCACACCACAAGCCAGGGGCAAATGAGTAGCAGGGAGGAGCTTTGGCCTGTGGTTCCCCCTCAGTTAGCTACAACCTGAAGCTGCAAGACTTCCTCTGCAGTATTTTCTTTCTTTTTGCTTTAAGAAAATTTTCCTCAATATGAGTATTTTTTTTTATCACAAATGGCAGCATTTTCAAACACTGTGGCCTTGGCCACTTAGTGGGATTTCAAGTACTTCAATCGGTACTTCTCGTTCTGGCTCTTCTTCCAAAGCTTTTTCATCCTGGCCTTGATGGACAGGGATGCTGCACTCAGAAGCCAGGCTGCCCAGCAGGCTTATGATCTGACCCCAGCTGGGGGCTTTGGACTGAGGAAGGCTTAGAGGGGAGGTAAAAGCTGGTGCTCACACTAGTCACTGTTAACCACTGGATCATCACTCTAGCCCCTGATGTCACGTTATTTAGTTCAAGTATCATTTGGGCAGGTGAAGGCATTAAGAAATTCTTGGTGGCCATGGTGACCCAGTTGTGCATCATCCCACTTGCACAGAAACCTAAGGCAGAGAGATCACAATGTCTAGGATTGCCTGGACTACAGAGCCAATGCAAAACAACTCTGGGAAAATTGGTAAAACCCCAGTGTCCTCCCTGCCCCTCCCAAAGAGAAAATACTGGAGATAGAGTTTAGTGATAGAGTGCCAAGTAAGATGCTAGGTTCAAGATCCACCACCACCAAAAAAAAAAAACAACAACAAAACAAAAGAGCAACAACAACAAAACCTTATAATTTCTTATAATAGTGCTTATTTTTTTAAGAAAAAACAAAACTGAAGTACAGTACATATTTCAATCTATATTGTACTGTGCTATACAATGGTTCTGCCTAGAAATGTAAAAGAATGGGGCCAGAAGTGAGTTCGGTGGCAGAGCTTCTAAGTGTCATGTACATGGCTCTAGATTCAACCCCTAGTATCTAAAGGGTGGGGATGTAAAAGAACCTGGAGTAGTGGTGGGATAGCCTTGTGGTAATAGCATTCAGGAAGATAATGAGTTTGAGGCTAGCCTGTGCTACATATGGAGAGCCTGTTTCAAAAATCTACATAGTTCTTAATGGGCATCTCAGCTGAGATCGCTGTTTCCT
Source organism: Phodopus roborovskii (assembly GCF_943737965.1). Classification (NCBI taxonomy): domain Eukaryota; kingdom Metazoa; phylum Chordata; class Mammalia; order Rodentia; family Cricetidae; genus Phodopus; species Phodopus roborovskii. The sequence goes on from NW_026126433.1 coordinate 51,217,875, forward strand.
CTGAATTGAAACATTTCCTTTCTGAGCATGTGTTGCTCTTACAGAGGACCCTGGTTCAGTTCCTAGCACCCACAGACAGTTCACAACACTCTGTGATAACTCCAATCTGAGGGTCTAACATCCTCTCTGGCCTCCGGGGGCCCTGCATGCATGTGGTACACATAGTTCAGGCAGAGCACCCATTCACATAAATCTTTAAAAGGGGGGGAGGGAGGGAGGAATGATGTGATTATAGTCTCAAAAAAACATAAAAGAAATAAAAACAAAACCCTCTGATTAGCTCACAAAACTTACAAGACTCACAAGCCTGCTCCCTAAGATTCTACAAGAGTCAAAAGCTGGGGCAAAGAGGTATAGTCACCTGCAAGTTAGGCAAGGAACTTGGGCAATGCAGGTTCCTGAGTCATCCATCATCTGTGCTCACTCAGGTGGGCTGTTTGGTGATGCAGCTGCTGAGCCACTCATACTCCTATAAGCGCTGCCAATAGAATTGCTCCTGCCCTCAGCTGGAGAGAATCATTTAAGTGGGCTGTTGTTGCCTTCTGTCTGGGGTAAGTGGAAATAGCTTTCCTAGAAGTCTCACAACAGCTATACCTTGAACTTGGCACATTCTTCCATATACATTAACTATTTTCCTTTTATTTGTTTAAGTTTTGGATAGGCAATTCATTTTAAAAATTATCTTTTATTTCCCATCTCCTCTCTGGGGTGTGGTGGGGGACTGGAAGGCCATCTGGGAGTAAGCACTGTATCCATTAAACGTGGGGTTTTTCTAATTCGGTTTGATTTGGTCTGATTTGGATTGCTGCATCAGCGGAGAGGCTTTGTGGGGTATAGAAACTTTTCATATACTAAGACTTCAAAAACATGAGTCTACTACCGTTTACAAGATGGACTTCAATATAGATATAGATAACAAACAGTAATAATGCTAACATATCCAAAACTTTTATCTTTGTTTTTTTCCTTGATTTTTTCATGTTTGTTTATTTCCTTTTTCTTTTTTTAAATTTAAAATAGAAATGATCTTATTTTACATATCAGTTCCAGTTCCCTCTCCCTCCTATTCTCCCATGCCCCACTTTTATCTTGTTGTAAACTTTAAAAAATTCATGTAAGCTTCATAAGTCATAAGACTTTGATCCACCTCCCATTGGTCAAATGGACCAGATCAGTGCTCCTACATTTCCCCACCAGCCTGTCTGAAGGCGGGATGTTTCTTTCTCTGCTGGTCTTGGGACTCTTCTCCACCAATTACCAGGACTGTGGTCTTGGAAGTTTCAAATGTACACCCAAGATTAAAAAAAATTTCCCCTAAACTCCTTAACTTTACCTTCTGTCTCCACCACTATATTGGGTCCAGCAGATTTCCAATCAAGTAGAAACTGCACAGTGCTCCATTGTGGCCCACACTCCCCTAGCCCTACTCTTTCCAGCCTCGGCCAGTACTCCAGCTTTCTTGGGTCCCCAAAGATGTTGACACCTCAAGACGACAGGAAGCAGTCTAAAGAGCATGGTGCCCTCAATACCCTATTTCCTTACCTTCTATAATAAACAAAAGGTAGGATTGTCAGTCAGCTAAGAACCATCCACATTCCGGAACCAGATGCTCCCACCCACCTCCAGTCCATCGTCACTAATGCAACGTGTTTCCACTGTCTGGTGTTTTCCCTGTGTACAACATCCCCTGTAAAAGCCCATGCCTCATGGCCTGGTCTCCCTCTCTTCAGTCCCTGCTCAGAGGCAGCCTTTCCTGTTCTCCCCTCCCCCAACAGATCTCTTTTGTGAGATGTTGTGTGATGACATTCCTTGGCCCTGATCACCAAGGCACTCTTTCACCACAAAACCCTTTCTGCAGAGGCTCAGGGTTCAGTCTAGTGCTCACACTGGGCAACACACAGCTTCCTGTCCATAACTCTGGTTATAAGGGGTCTGATGCTGTCTTCCGGATTCTACATCCCTGCATATACTATACATATAGACAAGCACACACACACAGACATATGCATAAAAATCTTTAAAAATTTAAGGAACACAATAAGACAGAATGGAGGGTCTAGAAAGAAACTTTGTAAATATATGGAAGTATAAAACTAGTGAATAAAAGAAAAAAATAAAAAACTACATCACACTGTATGTAAAATTACTATGGCCTAAATGTGGAAGATGAAACTAAGTAAGTTTTTATTTAAAAGGATGTGTCATTTAGCAAGTTTGCGGATCTTTTCTGATGACAAGCTGCAAAAACCACAAACCATCAGGCAAATGTATTTCAAAGTAAATTACTACATTGAATTATAGAACTGTTCACCAAAATACACATTTTTTTAAAAAAGGAGTTTAAAGAGAATTTAAAAGCCACACATGATGGTACACATCCATGACCTAAGCACTGGGAAGGTAGAAGCGTGACCTTCAGGAGTTAAAGGTCATCCTCAGCTATATAGCAAGGCTGCATGAAACCATGACTTTAAAAAACGAATATAAAGACAAACCATGGACTGTGAGGAGACATTTCCCACACTGCAGCTAAGAAAAAAGTAGCATTATGAAGGGCCAGCAATGACTCAGCTAGCAGGGGTGCCTGCGGGCAAGACTGATGACCTGAATTCAACACCCAGCACCTACATGGGGAAGGAGGAGAGCGGCTCCTACAAGTTGTCCTGTGACATGGAACACACATGCATACACATGTGCACACACACACACACACACACAGGTGCACACATACACGCGCACACACCCCCATACCACCCCACCCCCACACCAAAAGCACAATTGGATAAAATGCATAAAGAATTTTTAAGAACCAATAAAGATAGCGTGGGTAGCAAAACAGGGGAAAATGAGCAAAAAACGAAAATTTAACAAAACGAGAAGCACTGTGAAATCAGTGAAAGCCTAACTAGGGTGAAAAAATATTGCTCAAAACTCATTTACAACACAAGACATCTATTACAGCAGATTGGTTACTCAGATAACAAGACAATGTCCCTTGGTTGAGAGGCCGCCTCCTCAGATAGGAAACAGTAGGACCTCAGCACGAAGTGACAGTAGAGGGCCTGTCCAGCATGAGTTAGAGCCCAGCTACAGCAGGCCTGAGGCAGAGAAAGAAGAGGAACACTCCTGTTTTCTCTCCTATGACTCCTCCCATTAGCCAAACAGCCTGGAGAGCCTGCCCTTCCGTACCTCCAAGCAAGAAAACCCAGAGGAATAGATCTGAGAGTCAACAGGCATGGGCTGTGCAAATGGTGATGTGGAAAACAAATCTTTGTTGCTGGAGAATTGTTCTTATAGCCATTCTACTGTGCCAATAAAGCCACCTTGAACCAAAGGATGGAGTTGGTGATTGGCTGATTGGGATTGGCCGTAGTGTTCTTGGAGGACTGAGGACTGAGGACTGAAGAGGTCTGCTAGAGAGGACAGGAAAAGGAAATAGAGGATTTCTGGGGCTGGTGGTTGGAGGGAAAAAAATGGAGAGAGGGTCAGCCAACTGACTCTCCATTGTCCTTGGATTTATCAGGTCTTTATCTCAATTTATGACTCCTGAGTTTTTACTATACTGGAACAATTTAGATGTTTATTACATATCTTTATTGGTTACCAAGGATATTGTGTTGGTCAACTTTTTTGTTGTCACAGATTTCTGAGTTAAATCAGGTTCTAAGTGGAAAAGTTTATTTTGGTGTGTGTGTGTGTGTGTGTGTGTGTGTGTGTGTGTGTGTGTGTGTGTTGGTGGTGGTGGGGAAGGGCTGAGGTAATGAGAGTAGATCGCACTGGAAGTAGTTCTGTGCTTTATGAAGAGCTCTCTTCAAACCTGACCCCTTTGATACCGCCAAAGCCCTGAATGCAGCTCCTTTAGTCCCCCCCCCCCCCAGGGTGGAACTGCTTGCATTTCAAAGCACTGTATAATTTATTCTGAGGACATCTTTTCAGGGACTGGGGGCTAGACCACAGGATTCTGATCTTGGTTAATGGTGTGTGTGGGGGTGGAAGGGGGCAGCATGTCCTGTTCAACCTGGCTGATCAATAGTAGAAAGTGTATCTGGATTCTAGATATGTGCATTATACAGATACAAAGTAGCCAGTGACCCCCAGATCTGGAAGAGAAAAACTGTCCAGGACTGTTCTAAGAGCACACAGAAAACAGGTACATATTTATCCCAGAAAACCTGAATCCCAGTAAGGAGAGTGACTATCCCTGACATCAGAGCCATGGCCTTTCTCCCCTCAACCCCTGCTCATCAAAACAGATTCTACATCCCAGGCAGATATGGTCCAGAACAGCCCCCTTTCATTCAGTTTTTAGGCGAGAATTATAATCTCCCAGGAGGGGTTGGTAGGGGCACAGAGCCAGGGGTATTCTCACTTCCTTATATGGTCCGAGTTGCAGTAGCTAAATTCCAGGGAAGTGGGACCAAGCAGTCAAGGGCTCTGTTCCAGCTGTGGTGGTCTGGGACCACTCAGGTTTATCCTCTCACTTTGCTGGCTTGGAAGAAACAAGTTCCATGATGGAAAAGGTAGATAAGAAGACCAGAGCAGGCAGCTCAGCCTATCACCAGTTTAAAAAGTAGGGATGTCCCTCACGGGGAAGCAGAAGGTCAGAGTTTTACCTATTAGGAGAAGCAGACCATATACCAGGAGGGGCTCAGAGGCATCTCTTAAAAAACAGACCCTTAGAGGCCCGCCCATTTCTGCTCTGCATGGATGGGGGGGAGACCATAATGATGAGCGCATGTGTGGCGGACAAGTGGGAGAGAAAGAGAAAAGCAGAGTGGTTCATGTGCTGTGGAGAGAGGTGGAGCTGGAGGGTGGTGAGGAACAAGCTGAGGTGAGTGTACTGCAGGGATGTGGCTGATGAAAACAAAAACAAAAAATGTGTGAATGAGAGAGCCTTCACCCTGGACTTCAGAAACTGAGTGAGAGGGCCTTCACATTGGACTTCAGAAACAGTGAGAGAGCCTTCACACTGGACTTCAGAAACAGTGAGAGGGCCTTCACCCTGGACTTCAGAAGCTGAGAGGGCCTTCACACTGGACTTCAGAAACAGTGAGAGAGCCTTCACACTGGACTTCAGAAACTGAGTGAGAGAGCCTTCACCCTGGACTTCAGAAACTGAGTGAGAGAGCCTTCACCCTGGACTTCAGAAGCTGAGTGAGAGAGCCTTCACACTGGACTTCAGAAACTGAGTGAGAGGGCCTTCACACTGGACTTCAGAAACTGAGTGAGAGAGCCTTCACACTGGACTTCAGAAGCTGAGTGAGAGAGCCTTCACCCTGGACTTCAGAAACAGTGAGAGAGCCTTCGCACTGGACTTCAGAAACAGTGAGAGAGCCTTCACCCTGGACTTCAGAAACAGTGAGAGAGCCTTCACCCTGGACTTCAGAAGCTGAGTGAGAGAGCCTTCACACTGGACTTCAGAAACTGAGTGAGAGAGCCTTCACACTGGACTTCAGAAGCTGAGTGAGAGAGCCTTCACACTGGACTTCAGAAGCTGAGTGAGAGAGCCTTCATCCTGGACTTCAGAAGCTGAGTGAGAGAGCCTTCACACCGGACTTCAGAAGCTGAGTGAGAGAGCCTTCACACCGGACTTCAGAAACTGAGTGAGAGAGCCTTCACACTGGACTTCAGAAGCTGAGTGAGAGGGCCTTCACCCTGGACTTCAGAAGCTGAGTGAGAGAGCCTTCGCACTGGACTTCAGAAACTGAGTGAGAGAGCCTTCACCCTGGACTTCAGAAGCTGAGTGAGAGGGCCTTCACATTGGACTTCAGAAACAGTGAGAGAGCCTTCACACTGGACTTCAGAAACTGAGTGAGAGAGCCTTCACCCTGGACTTCAGAAGCTGAGTGAGAGGGCCTTCACACTGGACTTCAGAAGCTGAGTGAGAGAGCCTTCACCCTGGACTTCAGAAACAGTGAGAGAGCCTTCACCCTGGACTTCAGAAGCTGAGTGAGAGAGCCTTCACCCTGGACTTCAGAAGCTGAGTGAGAGGGCCTTCACATTGGACTTCAGAAACAGTGAGAGAGCCTTCACACTGGACTTCAGAAACAGTGAGAGAGCCTTCACACTGGACTTCAGAAACTGAGTGAGAGAGCCTTCACCCTGGACTTCAGAAACTGAGTGAGAGAGCCTTCACCCTGGACTTCAGAAGCTGAGTGAGAGAGCCTTCACACTGGACTTCAGAAACTGAGTGAGAGGGCCTTCACACTGGACTTCAGAAGCTGAGTGAGAGGGCCTTCACACTGGACTTCAGAAACTGAGTGAGAGAGCCTTCACCCTGGACTTCAGAAACTGAGTGAGAGAGCCTTCACACTGGACTTCAGAAGCTGAGTGAGAGAGCCTTCACCCTGGACTTCAGAAACAGTGAGAGAGCCTTCACCCTGGACTTCAGAAGCTGAGTGAGAGAGCCTTCACCCTGGACTTCAGAAGCTGAGTGAGAGGGCCTTCACACTGGACTTCAGAAACTGAGTGAGAGAGCCTTCACCCTGGACTTCAGAAACTGAGTGAGAGAGCCTTCACCCTGGACTTCAGAAGCTGAGAGAGAGCCTTCACCCTGGACTTCAGAAGCTGAGTGAGAGGGCCTTCACACTGGACTTCAGAAACAGTGAGAGGGCCTTCACCCTGGACTTCAGAAGCTGAGTGAGAGAGCCTTCACACTGGACTTCAGAAGCTGAGTGAGAGAGCCTTCACCCTGGACTTCAGAAACAGTGAGAGAGCCTTCACCCTGGACTTCAGAAACTGAGTGAGAGGGCCTTCACCCTGGACTTCAGAAACAGTGAGAGAGCCTTCGCACTGGACTTCAGAAACAGTGAGAGAGCCTTCACCCTGGACTTCAGAAACAGTGAGAGAGCCTTCACCCTGGACTTCAGAAGCTGAGTGAGAGAGCCTTCACCCTGGACTTCAGAAGCTGAGTGAGAGGGCCTTCACATTGGACTTCAGAAACAGTGAGAGAGCCTTCACACTGGACTTCAGAAACTGAGTGAGAGAGCCTTCACACTGGACTTCAGAAGCTGAGTGAGAGAGCCTTCACACTGGACTTCAGAAGCTGAGTGAGAGAGCCTTCACACTGGACTTCAGAAGCTGAGTGAGAGGGCCTTCACCCTGGACTTCAGAAGCTGAGTGAGAGGGCCTTCACACTGGACTTCAGAAACAGTGAGAGGGCCTTCATCCTGGACTTCAGAAAGCATTTTCAGAACAACCAGTTCAAAAAAATCTGAGGAAGCCATGAAAGAAGGAAAGCACAGTGACAATGTCACATTAAAGAGGGACAGAAGTTATAAAGACCCAGAGGGAATTCCTCGTGTTGAGAAGCTAACAGCAGAGATACAAAACTTACTAGGGAGGCTTAATAGCAGATCTGAGATAATGGAAGAAAACATTATCAAAGATAGTTTAGCAGAGATGATGAAATTCAAAGAAGAGAAATTTTAAAATATATATATATATATATATATATATATATATATATATAAACAGACACAGGTGGGACTCTATATAGATGGGGAGACAGCCATTCACAAGTCATGAGAAAGGTATGATCATTCACCCCTCACAGATTCTAAAAGCTACCAACCTTGCTAAATCCTCAATTTCTCAGCTCCAGCTGGAAGACAGTACATATTATAACAGGTCCCCAGACCTTGCACAACTGACTCCACAACAGAAGCAAAACTCAGCACGTAGACAGCACCACCTGCCAAAAACCTAAAACAAAGGCCTAATCCGTCAAAGTCCATAGTCTGGGAAAGTCTCTAAATGGACTAGCCTTGCTTTTTGGTTCCTGCAGTTCTACTTCTGGCTAACCGTTCTTATTAAATGAAGTATGCCAATCCAGGGTATAGTTTTTGTGCTTAAAAACTCACCCTGACATAACAAGCTCAGGGCTACACTGGGATCCTGAACACCCAGTGTGGTTGCCAGCTGCTTAACAAAGACTTTCTATTGGCTTAAACCCATGTCCAAGTAGTCTTCTCTGGTGGATAGCCTACAATAATATCTGTTATTTATTTATTTTTTGTTTTTGTTTTTATTTATTTTATATAACCAAGTCCATTTAACTGAAAACAAACATTTATAGACAATATTTGGGAATTTGGGCGCCGTTCTTTCCAAACTACTTCCTGCTGGTAAGGGGCGCTGTCATGGGGGATTCTAATAATATCTGTTATTTAAACTGGCAAATTGTGGATCTGCCTAAGAAAACCAACACACATAAACATCTGCCATCTCTTGCTAGCATGTCCAAATGGGTCTGAAAAAATAGCATAAAAATGGCTTATTTCTTCTTCTTCTCCTCCTCTTTGTTTTGAGACACAATTTCTCCCTATAATTGTAGTGCCCTGCGTGGACCCCCGAGGAACCTTCAGCAAGCCTGAAGCTGTTGGCTGGAATATCTTACACCAGAGATGTTATTGGTGCTCTTCTTGATTTGCACACATCTGCTGGAGAGGAACTAAGCCAGAGAGCTTTTCCTCTTGACCCTTGATTGTTATCCACTGTGCTGTGAGTCAGTATGTAAGCCCACTCCTTCCCCTCAAAAAGTGGCATTTGGCATTCCCATTGAACAAATGACCCGCTGTCTTGTCTTTTATTTAAATCTCTAGGCCTTTGCCTGATTAGTGCTACATATAACCACCATGGCTGTCCTGGAACTCACTCTGTAGACCAGGCTGGCCTCTAATTCACAGAGATTTGCCTACCTCTGCCTCCTGAGTCAGGGATTAAAGGAGTGCACTGCTAGCACCCTGCAACTTTGGCTTTTCAACTGAGGAAAAGGTGCAGCCAATTCAGGTGAATCTTTGAAGTGATGTCACAATGAATAAGAAATGCTTCTTAGGATGGGTTCACACAGAAGATATGAAACCCATTTGCGAGCATGCTTTCCCATTCATCCCTATCTGGAAATCAAAGGTTAGGTACCTTTTATAGAAAAAGACAGTACTTTTGTGGCAAATTCCTGGGAGAGCAGAGTGGAGAGAAAGACCATTGTATTTCCACATGCATTGCTACAGGAACCCCTCCCCCCCCCCAACACACAGACACAAAATCAGTGTGTCAGAGGAATTTCTAAGAAGGCTCTAGAGGTCCAATTTTGCCTCCTACTCTAGCAGACAATGCAGAGATTATGTCCTCATTTCCCTTGGCTGAGAGTAGTTAGATATCTTTTCCTGTTGCCCTGCTCTTATGAAAACCCCTCCCATGAATGTTCAGCAAATGCAGGAAGCAGCATTTGTGTTGATCCTATCTCTCACTTGCACCCAGGCTAGCAGAGGAGAGGAGTTGAGGCTTGATGTGTAGTGCATGGCAGAGTTCCTGAGAACAATGTCGAGCAGAGAGCTTGCACTTGTACGTCTAAGTATATTGTGTGACTGAATAGAACTTTGGGTTTTCTTTTTTGTTTGTTTTCAATCAGAGGCTTCCCAAATTATGAATGTTGGGCACTACATGCTAGGACATTCCAGGAACCTGAGGCAGGAGCTGATGCAAAGACCATGCATGGATACTGCTTACTGGTTTGTTCCTAGTAGCCTGCTCAGCTTGCTTTCTTATAGAACCCAGGACTGCCCAGGGATGGCACCTTCCATGATAGACTAGACCCTCCCCCATCAATCATTAGAGACACCAGATCTCATGGAGGCACTTTCTCAAAGGAGGTTCCCTTCTTTCAGGTAACTCTAGCTTGTGTTGACATAAAATAAGCAAGCACATTAGTTATCTGAGAAATGCAAATTTCAGAGACAATGGAATACCTCACATAGCTATATTGATGTTAAAACCACAAGTCCAAAAACACAAGTAGATCTCAGGGTGGGTAGACACAGTCAGAAACTTGCTTGCTGTGACAGGGGCTGCTTGCAATCATGCACTATTTCCACAGCACAGAGCCTGTCCCTCTGAGACACACTTTGGTTGCTTCTGTGACATGTGAGGGAGGTCAAGGAAACCATCAGGCCTATCATGCATAGCAGATTCATCCATAACCAAAGGGACAGTCATGTTGGTGTCTGTCAGCTGGTGGCAAAATACACAAACCCTGACACAGTATACTCGCACTGTAGAATACTTGTCTCAGTTAGGGTTTTCTATTGCTGTGAAGAGACACCAGGACCATGGCAACTCTTATAAATGAAAACATTGAATTGAGGTGCCTCTTATAGTTTCAGGGGTTCAGTCCATTATCATCTTGGCAGGGGATCATGGCAGTATGCAGGCTGATTGGGGGCGGGGGGGGGGGAGGGGAGAGTGCTGGCTATATTTTGACCAGAAGGCAACAGGAAGTTGACTGACTATCACACTGATTGAAGTTTGAGAAAAGAGACCTCAAAGCCCGCCTCCACAGTGACACACTTCCTCCAACAAGGCCACACCTACTCCAACAAGGCCATATCTCTTAATAGTGTCACTCCTTTTGGGGACCATTTTCTTTCAAACCATCCCAATACTACTCACCAAGAAAGTGTGCCCATGTTAGAATCCCCCAAAAAGTCGATGAAAAAAATAAAAGAGCTGGGTAGCCCCCTCTTTTTTTTTTTTTTTTTGGTCAACTTAATATAAGCCTGGGTCATCTTGGAAGGGGGTACTGTTAACCAACCCCAAAGATTCAAGGAGAAAGACCACTGATCCAAATCATTATGATCAAATTAATTAAAGTAAGCAGTTAATTAAAGCAACCTTTTTTACTCAGGTACAGGTCTGCTTCTCTCTAACATGAAGTTTGAGAGGTCAGCATTGGACAAGGGTTTTATAGCTTAGGGGTAGAGGAGATTTCCATTGGGGGATTTGGCAGGAAAAGTAGGTGGGGTTACAGGAGCAGAACATAATAAGCATAACAAGTTAGTCACAATGACCTCCTGAAACAAAGACACAGCTGCAAGGTGGGCATAACAAGGTGATCACAACAACAGGTAATCACAACAAGGTAGCCACAATGGTCAACATAACCTTTGGAAACAAAGGTAGGGCTAAAAGATTATTGTACTTTTTTAAACAAAGGCATGGTTATTGTTTCCTGGAACAGGATGTACAGAACCATTTTAGTTAAGGTTACATGTGGAGCATAGCCCAATTCTTGAGAAATAGAGGTTTCATCATAACCAGGAATTAACCTAGGTTGTCTTTATTCTAAGATGGCTTTCAAGCTTACGATGGAGGCAGGCTGGTTCATCAGGGACCTCAACTGAGAAAATGCTTCCATCAAATTGGCCTGTAGGCAAGTCTGTGAGGCATTATCTTGAATAGTGATCATGTTGGCCATTTTAAAATGTCAATCTGATATTAGAAGAAAGAACTTCACTTGAGGAAATGCACCCACCAGATTGATGATTGATGTGGGAGGGCCCAGCTCACTGTGAGTAGTGCCATCCCCTGGGCTGGTGGTCCTAGATAGAATAAGAAAGCAGACTGAGCAAGTCAGTAACCAGTATCCCCAAGCTGCTTTTGGTCATGGTGTTTTATCATAGCAATAACAACTCTTAAGACAGCGACTGATGTGGGAGGCCCCTACAGGGTTGTATAAGAAAGCAAACTGAGAAAGTCATGGAAAACGAGCTGGTAGCAGCATCCTCCATGCCCCCTGCTTCAGTTCCTGCCTACAGGCACTTGCCTTGAGTTCCTGTCGTGGCTTCCCTCCATGATGGAGTATAACCTGAAAGTGGATAAACCCTTTCCTCTCGATGTTGCTTCTGGTCATTGTGTTAATCACAGTAATAGAAGTCTAACCAGGGCAGGAGCCTTATTCTAAGAAATAGAGATTCCCTACCTCCTTTCTGGTGGAAACAGTGGAAGGCGAGTTGAACTACAAGGCATGAAAGGCCAGTGCCTGTCTGAGGCTGGGGTGGGCCTGGGAATCAATGTGAAAGTGGTGGCAATTATGGGAAGTTTTATAGAAACAGGACAAAGAAAGTCACATCAAGACACCTGTTCAATATGTTGGCAGGTAGATTGGGTAGGCAGATGACAAGAGAATGAGGAGCCTCCGCTGGAGACTTCTGTTGCTATCTGATGACTTTCTCAGCTTTCGCGTTTCTGGAAGTTGGGGATCTGTCATACATTCAAAAACAAACAAACAAAACACAGACCCCCCCACACACAAAAACACACAAAAAATCCCTACCCAGCCCTACTTATGTTAGATCATAGACAGAGGTAGGCAATAAATGGCTCTGGGGCCTAATTACAGCTCACGATAAGTTATAATTAAACTCCTAATTGTAATTAGGACTTGCAGCATTTTACCTCTTCACGGTCATTGAACATTTAATCTGTTAATCAGCCTTTTTAGAAGATTCAATATAGGCCAGAGTTTTGTTTTGGAAACTTTACAGTGTATAAAAAACTTTCTTGTTTTATAGCTGCCTAATTGTCTTTATAAGGACATATCACCATTTATTTAACCAGTTCCCTATTGATAGACAATGTGATTTTATCTTTACAGTTCCTTTATTCTCAATATTTGTTTTTAGATTTATTTATTTTATTATGTGTGTGAGTGTTATGCCTGCATGCAATTCTGTGCCCCTTGTGCATGCAGTACCCTCAGAGGCCAGAAGAAGGTATCAGATCCCCTGAGACTTGATTTACAAGATGGTTGTGAGCTGGGAATCCATCCTCTAGAAGAATAGTTGTGTCCTTCTAATCACTGATCCATTTTCCCTGATGGTAGACATTTTAATAGAGATTTCTTTCTATGGCATTGAAGGTGATGATCCCAGGCTGGTCTTAATTTCACCATTGTGGCTTAGAGTGTTACAGCATGTACTACCACACCCACACGGATGCTAGGGACCAAACCCAGGGCCTCAGGCAATTTATTCTACCAACTGAGCTACAACCCCAGTCACTGATGCCAGATTTTTTCATTCTCTATAGTGATCGAGAGCAAAGAGTTTGGGGCCTTCAGTTTCAGAGTTACTGTGCTGGCTAGTTTTATGTCAATTTGACACAAGCTAGAGTCACTGAAATGGAGGGAGCCTCACTAGAGAAAATGCCTCAGTAAGAGCAGGCTGTTGGCAGCCAAGCCCGTAGTGCATTTTCTTAATTAGTGATGGAGGGGACTGGTGGCCCAGTCCATTGTGGTGGAACCACCCCTGACCTGGTGGTTTGAGTTCAATAAGAAAGCAGGCTGAGCCAGCCATGAGAAGCATGACAAGCAGCACCCTCCAGGACCTCTGCATCAGCTCCTGCCTCCAGGTCCCTGTCCTGTTTGAGATTCCTATCCTGACTTCCCTCAGTGATGAACAGTGATCTGGAAGCAAAGTCAAATAAACCCTTCCCTCCCCAAGTTGCATTTGGCATGGAGTTTTATCACAGCAACAGTAACTAGCATGTCCTTTGCTAGTGCTTCTAGCCAATGTTTACCTGGAGAGCTTGTTAGAATGCAGATTTCCACCTAGCATGTGGCCTGAGATTCTAGAGACTGGGGATGCTCCTCAGAACTATAAGACTGCTGGTGTGAAACCCTGACTTTCAGGGAGCTGTTCTGTGCTTTCTTCAGGAAGGAATCTGCCACATGACTCACCAAGCTGCTTCGTGCAAATTGACATTGGCTGTCACCATCTCTGATGAGAACAATTTGTTAGAACATTTTTTAAAAGCGAAGTTGGTGAGCCAGTTCACTAACCTCCTGAGTCAGTTTGATGACTTTATCCTGTGTCTGGTTCAAAACTGGTGCAAGTAATTTGCTTACCTATCACAATGTGTCTGTGTCAATTGGTGTCTTATTAGGGTTTCTATTGCTGCAACAAAATGCCATGACCACAAAGCAAGTTGGGGAGGAAAGGTTTATTTGGCTTACACTTCCACATTGTAGTTAATTACCAAAGAAAGTCAGGGCAGGAACTTAAGCTGGGCAGGAGCTGATGCAGAGGCCATGGAGGCTGCTTACTGGCTTCCTTCTAATGGCTTGCTCAACCTGCTTTCTTATAGAACCCAGGATTGCCTGCCCAAGGATGGCACCATCCACCATGGGCTGGGCCCTCCCCCACTGATCACTAATGAAGAAAATGCCTGACAGCTGGATCTTGTGGAGACATTTCCTCAACTGAGGCTCCTTCCTCTCTGATGACTCTAGCTTGTGTCTAGTTGACACAAAACCAGACAGCACACAGTTGGTAAAACACTGCAGTTTCTCTGAAAGCAACACAGAAGCCCAGAACCTTCACCAAAAGTGTCTTTTTTAAATTTTCTTTTTTAAAACATTGTCTCCAGAGCTTGGTGTGAATGGGAAGTCCTTCCATTGCCTGCATGTCTGTCTTCTGTGTTTCAAAGCCCACTGCTGGAAGGCGACTTCGTGATCAGCTTGTTCCTTGTGGGAAAGAGCAAACAGCAGTGAGTCAGGAGGAGTGGAGGTAATTTACCTAAGCTGCGCACACCAGTCTGCCAGTGAGAAGGGTCTGAGTACCATGAGCTGGGGGGGGGGGTGGCTACTGGTTTACTGGAGAAATTTTAAATGATTTTTACTTATTTATTCTTTGATAATTTCATACACATATACAATAGATCTTGATTACATTGTGGTGTTGTCTTTTTAATTTTTATTTATTTATTTTTTATGTGTATGGGCCTTTTGCTTGTATGTATGTCTGTACACCATGTGCTTACATGCCTGGTGCCCACAGAGTTCAGGAGGTCCCCTGGGACTGGAGTTATAGATGGTTATGATGAGCTGCCATGTGAGCGCTAGCAATTGAACCCTAGACTTCTGGAAGAGTAACCAGTGCTCTTAACCACTAAGCCATCTCTCTCCAGTCTCTTTAATACTTTAATACTTTTTTTTTTTTTTTTTTTACAAATAAGGATACTGAACCTCAGAGATACTAAGTTAGAAGGAATTTGATAATTTCTCTGATTCTTTATCATTTCCCAGGTCTTTTTCGTTTTGGTTCTAGGATTCTGAGAGATGACAAAACTAAGATGAGATGAAAATAAATTTCCCAGGGATCTAGAACACCAGAGAGAGAGAGAGAGAGAGAGAGAGAGAGAGAGAGAGAGAGAGAGAGAGAGAGAGAGAGAGAGAGAGCGCAATCTTAAATATACTTAGGCAGGGACCAGAGTAGCCCATGAAGCATTTGGAGACCAGCATCAGAAACCCACCTCTGCTCCTGTAGCCTATATGGACTGTATCACATGTAAGTTCTAACCGGCCATCACATCTGTGTATCTTCATGTCTGTACCGTGTTCTGAGCAGTGTACCTGCCTGTTACTCACCCCTTCATTATCCTCTGGAGATAGCTAGGTAAGTTGCCTTTTCCAGCTGTTTGAGAACAGAGGGCAGATGTGATCCCAGCACCTAGGGTCACAGATTCCAGCCCTTTAAAGAGCAGGTGCTCTGATCTTGCTCCGATCCAGCAGAGGAAGAGCTAACCCAGCTTGCCCTTTGTTGATCTCACAGAGCAGGGCCACTGCTTTTCTTTCAACGCAGATGGTACACCCTATGTTCCTATTTCCAGTGCCAGTTTACCATTTACATTGCTACTTCACAGACTCATCAAGTCAGAACCTGGCTAACAGAGAAATACAGACACAGAAGAGGGGCCAACGAGAAGACTCAGTGGGAAAAGGTGCTTACTGTACAATGTTGAAAACCCAAGTTAAATCCCTAGAATCCAAGTAAGGGCAGAGAGAGGGGAGAGAGAGAGAGGAGAGAGAGAGAGAGAGAGAGAGAGAGAGAGAGAGAGAGCTACTCAATAAACTTGTCCTTTGACCGCCACACATGCAATGTCCCCATTATGAGCTGGGTTGGCCAAGAGTTCATGCATACACATACCAAACAAACAACAAAAGGTAGGTTGAGGCTCAGCTGGTCAAGGCACTGGCTGTATACACCTGATGACCTGAGTGAAATTCCTGGAACCCATTTAAGGGGAGACCTGACTCTCTACGAAGCTGTCCTCTGACTGTCACACCAAAGGTCACCCTTGTCTAAGTGTTGAGTTTGAGGCCAGGATGGGATACATGAGACCCTGTCTCAGAAATAAATAAATAATAAAAGTTGAGATCTACACAGGTATATTTGTTTATATTAATGACATTTCTGAAAGTTCATTTTGCTTTGACATATTGGGCACTGAACTGGGGCCTTGGGCATATGTGATGCCACTGAGCTGTGTCTCCAGCACTCTTACTTAGAGATGATTTTACTAAGTTGCCCAGGCTGGCCTGGAAGTCAGTCTATGGCTGAGACAGGCTTTGAACATATGACCAATCCTCTTTTTATGAGCCTCCTGAGATACTGGGATCACAGACCTGTGTCACCAGGCCTGGCTTGAAGCTCATCCTTGGTCGGTTTTCTTCCTAATGTCATTTGCACTTCTAGCTCTGATGTCCACCATGTCGGTTTTGTCTCCTTATATTTTCCTCTCACTTTGCTTGGGGATGATGCACTGAGCCCAGCACACTGAGATGCACTTTGCAATGAGATGGTCTTCTAGGATAGACCTGCAGGTTTCAGAAACCAATATGGGGGAGCTAGTGTAGCGGAGTGTTTGTTTTTGGTATGGGGGATGGAAACTAGAAACCAAAATCTGCATGCTATGCCTGGCCTCTATACCTGCCTATTTTGGCATTTTGAGACAAGAGCTTGCTGTGTATTCCAGGCTGGTTTCAAACTCATGCCATAATCCCAAAAGGCTGATTCAGGATTGCTGTGAGTCCAAGGTTAACCTGGGCTACCTCGTGCATTTCAAGGTAATGTGAGCTACAGAGTTAGCACTTCAGAATAAACAAGTGGCCAAATAATAAAACAAAAGGTACACTGAGATTCTTCTCACCCATCAGAACAGAGAAAATAACAAGCCTTGGCAAGAATGTGGTGGTGGGGGGAGGGGAAAGGAACTCTTCTGCACTGTTGGTGGGGATGTAATTAGTCAAACCCCTGTGAAAACCAGCAGGGAGGGTCTAGAGAGATGACTCAGAGATTAAGAGGCTATCTGCTGTTCCAGAAGACTGTGGTTGGTTGGAGTCTCCCCACTCACATGGAGGTGAACAAGTTTGTAACTCATTTCAGGGGAACTCATGACCTCTTTTGGTCTCCCTGGGTACTGCATGGTACACAGACATGTAGGCAAAATACCCATACACATAAATAAAAATCTCAAATTTTTAAACAAATTGGAACAATAACTATCATGCAATCTATCAATACCACTCTTAGGCATATACTAGAGTCAGGTCACTACAGAGTCATCCACATCTATGTTTCACTTCCACAACAGCAAATGAAAGGAATGAACTTGGTGTCTATCAATGCATGAATGAAGAAAATGTACATATGCACAAAGGAGCCTTCCTTGACAATAAACAGCACAATTATGTTCTTTGAAGGACAATGCATGGAGCTGGAGATCGTGTTAAGTGAAATAAGCCAACCTCACAACCATGTCTTCTGTGTGGAATCCAGGAAAACAAAGGACAGGGAATTAAAAGGGGGAGGGGGATGCTAAGTACGTGGAAGGGAAGTGGTGCTAAGGTGGGAAGATTAATATAGGGTTGAATAATCCATTTTTATTATATGTATGGAAGCATTCATATAAAATCCCTGTACAATTTGTACTAAAAAAAAAATCTGTATTTTAGCTCACCAAAATTTCTTATTTGTGTTGGGAGCTGGAAGAATTTTGAAAAGAGAGGAGCTGCTGTTCTTCCAGGTAGAGATTAAGAACCTATGATCACTGCTGACAGACTAACCACATATGATAGTGGCCATGCAGCTGTTAGTGGCCTTGGACAACTCTTTTACTTGTACACCTCGAGGAAACTACTATCAAAACTCTCCATTACAAGTTGCCTCCAAGCCCAGCCCCTTCCCCAGTGCCTTGCAGATACGTGCTCATAAGTAAGTGTCCTAATGTCATTCATGCCCAGAACTCCTGGCCTTTTCTCAGTCGATTATACCACAGGTGGTTTTGCACGTCTTGCTTTGAGAGGGTACCTAGAACGACCATCCCACTGCTCCTTTTTAGACTAGAGTACCGCACAGTATGGAGCAAAGCTTCAGGCAAGTGATCAAATCCCACTGAAGTCTCTTGTCTTTATGTCTGCGGACATGTTGCTTATCAGTGTTCAACTACCCCATTCAGAGTCATACCTGCTTTGTGTGGTGGCTCTGAGTACAGTGATATGTCAACACAGGGCAGTGGCTCAGGACAGTGGCTACTGAGATGGTATCTATTTGTAGAAGCTCCAAACTCTGGTGCATGAAATAAAGAAACAAGTAGACCTAATGATAACACATTTTATTTCCGTGCCCCGTTGTGTGACTAGGAGGTGCTTTTTTCACCTTTCAATAACTGATTAGGTCATAACAACGAAAATTCCAGAAGGTAAACTAGTGGTTTATTGTTGCTCACGAGCATAAGTAAACAGACATACGATACCACATAAAGGAATCTTCAACGTGCCTAACCTTTTGGCAGTATGAACCACTAGACTTTGGCAACAGCCTGAATGGATTCCTATGCTAAAGCATGTGGCTATCTTCAGACACAATGGGAAAAAGGTGGATTTAATGCTTGGGCTTCAGAGATATAACCACGATTTGTAGGAAACTGGGAAAGGTCAATATCACTCAAGCCTGCCCCAGTTCTTATCTGTGTGACATACTGCTTACTCAAAGCGACAGCAGTCTGTGGCCACACCCCACCATCGGTGGTTACTGTTGGTTTTGTAGATTTAGTGTTTGTTGAAAATAACTTCCTGCAGATGGTAGGCTCTACATTTAAGCAGTGTTAACTGAATCTCTTGTCCCCTAAAGGATCTCAAGACAGAGCATTGAACAGTAAATTTCCTGTTAGTCATTTCCAAGCAGCCATGTCATTTTGTTTGTTCCCTTTCAGGTCTTCCATTCGAACGTTCAAATCTCACATGTATTTCTGAGGGTTTGGTTTAGGTAAAAAGCAGGTACTCAACACTAAAAAAGGATCTATGCCTGTACTGATCACCAAGGATGAGGGTTACATTAAATTAAAATGCTACGCGGTTGGAAACTGATGAGACAGGAGTTCTCAGATCCTAGGAAGTATTATGGCTAAGGATGCAGAGAACTCAAATAAAGAAGGCAGCTAAGGAAACCAACTCAGCAATGAAACTGAGTGCTGTCTTAGGAATGAGCTCACTAACAAGGAATGGGCACCACATGGCATTTCTTTGGAGGTTAAAGTGCAGGCTATGAAATGATTATATAAACAGTGCATGAAATAGTGCAATCCCAAGGTGCCATTATTTTTGTTTATGACGCATAGCCTATATTTTACGTGTCCACTTTGTCTAAAAAATCCAGCTGTAGTGACACCTTTTAGCTTATTTATTTAGGCATTAAACTCTTGTTTTACCCACTCTTGGGGCTACATAGAATATTTTAACATTTCAACACATAAGAGTATTAGCGCATACATCTTGAAACTACTAAATTAAGGCAAGCCCCTGTGAAGTTCAGTACTCCAAAAAACAAAACAAAAATCCATGTTTTACAAAATAAGTTGATTCCAAATTATAGGCTTTCGACCTGGGGCACCCCAATAGTCTTTACCACAGCAGGGTTACTGCTAATTGCCCCATTACCCTTAGACTCTCCAAATCACAAGGGAAGCGTGAGGAGCTTCTGTAACACACATTGGTTGGAAAACAGTTGAGCAGTCTATGTGGGAGGTGAGCAGGGCTCTGCAGGACAGGGGCCAGTCCTCTTCACCTCCCAACCATGTCTTTTCATGTTTGTATGCCTGTGTGTAGTGTGTACCACGGGTAAACTTATACATGGGGATGACCCATTCCAACAGAAGAATCAATTCTTGGTGGGACACTTTACGAAAGGTGCTGTAAACCAACCACAGCATGTAAGCTTCTGCCAGGAAATGCAAGAGGTTCCTCTCAGGAGGCTGCTTAAGTTTTCCCATGGCAAGTCAGTTTTAGCTATTAAAATAATGCATGATTTGGAAAACTCTAAATGCTACTGTGCTATCCCAAAGAACTGCATTAAATGGCGAAGATAACTTCCTAACATGTGTTAGCTACTCCGAGAAAAGCTTGAGACAAGCCAGCTGTAGTACTTTGTTCTTAGTTACAGATACTCATATTTGGGAACAATTGTGATTCAATCTGACGGGCTGGAGATCATAGGTGTGTGCAGCAGACCTGTCCCTTCTTATTGTGAGTGTTCATTATGAAAGCCATGCATGCACGCACAGTAACTAATGGAAGACTAGTGATTACATTTAGGCTAGTTAGATGGAGTTTAAAAAAATTCTGAGAAATTATTAAATTATTGAAGAAATAATTTGAGGCTCATTTCTTTGATGCATAAGGATTATACTTTGAAAACCTGTACTTCGAAGCTTAAAAAAGTCTTCCTCTACCAGAACAGTATACTGATAAAGTCAGCTCAGAGTGCCCAAGAGGCCTCCTCCAAGGCTACGGTGATATGGCTACGTCCTAGGATTGCAAAAGTGAGACCTGCTGAGAAAATGAGTTCTAGACAAGGACCTTTATGGATGACCTTGACTGACAAATCTTTTTAGGAAACTCTTTATTTTAAAATTACCTTCCCAACAAACCACGAAACACTTGGATGCCATGTTATGGTTTCTCACTGAAAACACACTACATTGTAAATGGACAACTTGAACAAAACCAGGGGCAGGATCATGACGGGACGATACTAAGAATGGGTAGGAGAGTGTCACTTGGTAAAAGTGACCTGAAGGATGCATGACGTATCATGTTGGACGGATGACAACCTCGTGCTTTTCTACCACTGTGGGATTTACCAAAACCTTAGTTTTATACAGGTGTCAACTTTCACCTGGAAAGGGATAGTTTTTACTATCTCACACCTAAATTTACCATAAATAACTGAAGCCCAAAGCAACGGATGTTTAAAAAAAAAAAAAAACAAAACTACATAATTTAGTACATTATAATAAAAATAGGAGAGTGGTTGCTGAATGGTCAAAAATATACGACAGGGAAAAGAAGCACATCACACAATTTGGAGTTGTTAAAGTGACCACTCAGGTTGGATAGTGCAGGACACACATTTCCAGTTACAAGCTCAAAACAGGAGTGCAAACAAAACTAAAGCTTCTGTTCATGGGATCATGGGAGCTTCAAAGTGGCATTCAAAAGCTTCACCTGGCTCATGCCCCAGAAATGAAATGATGAAACTGCTTTCTCATGGCACAATTTTCTTCAGTGAACGTTTTCCTTCAGCTGGGTCCCTATTCGGTCATGACTGAGCCATGAGCACAGTGACAAGTCAGAATCGAGGTCTGACTTCTATGGAAAGAGGTTTGGATTTGGGGTTCTGTCTTAGCTAGTGTTCCTGAACCCTACAGAGAAGAGACACATCAATGGACTTTACAGTCTCTTGTGTCTGCAAAACTGGAGGACAAATGGACTGACAATTCTTCCCCTACAGGCAAGCTGCTGCAGAGGAAGATGTTAAGCGCTTAAACCAATAAAGGCGCAGCTCTGAAAGTGGTGTAGAGGTTCAAGATCAACACCAGTGCAAGAGCTGTGAAGTGTGCTGACTAGGCAATGCATGCATCCATCCATGCAAATGTAGCACATGGCCCCAAAGAAAACTGAAAGCATGTATCTAGCATTGGAAACATCCCTTGCCAGTAGTTTATAAAAATAGATAGCCAGTACTATAGAGCCCCTGCTACAGTCAACACTATGCAGTCCTTTCCATTACCCATCGCTTCAATGCCAAAGTATTAACTACTTCTCAGACATTCCAGACAAAGGTCACTTATAACAAACAAAAAGTCAACTTTTTTTTTTTTTTTTTAAAAAACATGATAGTGTCCATTTAAAAAGTAGATTTGTTTTTTCTTTCAAGTGAACAGGACATTTTATGTATTAAACTTAATTTTTAGTCTGTCAAGAATGGGCTTAAAATCCATATGTAATGTGCATATATGCTGAAACAAACAAACTTAACACATTGTCTGCACAGGAAAAACGTTAGCTCCCAAACATGATAGCATGGGTCTGGTTAGTACAGATCTATTGCAAAGTAAGGAGGTTCTGCACATCGGCTCCACCAGAGAAGCGCGAGAAGGTTGCCAACCACAAGAGCCAAGTGTAAGTTGTGTTCTGATCGCCTGGAAGCCTAAGGGACGCCATGTTGCTCCAGTCTCCTGACAGGAAAAACTGCTTAAACTCCCAGCCATGGATGTCTTCCTCTGGAGCTACAGCTGCACTTCAATTTACTTTCTATTCCGAAGTCGTTTGGATTTCCTAAGAGAGTCTATGGCTTCTGTTGCCTTCCTTCGCTTCCGAGGAGACTCCTCATTCTGCCCAGATCCTGAAGATGTTCCTACGGCACTTTCCATGACTTCTCGGAGCTTGCGTTCCAGCTCCGCCAACCGTGCATTCTGTTCACCTATGATCTGGGTCTGCTCTAGCAGTTTCTGGTCTTGGTCTTGAAGCTGTTTCTGCTGTTCTTGCACTTTGGTGCGGAGCTCAGAAATTTCACGCCTGAGGACAGTCACACCAGCACCATTGGTTTTAACCTGCTGCTGGAGTTTGGTAACCTCTTGTCTTGAAGGGTTTTGCTTGGAGAAGAGCTGCATTGTTGTCAGGGCTGCAGATGGTCCCGGAACTGGGGAGAAAACATTTAAAGGGTTAATCATTCATGTTTTCTACTGGGAACACTTCAGTTTACTTTAGGATTTGGGGTTTGTTACAATACAAAACTAATTTTGAGTTAGTGGTTATGGCCACATGTAAAGATTTAGCCATAAAATGGATCTAGAAGGCATAACTTAAAAACCAAACCACACCAAACCAACCAACCAACCAACCAACCAACCAACCAACCAACCAACCAACCAAACAAACAAAAAAACCCAAACCAGAAGGAGGGAACTGAGGAAGTAGGCTTGCAGCAGAATACGTATAAAGCTCTGGGCTCCATCCTCAGCACCAAACCAACTAAGTGTGGGGTAAATGAAAGCAGATACTGGGGTCATTAAGTTTTCACGGGTTACTAGAAAATGAAGGCACAACACAAGGGGAGCTGCCATGCCGGTGGTACATGGCCATGTTCCCAGCACTCCAGAGGCCAAAGCATGATGATCACCCTAAGTTTGAGGCTAACATAGGCTGTATAGAGTTTGACACCAGCTTCAGCTATGTATGTCAGCAAAAGAAAAAAAAAACCAAAGAGGATACCTGGAGGAGAGCCCATGAGCCTTCCAGACACATCTGACCCTGGCAATTTCCTCTTCAGGATTGGGACAATCTTCTCATCAAAGTACTCCATCGCCATGGAGGAGATATCCCGTAATTCCTGTAGTACTTCATGGGCTCGTTGAGGGGCTCTGGTGGAGTTGACGTATCTCAGTACACGGTAAATCTCATCAATAACCTACAATAATGAATTCTTGTAAGCACTTTATAAAGTTTTAAAAGAGATCAGCTGAATAGTAAAGAAGGGATAACCCATCTTACAGTTGCTGTGAAAACTTACAGAGCATTTAACACATGAGCTTGGCAGGAGAATCCACAGCACAGGCTTCTGGATGCCTAGCCCTAGTAAGCATTTTTCCTGGACCAGGGTACTGTGCCAAAGCTACAGAGTCAGAACAATAAGATACAGCTCCTGCCCTGAAGGGAACTGGAACAACCAGGAGGCACACAAACACATAATATACAAAGAACCACAAATTTGCTAAAGAAACTAGAGAATTAAGTGCAGACATTAAACTCTGTATGGAAGAGTGGCAGGGTGAGGGGGTCAGCCAAGTCTACACTCAAACCTGATTCTATTCCCAAGCCCCAAGAACTCCATCTGATTCCTCTTTCTTTTGTGCACTGCCACCACATGCTCGGTCCCTTAAAGCTTTGTTTTTCTAAGTGTGGAATAAGCTTTCAGACCACACTTTCTCACTATCACCAAAAGACAGCAAAATGTTCTTTTCTATTTTAATGACAACTGCAATGGGGAATCTGAAGGCAAAATATCAATGGAGAAGAAATAAGGACTTGCTGCACTGGTTTCTAACTCCTTCCTCTCCTACTTGAAATGTAGCTGAATGTCCTTAGCCAAATGTGCTCTCAGCTTTACTCCCTTGCCAGGGTATTGTTCACACAGCCATGGCTTCAATGCACACCTGTAAACGGTGACTCTCATCTTTGAAGACCACAATGCAAATAATGTCTATTGCAGTGGGATGGTATCTCACAAGAACCAGGGGCTATAAGCCAAACCATTATGCCATAAGTCTCAAACCTCCTTGAATCATTTTCCTTTTGCTGCATTCATTCCAACTCTGGGTCAGTCTTGTAATCTGCCTTCTCTTCTTGACTCAGAGAATAAACATACAAGAAACACAGAACGTAGCCCAACAGTACCGGGACAAACTGTAGCCCTTAATGTTTACTAGATTCACGTTGAAGGTGATGATCCCTGGTCAGTCTATAATGACTTGTCCAGTAAGTGTCAGCAAAACTAAACAGTTAGGAATGGTCCTTTGTATGATCATAAGATGGCTTCACCAAGTGGCCAGCTTTGTGGGCAAGGTCTGATAAGGAACAGAATGAGCTGAGACAGAGCATGAGGCAGACTGAATGGGAGTAAGACATACTGTGTTGAATTCAATGGGCATCAGGTGATGTGTGTCAGAGACAGCAGCACCTAAGGTCAGGAGACAAGAGGCAGGCAAACTGCAGAAGACAGGTTTCAGCAGGGAACAGACAGCACCCAGGGTCTGAGCCCACAGAGAGAACATGAGGACCAGGGAGCTAACGGCTAGTGCTGCCATTTTCTTCAGTTACTATCCCATACAGAGCTCATGTTAGAAGTGAACGTTTTTCAATAATGTGTTCAACTACTATGCTAGAAAGCCAGTCTTTAGTAAAATGGAGCATCTTTTCTTGGACATAATTATGCAACGTAGTTTAAAGTAAATATTCAAGGGGGCTGGAGAGACTGCTCAAGGGTTAAAAGCACTGGCTGTTCTTCCAGAGGACTGGGGTTCAATTCCTGGCACCCCCATGGCAGCTCACAACTGTAACTCCAGTTCCAAGGGATCTGACACCTTCACACCAATACACACACAAGTAAATAATCCACTCCAGTATTTTCAGAGTGCTTTCTAAGCACTCTGATGTTCTCTGATGTTTCAAAGCATCAGAGTAAAAACCAATAAACAGGGATAATAAGATTCTTATTCATGGCCAGGCATGGGGTGCACACCTTTAATCTCAGCACTCAGGAGGCAGAGGTAGGTGGGTCACTGTGAGTCTGAGGCATCCTCAGAAGAGGTCATAAACAGTTTTACTATTGGATACCCAAAGCCCCACAGTGCCTGGCATATGCCAGCTACTTCTAGGTATTAACTAAATAAGGAATAACAACAGCCAAATACTTATATTAACATTGACATGTCCAAATGAAATTGTGTGGGGACAAGTGACAGGGTTAACTTCAAATTAAGAACATGAGTTTCAGAGGGTGATTGCTCTGAACACAATGAGTTAACCTGAGAATAATTTCTCAAAACACACAATTCTTATATGTGCTTCTGTTTAATTAGTTGTCCTTAGTTTTATAACTAAATCTCTAGATATTATGTATATACACATATTTATTGGTAGGCTAATATTTGCAGCATGTTTGGCAATGTTTATTTATTCAGCTGTGAAAAGACAATCCTTCCCAACAGTGATTTTGTGAATGACTCATAAATAGCAAGCATACATCAGACAGACTACAGTGAGTTCCATGTATAAATAAGTACTGTGTGAGACACAGAAGGCAAAGAAGTGAGACTCACTTGAGAAATGGGTAGTGTGATGAGGGCACAGAAATAGCAATAGGTAAACTCTGAGCAAGTAGGGGAAAGTGGAGAAGACAGAGATGAAGAAAAGCAACAGTCAGGACTGGTGGCTAAACCTGCAACCCCAGTGCTCAGGAGGTTACAGCAGGAAGACCACAAGTATAGGGCCAGCCTAGGCTACATAGTGATATCCTATTTCAAAAAAGCACAAGTGCAACAAAACAAGGAAAAATGAGCCGAGGCAAGTGTATGCATAAATGGATAGGTGACAAGATAAGCAATCAACATGCCTGATATTGTATCCAAGGCATTTATTCTAGGGTATATTTTTAAAAGCAAACATTAGCTGAGGATGATGGCCTAACTAATTCCAGCACTCAGGAGGCAGAGGCAGGCAGATGGGTCTCTTCAAATTTGAGGCCAGCCTGGTCTACAGAGTGAGTTTGTGAGTTCTAGGAGAGCCAGGGCAACACAGAGAAACCCTGTCAGAATTCATCTGATCATCTCTCATAACTGTTTAATCTGGTGAGGCACACTTGTGACTCCAGCACTCACAGGTTGGAGCAAGGCAACCATGACTAGAAGTCAACCTGGAGATCCTATCTCAAAACAAACAAGCAGCCACAACAAAACAGAAACTACAACAAGACAAATACGTCCTGAGAGGGAGCAGAAAGGCAGTGAACCTTAAGGGTTACCTAATGGCTGTCTGTATGCCTTTCAAGAAATATACCACATACCCTAACTAGGCCTAAAGCAATAAACTAAGTTTTCAAGAATATTTCTGTGTTTAAAAAGTTTGTGAGTCACTATCACATTTTTAAACAAAAACCACTCAACGAAGCACATTCAAACTGTAAAGTAACGACACTGACCACTTGCACCTTTAGCTCTTGTGGACATGAGTTTACCTTTTAAAACCTACTCATCAGCTTCCATCTGAACTCTTCTACCGCCTCCCGCCTCCATTTTCCTGTTATCCACCTCTGCGTTTTTCTGTTTCACTCTGCTACCTTTTAGTCTAGTGAGTCTTTGTTATTCGCTGATATTAAGACTACAGCATATAAAAAGCCAATCAGAACTTCCCAGTCATCCAAGAAGGTTGCTGAAGGAGAGATGTGCACAAGCGCCTGCAATTTAACTCTGAGGAACCCAGCAACCTCCTCTGGGCTCTGCAGGCACTAACCCCTATATATATCTTTATTTCTTTAAGACCATTATAACTTTAATTTGGACTAGTCATAGCAAAATAAAGAAAATCCCAAGTAATCTTATGTTTAAGAACATTTTGTAAGAAATCTAATTAAAAAATCCAAGATATTTTAGAAATATAAATTTGAACTGTCATCTTTCACCATAACTGACTATGATAATCAAGAACTGAACATTGCCTGGCATGGTGGTCCACACCTTTAATGACAGCATTTCAGAGGCAGAGACAAGCAGGTCTCTGCGAGTTCAAAGCCAGCCAGGACTACAAAGAAAGACCCTGCCCCAATAAACTAACAAACAAACAAACAAACAAACAAACAAGGTGGTCATGCCTTTAATCTCAGTGCTCAGGAGGCAGAGGGAGGTGGGTTCAAGGCTGACCTGTTCTACATAACAAGTTCCAGGAAAGGGGGGGGGGGAAGAAGAGAGATAGAAAGGGGAAGAAGAACTGAAGGAGGGGGAGGGAAGGGGAGAGAGAGATAGAGAGAACCACTAGGAAAGCACTATTGTGACATGTAATGAAATCTCAATATAAACTGTCAAGGACAGGTAGGAGTATTTTACTAATGCTAAATTTCCTAGTTTTCTATCTGTACATTGGTTATGCAAGGAAGACTACCCTAGTACTTAGGAAAAATAGAACATACCTAAGAACCAAGGCTTACTAACTGTAACATATTTTCAAATGATTCAAGAAAGAGAAAAATGGTCTACAATTGCTAGATCTGGAAACCTGAAGATGCGTTCATTGCTGCCCACTGATTTGGTACTAGAATTTAAATTGAAAAGTCAACAAGTAGTTTCCAAAAAGAATAGAACTGGACTGGAGTTCACTGCAGTTGCTCAGACAGTACAAATCGATGTTTCAGTCATGTGAACCCTAGTGGCAACTTCTGTAAAGGCCATTCATCTTTGCAGGCCCCCAACTCAGCCACAAACCCCTCTGTTAGAACAACTGGCTGCACTTTTCTTTGATGGTAGGACACTGGACGCTAAGTCTGAGCTGCTTCTATTATTAAAAACGAGATTCACAGTGAAATTGTCTATTGGAGAGGACAAGTCATATAGGCTGAAAGGACTCAGCAGCACAGAGAGCTAAGGGCTACACATCTGTAAAATCTGCTATAGAAATGTGAACCCAGTTTTTAGTTAGTCACGCTCTTACAGTATCTTATAAAAGCATTTGCAGGTCATATGAGGAAGTAAGGTACAACAAGGAAGATTTGAAATAAAAGTATATGCCATCAAATCAGATGTCATTCCAAACTGAGAATGGGAATAGTATCTACATACAATATTGCCACTATAAATTGTTTATGGAAATAAGAAATTTCCACCACTTGATAGACACTTTTGCCAGTGTCTATCAAGAAGCAAAATGATCTTTCAATCCATTTCCATTGCTTCTATATCTCACTTGAATCTACAATCAATTCAACAAGTAGGATGTTCCCAGAAGTTTCAGGTCATGCAGTGTGGTTGGGGAGGGGATTTACTTAGTAACAGTACAATTGCCATATTTAGTGTGGTAAAGATCATTCCTTAACCCTGGTATATTCCCACAAAACAAATACTACTCTAGTTAGTTCTGAAAAACCAAACATTTCTTAAAACAAATCAAACCCAGCAACCCTCCACCCTACCTCCCCCAAACTGTAACAATCTTGAGGGCAGCACAAGACCTTTTTTGTTCAATGCAATATTTCTGGTATTCTGACCATAAAGGTCAAAATATTTTCTTAATTACAAGCCCTCACCAAGTCTCTCATTTCTGCTGTGCATTTTACAATTTAGACTTTTAAATGTCAAGATCACAGGAATGATGCCTATTTATAATTGTACAGAAAATCTAAATATAGCCACTAATAAAAATACATTCAGAGGAGTAATATTTGACAGCATAAAAACTGCTGTAACATCTGAAGCCTTAGTTTATACAGGGCAGCCCAGCTTTCTGGGTATGCGGCACTGGTTACCTTTCCTGGGATGAAGCAACAGAGGTTGGAATCCACATACTTCATGAAAGTCATATTTAGCAGTGACAGCCTCGTTTCCACGGCAGCAAGGATGTCTGCATGACGAGCTAAAGAATGGTTTCTCCTTTCTGACTCCCTCCTGAAATAACAATAATAGTGGTGACTGTTAAAGCACTAGTGTAGAATAAAATGTTAACCAATCAAAGTATCTTAATCAAACAGACAAACCGTAACATGTTAATTTAGACAGACATTTGCAACTGGGTAATAACTGTAATGCTCATGTATTTTTTTTTTTTTTAACAAGAACTACTGCTAACAAAATACCTGTTTTAAAAATCATTTTGTTTGAAGACATAGTAACAGCTGGCAGTAGCACAGTGGTAGAACACCTGCCCAGTACTGTGAGGAGTCTTACTCCAACACCTTTCTCTCTCTCCTTCAATCTTTTGTAACAGTTTTACTCAGAAGTAATTCATATGTAAAACTCAGTACTTCTCTATTTAGAAGGCAGTTGTGCACTCATTATACCTATGCCACACCACTTTTAGTATGTAGTTTAATCAGAGTAGATCCTGTATATTAGGGTGGTTTGACCATTACTTCTCATCAGTTGCAGCCATCTGCCAAGTCATCTACCTCGTGTCCTATGATTTCCTTTTTCTGAACACGAGAATAAATGGGATTGTGAGGTAGCCTTTGCATCTGGCTTTTCACATTTCTACAGTTCAATTTCTACAGTTCACACAGTTACTAATGATCTAACACCGACCTTTTTATTGCTGAATGGCATCCCCTTATACACAGATATCATCCCTTTAAATATCTGGGTTGTTTCTCCATTTTGATTATGAATAAAAGTGCTAAGAACATCTGTGTACAAGTGTGTGTTTTTGTTGTGTTGGGAACCAGACGTAGTGTTTTTTTGTTTGTTTTGCAGGGGGGGGGAGAGGAGTTGAGACAGGGTTTCTCTGTGTAACCACTCTGGCAGTCCCGGAACTTGCTCTGTAGACCAGGCTGGCCTCGAACTCATGAGACCCACCTGCTTCTGCCTCCCAAGTCCTGGGATCAAAGGCGTGTATTACTAATGCCTGGCCAGATTAGAACATACCTTGGCAATTGTGCTTTAACTTGCTTCTGACATAGATTGTGGTACCTCTCCACTTTCAGAAATCCCTGATTCAACATTCTCTGACAGACCAAGTCCATTCTTTTACAAACCTGTAAGCAGAGGGGAGACAGAATTAAAAAAAATAAAACCAATGACTAAATTCATTAATGATGAACTTGGATGGGATGACTGAGGTGGGAAGGTCTCTGTGTGTTACTGTTCCCAAAGGCTGACTTAAGGTCAGTGTCACCAGTACCATGGAATTATTATAGTGTCTCACTAAGAAATTAATGTTTGGTCAAAGCAGTATCATTTACTTAGGTGTGAAGAATATCTTGCCTGCAGTAGAGTAAAATGATGTACCTAGGAGCTTTTAATAGTCTGAAACATTCCCTTTTATCTGCCCCCAAAAGGTAGTCTAATCTCAGAAATACCAGTTAGAATGAGAACTTTTACTTCTTTGAGTGATTTGTGTCATGATGTCCAAAGCTTTCAGAGGAGATGCTGTTATGTCCTCCAAAGCATCTCAAGGGACATTGGAAAGGCAACCACTTTTGGGTTAACACACAGTGTGCCATCTGAAAGCCAGAGAGCCTGATCTCTAGGTGTGGATGGTAGCTAGCTCAGAGACAGCTGAGACAATTGCAAGATGAGATTAAATCACACAAGCTAATTCTACTACTACTCTAAAACTGCATAAAATTGTTATGTCATCTTAAAATGAAACCCAAGCCTATGTTCTACAGATTTAATTTCTATTAAGCAATCCTAGCATCTTTATTATCTTTTAATATTTTAAAGCCAGCACATAAAACTTAGTGGGTTTGTCCCCCCTCCCTGAAAATTTTATAATGGTTTGGTCATCAACCTAAAGGTTACTTCTCACTGTAGAGTAGAGGTGCTGGAAAGTACAAGTTTTCGAAGGTACTGCCTACCAAGGCCATGCCAATTAACAGAGGCTATGTCAAGCTTCTTTTTATCTATCCTATTCCATTACAGCATCTATATATAAATACTTGTCATATGTTTGTTAAGATGAAATCTCTAAGTTTATTTCTTCTGGGAGTACAGAGAGACAAAAATTCCTGTACACTGAGCTGAATTTCGCAAAGACTTTCTTTTTTAAAATTTATTTTTCTTATTTTACATATTGATTCATGAAGGCTTTCATGGTTTAATACTGAATCACAGCAGGCCATATGAAACACATTAGGAAAAGTTATTTTGAACTGTATAACAAAATTAAAAAAAAAAAAAACAAAAATCAAATTGAGGGTAGTGACACACCCCAGTAATCCCAGCACTAAACTAAAGAAACAAGAGGCAGGAGGGCTATTTCAAGTTTGAGGAGCACAGAGTTGAGTTCCAGGCCAGCTAGCACTATGTAGCAAGAACATCTCAAAGGAAAAAAGAAAAAAAGTATTTCCAAATCACTGCTTTTTAAACCCACTGAAAGGTCTGTTCATTCAAAGGCAAAGAGTAATTTGGGATTTAATTTCAAGTGGAATGTAAAAGTATCTTATGAATAAGGCATAATCATTTCTACTTTACAGTAAATTTAAAAGTGGCACTTTGAGAAAGACAGACAAGGTCACACATAACCAGGCTGTCCTTGAATTTATTATGTATCAGAGAATGGCCTTGACCTTCTGATCTTCCTGCCTCAACCTCTCAAATGCTGGGATTACAGGCATGTACATCACACCTGATTCTCAACACACTTATACTTGCATGCCTGTGCACATGCATTTTAGACAGGTGTGTGTGTGTCTGTCTGTCTGTCTGTGTGTGTGTGTTTGTATGTGTGTTTTAGACAGAGACTGACTGTGTGGCTCCAGTGGGCTTGGAACTCATCACATAGACCAGACTAGCCTCAAACTCATAAAGATCTTTCTACCTCTCAAGTGCGGGTATTAAAGGCAAGTGCCACCTCATTTGGCCTTTAACACGGGTAGATTTCTTTCTTTCTTTTTCTTTAACACATTTTAAATGAAAAATAATTTCCTTTTGAAACCATGTTTAGTGAGAAGCACTATTTTTCAAAGTCCTTTGATAGGAGAAAATTCTAAAAATTATTTCCACAAAAGATACAAGTAGATATTTTAATTGTTACTAACATATAGAAGTGATCCTAGGCTATATAACTACCCTCCCCCCATGAGATACTTTAAAAGAACTTGTGAGAAATATAGTATCTTAGTACTGAAACAGGATGCAGGGCTTCACCTCTTCCAGCACTCACATGGAGGCCCACAAGCCTCTGTATAACGGAGTTCCAGGGAATCTGGTGTCCTCTTCTAGCCTCCCCAAGTACTACATGCACACATGGTGTACAGATACATTGAGGACAATACACTCATAAACATTAAAAACAAAACAAAAAAACACAAGAATGAGTTATCTGCAATCTTACAGAGCCCATCTTGGGAACCTCTATGGGCTCTCGGAACGCACTTTAGAAATTTAGTATCCTAATATGGAATAAACATATCACCACAAACATGAGCACCATTTTTTTTTTTTTTTGTGAAAAAATGTGAAATGTGTGAAATGGAAACAGAGAAGGCTAAATTCTCATCTTTTAGGGCAGAAAGTTATGGGAAAATGTGGAGTGGTCAAAGGTTTCAAAGTGGTGTGCCTGGAGTAAGAACTGGGGACGGCAGAAGGCAAGATAGCTACTAAAGACCCTCCCTCTACTGTTAAGTTATAGGATATTTCTTGTGTCTGTAGACTCTGCAACATTACTAAGTTCTGAGATTAAATATTTTTTTGAACAACCACATATTTACAAACCCCCCAAGGTCAATGGATTATTCCTGTAACAACTGCTGAAACTACTTGTTATAAGTTTTGTTCCACTAAAATTTTGTTCCATGGATCTAGCAGGTTTTAAGGGTTCTGTTGTCTTTGTTTAACCATGCACAAAAATAGTACGAGTGCTTTACTAATTTGAGTAGGTAAGAGTCACTAATGAGAACCAAAAGTCAACCAGGGGAACGACTGAAGATGTGAATTATGCTTCTCAGCAAGAAAGAGCAAGACTGCAGCGTATAATGGTTCTACAAAAGGAATGAGCAAGGTACCAAGCAAGTATTTCTGAAGACAGATCAGATGTACAGGGAAGGTGAGAGGAAATTTCCCAAGTCTTAAGCCTGTAAATCAGACAATGAGAAACCACTCTTAAAAGGCAATCCCCAGTCTTTTCAAAGGTCTGACACTGGGACAGTTGGCTGGTTATTTCTGTATGCACTGTAATATCAGAATTAAGTCAATATGGATAAAGCCCAGAGGAAAAAGGAAAAGATAAAAAACAGAAGAAAACAAACAAACAAACAAAAAAAAAAAAAAACCCCAAAAACCCAAACCAACCAACCAACCAACCAAACAAAACACGTCACAAAGACAAATTAGAACAGCACCACAGAAGCCAACATCAAACACACCGTGAAGCATTAGTCAACAGTGTCTGACACTCAGGGTTTTATTAGTCCTTCGCCTTTCATGCATGTTCAATAAGCACTGACAGCAGACACAAAGATATAAAACCACACACATATCTTCTGTTTAGGGTTCAAAAAGAGGCTAGGAACACTGAACTATACTGAATTTCCTTCCTTATGACAAGCAACTTAATGACCACTGCTGCCCACATATGCTAGCTTGCAATTCTAAATTACCCATCAGGGTAAGGAAAGGAGATAGCACAGTGGTAGAATGGGTTCAGTACCTCACCGAAGCTAACTGCATCACACTGCACATTAGAAACAATTCCTAAACTGCCTCATCTCAAGTGCAGTTCTAAATTAAGGGGTATGTTAATAATTTCCAAGGCTCAAGGGAAAAAAATGTTATTAACATCAACACAAATTCTAGCCAATTGGCAGTTTACCTAATACACAAATTAAAAACACAAAGCATAATAAACAAAGATGATGCCTATGTCAGAAACCATTGGTGCTCATAGAAACAGGCTAGAATGGTAGAGAGGAGAGGCTAAGGAGGGTTGAGTGGGTGGGAAAAGGCTAACCAATAGTCACTAAGCTCCATTTAGAGGTTGTAGTTACCTTGCACTCCTGCAAGGTACCTACAGACAGTGATCAAACACAGTACACTTATAAATGCCAGGAAAAGATTTTAAATGTTTCCACTATAAAGGTTTGAGATTCATGTTTATCCTAATTTGGACATTACATAACAACACATAAGATATGTGTGCCCAAACCTCCTCCAAGCATTGGTGGCACATGCCTGGAATCTTAGCACTTGGAAATAAGAGCTAGAGTTCATGGCCAGCCTGGGCTATATATCAAGTACAGGCCAGCTTAAACTGCACAGTAAGACTGTCCCAACAAATTAATTAACTAACAGTTTTCCAAATATGCACAACATTTATGCATCAACTTAAAAAGAATAAAGGCTGGGGAGGGGGGACCCAAATGATGTAGGAAACAGCTTTTAGCAGCACTTATGGTTTTTAAAAATCATAGTCAATTTAAACGTGTCAGTTATAAACATCAATACAAACAACAAATGTATGTATCTGTTAAGTTTTTAAAAAATCTTCCATGTACCTTTATTTTTATATATATTTATTATTTTTCTTATTTTATATATCGATCCCAGTTCCCTGTCCCTCCCTCCCATGCACCTGATCCCTTCCCATCCCATCCCCCCTCCATTTCCACAGGGAGGGTGATGCCTTCCAGGAGGGATCATCAAAATCTGTCAAGACTAGGATACAAGGAATAACCTAAGAGATTCATACAAGGTCCCTCAGAGAAGGGGAAAGGAACAAGATCTTCTGTTATTTTATATGTATAGGTTTTTGCCTGCATATATACGACACACTGCTGTTTTAATATTAGAAAACAGAATTAAGTTTTCCTAATTCATTAATTATTTTAGGATTTAAATGTCATGTATATCCTTTTTAAAAATCATTTTTTTAAAAATTAAGTGGTAATACATTCTTTTTCTTTACATATAATTGGTTTTTTTAAAAGATTTTTTTTTTTTTTGTTATTTTGAAATTTATTTTTAAAAAGTTGGTGTTTTGCCTGTATGTGTGTGTGAGTGTGAGGGTGTTGGATCCTGGAGTTACAGACAGTTGTGAGCTGTCATGTGGGTGTTAGGAATAGAACTAACCACTGAACCATCTCTCCAGCCCCCCTTCACATATTTGTTTAGAAACGTTAGATTTGTTGTCAGCATGGCCTTTCTTGACAATGCAACACAACTGCATGATAAATTTGTGGAACTTGCAATTTTCCTTTAATATCTCTGAAGGCATGTTTTAGTTAATTCTAAAATAGACATTTGGCTAAGTAGCTCATAATACATGATGCCTTTTAATTTGCAGAATTTCCTCCTCTGATGCCTGAGCTGTCTTGAAAAATGCTACCCTAGAAGTCTTAAATTTTAAGATGCTGTAAAGACTTTCAGATGTAACTCATATAAATCACCACAATAACATATACAGCAGCTCAAGATACTCTTAATTTCATAAATACTGAGTTATGAAACACTAACTTGGAATGGAGGACATTGTATAATACAGCTCAGTTTTTATAACACATTCTCTGGTGCTCTAGAATTTTGTTTTGTTTTTTAAATGAAGTGCTTGATGTTTTTCCCTAAATAACTCAAAAGCCATCATTAAAGATTCAATGCCTGAGTTCAAACTACTGATACAAGACTATAGAACTTCATTTTTTCACTTGTTTTGACTGTTTGGGACAGGGCCCTGGGTATAGCCCAGGCTGAATTTGAACTTGGAGCAATCCTCCTGTCTCAGTTTTTCAAGTGCTGAGATCAAAATTACATGGCTTCAACAGATTTTACTAGTTATATGCCCCTGAACTCTTCAAAAGATCAACAGCAGAAAAGAAAGAAAATGTGGAGTGTTCTAGAGCTTAATTCTTTATCAGACCCAAGATGTTGTTCCCTAAAAAAGAGCTATAGCAGACATCTGAGGAAAACTGAGGAAGCTGAAGAGAAGTTGGAATGTTAAATCCCAGAAATAGATGCCACTGTGGTTATATGAGGCAAGTATTTAGAGGTCTGTCTTATATGTGTGCTCTTCAAATAGATTGGTAAACGGTGAGCTACATCCTTGCCTATGCCTATGCGCCTAAACTGCTCTGCCCCCATTCAGAGCAAGAGAATGAGCAGATAACTGAAGGAGTCAAGGTAAACATGCCCAAAATTGATGATGGATGAAATATCATTTATAAAATCAATACTGAACGAGGACACCCATTCTGCTTGATTTCTTTCCTATTTTCTTTTTTAGGGAACTCACTTTCATTTCTCTAATCCAAAAAGGATCAACTTACCAAGTCTTATATAACAGTATTTTATGTTTCCTAAAAAATGATGTCCACCTTATAAAACAGGCTGCCAAATAGTACTTGTGCTAGTATACAGTATATTTATAGATATAGGTGATTTGCTTGCATGCACATCTTGTGCCCTTGGAGGCCAGAAGAGGGCATTGGATGTTTGCAACTGGTCCTGGACGGTTGTGGGATGCCAGCCTTATGAGTGCTGGAAATCAGAACTAGGTACTCTGGAAGAGCAGACAGTGCTCGTAACCTAGTACTATGGTATATTATATACACCACATATACATCGTAACTCTCAATCATCAGCAGGTAGAATTACAAGACATGTTTTATCTTGGGTGATTTGTCCCCTAGATGATCACTTGAAAGAAAATACAAATTCATTTTACATTAGTCTGAGAAAAACAATTAGGAAGAGTCTTTTCTGAGGGTTCCTATAAAGCCAGGGGGAAGACTTTTTGATGAGTTTTCTGTGACCTGGGCTGTTCTCCTCAGTAAAGGAAGTGAGCATTGATTAAAATGAGGGAACTTTGATGCACC
The DNA here is from genome assembly GCF_943737965.1 of Phodopus roborovskii. Taxonomy (NCBI): domain Eukaryota; kingdom Metazoa; phylum Chordata; class Mammalia; order Rodentia; family Cricetidae; genus Phodopus; species Phodopus roborovskii. The sequence continues at coordinate 51,254,837 of NW_026126433.1, forward strand.
ATTAAAAATGGCTATCTTGTTTATACTCTGCTAATTTAGTCTCAGAATTTTGTTCTTGTTGCATGTGTGTATGTGTGTGTGTGTGGGGGGGGGGAGTAAAGATGATGACTCAGCAGTTAAAAGTGCTTGCTGTTCCTCTAGAAGACCTGTTTGGTTCCCAGCACTGACATGTAGCCACTTGTAACTCTGGCTATAGGAAATCCAACACCTCTGGCCCCTACAGCAACTGCATACATGTGGCTAACACAGACACTCACATATAAATAAAAACAAAAAGAAATCTTAAAACATTTTTTTTCCTTAAGCTCAGAATAGTGGTGCATGTTTATGATTGTAGTATTTAGGAGGACCCAGAGTTTGCTAGTTTGAAGCCAACCTGAGCTATACCAGACCTGTCAACCTCTGGCCTTCATACTCACATACGTAAATTCACTGGTGTATGTATGCCACCCACACAGACATATACATGACAACACCCACACACATGCACATAAAGGAAAAATTTTAAAGTCTTGCAAAATATTAGTTTCATACTGCAGTGAATTAAAAACCTGGGGGGGGGATCTAATCTAGTTGAGGCAAATAATAAGGACCACTTTTTCAGTAGTTAGTGTAAGTCACACAGAAAACCCCTTTACTCCACAATGATGCGACTTTCTATTGTTTACTCACAACAGTGAAATGTTTTAAGAAGTATTTTGTTCATCATACTGAAAGCTTACCCTGCATCACAGACTCTGGAAGGCCCAAATGACACACGGTGAATAAGGGGGAACAGAGACCGGGAGGGTCACCAACGCTGACCTTATTTCTCCATAGGTACATGCACCTACACAGGTGAACACACATGTACACAAAACAGGAAAAGAATCACTGCATAGAAGAAATCAGGTGTATCTGCGTACCTTGTATTGTCATTTGGATCTGGAATGTCTTCCAGAAGTCCATGTGTAGAGACTTGGTCTCCAGCTTGGCGATGCTAGGAGCTGTCCAAGACTTTAAGTAGGGCCTACTAGTGGGTCTTGGATCACTGCACTTTGCACCCTGTCAGGGGATTGTGGAAAGCCAGACTCTCTCCTTGCCTACCACAGAGCCAACACTCTGCTGCACCAGCACCAGTGGCCCCAAAGCAGTAGGTATGCACAATAAAGAACTAGAACCCAAGACTCCCAAGACAGACAAACCATTCTCTTCATCTCCTGCCTCTCGCACTGACAGAAAGTGGAACAACACCTCGATAAGCTAAATGGAATGATTCTTACACACCAAACACAGCACTAAGTGAAGATTGCAGCCTGTGCAGGTAAAACCAAAGATTTCAAAAGCAAAAGAGAACATTTCATAGAGGTTTCTCCCAAGCTCCTACTTCTAACATTTTGCTATTGAATAAAGCAACCATCTCAAGCCTGACATAGGCTCCTGTTTTTCCTCATATGAGATGATGGCACCTCACTATAACTTCTTTTGATTTTCTTCTGGACTTCACTCAGTGTTTCTATCTCCCTTTCTATTGTTACTGCACCTACTACAGTAGAATTACTTTTAGAAGAGCCTGTTTTCCAACTTTAAGCTCCATGAGGGTAGAAGGGTTCAGAGGACATATCACATTTGAAGCTAGCCTGAATTACGTGAGACCTTACTTAAAAACAAAACAAAAACAAAGACATAAAAGGTTTGCTTGAATTCTTCATTTTTAAAAGATGATCTTGGAGAGCTGGCCCAGTGCACAAGCTAAGAACCTGAGTTAGAATGCTGCCCAGAAGCCCATGCTCATGCAAACAACTGAAATTAATCTCAGAGGGTCATAAGAAACATAGCAGACTCAACAGACAGTTTGCTGGAAGAAGGGTACCCTCCATGAGGGTTCTGGTTCCTCCTTTCAGGACACAGCTCCAGTGATCCAAGAGTAGGCACTATTAAAGTCTTGGGCAGCTCCTAACAGTGCCAAGCTGGAGACCAAGTCTTTAACACACGGACCTTTGGGAGACATTCAAGATCCAAATAACAGTGCAGGGGATACAAACACATGTGACATGATTAAAGTAAGGTGAATGTGGAACTTACACAATCTCTGTTCCTTTATTTTTTTTTGAAGAGTGGTCTCTTAAACCCAGGGCTTTCCAATATAGTGAGGCTCAAGTCAGCTTGTTTCAGGGATCTCTACCTTAGAGGCTAGATTTACAAATGGGCTGTCATGCCCACTTGGCATACATGTGGGATTTGGGGATCTGAACTCCCACTCTTCTGACTGCTAAGCAAGTTTTAACTGAGTCCCCTACCCAGGCCCTATTCTACCAATATTCTTAGACATTTCCCCTCACAAAAGGCAGCCATTCCTGGAGAATATCAAGAGTTTCTCACACCTCACTCTGCTGGGGAACAAAGTCCAAAGTATAGGTGGAGACTCCCCAACAGCACACTGAAACTTTATACTTCCAGATTCAAGCTCATGCCAAGCCCTCAGCCACTCCTCCCAGGGACTTCAGTGCTTCCCAGGCTTTTTCTACAGGTAACGTTCCAACAATGATCCCGAAGAAGTTTTTCCTGCTTAACTTCAACACTCTTTATTTATGTGTAAGCAATAGGGTGCTTCGTAACTGTGTTGGGAAGGGTATGTCCACTGCATCTCTATATGGACACTGGGATTCTTCCTTTGTGAGACCCCAAGAAGATAGGTAGAAGGGAGGAACTGTCCTACAAGATTATTGTCCCCTACTTTTCCTTCAGTACCTGCTGTAGAGAACTGGGAAGAAAACAAAATCCACAGCACAGGGCATTCTGCAAATAGGGTGGAGATTCTTGAGGTAGGTGGGGTTTCCAAGACCCTTTCAGGAGTCTGCACGGCCAAACTAGTCTCAGAATGGAAAAGAGGTAACTCTTTCACTCACTCGCAGGTATCCAGTTGAGGTTTCTAGAGCAGTACAGTAATAACGTGATGCCTACTATTCTGAAAGCTAATGGGTGTGTATTTGTATTCTCATATTTTATGGAACTTTCTAAGGTGAGCTCTCAGGACCATCAAAGAGTATGCTGAGACAAAAGGGTCAAGAACTTCTAGCAGACAGTGAGAAACAAGGCAGAGAAGAGGTCTAATTCAAACAAAAGAAGAAGGCCTCTTCATTGTTCCTACCACCAACCCAATCTATAACTAAAGCTTTCTCATATGTTAAAACAAACAAACCATGAAAGGAACTATAAACAGCAGAGTCTACTCTCTAGAGTGATCTAGACAAGTCTCTTGGGGCAAGAGCATGGCTTTATATACTTGGCTGCTGACTGGAAAGTTCTATTCTAGAAAATAAGCAAGAATTATCAGTTTAACATGAAGTCATATTTATGTTCTGAAATACTAATAGATCCACTCTATTTGCATGAGCACCTCTGGAATTACTTGGGGGTGGGGATCATTGACAGTATCTCTACTATCTTGAAAATCCTCTCCTACACAAAACACTGGCCTCATGAGCCAAAGTAACACATTCAAAGCAAACTCTGCTAACCTCCCTAAAGGGTAGTCTCCATCCTTACCCCTGGCTACTTGTTCCAGTCTCTCAAGTCCTTACTAAGGGTCTGGGTGATACATCAAAGCCACATCAACATTAATTTGTCTGTTTCACTGGGAAAGCATTAAACTCAAAGTACATACCTTGCTATCTGAAAAGTTGTATTCAGTCAGAAACACTTTAACACATAATATGAATTAAATATTCAAACTATTTCTGTGGAGCCAGAATTTTCAGGCTGCATATGTTTAGGAAGCAAAATTTAGTGGCAAGAAGAGAGACAATTTAATAAGGCATTCAGACAGACCCTCAGAAATCAGTAGACTGGAAAATCAAATTTCAATTATTTATGGTTATAGGAGGCAAAGACTATCATCAACTAACCTGGAAAAATAATTGAAATAATTATTGTAGCAACTTCAGGCCAGAGATCTTTTATAGAAAATACAGAATATTGAGTATTTGGATTATGTACCTGCCCTTTAAGTTAGGTGCTAGGAACAGGGGAAGATTGATGTCTTAGAGGAAGAGGAAGAAAAAAAAGCAATCTGTATATCTTAATAATGCACACATTAGGCCATGGATTACAATTTTGCTTTATGGAAGCTAACTGTATCGCTCCCTTCGGAACTTATCCAGCCTTAATTCTTATTCAAGAAAACACAATGGAAGGAACTTAAGTGATGTATATAGCAGATGCCAACACATACACTTAAGTCTTTTGAATTTTTGGCAAACAAGTTAGGTAAAAATAACCATTTAAATTGAAAAGATATATACAAAGAACCTGCCAGGCAATGTTTCTTTTCTATCAATTTCACAAAAAGATCATAATTAAATTATTGCTGACACCTAGTGACAAGAAAGAACATCTGTATTTTATGTTACTTGAATTGTATTTTCTGAAACCAAAGATCCATCTTAAGTCACATAAAGATCCAGTAACATTATGTAAAGAAAGGAACAAGAAACAAGACCTCCTTGTTTCTAAACTGTATGTGTAGGTATAAAGCTGGCTGGAAAGAGGGATTGGGAGCAAAGGGACTCCTTATGAAAAATGTTTTAAATGACATATCTGTAACCCTAGACCAGGAATCAGAAAAACAACCGAGTTATAACTGATAGAGTACTCGTCTAGCAGGTGCAAGAGTGAGTTTGAACTCCAGAACAGTGAAAAAGCAGTAACACACACACACACACACACACACACACCAAACAAAAGTGAATGAAATAAAGAAAAAGAAAATAAGGAAATTGACTAACATGTAAATAAAACCCAGTTTTCCTAACATTTAAATAAGACAGCTGTGAACATTCTAAGCTTTGTAAAGCCATTGTCTGGCTGACTGGCTCAATTCAATCAAATGTTATGCCCAATTACCAAACACCATGTACATACATAAAGCATAAATTCTGGTCAAACACCATTCTTTGTAAAATATAAAGAAATACTTATAATTCTACATGAAATTCTAAGATGATGTTTTGAAAATCAAGGCATTGTATTCTGAAATTCCTACTCCCAATTGAAGAAATTTTCCATTCTGGAGACTGGCATGGTTGAAACTGCTGTATTGACCAGGGGAAACACACACACACAAAACCCATCGTTTGAATGAATGATTATAGGCTGTTGGAAGATGATTTCCTTTGAAATTCAATTATGGTCAATTCTGAGCTGGAGGTATATAGGTCTAAAACACGGCATATTGGTTATTTTTAAAAAATGCTACACACAGCACATTCAGAAAGATGTCTTTGTCCTTTTATAAACAATCCTGAACACATTTAGTGACTACACAGAACAGCTCGCAATCACTTCAAAATGTCCACCCCTTCAATTTCCTGACCACTTAAAGATAAATTCACTGGAAGGAAGTGAGATATCTTCCTGAACCAAGGAATTCATCAAATCCTCGGTCAAACCTCTGGGATGTAGCAAAATTCCAAAGGCAATTTTTTTTTTTAAATCTTTGATAGAATGTGCTACTTTGGGGGTATAAATAAACCACTCTGTCAGCGGGGGAGTGGGGATGGGCTTGAAGCACTAGTTTAAAAAATGATTGCAAGACCTGGGGGGAGGGGGAAGATAGTTTGTCAAGGGGCAAGTTGCTCCACTCTGGGTAGGAAGTGTCAAGGAGGGAAAGCCGGACTGGTCATTTCCCAGGGCTCTACTTAGTGGTCAACCGAGGCTCGGGTTAAAGCCACGAAAACATTCAACTGGGGTTGGGGTGGGGGTGGGGGGGGGACAGACCAAACCCACTTCATCCTTTTCAACCAGGACACTGGGGTGGTTGGAGGAACAATACACTATTCTTGCAACACAACCCAAGCCTGGCTGGGATCGTCTGCCTACTTAGGGGGTGTACTCGCGAAAAGCCGGGCGAGGGGACAGGCAGAGCGGTAAGTCGAGGCAGGCCGCCAGCTCCCCTCCGTTACTTCTCGCCGGCGGGCGCGGCCCAGGCTGGGGGGCGAGGAGACAGACCCCCAAGGCGCGGAGCCCCGCCCGCCCGCCCGCCCGGCTCTCCCGGGCGCCGGATGTCAGGGCAGCAGCACCCGCCGACCCGCACCGGGGACACTTCCCGGCGGCAGGGGCGCGCTCCGGGTCCCGCGCCCGCCGGCCGACGACCCCGGGGGCTCCCTCCCCAGGAACGCGCCGTCCTCGCCGGCCCGGAGGACACAGAGGCGGGGTCCCGCGGGGGCCTCACCAGGCGCAGCTGGCTAATTTCGTCGTAGGACATAAAGCTGAGTATGTTCTCGATGGCTACGATGGGCAGCGCCACCAGTGTGTTGTTTTGAGGCAGGTGGTCCGGAGCCAGCGCGGGCGCGGCAGGTGCCTGGGACCCCGGCTGCGGAGCCTGCGACGGGGGTGGCGGGGGCTGTCGCTGAGCGGAGCCGGCGGCCGAACAGGAGCCGCCGTCGCCGTGGCCGCCGCCTCCTTCCTCAGCCATCCGCTCCTCAGAAGCCGCCATCTTGGGAGCTTGATTCCTTCCTCCACTGTAAGGGGAGCAGGACACTTCCTGTGCGTCACTTCCTCCTTCTGCCTCCTCCGGGGGGCGAGGCAAGGAGAGGGAGGAGCTTGTGGAATGACAGGAGGAAAGAGACGATCTGGCTGTGTATTCGATGGAAAGGAAGGAGGACACCGTATACCTCTTTAAAATCGGAGACTACCTTGTTAGAGTGGAAATGATCAAAGATTCTGTAAGCCCCAAGAAAGGCGGCCGTCATGGTCCCTTATCTGATTGGAAACTGCCTTGAGGGTAGCAGAACACTCTTTGTTAACTGGGGCAGTTTTATTTCAAAGCAAGTCCACAAAGGATGATAAAAAAACATGTTAATCTTCATAAGTTTAGATGGAAATTTGTATTTAGATCAGCATTTCCCAAGAGTCATTGTAATAATTTCAGCATACAAAAAGGAGTAAAATACTGTTATTTAAAAACTACAAGACGGTAGACAAGCCCTGAAAATGTGTTGGTGAAATGAAAACAGAGTCACATGCTTTATGACTACTTTAAGATGACATGTCTCATATAGGCAAACCTATAGAGTCAGGGACCAGGGAAGTGTCTGGGAGGTTAGAACACTTGCTGTTTCTTCCAGAGAACCTGAGTTTGGTTCCCAGCACCCACATTGGGCTGATTACAACTGCTTGACTGAAACAGAATAAATTAGGGGTTGCTGGAAACTGGGGACAAGGGAAGTGTGGAAGACAACTGACCGTTAATGGTGCATCATTTCTTTTCGTGGGTGATGAGAAAGTAGAATTAGGAACCAACAAGATGACTTAGTAGATAAAGACACTTGCTACCAAACCTGACTACTTTAGTTTGATTTCCAGAACCCACATGGTGAACTGAGAGAACTGACACAATCCGGCCAAATAAATGTAATATTAAAATGGCATTAGGGGCCTGGAGAGATGGCTCAGTGGTTAAGAGCACTTGTTCTTGCAGAAGACCTGTGGTCCATTCCCAGCACCCACCTGGCAGTTTGGTACATGCCAGCAAAACATATATACACATGAAATTAATCTAAAATATGTTTTAATGGAATTAAATAGTGGTGGTGGATGTACAACCTCGAGGAAATACTAAAAACACTGAATTGCATGCTTTAAGGACTTATATATTTTTAAGTGTATGTATCCGTGTACTTACGTACATGTGAGTATGCCAGAAGAGGTTGTTAGAGCTCCTGGAACTGGTGTTATAGGCACTTTAACCAACCAATATGGGCACTGGGACCCAAACTCAGGTCTCCTGGCAGAACAGCAGGTGCTCCTAGCCTCCAAGCCATCTCTCCAGCACCTGAATTGTGTGCCTTAAATAATAATGACTTTTATTTTATGTGACTTGCCCAACAGAACAATCAATTTAGACAAGAACTACTGAAAAGATGCTAAAACTAGAAGCCTAACACCTGCTGAGGTGCAGCACACAGTCTTAAAATAACTCCCCATGTGAGTTACGTATTAATTAAAAAAAAACCAATGAACAGGTTCCTAACCAAATGATTAACAATGCTGCCACAAACTGTGGGAGGAAGTAGCTTCACATGGCTCTTACTGTGATGCCCTGTCAAGGAAGCCAACATAATGTAATGTAACATAGTATTCATACATAAAGTTATACAATCTGCGTTTGAAGTAAATACATTTAGGTCGGGCTTTGTGGTGGTTTGGATAAGAATGTTCCCTATAGGTTCAGGTGTTTGAACACTTAGTTCCCAGCAAATTGCTGTTTGAGGGTCCTTTGGGAGGTAGAGGCCTGGTGAAGGAAGCACGGCCCCTAGGGGAGGGTTTTGACTGTAGTCTCACCAACTTCCTCTTTCCTCTCTGGTTTGTGCTTGAGATTGAAGATGTGGTCTCTCAGCTTCCTGACGCTACTGCCATGCTTGCCACTTGATGGCATGACTCCCCACCACGGGGGTCTCTTTTTATATATGTTGCCTCAGTTGTGGTATTTTAGCACAGTGACAGGAAGGTAACTGACACAGACTTGAACTTGTAAGGTTTCTATCTCTGCCTGCCATGATTCCATTTCTTAAAGGTTTCATCCATGATGATCAAGGTTCCAGTGCATGAGCCATGATGAATACTCTCAAACCAGACCCATATCATAGCAGCATTGGTTAGTATTCAAAATACATTTTGTGTCTAACTGTTTCTAGGTGTTTACATATTTATTGTGTGTTAATTTTCTCTCCACTAATAGACTGTAATTTTACTTTTCTGCCTAGGGCGTTGATACCTTTTCAGAGAACCAATTGCAATTTAGTCTAAATTGAAATCATTTTCTACCTAGCTTTATTTGAGTTGGAAGCTTTCTTGATGGGTTAAGTTGAAATAGAATCTCTATAAGTGGAGAGTCATGCTTTAAGTACATTATGGGGACTCTCACTTAGAGGAAACACACAGAAAATCTTATAAAAAGTAAATCATCATTCTCTCATTTAATTCATGTATTTTGTTAGTTGCCTCATTACATGCAGTTGCTTGTATGAAGTGATCCTACAAAAAGCAATCCTATTCCCTTAACTCATTATATGTGAACAACTGGTTAACAGTCAGATCTGTGGTCTCCACAAGACACGAGTATGGGAATAATTGTAAGTAATTCTTGCTACTCAGCTCATTCATTTTTTTTGTCGTTGAATGCACTAGATTGCCTGGTTATTATTATTGTTGTTGTTTTAGAGGCACTCAGGATTGAACTCACAGTCCTCTGTGTGACAGCCAAGGACCCCAACATCCAGTTATAGCTTACAAATGTTTCATAAAGAGAATTTCAAAGCAAATGGCAGTTTTGTTTTAATTTTTTTAAAAAATCAATCTTTATTTTGGATATACGTTCCAACCAAAACAAATATGTGCACTCTTAGGAAAAGTTCTGAATTCCAAATGTAGTTTTGGGCCATCTAGCTATTAAAGGTACTTTACAAGACAGCAGATTCAAGTAGGGGCTGAAGACATACTTCCCACCAACCCCAACAGCCGCGTTTCCAATTTCATATTTGTGAGAATGTGAAAGAGAATAACACACCTTCCGCTCACAGCTGATACAATGATACACAGAGACAGCCAGTGAGTGTGCCTTTAGTTTATTTATTTATGCAGTTTGGTGATGGGGATGGAATTCAGGAACTTGTGTATGATAGACAAGTATTCCCCAGCCTTATTTGTTTATCGATTTATTTTTCCTGTGTTTTGTGAGATAGGGATCCTCTGGCCTTAAGTTTGCAGTCCTCCTGTATGCCAAGATACAAGCTTGCACCACCATACACAGCTGTGGATGGGGTCTTCTAGTCTTCTGATTTAAATTAAAACCAATTTACTGTAATGCTGACAGTGTGTGCCATTCTATCCACTCCTTTCTCATCTTCCTGTCTTTCTGATCAGGGTGTGTGTTGGGGAATATGGTGAGGCTGGATGTGGTGGAATGTGATGAGAGGAGATCTGACTTGTTGAATTGCACTTCCATATGGAGTTGGGTTTATGTATAAAAGAGAAAGCTCTAAGATATAACCATTCCTTTTTTTCACCTGCAGGTTTATAATTTGTATTTAGAAGAAATAAAGTTAGAACTCTTATCCTAAATAAGAAAAGGCATTGTGTTCTTGTGAATTGCAATCACCTACATTTTTTAAAAAAATATTCATTTTTATTTTATGTGTTGCATGTATACATGTCTGTGCATCATTTCATGCAGTGCCCAAGTCAGATCCCCCCCCAGAGCTGGAGTCACATTTGTGAGTCACCACATGGGTGCTAGGGATTGAATTTGGGTGCTTTTAACTGCTGAATTGTCTCTCCAGCCCCACCTATATTTTCAAAGATCCATCTTTTGGGAGTGAGGAGATAGCTCAGTTGGTAAACTGAGTTTGCCAAACAAGCATGAGATCTTTAGAACCCATGTAATAAGCCAGGCACTACAGCATCCTGGCAGCTGGGAGGCAAAGACAAGAGGAATCTTGAGCTTGCTGGCCTAGTCAGTCTAGGTATGTCTGAAAAGATAAGTTGGAAAGCAGTTGAGAAAGACACCCACCACATGTACATTTGTGTATGCACATGGATGCACCCCCCCCAACCTTTTGACTAGATGAGACAATGCATGTCAATAGCTAAAATCGTATTATTAAATGCATTTAAAAACTTAAATTTTTGTGACTGCAGAGAAAGAATTCACTAAGCTTTCAATTCAGGAAATGCTAGATGCTAGAAGGGTGAGACATTTGGAAGATGCTAGGATATAACTAATGTTTCTTGCACTGGGGATGCTAGGAGTCTGGCTGCAGTATCAACTCCACAGGGAGCAACCTGATTGATCTTATTGAACTGGCTGGCTGGTAAAAGAACTCTCAAGTTTTATATTCAGAAGGTTTCCCTGCCTTTAGAAAGCTTTGCACATGGGCTGGAGAGATGGCTCAGAGGTTAAGAGCTCAGAGGTCTTGAGTTCAATTCCCAGCAACCACATGCTGGCTCACAACCATCTTTGATGAGATCTGGTGTCCTCTTCTGGCCTGCAGGCAGAACAGTACACTAAATAAATAAATTCATTAAAAAAGGAAAGTAAGGTGTACATACACAAGTCACAGGGGCATGTAAATAGAAGAAGCTACTTCTGACTGGAAAGATGAAAGGAAGTGCCTCACAGGAGGTTATATGTTCACTGAGAAAGTGTCATACAGGAGGTTATACATTAACTTTGACCTCTAGGGATGTGGAAGTGTGACAAAATGTCTGAAACAATCAGCTTATAAAAGAGGGAAAATTTGTTTTGGCTCGATGTTTCTGGGCTTTCAGTACATGCTTAGTTGGTCCTGTTACTTTGGGCTCACAGTGACATATACATGACACATAGGAAACTATGAAGAATAGTTATTCCTTAGTCCTAAGAGCATTTTAATGGAGGGTAGTTAAGAAACAAAAAAATTGATATTTGAATCTCTGTATTTCATTTTAACCACAGACCAAGAAGGCACAATCTTCTTGGTATTCTCTTGTTAAGGATAAGTATTGCTCAAAACTGGAGCCAGAAATTACCATCAGAAGCACCTGAAGTGCTTATTTAAAATAAAGGTTCACAGGTCTTGTCAAGACCCATCAAATGAGATCTAGGCATTGGTGGCACATGCCTTTGATCCCAGCACTTGGGAGGCAGAGGCTGATGGATCTCTGAGGCCAGCCTGGTCTACAGAGTTAGTTCCAGGACAGGCTCCAAAGCAATACAGAGAAACCCTGTGTCCAAAACCAAACCAAACTAACAACAACGAAAAAGACCCACCAAATAAGAAATTGTAGAAATCTTTTCCCGTTTTCCCCATGTCTTCACTGTCCGTGACACCACACCTGCTTCACGAGCATATTATAGAGTTCAACCTTCCATCATTGTGTTTGCCTCCCACCACCAGTGAGAGTTGCTGTTTTGGGGTTGTTTAATTGCCTGGTCCAGTTCACAGTACCATAAAGCTCAGGTTGGCTGAGAAGTTACCAAGAATATTTCTTCTTCTTGCTTTTGGGCGATGGCATCTTAGCTTTCATAAAGCTTCAGGGAAGAACTCTGACTCTTTTGTTAAATAAATATTTATGTCCTCCTGTATAAATTTGTAATTTTTCTTGAAACCTTGTTTCATTTGTCTCCCAGTACCTCAAGCATGTGGAGTGATAAGCTGGAATAGTGGAAGCTTATAAATATCTATGAATTTGGGCCTGGGGAGATGGTTCATTGGATAAAAGTGCTTGCTGTACAATCCTGATGACATGAATTTGATCCCTGAACCCATGTTAAGAAAAGTCATATGGGGCTGGAGAGATGGCTCAGAAGTTAAGAGAACTGATTACTCTTCCTGGGTTCAATCCCAGCACCCACATGACAGTTCACATGGGTCCATAACTCCAATTTCAGTGGACCTGACACCCATGGAAATGCACATATAAATAAAATAAAATATCTAGAAAACAAAGTCAGATGAAATCAGGCATGGTGGTATATGCCTTTAGTCTCAGCATTCAAGAGTCAGAGTCAGATGGATCTCTGTGAGTTTGAGGCTGGCCTGGTCTACAGACCAAGTTCCAGGACAACCAGGGATACACAGAGAAACCCTGTCTTGAAAAACCAAGAGAAAGAGAGAGACATCATTGTTTGGGATGCTAAACCATAGTGATGGTTTAGCAACTGGGATGATTCTATATTTTTAAAGTGAAGGTAATCAGTACTTCCAGGCCTCTGGTGTCATCTGTCTGTTCTGTACCCCTGCTGGGGCTTATTTTGGACTTCAATATAAAAAACTGGTGCAATAGGAACACATGAAAGGCAAATCAAGCTAAGTGAGTCTGCCATATATCAGAGACATCTTGCAAGAGTCAGGTCTCTCCTTCCACCATGTAGTACTATGATTTGAAGTCAGGTTGCCAGCGTTGATGGCAAGCCCCTTTACTCACTGAGCCATTTTGCAGGCCCTGAAAGATTTCTTGATTTGACTGATGGGGTCTGAACTAATAGTTACGGTTTGGAAGTGAATGTGTTTTAGAAACAGAGGCCATGAAAGCCTTTGAAAGAGCAAGACACCTCCTTTCCTGCTCAGGTTCTGAGTATCTTACAGTGTTGTTTACTCTGAAATTTAAAGGAATGATTGCCCTTGTAACACAGCACTGTTACAAAATGTTCGCTGCACACAGGTAGCACACATTCTGAGTGTCAGTCAAATGGCATTAGGTACCAGTTATCTTTTATGCTGACTAAAGTAGTGTCAAAGTCTGGGATAAAGGGTACTAGGTTCAACCTAGAGGAAACTTTGACCATTTGGATGGAGTATCCAGCAACCCAGTCTCATAAAGGGGCTTCACAATCTTAACCATGTTATTCTTTTTACAGAACATTTTGCCTAGTGGTTGGGAGCACTGTCAAGACAATAGTTTCAGATGTTACCACTGAGAATGCTCAGCCACAAATAGGACAATACAAAAAAGGGGGAGGGTGCGCAAAAGTCATCACAGAAGCAGGGGTGGAAATGGTAAGAACCAGGGGTCCAGGAAGAAGGGAGCAAATCATTGTCTTTTGAACATGACAGGACACTGCACTCACCAACCCAGAGCAGCTGCAGTTACCTGCACAAGACCAGCACAAGATGAAGCCAACTAACACTCCAGTGTGGCTCATGAGCCTGCATCACTGCCCAAGGAACTATTGACAGTTGATAGCTTTTGCAGGAAGGAGAGTCACCTTTCTTTAAGGGTGTGGCCTCTGATAGATTATTGTGCTCTGGTGGGTGGCCCTAAACCCAAGGGCATATGGGCAATACAAATTGGACTCTGTAGGTTATTAAAAAAATAATAAGGGATATAAAGTTAGGAAAGGGTTAGGAGTAAATGTGAAAGGAGTCAGAGGGAGAAGTCAGGGTGATTATGAAAATATATTTTATGCAAGTATATTCTCAAATAATTAATTAAAAAATTATATTTAATAATAATAAATCTCTGCAGAGAGCAGGAGGTGAGGGGCTGATGAGAAAGGCACAGGTTCTAGGCTGGACTCTGATACTAAATGTGGACTTGCAGCATCCAGAATAGGAAGGGATCTAATTTTACATGTGGAACCTGCAAAATAAAAGAAACAGGAGGCTCTTATATAATACAGTGAGAGATACTCAGTAACTTGTCATCAGTTTGGCCATTGTCTGAAGAGGGGACTGCTCCCTTTAAGATATTAACAAATCCCCTGACCTGTTTTGTACTCTGTTTTTTTCCTTTGAGTCTCCTATTATATGCCATACAGCCCCTCCTGTTTCTGAGCTGGAGATCGAACCCAGAGCCTGGGCACACTAAGGTACATTTACAGCCTCACACAGTTCATTTGACTGGTGTCAAAGGATGTCTGATTGTACTGAGACCATGTTAATAAAGTTAACCTTGACTCAGGGGGTGAAGCCAGCAACTACTTGACAAGAATTAGTCATAGAGACTACAAAGGACCCAAGATGTGGATAAAAGGCACAGGAAGGGGTAGGGAGGGACTTGGAGACTCTTGGGTCTTTTTGTCATCTCTGTTTTGTTCTGAGAAATGTGGAGAGAAGGGCATTTGGTTGCTCCTCTATTGCTTCTTTGATCTATCAGGTTTTCAGCGCAATGTCTGACTCCCAAGTCTTTATTGGTAATAGAACAACTAAGGTAATACAAGAGATGGGCTATTAAAATATCTTCATGTGATCACACATGGGAACTGCTTCACAGAGTTCAGCCTAATAGCATGTGAGTTGGGTTGCTGGGCAGGCTTTGGTTACTTGGCACTCAGCGTGGTCTTGGGTTGAGGATATATAGGAAATGTGATAAGTACATGCTCCTCTTCACAAGGATACCAGATCTGCAGTCTTATTTACTTCTTTCCATCGCTGCCCTCTCCTTGATCTATCATGCAACCATTTTAATGCCATTTAAGGAAACAGTAGTTTTTGGTTTTTTTTTTTTTTTTTTTTTTTTTTTTTTTGCCCCCTCTGCCTTCAGTTGTCTTAAATACCATCTTGATCCACTTTACACCTGTAATTCACTGAGTAACCCAAAACAGACTCAGATTTCCCTTCTCTTACCTGGTATTACTTGAGAACATTGCTGCCTTGTGATCTCCTGGAAGAACTGGGCTGTGGTTCTGTAATAAGAGGGATGGAGGGGAATGAGAAACGTATACTTGGGAAAATCAGTTGGTGGACTGAAGATTATATTGACTCTTTCAAGTTGCGGTGACGTCATTTGGTGCCCTAAATTAGTGGTTACCAAATCATCAGTGCTCATTAAAGACCAAGTTTCCTGGGTACGTCCCTTGGAGATTAAAGTTCAGTGGATCTGGTGGATCTGGCTGGTCTGGATCCTGGGAACCCGTATATTGAATTAGAAGAAAGTCTTTGGCCTCAGCAGTTTGGAAAACTCTGTCTTTAGGAATACATTGCTGAATAATGGCCTCAGGAGCCCAGAATACATTTTATTGGGTAACATATTTATTTTTCTTATGAAAATTTATTGACTCAAAATTAAGGGAAATTTTAAAATGTAATCTACTTGTATTTCTACCATTCTAATATATCAGTTTCGCTTTTCTGTAATTCCTTATAACTCTATTCATATGTATATATAAAGACAAAGTGATGCAAATTCTGATTCCCCTAAGCCTTCTTCTTTCTTTTGAAAACAGGTTGCTGGTTAGCCAAGGCTGACCTTGTCCTTCTGAAGTGCTCTCCCCCATGCCAGGTTTACATGATCCTGGGGAACAGAACCCAAGTCCCTGTCAATGCTGGGCAAGTGCTCTACCAACTGAACTACATCCCTAGTCTTTGTCCTTTACATTAAACATCAGAAATACCTTTCCTTTGATGTCACATAAAATTGGTGACTTAGTGTATTCAGGTTGCTGTAACAAAGGTGGTCTAAAGCGGGTGGTTCACCAGCACCTGGAGTATGTTTCCTACAGTTCTGGAGGCTGGGGAGTAGACTATCAAGGAGCCAGCAGACTCACTATCTGGAGACATCCCACTTGATTTCATGGATAATGCCTTCCCATCTTGTTTTCCACAGTAAAAGGGAAAAACAAATGTCCTTAGGCCTGTTTTTGTTGCCATTGTTTTGTGTTGTTTTATGATTTGAGATAAGGTCTCCCTATGCTGCCTTGACCAGTCTAAAACCTGTTATGTAAGCCAGGCTGGCCTCAAACTCAGAGATCTGCTTGCATCTACCTCCCAAGTAGTGGAATTATAGATGTATACCACAATATCCAACTCCCTTCAGCCCCTTTAATAGGGCACTAATCCTGTTCATAGTGCCCCACCCTTAGGACATAATGACTTGTAAGACCCTCATGCTTGTGTGTGTGTATACACGTTCATGTATGCACATGTGGAGTTCAGAAGTTTGATGTTCATTGTCTTCCTTAATGTATGTCAACTTTAGTTATTATTTTTAACTATTGTTATTATTTTTTGCTTTGGAGACAGAAAATCTCTACATATCCCTGACTGTAGTGGAACTCAGATCAGACTGGCCTTGAATTCACAGAGAAAAACTTGGTAAGTGTTGGTGTTTAGCCAGGTGTTGGTTGTGCATGCTCAGTATTCAAGAGGCAGAGACAGGCAGGTTTCTAATTTCAAGGACAGCCTGAAATTAGAGTGAGTTTCAGGTCAGCCAGGGCTACACAGAGAAACCCCATCTTGACAAACAAAACAAAAAACAAACAAAAGAGTTGGTTGGTTCTTTCCTTCCATCGTGTGGGTCCCAGTGATTGAGCTCAGGTTCACAGGCTTGGTGGCAGGGATTGAGACAGGGTCTCCCATTGAGCCTGGAGCTTGCTGGTTCAGCTAGATTGACTGGCCAGCAGCCCCTTGTGATCCTCTTGTCTCTGACTTCCCAGCACAGGAATTACTGGTGTGCACCACTGCACTAGGCTTCTTGATGGATGCAGCTGATCTGAACACAGGTCCTGATGCTCAACAGCAAGCACTTTACCAGCAGAGTCATTTCCCCAGTCTCTTCCCACCTTTTAATGTTATCCTGTTGGAGAACACAAACATTCACACAATAGCAATCAACTGTTATAGCATTAACTACTTACCAATATTGAACACTTTTGTTGTTTTTAAGTTTTTGTTGACATTATAAATGATGTAATAGCTTATATCTATAACTCCTACATAAAACTTTTTGCAGTATGGGGGATACATTTTTGAATAATTTCTCAGGAACAATATTAATAAGTCAAGAAGTCTTAATATCTTAAATTCTGGATGATTAATATTTGAGATACAATATATTTCATCACTGATAGAAATTGAGCAACTAACTAGTTGCATTCTTAAAATGCTTGTATGCCTTCTGCAATACATTTCCTCCATGTCTTTATATTTAAAAGTGCATTTCTTTGATTTGGGTAACAGCTATTTGGTGACATGCAGTTCCAATCAAGATACTGTGGGGTGCAAAAAAAGAAAAGGTCCCTCCCTATGAAGCTCAGATGGAGCAAGAGGGACAGCAGATGACTGTGTGGATGCAGGGGCAAGGCCATGTTAGAGAACAGCGGCAGGATGAATGCTGTGTGGGACATAACAGAGATCGAGCGACTTCAGAGGGTAATAATGAGAAAGCAAGGTTCCATGACCTGAAGGACAAAGGGGCCAAGTGCAGGGTTATGTTAGAGTTCTTTCAAGAAGCAGAACCAAAATAATGTGTGCTGATACACAGATTGATAGGTGTGTGTATGTATATACAGGACAGTTCACAACTGAGAACAGTTTTATTACACCAAAAGATTGACGATGCCTTTCTGTGGTTCATGCCCCTTCTTTAATCTTCTTGCCCCAGCAACCACCGATATTCACATTTATTCTGTAATTGTCCTAAAGCTTTTTGTTTGTTTGAGGTAGGTTTCACTCTGTAGCCCTGGCTGGCTTAGTATTTGGTATGTAGCCCAGGCTGGCCTCAAACTCATACCAATCCTACCTTAGTCTCCCAAGTGCTGGGGTTGTAGGTATGAGACATTATGCCTGGCTGACCTAGAATTTTGAATAAATAGAATTGTAAACACTATGGAAACAGACGAGTTAGCTATCATACACTGTCTGGTACAGGGTTCACTTTTCAGTCATCTAGGATCTTGTGCATCCTAGGCAAGCATTCTACCACTAGCTATATCCCTAGCACTTGGTTTAGTTAGTTTTAGACAGGTTCTCTCTAGGTAATGCAGGCTAGTTTGGCACTCCCTGTGTAACCCAGGCTGACCTTCATCTTGAGTGTCTGCTGCCTCTGCCCAGTGAATGCTGATGTGTGAGGCAGGTGCCACCACCTTGCTCACAGTTTTCATCTTTGAAGTCTTTATTCTTACTATGTAATGATAGGGCTCTCAAGGCCTGCCCTAAGAGACTGTGCCTAGTCCTACTGCTCCTACTCTCTTATGGCCTTCAGAGCCAACCTTTCTCTATATTTTCTGCATCCTAACATGTCGTGTTGAGCATTACTCAAAAAAATTACAGCAGAAATATATATTTCTCTTTTCCCAAATGTGAACTATATTGTACCATTATAATGTAAGTTCCCATCCCTGTCATGCTTGAGAACCAGTCATCTAATTTAATGATCACATGCTAAAAAGACACTGACCTGCTAATGAATGTCCTCGAAAGACATAGGGTAGCGTTCCCTCATCCCAACTCTGCTTAAACGAGTGCTTGCCTTTTATGGCTACCAAATATTTAATGATCCCAAACCAAAGCAATTACTCATGTCTTTGTTTCATGTCCCTTGGCTTCCTGATATTATTTTTAATAGCTCCTCCATAACCATCTAACAGCTTCATTTCTAAAAGGTCACTGAGCTCCAGGAAATAATGACCATTTAAATAGGCTAGCCAATGACTTCAAATAGCTGTGTGGGGCAGGGCAGTCCCCAGCTAGGCTGTTGAGGTTGGCAATGGAAGATTCAGCTTTTACAGCTGAATGTTGAAAAAACAATCATGTTGCTTTAATAGTGAAATTGCAGCACGCTCTCGAGCATGTGCGCAGGCACACACACACACACACACACACACACACACACACACACACAGAGAGAGAGAGAGAGAGAGAGAGAGAGAGAGAGAGAGAGAGAGAGAGAGAGAGAGAGAGGAAGTGTAAATGAAGTAGTTTATTTCGTTTATTTCTTTAGGAAATGGCGACCTCTTTTCCTTCCCCCTCTTCTGTGTGGAATGTATGAATTCATGTGTATGTGTTCATGTGTGTGAGTTCACGAGTGTGTGTGCAGTTGGTCAGTGTCAGGTGTCTTCCTCAGTTGCTTTCCACTTCATCATTTGAGTCCGGGTCTGTCACTGAACCTGGACCTGATTTAGGGGGCCAGTGAGTTCCAGAGATCCACCAGTCTCCACCTCCCCAGTGCTGGGGTTACAGACCACACTCAGATCGTCCAGCTTGCATAACAAGCAGCTTAGTCACTGAGCCATCTCCTTGGCCCCTGTCTTTGGTCTTTGTAAGACCCATGCTCTAACAGCAGTTTCAGAGTTCATCTTCTCTTTCAGCTTACGTCTCACAGCTTCTCAATCCATGCACAAACTGCCAAGCAGCAGGCAGCAAGAGTGGGATGACTTTTTTTTTTCAGGTTGAGAAATAAAAAGGAGACCCAGGCGGTGGTGGTACATTCCTTTATTCTCAGTACTTAGGAGGCAGAGACAGAAAGCTCTCTGAGTTCAAGGTCAGCCTGGTATACAGAGTGAGTTCCAGGACAGCCAGGGCTACATAGGAAAACCCTGTCTCAAAAAAAAAAAAAAAAAAATGTGGGGTTGGGGGGAGATATTCTGGTTACTGTAAAATCTGTGGAGGAGTTGAGTAACAAGCTGTTGGCTTGTTTCATGCTTTTTTGTTTGTTTGTTTGTTTGAGTTTTTTTCAATGTTATGTGTTTTTGTAATGGTGACTTTGTTACAAGGACCCTTCTGGAAGAAGGGAGTTGATATAACATCTTGGAGTTTAAAGTTTACAGGAAATTCTCCTCTGGTTTCAACCAGGAATAAACATGCTTTTCCTCAGAAACCAATGGCTTTAATCTTCCAGAGCATTGTGTGTCACATAAAATTGATCACACTTTTTTTTTTCTTTGTCCTTGGATTGTTAACTTATGTTCCAGCTTTCTGACTGCCTAATAAATAAGAACTTGCAGCATTCAGTTTGTTCTGAGTACTCTTTAAAAACACGATGTTTCTTCATTTGGATACTTTACATTGTCTTTGTAAACAGTGACATAAATAAAGTTAAAAATTTTAATAGGAACTATGGACCTTTTTTGTTTGTTTTTGGTCTTTTTTTTTTTTTTTTTTTTTTTTTTTTTCCCAGACAGGGTTTCTCTGTGTAGCTTTGGAGCCTGTCCTGGACCAAGCTGACCTTGAACTCACAGAGATTCTCCTGTCTCTGCCTCTGGAGAGCTGGGATTAAAGGCCTGAGCCACCATGCCCAACATAGAGCCTGTTTAATTAACAGATAATTTATTATAATTTAACTTTTTCATTGGAAGCAGTCTATTGCAGTGTTTCAATGCATGCATTCTGAATTCTGGTTAATTACAAGTTCAAATCTTCCCCAATGCTAGGGGAGTATAATAAGAACTTGCCTCAATAAACAAACAAAACAACAACAACAACAAAAAACAACAACAAAAAAAAAAAACCAAAAAACCAAAACCAAACCAAAACAAAAAACACACTAAACTAAAACAACAAAACCAAACCAATCAAAATTTTCCTTATATCTTGATTGATCTAAGGTATTTAATCTGTGCCTCAGTTTCCTTGTATGCAGTAACAAAAATAGCAATAATTTTTTATTAAGTTAGACTAAAAGCATTAAGCACATAGAACTGTGGCTGGCATTCAGTTTGAGGTGAGCATTGCTAGGTGTTAGGAACTACAGCAAAGTTTTTCCAACTTTTCTTGGGAGACAGGAAGCTCAGAATCTTGATGGTTTTGTGCTTAGCAGGACTGTCTCCTGCTGTACATAAGGTCCATTTGTTAATCTAGGTTCCTCAGGTTTAGGATGTCGCTAGCTTTTGGTCATGACATGGCTTATATATTCATTATGCATATTACTGTCTGACCAATTACCTCCAAATTTGGTTTAAAATAAAATATAGGGGCTGGAGAGATGGATAACTCAACATCAGTTAAGAAGACCAGTTGTTCTTGCAGAGGACCTGAGTTCAATTACCAGAACACAACTATCTGTAATTCCTGTACCGGGGCTCCAGTCCCCTCTTCTGGCTTCCTCAAGTACTGCACACACATGGTGCATAGACATACAAGAAGACAAACCACCCATATACATACATTTTTTAAGCCAGTGCTCTTTTATTTATTTATTTTTTATAAAGCGATTGGCCAAGGACTAGAGCTTCTTATTGGCTAGCTCTGACTTAAATATTAACCCATTTCTATCAATCTAAGTGTTTCCATGTGGTCTTATCTTACCAGAGAAAGTGTCGACCTCTTCTTTCACGTCCTACATCTTGACTTCTCTCTACTACATCTTCCAGAATCCTCCTTGTCTCCTAGTCCTGCCTATCTTGCTTTCCTATTGGCCAACAGGGCTTTATTCATTAACCAATTAGAGAAACATATATACAGAATGATATCTCCCATCATCTCCTCTTTTCTGTCTAAAATAAAAAGAAGGGTTTTAACTTTAACACAATAAAATATATAACAAAACAGTTATCAAATAATAACTAAAGTTAACAATATTTAGTTCATTAACATCTAGCAAGATTTAAAGAAAATATTCTATCATCTACCCTATCTTTGTGAGTGTAAAGTCTTATATGTAACTTATCTTTAATTCTAACTAAGGAAAACCATAACCATGACTATCTGCCTTCAACTCCATCAAAGACCACAGAAGGAGAGTATATAAACTCTAAAAATAACAGAGACTTCTCTCTACCTGGACAGTCACCCAAAGTTCTTCTATAAATTGGCACATCCATCTTCGACTCATAGGTCACAGTGTATCTGGCAGACATCTCTGCAAAGTAGGAAATATCAAACTGTCCCACCTGTGTTGTCAGTTGTCGGTCAATTTTCTCTGTGTCCTGCAGACCGTCTGGCAGACTCTTCCATGAAGCAGGGACCCTGTAGCACTGTCCATCTTGTACCAGCAGTCACTTTCCTGTGGGTCCTGCATGTCTACTTTATAAAGCATATAGTTAAACAGCTTAGACAAGAGCAGTATCTTGCCCAAATGGCTAGTCTTGCCATGTTGGAAGCAAACCCCATAATGAGTTCCTTTGATGTCCATCTCCCCTTCTGATGCAATTGGTGTTGCCAGGAGCAGTTGTGAGCCAGTGCTCTTAACTGATGCTAAGCCATCTATGCACCAGTCCTTTATTTTATTTTAATAGCAAGATCCAGAAATCTGAGAAAGGCTTATTTGGGCATTCTGTTCAGGTATGTCACAAGGCTACAGTGAGCCTTGTTAAACTGGGGAAGAGCAACCAGCAACCAAACTCAACCCATGTGGTCGTTGAGTTCATTTCCTGTGTGTGTTACCTGAGGCTTCCCTCAGTACCTTGGTATTTGTTCATCAGAGCCAGTATGGAGGGCACTCTGCTGTCAAGACAATAGTCACAGGCTTTGGTAACTTAATATTTTGAAATAAAAAGTTTGATCTTTTCTTCTGGCTCCTAAGAGACAACTGCCACCTTGTTGGATTTCCCGAGTTACAGGAATGACTGTGTTAGTCACCATGAGTCCCCTCAGCCACGTCTGAGTTAACTAAAGAACTGGCTCATTTCAGGTCCATACCGTTTCAGAACCCAGGGTACTGTACTGGAAAGACCAACCATGTGATTAACCAGGTTTAGAGCTTTCAAGTTGACCTTCAGGAAAGAGGCAAGGTTAGTGCTTGAAGTCAATCAGTCACATAACTAATGATCCAGTGAATCATCTGGTTATTATGAAACACTGATGAAATCTCTAGACATTGAAGTTCAGGTATGCTTCTAGCTCATGATTATATTGATGTACCAGAAGACTGACCCACTGACTCTATACAAAGAGCCCAGCCTGTAGGAAGTTGAGGAAGGAGATTCTTGAGTTCAAGGCAAATTTGAGTTCTGAAGTGAGTTTGAGGCCAACCTGTGTATATATAGCAGGACTCGGTCAAGCAGTAAAACAACACCAACAAAAACAACAGAATGAAAAACAAATACACACACACACACACACACACACACGCGCGCGCATCCTGAGATCCTGAGGAACTACAGCATGAAGTAGGTGGGTGGGCAGAATGGGCTCAGGGAGAGTGGGGGCTGGTGAGATGTTGTTGTGTTA
The DNA here is from genome assembly GCF_943737965.1 of Phodopus roborovskii. Lineage (NCBI taxonomy): Eukaryota > Metazoa > Chordata > Mammalia > Rodentia > Cricetidae > Phodopus > Phodopus roborovskii. Next base: position 51,278,182 of record NW_026126433.1, read on the forward strand.
CTAGTGGTTGAATGGCTGAATAAAATGGTCTTAAGGGTTAAGTGTTGGCCATACTGAGAAGTCGATGTAGTTGGTCTGTTCTCATTTGCTATCTACAACTTTCCTTTCCTGTTTGTCTGTCTTAACTTTTTCTGGGACTTAGGAGGGTAGGGAGTAATCTGCTTTGAAGGACCCTCACTTGTGGCTTTTTGTATCCCAGAGCAAAGTGTTTGCCAAGACAAGGAGGGGAGGAGAGTAAAATAATAAAACCAGGATAATGTTTTAGTTGGACATGACAGTGAACATGGCAATCCCAGCACTTGGGAGGTGGAGACTGGAGGATCAGGAATTCAGTGTCACTCTCAGCTACTTAGTTTGAGGTTCCCTACATAAAAACATCAACAACAAAAACCCAACATCAGGGCTGGGAAGGCAGCTCAGTTGGTAGAGTTTCTTTGCAACGTGGAAGGCTCACTGACTAGCTAGCATAGACTACTTGATGAATCTCAGGCCAGTAAGAGACCCTGTCTGAATGAAAAATAAATAAACGAGGATGGTGCCTAAGGAATGTCACCCAAAGTCATCTTTTGGTCTCCTTACACAAATGCATGCATACATGTGCATGTACATCCCCCAAACCCGCATCTGTGGACACATAGATGTACACACATACACAAAGAGAATACCTTAATTTAGGGAGGCTTTTTCTGAGTGACAATGACTTTGTGTCTTTGAGGAGAGCCTTATATGACATGTCCATGACCTAGCATTTATTGTTCCCTTAGAGTCTCTCCAGGAGAGTCTAAACACTGGTGAGTCCATTAGTACCTTCTAGATAAGGACAGGTCAGTCCTCTGGTGTCACAGCCATTTGCTCCTCTTGCCTCCATAATGTCCAGATTCTGCAAGCATATCTGTTTCTGGTCCCTCCAGATTCACTAACTTGGATACTATTCCAATTTCAACATCATGAATAGAATCTAGGGCATCAAGTTATTTTGAAGATGAAGTGAGCTAGTGCACAAGAAGTACTTGGACTCTTGCCACGAGAGTTATATAAACATTTGATACCATCAAATTTTATTTTGACGAATTGACTGAAGCAAACCCCCACACCCTCCTTTCTTCCTTTCCTGTTCTGTGGAGGGAGGGTGTTTACTCGAGAGTGAACCTAGAATCTCAGGTGTGCTAGACAAACTAATCACTGAGCTAACATCATCACACCCCCTTTGGTTCTCTTTCTTCCTTCCATGTGCTTGAGGTGTGAGGCCTGAATGTGTATTTGTATGTATGTTCTTAAGTGTGTGGGAGTTGTGAAGGCACACATATGTACATGCATGTTGAGTCATGAGTTTGATGGGAGCCATCTTTCTCGATCACTCTTCCACCTGACTCTTTTGAGGCAGGCTTTGTAGTCAAGCCCAGAGCTTGTGGATACAGCTACCCTCACTAGCATCCTGTTCTGGGATCCCCTCATCACCTCAGAAGCTGGAATTACGGGGCTTCCATGTCTACCTCACATTCATACAGGTGCTGGCGATCCAGACTCTAGACCCCTTGCTTTTGTGGCAAGTACTTTAACTACTGAGCAACCTCCCCCTTTCTTCTTTTTAAAAAGACTTTCTTTTGCACTGGCCCCCACTAAGTCTCATAAGCTGGCATTGAGCTTGACATCCTCCTGCCTCGGCTTTCCCGGTAGCAGATATAGGTATGTGCCACCACACCTTAAAAACAAACAAACAAACAAACAAACAAAAAACAAAAACAAAACTCACAAATTTTCTAAATTTTCCTCAGCAAGCACAACTGATGTAGTATCAGGCACAGGTAGACACATAAGTCTATTCAATGCTCCCAGAACATTTACTTCCTGTCACAGAACATTCACTTCCTGGGCAATGAGGTACACAGAGAGTGTGGCAAGGAGTGTTTCCTTCTTCTGGCAATAGATCCAAACCTGGACAATAGGATTGTCCAGTCACTCCATTGGTTATGATAACACAAGGCTAGCCCATATACTTGCTCCTTTGTTCGGATAGTGGGGTAGCCTCTACCAAACTGAGTCAGTTCTCAGGATTCTTCTGCTGAGGGCAGAAAGGAAGACCATGCTAGTTTTGAATTCTCAAACCCTGAAGTTGTAAGAATGAGAAACTGTGGAGAGAGTAGGATTTACACAGAGAACAGGATGGATGGGAACGAGAGGGTAGCGCTGCCTCATTTTGGCAATGGCAACATTGATTCCACTCCAGGGTAACAAATGAATTCGTTGAGGAGTTCCCACATGTGAGCTGCTGTGAGGTAGAGAGCTGGCATTTTGCTAACAGATTAAAACAGATGCTGTCTTGGCATTTATAGAGCTACTGTCCAGTAGGAAAGTTCTAGAAACTGGAGTTAAGCTGTTGAGCTCTGACAGAGCTACAGAGCTCTGGATAGGGGAAACCTCTAGATGAAGAGGTCAGAGAGTGCATCATAAGAGCCGTATCCTAAAGAAGCACAGGAAATAGGCAGGTCATGGGGCAAGTGTGGAGGGATGAAGGTGAAACGGAGGAAGGGCACCACCTTTGTGTAATGGAGCAGTGGAGGGAACAGCTCCCAGAGAGAACGTTCAAGAGCTCTCACCTCTTTTTGATTACCTCATCTTCCTACCAGGGTTATGAGAAGGCATGAAAATACTTGGTCTAGGGGACAGCAGGCCTGGATTTCTATTTTAGAAAAAGGCGTTCTGCATACAGCAGTATCGTTTTCTCTTAGGCATAGTGGCCGCAGCTTAATGTACTGCAATTTCAGCCAGCATTTGAGACCTCACAGTTACTGGCCTGCTCCTCTGGCAGTGCCCAGGCCACCCAGGTCACCGCCTGGCAGGAATTCTGTCCTTGCAGGTACCAGCCCTGTTGCTGCCACTAAATGTAGCTTTAACTAAATCTGTTTTTCTGTTTATAATTAAAACTTGAGATTCAAAGGCTGGGGTGAAAACCTGCTAGCTCAGAGAAGTTAACTAGTACCTAGCTAACCTTCTCTCCTTGCTGGTGTCCCCCAAAGAGCATGTCCTTCTGGCGGTCTCTCTGTCTCTTCCAGATGCTCTCTGATGCGCCATGACTACTTCCTGTCAACTACTTGCTAACTCATCCTCCTGATTCAAGCAAAGTTAATTTTATTTAATTAATGCAAATTCAAACCCAGGGTTCACAGTGTGATTGAACATCCCCTAATAGAGTGGATTAGAAGGGCACAAGTCTAGAAGCAGGGGATATTTCCAACTATGTAGAACATTGGCCTCAGCTATATGGAACAAGATGGAGTTAGAGCAAAGGCCATAAAATTGAGAAATATATAGTACATGAACCTACTAGGTTCTGCTACTAGCTACTGCTGGTGGTGACTGGCTCTGCCTCCTCCTTCCCACAGATCTAGTTATGTGTTTAAACATGGGCCTATACTCTTGGCTTCATTTCTGGCTTCTCGCAGTATTGCAATATTGAACTAGTTCACTTCCCTCTTCATTCACCATTATAGGCTCCCCTCCCCCTGTTTTTCCTTCTTGGTGTTTTTAATCAATTATTTTTAGTTAGATGACTTTCCTTCATTCACTTATTCATTCTTGTTTCAAATTGTTGTTTTTTCTTTTTGTTGTTTTTTTTTTATATAATGTATAGTGACTATTGTCTATGATTCTAGCACTTGAGAGGCTGAGGCAGGAGGATAACCACAAGTTGAAGTCTAGCCTTATCTTCAGAATGAGACCTAGTGTAAAAAAACAAAAACAAACCCAAAAACCCAGTTTAAATTTTTTATTGTAGCTATTGTGCATGTAATGAGTCAAGTAATCTACACAGTTTGCTACCAACCATGGCTTCTCCAGCCAGAGAAAGTTTATAAATCTTTTTTTCCTTTGATGGTTATCTCTCCCTGCCTGTCAGGCCTTAATCATGCTAAGGATTTACTCTCCCGCTGAAGAGCTCCCAGCCCAGGCTTCCTTTTCTAAATACCATTGGTATACTGTTACTCCTTAGTATTCCTATTTGAACTAATAACTTCCTACCATGGAAGAGTAGTATTTCATTTAGTTCCAGCATGCCCCCCCAACACTACCATATGCATATGGGAAATACCCATTGTTCTCATCCCAGCATGAAACTGGACCACTCCCATCCCATTCTGGTTGGGGCCAAGACTTCAAGTTTTCATTATAACCCTGTTAATAATAGTTGCAGATGAGACCTGTGGTACACTGTGATCATCTGCCCTTTCTTGCATGACGTTTTATTTTCTCTGAGGTTAATAACTGCCATGTTCTCCCCTTAATGTCTTCTAAAGTATAATTAATTTAACCACAAACTCTCCATGGCTGTCTAAATCCTCTCCTTGCTGGCTCAGGCTTAGCATTAATCTATCATCTTTGCCTTCTTAGAGAAACCTTTCCTGTGTTCTCCCACTTGCTTGGCCCTGGCTTGGCTGCTCTTTGGGCCTCTTGGATGTCTCCCTTCCCAGGATACTTCTTCAGTATGATCCTAAGAAAACTCTGTGCCTGTGTCTTGGGTTGAATTTTATTTCTTCTATCTCCTTCTGTTGCTTCCATGTCTTGCTGTTATATGTTCTACACTAGCTTCCTAAGATACAAGGGCCAGGACCTACGTTCAGACTATTCATATGTGAAAACCAAAAGTATCTTCATTCTGGCTTCATATTTAAAGTCATTTTATAATTTTGTTTTCATTTGTGTGTATGTTTGTGTGCCTGCATGAGTTTATGTGTTCAGAGCTCACATAAAATGGAGGATGTCAGGAATTGAATTATGGGCAGTTGTGAGGCGCTGTTGTAAGTGCTAGGAATCAAACTTGGGTCCTCTGTAAGTGCAATAAGAAATGGTTTAACCTCTGAACCCCCCCCCCCCCAACTTTATAATGAGTTGATGTACAAGACAGAATTTTGGTTCATAGATTGTTTTCTCTCAGCCTTCGGAAAGCAGGGCCCCTCCCTCCCAGTTTCCAAGCATCCTACCTCCTGACTCTTTATATGTCCCTGCTCTCTATTCTGAAAGTTTTTACTATCTTCTCTTTATCTATAGTGTTTGCACGTGTCATGAATATGTGGTGGTTTTGTGGTTCTGTTTTTTTCTTTTAAAACCAGAAATTGTTATTTTAATTCATTTCTGATTTAGTCTACAGCATAGGTCTGTGTACAGAGATGGTTCTGCCCAACATGAGCTAATGCATCCTCTTCCTTCTTCTTATTGCTGCAGAATGTTGCATTTTATCTTCCTACTTGGTGTTCAATAATCAAGCCATGTGCTCTTCCTTGCGGAAGACTGTTTATCCTGCTCTCAGCACTCCTTAGTTATTTGTGTAGGGTTTGAGGCCTTTGGGTCCTTCCCCTGTGCACTTTGGAAATGCATGTCTATTGTCCTTGTTCAGCATGTATGTAGGCAGTCATGTTGGAGAGACTATATGGGTGTAGAATGTAGCCCTTTTTTCTTTTAATTTATTTCTGGTTTTTCTGAGACAGGGTTTCTCTGTGTAACAGCCCTAGCTGTTGTGGAACTCTATCTTTAGACCAGCCTGGCCTCGAACTCACAGAGATCTGCCTGCCTCTGCCTCCTGAGTGCTGGGATTAAAGGTGTGCACCACCACTGCCAGGCCTTTTTTTTTTAAGCTCTTGTTCTGGGCACTATGTGGACCCTTTCCATTTGTTAGCAGAAAACTATCTGTTCTGAGAAAATTCCTGGGATTCTTTGTTTGATGATTTCTCTTATTTGACTTTTTCTGTCAATTTTAAAAACTTTTTCCTAATAATTCTTTCTTGTGAAATATTAGATGCCCCTGCTACATACATATATATAAGCATATATAAAAAATGTTTTATATAATATAATATGTATAATGTATATTATATTACATCATATATATCTTATATATCTTATAATATATATTTTATAATATATATATCTTTGTCATTTCACTTTGCCTTCTGGGATGTCTTCACCTGATTTTCCAAATCTTGTACTGAGACTTTCATGTCTGCTAATGGTTTCTCATCTCATGAGTATATCTCTGCAGCTTTCTGAGTTGCTAACTGTAGTTTTGTGATGACTTTCTCATTTCTCCCTCTATCTTTCTGCTTTTTTATGATCTGTCTCATATTCTGGGGGGGGGGTCTTTGTCATGTGTCTGCTTGATACTTTTACAGAAGATAGCCCTGCAGCTTAAAGGCTCCTCATATGTGGGTGGGGCCCCACAAATGTGGGCGGGGCTTGTTTCTGGCCTTCATTTTTCTCTTGAGGAAATCTTAAAGTCTGAATCTTTCCTCTTGGGTTGCTTAACTTCTACAGAAGATAATCCTTTAATGCTTGGTGGGTAAGAGGCTGAGCTAAAATTCACTTCAATCTCCTGAAAACATTCTTGTAGCCCACACGGTATCTCTTCTGCCAAGTGAACATGGCTTCTGTTTCAAGGTCCTGCCTTGAGTTCCTACCTGGACTTAACCTGTAAACTGAAGTAAACCCTTCCTTCTGGACATCAACTAGCCTTGTTTTAAAAAAAAAATTATTTGATTTTTAATTATGAATGTGTCTGTATATTGGTACATACATGTGAGTACAGGTCCCCACGGAGGCCCTGGACCCCCTGGAGCTGGAGCTACCAGTGGTGGGAGATGTCCCACATGGGTGCTGGTAATCAGGGTCTCTGAGAGAGCAGCAGCACTCTTAACGACCGCATTTCCCCTCCAGCCCCTACTAAGTGCAACCTCACACACTGAGCTTATTTTCAGCTCACCTCATACTACTGATTCCTGTCTTCCTGACTTTGGGGGAGCATGTAAAATTCTCTATTGCTTCCCAACTGTTGGCTTAAGGACTAATTTTCTTAGATGAGCTAATTTGGTTCCCATTTACCCATCAACTTTCAAGACTCTAACATTGTGTTGATCACAGTTTATCAGTCCTAGCTTTTCCAATTCCATCTTTGTAAATCTGTGCCTTAGAACAAAGCAAAGCAAAGCAAAGCAAAACACCACGTGTTGCTTTATTAGGGTTTAAAAAGGAAGCAACAATGAGCACAAAGTTCAGTTTGCCCTCTTAGTAATCCCTTCATTAGCCTTCCTGTCTAACTCTGTGGAGCTGCTGGACTTCAATTCACTTTGACACAGGTTGGAAGAGGGAATCTCAGTTGAGGATCTACTCCCCCAGACTGACCTATGGGCATGTCTGTGGTGCTTTCATGACTACTAATCAATATAGGAGGGCCCAGCTTGCTGTGAGCAATTCATCCTAGCAGGTGGGCCTGGACTGTATGAGAAAGGGAGCTGACTGTGAGTCCCTCCATGGCTTCTGCTTCAGGCTCCTGCCTTGAACTGTAACCTGAAAGCTGAAATAAAAACCCTTTTCTTCCTGAGTTGCTTTTGGCCATGCTGTTTGTCACAACAGAAAATAAACAAGGACCTCTCTGCTTTTCTGGAACTATTTCTTGTTCTTTCTTCCTTGAAGGTCTTTATTACATTCCTTTTGCCTTGAACTTTCCTTATAGGATTTTTCAGCACTAACAGGATGAAATCCAACAGAAGTAAAGTGCAAAGTTTTATATTCAGGAAGAAATCAGCAATTAAAGGACATAGAATTTAGGAAGTGTTGCTTAATCTCCCTATATGGGAAAGAGCATAAGATCAAAAATAATTCAGTGATATGATATGACTGTCCTTCAAATGGTAAGAATGTGATGTGGGCTACATTAATAAGAGCATAATGCTCAGAACAGGGGAGAGGAAGTGTGTTTGGAGAGGGTTCCCCCTGTCTTTGGTATTTGTTAGTGAATTCTGTGGTCTCCTCTATGGAACCCTTTGACAAGAATAATGACAGTTTATGACAGAAATGGAAAAGAGGTGGGAAACTTCGGATGAGGAATGTGGGAAGCAAGTGATGACACATTGTTTGAACCTGGAATACAGGAGGGAAATGCAAAATGTCATCTGTGTTGAAGGAGTGAGTTTGGGTGAGGTCTTGAGAAAGGCTAGAATTCAGATAGGGCAGAAAGGAGGGTGTCTGCTTAAAACACAAAGACTTTTCCCCCACTAAGAACTATCTGGAATGGGTGTGGGTTGGTAACCAGGAAGCTCTTTCTGTCCCACTAACCTGGAATGCTAGTGGTTGAATTGACTAACTTCTGAGGTGTTTTCTGGCCTGGAATATGATCTAGAAACACCTTCCCCTTGTTTTAGAAAGAAATTGGAAGCCATCTGATCAGTGCCTGGCCAAGTCCTCCAACCAAGCCTTCTGCTCCCAATGGAACATTCCTTTTGGAACATTCTTTCTAGCCTTTTATTGTCCAAATTACCTTTGTTTTTTCAGACAGCTTAACACGATTGAACACCTAGAACATGAGTGCAAGCATGGAGACACATGTGATTGTTTGTCCCCCTGGGCATTTGTGTTTGTAAAGGACAGTTTCCTAGAATTTATGCACTTCTTGTAGCTTCCTAGTACTCAGGTCTTAAAGGAACACTGAGCTATTGTCCTTGGTGCATAAGTGGCATTGTTAGCACAGCAACAGGTAACAATATAATCCTGCCTTGGGGAATAAACACACATTTTTAAGAGATATGCTCTGTATGTTCTGAGTTTGTAAAATCTGTTACCTTTTAGAGTCTGAACACCTATGATTTATGAAGCTTGTATATGTTATAAGGAAATAAAAGTTCTTGCAGTCAGCCTATGTCCTCCTGTGAACAGTTGCATGCTCACTGAAACTTGGGTTGTCCCTCCTCATTAATCATGAACTCTGGGTTTGGCTATTTCAGACTAACAATGCCTCCATTGTGCTCACACTGTAAGAACTAGCCTGGTCCAGGAGCACAAACATGAAAAGTATGAACTGAGCAGAAGGGAAGCTGTGTGCATGCAAAAAAAAAAAGATTAAGGCTTGTGTTGTGGCTAGGTTAAACTGACTTAGATATTGTAGGAAGAAGTCACAAGGAGCAGACTAAACATTCTGATCCAAGAGGCCTTGGTCCAGTGCTGGGGTGAGGCAGCCGTCTAGCAGCATGTGGACATGAGCCTGGAAGCCATTTCTCTCTGTGTTTATCTGCTCAAAGAGGTCAGATTCTAGGTGAGGTCTGCTGACTCAATCAGAAAACAGGTCTGAGAGAATGCTGTACTTCCTCTTAATTAATGAGGAAAATGCTGTATGGTGACCTCATAATCCATACTTCTCCCTCCCCAAACACCAGCTAATTCATTCCCCTACACTCCTACTGGAAAAGGCAGTGGTAGGGCACAGGTTGGGGGCAGTTATGACGATAGTCTCTCATGCTTCAGATTTTGGTCTTGATGTGCAAAATTTGAAAGAGTCTGATCTGTTGGACCATCAGAAATAAACCACACCCCTTAAGGTCCAGGTCTGACTCCATCGACTCCCGTGTGCAGGCAGAGGCAAAGTACCAACGCCTTTTGGCTGCTCATGGGTCAGGAGGTTCTAGCTTTTTTCTGCATGACTAAATACCCATTTCTGCCTAGGCAGGATGGATGACCACAGATGAAACACTCCGTAAGCCATGGACAGGCCACTGAATCATCTGGCTTGAAATGACAGGCTGCTATTAGAGTAAATCACACAGTGATGAAAGGGGGCCAGAGCGGAAGCGCTGGTCATCTTCTCTCCAAAGCATTTTATTTTCTCCCCGTAGACTCTGCTTATTTTTAGGCAGGATAATTATTCCTCTTGACCCAGCCAGATAGCTTCTTTTCTTACAATTGTCTTTGGCAGGACTTGAGAACACAGAATGACTGTGTTCTCAAAGCCTTCCTGGATGTCTCCAGAGTGAGAAAGAAATACACAAGGCACTTTTTCAAAAGTGTGGTTGCAAAAACCTTTACAGGGCATTTAATTAACTTATCTGAGTCACAGCCTCTCCTGGAGTCTGAACAATTTCAGAAATTGACTTTAAGAAATATGTGTGTGTGTGTGTATGTGTCTTTCTGTCTGTCCTTCTGTCTTTTCTCGGTCTTTCTCACTCTCTCTTGCTCTCCCCATTGTTGGAGACTGAACCCAGGGCTTTGTGCATCCTAGGCAAATGCTCTTCTACTGAACTGTAACGCTAACACCCAAAGTGCTTTTCTTGAAAATTCCCATAGAAGAAATCCTAAACAACCTAGCCTCATAGGCAAGAGCTTCAGACCCAGGTTTCTGGAAAACCCATCAATCCTATGTCCTTCTGGAAAAGGTTAGAAAAAAAACTACCAATAACCCCCAAATCCCTTGTAGTTTGGCATATCCCATAGGAAAACACACCAATCACACCTATTGGCCTCATCTTAACACTATTTGGAAGTGGGTTATCACTATGTTGTTCAGACTGGTCTCAAACCCTGACTCAAGCCATCCTTCTTATTCCATAGTTGGGCTTACAGGTGTGTACCTGCGTGCCAGCTGGTAATATAGTTTTCAAGCCAAGGCTGGGAGATTTGGACAGCTGTGTTTGGCAATTACAGAGGAAGTGGAATTTCAGAGAACTCTCATACCATTAGGGTATTCTGCTTTTTAGACAAAGTTGATGCTTCATTTCTGGGTAAAGATTTATCTAGACTGTAGTTTCTGCTGGTGGAGAAGAGTTCCTGGACAACCCACGTTCTTTCCTTTAATTCACATGCTTAGAATAGAATCCAAGGTGTGAAGCTTGTTGTGATCTGGGCTTGACACAGGCGACTGCAGAGAGTTTCTCATGAGATGGTTTTAAAACTGAATTTGAAAGACCTTAGGTTAAAAACAGACAAAGAAGACCCTCCCTAAAAAATGATTGCGCTGTTCTTTGGTTCTCACTTCAAGGTGTCATAATGGTGATGTCAAAAAGGGTCCATACTATGCATAGCTGCCTGAAGTATACCCAACATTTCCTTTAAGAACAAAGCGATAAAAAAGTTGTGTGTAAGCTGGATGTACCTCAGTGGTAGACCACTTGTCTAGCTCTGGGTTTGATAGAGGTGGGCGTGGGAAGGAGAGTGAATGAATAGACAGATGGATGGGTCGACAGTAGGTTTTCTACCCATCAGAGACATTTTCAAACCAGCATCTCTTGTGCATTCCAGCAGGAATTGATCTCATGGAGCCAGAAAGGCCTGAACCTACCTACTCAGCAAGGAGCTGAATCCTCGGGTACTAAAGAAAACTGTCTGGGAGAATGGGACTGACGACATATAATGGAGTATCCTTTATCAACTGCCTGTGGGAAGGGGGGGTGAGGGGGAGTAGAAATTTGCTTAGGATGCAACTTCTTTGTGTGCTTTCTTTTCCAGCATTGTAGTACCCTGCTAGAGAGGTGACATGTGCGGGCTTCCTGGGCACCAATAACAGTCATTGTTACTTTTCATCATGTGTTTTTGACAGAAGATACATAGCTGTCTTTTAAGACTTCTGAGGCCTTTACAACCTCTTTTCCTTCCTGTCTTTGTTTTGGTTTTGAAACAGGGTCTCACACTGTAGCATGGGGCCTAGGGTGATGGGGGATGGGGTGGGGTGAGGTGGTGAGGGGGACCACTCAAAACTTGCTGCAGTCCTCCTGCCTCAGCCACGCAGGTATTGGGATTCCAGGTTTGAGTCACCACATGGGGAAGACTCATTTCTTTTCATGCCTTCATCAGTGGGCTTTTGTTTAACCGTTCTCACTTTGCACTTTATGAGCCAAGATTCACTAATCCTTTTGTCTTAGTTTGTGTCTGCCCAGATCATTATTGGGAGGTGTAGGCATGAGGATCAAGAGTTCAAAGTCATCCTTTTCTGTGTGGTGACTTCAAGGGCAGCCTTGAATTCTGCTTTGTATTTGGTCGTTTCTTCAAACTTGTGATGCAATAGATGTTTTGTAAATGTTAAGATTCAAGTGGAAATGGATGTCAGTGTTGATTGTTGACTTGCTCTGGAAGGGAGTCACGGTGAGGGAATGTCTAGATTAAGTTGGTCTTTGGGCATGCCTGTGAGGAATATTTTAAATTGGGTAAATTGAAGTGGGAAGGCATACCCTGGATAAGGGTGGCATGACTTCAGAGGCTGATCCCAGGACTGAATGAAACAGAAAGAGCGAGCTGAGTTGCAGCTCCTCCAATCCTGCCTCTGAGAGTCCCCTACTATGATGGACTGGAGCCTGGAACCCTGAGCTGAAATAAGCCACACATCAGCGTGCGCACCTATCATCTCAGTATTCCAGGTCTGAGATGGGATGTGGAGACAGGAGAATTCCTGGAAGCCTATGTTTCAGCTAGCCTGATATGAGCAATAATGAAAACTAAGCCCTCCTGTAAGGAGCAAGGCACGGACTGACATGCCTGAGGTTATCTTCTGACTTCCGCACATGTCATGGCACACACCCACTGCACACAGATTTCCTTTAAAGCTAAGCTAACACAAGGGCTAAGTGTCTTTTTTCTTACATAAGGAATATGTGGAAGAGAGATGTGGAAGGTCTGATTTCATCTTTTCTTTCTCTGTTTTTTTTTTTTTTTTTTTTTTTTTTTTTTGAGACAAGGTCTTGCAGTAGCCCAGGCTAGTCTGGAACTCATGATTTTCTTTCCTCAGCCTTCCAAGTGCTGGGATCACAGGCGTGTACTACCACATCTGGATCATGATGCATCCCCAGAAGTGGAGTGCTTCCTTTCTGGACCACTGCATCCTGGTACATACTTCCTAATGAGACTCACTGTCAGTCTGCCCCACGCCAGGGGAGGGTACAATTTCCTTATGCTTCATTGCTGATAAACAGAGGAAGAAACATGGGAACAGAGTGTCAGGATCTAATTAACTGGAAGAATTTCTTAGACACATGTCATATGTTTTTCTGAAGATGTTCTTGAAGCGGTGGAGTGGGGATGTCACTGTTTCTAATGGTCCTTTTATGTGTACCTTACACATTTCAAGTAGTCTAGGCAACATAAGCCTGAGTAGCACTGTGGCAAATGGGTCTGGTAAAGAGGGATTACAGTGGTTCTTAACTAAGTCCAAAAGGGTCAGCTTGGAGAAACAGACCAGGGACCAAAGGGCTCCCCCTCACTGAGTCTGCAGGTGTTTCAGAGCACAGAGGGGGGAGGGTGCGTTCCATTCTGGGACTTCCCAAAGATGTAGATTGGAGCTTCCTGGAAACTATTCCCCAGTTCACATCCTGCAGTCTAGCTGGAGAAACTTGCTTTTGATGCTACATAAACACGCTGGTTTAAATGAGTGGGAAAAGAAGAAAATGATATCTTTGAACTCTGCTACACTCTGCTTGCTTTAATGACAGGTGGGTGAAGAGTGGTGTACCCAGCCAGCAGCCCAAGAAGTAAAAATCAAAGTCAAAGCCGAAGGAGAGAGGTTTGGCACCCAGAAATTCTTTCTCAAAGAGACTTCCCTACTCATTTTTTAACGTCTTGTTAATGTCACACTGGGACTTGTCACATGGTAGTCAAGACCGGACTCTCCACAGAAGGCACTAATTATAATTCTATGAAAAAAAATAGAATTGAATTTAAATGCTGCTCTTTAATCACCCAAACCATTCCAAAGGTTAATCAAGAAGACTGGATGATGAATGACTAACTACAAAATCTCTTTGGTGTGGAATATAGGTCTGTGTGTGTGTGTGTGTGTGTGTGTGCGCGCGCGCGAGCGCGTGCATGCAGGTGCACGAGTGTGTGTACATGTATAGGTGTGCAAGTCCATGCACGCATTTGTGGAGGCCAGAGACCAATGAACATCTTCCTCTATCTTTGTCTGCTATCTTTTCTGAGGCAGGGTTCCTTGTGGACATGAGTTCACTGATTGGCTAGACTGGCTGGCTAAAGAGCCCTAACGATCCTCCTGTCTCTGCATCCTGGTACTGGGGTCTCAGGTACACAGCATCACAGCCAGCTTTTATCTGGGTGCTTGGGTTTTGAACTCAGGTTCTCATGCTTGTAAAGCAAGCTGTGTACCCACAGAAGGCTTTCTCCAGCCCCTCTGAGTGTCTAATTTTGATCATTTTATTCACATACAGCAGTGATGTACTGTGCACATCACATTTTCAGGGAGATAAACGGTGTTGATTGAGAGTGACAGCGTGACTGAGGACCCTGGCAACGATGATGAGGAAGCGACAGGATTTGGAGGAGATATTTATGGCCAAGCTGCAGCCACTTAAGATGCTTTTGTGTGCAAGTGCAGCTGACTGAATTGGAGAGCCTGTTTATTTTTCCATACGCTCACCCTCAAAATCATCTGAACTGTCATTTTCTCATTTAGCCACCAGATGGCCTTTAATGCTTTAGCTCTTGCACATGGGGACAGGTCCAGGAGGCAGTGGATGGTCTGTCATGGGTACCTCAGGTGGTGCTTCAAAAATCAATCCTACCTTAAGTGTTCTATGTCCTGCTGGGAATGACCCATTTTTCCAGCCCATCCGGTCCTCCCTGCTCTGCTGCCATGACTGCCAGATGGACAGAATTTCCTCTGGGAATTTAAACAGCCATTTTCACAAAACCTAACGAGCACTGCATTATAAACTCATTTGTTCCAGGTTCATTTCTGCTTTTGATAAGCTCTCTGAGTAGACTATAAAATTGTGACAAGTGCTCCCCTCCACTCTTAATGTTCTGGTTGCAACAGAATGTTACATCTCGTGTGAGAACAGCTATGGTCTGTATAGCTTAATTTTAGGAAATAATGTTTCAATGTGCTTTGTGTTTTGCTGTGACCATAAAGAACACGGATGGGAACATGGGAGCTATGTATTTCAAAGGAAAATTAGAGGGCCAAAGGTTGATTTCATAATTCCTGTTATGTATTCCTGTTATAAAAATGCTTTTTGGTTGCCACATTTGCCCAGACCCACATTTTGGAAGGCGAGAACTGACACGTGCCCATTCATTAAAATGTACTAAAAAAAGAAGTGGTTGGTATGGGTTTCTACCTACCTTGTAAAGCACTTCCCTCCATCACTTCTTTTCAATTTAAATTGATTTTTTTTGGCTAGTATACAAAATAGTGAATGTTGTTATGACATTGTTATGTTTTGCTAGTTTTCACCCTTATAATCTTCTCTTATTCCTTCTCTCCTGCTTATGCCTCCCTGTTAAATGACTCAGTGTCTGAACTTGTTCCCTCTGAAAGGGCGGATTGCATTTTCAGATTATATTTTAATCTATTTTGGAAGAAACACAGACCCACAAAGAGGTGAAGCCTAGTGGGAGAACTTGGTTATTGAGGAGGGAAAGAGACATCTGCAAAGGGGGATTGTGAACCCACAGCCTCCTTTTCTCCCTCTTGTTCCCATCCTGGCTCTGAGGTGAGTAGCTTTCTCTAACTGCTACATTCTTTCCACCGTGATGTAATATGTCTCTATTGGTCCGAAAGCAACATGGTCAGTCATGAATGAAAACCTCCAGAACTGTGAGCCAAATCACCATTCACTCTTTTAGTTAGTTATCTAGGTATTTACTGCCCTGACAGAAAGCAGACTAAGGCCATTTACCTGTGAAAATCCAAGAACACACTTTTACCAGTTTTTATTATATTGCTGAGTTGTGTTTTCCATCCTTATTTCTTCAATTTCAATTTTTTTTGTGTCAAAATGTAACTTGTATTATTGTTCTGAAGATGATATTTTAAAAGTAATTATTTTCAAGTAAGTATTAAAGTTCAAAAGAGTAAAAAAGTAAGTTCATATCCCACTTTAGTTTCCACGTTTTCTTTTTTCAAGGCAACCCAGGGTAACTAGCCACATCGAATGTATTTGAGGTTCACTCCATGGGAAGAATTCACATCTGATACTATAAACCTTGTCAACAGCCTATGGGCGGGGGGGGGGGGTCACCAGCTCTAGTAGGAAACTGTTGGTGTTATTGTGCTAAAGAGACATGATGTGCCCATTGAAATTCCCTCTAAGTGTTGATATTTATGCCTATAGGTTAGTGCTGCCATCAGGCTTGGTCATGGAAGCTTCTTTCTCTAGTGGGCAGAGGTACATGCAGAGACTGATAACTGGTCAAAGTGCTGGGATTAAATAACTGTAGAATGACCAGCTATAAACAGGAGCCCTGCCAAAACACAGGGAACATCACTGAAGAGGAAGCAGGAAGAATGTAAGAGCAGGAGGCAGGGAAGGGAGAAGGGAAAGAGGGAGGGAGGGAGGGAGGAAGGGAGGAAGAAGGGGTGGAGTGTTGTACATGACACTGCTTTCTGGGAATGGCATAGCTGTTGTCAACATGCTACCATGGAGGAGGGAGAGGCTCATGAGGCTCTGCCTCTCTCCGGAGAGCTCTAGGTAGTTAATGGTTGTTGGAGGGTGAGAAAGAAATATTTTCTTGGGTAGTGTCCCCATTGGCCAATTCATAGGGCTGGCTCAGGAGATCAGGTATTTTCTCTGTGGGGCCAGTGGTCAAAGCTACATGCAAAAGCTCCTGACCTTTGCTCCCTTTTTCTCACGGAGGCCCTTCCTGTCTGCCAACGGTGTAGTGTTGTCAGAAGTTAGAGATGGTCTTAAAAACAATTGGTTCTGGTTCATAATTACTGTCTGAAAAAGAACACCATCAATCACTACATATTTTACAGTAGTTTTAGAAATGTGTTGTGGTGATAGTCATATAGCACTTCCCTTATTACTTTGGAGTGTGTGTGTGTGTGTGTGTGTGTGTGTGTGTGTGTGTTACTCAAAGTTTTATTGTAATGTAACATCCATACAGAAAGACACAAATCATGCATTTACCTCCATGTTTTCCACCTCGATCAAGACAGAGAATGTTTGGGGATGGGAGGGCAGGGGGATGACTTAGTTGGTAAAAACCAAGCTGTACCTTGAAAACATGGGGACCTGAGTTCCATCTTCAGAACCCATATGAAAGGCCAGATGTGGTGCAGGCTCTTGTAATCTAAGAAGGGGGGGGGGGTGAAGGCAAGAAGTTCTCTGGGGCCAGTCAATGTAGACTAACTGGTGAGCTCCAGGCCATGGAGAGAGATTAGATGACCTGAGGATGACACTCAGTGTTGGTTTCTGGCTTGTATACACAAGTGCATGCATGTGAGTGCACATACACACAAATCCACACACCTATACTATGCAATACGGGGCAGAAGGAACAAATGAAAGTGACCCTGGCCTCTGGAGACTTCACTTTTGTTTCTCCCTATTCTTCCCACCCAGCAGGAATGACTTGGATTAGATCTGCCCAATTTGAATTTATATGCAGCATTATGTAAGGTTTGTGGCAGGAGGCCTGCCTCATTTATATGGTCTAGTTTTTGTCTTTCATTCTGTCATTGCTTGGAATTTGGGCTCTTTCCAGTTTTTTTTTTTTTTTTTTACTATAAATAATGTGACTAGAAATATTCTTGTATATGACTTTTGCAAATATTCATTTGCACTGCTATTGTGCACATACCATGTGGATTGCTTGGTTATTGAACAAATAGATGTTCAGATTTGGAAGAAATTGCTATTTTCCAAGGTCATTGTTGTCAACAGACAGATGCTTCTTCTAAGGGATACTACTCATAGATGCTCTGAAACCTTTACTTAAGACTAAATGTTCTATAGGACACTTTAGAACAACTCCAGATCAAAACTACTCCAGCAATGATCTCTGGTTTAGAACTTTAGTATCTTGCTCAATTTCCTGTGCGCTGTTAAATTGGTTTATGACCACTAGAGGAGTTTCCACATAAGACCAGATGCTGTCTCCATTAAGAAATTTGAGTTGGAAGGCGGGAGTGCCAGCCGATGAGATAGCACAGTCAATAAAGTGCTCGTACAAGCACAAGGACCTGAGTTTGACCTCCAGATTCCATGATAAAAGTAAACAAACAAACAAGCAAGCCAGGCATAGTGAATGGTATGTGGTTGCAATCCCAGTGCTGGTGGTTAGAGAACAGTATCTACCCAGGGCTTAGTAGACAGCCAGCTTACCATAACAAGCAAGCTTCAGGACAGTGAGAGATTTTTGTCTCAAAAAAAGTCACTCTTTAAGAGAGGCACTTGAGTTTGACCTCTGACCCCCACATGCACCCACACATAAATGAACACTTACATGAACACACACACATACACACAATATCCACATACAATTTAAGTTTGGATTTAGCACTGGTTATATTTCTTACCCTCTCCCTCAAAACCAAGGAGTTTGCCTTCTCTCTCTCTCTCTCTCTCTCTCTCTCTCTCTCTGTGAGTTTGATGAAGACTAAGAACATGCAATGCTATGTAGCCAGCTATACAAATGAAAGTGTGAAAAGATTGTGATTCTCAAAAAAAAAAAAAAAAAAAAAAAAAAAAAAAAGGATACTTGCTGTGACAGGAAACGAGACAACTAAGCAAAGGGAAGCCAGACAACCAAGCAAAGGCCAGGTCCCAGAGGTAGGAAGGGAGGTTAACAATCCCACCTTCTTGTCACTCTTGAAAGGTCTTCAAGAGTGACATCAGCTTTGGCCTTCCAGTTCTTGGGCTGGACAGAGACTGTGGAGTTCAGTGTGGTGGTAAGAAGGTGACTCTGACATTGACAGTTTCTTGCCTACTACATAGCAACCTTTATTTTGGAGATTGGTGTTACTGTTATGCTGGTCTTGGAAGGTAGCCATTAAAATGGGCTTGGGGCAGTTACTCATTAGACAAAGTATCTTATTCTTTAAGGGCTCTTCAAAATGAGTATAACATAGGTATTGATTATATGAACATTACATTTCAATTGGTATAGAGTGTTCCTACTTACAACTGGCATTTACCTAGAGGAAGCTCTTGATAATCCTCTGGCTTGCATCATTGTGAGAGAGTTCACAATTTAGCATTAAAAATAGTGTGTGTAGCTGGGTGTGATGGTGTAAGCGTTTAATCCCAATATTCAGAAGGTAGAGGCATTTGGATTTCAGTGACTTTGAGGCCAGCATGGTATACATAGTGAGTTCCAAGATAGTTGGTTAACTACATAGTATGACTTTGTTGGGAAAGCAAACAAAAAAAAAGGTGTGTGTGTCTTCGAGTGTGTGTGTGTGTGTGTGTGTGTGAGAGAGAGAGAGAGAGAGAGAGGGAGGGAGGGAGGGAGGGAGGCTCAATTATGACTAGTAAAAACTATATCAAATACCCCAAATTGTCTACAAAGTACCATTCATGCAACACTAAGATATTAAGAATTAATGTTTAAAATTTAATTTTATTTTTTGTATACATGGGTGTTTTACTTGCATGTATATGTGTGCAGTGCCTGTGGTGCCTAGAAAAAAGGCATTGGATCCTCCAGGACTGGAGTTACAAACTTTGTGAGCTGCTATGTGGGTGCTGGGAATTGAACCTTGATCCTCTGGACGACTAGTCAGTGATCTTAAACATTGACCCATTAGTCTAAACTCAGTATTTAGAGTTTGTTGTGGTTAGTATATTCTGCTTCTAAGTTGGGAGGTAAACTAAAAAGCTTCTTGCAGTTAAAGAATTTGAGAAGACTTTCTGGACTGGGCACATGCCTTTAAATCTCAGGGTTAGGGAGGAAGAGGCAGGCAAATCTCTGTATGTTCAAGGCCAGGCTGGACTACATAGTGAGTTATATGCCAGCCAGGGCTCCACAGTAAGACCCCATCTTTAAAAGAAAGTTAATGGGGGAGGTTAATGTCAGAGCAAAAGCTGGAGTGATAAGGATTTAGACATGTGAAATTCAGGGACAGGAATTCCTGCATAACTCTCAGAGCTGGTGGGAGCTGGGAGTGTTCAATACTGAAAATCAGAGGGATCAAATTAGAAGACATCAAAAAAAGTAGACCTCAATCAAAGAATGGGAAAGACTATAAAACTCAGAAGTTTAAAAGCAGAGGAACTAGAAGATGCTCATTGGTAACAACTGGCATAGAATTGGGTATGTGTTATGAAAGGATGCATTAGAACTAGGTATTGTGACACATATCTGTCATCCTAGCATTCAGGAAGATGAGGCAGGAAAGTATCAAGTTCAAGTATAGCCTAGTCAACATAGTGAGACCGCACCTAAAACCACAGTAGCAAAAGTGAACCCAAGAAAGCAGGCTTAAATATGAGCCACCACTGGGCATTAGGATCGTTGGGACTCTTTGTGACTGTTACATCTTTGACTTATGGTACACAATAGGTGTCTTAAAGAGACCAGAGTCCCAGGAGTACTGCTGTGTGGAAGGAAATGACAAACAAAGGCTGAGGAAGGGCTGCCTCGGGTCTGTGTAGGGATTGGTGAGTGGCCTGTTCAATGCCAATGGTAAAAAAGGAACCAGGTGACACCTGAACAGATGAAGACCAGGCGTGACACCAAGCAGGATCTCCATCATGGGCAGTTTTTCCTGAAGACAATATGGTTCCTCTAAAGGCACATCCAGTCTGTGTCAGCTGTGCAATAGTGAGCCCAGTTCCCATGTTTTAAATTGCTTTTGGCATTCCTTCAAGCCAGTAATAATCATCAAAATCAGGATGGGTTGCAGTCACCTTCTTTGGAGGAACAAAATCCAGATTTCATAGGTCCTCAGTGTTTGTGTACCCTCACAGTGCCCCCAAGGTTATTGTGAGAAAGAGGAAGAACTGGGTACTCAGATACAGGAAACAGAGCTCAAGCCAAGAATGGTCCAAGCCACATCCTGGTTGAGCTAAGAGGCACTAGAATGTGATGGCTAGGATAAGAAGGCTTGCCTCATAGAGGAAGCAAAGTTATGACCAGGAAGCAAATGGATGTACAATAATTCCAAATATTATATGGGTGAGTATTTGCATGAGTGAGTGTCTGTGTGCAACATGTCTACAGTGCCTGCAAAGGCCAGAAGAAGGTACCAGATTCCCTGGAACTGGAATTACAGATGACCCTAAGCTGGCCTGTGGGTGCTGGGAAACGAACCCTGGACCTCTGGAAGAGTAGCTAGCGCTGTTGATTGCAGAGCCATCTATTCAGGCCCACAACCCTTGAGTGTTCTGGTTTAGGATCTGTATTTTGTTCATCTGTCTGGTGATAGACTCATGCCTGCCATGCTGACAAGTGAACTCATGTGTTATGAAAATTCCAGGAGAATAGTTTACAGAAAAGGTTTCCTTGTCCAGAGACCAGGATGCCTAGACCTCTAATCTATGTCCTTAGGAGACATATTGTCATAATTTCTAGTGTGGGGGCTCTTGGATGACTGTGCAATCATTCTAGTAATCAAGGATCACTTAAGTGAGAACCCTGATGAGGTTCTACTGTGATTGTGATGGTGGCTATCTGTCACCTTTGCCCCTATGAACGATGTTGAGGGTGCCTTCTTATCAGAAGATGTCCCTCTAGTGGCTGCTCTCTCTCTCTCTCTCTGATGACATTGGGAAAAGGTCTTGGATCTTGGATGGGGCTACAGCTTTGGGCTACTTTTACCTCCTTGCCCCCATCTCCCAACCCAGGACAGACCTTCTGACACTTCTATGTCTCTTTTTGCCAAACTGAAACATATCCTTCTGGAAAAAGGAAGGCTCCTGAGACTCAGAACGCTAAGGGAACTTTACAGAAAGTTATGAGATTCTTAAGCCCCCTTACTCAAGGCTGTAAAAGCAGAGGGCAGCTGTTGGGGAGAGGGTATCTCTGGAGGAAGCACCTGCATGGTGTGCAGGAAGCCACAGCATGCAGCTTTTGTGGGTGATCGTCACCCACGCTTGGGGTGCCTTTCCAGTGCAGTACCTGAAAGTCACCCATGATCCTGTGAATAACCCCGGTAAGCTCACCGATCCGCTTAGACTTGAGAGGATTTTCTTTCTTTCTTTCTTCCTTCCTTCCTTCCTTTCTTCCTTCCTTCCTTTCTTGTCTGTCATCCAAGTCCTGACTTGGGTGAACAGACATTCACCCCAGATAAAGTCACACAACAGCTCACATTCTTGCTTTAGATGGCTCTGCCATCACAGATCAATGCCACAGTCAAGGGTGATTTCTGTTAGCCTGGCAGATGACAGGGTCAGAACGTTTAGGATTTGAGGAGCAGATCATCGTCTTAGCTGCTTCTAACTATTAATCAATTCAGGAGTTTAGGGGGGACTTCCTATTTGAATTTTTTTCAAGCTGACTAGTCCATTACTTACGTTGGCAAGTCAATATGATCCATTTTTCTCCTCTACCCTGACTGCTACCTGCAGAAAAGTGGGAGAAGTTACATGGATGAAACACGCTAGACTCCTGTAGCATACCTCGTGTTCCATTCTGCTGTTTTCCAGTTTCTCTTTTCACAGAAGGAGCAAGTCATGTTACCACACAGAATGGGCTGGGATATTCTCTTGATCATGGCTTTCCACCAGAATTAACTGCTATGGTCCGAAACTTATTCCCGAGTATGTCAGGTTTCAGGTGTGTGTGTGTGTGTGTGTGTGTGTGTGTGTGTGTGTGTGTGTGTGTGTGTGTGTGTGTGTGTTCTTATAAAACTTTATAAATAAACCACATAAAGGAGAGCCCCCTCAGACTTTCACAAGCACCAGACAGGAAGCCTGTGACACAGAGGACATTGAGGCAGATGGCCTTTTGGGTGGGTCACCCAGAGGGTGGAAGGAGATACGGCTCAGGACAAATGAAATCCTTCAGGATGGTTGTCAGGTTGGCACAAGGGTGAGGACCAGACAGGATGAGTCATCTAAGGAAACATAATACATGGGTGGAGCTGGGAGGCAACGTCACACGTCGTGCTCTTGTTTTATAGTTACCTTGGTATTGATCCACCAGGATTGCAGCGAGACACGTGGCTATTCTTTGGGTAAACAAGCATGGAAACCCCCATGCTATCACAAGGGTCAGAGAATAGGGCTGCTGACCCCCAAGGGAAAAGTGCTGACTGGGTTTCAATACCCATTGTTCTTCAGCTATGAGCCCCCAAGTAGGTCAGGATTAAACAATAGGAAACAGGGGACTTGGAATTAATTAGACTCGGTTTTAATTACAGCTCCTCCATTTACTCAGCTCATGTTACTTTGTAAAATTTAGGTGGTGTTGTTGTTTGTTCTTTTTCTCCTCCTCTGTAAAATGGAGATAAAACTACTTCGTGGAGCTGTGAGGATTTAATAAAATGACATATATCATAGATGTGCTTGCTAATTCACAAGCAGCAAGTAACGAAAGCCCTTACTGCCTGGAAGACTGAGTGATCCTGGGCTTTTTCAGTTGGCTAGCAGCTCTGACAAGTCTTAAGGCCTCATTTTTGACTCTGCCATTTGGAATCTTGGGTCCTGGATCTGTTTTCATTTTGGCACTATCAATTTTATCTCTGTAGTTGCTTTTGCAAGCTCAGAAAACACACAGTTCTTTTCTTGTTGCTGCTGTGCAGCAGTGAGTGTAGGCTGGATCATGCTTGCCTCTGCCAGAAAAGAAGCTTGGCTTTCTAGTAGACTGGCACACTGGTTGTGAGGACTGTCACATGGGTGCCTCTGGGAAGAGGACTGACTGGTGATGTGACCAGCAAACACAAGTCTCCATTAGGTCTATGAGAGCACGAGATATTTCAGGAGCTGTGGGTTAAAGATGTCTACCAACTGCTGATGGATAATGAAAATGTGGTTCCTGTATGTAATGGGATTTTATTGATCTGTACAGAAAAATGAAATTTGCAGGTAAGTTGATAGATCAGGAGAACATTATGCTGAGTGAGGTACCCTAGACCAGGAAGACAAAAGCTGCATGTTCTCACTTATATGTGGATCCTAGATCTGTGTGTTTAACTCAGAGTAGCTGAATACATCCTGGAAACTAGAAAGAGGCACCGATAGGGGGGAGGAAGAAAGATCTTAAGGGGGAGGGATGGTAGGCAAGGTGCTGTGGGAGGTTTAAGTCGGGGAGGGATGAGAGTAGGGTGGAAGAAGGGGTAGGAAGAGGGATAAATAACACTAAGGGTATTTGGAAAAGCCGTATAGGGCAGAAGTGGTTAAAGCACTTGTTGTTCTTGCAAAGGAACTGGGTTCAATTCCCTGCACCCACATGATGGCTTACAACTATCTGTAACTCCAGATCCAAGGGATCTCATACCGTCTTCCGACATCCATGAGCACCCAACATGCACGTGGTGAACCTACACAGATGTAGGCAAAACATTCATCCACATAAAATAAAAATAATTTTTTTTTATTTAAAGAGTTCAATTGATGATACCCTGAACAGAGAATAATGCCCCTTCTAGAATCCAGAGGTTGCCAGATAAAAAGCCCAGTCTCAAGTATGGGGTATTCCCCCTTGAGTTATGGGTCAAAAGAATCCTGGACACACCTCCAAACAATACAGGCTATTGCCATTGCTTTTCATTGTCCACCAGAACCCTATTGCTAAAGACATTACACACTTTGGCCATAGGACTCAAGTTGTTAATTTCCAGAAATCCTCTCCTTTCTCCCTCCCTCCCTTCTTCTCTCTTTTCTTCCCTTCCTCCCTCCCTCCTTCCCCCTCTTCCCTCCCTCTTTCTTTTCATATCCCCTCTTTGTTTGTTTGTTTGTTTGTTTGTTTCTTTCTTTCTTTTTGAGACAGGGTTTCTCTGTGTAACCGTCCTGGTTGTTCTGGAACTCTGTAGACCAGGCTGGCTTCAAATTCACAAAGATCCACCTGCCTCTGCCTTCTGAGTGTTGGGATTAAAGGCATGCATCACCACTGCCTTTCCTGATTGAAAATCTTTAATATCAGTTTTTCTTCATGATAGTCTGGGGAAAAGCCAGACTCCTTTTGGTGACACTCCAGGTCCTTATGAACTTACTTCAAGCTCCTAACTCTAAACCTGGGAATAGCCAGTCAGTATTGTTTGACAATGCCTGGGCACTCCAACTCTTCATCTGGGCATGCTCTATCCTCTGCCTGGAGAGTGTCCTTTTCCTTAGATGTTGAAATCCTATCCAACCCTCAAAGGACAGTTCAAATGTCACCTGTATCACTTTCAGTTGTTGCATAACAAATTACTGGGGACACAGTGGCTTCTGCAGTTTGCCTGTACAGTCTCTCCCAAACTCTTGCTGAGATTAGTCCCCAATGATACAGTGTTTCGGGGAGAGGCCTTGAGAGGTCAATCTTAGCAGGCAGGTCCCTGTGAGTTCAGAGCCTGCCTAGTGTACACAGTGAGTTCTAGGACAGCCAGGACTACACAGAGAGACCCTGTTTCATTCTCCCAAAGTAATTAGGTCATAAGGGCTCTGGCTTACCTGGTGAGTTTAATGCCTAAACTGAAGGGCTTCTGGGAGCAGCTCTCTCTTTCCTCTTCCATCTTCTGCCTCCTGCTTTCCAGCTTTTCTTCCCTCAGACGGTGCAGCATGCCACTTGCTGGCCTGGATGAAGAGAAGCTGCTATCTCCCTCCCTCCCTCCCTCCCTCCCTCCCTCCCTCCCTCCCTCCCTCCCTCTCTCCCTCCCTTCCTCCCTTTTTTACTCTGTATTTTCCCATTTCCAGAACTGAGCGACTACATTTGTTTGTTATACTTTGCTCAGTCTCAAGCATTATGTTAAAACACATGAGCAGCCACTTAGTGCCTCCAACTAAGGAGACTGGAGAGCTGAACTCTGTGCTTAGAGTTTCACAAGGAAGAAGTTGAGGTGTTAGCCAGAATGGGTGGTAACTTGCATTCTTGAGAATTGGATTCCAGTCTCCTCCAGCTCAGTTCCAAGTGGCTGTAGAAATGAGGGCTGTGTATCCTTATTGGCTCTTGGTGGGGGAATGTTCTGTCTCAGCAATGGAGAATTTGTGGCACTATATAGCCCTCTTCACACAGTTTCTGTGGCTTCCTCTACCACCAGCAGGAGAAAGCTGCACTTTTAAAGGGCTTCTCTGGTAAGACTGACCCCACCAGGACATAAAGCAGCATAACCATGGGGGTGATGTCTCATCTCTCATATGCACAGATTTCATTGTCAAAGGGACAGAAAGCATACAAGGGTGAGTAGGTGTGGGGGTTCAGATTAGAATTCTATCTCACCACCACCTTCAGAAGGCCTGTCCTGACTGCTGGGGATGGAAACAGCGTCCTCCTCTGCACTTTACTGCTCTCCATGCTAATGAACTCATTATGCAGGCACCAGAGTCACCATGAGCTCATTTTCCTCTCTATGAGTGAAGAAGGCCCTTGATTTTGCTTACATTCCATTTTTCTTAGGGTCGGTTAATTAAGATGTGATTACTGTAATGCCAGGAGATATTTTGGTATTGCCTGTGCTTAAATTAAAAAAAAAAGTGTAGAAGACAAAATGTAAAAACCATTAAAAGAAATGGAAAGTGAAATAAGTGAAGTCTGTGTGAAAGTATGTATGTATGTATATATATATATACATATATATGTATATATGTATATATATATATATATATATATATATTCAATATAAGAGAGAGAGGCTCTTTCAATTGTGCCCAGACCGATTCCAAATTCCTGGGCCCAAGTAATCCTCCTGCCACAGCCTCTCAAATGTTTGGCACAGTACCTGAACATCACCAAGACCAGCTTGATTATAATTTTTGCAGGCATTTTTTCATAACCTTCTTTGTTCTATCTTCTTGGTGAGTTAAGTATGAAATTTGGTTTATCTTGTTGCTGTTTTCTTAACGTCTGTAATGTTTTTATTGTGTAACTAGATTTTTCAAATAAGCAATAAGATATATACCTTACAAAAACCCATTTAATTAGAATTTTAAAATTCAGCCTGACAATCTGTCTTATAATTGGTGTATTTTACCATTTATATATTGTGATAACTAATCCATTTAGATTTGTCCTATTTTCTAATTTTTTGAATATGTTCATGAAGGGGTGTAGGGGGAAGACCCTGCTCTTTTTTGGGGGGAGTTTGAGACAGGATTTCTCTGTAGCTTTGGAGCCTGTCCTGGAACTTGCTCTCTAGACTAGGCTGACTTCAAACTCAAAGATCCCCCTGTCTCTGCCTCTGGGATTAAAGACATGCACCACCACGGCCTGGCTTTTTTTTTTTTTTTTTTTTTTTAGGTAGCGTTGACAGAGTTTTCTCTCCTGCCTGGTCCTGCAGCCAAATAAACACAAAGAGACAAACAATTATAAATTGTTTGGCCTAATGCTCAGGCTTACTACTAACAAACTCTTACAACTTAAGTCAACCCATAATTCTTACCTGTGTTTAACCATATGGCATGGTACCTTTTCTCAGTATGGCATTCTTGCTTCATTTGCCTTCCTCTCCCAGAATTCTCCTAGTCTGGTAGCCCCGCCTGTACTTCCTGCCAGGCTACTGGTCAATGGGCATTTTATTAAACTGTATGGGTGACAAATCTTTACCATGAACAGAACATTATCCCACATCAAGCTTGCTGTGTAGCCAAGGATGACCTTGAAGTCTTGATGCTCCTACCTTCACCTCTCAAATGCTGGGATTACAACTGTGGACAAGCACATCAGATGTTAAAAACACTACCCTTTTGTCTTTTTGTCTGCCTGTTAACATTGATAATTCTTTCTTTTTCTTGTTATGATTTCTGGGGTAATATTTTGATAGTTATCATAATTTTTGACATATAGACCCCTTTTGCCCAGCAAAGTTTAAAGTTAACTAGTATTTTACTTGTTGCCTTCCAAATCCTACTCCCAACACACACACACACACACACACACACACACACACCAGTTTCATCATTACTAATTGATAATTAATGGTCAATGTGTTTCATATTGCTATCTAATACCAACTTGCTCACTTTTAGCTTTTGTATTTTGTAAATTTAAATAAAAAAATTTCATCCTTTGTAATTTTTCAGTGAGAGTACTTATGTAGAAAAATTTCTAAGTAGTTATTTGGAAGAATTTGCTTTGTCCCCCATTTGTTGATTCCTTTCTATTAAGATCTGACGCCTTTACTGGTGTCATGGTGCTGCCTTTTCCAGCCGGTTACATGGCTGGACTTGTACAGCATGTTGCTCTTTCAGATCGCCTCTTCTGAGTATACACTCTTCGAGGCTGTATCTCTTTTTAAATATTGTTTTGGCTATATGTATAAATTAATGTCCCCAGTTTTGCAGCTTTCACAACATACAGCACAAACACACGCAAAGCACACATACTCACACCACACATACACATACATATACATACCACATACACATAACACACACACATACCCCCCCACACACACACCATACACACCTAAAGAAGTCCTGGGCTTCTGAATCGTGGGAGGCTAGGATCCTGGACAGAGTCCGACTTGTCTAGAGGCTTTGTGTTATGTTATAATATCATCAGCGCTGACAATAAGTGGTCCCTATCGGAGGAAATGACATCGGCAATGTGTGACATTAATGGCAGCTACTTCTTATAAAAACTTAGCACGGGTCAGGTTCTGGGCTGAATGGTTTGTATATACATGCTCCTTTAATGGTCCAGGGAGGTGACAATATTAATGACAAACCTAGTGTGACATTTGGTCATCATAGCATGCACTATAGCCCAGAGCTCCTAGACTTAAGTAACCCTACCTTTGGGAACTGTATGTGTATGCAACAAGCCCAGCAAAGGTATAGTCTAGGCTGGCCTAAGCCTCACACCCTCTTGCCTCATTCTTTTTAGCTAGTTCATCACTGGCATCCCACCAGCCATCGTGACTGCCTAAACATGAGCTGAACAAGGATGACAACAAAAGACACACCAAATAAAGTGGACAGCAAAAGCCCACAAAGCAGTCACGATGGCCTCTGATCTCTTCCTCAAATCTGCTTCTGTCCTACTCGTCTTGGTGTCCAAGAACTAGTATACTGGATAGGCTGCATTTTCCAGCCTGTTGAAGATTTCCTTCTGGCCACTGACCTGTGCATTGTCTTCCCTTGATGTATTCTCAGATTTACTTACCTGAAAGGAGCCACTTAACTTACCACTGTCCACCAAGACTGGCAAACACCTCTCATCATCTTTTGGCTCAACCAGCTTTGGGTTCATGGAGGGAGATGTCAAAGAAAGGTCTAGAGAACTACAAGACTGCTCCCAACTAACAATTTGAGCCCTTTCCCGGAGAGTGAGATCAACAACTAACTTATCCATGGAGCCCTCAACTAATGCCTGTTGGAAACAGGATCAAACACCCATACATAAACACTGAGTCGAACTAGAACCCAGATGCAGATGGAGAGGACAAGATCATGCAGCAGAAACACATACAGACGGCTTACCCGAACAAGGAGGAGCTAACGGCCACTAGACTGATAGCTAGGAAGCCAGCATGGGACGGACTCAGGTCCCCCTGAATATGGGTCTCAGCCAGAAGGACTGAGCAGTCTAAGGGACCTCAGACAGTGGAGCCAGGATGTATCCCTGGTGCACAAAAAGACTTTGCAAACACATCCCCCATGGAGGGATAACTGCCTTAATCTAGAGACAGGAGAGAAGCCCTAGTCCCTACTTCACATGACCTGTCAGATCTACATGACCCCAACTGGATGGCATTCCCCTACATATGGAATTGGGGAGGGGAGATGGGAGGGGAGGTGGTTAGAGTGCATGTGAGAGGGCAGAGAGGGTAAAAGGGAGGGAAGTAGGGAGGGAGGAAGGGAGAGAGAAGGAACTGGGATCGACATGTAAAATAATAAATTAAATTAAAAAAAATGCTTTGACTCCAAAATTTAAGTTGAAGGACAAGTTACTGGGGAAAAGGATTTCTATTTTTGTTTCCACAGAAAATGAAAAGATGTGGATTCCTTCCAGACTAATGTGGTTTGATCAAGCCAGACCCCCTGAAACAGAGTACCAGGTGATCCTACATTCAAAACAGCTGGACAAAGCAGCCTTACAGACTACAGCCAAGATTTCTGAATCTTCTTCAAATCCCCCATGACAGCGCCCCTTACCAGTAAGAAGTAGTTTGGAAAGAACAACGCCAAATTCCCAAATATTGTTTATAAATGTTTGTTTTCATTTAATTGGACTTTGTTATATAAAATAAATTAAAAAAAGAAAAAAAGAAATGTAATGTATAAATTAGTACAGATTATAGATAGTTACCTATGTTAGTCAAAACTTAGAATTAAGTTAGTTAGGTTTTGAAGATGTATTTAAGATGTATTTGAGATGGATAGGCATTCTTCAAACCTTTCAATGACGTACAGAATATGGCATTTAAAATGGTTTAGGTTTTTGTTAACAGTGAGGCACAACTGCTCCTGGCAACACCACCTGTACCAGAAAGGAAGATGGACATCAAAGAAACACGTTATGGAGTTTTCTTCCAATATGGCAAGATTAGCCATTTGGGCAAGATACTGCTCTTGTCCGGACTGTTTGATTTTATGTTGTATAAACTGGACATGCAGGACCCACAGGAAAATGACTGCTGATAGAAGATGGACATTGCTACAGGATTCCTGCTTCATGGAAGAGTCTGCCAGACAGTCTGCAGGACAAAAAAGAAAAATTGACTGACAAACTGCCAATACAGGTGGACAGTTTAAAGTTTCCTGCCTTTCTGAGGAGTCTTCCAGACACACTATGGCCTATGGGCTAAAGATGGAACATTACAGAGGAACTTCAGGTATCTGACCAGGTATCGAGATGTCTCTGTCATTTCTAGAGTTTATAAATTATCCTTCTGTGGTCTTTGATGAAGTTGAAGACAGATAGTTATGGTTATAGTTTTCCTTAGTTAGGATTAAAGATAAGTTACATATAAGACTTTAGACTCACAAAGATAGGATAGATGATAGAATATTTTCTTTAAATTTTGCTAAATGTTAATGGGCTAAATATTGTTAACTGTGATTCTTATTTGATAACTGTTGTGTGACATATTTTGCTATGCTAAGGTTAAAATCCTTTTTATTTTAGACAGAAAAGAAGAGATGATGGGAGATGTCATTCTGTAAATATGTTTCTCGTACTGGTTAATGAATAAAACACTGTTGGCCAATAGGAAAGCAAGATAGGCGGGACTAGGAGATGAGGAGAAGAGAGGAAGTAGTAGGGAGGAAAGTCAAGATGGAGAACAGAGAGAGAAGAACGCCAGCCCCTCTCTCCGGTAAGATAAGACCCAGTGGAAGTACTTAGATTGATAGACATGGGTTAATAATTAAGGCAGAGCTAGCTGATAAGAAACATTAGAAACAGGCCAACAGCTTTATATCAAATACAGAGTCTCTGAGTATTATTTGGGGCTGGTGTGGCTGTGGACTTGACTGGCAGGTGAAAACCTACTCATAACAGGTTCATAGGCCTGACTTCCCACCAGCCTGTCTTCATCTCCCATTCTCACAGTCTACTTGTAAATATCAACTCTCTAAACCCAAACACATTCATCCTCAGAGGTGATTGTGGTAACCTGTCTGATGTTATCACAAGGCCTCTGCTCATGTCAACCTTTTGGCTGGGAGGACCCAGGCTGTCACTTGGGTCAACAGGTTCTTCCAGTTAACCAGAAGTCCAGGAAGATGGTTCTTCCTAGTTGCATGTGATTATTGGGACATTTAAATCCACACAATGTATTTGGGTCATCTTAGGACATAGTGATTTATAACCCTTTTAATAGTGACATAAGAACTTTGATAGCTTGAACTTGAATATAGGAGAAGAACCCTGCTAGTTTCTGAACATTAGTAGACAATTGTAGCCATATAATGAACCAGGTAAGCTGAGCATAAGAAACCTCTTCTGGTCCTCATAATTTTCAAAAATTGTAAGACCCTTTTGAGGGATGGACACTGGATGCATCTTCATAACGTTCTTGGAAACTTGCAGCTTTGAGCATGCTAACAAAGTCACACTCTTGGCTAGTACTTGTATATGCTGCTAGTGCTGCTACTGCCACCGCAGCTGATGGGGGTCTCCTTGAGGGTTTCTCCCAGCAATAGAGGGCAGTGTATCTTAGGTTTGGGAGCAGAAGCTGGCACTTCAGGCCAAGATGAGGTAATTGGAACTGGAGCTGCCTTCTTGCTGTAAGCAATCAGAAAACTGGCCAAACTGGATGAGGGAACTGCTCCTTAGAATTGGCAAAACTCTGTATGGGATTGGAAGGCTTTCAGAAGGAGACTGATGGAGGGAGTATGCTCTTACTTGGGAACAACTCCTAGACTGGCATCACTAGGGAAAGCCCGGATGGAGCACAGGATAGGAAACCTCCCGAGCTGAGAAAGCAGAGTTTGGGACTGTGGACTGGGCTTCAGTCTGTGGTGCTGGACAGTAGATATGAAGGGCATTTTTCAAGGAATGGAAAGTGATTATTACAAGATGTGGAAACCAATGAAACAGAATGAAAAGAGACCAGCTTAACTAAATGGGAGAAAAGGCAGCTGTCTATCCCATTAAATTAAAAATTTTGGAAAGACACTACAAGTTAGTATCCTTATCTGAAATCCAAAAGTTTTGAGTTGCAGTGTTTTGAAAAATCTGAGACTGTTTAAATATGCACAGTGACATATTGTGGATATGGGATCCAAGTCTATTTATGAAATTCTTTATGTTTCATATATATCTCATACTCATAGCCCGATGGTTATTTTTATATTTTTAGTTCACTTATGGTTACAAGAGGTCAGGTGTGGAATTTTCTACTGGTAAGACAGTCAGATTTCAGATTTTCAACTTGTATGATGAAAATGAAAAGACAAAACACCTAATACAATAAAGTTTCTCAATATATATGTGCACCAAAGGGTATTTTTCCAAACTATGTTTAAAAATTTTTACAACTTAGCAATCAGGCACAGAACTCATA
The DNA here is from genome assembly GCF_943737965.1 of Phodopus roborovskii. Taxonomy (NCBI): domain Eukaryota; kingdom Metazoa; phylum Chordata; class Mammalia; order Rodentia; family Cricetidae; genus Phodopus; species Phodopus roborovskii. Next base: position 51,310,751 of record NW_026126433.1, read on the forward strand.
GGTGGGCTAAAGACTTCAAGATGATCAGTAAGCACAAAGTACAAAGATGTTTATCACAAATCATTAGAAAATACCACTTGGTCTCTGTGAGTTCAGAGCCAGCCTGGTTTACATGGGAAGTTCTATACCAACTAGGACTACATAATGAGACCCTGAATCAGTCAAACAAACAAGTAAATCTGTTCAAAAACATTGTGCAGATTAAATAATATTTGTTCAAAGAATAGATCTGCTGTGGAATATTTAACTATGTAAAGATGTGTTAGATTTGTTTATGCTGTGGAAAATTTAACTGCATAAAGGTGTGTTACATTTGATTATGCATTTGTTTAATGATGTAAGGATGTGTTACATTTGTTTCACCTTGCCTCACTAAGGCAATTGGTCTAATAAAAAACTGAATGGCCAATAGCTGGGCAGAAGAGGGATAGTTTGGGCTGTTGGTCAGAAAGAATAAGTTGGAGGAGAAATCTATGCTCAAGAAAGAAGAAGGAGAGAAAGAGGGAGAAAGAGAGGGACATGACTGGGGCCAGAAGCCAGGCAACCACCAGCTGAGCATGGAGACAGCAGGAAACTAAGATATACAGTAAGAAAGGAAGGAAGGAAGAGGGGGGAGGGAGGGAAGAAGGAAGGTAGAAAGCCCCAAGGAAAAACATAATGAAAGCTAAGCTAAGGTTGAGCATTCAAAACTAATAATAATTCTCTAAGCCATGATTTGGGAGCTGGGTGGCATCCCCAAAGGAAAAAGCCTGGCACATAGATCTTCACTGTCATTACCAAACATACACAAACAATATCTATGTGTTTGGATAAATGCATTAAATAAGTACATCATGCTAATAGTTTTACTATCTATATATAGGTCAGTACATCATGTTGTCCATCTTAAATATATATATATATATATATATATATATATATATATATGAATATAGCTTTGTTGGTTACACCACAATAAATGGAGAGGAAAATAAATACTATAGAGAGGGAACTCACAAATTTTCAAACACACAATGGAAGATGTAAACAGAATTTTGCTTTGCATAAGATTTCATCTTATTATCACTTTAAAAATCGTGTCTAAAAGTGATCCTGAAACTGGAATCTCTCTCCAAGGAAGGGACCAATTTTGTATTCACTTAGGCTATGTGCAGGTTTTGTCAAATTATAATAACACCAAGAAGACAATGCTACAAATGTTGAGCAGAAGTCGCATGTAAAGGAGTAAATGTTGAATTGTAGTACCTACAGGATGTTCCAGGACAGGCAAACACTGTCTAGTGCCAGGAAGCAGATCACTCATGTCCAGGGTAAAGATGACAGACATGAAGGTACACAAATATAACAGAAATGTCATGTAGCTGTATTCAATGGTATTTCCAAGGGTTTGTATATTTGCTTAAACTAAAAAACATATCCTAAAACATATACATTCGTATGAGGTATAAGTTAGATTTCAATAAAGGTGATTAAAACAAAGACCACATGTTTATGTGTTAGGGTAACCAACCTGCCACTACTTCTCATTAATATATGATCTTAGACAAGGTCCTTATTTAAGTTCAAATTCATCTGTCTGTCAATTAGAACTACTATATTTAACAGGATTCTGAGCCATTTCAGGGTCTGGCCTGGACCTTAAAAGCATTGGTCAAGAGTTTCCCCTGATCATGTTAAGAAATAACATGGTTTATTATTCCCTTTTTCTTTTGAGAGGCTGCCTCTGAAGATATCAGGGGACATGTGTGCTCCTGCCACCCACATACCCCACAGGCAGAACACACAAACCTGAGCTAAAGAACCTGAACAGAGGAAGGCTTGTTTCATCTCCACTTTGGAGATTTCTGTCCACGCAGGTTGGCCCCTGGCTGCTCAGGGCCTGTGGTGGATATCTGGATGAGAATGTGTGGTGAAAGGAGTTGCTCACTTCACATAATCACAAAGGAAAATGTGAGGCAAAAACAGGCATCCACAATATCTTGGCAGGGCGTGCTGCCAGCGGCCTGTGTTAGTTGGCTTCACTCTGAAATTCCATCACTTCTGAATGGTATCACTCTGCCGTCCCAGCCCTTGATATGTAGGCATTTGGGAGACATTTCTGGTTCAGACTGTAGCATTATCTTTGGAAAAGCATCTTTTGCTATGTAAACAAGCAGCAGGAGGAAACTGAATTAATTTTCTTTCCTAGCTGACTACAATGTCTTGTTCTTAGATGCAGGGAAGGTTCTGGCTCTTTGAGACAAATTGCATCTACTGGGAACAAGGTGTCCAGTTATATTCAGACTGACCTGAGTTAAAATGGACTAATTTGATCCAGCTAGGTGTCAGAACATTGTGTCTTTCTTGGACTCATCTATGGTGTTACATTTCCCTAAGGTTTCTGCCTTTCTTGTCAGGCAACTTGAGCCTGCCCTGCCCATGATTTGGTCATCTGCCACTTACCTTATGATTATTATCTCACCAGCAATTCCTATCTGAATTCACCACCTTCTCACATATATGCCATTTAATCACAATCTGACTAGCAGATTTCACGTGTCTCCTGTAAAACATCTGGCCCTGATGGCTCCTGCCTGCTGACCATGCTTCCCTTGGATCCATTAGAAGCATGGACTCTTCAGACTAAATGGCTCTCTCCTCATGCCTGGGAGAAGTACAAGCATTTTTGGCAGGAAGCTTATCTGACTTTCTAAGCTGAAGCATCACAGCTACATTCCTGCATCCTTGCAAGGGATTCCAGTCTAAGATAAGAAATTCAAATGGAATGGGTTGAGTTTAGCATCAGAGTTAGATGATGATGTATTTTATACTGTTGCTACAACACAATTCTTTATTCACCTACTTACGTTCTCCCCCCCCCCCCACTTATGTTCTTAGAGAAAGCCTTTTTGCTCACCAGAGTTTCTTCCATTTTAATTTCTAATTCCAGTGATTTTGGATGTTCTCTGCTAACTTAAATACACACTCCATGGTAACAGTGTGTAGAGCATTCTTCCTGTTCCTTTCTTTTGGGCAGTGTTGCATGGTGTGGAGGCAGGGCTTTCATTTTGGAGAGATGTGGATTTGCACATCAGCTCTGCTGTTTATTAGTGCACTGACTCAGAAGAGATCTTTCAGCCCTATAAACTTTGGGTTTGCTTTTGCTCCTCGAATATGCCAATATCACCTCTCAGCATCTCTGCACTTGCTGTCCCCTGCCTGATGCTCTCCTTGTCTAGGTCTTCCTTGTCATTCAGATAGTAGTTTAAATGTCATCTCTTTGGATGGGACTTTCCTGACCACTATTTCCAACCTACCCAGCCCCAGTCTCTATGATGTCATCTTATTTTATTTTTCTTTTAAGTGTTGCTCTTATTTACTCATTATCGGGTTATCCCAGTTAGAGTACATAGTTTTCATAAGCAGGACAAGCCCTTAGCAGTCTTCCCCTCCACCATATCTCCAGAGTTTGAATTGTACCTAGTTCAAACAAGGTAAATTCTTTAGAAGTATTTGTGGAACGAATCAACAAACAAGTCAGCATCTCTAAGCTTTAGTAAAATACAGACCATAATCTTCCCCTGTAGGGTTTATTTGTGAACAAATGTTCATGGAGGGACTGAATGTATGCATGGCATGCACTAAGTGTACTATAAAGGACAGTAGTTACAGCTCTTTCTGCCTACTATTCTCTCCTTTCTAGTACGTAGATTCCCCTAGAAACTTTGTACACATTATATTGCTATATACACGGGATGCACTCAGTGAAACCTGGTTTATCTGTTTATAATTTACTTAAGACAAGGTTCTTACTTGTGGCCCAGGCTGGTCTCAAAATTCCCAGACATGAGTGATACTACAAACTCAGCCTCTCAAGAAGCTGGGACTACAGGTGCATACCACTGTAGCTGTTTATGAATTTAGCCCAAATAAAATTTCTTCTTTTTTTAAATGCAACTTCATGGTAGTTCTTTTTTTTTTTTTTTTTTTTTTTTTTTCTTTTTTCAATCTTAGCTTGTGGATTCTCTGTTCTGTGAGGGTTTTCCTGACTGTTTACAATGACAGGGTTAGGGAATTAGGTGATTATTTGCTGTGTGACTTTAACCAGAGACATTTGATTTCATTCATGCACTTGCAAGTAGATCATCCTCTATAGACTAACACATGCTTTGAATTGTCCTTATAGTGTTCCTATTGACAGGTCCCAGGCCTGGTAGCACTCAGAATAGAGACACTGAGGATTGGATCTTGGTGGGAGAAGAAAAATAGTATAATGATTAAGGACACAGATTCAGGATCCACGGCATCCAAGTTCAACTTCCAGCTTCTGAAGGTCCCTACTGTAGAACAGCAGACAAAATGCTTTATGTTTCTTTGGCTCCAGTCCCTTAGACATAAAATCAGAGCATAAATGTGGATTGCACTATTATCAGAGGATTACAATAGTCTCTTCACATAGGTTTCTTTAAGGAGTACCTTCAACTCTATGAACATACCTGATTTCATATAGATGTGATAGCACATAGATCATAGTAGTCATTCAATAGCAGTCACTGAATGATATGCAAATTAAAACATTTTGGCAAATAAAAACATAATTAAACAGGTAGGTAGAACTTGTTACAGCTTGTCCTTTGTAACACATATATATATTTTAGTTGAAATCATTAATAAATATTTTAATAAAATATATATAATTTTAATTTTTGTCAATTTCATAACCATTCTGTAGATGGAGTAAAATGTGAAAAACATATGAGAATGGATTTGTATTCTACTACCAATCAATTTATGAACAGTCTTAGAATATAAGGAAAAGACTATCCAGTGGCTAGAATTTAGGAACTCACCAGGTTGAACTGAAAATTCTTTTCAAACAACTACTTTCCCCCATATTCTGGTTCTTTTGTCTTCTGTTTTTTTTTTTTTTTGTTTGTTTGTTTTGTTTTGTTTTTGGTTTTTTTTTTGGTGTGTGTGCAGCTTCCTGATGCTTCCATAAGTTTTAACTACAGCAGCAATGAGGTCTGAGTTTATTCAAGATGTTTAGAAATGTTACATTTCCGTAATTAACAAGATGGGATATTCTCACCTATCAATGAATAGCTAACTTGAATATTACACCTAACAGTTACTACATGTCAGTTGTGGAGTCTACATAAATGAGGTTTAAACAACATATAGAAATTCATCTGGACTTGGTATGAAGCTCAGTGGTACAACTCTCACCTAGTATGCATGATGCTATATGTTCAATTCCCAAGAAACCACATGTTTGCTTCCCCAGAACACCTGATTAATTTTCTCTGTTCTAATAGTTTTTCTTTATCTATTTGGGGAAAACTTGTATAGGGCACACAACTGGTAATGAATATTGTACGTTACAATAGCAAGTACTTGGCCTATTTACCATAAAAATCAGTGTGTTTTTCATAGGTGTTATCTTTAGTCATTCAACAATAGATCTGAGATAATCTATTGAAAAGGAGGAAAGTCAGGGCTGGAGGGGTTGCTTGGTGGTTAAGAATGCTTGGTACACTTACTGTGACCTGGGTTCCATTCCCAGTACCCATAGCAGGCGACTCGAAACTGTAACTCTGAGGCCCTCTGGTCTCTTCCAACCTCCTGGGACATCTCCATGCACATGGTATATATAAATGCATGTAGACACTCATACACACAAATTACTAATAAACAAATATCTTTAAAAGGGAGGAAAGGGTTGTTTTGGCTTTAGTTCATGGTTGATTGGCCCATTGATTTTGGGCCTATGTTAAGGCAAACAGCATGGCTGAAGCCGAGGAAGCTGTTCACCTCCTGCTAATGAGGGAGCAAAGCAGAAAAGGGCTGAGGTCCCAATATCCTGTTCATGACATGCCTCAATAATGTAGCTTTTATTATGCCCTGCCTCCTAAAGAATCCACCAGCCTCCAACAGTGCTACCAGCTGGGAAGCCTTCAACACACAACACAAGCCAAGCATTCTTAAAAAAAGAAAGCACAAATAACCCCTGCCATGACACACAAACTTTAAAAGTGGTTTTAAAACGACCACAACAGAGTTCATTCTGATTTGATGTGTATTTTGATAGAGATGGGGAGAAAAAAAATCATATACATTTCTCATAGTGGAATGAAATTTCTTTGCCCTGGGGAGAATGGAAACTGCAGTGGACTCTGCTGGTGGCCAGTGGGCCCTTGGGAAGCCATGGCAGAAACATTGCCTGGATATTTTTGACTAGACTGCTTTTACTAGTCAATAGTGAAGCCTTTACTTAACTTCTTCCTCAAACCTCATCATGTAGATTTTTTTTTTCTTTTCAAATGCTGCATAGTGATTATAAACAAAGTCCTCTATGGATGATGACACTACTGGCCATTATCAGAACAGGAAGAATTTTAGGATTGTGTCCCAGGAATGCGTTTAGGTCCCACAGATTTTATTCAACTAGACCTTCTACAGGCTTTTATGAATTAATCATTCGGGGTCACAATATACCTATGGCCATAGAATTGGGAAATGTACAAAACACTTATTTGAATCTCACAAGTGAAGACAAGTGACTCATTAATTTGTCATTGTTTTGTTAATTCATTCTTCTTATTACATTATGAGCTCTGTTTTGGGTACTAAAGAATTCGTGCTACATAAGGATGAACAAAAAATGCTGACCATATGGCTTACAGTCTCATGGGAGAGACAGAAATTGACTGGAGATCCCTTGTGACACAAGACTGGGTTTCTGAATACTCAATGGCAATGCAGAGTGTGAAGAGTGTGAGGTCTTTAGCCATGGAGGAAGCATAGCAGGCAAAGGAGACTGGGAAAGGATGGTGTGGCTGAGTCTCAGAGAGAGAAAGAGGATTGTGGCTAGTGGACAGGCACAGACAGACACACACACAAGGATTTGGAGGAATAATTAAGGGCAGACTTTCCTCAGGACTGTCTGCTGATCAGATCTGTAGAAGGTGATGGTAGTTTAAACAGTGTGATGTGGTGATAGATGAAGGGAATTTGAGCTGACCAGGAGATAGAATAGACTAAGAGATAAACAAATTCAAGCATGATTCCTAGGTTTGTGGTTTGAGGAAATGAACATGATGCCCTTACTGCAACAGGGAATAGGAGAGGATCAGGATGGGAGACAAAGACTATGGGTTTGATTTTAGACATGTAAAGCTTGCAAGAGGAAGTCATCAAGCAGGCACTGCAATATGATAATACAGATAGCTAGCACTGTGATGACACCAACTGCCTAGTGTTTTAGCTACATAACATGACTATTTAATTTAATCACCATGCTGGATAGCTCACAACTGCCTGTGACTCCTGCTCCAGAGGGATCTGACACCTCTGGTCTCTGCAGGCATCTGTGCTGATGTATAAACACACACACACACACACACACACACACACACACACACACACACACACACCTAAAAATTTAGTCTCTCTGTTCTACTGGTCACATTTTGATTAGTCAATAGCTCTATGTAGTGGGTTGGTGTAGAAAATGGCCTTGATATGAAGGAAGATTTGGGGTCTATCCTCATCACAGGAAAAAAGATCTTTGCAGAATAGTTAGCAACTCTCATTTAATAGCCCTGGTCTAGAGCTCAGAGCAGTCTGGGGTTAAGAATACAAAAAAATTGATACTTATGTAGACGAGATTTAACAGTATAGTTAACAGTGTAGGAAGAGAATGGCCAATGGGATGAGGAAGTACAGGATTGAGAGTCAGTAACCTTCATCACAGGAAGGCCAGTAAGGACAAAAAGGCTTCAAAGGGTGCAGAGGAGAAGCAGACAGAGGCAGAAGGAAGAGTATCCTCAAAAGTTAGGAAAAGTGTGCACAGAGGAGACGGAGGTGCAACAGTCACATGCCGCTGCCAGGAGAGCCAAGGGCGGTGAAAACAGAACATGCTTATTCTGTCAGTAAAATAGAGATCTCTGGCCACTCTGGCAAGATCTGCTCCAGTGGGGGCAGATAAGCAGATAAGGTGAAGAGCATGAGGTAACAAAGAGAGAACTAACAGCAGGGGATAAACTTACAGAGCTCCATGATAACAAGTTGTCGATGCAATTACAATTACAGTTTAGTCAAGTAAAATGGAATTAGTATTACAGATATGTGTTTAGAGCATCGTATCTGCCCCTCTGGGTAACCAATTTTGAGTATTTTGTCATGAATATGAGGAGGCATGCATATTCTCTCTTACCCTAATTACCTTGGAGGGCAGGTAAGAGGGGACCATGTAAGGGCTCAGAAGAGGCCATGTCAAGGAGTATCATTTAGCCTTACAACTACAGAATGAAACACAGAAGGCATTTCTTTCCTGAAATCCTGAAACCAGTCCTCCACCGGTATGGAGGGATGATCGCAATAGTCAAATCAATAGAGAAGTAGGAAGAGGGTAGGGAAGGCAACTGAAGGGAAGAGGGGAGAACGGCGTTGCAAAGGTGTAACATCAGCAGTCTTTATCTTATTGGCTAAGGGAGTGGAGAGACAGACAGAGAGAGAGAGAGAGAGAGAGAGAGAGAGAGAGAGAGAGAGAATCAGTCAAGGTTTGGGACACCTGTGGGAAATGGGCAAGAGTAGCATGGGGAAGATACATGCTAAACAGATAGGTAATTGCACTGTGCCTATGGGGGAGGTGAGGTAGAGAGAGAAGGCAGCTCCTCGCCAAATAGCTTATCTCTCTTGGAGTCAAATACAGAATTATGGGGTGGGGAGGACCGAGTTGAGGTCTTTGGAGGAGTAAATAGGTGGGAGTAGATAAAAAGTGAAACTAGGAAGGCAGCTACCAGCCCACGTGACAGCCTTGTGTGACTTGTACAGGACTGAAGGGAGTGAGAGTAAGCACAGACTAGGGTTCTTCAGTTTCATGCTACTACGATTAAAAAAAAAAATCCCTCAACTATAAACACACCTGATATTTGGCAGCTGGAAATTCTCAGTTGGCTGGAAGCGAGTTTCAGGAAAAATTGCCAGCGACTGTCCCTTTTTCTCTCCCTTCCCTTGGGCAGGGCATTTGTGTCAACAACAGTCAAGCAGACAACTGGAGTATATTATTCACTTTCTTCTGTCCTTGTTTATTTATGTATTATGTATTTGAAGACAAGGTATGTAGCTCAGACTCCTGATTCTTCCTGCTTAGCCTTTGCAGGGCTGGGATGACAAGCACATAGCACTACTCCAAACAAGGATTGTTCAATTTTCTGTTGTACTTCTTATTAAAACCAGGAGCCTCTCTCTCTCTCTCTCTCTCTCTCTCTCTCTCTCTCTCTCTCTCTCTCTCCTCTCTCTCTCTCTCTCTCTCTCTCTCTCTCTCTCTCTCTCTCTCTCTCTCTCTCTGTTTATAGGAGACTTATCCTGCCAACCTGCCCAGGCAGGAAGGACTTTCATTTGCGATCTTCCAGCCTCATGCCTTCTGAATGGCTGGAAATGCCACAGGTCAATTTTTAACTTAATTTAAAAAAGGTGTGTGTGTGTGTGTGTGTTTTTTTCTGGTAAGGACTTACTCTTTCATTCCAGGCTGGCCTCTAACTCGCCGCAATCCTCACAATCGCTGAGGTTACGAGTGTATGTCACTACATTCAGTTGGCTCCCTTCCTGAGATTCCCTAAATTCAGGTGCTTCATTTCCTTTATCTTCCAGAATCTTGTGTAATGACAAAGAATTCCCAGTGAGCCAGCACTGGCAACCTGAAAAGAGTTTCTGGGAGTTATGGTTCCTGAACCCTGTGTCTCTGGAAGAGGGCTGGCTCCTCAGCTAGCTCTGTCAACCTCCCAAAGCGAACACTGCAATTTTCCCAGCGTGAGCTTCCAGAGCATGAAAAGATGATCCTTGCGTTAAGTTTCTAGGGTGTGATGAGCTGAAGAGCGCCTCAGAAAGCTGCTTCACACATTTTCAAACCGTTGACTGTTCAAAGCTTACACAGCACCTCCCTCTTTAGTAACATCGAGTACTTTTTTCTTCTTACAATTAGCAAGTAACGTTTAAGAAGGAGGCCTTGGACATGGCCTGAGGAGTGGAAGGAAGCACAGGTTCGATAGCTCCTGCAGTCAAGAACGTGCTTTCGGGACAGGCGGACTCCTGAGACTCCGTTTTGTGGGGCGGTCGGATCCCCCCCGGGTCTCTCCCCTCCCGGGCTCCCCTCCCCCGGACTCCCCCCCCCCGGGCTCCCCCAGAGCTCTCTCTCCCCCCGGGATCCCCCCCGACTCCCCCAGAGCTCTCCCCCCGGTATCCCCCCCCCCCCGATCTCCCCGCCCCCGGGCTCCCCGAGTCAGGTGTGTGACGTGGCGCCGCCGGGCCTCTCTAGGCCTTGAGGGAGGTTCACGGTTCCTAAGGCCGCCGGCTCAACAGTCTTGTGCAATTCGGAACTGCCGTGACGGTGAGGGACACAGCCCTGGGCTCCGTCCCCGCGTTTTACGATTATTGTTCTCCTGAGGCACCGCCTTCCCGCGCCTTGGCTCCGCCCGGGGGCGCGCGCACTAGCCGCTCCGCCGCGCCCCTAGCCAACACTTCCCTCCCGAGGGGAGAGGTTCCCACCCCTCCCGCCCCTCCCTCCGGCCCCGCCCCCGAGTCTGCGCATGCGCCCTCGTCACCTGGCCCGGCACTCCCCCTCGCCTCCCTCAAGCCTCCGGGCGCGCCGCGGGCGGGGCCTCGCGGGCGGGGGCGGGGCCAGAGCGCCTCGGCGGGGGCCTGGCCGGGATTAGTTGGTTTCGGAGAGGAGAAGGAGGAGGAGGGAGTCGCGAACGCCGAGACAAAGCCGCGTCGCGTCCCGAGGACCGGCAAGGGGAGTGGGCCGGGGGCTCGGTGACGTCCCGGTCGGCCGAGGGGGTCGGCGCGCCGCTGTCTTGCAACAGGTCGGCTACCGGGCGCGCGGCCTCGTCCTCGCTCGGCTTCCCCGGGCCCGCGACCCCCGGGCCACTTCTGCTCGGCCAGGCCGCGGCCGGACCCCCGCTTCCATGCGGTTCGGGTCCAAAATGATGCCGGTAAGCGGGTGAGCGTGCTGGGGCCGGGGCGTGGGGCCCGGAAGTGTGCGGGGCGCGGGGCCCGGGGCAGCCGAGCCAGTCGAGCTCGGGGCTTCGGGACTCCAGGCTCCATTCCTCCGGGTTCCCTCTTCTGGGTCGCGGTGCTGCCTCGCAGGTCAGGGCGGCAGCCCTGGGCCGCTGCTCCAAACTTTGCCTCTAGGATTGAGACCTTCTGGGGGGTTGTTTTGAAGGTCAAGAGCCGGGGAACCGGGAACCCTATTCTTTTCGTTTGAGCTTTTTACTGGAGTGAAGAATAATGCTTGAAACGGCTGGCTTTTCTTTTTCTTTATTTCTGCTAGTGGATTTTTTTTTTAATCCCCTTGAATTTCGATCTGATGTTGGCGATAGCAGCCAAGTCACCCTATCTCTTTGTGGAAACAGGTTTTAGTAAATGTAGTCTTAAAAGTTTTAGTTGACAGGCAAACTTCTGTGACCCGCTCCCACAGCTTGTTCTGCAAGACCTCCGAGAAAGAGAAGTGAGTGCTTTAGGTATCAGACTTGACTACCAGACCACAGGTGATCAGTAGTTTGGATGGAGATGTTTCCGAAAAGCCACTTTTCTTTAGCGAGCGCGAGATTTGGCTTGTTGTGGTGGCTTCTGTAGTCGTGGATTTCCTCGTGGGTGCTGTGTTTGCTCCTCTCATAGGCAGAATCAATCTTGGAATCAACTTGACTTTTTTTTTTTTTTTTAACAATAATTAACTTTTAAATATTCTTTGGAAAATTAATGTATTCTAACCATATCCATCCATACTCTCCCACCCATGTTCATATAGTTCACTTGTTTAAGAAAACAGAACAAAAAGCCCCTAAACATCTTTATTTTTGCTTTTGTAAAATTCGTGGAATAGAGTGATGAAATTTATGTGGGGGTTATATTTTGTTTTGTTTTTGCACATGCAGAATGTACTGTGTTGTCTCCTTCTCCCTTGTGTTATGAAAGATGTCCTAAATTATTCTGTCTTGTACACATAATAATTTGATTTGGGGGGTTTAGATGTCTTGGGATGGTTTTTAATTGGTAAGAGTCAAGGAATTTGGAATTGTTGGCATTTGTATCTTCTGGCTTATTACTCCTTTATTGAGTTAGGTTTGTGATGGGAATACCTCATAGTAAAGTACATACCTTGATAACGATAGGTTTTGTTAACTTTTTTATTCCTTGTGATTTTATTTCTTTGTTGTGAAAAAGCTTTGTAGGTTGTCTACCAGTTTTTTTTTTTTTTTTTCTGACAGTAAAAGGAAAAGAATAGGTGTTTTTATTGCAATATGACCTCTTCCTGAAAAGTCAGTTTAATATCAAGGTATCCTTTGTTTTTGTTTTGTTTCATGTAGGGATGTTTGTCTCCCAACTGTGTAGCAAATCATCAGAATCTTATAAGAAGTTAGGAATCTTGGGACTAAAGTCACTTAAGTTGTGTAGTTTTGATTGCTTTTCTGATTCAGAATAGAATCTCAATAGAGGTGTAGTGTGCATGATGCCTTTTGGAATTTTGTACAGCATTAGTAATCCCAGATGTTAAAGAAAAAGAAACTGTCTCTTTGCTTCAGCGTGGGTGGTCTGGAAGATTAGTTACTGTTTATGAAGGAAGGGTGCCTGGGTTTGATAGGTGCTACATAAAACTCCTGAATTGGCAACAATAATTACACATGAGATTTTTATTCTGTGATACATAAAAATAGGATAGATTTTCATTTGTGTTCCTTTTACGAAAGATTATTTTGTGTATACAAATGTTTTACTTGCCTGTATATCAGTGTACCATGTGTGTGACTGGTGCCCACAGAGGTCAGAAGAGGTCATCATATCCCCTAGAACTGCAGTTAGGATGGTTGTGAGCTGCTCTGTAGGTGGTGGGAATTGAACCCAGGACCCCTGTAAGAATAACAAGTTCTCTTAACCACTAAGCATCTCTCCAGCACCCAAGCCTCAGGTTGTAAGTGCTTTTGTACTTATATATAGTATACTTATATGCTTATATATAAGGGTACCTGAAAAGAAACTTTGCGTTTTCTGCATGTGTGTTATTCAGAATGAAACCAGGGCCTTGTATATACGCTAAACAGGTACTCTGTCATTGGGCTGTAAAGCCTCTGAAAGTATATTTTGGTTCTTTGAGATAGATCTTGCAATGTAGTACCTTGCTGGCGTGGTACCTACTCTGTAGCCCAGGCTGCCCTATAGCTCACATCGATTCTCTTGCATCAGCATCTGGAATGCATGGATAATAGACATGACCACCATTCCTGGCTTAAAACTATCTTCTTAAATGTGGTTTTCATCTTTAGCTTTTAATATGCTTGGATTTTTATTCTGAGTAAGGTTCTGTTGTATTTTGTTTGTTACTTTGGAAAACTAAAAGTTTATCAGGAAAAGCATCACACTAATGGAAAGACGGACACTCGGAGTGTAGACCAGTTGCCTTGCTGTGCCTTTTTAATGTGGTAAAAACGTTTAAAATTTTATCTGTCTAATCGTTTTCAAAGACAGTTTTGTGGCACCAGGTACATTCTTGGTTTGTTTGGGAAGGCATTCTGGAGTTGTAATGCATTATATTAAATACATACAGACAAAATGGTGTTCAAGTAGTACAGACTCAAGTAGTTTTCCTTTATGTGGGACGTGAAGTGATAATTGGTTACAAAGCCAGAAGTGAAGATGCATTTTAGCAGACTAACTAAAAATAACAGAATCACAGTGGAGCTAATGATAGGGTACCTCACAAGTGGCATGATGACTACTCTTGTTTTTTTCCCAGATACCTGTCATGGTTAGCATCTCTTCTACTGTGCTATCTCCACCACTTAGTGAGGAGAAGCTGATTTTATAGTTGACACCTTACCTTCATTTAAGAAGGGTTATTTGTACTTGGACTTCGTGGCTTTTTAGTTTTCCATTCATTGTAACTGATTTTCTAATGGAGGCAATTATCCAAAACAAAAATTCTCACCCACTTGAAAATGATACTTGAAAATTATGACTTTCATGTTGTGAAGTATTATAGCTCACAAAAATAATGTGTTTACAAAAGAGTTCATCCAACTCTGAAAGCCTTTATTGCTCTTTTCAGAAAACAGTTTCATTAAAATGTTAGTTCACATCTGCTATTGAAATGGTAAATTAAAAAGCAGAATATACCAGTGTCCCATAGAAGGCCAGAGGGCTTGGATTTGTCTCTGTAGCACATTTGGACATACTTGGGTAGACAGTGTTGGTCTGTATTATCCCGCAGTGCCTTGTACACAGAATGAAGAACTGAACTTGAAAAATGATTTCATTTTAATTATGTTTAAATAGTAGCATGTACTTACCTGGTGTTGACTGTTTTGCATGTGCAATCAAACCAAATGTCATCAGTTTAAAAAGCTCAGTTAACCTGACCGTGGTTAGTTTTAAATTTGTGACATTTTTCCTGTCCGTGCTGCAGGGACCTAATTACTTGGAGTTGTTTTGTAGTGCTGGAAAACCAAGCCTGTTCTACTCTGTAGTTTCACTCTGCAGACCAAAATCAGAACTTCTGCTTAAGTACTGTATTTTCAAAAGCCCGGTTTTATTTTGCTAGTATTTTCCAAAACTTTTTTTAAACTTAAAAAAAAAAATCTTTTAAGTTACAGATGTGGGGCCTGGAGAGATGGCTCAGTGGTTGAGAGTACTGTCTGCTCTTCCAGAGAACCTAGGTTCAATTCCCAGTACCCACCTGTATGGCAGCTGTAATTCCACTTCCAGGGATCCAATGCCCTTGCACAGACAAACCTGGAGGCAAAACACCAAAGCACAAATAAATAAATATTAAAAAGAGTTACAGATATGGAGCATTGAACCAGTGTAAAACTGTGTAAATTCTGTTCTCTGAAAGAATTTCTTCCAGCTGACTAGGAGTATATATAAGAAGGTAGTACATGTGGATTTTTTTTTTTTTTTTCCCTTTCAGGATGAAGTTTAGGCTGTTCTTAAAGATGAGTTCCTATCTCAAGAGTTATAATTTTCAAAGGCCATTGAATCATCTATTTTAAAAAATGTGTGAAAGACCTCACATTTCATGTGTTTCAGTTTTGTGGCCTTGTGACTTCAATTATATTATGTGTGATTTCACATTTGAAATTTTCTGATTTTTTTTTTTTTGCCTTTTAGAGAAATCAGACATAGTATAAAGAACTGTAAGCAAGTATGCACTGTCCCATATTTTAAAAATTAAAGAGAAGGGACTTTGGAGGGTCATTCTTACTCTTCTAGGAAGAGCTGGCATCCCCCTTCCCAGCAGACTCTAGGAACAATGAGGACTTTCTATGCTGGAGCTTTTAAGGAATACTTTGCCCTTTATCTCTGGGTGATCTAGGGCAGGTGGCACGCCTTTAAAAGGCACACAGAGCCCTTGTGAAGAAAAGCCCAGATGGACTGGGTTTTCTTCAGCTCAAACAGGAGAACTCTGTAGCAGTGCATGCTGCTCTGCTATGTTGTCCTGTGTTATAAGCCTCTCCCTAGGTTTCTCCACTGACAAGTGTCTCACAGAAGCATAGGCTGTAAGAGTTTAGGAATCTGGAGTGTTCTGTTCAGTTCATGCCACTTAATCAAGCCAAACACATTTTAAGCACTGGATTTTGATAGTGTGCTAGGTACTAAACAGAGCGTTTTTCTCTTATCAGTTAGAATTGAAAAAAGTAGATAAAGTGGGTACATTTGAGGTTTATTCTTTTTTTTTTTCTTATTACATATCCATCCCAGTTCCCCCTCCCTCCCTCTCCCCCACCCTCCCACTTCCCCTCCCCACTCCACATGTAGAGTGAGTGATGCCTTCCAGGAGGGGTCATCTAAATCTTTCAAATCATTTGGAGTAGGGACTAGGCCCTTCCTCCTGTTGAGGTGTATTTTTATTTGGAGTGGTAAGTAAGACTTTTAGGATTCTGCATCTGTCCTGGATGTAGAGGTGTTGGTCACAGGTGCTCCTTAGAACATCACCAAACACTGAGTACTGTTTTATCAGAGAAGTAAGTGCCAAGTCCAAGGTTTGGATTGTGGGAAGAAACTTAGCAAGTATGGTTTTTGATGGTTTTTCTTTTTTTTTCTATGTAAAATAATTGAAAAGTTTTCTTATTTAGATTATACTAGCACCAAATTATCAATGAAAATAAATGCTCAGTAGACTGATCATAACTACTGAACTTCCGAAACACATATTAAGTGCTTTCTTAGAAAAGATTTAAAACGATTTAATTTTAAAAAACTGTGTATTTGTGTGTTTCTGTGTGAGGGTGTGTGCATATGCATAAGTGCAGGTGCCTGTAGAGGCCAGAGGGGTCAGATCCCCTGGAGCTGGAGACTCAGGTGGTTCACAACCTGGGTGCTGGGAATTGAGACAAACTGTTTGAAAACCTGGAATTGGAGGTGGGGTGAGGCAGGGGGTGGGAAACCTAGCTTCCTTGCAGGTCAGTCAAAAAGCTTTTATCTAGATCCCCTTTGTCTAACACGGCCCCGTGACCTAGAGACCTAGCTAGTCTCCTTGATCTTTCCATTCTCATGCAACAGAATTTGGAACAGGTGTTTCATTAATTTGCTTCTGGCCATTCTATTGAAGTGAGATTTGAACTAGGTGTTTGCAAATATATGCTCTGTTCAAGCTTACAAACACTTGGGCTATACTTGTAGAGCAAACATTTACCATGTTATTTTGGCTAATAGCTAATGATAACTTCAAAAATTGTGCTCCAGAGGCTGGGGCACTTGCTGCTCTTCCAGAGGCCTGGATTTGGCTTCCCAGCACCCTAGTCAGGTGGCTCACAACAGCTCCTGCCTCTGGGAATCCAGTGACCATTTCTGGTCTCTACAGGCACCTGCACACTCATGCATCCACTCTCTCACACACATATAAACATAAACAGAAATAAATCTTAAAAATTCTCTCCAGAATGTAGCTAATTTTTGAAATAGAAAAAGAAAACAGATATTTCTATTTCTATTTAAGTGAGAAAATTGGTAAAGCTCTTACCAAGTTCCTATTGAAAGGGAAGTGGTTATCTGCCCCTAAGTAGAGAAGTATCTCTTTGACCTTTTTTTAAAAAAAAAATTCCTGCTCCACTACTATAGAGAGTTCAGATTTTTCTCATTCATAGGGAGAGAGAAGGGACTTAGTAATTATCTTTTTACGAGGTATATTTAATAAATCTGCAGTGGTAGTTTTAAACAGGGTGTGAAGGAGATGGTGTTGAAAACAAAACAAAACAAAAGGGATGAAGGGACTAGAGGCACTGGGAGGTCTTGATGAAGACACTGAAATGGCTGGGCCCATTCTACAACCATTTCCAGTTGGTTGGGTTGTGCAAAGGGCCCTGAAGAAGTGTTGAGATGGTGGTAGGGAGGGAGCACCGCTTCTTGTGTTCTCAGGACTGTCTGGGTGCTGAGGACAGTGAGGACTGCTTTGGATGGAATCATAATTGGATCATGTCTCCTCATTTATTTCTCATGATGGTTGTTTGGGGCCAGCACATGTTTAATACGTGGTCAGTGAATGTCCACTGCATTTCAGGCTCTTTTCTGAGTGTCATGGATGCAGGACAACTTTCAGGGAACCTACTTTTCACGGAGCTTGGGGAGGTTGAGACACATGTGAAAGAAAGTTATGGCATTAGATGGGATGTAAGTCAGGCTAATGTGACTGGGTGGCTGCTTTACATCCGGTGGCCAGGGACGTGACATTTCTGCTGTGTCTGTATGGCGGGAAGAAATGAACACTGAAGATTTCCACATGGAACATTTCCAGTGGACAGAATTGCTTGTGTCTGGGGCAGATGCTCATTGTGAACTATTGGAAACCAGCTAGACCAGAGCTGTGAGGGCAGGGAGAGTGGCAGGAAGTGATGCAGAGAATTGGCAGCATGTAGATTTTCTGTGGAAGGGGTGCAATAGCCACTGGAGGGGTGCAGGATAGTGAGAGTTGGCATGATCTGATGACTAGGGAAACTTGTTCTTTGGCTGTAGGGAGAAAGAATTCTAGGGGTGCTATGGTGGATGACTGGGAAAAGGCTTCAAGAACCCTGTGGGAAATGAACAAAAGGGACACCTTGCTACGCGAAGGGCCCGCTGGTGGTAGGAACTGGTTTTAGATTAATGTCTACAGCTTGCCACTTGCTCTGCTAGCTTGCCTTAGGTGACATAAAGAGGTCTGTGATGTGAGAGGAGAAACAGTAGACTTTCTAGGGTTGGGAATCAGAATAAGGTGGGAATAGAGTTCCTTACCTGTCATTCACTTCTTCTCTTCCCATTCCATATTGGGGATTCCATTTAGGGCCTTGCACATGCTACCCACAGTGCTCTCTCTTTAAACATAAACACCCCGTGATTATTTTAAAAATATGTTTCGTCTACATGTATGTCTGTTTACCATGTGTATGCCTAGTGAGGCCAGAAGACAGTGTTGGATCCCCTGGAACTGGAGTTACAGTTGTGAGCCACCACGTGGGTGCTGGGAATTGAGCTCAGGCCCTCTGAGGAGCAGTCAGTGCTCTTAACCACTGAGCCATCTCTCTGGCCCCACAGTTTGCTTTTTACTTTTGAGATAGGAGCTCTATAAATTGCTCCTGGTAGTTCTTAAATATACAGTCCTCTTTTCTCGGCTTCCTAAATACCCAGCTGGTGTATAGCATGTGCTACCAGGCCCAGATCAGTTCTTTAGTTCTCATATTAACATGTCCTTACAGCCTTGTAAGTGCCTTAGGAAGCGTTTGACCGTGGTGGAGCCATGTTGCTCCAGCAGCTTCAGATGCTGCCTAACTGCTTCTTGATTTTCTTTTGTTTTGAAATCAGTGCTATGTTTATGTTCCTAACGTAGGTACAAAGTAAGCAGAGATCTAAGGAAAACAAGTCAAGCTGACTTTTAAAGACTATCTCCATGTTTTCTCCATGCCACAAGCTATAGATGACGATAGGTAGTCTGTGAGATGCAGGTAATTTTTGATAAATGTGTTCATTTTATGAAGTAGAGACACTATTCATTTTCTATCTGTTGTGTGTCAGGGGGATTATGCATGCCATGGTGCACTTGTGGGTGCTAGACAGCTTTCAGGGGAGAAGGTTCTCTTCCAGTGGGTTCTGGAGATCCATCATGGGCTGCCAGGGATGAACAACAAGCACTTTTATCTGCTGAGCTGTCTTGCTGGCCCCAACACTATTATTTCAAGGTAGCTCCATGCTTTGGTATTTTGTTGCTCTTTAGAGCCAGAGATTTATGTTCCTTCCTTCCTTTGCTTTGCTTTCAGCCATTTGGTCCATGTGCATGTAGACCCTTTATGTCCGGTCTCTTTTTTCTTGGGCTTTTATGCAATGCTCACCTTGATCATTATTTTTGCTTCAATCTATACAAAATTATGTATTCCTTTTTTCTCCAGGATCTTTCAAGACAGGCCCCTAATACAGCCTAATAAATACCTTAGCTAGCCAGATAACAAGTTTCTTTGTTTTCTAGCCCAAATGAAATCAAGGCTTTTTATGTCATTTCAGAAGTTTTAGCTGCTTATAGGAATTGACCAAAAGATTGAGAATACCAAAGTTGGCATTTAGAAGGGAGCATCTGGTCACCCTTACTGCTATCTTGTTCTCCTAAGGAATCTCATTAGGGTGCCACAGGACTTACAGGGTGTTTGGTTTTTCTTTTGCTCACAGCAAGTGTATCCTTTTGCATCTTGCTGTCTTTAGCTAGCTCTACCCCACCAGACTCTTCCATCTTTCTGTGTGAAAGGCAAACAAATAAGTAAAACAATTGTAATAACAAGGTAGCAATACAATGCCTACTTTAGGGAGAGCATAGCAACATAGCAAGAAGAATCTATTTAGTGTGTATTCTGCTCCTTTTAATTTATTTGTGATTATGACAGCTACTGGAAAGCAGAGTGACCTCAAGGGGCATTGCTTTGGATGATGCATTTAAACTTTTGACTGAATTCAGTTTTAAGTATAGTTGAAAAGAAAGTTCAAATTTGTCTCCACATAGGCATTATTGTATCCTTTTCATTTGAGACATTATCTGGCTTTGGAAATGCTCACATTGAAGTCATGCCATGTGTTTATGGATAAATATTTCTTGACACACACATAATGACCATTATGTTCTAGTCCCCTGCCAGCGTTCCCATCCTCCATGGAATGTTAATCCCTGACTCTGTGTCATTAGCTCACTCAGGCAGACACAGATTGCAAAGGTACTGTGTGTAAGTCTGAGTGAACTTGGGGAGTGGGATGTACTAGGGGAAGAGTCAGTGGATGAATGGCTAAGAAGCATTTCCCTCTGCTGCACTTGGGTGTTTGTGTAGGAGCAGCTACAGGACGTTTTATGGTCTGAGTTAGCCTTCAACAACAGGGAGTGGGCAGTGGCTGCAGATGAGCTATTCTAGGAGAGAAGTGAGGTGTGGGTTTTAGATTTCTTACTTGGTGACATGAAGCTATTACTGTGGAGCTGATCATTTGATGTAAGTTTTAGGTATTTTTTTTCCTTCTTCTTCTTCATACAGGCTATTACCGTGTAACCAGACTGACCTGGAATTTGGGATGATCCTTGTGCTGAGATTATAGGTGTGAGCTACCATACTCAGCTGAGCTTTAAGCACATAGTAACCCAGGCACAAAAACCTCCAAAATATGAGATCTTTTGAGTTTGAGGGTGTCATGAGTAGTAAATTTCACCCCTGACCTCATGTGAAGTCCTGCAGTTAAGAAGGCAGCCTTTATGCTGTGTGTAGGTATACGTAAACACACAACTTTCATGTTTGTACTTGAGTCTCTTAAAAATAAGATCTTCATGGGTATTTGCAAATATCCCAGAATACAGAAACAAAGCAAATTCTGGAACATTTGTAGTCCTAAGCCTTTTGGGTAAGGAATACTCAAATTTTATTTCCAATTAAATTGGAATTATCTGAAGTTAGAATACACAACCTGCTCTAATGACTTCCTCAGGAATAAAGCCTCACTCCTTATTCCTTTAAAAATAAACATTTTATTTGTTTATTATTTTTATGTGTATGGGTGTTGTGTTTAGATGTATGTTTGTGTACTGTGAGCATGCAGTGCCCATAGAAGGCCTGAACAAGCAGGGACTGGAGTTACAGACAGTTATGAGCTGCCATATGGGTGCTGGGAATGAAATCAGGAAGAGCAGCCAGCACTTAAAATTGCCGAGCTGTGTGTCCCATTTAACACTTTTGATCCTTGACCGCAATTCGTCAGTGTATTATTAATCTTTTTTCTGCCCTGAAGAAGGCAGTTTTCATCCCTGCATTTCTATTACTTGAACTGTGTTTGCTTGGTAAGCTCTCAGTATATGAATTTAGTAAGGAGTTGGGGTTGAGTGGGAGACAGAACCAGGAGCTTCTTTGGAGTGACTGTCTTTGATAAGACACCATGTGGAAAGCTGCCTATATATAGAATGGTTATGTTACCAGACAGCAAAGACCAGCAGATGCCTTGCTTATAAACACTATTTTTCATATACAGTGCTCTTTTGCATTAATTGAAACAATCACAATTTATTATGTAACTTGCCTTGTTGGTGTTTTAGGAAATGGCCATCTACTCTACATGGTATGGAATGAAAGACAACATATTTTATGTATGATTAGCTTTCTCACAGAGTATTGTTTAAATTGATGCTTCATGGTTAATAGCCAAGTTCTAACTTTTTATAAGTGGCCCAAGAAATAGTTGATCATGTAAAAAAAAAAAAAAAAAAAAAAAAAAAAAGGTCATTGGCTATGAGTCTGTGTTTTTTCTTTAAATAACTCAAATTTGGCGGATAGAAACTGATAGACTTAGGTTAAAAGTATGCCAGGATAAAAAGCAATGCATTTAGTGAGCATAGAAGAATTTTAATATGATTGACTCTTAATAGAAGGTTGGTAGATGAGGATTTTCAACGTAGCTTGACAGTCCAGAGTAGACTCTAGGTGGGGAAAGAGCTTGGCAAGCATGTTAGTAGTGATCTTTCATGAACTGTGTTACAGCTAGGATGTCCTCAGGGAGACAGGGAAGGGATACAAAGATGAAGCATGCCTGGGACTTCTGAAGGAGGTCCATATCTACTAAGACCCACGTGCTACCCTCTCAGATTGGGGTGATCCCACAATGGCTTCATGCATAAGCTGGGGCAGAACATGCTTGCCTGGGGAAGCTAGTGACTTGCTCTGGTATACTCCTGCCAGCAGAGTAAACACAGGAGCAAGAGACTGGCTGGAATGACTGTTAGAAACTCCACTAGAAACTTTTTCAAGTGTTGTGTAGCTGTGTTTGGGCTCAAGTCCCCATGAGAGTTTGAGAGATGGAAGGGAAAACTTTGGTTGTTGTTGTTGGTTGTGTGTGTGTGTGTGTGTGTGTGTAACCCAGGTCCTGGCACATGGTAGACCTTTGCTCTGCTCCTGAGCAATACTGTAGTCCTTAATGTTATTTTTTTAATTAAGAATTTAATATTATGGTGTGTCTCACATACATGCATGCGCACTCACACACACAACAACCTTGTGGAGACATTCCTCCCTTCCCTGCTCTGTGTGTGTCCTGGGCCTCAAATTCAGGTGGTTAGGCTTGTGTTGTAACTTATCCACTGAGCCATCTCATTGGCCCTGCTGTTCCTTCAGTCCTCTCTCTGGGGGATGGGAAGATGGGTCCTTGGGTAAAGTGCTTGCTGTGAAAGTATAAGGACTTGAACTTGGATTTCCCCAGCATTCACATAAAAGCAGGGCTTGGCAGTGCACAACTGTAGCTCCAGTACTGGGGAGCAGAGATAGGTGGTGGGGGTGGGGGTAGCCAGTCTAGCCAGTTGGTCAGTTCTAGGTTCGGTGAGAGATGCTGTCTCAAAATGTAAGCTGAAGAGTGATAGAGCACCACACTTGATGTCAGCCTCTAGCCTCCATGTGGTATGCATTTGTTCTTTTTAGTTTGCTCATTTTTCTTGGAAGAGCAGGTTTTTCTCCTTGCACACCCGACCTCCTGTAGGTAAGCCTAGGGTAAGTGTGCATTGTCACAGATGCCAGCTCTGAAGGTGTGGTCAGCCTCTACTTCTTGTCTGTTACAACGAACTTCTTAGACCCAGGCTCCAGTTTTCATCTCCTCTGACTTCACCGAATGAATATGGCTGCTGAGGTGGGTCAGTGAGTAAAGGTTCTTGTCGCCACCCTGAAAACTGGAGTTTTATCCCAAGGAGCCATATGGTGGGAAGAGAAAACCAATGCCTGCAGGTTGTCTTTTGGCCTCTACACATACAGGGATTCATGTATATGCTACCTCCAATCAATAAACAAATAAGTAAATAAATAATTTAGAAAATCAAGTGAATAAACTCTGACTCAGAGTACATTTCTTTCAGTGCCCTAGCCAATGCTCTGTGTGTCCTCTTGGAAAGGTTGCTCCTACTTCCATCTGAAATAACTTCTCTTTGAAAATGAGGCATCCTTCTGTCAGTGACAGAACATTAATTACAGTGACTGCATGCTCCATCACAATGGAGCTTTAAACTAAGTCTGTGGTTTGTTCTTTTTAACTGAAGATTATCTGTGCTTCTGACAGTTCTGTGTAGATACGGCTTTGGCACAAATTACTGTGCATTGTTCCTGGGGTTGCGTTTTATTTTTCCTTCATGTTTTCCCCTCTGAGATTGTCATTGTAAGAGACAGACACAAACAGTAATCACACTAGGTGTGCTTTCAAGCTGTAAATTATTTTAAAAATTTCAACAATATAATAGTTAGCTTGGAACTTAAAATTCTCCTGCCTCTGCTTTCCAAGTGTGAATGCAACCATATCTAACTTTAAAATTTGTTTGATTTTTTCATCATGTCACCTGATCTGAATGAACGCTCCTGCCACACACAGGTAGTTTAACCTGCTGCCACTCCCCTCCCCCTTCACCTCTCCAAGTAATGGAAGGAGAAAGGAATTGGTATTTATTGGAAACAAGTCTGCATTTCATTCTCTTTACAGCATTTAAAATACAGGTTGTCACATTAAAATCCATTATTGTGGCTAGGTTTTAAGATTAGAGATTTGAAGTTACAGTTAACCTTTATAATGGGTGAATACTGAGGATAAGGGAGTGTTTGACATAATTTTAAAAGAATGTTTCAAAGGTATGAAAGCTTCATTTTGTCATTTAGTTTTCACATCTGAGAGGAGGAGGTAATTATCTTTTTCCTGAGCCCTTGGCAACCATGTTGTTATTATTATTTAATTATTTGCCTCCTGGGGGGGGGAGTCTCATAAATTACAGTCCAAATTTCCTGTTTCCTTGCTTTGGCCTTTCATAGTGGTTCTTGGTAGGTTTGTAGACCAGTTGTGTATCATCCAGGACTTGTTAGGAACGGAGCAGGAGTCTCAGTTCCCTTCCCATAAAGACTTGCATGCTGGTTTCTGCTTGCTTCTGTAATCTTTTCTTCTTCCTCTCTCCACAGAGACCTCATCTTCCACACATGTGACCAAGTGTTGCCTCCCGGGACCTTGTTCTCTGTGTGACATACTTGCCCAACCTTAGCTAGGCTTGCGTTTCTTTTAGATGGTGGCTGCCTGCTTAAGAGCCCTCCCAGCATTGTGGAGAGGAGCTCAGCTCTTTGGCTGTCATTTTGTTCCCCCACAGCTCCCTCCTCTGTCTCACCTTGTACCTTACACCAGACTTCTTTTTGGGGTTGCTCAGTGGGAAAGAGGAGAGAGAGGGAGCTCCTCCCCGTGTCTTTTCCACATAGATTTTTATGTTCTTCTGTCATCCCCTTCTCTCCCTCCTGCCGCATTTTGTTCCTATTTCATCAGATTGTTTTTACATTACAGTCCAGACCATAGGTCATCTATAAATGTTGGATGGATACAAAGGACATTGATCTGAAGTAGAATGGTGGTGGCCAGGTATCTCCAGCCTATAGCTTCCTGTATACTGTATACAAGGCCATTTAGGGATGGCTCAGCAGTTAAGAGCACTGGCTGTTTCTTCCAGAGGTCCCGAGTTCAATTTCCAGCAACCACATGGTGGCTTACAAACATCTATAACAAGATCTTCTGCCATGGCTGAATGCTGTATATGTAATAAGTAAATCTTAAAAAAAAAAAAAAAAAAAAAAAAAAAAAAAAAAAAAGAAGAAAAGAAAAAAAAAATGAGTGTGGGGTTCTCATTCCATCTGTCATAGAAGCCAACAAAATGCCATTGCTGGTCCGCATGGAGAACTTTAGCACAGGCACAGATCACTACAGCTAGTTTATGGGCAAGGAGGGTGTTGGCTCAGGCACTTGCCATTTCCACCAGTGTTGGAACACTTCTCTCATATTCTTATTCTTTTAAATAACAGAGCCATTGGTTTTCAGAAAGTAACAGGCTAGACTGCTGTTAACTTGGGATGGCTGGCTAAGTGGAAGACTTGCTCATACTGTCCCGCTGAGAGCATTGACAGCTTGAAGAGCAGAGGATGGATCAGAAGGAGTTGTGCTGCTCTGACCTTGCTTCAGTAACCAAGGAGACCACTGCTCTGAGCCTTTTCTTCATTGAGAAAGAGAAAATAATACCTGTTCTGTTTGTATGAGAGTTGGTTTAAGTATGATGGATAATGCCTGTGACAGAAGCTGGCAAGACAGAGCACAGAGGGGCTGTTACATACCTGTTTATTTGCTGATGCACTGTGTTTAGTGCATGTTTTTCTGACTGGTGTTACTATAATTTAATAAATGGCTTCAAGTCCTATGCTTACAATGAAAACAGTTTCTACTTTGGAAACTTTAAACTTCAGAGAGTTTTGGTGTGGGTAGGAGTTTGAAGAAATACTACTTTATACTTTGTTGCTGTGGTTGGGTATGCTGGGTCTTAGCAACAGAGTAGCATCTGAGATCTTGGTTAATCTTTAGTTTTCCCAGTGTTGTTAAGGTGCTGTGTGTAAGGAGCTTATGTGCTGCCTCGTTGGTTGAGTGCTACAGTCACCAGAATGCACAGAGCCTGAGATAATTAGCTTGAACACTTTCAGTTCATACTAAGGGTCTTGGCAGCACCCCCTCCCCCTTAAATGAGCTCTTTACTGTTTTAGCAGAATCCACTTTTACTGCTTCTGGATTACGTTGTGAAAGGTGTTTATGTAAATTAAGAGATGCATTTGCAAAAAGTGGAGGTGAAGTCCCCAGGGAAACCGGCTTTAGCATTCTGAGGAGCAGAGCCCACCCAGGTGCCTCCAAATCTTCAGGTCCCCACTGTGATATCTGAGTGAATTTCTGTCACTGTACCTCCTCTGGGATGATGAGTCAGGTGACTTTTGGCAAACCCTGTAACTCTCATGGTACTATGACCAGAGTGTAGGTTCTGCTCACTCTGCTTTTTTCCTATTGTAGTCATAAACCCCATACTTTGTTTGAGACAGGCTATTTGTTTGCTTGTTTCAGACTGGTTTTGTCTGTGTAGCCTGGGCTGCCTGGAATTTGGTCTGGATACCAGGCTATCCTCGAACTCAGAGATCACCTGCCTCTGCCTCCTGAGTGCTGGGATTAAAGTCGTGCACCATCACTGCCTGGTTAACCCCATATTTTGTCAGTGGTCACCATGTCTGAAAGACAATATCTTTATTGTTTTTCAAGTTCCTGTGGTCTCTGCATTCCTTTTTCATTCAGAGTGAAAGTGGGATAACTCCTTACAAATGTTATTCTTCATACTGATATGTACTAATTCACATGGAGTAGGTGTTCATGGGATTGGATGAACAGGGTTTTCTGACTTGCATTGCCATCAAACATTTATTTGCAGCTTGTTGGTTTCTTTAGCATTAGGGATTAACAACATATTAAAGTAATTGAATAGGCATACTTTGGGAGCAATGTTTTTTAAGATGTTTATTTTTTACTAGGAGAAAGATTTACAGCAAGTTGGACTGAATTTATATAAAAGATCAGTTAGTTTCTGGAATACTGTTAATTTCTACTTGTTAGTGAAATTTAATACTTTAGGTATTGGATTTGATTAAAACATTTTAATTTAAATTTTTTGGGAATAATTTATGCATGTGTTCTGGCTCCTGTTTCTTATCCCCCACTATCAGAATATGTACTTGACTCCATTTTTATATGTCCTTCCAAAAAGAAGTGCACCAGTATGTATATGTGTGTAACTTTACTCCTGAAGAGTTACAGTCCAGAATTCCCAAACTAAGCAATCCTGCCTCAGATTTCTGAGTAGCTTAGACTATAAGCAAATCTGGCATGTATGGCATTCTTTAATTAACTGTGAAAAGATTTATGAAAAGATCTATTTGATGTTGTGGTCTAGCTAAGTTTTTGCTTAAACAAATAGTACAAATGAAACTGGCAGAAAGAGATTTGCTTTGTCCTTCTCTGTGGAGGCTGCCCATGACTGTCTGTGGAGTTTCCCCTTCAGCCAGCAGTGTTTGGGGAAGGACAGAGACCCTGTGCTTTGGGCCTAGCCAACCCCCTCCATTTTATTTCAGGTCAGGGATCTAAAGGGAATGAATGCTACCTGGGCAGGCAAGACTGGTGATGGTTTCCCTGTGTTTCAGATGTTCCTGACAGTGTACCTCAGTAACAGCGAGCAGCACTTCACAGAAGTTCCTGTTACCCCGGAGACAATCTGCAGAGATGTGGTGGATCTGTGCAAAGAGCCTGGCGAGAGCGACTGCCACTTGGCTGAAGTGTGGTGTGGCTCTGGTATGAACCTGGCTTTCTGTTTGAGTTCTGCTGTCTTTTGTTGCTTTTGGGTTCTAGGATTGGCACTGTGGGAATACTTGTTTTCACCTACAGACGGTAGGATAGGCTGCATGTTGTTAGGAGGTCATATTGCTCCAACTTTTTGGTGACATAAAACCTTTTGCTCTTTTCCTGCAACAGAAGGAAGTCACTGAACAAGTGTTAGTGGTCACAGGTCTTAGGGCAGATGTCAAATGTGTTGGGTGGAAGCTTCTGGGGTATTGTTATGGTCAAGTATTTGGTGCTCAGAAGTTGTTGGTTTTGAGTTTGTTTGTTTTGTATGTTCAGGCTTTCCTTGCTGGACATTAGGGCACACACCTTCCATCCTAGCACCTAGGAGGCAGAGGCAGGTGGATCTCTGTGAGTTTGAGGCCAGCCTGGTCTACAGAGTGAGTTCTAGGACAGCCAGCGCTGCACAGAGAGACCCTGTAAAGCTTTCCTTAGCTAGAAAAGTGAGGCATTCTTCACTTCTCTTGTCTTTTCCTCCCCTTCACCTTTGATGTTGGGATTGTCTTATTTTCCTGTTGCTATGATAAAATACTCTGAAGCAACTTCTGACTTATGGTTCAGGTTGTTGTCCATCATGGTGGGACCTACATCACAGCAGTAGGTGCTTGAGGGAACTGGTCATACTGCAGCTACACTCAAGAAGCAGAGGTGGTCAAAACTTGCTACTGCAAGGCCCTTGATCCCCAGAACTCGGAAAATAAATAAATAAATAAATAAGCAAGCAAGCAAATAAACAAACAAACAAGCAAACAAATAAATAGGAATCCATTCTTACCCTAAAGCTTTAAGTGTATTCTGTTGCTTCATTCTCTAAATGTTAAAGCCTCTCTTCTTCCCCTCTCCCCTTCCCTTTTCCTTTCCTTTCTGTCTGCTCATGCATTTGCGTGGACATCATTTCTTGGATGCTAGTGTACTAGATTTTGAGGGATGCAGAGATGGAAATTTTCTGCTTTCAGTATCTCACAGTGCGGGAGAAACAGGTGTCAGCTGATGTCCTTTACAGTGAGGGCAGCAGCAGTAGAGTAGATGGATGTGTTCCATCCTCCAGAGGAAGGGTACCAGGGACAAAGATGAGTGCTAGTGCCCATCTATTCAGGATCCCTCCTTCTGTGGGGAACTGGAGTTTGTATGGTTTATAGAAAGTAGTTACATGCATCACGGTTACTGGAAGTAGAACCAGGACTGCATGATGTTTGTTCCAAGCAAGCAGATTAAGTTCGGGGTTAAGTCACAGTATTGGCTGCTGAATTCTTGGCTGCCCTGTTTCATCCATGTCATTTATTTGAGGCATCGAGAAATGGTGTCTTGATTACTGATAAAAGTATAGTTTTCATAGGACATTTCATCATTCTTATACAAATGGCTGCCCTGTTTCATCCATGTCATTTATTTGAGGCATCGAGAAATGGTGTCTTGATTACTGATAAAAGTATAGTTTTCATAGGACATTTCATCATTCTTATACAAATTATACTGATGTCATTGAGAACTCTGAGTTTATGCACTTGCCTTCTTAACTAGTACCTTGGTTTTCCCAGAGTGAGAAGTGTTTGTTATTGTTTTGAAATAATTCATAATACATTATTTCTACCGAAGCTTCCACTTAGGGAGTATTTAGCTGTGTCATTTTTGCTGTTTCTAGAAAAGTATAGAAAGTTTTGCTACAAAATGTCAGGATATCTTCTCATTAAAATAATTCTGTTTGCAAATGAGTAAGTTTCACTCTTAACATTAGTTACAAACTGATAATTTATAAATATCGGGTCTGGGAAATTCACTCAATGTGTGAAGTGCTGTACACAGTGTGGGCCCAAATTTGTATCCCCAACTCGCACATACCGGGTTATTGCTGAAGGCTCTATAACTCCTGTGATGGAACTTCAGACCGGGATCCCAGGGATCCATTGGCTAGCCAGCTCAGCCAAAATGGCAAAAATTCAAGTTCAGTGAAGAGACCTTGTTGCAAAAAATAAGGAAAGTGGAAAGTGATGGAGAAAGACATCCTGATGTTAGCCTCCACATGTGCACACATGGGCATGCACTTCTACACACATGTGTCACATGTGCATGTATATATACATACCTGTATACCAACTAGCCTCTCAACTCATACTAGGAAATAACTTGTATTAAAGACTTTAAATTAAAACATGTACTGAGGCCATTTAGAAAGTTGCTTTTAATTTTTCTTCATGTAGGGGCATGTAGAGCATTAGTATTAGTGAGAGTGGAACTATTGGAACCCTCAGAAGCTAAATGGCATGCTGATGGACATTAAGAAGCCACTGAATTAGACTCTTAAGACCCTGACGACTGGCATGGACCCAATGTTCCTGTTATTTTATCCTGACCTGACAGTGATTGTGTGGAAAGTCTGTGACATATCATTTTTCTGAGTTCTATTAATGGAAGACAAAGATGGTGTAAAATACCAAGTATTTCCTGCATTTGTGACATAGTTTATGTCAAGGGTATATTTGTTTCTATTACCTATAGATAATTAATTTTTTTTTTCTTTTAGAACGCCCAGTTGCTGATAATGAACGAATGTTTGATGTTCTTCAACGACTTGGAAGTCAAAGGAACGAAGTTCGTTTCTTTCTTCGTCATGAACGCCCCCCTAACAGGGATATTGGTACATATTATTCTATGAATCATAACTAGTGTTGAGACGTTTATTTTGTGCATTGTAATAGATGGGAAGAGGCATAGGATGAGAAGATGGAGAGGGAAAGGGAAGCTGGGAAATCGGAGTACTGGGGCAGATTTCTTAGTCTGTTCTTGATTGATAGTGGGGAGAAAAAGATGATTTGCTTGCAGAAGGGAGGAGTTTGACTGCAGTGTTTTTGTTTTTTTTTTTTTAATGTGGTAGGAAGGAGGCTGTAAAGCAACAAGTTGAAACCAGACAGAGGAGGAATGCTCAGCAGAAAATGGGTATCTCCACCTAAGGTTTTCCTCTGAGATAAAAGGAGGAGTCTGGGCCTCCTCACATTACCAGGAAAGAGAGAAAATCACACACACATGTAAATCGGGGCATCTGTGGGTGCAAGTTGAGGCGTTTCTCTTCTGAAAACTTGTATTGTCTTTGGGGATGGGGGATGAAGTTTGTGGAGGTTGATGGTGATTGAGGTGGATAGATAGTAGGTTGAGCTGTTAGGAAGAGGAGGGCATGGGAATGGGAGAAGGAGGGTGCTGGAAGCCTTGAGGCTGCCTGATGAGACTGAAGACCTGTGCTTTCCCTCAGAGTGCTTTGCAGCTCAGGAGATTGTCCTAGAGTTGGGCTTTGCCCTATGGACTTAGTGGGAGTCCAGTGGTGGTGGTAGTAGTGTTTGGCAAGGTACTGGCTAAGCTGGGCAGGTGTCTTAGTTACTTTTCCTGTTGCTGTGATAAAATACCTTGACAGAAGCAATTTAGGGAAGGGAGGGTTTATTCTGGCTTACAGGTTAAGGGGCACATACAGTGTGTTTGGCAGGAAGTCAAACTGGGTGGGAGCTTGAAGCAGCTCACCACATCCACAGTCAGGAAGCCGGATCGTGAATACTTGTGCTCATTTCACTTTCTCCTTTATGCATGAGTCAGGGGGTTAGCTCAGGGAAAGGGGCCACTGCATTGAGCAGGTCTTCAAGGTCAGATGCTCCCTGCCCCTTCCCCTGGCATGCCCAGAGGCTTATTCCATGGGTGTTTCTAGATATTGTTAGGTTGTTGGTAAACACTAATCACCATCACAGTGGGGTTGGTAAAGAGAGGATGGGTCTATGGGGAAAGAGTCCTGTGACTGGACCTCATAATTTGATTAACAAGCATGTGTAGTGAGGGGAGAAATGAGTGGTCAAAAAGTAGAATGATTAAATACGAGATTTCAGATGTAGACTGCTTTCAGTGATTTTCTTTTTTCAGGTTCCACCATGAAAAGGAGCCTGATTTAGAAACAATTTGGCAACAGAACTTAGATATCTCTTGGGTGGCAAGGTCCAGAATGAAGGCGGACCTAGAGGGCATAAAGAATGGGATGGTTAAGTCTAATAACTGATGGTTGTGCCTGACTTGATATAGGACAGGAGAGTAATGCAAGTGGAGACTGTGGGCTACAAGTGGTTTAGACACTGAGAATGTGGCCCTTCCTTTAAGATGCAAATGAATTTTTGTTCAGTCTGGGGAATTGGGAAGCCAAGGGTTGAAACAGGATTTATTCTGTATTTCCAAAAATGCTGGGATTTTAAAAGGAAAGCCAAGGGCAAATTTCTTGGGAGTAGGGATATAGATAGCATCTTAATGAATGGATAGTTTAACATGCCAGCTTTATTATTTGCTGTTATTTTAATCCAGGCACCCACATAGTACCCGGCCATTAGAAATGATTAGTGTAGGGGGGTCAGAATTGACTTAGTTTGGCTCCTTCTCTACAGATGAGAAGTACTGATACTTTGGGTTAAGTGGCTTGTCAGGCCACACACCTAGTGGCAGGGCCAAGAGGGGAAACCTGAATCACCTGGGTCAGGCTGACTTTCAGTATCCCTGATGTTTGTAATTTTATTTTAAATATACCTAAAACCACATTCGCATGGTGTTTTTTTATTTTGTTCTGTACTTACATTACTGTATGCATTCTGAGTTCTGATAAGATATAATTTGGCTATCCACCTCCCAGTTCAAATGTCTTGCTCTGTGTAACACTGGGTGAATTATTAAGTAGTCTCCTAATACTGCATTGTGCAGTTTTGGAGCATCTGTAATGTGAGAAATAAAGTGTTAACTAAGACAGAGGAGCTGTTTGCACATTGTTACAAATACCAGGCCACACAGTGTTTAGACAGCAGAGCCAGATGGCTTCTTCCCATTCTGTGGTGGGTAGACTAGACTTCTACTTCCCTGTTTAGTTCAGGCTGCTAAGGATTAGGAGAATGATAATACAGCTGCCAGCTAAGACTGTGACATACAATGTGTGTGGAATTATTTTAAAACTTCTTTTTATTCTAATTATGTAGCTGGCTATAAATAAAAGCTAGTTGAATGCTTTTTTTCCCCTAGACAGAAAAGAACACAATTATTCGTACAATAGAAAATTATTTTTCTCACATAGATTCTATAATAAATTATTCAAGTTATTTTATTAGAAAGTCAAATATCATTTAAAAGCTAGTGTTAGAGTTACATAGTGAATATAATACTTGGCTCTGAGGTCAGCTAGTTATAGTTATATATTTATTGACATAAGAATTTGTTCTAAGTTTCCTGATAGGTATAAATAGATACTTGGTTCAAAGAAATGTTTGTCTTAAAATTTCTCAGGTAATTGTAATGATTGTATTAGTTTCTGGAAAGTATGGGTATGAGTTTAACACATTTAAAAGTTATCTTTGTTGATATTTCATATATGTATTAGTTTAAATTTACTCCTTTTATTGTCATTGAGTAGTGCCAAGATACATGTTTTGGCTTGAAAGACTTTTTTAGTCAAAAAAGCAGAGTAGTCATTAGTTTTTAGTTAGACCGTCTCAAATCAAGAAAAATGGAAATATTTTCATAAATTAATATGAATATACCTCATAGCATACTTATGAATTTTGACAGAATATCCCAATAAATAAAATTATCAAAATGTCACTGGTTCTGTTTTTTAACTACTTCCTTCTTGTATAATGAATACAGAGGTGGACTGATTGCATTTCAGTTATTTCTTTTATTGAACACCTCTCTGCTTTTGTACTAAATAAATATTGAACTAGCATCCTGTACATGCCATGAAAGCACTCTCCTACTGAGCTATCTCCAGATACTCCAGCCTGTTTACATTAAAAAATTATATATATTTTAAATTACACATATATATATATACACACACACACACACATATATCCATTATATATACGTGTATGTATGTATGTGATCATAACATGGGGTGTGTGTACTCGTGCTATGGCATGTATGTTAAGGTCAGAGGAAAACTACAGGGAGCCAGTTCTTTTATTCCATCCCATGGGTCCATGGAATCCAATAGCTCATGGGTTTTGTTGGCAAACATCTTATTAACTTGTTGAGATGGCAATGGTTCCCCCTTTTCAGTTCATTACTGCATGGCCTAGAACTAGGAGAATAACTATAAGCAAATGGTAATAATTACCCGGAGTCAGAGGTACAGTAATTTCCCACCATTGTTGAGTGAATCAGGTAGCTTCCTAGGGAATAGGTGGAATGTGAATTCCTTAATGCTATTCACTGTTTCAGATAATTGCTTTTTCAAAATGAGACCAAAACTCCATTGCTATTATAAGGTATTTAAAGTATACATACATCCATTTTAAGTATCAAACAGCAGTAAAACAGAAAGGAACTGCTACATAGACCTTCTCTGAGTTGTAATGTTAATGTGTAGTTTTTGAATCTGTATTTAGTGAGTGGACCAAGATCCCAAGATCCAAGTGTAAAAAGAAATGGTGTAAAAATTCCTGGAGAGCATCGGAGAAAGGAGAATGGAGTGAGTGGTTCTTTTATTATCTTATTGGATGCCACAGTGATATGCTTGTAAACTTTAAATCTCATTCATTGTTATTTTCTTACTCAGCAGGTCAATAATGACCACTTTTTAAAGGCTTCTTCTATTTTTTTTTTTTAACCATTTTAAAACAACAAAAAAATATTATTACTTATTTGTAGGGTCTGGGTCAGAGGGGCACCTGGAGCTGGAGTTACAGATAGTTGTGAGCTGCCTGCTGGGGGTGCTGGGAATTGAACTTGGGTCCTCTGCAAGAGCATTATGTGTTATTAACCACTGAGCCATTTCTTCAGCCCCTCAAATATATCCATAGTTATTTCTATGATTTTTGTATAGCTATTACTCTTAAGAAGCTTACTGCTGAATATACCATAAACTCACAACAAAATAAATGTCTAGCAAGTTCCAAGTAATATTTGGTGATTTTATTTGTTGCTATAATCACTGTTAGAAAAATGAAAAATTATTAATTAATGATCTTGCTGTTGTATATGAAGGTAGTATACCTTTGAAGGTGTTATTTTCAGAATCCAGAATTTTTAATATCATTCTGGATTTCCCAAGTTATCTTACTCTACTTTATATACTTTTCCAGGTTTCTCAAGTACCTGCTACATTCCCTCAGATGCCTCCTGTTCTGATTTTTGATTTATATAGTTAGTTGTAAATCACAGTAAGCTGTGATAAAGGCAGATGGGAGGCAACAGAAGTAGTCTTAGTAGCAGGGTATCTCTAGTATTTCTAAGTGTGACCTAACACACAATCCTTCAATTGGTGAACTGAGATACAACAAATGGCTCTTTTTTTTTTTTTTTTTTTTTTTTGGAGTCAGGGTCTTACTTTGTAGCCCTGGTCTGCCTGGAGGGCCTCCTTGTATAGATCAGGCTAGCCTTGAACTTGTGACAATCCTCCTGCCCCTGGATCTTGAGTGCTGGGATTACAGGTGTAAGCTATCATCCCTGACCTTAGACTGTTCTTGGAGATTGGAAAGAGATAACTCCTGCCTACTCTCCCCAGTGCTGGGGTTCCAAGCGTGCACTGCCAGGCTACCCAGCGCTGATTTATGTTGAGATGTTTTGATGGCTGTGTTGTAAGGTTTGCTGTGGATACCCTGGCTACTGTGTTTATATGTAACCACAGTCTACTGTCCTAACATAAATTAATCATAGGACAAAGTAGCTCTGAATTCTGTTTGTGTTCCTGAGCAAACTATTTAGTTTAAAATTGACAACTTAAAACATTATTGGTATGTTTTACATCTTAATAGTCAACTCAGTGAATATTAAAGTAAAATTAATACCCAGATAATGTGTTATGATTAGTTTAGACAGAGATTTTAAGTTGGCCTTTTTTTTGGAGTCACTGAGCATGATGGGGAAGTGGGTGGTAGTGTATTTCCATTTGTATTGGAAGCGGATGGTGATGTGTTTCCATTCGTAGGTTAATAGTCCTAGGATGGACCTGACGCTTGCTGAACTTCAGGAAATGGCGTCTCGCCAGCAGCAGCAGATCGAGGCCCAGCAACAAATGCTGGCTACCAAGGTAGTATCTCTGCAGACCTCATTGTCTACTGCTGTCTTTGTTGAAACTGTGTACATGAACAGTCTGCCCTGCTTATTGAGATCACTGCCTCGCTCACATAGGAACTGATATCATCACCCCCAAGTTACCTGCTGTGTGTGTGACTTAGTTTAGGATTTTCCTGACCTAACTTTCGTTACTGTTCTTTTTCTTTTTAAGTTAGGTGCCTGTCTCTGTTACCTGGTCTCAAACTTGGACCCAAGTGATTTCCCCCTGCCTCTGGCTCTTGAAGAGCTGGGATTACAGGCTCTCATCAGTGTGCCTGACTTCATCCTTAATTTTGATAAAGGCCGATTATTACCCTGTGCTAGGAGTCAGAGAAGGGAGATTAATAGATCCAGAGCTCATGTGGGCGATAGCAGGAAAAACTTGAACATTTGCTCAAGCTATTGCTGTCGCCTTCTACTTGGCCTCGGGGTGTGTGTGTGTGTGTGTGTGTGTGTGTGTGTGTGTGTGTGTGTGTGTGAGTATGTGTGGAGGGGGTGTTTTATTCAAAATCCTAGTCTTGGCCTTGAGTGAGAAAAATTGCTCTCAGTTACTATCAAAACTACTCTCTCTGCTGCTGCCGCCACAGACTTAGAATCTGCCACTGATGCTGGCAGACTTGGCTCTTCTGAGTGCTACAGTAAAAGTCTTAGCCTTTGTGTGTCATGCTGCCTCCATGGCAGTTTTTCAGCTCTGCCTGGGAGTAGCCACAGATGTGTGGTATGTTCCAATAAAGCTTTACTCATGAAAACAGCAGAGTAGGGCCTGAGGAAATGGCTTAGTGGGTAATGGGCTTGTTGTCCAAGTGTGAGGATCTGAGTTTGGATTTCAGAACCCATGCGAAGCCAGATTTGATAACCATGTCTGTGGCCCCAGCATTATTATGGTGAGGTGCTCTTCTCCCCCATACATGTGCAGGAGAAGAAGAGAAAGACTGATTGATTTAAAACAGAAAACTCGGCAAGATGGTTTCATCTTCAGGCCCTACCTTGTCAACCCTAAGCCTACCTACTCAGGACCTTAAATTAGCAATCCTTTAGTGACTGGAAGCTTCCAGAAGCTGGGGTAGCCAAATGATGACTCAACAGGGTACCCATTGAGCCTTAGAGGTAATACTAGAGCTTTCAGCTGTTCTCACATGTACTCTGCTCTTGCATGTAACATTTCCATGCATTCCTATGCATCCATTTCTTTCCATTTTACATACCAACCACAGTTTCCCCTCCCTTCTCTCCTCCTGTTCCATTTCCCCCACCTCCCTTCTTATCCCCCCCCATACACTCCTCCTCCCTCTCCATTCAGATGGGGGAATCAACAAAGCATGGC
Organism: Phodopus roborovskii; assembly: GCF_943737965.1. Classification (NCBI taxonomy): domain Eukaryota; kingdom Metazoa; phylum Chordata; class Mammalia; order Rodentia; family Cricetidae; genus Phodopus; species Phodopus roborovskii. Next base: position 51,347,850 of record NW_026126433.1, read on the forward strand.
ATATCAAGTTGAGGTAGGATCAAGCTCCTCCCCCACTGCACCAAGGCTGACAAGAGCATCTCACCATGGAGAGCAGGTTCCAAAGAGCATCTATTGCTACTTGTGTATGATAACGGGTGCCACGGTGCATTGCTTCTCAAACCAGACATCTAGGTCTGGTGTGGGATCTCGTTAAGAACTGGGTTTCTGATTCAAAGTTTGGAGCCTGAGATCCTGCATTTCTCAAACTCAGAATAAGCTGATGTGCCATCACAGTAAGTAGTGAGGACAGACCTTCATCTAAAGAGTTGATTATTGCAGAGTAAATCTGTGCTGTCTAGACCCTCACTCTGAAATTCCATGTTATTTACATGTATAAGGTGTATTCGGTTGTATATTCTGTAACTGATGGTTAAAATTACAAAGTAATAAAAATAAATCTTAAATTGCTTTCTAAAGGTGTTACCTCCTTGGCTCTTCACAGTTCATACCTATGGAGTATGTAATATGTAATATATATAAGACACTCACTGTGTGAAGTGCCTGCTATGACAGTACGAGGGCCTGAGTTCAGATCCTCGGCACTCATGTAAAAGCTAGGCACAGTGGCAGCATCTGCAACCATAGCACAGAGAGGCAATGATTATGAGACAGTCAGATTCCTACAGCTCATTGACCACCTAGTCAGTGAGTAACTCATTCTGTCTGTATAATACCCCCTCTTCCCAAGACTCAGGGATCCTTGCAGAAAAGGAGAAAGTTTGTAAGAGCCAGAGGCCACAGGTGACTACAAGGAAATGCTTTCCAGACATAGCAGAGCATTTACACTTAGGAGCTCTTTGCAGTTATGACAACATGTATGAGACCTGTGCAGTCTCAAGCGAGAAAAAAAATCCCAGCATGGAGAAGGGAGGTGGGCATGCAGTCCCACCACTAGCTGGCAGCAGCAGGGACAGGATTGGGGTGTTGTCAGTTGATAGCATCTGGGAGAGGATAGTCAGTCTTCTTTTAAGGGAGGTTGTCCACTCTTCAGTGGAAGGCACACATCCAAGAGTATATGAGCAGCACAAACTGTATTTGATTTTTTTAAAGTGGAGAAAACGCTCAGCAGATGAAAGCATGGACTGTCTTCCATAGAGCCTGAGTTCTATTCTCAGCAATCATGCCAGGTGGCATATAACTGTCCATAACTCCAGTACTGGGGACTCCAGATCCCATAGCCTATGCAGATACCTGCATACATGTGCACATACCCACAGACAGATAGATATGTTATTAAAAATCTTTTTTTTTTTTTTTTTTTAAAGGACAAAATTGGCTGGGTAGGGAAGGAGGCATAGCTCTGCGAGGAATTGGGGGCTGAATATGACCAAAATTCATCACACAAAACTCTTCAAAGAACTAATAAAAATGAGGGAAAAAAGGTATCAAGGAAGGCATCCAATGCTGGACTCTGGCCTTTTATGCCTGCACACATACAAATAGGCATGTGTGTATATCACATGTATACTACATCTACAATCTATTTTACAAGCAGTTTTTTTTGAAGCTACTTCCAGGTTACTGGCTGCTTTCTACTTGGGTTAAAAATACAAATTTCTAGGTCTTCCCTCCTCTTCTAGGGTGGGCCAAGGAGTGGTGTTTCTAATACTGGCCAGGTGATTGTGACAGTATGCACAGTATGAGGGTAGAGCAGAACTGTTACAGGAACACTGGTCTCAGTGTGCAAGGGCTGGGCGAGGGTGTATTGAGGTTGGTAGAGTGTGCCTGTTTAAAATGACAGATCCAGTGAATGCTTTTTTTTTCTATCTTTAGGAGCAGCGTTTAAAGTTTTTAAAACAACAAGATCAGCGTCAACAGCAACAGGCTGCAGAGCAGGAAAAACTCAAGAGGCTCAGAGAAATAGCTGAAAGTCAGGAAGCCAAGCTTAAGAAAGTGAGAGCTCTGAAGGGCCATGTGGAGCAGAAGAGGCTGAGCAACGGCAAGCTTGGTATGCGGCTCACGGTAGACCAGGAGGCCGAATTCAAAGCGTTTTGGCATAATGAGAGCAGCACAGGAAGTTTGTGTGGATTTGTAGTGAGAATAAGTGTTCGTATTTAAAGGAATTTTTAAAGTGTTTCCCTGTAATTTTGATGTTGTAAGTCCCTCTTGGTTGAAGTTAGCATTGAATGCTTAGGTAAGATTTTAAAATTATATCTTTAATTTATATTTTTTCCTAATTTCTTGATCAAGAATTTGATGAAGATAAGGGTTTTTGTTTATATGGTACCTCCAGTTATTAAATTGCCATATTATTAAGTTTTAATGATCCAGTCGCTCTATCTACAGTTATAAAATTGAGAGTAAAAGTTTTAAAGAAATTTTATTTCCAAAATTTAGAGTTTAATGTTTACTTTATTCACTGTATAAATTCTTCACAGTTCTTAAGTGTCCATTCTAGACAGTAATGCAGCTGTTTAGTGATTTCTGTTGCTTCTGATCCTGGGACATTCCCAAAGAGTCTCTACTTACTACAAAGTTCATTGTAATGCTTAGGCGCCTGGCGAGTAGTTCATTCTAATTTTTATTTTCAACTGTGGTTCTTCTCTAGTGGAGGAAATTGAACAGATGAATAGCTTGTTCCAGCAGAAGCAGAGGGAGCTAGTTCTGGCTGTGTCAAAAGTGGAGGAACTTACAAGGCAGCTAGAGATGCTTAAGAACGGCAGGGTTGATGGCCACCATGACAACCAGTCAGCCGTGGCTGAGCTTGACCGTCTCTACAAGGAACTGCAGGTATGCCGCAGCCACTTTCTCAGTGTAGTGTGAGCCACCTCAGAAAGACAGAATGTCCATAGAGGTGACCATGACTTTTGGACTTTAGCTGCTTTTACTTAAGGTGGGTGGAAGTGGGAGGCCTAAACCCAAGGATCCAGAATAAACCTTAAGATGCCTCAAACAGGAAATTTGAGGCAGAACCACAGCCAGTGGTCAGGCACAGATGTCACTTAAGTTTAAATTGGGAGATGAGGTGTGCAGAGAGGTGGGAGCAGGCATCTTACAGTTTTAGAAATTATGTAATAGTTAACCATGTGATTGCCTCCTGGAGGTGCCTTCCTTTCTTTTCCTTATTTATCTTTGTGTTTCCTTCCGGTTTTGTTCAGTTAAGAAACAAACTGAACCAAGAGCAGAATGCCAAGCTGCAGCAACAGAGGGAGTGTTTGAATAAGCGCAATTCAGAAGTGGCAGTCATGGATAAGCGAGTTAATGAGCTCAGGGACCGGCTGTGGAAGAAGAAGGCAGCGCTGCAGCAAAAAGAAAATCTCCCGGTGAGTGAAGTGAGGGGGCTGCCTGGACTTGGGCCTGGGGAGGAGTAAGCAGCTTTGTCAGGATCCTGACAGCTGTTCTCAGAGAGAACAGTGCAGGGTTGAGTCTGCAAAAGACTATCTGTCACTTCTACCTTTTGTTCTTACCTGTGGTGCTTAGCTTCTCTTTCTGGGACTTGCAGCAAGGTTGTAGGAGAGATTGTTGTGGGTTATTTCCGATGTGACATTTTTCTATAGACTCTCTAGCCAAATTCTGAAACTGCTCATTTTGAAATTTTCATTCTTTTCTGAATTGGTCATCTAATAAAACATGCAATATTTAAAGATCTGTTCTTTTTAACTAAGGTTTCACCTGATGGAAATCTTCCCCAACAAGCAGTGTCAGCCCCAAGTCGTGTGGCTGCTGTAGGCCCATACATCCAGTCATCTACTATGCCACGGATGCACTCCAGACCTGAGCTGTTGGTGAAGCCAGCCCTGCCAGATGGTTCTTTGGTCATGCAATCAGCAGAGGGGCCAATGAAGATACAGACACTGCCCAATATGCGGTCTGGGGCTGCTTTGCAAAATAAAGGTAAACGTGGGCTCTCTCACAGTTCTTTCGAAGCAGGCAAGATGGATGTTACAAACAATGTCTTAGTGGTGGGTTGGCAAATGTGTGCCCATGAACTCCAACCCAGCTTACACTATTTGGGGTATTCTTGACTTTCTACACTGGTATCTAAATTTCAAATAACAGCCAGGAATGGTGGTACATGCCTTTAATTCTCAGCACTCAGGTTCAAGGCCAGCCCAGTCTATCAATACAGAGAGCTTACCTCAAAAACAGCAAATTATATATGAAGTATTACTGCTTCATAGTAATAATTATGGCAAAACAACAATTTTAAATTAGTTATTTCTTCATGTAACAATGGTAAGAAAAAGAAAAAATAATGGTTATCTGAATGATAAGAATATTTAGACCCTGCACTTCCTAAAACCCTGTCATTTATCCTCTCATTATGAAATTCTTGCATGCTTCAATCTGCTGTATTTGAGATTGTCTTCCGAGTGATGGCCATGCTCCCTTACACAGTCAAGGGTAATGAACTAGGGCCTCTCTGGTTCAGGCCAACTTTTTCTTGGCCTTGGCTGGTTGTATTTTTGTTGTTTGGTTGGTTTTGTTTGTTTGTTTTTTGAAACTGCTTGAGTAAGGTGAAAATTTAAAAGAAAAAACAAAATCTAACATAGATGTTTTCTAAATAAATGTGTTGGGAGGCTGGGTGCCCAAGCTGTACAGCTATTTGTAGAGAAAAGTCTTAGCAGCCAAATCAGCTGAAGCAGTGAGATGTCTTTAGAATGTGAGTGACATGTGGCTGCTTTCTGCATTCTAGGCTCTAGAAGTCACCCAGCTGGCCCTGACTGGAACCCTTCCAACGCAGACCTGTTACCTAGCCAAGGTTCTTCTGTACCCCAGAGCACTGTGGATACCCTGGACCAAGGTGAGGTTTGTTTGTACTACTTCTGAGCATTGAGCTTTGACTCTAAAAAATTTTTAGCTCATTAAGCCCAGGGGCAGTTCATTTATATGATTCCCTTACTTAAAACTGAGGAACTAAGATATTAGCATTGTAGTGTTTCGATTACTTTTTTTTTCCAGCTTAGAATAAAAATATGAAAGTACTTGGTGGGTGGGTTCAGAGACATCTAGGAGAAAGAAACAGGTGAAAAGTAGCTTTATTCCATATAGTTTGAATATCAAGATGGGTTTTTTTTCTTTGTTTTCAGTTGATGATGGGGAGATTTCGCTGAGGGAGAAAGAGAAGAAGGTGCGTCCCTTTTCCATGTTTGATACAGTGGACCAGTGTGCTGCTCCATCCTCCTTTGGGACGCTGAGGAAAAACCAAAGCAGTGAGGACATCTTACGAGATGCTCAGGTATGTAGCGTTATCTCAATTGTTACCACCTAATGTGTTTCTCTAGTGTATTTTAAAAGAAAAGACTTTGAAATGTTGTCTGTGAGGGAGAACAGAAGAGATACAATTTGAACATGAGGAAATATAACAGGAGTCTGCTGTTTTCATTTTTGTTGTGTAGATATGATTGTACACGCACTCCTTCTTGGGGATAGCTGCACATTTGCTTCTGGGTCACAGAGTTTTGTGACTCTCAAGTATAAGTACATTCACAAAGGGAGTACTCATGTCCAGGTATTTCATTCCTTTGAAGTCTGCTATGTGAACATGGTGTATCTTTCATGCCTTAGTCCCAACACTGGAGATGCTGAGGCAGAAGGGTTGCATTAAATTTGAAGTCAGTCTGAGCTACAGAGTAAAAATCTGTCTCAAAGAATGAAAACAGCAAAAACCCATGAAGAAATTGAGAGCAGCGGCTGTATCAAAGACATGATAGCGAATCTTCAGTGACTGTTAGGGTCTTAAATTAGGATGAGTGCACCTATGGCTGAATGCTGCAAGTTAGGTGGTTTTTCAAGCATTCTGCCCTGCATACAACTCTGGAATTGCTTATTTTGGAATGGTTTTTTGAGACTTGGTTTTATTCTGACCTACTTCAAACTTGTGATCCCCCTGCTTTAGCTGCCAAAGGATGAGGTTTCAGTAAGATTGTATGACATCCTGATGATGCCATCCATGAGTATGAAAAATGGCAGTAAAGACTTTTGTCTAGCTAGGAAGCAAGACTAGGAAGGAAGTCATGGCATTGGGGGAAGAATTGGATTACATCATTGTTGAGTCCCTTATTAATCTGATTTAAAGCTTTAATGATTTTAAAATGTAAAAGCAATATTTTGTCTACTTTTTGTGAGTATGTATCTAGTGTGAAGGAGTATATGTATGTGTTTATTTGTGTTCATGTGTGTGGGTGCATATATATGCCCATGGATGTAGAGGTTCAAGGTTGATGTTGGGAATTTTCTTCAGTTGCTTTTCTTCCTAATTATTTAAAGTGGGGTCTCTCAGTCATATTCAGAGCTTGCTGACATAGCTAGTCTCACTAGACAGCTTGCAGACTAGAATTACAGGTGAGCTCCCACTCAGCATTTACACAAGTCTGGGAGTCCAAACTCCAGTCCACTTGTGTGGCAACTGCTTTAGTCCTTGAGCTAGCTGGAGACTTGAGAGCTGTTGTATGTGCTTGTGTTTGTGAAGTGAGTTGACTAGGCTATTTTTGCATATTATTTACATTTTGCATTAATTAATATGCATTAATTTGCATATCATTGCAAAATAAAAATAATTTTGCATATTATTTTTAACCACTTTGCTGTTTGTGTGCATATGTGTTACAGGCTGCAAACAAAAATGTGGCTAAAGTTCCACCTCCTGTTCCTACAAAGCCAAAACAAATTAATTTGCCTTATTTTGGACAAACAAGTCAGTCAGCTGCTGAGATGAAGCCAGATGGAAACCCTCAGCAATTGCCAATCACTGCTCAATCCATGGGAGCTAAGCTCAAGCCAGCAGGGCCACAGTCAAGGGTGCTGCTGTCTCCAGGTGCACCTTCAGGTGGCCAAGACCAAGTCCTCTCTCCAGGATCAAAGCAAGAAAGTCCACCTGCTGCTGCAGTTCGGCCCTTTACGCCCCAGCCTTCCAAGGACACCTTCCCTCCAGCCTTTCGAAAGCCCCAGACTGTGGCCACAAGCTCGATCTATTCTATGTATACCCAGCATCAGGCACCAGGAAAAAACTTCCAACAGGCTGTGCAGAGTGCCCTGACCAAGTCACACCCCAGAGGGCCCCATTTTTCAAGTGGTAAGGTTCTGTTTGTTTGTATTTTTAAGTGGGGGAGGAGGAGAGATGGTGCAGAGTGTACTGGAAAGAGGAAATGCATGTGCCGGTGAGCATGTAGGGGTAGAGGGGGCTTTTGAAAGTCAGTTCTCTCCTTCCACTGGGAGTTCCAGAGATAGAGCTCAGCTTGTCAGGCTTGTGTAGCCAGAGCTTCTTTATACACAGCCATCTCACCCAGCTCTTGATTGATAAGATTCTTGATTTCATTTTTACCTGTGCAGATTTTGGGCTTACATCCTGTGCAAAGTCGCCAGCAGACAGTAAAATGCCAGGTCTCTAACTGTAGCGCTGATTAATGGGGAGTTTAATGGAGGGTCTGCCACATGCCAGCTGCTACAGTAGCTGCAGATGTCCTATTTCATATCTATGGCTATGATAGAAAACCCACTCAAATGGCAACAGAAGAGGAGAACTTTATTTGGCTTTTAGTTCCAGGTTACAGTGTATGCTTTTGGAGAAGTCAGGTCAGAAATGCAAGCAGCTGGTCACATTGTCTTCACAATCAAGAGTGGAGAGAAATGGCAAATTCCACCTGCCTGCTTGTTCTCACTTTCTTCTGTCTTCCATAGCTCAGGACCTGCACCTAGGGAACAGTTATATACAGTAGCCTGGGCCTCCCACACCAATTAACAATAAGAACTCCCACAGACATGGCCACAAGCCAACCTGGCCTAGACAGTTCCTCAGTTGAGGCTCTGTGCAAAGGTGGCTCTGGGTTGTGGCAAGATGACAGTTAAAAACTGACCCTCACAGATGAGTTGGCTCTCAGTTCTGAAGGAACTTGCTGATGTGGGGATGACAGAGTCACAGGTATTATGATGCAGAAGGCCACATCTTTACTATTGGTGTGACTACTCTTGGTACACAGAGGGTGGGACAATTACATTGTTTCTTGATTTTTAAAAGCAATGTTCTCTTCTGTTTTAAGTTGTTCTAGTGAAAATACCACCACTAAGTAAATATGAAACCATGATGAAATTAGTTTGTGCTAGACATGTGCAGTTTAGATGTTTGAGTTTTTTCTGACTGTTGGTTCTAAGACAAGGATACAACTGACTGTAATTAAATTAATTGGAAATGGCTTTTAGTTATGAAATAAGCATCTAATTGTGGTTCAGAGCTATCGTATTGGTCTTTTTATTAATCTTTGGTAAATATTGCTAATATAATTTGGAAATCAGATAATTTTGACATAATTGGAATGTTTCAGGGGAATGTCTTTGGGAAGGACAAGTGCTTCTCAGTTTGGTGAGATGAATATGATTTCTCATATTTGTCTACATTTGAATAGTGTGTAAGATGGGAAGGATATGTTTAAACTTAGTCTGGATATGTGGGCAGATTGATTACCAGTTTTCCTTGATCCCATGCCACAGTCTGTGGTTTCATATAATTGGCCATGCTTTTCCTTCTTGCTGTTTTGTAGAACAATGGTGCATGTTATAGTGAATGAACATTTCCATCCTGTAGTGAAGCTTATGCAAAGATGAAGCCCTTGCTTTGTCTTTGTTGTTTTAAGAAATTGAGTATATGTGCAGGGAATAATGTAGTAACTATGGAATGAAGAGACTTCACCTACCATTAGCTGTTTTCTTACCAGTTTTGCTGAGTCAGCACTAACTGGGGCTTTCCCCCCTCCCCCTTTCTGTCTTCTCTTATTAGTGTATGGCAAGCCTGTGATAGCTGCTGTCCAGAATCCACAGCAGCACCCAGAGAACATCTATTCCTGTAGCCAGGGCAAGCCTGGCAGCCCAGAACCCGAGACAGAGCCCGTTTCTTCAGGTCATGAGGGCCATGAAAATGAAAGGATTCCTCGACCACTCAGCCCAACGAAATTGCTGCCTTTCTTGTCTAATCCTTACCGAAACCAGAGTGATGCTGACTTAGAAGCCCTACGGAAGAAACTGTCCAATGCACCAAGGCCATTAAAGAAACGGAGCTCTATAACAGAACCAGAAGGCCCTAATGGGCCAAATATCCAGAAACTTTTGTATCAGAGGACCACCATAGCTGCCATGGAGACCATCTCAGTCCCATCATACCCAACAAAGTCGCCAAGCTCAGTGACTGTCAACACAGATAGCACAGTAGAAATCCCAAATCCGTATTTACATGTGGAGCCAGAGAAGGAAGTGGACTCTTTAGTTCCTGAACCATTGTCCCTAGAGCATGTGGGGAGTGCCAGTACTGAGAACAGTGGTGTATCAGCTCCTTCTCCAGGCCTTGACTATGTGCCTGAAGGAGTCACAGACAGCAGTCCAAGTCTCCAGAATAGCACAGAAGTCACAAATGCAGAGGCCCCTCATTTACTTGAAGTATACCTAGAAGAATACCCACCATACCCTCCCCCTCCATATCCATCTGGGGAGCCGGAGGGGTCTGAAGAAGACTCTGCACGCATGCGCCCGCCTGAAATCACCGGTCAGGTGTCTTTGCCCCCTGTAAGTAATGTAGTGTCTCAGGTTCATTTAGGAGATGTTCCTTCAACATGTTCGTCATGGTGACTGTGTTCTTCTCTAGTTTGCCTTTTTAGCCCATGATCCTTTGGCCTGAAGTGGGTCTTTGTAGTCTTGGTTTTCAGCGGGACTGGGACTCATTCATGCTGAGCTATATATTTAGTTCTCTTTTTATTTTGAGGGAGTCTCGGTTGCCTAGACAAACCTATTGCCTCTGGAGTAGCTGAGATATAGACCTTTGCCACCAAATCTCTTTCAGGGTGGGAGTTATAGATGCTGTAACATTAATTATGAGAAACAGTGTTATATTTTCTGGTGTGTGTGTGTAGGTTCTTTACAAAGAAACAGATTTTTGTTCTTAGGCCTATAAAAGCCACCTTTGTTGTTGCTTCTCTAGCTGAAGGCACACTAGGGAAACAACAGTGGATTGGGAATACCTGGTTTCTTATGGATCACTTGCTTAGCTCTGAAATCTGCAGATAGTATAACTTCTCATTGGCTGTGACACTGCTTTCCAGGCTTTGATTTTTCTAGCAGTGAAACTTTAAGATTTTATTTTTATTTTTTGTTTTATATATAGGAGTGTTTTGCCTACCTGTATAAATGTGCATTGCGTGCATGCCTAATGCCCAAGGAGTCCAGAAGAGAGTGCCAGATCCCTTGGAACTGGAGTTACAGATGCCTGTGGTTGCTGGGAATCTAACTGCTCTTCTGTAAGAGCAGCCGGTGCTCTTAGCCGCTGAGCCACCTCTCCAGCCCCCTGAAACTTATTTTTGGTGGAATGTTAGGCTGAGGTTTAAACTTCAAACAGTGATTTAAGTTAGAAGGATTGGAGAGTGAGATCAGGAGAGCAAAATAGGCAGAATGGAGTAGGCCTCTTCTTCCCTTCAGTGTTGCTAGGAAATCACTAGCAAAAACCACAATCTCTTGCTTTCCTTTTTCTCTAGCACCAAGTTCTTCCAAAGCTATGTTTCTGGTCAGGGAATGCCTTCTGCACTTCTTCCATGCGTTAAGATTGTTTTGGAAGCTTATCATGTCACTTTGAAATAGTCTGGAGAGAATACCAGTGTCTGTAGTCTGCTGTTCTGTTGCATGGTTGGAAGCCATTTTTGATTCCTAAGTGCAAACAAAATAGAATGCTGAGCTGTGAATTTAAACCATATTAAAAGTAAAAATGGCACTTTTGAGTGATTATTTAAATGGATGTCATATTTTTATTTTACTTTGTAGATCCTTTGGATTTTCTAACAGTTTAGTCTTTTCCATCTGTAAGGTATATTATTTGTCACCTAATGTTTTTGCAAAGCTGTGGCTCTTCTTTAAGTTGTACTGTGATTTCCACACTTGAACTGTGACACATCAGAACACACACACACACACGTAAATGTAATTTAAATTATTTATATTTTATGTACATTGGTGTTTTGTCTGCATGTATGTCTGTGTGAGGGTGTTGGATCACTTGGAACTGGAGCTATAGACAGTTGTGAGCTGCCATGTGGGTGCTGGGAAGTGAACCTGGATCCTCTGGAATAGTATTCAGTGCTCTTAAATTGCTGAGTCATCTCTCCAGCCCCAAATGAATGTAATTTAAGAATTCTGGTGTGTGTGTGTGTGTGTGTGTGTGTGTGTGTGTGTGTGTGTGTAAAAATCCTGTTTCATAGGCTGTTGATCTCATTTTTAAAATGCCCCTTTAAAGCTTGACTTATGACTTCCTAATTTTCCCTCAGTATATCTAGCCATAACTAATTGTCTTTATTATAATTTGCTTGTGCCTTAGGAAAGGTTTTGGTGTGGAATATTTAAGGGGAATGGCTTACCTAGGTTCAAATTCTGGTCTGTTATTTTTTGACTTTGCTAATTTCTTTCTGTGCAATAGGGTGATTTGTTTTTTAATGAGGATTAAGTGAATAATCACTTGTGTATGAGCGTTGTTAAGATTCTGAGTATTGGCCACGTTAAGAGGGAGGCTGTCTGCAGAATACTACTAGATAAGTGATTTAGAGAAAGTCTTGTCTGGTTGTGATCCTCAACAGAAAGTCAGTCAATTTCTACCAGATTTAGTTCTCTCTGAATTCCACAGCCAGGTATTAATGGCACACTCCTGTGATCCCAAGACTGGGGGTGACTGAAGCAGGAAGAATGTGGGTTCAAAGTCAGCCTGGGCCACATGGTAAGTTCCAGGCCAGTTTGAACTAAATGGTGAGACCCTCTCAAGATAGGTAGATAGGTCAGCAGGCAGGTGAGCATTGACCTCGGTCCCCAGACAGCAGCTCTTTTCACTAGTTTAGCTGAGTGCTGTCTCTGCTTTCGTAGCTCTCCTAATTTCCCACACATTTCCTTTACAGGGCAAAAGAACAAACTTGCGTAAAACTGGCTCAGAGAGGATTGCCCATGGAATGAGGGTGAAATTCAACCCTCTTGCTTTGCTCCTAGATTCATCTTTGGAGGGAGAATTTGATCTTGTACAGAGAATTATCTATGAGGTAAGTTTCTTAAATATAACTCTGTATCTTATTTTAAAGCTCAAAATAGAAAGCTTCTGTAGGGCAATCCTAATTTTACATTTTCTTTCAGGGGACTGTGGAGTTGTAGAGAGGAATATTGAACGTGCTCTAAAGCAGACTGTGTTATTTTAACAGTGTTCCTGTTAGGTTTTGATAATGTGGGAGTTCAGTTTGCACTTGAAATATTTTAGCGTGCTTCTTTGTCAGGGAGAACATTTCTCTCTGAAAGTTGTTCTGTGTGAGTTTTTGCTCTGTAGTATTGAGTTGTAATTGTGATCACTACTTGGAAATCTGTTGTTATTATTTTTTGAGGTAGCGTCTTGGTATGTAAGCCTCAGATGCATGACCCACCTACCTCAGCATCATGAGTATAGTAATTTCAGGCATGTACCACCATGCTTAACTCTAAAATGTTCTTAGTTGAACTTTTTTAACTTCTCATGGCAAATAGAATGTCTACTTAGAAACTGGTTTGTGCTGGAAATTGGAAGGAAGAACAAGGGTAGCTAGCTGTAGGATAGTGTTTCTGATGCTGTGATTTTTAAACAAAAACTTCTTATAATAAGTATTTATTTAATTTGGTTATGCTGTCTGTCATATTTTTAGGATTTTTCTTGATAGTTTACTTGATTCCTCTGTTTCAGTTATGATTTTTAAAATGTTAGCAAAGTTTCTGTTTTCTTGATCCTAAGAACCAGTTATTAATGGCAGTTGATATGACATGAAATTGTAGTGACTCACCCTTTTTATTGGTGTGACAGGTTGATGACCCAAGCCTGCCCAATGATGAGGGCATCACAGCTCTTCATAATGCCGTGTGTGCAGGCCACACAGAGATCGTGAAGTTCCTGGTACAGTTTGGTGTGAATGTAAATGCAGCAGACAGTGATGGGTGGTAAGTTTTGCTCTGAACTCCAGTCAAACATCAATTGTCGATGTCTGTTGTAGAGCATTGTTGTAGTGCTATTGGAAGGCAAGGAAATAGGCCAGTATACGTCCTTTGTGTGTGTTGTCCATGTACTGTTTTGAGGAGTTATTGTGTCTTCTTGTAGCCATTTTGTTCAATTTTTGGAAGCAAATGGAGTTTAATTTTTTTCCCCCAGACAGGGTTTCTCTGTAGCTTTGAAGAATGTCCTAGAATGTCTAAACAGGGCTGGGGAGACGATGTAGTAGGTAAAGTGCCTGCCCTGCAAGGATGAGCCCTGAATTTGAATTCCCAGTTTGTAACTCTAGTGCTGGGTAGGCAGAGACAGGCAGATCCCTGAGCTCACTGGCCAGCCAGCATAGCCAGTTGGTGAGCTCTGGACTCAGAGGAAAACCCTGTCTCAAACAGAAGGAAGGTTCCAGCGTTTGAGGAAGATGCCTAACGGCCTATGACATTGGCATGAACTCATATGTGCACAAAAACAGCTAAGGCTAAGTAAGTGAGATCTTCTCTGTAAATAAATAAACAAACAAACCTTTTACCCATATCAGAGGTGATATGTAGCTTAGTTGTGGAGCACTTGTCTGGCATGAATACGGCATCTGGGACTCCCAGCACTCTGCAGTGAAAGGGGGGGGGGATAGAATAAATGTGGGGAAACAGAGAGAAAACAAGTGGAACAGCATATATCCAAGGGAACCAGACTGAAGGAGGAAAAGAAAAAGTAAAGAGACACACATTTCAGAGCCTGATTTGTAACAGTCTTAAGCCAGTTTTCTGAGTTTGGAGATTTCAGATGACAAAGATTTTTTTTTTCTATAATATTATCAAATTCCTGATAACTTGTTGCCTAAAATAGATTGAAGTATGTGTGTGGGTGTGTGTTACAGTGATTGTTTTAAGGTTGTATTTTCAGGAATCATCTCTACAGTTTGTAACAATGATTTTTCTACTTGGAATTAAATTGGCAGTTCGAGTCAAAATTTACTTTGAGTTTCAAGAACATAGATGATCTATATGTACAGCTTGATCCCTTGAAAGTTGATAGTGAAAAGGAATAAATATTGGTATTCAAGCATATAGTTTAAAGACTTAGATTTTTACTCTGACAGAAGTCATCAGGTTTCAGGACTGGAGAGGTGGTTTAGTGGTTTAGAGCACTGGCTGTTCTTCCAGAGGACCTGGCTTCTATTCTAGCACCCACACTAGTTCACATCCATTTCTATGCAACTCCAATTCCAGGGGATCTGACATCCTCTTCTAGCCTCTGTTGTCACCAGGCATGCAAGAGGTGTACATGTGCAGGTGCGGGCAAAGCATCTAAACACATGAAATAAAAAAAACTAAAATTCAAATAAGTGATTATAAGGTTGGGGGAATTTTAGATCACTGCACAGACTTTATTTGCACTCAGCTCCTAGCCCCAGTGTGCCCCAGTGTGCCCCAGTGCTTGGGATACTTTCCTTTGTAGCTGTAATTTTTATGGGTGCAGTTGTCTGTCTTGAGTGAGCTGGTTTTAAAAAGCAGTTTGTGAGGCTAATGGGTCAGAGACTGAGGAACTTTCTTATCAGGTTCAGCGTGGAGAAACATTTATAACCCGTGCTGTGTCTCCTTTCATAGGACCCCACTGCATTGTGCTGCCTCCTGTAACAATGTCCAAGTGTGTAAGTTCCTGGTGGAGTCAGGAGCAGCTGTGTTTGCGATGACCTACAGTGACATGCAGACTGCTGCGGACAAGTGTGAGGAGATGGAGGAAGGCTACACTCAGTGCTCCCAGTTTCTTTATGGTATGTAGCCAGGGCCATCAGATGTGTTGGCTGCTGTATTCATCACCCCTCTGCCTCTAAGGAATAGCGCAAAGTTCAATAAATATGTTATTATTTGCTGTGTGCAATTCTGGATGCTGAAAATAGGCCAGCCTCAGTCACAGATATGATGCAATTTGTGCCTAGAAAAAGCTGTTGTCAGGGACATCCTCAGCTACAACTGATTGTTGGTGTTAGTTTACATCTTGATACATTCATAAGCCCCCCCCCATTAAGGCTTTAGCCCTTGGTGAATTATAGCACATTGTAAAATGAGATTTAATGTTTTTTGAGTTTGTTTTTGTTTCATGTTTTGAGTTTATAGTTTTGATTACCGTCAAAAGATGCCATGTTAGGACTGTACCTAAATACAGATTTCTGTATAGAGAAGAATGGAGATGAAGTCTGGATGGGTATATGTTGATTGTCTTTTATGTAGGAATTTTTTATTTTATTTTATTTAGTTGACAGGACTTAGCAGTACAGTACGTTTTTCTGTTCATTTTGAGAGAAGACATGAAATCAAGAGGTCTCAGGAGGCTAGATTGCCCAAGCCTTCAATAGCTTTTTACCAATTGTTCACAAAGTTCCCAGAAGTCAAAGGTACAGGCCTTTGTCCTCTCTGCCTGGCCATGTTCCTTGGTTCTTGGGTGTCTTTTCCTATTTTGGGTTGTAGGTGAGAAGAGAGGGGGTTCTAAAAGCCCACAATGTCCCTGCCATCTTCCTAAGTGTTTGCTCTTTATTTATTATTGTTTGTTTAGTGGCATTAGTTCTGAACCCAAGGCCTTAAACATGCTGGTAGGTCTCTATCACTGACACCCAACCCCTCAAACTGTTTAGATTTCATTATTGAGACTTATGATTGCATTTTGTTTGTTTTTAACTTTGGATCAATAGAGTACTTAGACATTAACATTATGTAAATTCATGTGATAGACTTTTTTTTTTTTAAGACATGAAATATTTTTGGTCAGACTTTTGATAACTGAATTATGCCACAGATGTCAGGGGTGATGATACATTATGAAGGTTCACTACTGATAATGGCCTGGGCACAGCTCCTGTCTTAGGGAGAAGAACCTCATCTCTGATAGCTGAATCTTTTGTAAAATTTATTTTCATGTTTCATTTTCTTTTATCTTTTGTATGTGGATGGTTTGCCTGCATGTGTGTCTGTACACCAGTCATGCAGTGCCCTTGGAGGCCAGAAGGGGGTATTGAATCCTTTGGAACTGGAGTTAGAGAGGGCTGTGAGCCACTGTGTGGGTGCTGGGAATTGGACCCCAGGTCCCCTGGAGGAGCAGCCAGTACTCTTAAATTAGCATTTCTCCAGTGGATCCCACTCCTACCCCACCCCATTCTTAATGGAAGTTCCATGAAAAACTTGGATTTTAATTGTTAGTTTGAGCATGTTATAGTAAGTAGGATTTCTTTACATTCCCATTCCAAACAAAAATGAAATGAAGCTTTAAAACCTTGCAGTGGTATATTTGTGTGAGGTTTTGTTGTACAGTCTGTGATGTTGGGGTGGGAACCTGGGGCCTTGTACATGCTTCATGAATGATTTCCCACCTAGCAATACTACCAGCTTTTGTCCTATCCTGTTTTTCATGTTATTTAAAAAGGTTTTATTGTCTTTTTGAAAAGAACATTTCATTTCTTTGGAGTTTTTTGTTTTGTTTTGCCCAGAGCAAGAGATACAACACATGCTGGTTATTAATTGGTACACTAATTGTCATAGGCTGACTACGAATTAATTCTTGGGTGCTTAAAGTGAAAAGTGTATTCTAAAGTCAAGCAGATATTTTCATGTGTTTTTAAGACATGAAGGTAAATGAAAATTAACACTGGAAACATTGCTATGCCTGCTTGCCTCCCTCTGCTTTCTTCCTGAGGTGCCTTGTGCTGCCCTTCACCTCTAGGGTACACAATGAGGAAGTTGAAACTAACTCACAGTTATTAAATAATTGCCGGAAAATGGCCTTTTGAGGATTTTTTTCTATGTGTAGATTTCAGCATGTAGAATTCTGATTTTCCATGTATAGAAAGTAACCATATATAGACTTTTCTATTGTACCTAAACTGCTGTATTTTGCATTCTAACACATAATGTTGTCCTTTTTTCTTAAAAGTACTAGGAATTGCTATAGAGCTCTTTGAAAGTTTCCCTGTTTGCTCTGGGTGTCTGGTGAAGACTGGACTTACAGGATTCCTTGGTCATTATTCTTGGAAGTAGGCCGAAAGTTGACAAGCCCATCATTTCCTTTTTTAATGCCATGGATTCAGGCAGTTTTTCTTTTAGTTCCTGGGCTAGCAGAAGGCTTCATCTCTGGGAAAGGCAAGCTTTGTGAGATGGCCTAGGAGGTGCCAGTTTTGGGCCTTATAGTATGGCATCGTTTTATGTTCTACAAACACTGCTGGGTTTCCAGTTTCTCTCCCACGCTGGGACGTTTATTTCTTGAATGCCTAATGTAGTCATGACGATGTAGTGAGTATCCTTTTCCCATTGTTCATAGAGTTTAAAGTTCTTAGGAATAGTGTAATCTGAGTACTGAATCCCGTGTGATCCCTTCCTTCTGTCCCTTTTGTAGGTGTTCAGGAGAAAATGGGAATAATGAACAAAGGAGTCATTTATGCACTGTGGGACTATGAGCCCCAGAATGAAGATGAGCTGCTCATGAGAGAAGGAGATTGCATGACTGTCATCCGAAGAGAAGATGAGGATGAAATCGAGTGGTGGTGGGCACGCCTTAATGACAAGGAAGGATATGTTCCACGAAACTTGCTAGGAGTAAGTCACTCTAACACTGACCCTGTTCCATGTGTGAGCATTTGTGTAGATCCAGTGCAATTTACTGTCCTTTGTTAATAAGACATGATCCTGGGCTGGAGAGATGGCTCAGCAGTTAAGAGCACTTGCTGCTCTTGCAGAGGACCCAGGTTCAGTTCCCAGCATCTCCATGGTGGCTCACAACTATCTATAAACTCTAGTTCTAGGGATCCGATGCTTGCACACACATGGTACATGTACATGCATGCAGGCACTCATACACATAAAATCTTTTTAAAAAATACATAAAACTTAAGTTTTCTGATGTTCTTAATTTAGAATTAGTGCACCTGATATACTTAGGAAAATATTAATAGGTTTGAAAGCCAGAATAATGTGTTTTCAAGATTTTTGTGTTAGGCTCTTACATAGGTTTAAGCCAGGTGCCATGGGTCATGCCCATTTCCCCAGAATTTGGGGAATGGAAGTAGGAAGATCAAAAACAAGCTCGTTGATGGGCTTGGGTATTCTTATATGTGGCCTGTGTTCACAGAAATGTGTTGGGTGTATGAAAGAATGAGAGAAATAGTATAGATAAATGGAAGGTAAAAGTACTTGCAGATCTGCTTATCTGCTCTTGGTAAGGACTAGGAAAGCGGTTTAAGGGAAGAAGGGTGGAGATGATGTATACATGTGTTGGAACATTTCTGTTCTGGATAAGCAGATGCTGGGAGAGACTAGAGAAGCCTGCCTTCTGAGCTCAGTGTGCACACAGTGAGGCAGTCCATATGAGGCACTGGTGGGTTTGCACCAAGTGTCACATAGGCAAGTCTGTGACATAGATGACAGGTAGAAGCCTGCCACACCTGTCTGCTAAGGTTCCTCTGCTTGGGTGTTTCAGGTGACTTTGGCCCTGGGACCTGGCATTCTGGATTCTGACAGTGACTCCCTTTCCTATGATTGCCTGTCAGTCAAATGTCCATTTTAAGTCATTTCCTATACCTTAACTGCTGCTTTCCAGACAGCATCTTGTGAAACCATCTGCTGAGCCATCTCTCCAACTCTGTGACATGATGCCTGAAGTCTCCGACACCATGCTTAGATGAGCCATCCCCATCCCCCTCCCGTTTTTGTGGTGAGGGGATGAGCTGAGGCTGGCTTCAAACTCTCAATCCTCCTGCCTTCTGACTGCTAGGTTTATAGCTATGTTGCACCTACCTAGCTCATCTATTGCAAATTAATAACTAATTGTGCATATTTGCAGTACATGAGTTTTAAGAACATTTACTGTGTGTGTGTGTGTGTGTGTGTGTGTGTGTGTGTGTGTGTGTGTGTATGCCACAGGAAGTGTGTGGTGATCAGAAAACTGTTTGGGAGTTTGGAGGTTGAGCAAGGGTCACGAAGTTTGGCAGCCAAGTGTCCTTATCTGCTGAACTTTCGTGCTAGCACCTGTGTTCCCAGCCCCTAACCCAACTTAAATAACAGATCTGTAGCCGGGTGTTGGTGGCACATGTCTTTGATCCCAGGACTCGGGAGGCAGAGGCAGGCAGATCTCTTGAGTTCAAAGCCAGCCTGGTCTATAGAGCTAGTTCCAGGACAGGTTCCAAAACAAAACAGAGAAACCCTGTCTCGAAAAAACAAACAAACAAACAAACAAAAAACCCAAAAAACAACAAGATTTGTATTTATAAAATGGCTAAGTCTAAGTCAGGCTAACACATAACCTTACATAGCTAATTTATTTTTGATGGAAAAAAAAATTGCTAACCAGTTTTCAGTTAATTACATGTTTTTAACTATAATTCCCATGTTATCCAACAGAATTCTTTGAATAAGTTTAATGCCCTAGTAAGGAAATACCCTGGTTAATGAGATGGAAGACTGTAGAGTTCTCAGAAGGTCATGAAATTAACAGACTGGGAGAAAGGTTATAGTTTTAGTCTTAAACTTAGGTAGATATTCTTGGTTCTCTGGCAATTTCTTCTGGAGATGTATGCTCTATATGCCATGTTTTAGTATCTTTTGGGTTTTTAGCCAGGCTCAGCCATGAGTCTGGAAAGTGAATTGGTGAATGTCTTCTCTTAAATAAGCACACCACCCTTCTGCTTCCTTGTCCCTGGGAAAAAGAAGGGAAGACTGGTGGAGTTTGATGGTTGACTTCAAGTGTGACCCTCATATAGCCTCTCCTCACCCTTGATATGGAACGCACACGCCAGCAGAATTCCAGAGCATTTCACCTGTCTTCCCCAAGGCTGCTGACTCAAGCATTTTGTTACTGATAGGCTCAGGTCCCACCCGTACTGTCATGCCCCTGTAAATAAGGTTGAAGGGATGTGGTTTACATTTGTGGTCCCAGCACTTAGGAGGCTAAGGCAAGATAATTGTGAGGCTGGCCTCACTAGACCCTGTTTTTTTTTTTTAAAGGCTTTGTTCTGTCAGAAGGTATCCCAAATCCTCGAGCATGCAGGTGTTTACAAGCAGTTGTCAGCAGTTTGGCTTCCCTAAGATGCTATGTAGTTGAGTAAACTGCAAGTTTGAGTTCATGCCTGGAGCTTACATGTCACTGCTCTGTGGTATTGTTCCAGCTGAAGGACCCTTGTGACCTTCAGAGGTCTTTCAGCAAGCAGCCAGTGACCAGTGCGAGCTCTTGTATACTCAGGAGGCCAGTGTGTCCTAACAGCCCAGTACTTTCCTGAGTCAGTTTCCTGTATCACATTCCTTCCTGTATTTATTGAAATACTATAGAGCTTCATACATGTGGCACAGGTAAATATGTTTTAAAACTCTCTTGCAGCTATACCCAAGAATTAAACCAAGACAAAGAAGCTTGGCCTGAAACTTGAGTAACTGAAGAAATAATAAGCCAGAAGAAATACTATGATCTGGAAAAAATTTCAGAAGACTTACTTTAATGACAGTGTAGCTTGAAAGCAATGAAGAATGTTCTGGAAGACAATGAAGGATTGAAGAAGTCACCATTAGCAGAGGACACGAGTGGGAACTGAGGTGATGAATCCACACCACCCTGTGCTAGGCAAAGTGCTCATTGCAGCACATAGCCAGGCAGCAGTGAGCCTGGTTTTTGCCAAGAAATGGGACCATTTAGTGGACTGTGGGAAATCAGCTTCTTGTCCTGCTTAGGGTGTTTTTTGGCACTGTTCCCATACCAGTGTCCTGCCAGAGAGGACCAGTGCCATCTGGCACCATCTCCAACTGCCCCCAGTACCAGCAGGCTTTGGGAGTCCCCAGTGCTGCACACTTGTGTATTGTCAGTGAAGAGCTGTTAGCTGCTTGTCAGCATTAACTGTTGAGTTCCTATAGCGTTTAAAGAATTATGCATATATTTGAAATACTTAAACTAAACTACACTACCTAATCTAAATTAGATCTAGAATCTTGTTTTTTAGGTTGAATTTGAATCTATATTTATTGTCTTTTTATATCTTGGAAATTAGAGATTTGTTATAGATTTACCTGTATTTGTTAAGATCATAGGTGATTTTAAAAATGATTGTAATAAAATTAAACTTTGTCTCTAAGCCACTTAGCAGTTTTCCTTTTAATGTCATAAATATCTTTGGTTTAAAGTCATAAGCCAGTGGGCTGTCTCCTGCACAACTGAGAAATAATCAACTGCTTGATCTGTGGTAAGATTTCCTCACAGTCGTGTGATTTAGATGCAGTTCTTAATTACAAAAACTCAGCTTTGCAGTTCATGAGTCTGGATGGCTAGAATATCTTACTTTTTGAGAGAGAGAGAGAGAGAGAGAGAGAGATTGATTTTGTGTGTGTGTGTGTGTGTGTTTGTTTGTTTCATCCGTGGAGGTTGGACATCATAGTAACAGACTTGCAACCTCTGCTGGGCTGTTTTAATGCTCTCATCTCTTTTTCCCATTCTTCATAAAGTTATATGCCTTGATTTTTTTTTCAATTATTTTACTGCCAAACAAGTTAATAAGTTGTTTTAGTGGAACTGTAATGTAACAAGATATATATACAAAACCAGTGGTTACTTTCTCTAGATATTTTTAAAGCTGAATTTTAACGAGGAAAGTAGATGAAAAACCTTTCAGATAATGGAGAAAGAATGACAACATGAATTAAATGCAGAGATTATGCATAGCAGGCAAAATTCTAAACCCAGTGGGCCTCCCTTCACCAATTAGTCGGGCATAGATCTCAGGTTTTTTCAGACTCAATTCTTTAATCAGCTAACACAATAGGGAGATCAGCTTGGATTATCCAGGTGGGCCCAGTGTAATCTCATAAACCCTTGAAAAGCAAAAGGGGAGGCAGGCTCCTGAGACAGAAGGGGTGGTCAGCCAGATTTGGGCTAATTTTGAAGATGAAGTGTCATGAAACAGGAAGTGTGGAAAGTAAGAAAAACTCTGGATTGGAAACCTGCAAGCAGACAAGGCCTCAGGCTTGCAGCCATGTCGACCTCAGAGCACCCTGCTAGGCAAGTTGATCTGTTAGAGATGAATCCACAGCTGGGGGTGGGCTGCAGTAAGGGAACCTGCTGGACCCCCCATCTGTACAAGTGTGGGATAATGAGTATTTGTGTTAAAACACTGAATTGTATGAGATGTTACAGTGGAAAACAAATACAACATGGATTCTAGAACTAGACTTCCACTGCAATAATTAATTGTATGACCTTGCCAAGGCAGGTGACCTCCATGAGTCTTGTTCTGTTAATACATGTAGTGAACCTAAGGAGTTGTTGAGAGAAAGCATGTAAAGTGCTATAGAATAAGCTAAGGGATTATGTGAGTCTACAAAAACAGAAGATGTGGAGATTAGTAGAGGGAGCCAAGAAGGTCTTGCATATTCCTTAATCTTACCATTTTTTTTTCTTTTAAATTTGGCATCACCGAAGGTGCAACACATTTTCCATATCCCCTAAGAGTTGCATAGAGTTGCCTAGCGACACATGCCTCCTTAAAGGCCCTGGGCACCCCAGATCATTCTCTCTGCCTTGTTCCTTCCCTCTGTCTCTCAGTCTCTATCTGTCATGTCCCCACTTCCAGACTGTCCCCCTTCCCCCCCAGTAAACCTCTTGCATTAGATCTGTATCATGGGATGATCCTTTAGCAGCGGACCTTGCTTGGGCCCGCCAAAGGTATCTTTCTGCTGCTTTATCCTAAGAATTCTCTTTGTAATTTTGTTTGTTTGTTTTACCTGTTTTATTATTAAAGTATCAAAGCTTCCTGGGGGTAATGCTTGCAAGTATAGAAAAAGGTTATTGACTCAAAAAACACAGCTTTCAAGGGAATCAGAGATAGTTTATTATGGAGCCAGTTTTAATGACCAAGGCCCGGGAAATGTGGAGGCAGGTTACTTGAGGATCTACGTTTCCACATAGAAGCAGTTTCATAAAGCTTTATAGAGGGAAGAAAGCCATAAATCAAGGCAATTTAAAAAGAAATCAGTAGGTACATCAGAGAGGCAGTTACAGCAAGATGGGACTCTCTCATGTAGGTCTCAGGTGTATGACAACATTCTTAGATGTTAGTTTCATAGGCTCTAGTTTTTATCAGTCAGTCATCAGATGTTAGTCAGACATAGAGGTGGGCAAGGAATGGCTTGCTTATTCAGGGCTGAATTTAGCCCAAGATAGGGGGATTAAGCCCTGGACCTGCAGCATTCCAGACTTTGCACATCACTGCTCTTCTAATCAGTCTCTGAAGATAACTTCTTCCTAGGAATCCTTGTTTAGAGTCAGGCAGTGGACATTCTGGAGACACCATAAGGCATATTGTTTTGAAGTTTTGTCTTTGAATTTTTATGACATAATTGGGAGCATGCTGTAAGCCATTCTGCATTCTGCTGCTTGCTTGGTCTTGTGTGTTAAGATTCAGTGGCTATATAAAACTCGTAACTTATCAAATGATTTAATATTTAACATGGGCTTTTTCCCCGTTCTCGGTGTTGCTGCTGAAGTCATATTAAAAGCAGAATGTGTTGGTTTGTGTGAAATAGGGGAGAAGGAAGCACCAGGCAGTGGGCCATGCTGAAGAGGAGAGCATAGACTGATACAAAGGGCAGCCAAGCCTTGGCTGGAGGTGGTGTCATGTGACTTGACTTTCAGTTGACAAAAGCAACAAACAGAAGGAAACTAGGGGAAATGTGGAGTTCGGGCAGAGAGTAGTAAATGGAATTAAAGGCAGTGGGCTGGAGGGCTGGAGGGTGTTCTTAGGAGTTGGCATGAGGGTCCTTACGTTAGAAGAGCGATGGGCTGTCAAATTAACTGGATGGTACTAGGTAGAGATGTAATTTGGAGATGTAGGAGGGACAGCTTAGAAAGCTGGCCCTGGGGGAAGGACAGGGCAGGGTACGGCAGGTGTATGATTAGGATGGGTGACAGAGGAGCTGTGAGAGGAACAACTGAAGAGATGAGTGCCCGCCCAGTCCACCGAAGGGCCAAGATAGGTTGGGGTTTGCAAATCAGGGCGGAGGTTTAGGGGCGTGGTGGTGAGGTGTAGGTTAGGGCAGTTCTTACAGGATCAAAAAGCTTGCGAGTTTATTTGCTCCCTGTAAAATGGACATTGCTCAGGTCTTTTATTTAGACTTTATCTTATGTGCATGGTTGTTTTTGCCTCCTCACCCTGTAAAATGAGCACTGCCCAGTTTTTGCTTTTAGGCTTTATTTTATGTGTATGGTTGTTTTGCCTGCTTATATGCTATGCTCTACATGCATGCAATACCTGTGGCATTCAGAAGAGGCTACCGGATCCCCTGGAACTGGAGTTAACAGAAGAGTTATAATGGGGTTACATGTCAGGCTGCAATGGGTTCTGGGAACTGGACCTGGTCTTTCCTTGCCCCACTCACTGAAACAAAGAGCACCTTGACAACAAGGTCAGCCCTTGAGATAAAAATGCAGCAGGAGGGCCTGGCTGCATGGTGTCGGCCAGTGATGTCTAGAATAGCCTCCACCATTTGGGAGTGGCAGTCTCTCCTCAGTTCAGCACCTAACCTGAGACTCCTCTCAGCTTCCCGGCCTTCACCCTCACCCCTTCCCAGCTCTTATCTCCTTCCTCAATCCTACCCCATCTTCAGTCCCTCACCTACACTACCCTTATCACCTGTGGTCCAGAGACAACCCACTCCTCTCTATCTCGAAAGCCCCGGTCCTGAACAGAAGAAGCTCATACCAGTGACCCGAGTTTGCTCCATGTTCATGCTCTCCAACCTCTTAGCCTTCCTGGCCCCCTCTAGCTGCATTTGAGAAATCCTTCTACTATTAGACATGGGGCTGGAATTCCTACTGTGGATGTGGAGGCAGGAGGATCAAGAGTTCAAGGCCAGTATTGGCTACATAGTTCCAGATCTGTCTAAACTATATGAAGCTCTGTTATATATCCTCTGGCCCTGAAAAAAGCAAAACAAAACAAACAAACAAACAAACAAAAAAAAAAAACAACTATCTCCTAGGCTTTCCATGAAAGAGTGGGTAGCATTTTCCCATCAAGTCATCTTTCTTTCTCATTTAATTGTTCTTCAAGGATCACTAGCGACAGCCATAACCCTAGATTTGTGATTTTTTTTTTCTTTTTCCGAAATAGGGTTTCTGTGTGTAGCTTTGTAGACCGGGCTGGCCTCGAACTCACAGAAATTCTCCTGCCTCTGCCTCCTGAGTGCTGGGATTAAAGGCGAGAGCCACCACCGCTCACCACCTGGTATAGATTTGTGATTTAATATTTGGGTTTTCTCAGCTCCTTGCTGAGAGCTGTCTTGGGACCTGCCCTAAGTGATGGAGCCAGCAATGATAGAGACTAACAAGCAGATCAAATTAGGGCTGCCCTTTGCAGATCAAATTAGGGCTGCCCTTTCTAGTTGCGTGACCAGAACTTCTGAACTAGAGCTTTGAAACATTGTGTAGTCCCATAGTTTAATTATAAGTAAGATGTCTTCTCAGTGTGTGAATTTTCAGGGCTGCAGACCTGTTTAAATAGAGCCAAGCTGTAGCCCTGTGTGCTCATAAACCCTCCCACAGGGGCCACACTCAAGGAATAAAAACAAGATATGTTGTGACTGCATTGGCAACTCTTTATTAACAGTACATTTGGCAGGAGGTAAGGCAATATGCTTAAAATGTTGCTAGCATTTTCCCAAGATCAAGAAGCCAGCTTGTTTAAGAAGACTGTCTTAAGTTCTGTCCTCAGAACTTAGGCACAATCCCTGGGGTTAGCGAAGAACATAAAATTTTGAGGCAGCTGACAGCTTGTTTGTCTTTTATCATGATCTTCTTGCAACCTGGACACCTGGCCCTGATGCAAGGCTACAGTTGCTCACGGTATAATGCTGTCACCACTCACCATTTGTATGACTTAAATGTGTAAGGCCAAATATGGTTGAGGGTTTAAGTTTAGGGAAAACTTGCTGTTCATGACTATATAAAAACCATCTTTTGTTAGAACCAAATAATGGAGGCATGCTTTATCTTCCTTCCTTCCTTCCTTCTTTCCTTCCTTCCTTCCTTTCTGATTTTGTTTTTGATAGTGTCTTGCTAAATACCCCAGGCTGGGCTCTGTCTCAGAGTCTTGTTTGCAGGGGTGTGCCACCACTCCTGGCTCCTGGATTCATTAGATGTCTCCATCAAATTACTTCAGGATGTGTCACTGGAACTAGCTCTGTAGATCAGGCTAGCCTCAAACTCACAGAGATCTGCCTGCTTCTGCCTCCTGAGTGCTGGAACTAAAGGCTTGTACCACCAACGCCCACCCAGCGCCACTGATGTGTTTTAAAATTTAAATTTTTTAAAAAATATTCCCACTAATTCCTTGTGGCCTCTGAGATTGACTTACTATTTGCCCAGTTGTTTAATGCCTCTTTGCATTCCTTTCTGATTTAATATTGCTAAGAACAGGAAAGTATGTAGAAGTAAAAATTATATACTATTTACAGACATAGCTTTCTTCAAGCTTATCAAGGGTTAATGCATTTCATTTGCATTTGGTTTTATTCTGATATGTGAAAATTCATCTATCTTAGACGGTTATATTCTTCAGGTATAATCATCCATTTAAGTAAATGTTCCCATAAGTTCAAGATCCAAATACAAAGTGTTTGGAAGTTTAGGCATTGGCTGTTTTCTTCTTTTAGACATCTTCAGGCATGTAACATCAGAGTACTGTAAAACTCAGCCACTGTGTGAAGAAGAGAACCAGTTATTCAGGAATCATCATTAAAATGAAGGACTTTATAAATGGCTTTGGGTTATGTTGGAAGAAGTTGAACCTGAAAGCTTATGAAGGACTAGGACATCAGTGCCCTAGCAGTCCATTCTACCTAACTTCTAGATTAGCAGCAGTTCCATGGTTTGTGTGGTTTAAACTGGTGGTTACAACCAGTAATTCAGTAGTACTGAATACATGAAAGGTGACGTTCAAATAACGTACAAACCATCATTTTCATACCTTTGCCTCAACACATCACATCGGAGGTTTGTTACGGGGCTGGTATGGGTGGTGTATACCTTGAGTTCTACTACTAGGGAGACAGAGGTAGGCATATTGCTGTGAATTTGAGGCTAGCATGGTCTACATAGAGAATTTCAGGCCAGCCAGGAATTTTTTGAGATCCAGTCTCAAAATAAATAAATAAATAAATAATAAAAGTTTTGAGATGTGGATATTCAGAAAATGCCAGCTTCAGCCTTGGTTCTGTATTGGTGTGACAGGAACTCTCAGACTCCCAAATCAGTGTGAAATACACCAAGTCATCAGGACTTTGTCACAGCCCTCCAGACTGATATAACCCACAACTGAGATTGAAAACCCATGAAAATCACAGCATAATTAAGGGGAGACTTTGTAGACATGGCTAATCCTTGGAAATGCCTCCTAAGAGATCTTTAGGAACCTGTGGAAGGTAACCTGAGTGGAAGGTGGATAAAGGTGTTCCTTAGGAAACAGGAAGGGACTGGTCAGAGTAGACAGGCCCATATGTGTGAGCAAGGAGTGGGCTAGGTGAGCCAGAATTGGCAATCCATCAGGAATGGGAAATAGGCTAGCCTCTAGAACCTAGCATGGCATGCTTCATGTTCCAGTTGCATTGACCGGCCTTTGAATTAATTGCAGGCTCAGGCTAAGGGTTATTTCCTAGATGATACAACATTATATAGCTTTAAACAACTGGTCATTTGTAGCTAGCTAAAAGGTTTCCACTTGGATATGGGTACTTTACAATGCACTGCAGGGCAGTGAACAGCTGTTTGAGTGTTGGTTTAAACCAGAGTTCAAAATTAAAGAAAAAGAGTTGTTAGACCCTAAGTCTTCTTGCTATTCTGATCCTCTGGTGACATTGGGAAGCATTGATGACTTCCCAGCCAGTACTGCATTCTTCTGTGGCCTTTTGGAATCATGTGGTCCTAGATTCTCTGTAGCTTTTTTTTTTTTCTGCCATGCTGGGATTTGAACCCAGGGCCTTGCAAACACTAGGTAAGCTCTCTAATACCCAGTTGCTTCTGTGACTGTGAGCCTTCTGTTAGCAGGATGACAAGAGGCTGTCCTATGCTTTGTTTTTGGTAAAGTTGCCTGCCACATTGACTTAGATCAGTGGTTCTCAACCTTCCTAATGCTGTGACCCTTTAATACAGTCCTTCATATGGTGACCCCCAACCATAAAATTATTTGCTTGCTACTGTTATGAATGAATCATAATGGAAATATGTGTGTTTTCTGATGGTTTTCAGTGACCCCTGTGAAAGGGTCATTTGATTCCCAAAGGGGTTGTGATCCACAGGTTGAGAACTTCAGGCTTATATTGATCTCAGAGATGTGTATTGATGTGTTCTAGACATATAAGCCTATTATGGCATATGATAAATGTATGTATTGTTAGTTTCATGTTAAAGAGGAGAGATAATAGAAATAAGTATTTGTATAAAAAAATACTTTGAGTAGGTATTTCTAAAATTGCAGGTTTTCCCAGATACCCAACCTGAATTCCACCCAAAGGGTTTCATTCTACAAGCACATACTCTCAAATGCTGATCACTTCTTTCCTCAGCCATCTTGTATACCCAGTCATCTTAGTTTAACCTGGTGCTTATGCTCCAGTCAAAGCTCATGGGGCCAGAGAGCCAGGTGTGTTTTCCTAGGCAGGGGACTCAGCAAATAGTTAAGAAATAGAAAATCAAAGTGCATCATGGGACTTTACAACCATTTACAGCCTTATCCCCACTAGACCAGAAAAAACTCAGAAACAAAATTTCCAAAAGAATGTCACCCTAGGAACAGCCTGTTCAGGTCACCCTAGGAACAGCCTGTGTGACACATCTTCCACCAGCTTTCCCAGGAGCCAGGATTTGTGTGAGTGGCTGACTTACAGAAAGAAGGTTGAGTTGTATCGTTCCAGTGTTCTCGGGGTCCAGCTGCTTGAATATCTCTGTGGGGGGAGGACAGGGGGTGTGAACAATGAAAAAAATGCAGATTGCAGCCTTGTCCAATTTGGCAGTTGATTTTTGTTGGATGACACAATCTATTACTCCTTCCTCCTTCCCCAGTTTAACAAAAGGGAAGGCCATTCCTAGCTCATAGACAGACACATCCAGTGACTGCACCCCCTTGAAAGACAAGCTAGGCCTTAACTCTGAGTTAACGGAGCAGAGAGAGCCACATACTGAATAGCAGTTCCAGCCGAACCAAACAGCGAACAAAGTTGTTAAAATCGATGATGAGTTCGTCATCTGAAAACCGGGCAACGATGACTTGGTGGAGTTGACAGGGCAGCTTGAAACCTGGAGGTGAGTGAACAAAGAGCTATTGGCTGAATACCAGACCCCAGTGCTTAGCTCTGCTGAGTGCCACACCAACTAGCTACCTCTGCTCACAGGCTGTGAGACGATGTGATACTCTTTCTCCCCATTATTTTTATATATGTTTGTTTTATGTGTATGTACCTGCTTTCCTATATATGCACTGCCTGTAAGCAGTGTCTGCAGAGCCCAGAAGATGGTGTTGGATCCCCTAGAACTTGAGTTACAGGTGGTTGTGGGCTGCTCAATGTGGATGTTGGGCACCAAGGTCAGTCCTCTGTGAGAGCAGCAAATACTGTCAACCACTGAGTCATCTCTCCAGCTCCCCTGAACTGTGTGACACTTTAAAGTAACCCATGATTGCTTTTTTCCATGGGCGGTATGGTTTGTTGAACTCTGTGGCAAAATAGTTAATATTAATTCTTTCTTGTGAACAGAAAAGGAACTTTAACAGGCCCGTCGCTGTCTGGGCATGTTGACTGCACTTCCTAGCTTTTCTTGCAGTTGTAGATCTTGTGAGTAAGTTTTGGCTAATAGTGTGTGTGAGCAGAAGTCATGGGTGCACCTTCAAAAGCGAGGAGCCCTTTGTGTGCGGATCTGCTGGCAGCATGTGATGGTGATGACCTGTTGTCCCAGATCTCCTCACTGTTGGTTTTTGCTACACCCTAGTTACTGATGTCTGTTCTGCTGGGGCTTTCCTGAAAGCTGCCCTGAGATAGTCAGAGTCTACTGCCAGTTCTGCAGGGGAGTGTGTGAGGGGTATGGGGGAGGACACACACACACACACACACACACACATACACACACCATACACACCAATAACCCCCCCCACACACACACCAATAACCCCATACATACATACACTATACCCTCTATACTACATACACCACACACCACACCT
This sequence comes from Phodopus roborovskii, assembly GCF_943737965.1. Taxonomy (NCBI): domain Eukaryota; kingdom Metazoa; phylum Chordata; class Mammalia; order Rodentia; family Cricetidae; genus Phodopus; species Phodopus roborovskii. Next base: position 51,378,050 of record NW_026126433.1, read on the forward strand.
CTCTCTCTCTCTCTCTCTCTCTCTCTCTCTCTCTCTCTCTCTCTCTCTCTCTCAGAGCTGGCTTTGCCTTCTTGCTCTGCCAGGCTGTTTCAGATAAAACTCATTCAGGAGGACCCTAAGGGCAGAGGAGGTGTGGGTGTGACGTGGGTGTGAAGTGGTACCTGCTTCTTCCAGGGCTTTCCTCATCTCATAGGAGTTCATGTTTCCAGACCTGTCAACGTCGATTTCCCGGTAAATTTTCTGGAACAGGCAAAATACTTATTAGAAACATGACTAAAGCAAAGCAGGAGTTGAGGTGCCTGTAAGGTGTGTGTGAGTGCGTGTGAATGCTTCCATCTCCGCGTCTCTAGTCTGGTTTCACCAGAACCGCTCTCACTTTCAATAGTGATGCGGTGGTTCTCAACCTTCCTAATGCTGTGACTCTGTAACACAGTTCCTCATGTAAAATTATTGTCATTGCTACTCTATAACTGTAAATATCTGATATTGACCCCTGTGAAGGGTCAATCAAACCCCAAAGGGGCGGCGACCCACAGGTTGAGAGCTGTGGTGCTGGCTCTCTTGCCTTTTCTATGTGCTCACTTCTCAGAGTGCCCACCCAATCACCCAGCCTGTGGCACATTTTACATATGAACTGACACAAATCCCAACTACAAGAGGCCAGGCAGCCTTTTCAGGAAACTCTTGACAATGGCCTTATTCCTGGTCACTAGTCAGGCAAAGGAAAGGCTAAGACTGCTTTACCAGCAAAGTCCTTGTTGTGTGTGTGTGTGTGTGTGTGTGTGTGTGTGTGTGTGTGTGTGTGTGTGTGTGGCGTAGCTGAGTCTTTACTCCTTCTGAGTTGCACTATGGATAAAGTTCAGTTCCCTTGGAAATGTTTCCCCACCCTCCAGAGGAGTTACATTTTAAAGGACATGTCTAGAATATCCCCCAACACTGATGTAGCCACCCCAGGGTCCCCAGGACCCTACTTGGTATTTCTGAATCTTCGTCCAGAGGATGTAGAACTCCTTCAGCCCCAGCTTGCCACTCCCATCTTCCTGCCCTCAGTCAAGGAAAGCACCTAGAGTATTCAGTCACTGGGTACAGTGGCATCTGCTTGGGCTGAAGCTGCCTCTCCCAGTTTTTCCAACACATGCACAGGAAGGTTTGTAGAAGGCTCTGCCTTCTGTTTTTCCTACTCCCAAACTTCCTCAAAAGGGCAACAGGAATTGAGTGATGGAGCCCTGCCATCTGCTGACTGGGGTGCTGTGGGGACCCTAGATCGTTCTAACAGTTTGTTATGAGATGGCAGAATGGGACCCTGAGAATTATTTGGGTATTTTTTTTAAATAGGGCTTTTTTTTTTTTAAAACTGAGTCACTACTCACTAATCTTTTTTTAAATTTTTTTAAAAAAATTATTATGTATACAGTGTTCTGTCTCCATGTATCCCTGCAGGCCAAAAGAGGGTACAAGATCTCATTACAGATAGTTGTGAACCATCATGTGGTTGCTGGGAATTGAACTCAGGACCTCTGGAAGAGCAACTAGTGTTCTTAGCCACTGAGCCATCTCTCCAACTCTAACTTGGGTATTTCTAGGAATCTTGTGAAGGGAGCTGCTGTGTCATATGTACATGCCATGTGGCCAGTAGATAGTGTCACAGAGATTTGCACTGTCCTATTACTGAGCATCAGAAAATCTTAGTCTGCTTCAGGGACAGGCCCGGGGGGAGCTAGGCCGAAGAGAAAGAATGACAATGTAGGCCCTCAGCCTCGGGTCTAGAGAACTTTTTTTTTTGAGACAGTCTTGCTATGTAGCCCAGGTGGCCTCAAACTGGAAATCCTTCTGTCTCAGTCCCACCAAGTGGAATGAACAGAAGTGAACTGCCACACGTGGTTTTAGAAGGGAATCCTGCCACAGACACAGTCATATCAAGCACTCTATGGCTTAGGGAAGCTCTGTCATTCAAGACCTAGGCTGCTCTGGGCAGAGATGGTGGGTATATGGCCAGGGTTTCTAGCCCTGGACCTGACAGGCTATCTGTCTGCATTCCAAACCTGTGAAGGCAGGTGTGGAGTGGGCTCACTTCCTCTATCTGAGGACACACTAGGTTAGTCACCGTTCTGAGCTCATTAAAGGATACATCTAGCATGTCCACCATGATTTTACAGGTCTCGATGCTGAAGCCATCGGACTTGATATCTTGGCCTAAAAGACAAAAGAAGCCTGTGAGTAAAGTGTTCAGACCAGCACTATCTGACAGAACTTTCTACAAAAATAGACATCCTTCCTCTATGCCGGCCACAACAGCAGCCCCTTGGATTACTTTGGCCAGGTGTGGTAATTGACTGTCAACCTGGAGCAGCTCAGGGCATCCTACACGTGCTGGATTTCTGTCTAACTGCCATGGACAAGCAGGGCTTTAATATTGAAATAAACCAGTAAAAGAAATTTAAAACAACTGGGCTGTCTTTTTGGACAGAGCTTTACTTTCAAACTCAGGCAGGCTTCAAATTCACACTTGTGCCTCGCAAATGCTGGAGGCATGAGTTGCCACACCTGGTCATGGCTGAACCTTTGAATGCTGACAGGGTGGAAAACTGCCTGTGGTCACGGTCAGCCAGAGAGCACGTGTGTTCACTGTAGGCTCTGAGCAGAGAAGGGAAGGCAGCAGTTCCATCTACAGGCAGCTGTGCGTATCTGTGTCCCAACTCACCGAGGGATCTGGGGACCTAGAACCTACTTTACTCGCTTTACTAAGTGAGTCCTGTGCCATTGGTGGCCTGAGACTCTTGTCACACACCCCACAGACTGCAAGAGGAGTAACTGTGTGTGTGTGTGTGTATGATGGTAATATGTGTGTATTATAGGTGTGTATGCATGTGTATGAGTATACATGGGTGTGTACAATGGCACATGTGTGGAGTCATAAGACAGCCTTGGGTATCGGTCTTACCCTGTTTGAGACAGGGTCTCTGTTGTTAGCCCCCACGTATGTTAGATTGGTCCGCAAGCTTCTGGGACCTCTGTGCCTATCATTTGCACTGACTTAGCTTTTTCTCACCAACTAGTCATTACAAGAATTTACACTGACAGCATGCAGGCTCTGGACCAGGCTGATTTTACATAATGTTAACCACTGGGAAGAGGGGGTCATACATAGTGTGTCTGTTTTGCAGATAAGGGGTAAAAAGTCAGGCAGGTGATCTGTCTAATGTCGTTTACTCAGAGACTTGAAGTGGAAGAATGTGGATTTGATCTGTTATCTCTAGACCCAGGAACCTTTGCTCTATAACATTACTTCACATGCTTCCCCTGTCCTACTCTTCCCCGGTGCTGGGAGGACAAAGGCAATAACTTAGGTAGGAGCAGAGAGTGATGGCTTAGCCACAGCAGCTGACATGTGCTTTAAGGAAGGAGTCCCTCCTATCTGAAGGGGCAAGGGTATGATGAGGGATTTGCACAGGGGACACTTACGCCTGGCTAGGACTCTTCTCAAGATGGTCTGCAGCTCATAGGCAGAGATCTCCGCATCCTGTGGACATAGGACCAGACCATCATTATGGGTTCCCTGTGGGAGCTGAGTGAACCACAGTGAACATCTTGGATGGATCTTGTTTGCATTGCTAATGCCCCAAGTTATTATATCAAATACAGAGTCTCTGTGTATTATTTGGGGCTGGCGGCGTGGCGGCAGGACAAGACCAGCGGCAGCAGGCGGAAAACCCGTATAGATATGCATAGTTTGTTTTGGAATGGATTTTCATTTATTGATACAATTTAAGGTCAATTTTGTCATATGTATATTTCTCCTCTTGTTTGTATAGCTCATTTAGAAATGTAATGTATAATGTAATACAGATTATAGATAATTACCTATGATAGTCAAAGCTTAGAGTTTAGTTAAGGTTTTCAAGATACACAGAGATGTATGTAAGATAGATAGGAATTCTTCAAACCTTTCAAAGACCTACAGAATATGGCATTTAAAATGCTTTAGGGTTTTACTTGACAATGAGACATAAATGCTCCTGGCAACACCACCTGTACCAGAAAGGAAGATGGACATTAAAGAAACACGTTATGGAGTTTACTTCCAATATGGCAAGACTAGCCATTTGGACAAGATACTGCTCTTGTCTGGACTGTTTGACTTTATGCTGTATAAACTGGACATGCAGGACCCACAGAAAAGTGACTGCTGATTCAAGATGGACATTGCTACAGAGGTCCTGCTTCATGGAAGAGTCTGTGAGACAGTATGCAGGACACAGAGAAAAGTGACTGACAAACTGCCAATACAAAAAGACAGTTTAAAGTTTCCTGCTTGGCTGAAGAGTCTGCCAGACACACTATGGCCTATGGGCTAAAGATGGAAGATTACAATAGAACTTCAGGTGACTGACAAAGCAAGATGTCTCTGTCATATCTAGAGTTTATATACTATCCTTCTGTGGTCTTTGAAGAGTTGAAGACAGATAGTTATGGTTATAGTTTTCCTTAGTCAGGATTAAAGATAAGTTACATATAGAACTTTAGACTCACAAAGATGAAATAGATGATGGAATAGTTTCTTAAATCTTGATGTTAGTGGACTAAATAGTGTTAACTGTGATTCTTATTTGATAACTGTTATGTGATATATATATTTTGCTATGTTAAGGTTAAAACCCTTCTTTTTATTTAGACAGAAAAGAGGAGATGATGGGAGATGTCATTCTATAAATATGTCTCTCATACTAGTTAATAAATAAAACACTGTTGGCCAATAGAAAAGGAAGATAGGAGGGACTAGGAGACAAGGAGGAAAGAGGAAGTAGTAAGGAGGAGTCAAGATGGAGAGACTGGAGAAAGCAGTATGCCGCCGGCTCCCTGGTAAGAGAAATACATAGATCAACAAAAATGGGTTAATAATTAAAGGCAGAGCTAGCCGATAAGAAACAAGTAACCGGGCCAACAGTATTATATCAAATACAGAGTCTCTGTGTATTATTTGGGGCTGGCGGCATGGCGGCGGGACAAGACCAGCGGCGGCAGGCGGAAAACCCGTACTCCTTACACCAAGTGATGTTGTTTTGGCTGTCCCCAGCCTACCCTAACGCTGAAGTCTCCAGGAAAATCACTTCTCCTTTATTGTCAGCAGAATTTTGGTGAGACCTACCTCCCCTGCCAGCTGCACAAACAGCCTTCTGAACCCGTCGTCAATGTCCTCCTCATTAGCGTCAATCTAGGCGAGGCACAGAAATACGAAACGGGTTAAAGAGGAAACTGACCCGAAGGTTCCCTTTCCCTTCATTGGCACCCCTCCCCTGCCAGTTTTCAGAGTCTTCCTGTCCCTCGGGCTAGAATTCTAAGGACATTGGGCTTACACTGAATGGCAGTGTGATAAATTAAATATTTTGTTTCATTTTGAAACAAGATAGCACATAATGCAGGCTGACCCCAAACTCCTCATGTAGTTGAGGATGGCCCTGAACTCCTGATCCGTATCTTGTCTCACAAGTGCTGGGATGGTAGGTATGTGTCACCACACTTATCTTTTGAGAAGTTTTTCCCTTACTAGAGACAGGGTCTTAAGTAGTCCGGGGTAGCCTTGAGCTCACTACACAGCCAAGGATGCTTTGAATTCATCATCCTCCAGCCTCTGTCTCTTCAGGGCTGAGATTATAGGTGTGCACCACCATGCCTAGCTAAGGTTTTTTTGTTTTGTTTCTTTTAGCTAAAACCCATGAGAGGGAATGAAAACCACATGGCTGGGGAGGTTATGCTTTAACTTCTTGTAATTCCAAATATCTTTAATATTTAACTAAAATGACCTTGTATGGTCTTCTCCAACAGGAAGTAAGTGGAATGCTGTGGAACAGTATGGTCAATGACAACCCGTTTGGTGTTCCACTGGGTACTTAGGACAAGCACTAGGCTTCAGCAATTATGATCCAATCAAAGAGCCACCTCAGGGCCTCAGAGAGAGAGAGAGGAAGCAATAGCCCTCCTTTTCTCTAGCCGGAGGTACTTCTAGTGGGATTTGCTAAGATTGGGCCTTAGGTGAAATTCCTGAGTTATATTGCTAAAAGCCCTTCAGGATTTACCACTGAACCATCCTTAGAACCCTTAGGAACTTGGGAACTCCTGCTATCCTTTAAGTCCATTTTATGGATGATAGAAGTGAGGTTGAGCAAGGGGAGTCACTGGAACCCAGCCTGCTCAATACATCGTTGGTACCCTGTCCTTCCCCACCACCCTCACGCCCTCTGCAGTGGATAAGCTAGGCTTTAATGAAGAAGAGACTATCTATAGCCTTGCTTTAAACCCTGTTCCCATGGTCCAAGGGGTTCTGCTGTATTCTGTGTCCATCAGAATGAGGAGAACTAGGGAGGTAAGGAAGTAATACCTCTTCAATGTTGGCCTCAATTTCATCATCCACAACTCTGGAAACAGAAGGAAAATTTGCTATTAGAAGGCTAAAGTCACCCTATAAAACAGAACAGCAGTGTTTAAATCCAGCATGCTATGGGATAGGGGATGGAAGGTTGGCTATTCTGGGACAGGGCAACCACTTTTAAGGGCAGGAAGCTCATCCTGGGGCAAGCAGAGTGGGCTGACACTTCCGTGGGAGAGGCTTGTAGTTAGCAGGACAGGGTAGGGTTTGACCAAGAGCAGTGTCATCCAAATGATCTCGGGCTTGTCCCCATCTCATCAGTGGAGACTAAGCTGGACACACCGAGGTCCCCTCCCACCTGCCATGAGGTGACCCAGCGGACCCCTTCCCTGCAGTAAACTTCAACAAAACAAGAATGCCTGTCATGGCAGGGAGCCGCAGCCACACTCCAATGCCGTTCCCCCCCACCCCCTGCTTCACAGATGTTGGGCATTGAAACTCTTTCTCTGTATTGTTTGAAGCAAAGGTTTCCTGGTCTCTTCTCTGTCACAGGAGGTGATGGCTGGGGACTGGCCCGTGCCCACCCAATCAGACACAATCTATGGGGCTTTTGGGTCTCTGGCACAGGTTTTCCCAACCATGATCCTCTAGAGCACCCTTGTTCCCATCTTGTCCCTGGTCCCCCCATCAGTGCTGGGGTATCCATATCCCTTCAGTGACCTTCCTTTCAATTATACTTTCTGGGGTTGGTCCTGTCTGCTGGCTAAGTGACTGACACAGTGACAGATGTGGCAGAAGCTACTGTGAGTCAAGGCCCCAGGGACAATGGCGGGAACTTGTGATACCTATCTAAAGGCCTTCACCAGAGACTTCCTGACTAACGCGGGGAAAGCAAGGGTTATGCAGAGTGCGGGCTCATAGAGGGTGTACACAGGTCATTAAAATGATATTAACTATTGTAATTAGGGGTGAACTGGGAAACTGTACTGCAAACTGCTCACTTCCCCAGCTGCTCTGTTCCAACTTAACACGTCCTGTATGCGTGTTTTTCCCCTTTGCTTCCTTGAGTGGAACTCTTAGAGACAGATGAACCCAGTTCATCTATCCTTACACTGACCTGTCAAATAGGTCAGTGTCACAGAAAAAGGAGAGAAAGGGGGCAGACCAGGGCCAGGAACAAGGAGAGGCATCAGAACCTACTGGTAGTCTGCCTTCTTCTCTGAGAAGACGCGGATGCAGAAATCGCCATCTTTGTGGGGCTCGAAGGTGGAGGGGACAACGATGTACTCCCCCGGGGGCAGCTTGAAGCGGTTAAGTACCTCCCGGAGGTTGATGAAGGTATCTGACCGCTCCCTGGCCCTGGTTGTGAGGAAAAAGTTCTTGCCCAGGTGGATGTTCGTTTGGCCTGTGAGCTGATGATTAAACAGAATACAAGGCAAAGGGATAATGGGGACAATTTAGGTGACAAGCAAAATCTCCTCCCCAGACAGCACATGTCAGTAAGGAGCTCAGGTGTGACCAGGTGCTCCACTCTCCCTCTCCCTCTCCCATGAAGGAGCCAGGTCAGTTCTGTGTTGTATTTCACACACTGATAAAAGGAAAGACCAAAGTCAGGGGCAGAGAAAGGGGCCCAGCTGTTAAATCAGATGTCACTCAAGGCTGGCTCCGACTCAGAAGGTAGTGTTTGATAAAGCTCAACTGTCTATTGGTGAAAGCAGGATGCCCACAGGTGAGTCACCTGATGTGGCCATTTAATACCTGTCACCCGACTGTTATGCATCTCATTACTGTTAACTGTGACCTTCTATATCTCAGTTCATGCCTACAGTGCTCAGGGAGGTGATGGCTCACCATTTATACTGGAAAAGAAAACCAGATCTCAGAGAGACTATGTCACGTGTGTGTACAGGACACCTAGCCTGGGAGTTGGGTCCAGTTAGTTCATCTTCCCCCTTGCTGCTTGTTCTCAGAGCCACACAGGCCTTGAAGACAAACACCTGCAGCCCAAGGGCAGTGGGCTGCCACCACAGCCAAACTACACAGTTTCTCTAAGGCCACAGAGAGCAGGAAGCACTGATGGGGTGCTATAGATTCTTTGTCCTGAGCTTAGTTCAGTGGAACCATTCCCATGGGGCTCAGAGGCGACAAGGGCTCATCCCTCAGCCACCAGCCCCTCCAAAGCTCCTGCTACTCCCTGCGTTCAGGCAGGCTAAGCCTCAGTTGTGTTGGAAGCTGGAGCCCTGGTGTTGGGAGCCGACATGTGCCAGACGTACCTCCTCTGGAACCTGAAAATCAAAGGAGACCTGATCAGATGTGGGGGTATGAACACACCAGCTCTGGGACTTTGCTGTGGCTTTTCTCTGCAGCTCTAGTGCTAATTTTTCAAGCAACTCAAAGTACTTTGGACACATCCGAGGAAAATCCCTCTTCAGACCTGGTGATATGGTTGCTCTTACCACCATTCATCCCTGGAGATGTGTGGCGACTTGTTTTAGGTTGCCAGACAGCTGTGTCGAAGCCCACACCCACCTCTCACTGGGTAGGGCTGGGTGAAGTTGGAGGAAGAACCAGCCACATCCAGTCTGCATGTATTTTTCCCACTAAGTCACATTCCCTCACTGGCCTTGGTTTTCTTATATTTAAATGGAACTGATAACTGCCAATGTCCGGTGATGGACTCCCAAGTGCATGTGTGATCGGGCACAACTCACTTTGTATTTCTGAGCTATTCTGTCCAAGTCTGGCACCCTCAGTTTCCATTTCAGAGACTGGGAGTCCAGGGACTATGTACACTGATGGTTTTTTCCCCATGCCTCCATGCCTCAGCTGGTGGAGGGGGCTCAGATCAGCAGCCAATCAGAAGCAGCCACGTTTCCAGTGATGAGCATAGCAGTAAGCCTTTTCCCTGACACCTAGTCTGGGTTCCCAGTGTGCTAGGAATGTGTTTAGAGCTGGTGGGCAGAAGCCCTGCTTGGTAGTTTGCCATTTCCCAAAGCCATGTTCACACTACTCAGGTGCCGCTGCTAAACATGGGGCTGAGGGAATGATGGGGGTGGACTTGCAGAACCAGCAAGTTGCCACAAAGGCACCTATGCGGCTACCCTGAGGTCTTCCATGCTGTACTCATCTGCTGCTAACCAAGGCCACATTCCGTGCAGATAGCCCTGACGTGGAGTCGAGTCTCCTGGCCCTAGCTCTCAGCTTGAAGAAGAGAGATGACCATGGCAAGGCTGCTCTCTGGCACAGTTGAGCAGGCGTGGTTTTCCTTTGGCTTGGAATGAGAGGAACCCCCCCCCCATGGTGAGGGGGTTTGTGAGGACAGAACCAGCAGATCCCAGGGGAGCATACTGTCCCTTACTTATCCTTTCCTGGGCTCTCTCCCATTCAGGCCAACGACTTGGCTGGGCTCTGGCCATTAGGGACTATTGGCTCAGCCTAACTCTCACAATACTTGGTGTGCTCTAGAATATTCTGTTCTAGATCAAGTCTTTTCTATTCTTTGGAGTTTGCTGGGCTAACCAGAATTCCAGGACTACGGGATGTGAATAGGGACACAGCGGTCTTTTCCAAGCACAGAACTCCTAGGAGGGTAGCTATGGGGACCCAGGGAAGGACAAGGAGGTCCTTGGAAACACGAACGACTGTGTAGACCTTGTGTCAGATAAGTCTGGCTGGGCTGGCATCTTTATTTTGGCTTGGCCAAGTTTCCTGTCCTCTGTCTTATTCCAAGTCATGCCTCTGGGGTCTGTGTGGCTGGGGTTGGGGGAAGGGAAGGGAAGGCAGAGTGCAGCCCCATCCTCTGCCTGTACCTCATAGATGCCAAAGCCAATGGTATGCATGTCCTCGCCCATCTTCCTCTGCCGCCGCCGGTGCTTCTGGATGAGGCCCACCAGGAAGGTACAGCCCCTCTCCCCATCCTCATCATCTTCATCTTCTTCCTCTAGCTTGATTAGGTACTGAGGGTTCATCCAGAAGGTATCTATGGAATAGGGACAGAGGAGCACAGCTTTGACTAAATGGCCGGGAGCTGGGACTTGGGGTGGGTCCTGGCCTGGGGGCTGAGGTGGTGGGACAAGGAGATGAGGTGGCAAGAAAAGGGGATATGGTGGGAGACAGGGAAGCCAGCAGACCCTGGTGAAGTGGCTGCTGACAGAGGTGGGCTCTAGAGGCAGATCTACACCCTTCATGAGGAAATGGCTTTCTCTGGTTCTATCCTTTTGGCACAAGGGTTCATGTGGCCTCGAACTCACTTTCTCTGAGGATGACCTTGAACTTCGGATGCTCCTGACTCCACCTCCTCAGTGCAGGGATCGCTAGCACTATGATTGGACCCAGGGCTTTGTGCATGCTGGGATATCACTCTACATCGTTACATCGTTACCCCCACTGTGAAGTCTTCCCAAAGGTCTATCCCCCTAGACAGAGCAAATGGAAGGCTGCTGGGCTCCTGGCACACCCTGAATCTCAGAAGGACCTAAACCAGGGGTTTCTGCTCACAAGCTCTTCTTTGCCCTTTGGTTGGCTTGTCTTGGGGTGCCCTAAGGATGCCTACACAGTGCCTGTCGTCTGCCCCCACCCTGTGGTGGATTCAGAGGCCAGGGACATCCTGTGCTCTACTCCAGCATCTCTGACTCTTGCTCATCCTCCAACATCTCCACTTCCAAGACCCACCTTCAGGGAGACACTGAGTCACTCCTGTTGGAGGTAATAGTGCTAAGTGCCTCCCTCCCTCATGCAGTTAGCAGCGTGGACTTGCAGAGCTGGCAGCCACAGTGTCCCTGCTTCTCTCAGTCCATGTTGTCAACACACACTCATTTATGTATGAAGCTTCTAGATTACCTCAGTAGCACCAAGTATACTGTTGCGGAAAAGCACCCCAAAAGGCCAGGAGCATTCACTCTAAGGCCATTGAGAGAGTGTCTTCTGATCCCGCCCCCCCCATCTAATAGGTTCAGGTGTTTTTGTGGGTGGCAGAGGGGCTTCCCAGTGGTGTCCTCTAGAACTGTCACTTGGACACTGCATGCTGGGACTGGAGGGACTGGCGGGCTAGTCACAGTCTGCTTGCTCTCTAGGTCTGGTACTACATAGAGTCTCAGTTTCCTCATCTGCAACAGAGTGTCAAAGTGTGACCATGGCCTGACACCAGACTGAGAGTGACTCCGTAACCATAGTGCCTGGGTTCGGATCCCAGAAAGCTCTGTGGCCTGGGACCAGTCAGCAAAGAGTAGAAAGAGGAGGAATTCCCTCCCCATGTGGGCTGGACTCAGTCAACACTTCCCATTTCCCATCCCCTCCCTCCTTCCCCTTCCTCTCCCTCCATCCCTCCCTCCTTCTCCCTCCTCTCCCTCCATCCCTCCCTCCTTCCCCCTCCTCTCCCTCCATCCCTCCCTCCTTCCCCTCCTCTCCCTCCATCCCTCCCTCCTTTCCTCTCTCACTGTCTTTTTGAGACAGGGTTTCTCTGAATAATAGGCCTGGCTATCCTGGATCTCACTCTGTAAACCAGGCTAGCCTGGAACTCACAGATCTGTCTGCCTATGCCTCTCCAGTGCTGAGATTAAAGGTGCCAGCCGCCACCACCACCACCATCCTGCCTGGCTGTCTACATTTCCTAAATGAACTTGGCACACGAGGGTGGAAGACTGCAATGAGAGGCTGGTGTGCCCCATGGATGCAGTGTGTGAGGGCCTAGGTGGTTAGTTATGAACTGGGACTTAGCACTGCCTCTATAAACCAGACCAGGGTCATAGGCACCAGAGGATCTGGGGCCCAAAGGGTTTATCACAGCAAATGAATGCAGGAAGTAGTATGGCTGAGAAAACGGAGCTTCGAGGCCTCAGCCGAGAGAGACGGAAGAGAATGAGGCCTGGGCGGGTGGCAGCCAGCTCCCCTGGGCTTCCAGGCTGGTGGGGCATGTTTATCAGGGTGGGATGCCAAGCTGCAGCCTCACATGGCCACACCCCTTACTTGGGTAGTTCCTGCAGCCCCCTGCAGTAGAGCCTCTCCTCCAGTTCCCATCCATCTTGGTGAGTTTCCACTTCTTGTAGGAGTCACAGGTGAGGGTGTCAGGGGTCAGGTTGCAGATCTCCAGGCGAGAATAATGCCTCAGGAAGTCACTGAAGGACATCCTGGAAAAGCAGAGACAGTGCGTCTGTCCCAAGTTACAGGAGACATGGAGCCAGCCTTGGCTTTCTACCTGGTCAGACTAGGAGCTGAGTGAGACCCAGTAGTGAGCAGACTCAGAAGGTCCCAAGTCTAGTCCTGTGACTGCCACTTTCTAAGTGGGTGACTTTGAGAAAATGGATGAGCTCTCTTTGTATCCCAGAGATCTCAGCTGTGGAATGAAAGCCAGGAATAAATACCAACTGAGAGGACATATGGCTGTCAGGGTAATAGTAACCACGATAGGTGCTCTGTGGGTGCAAAGCACACCGGGTCCTTCTCTGTTCAGTAAGGAACTGGTTTTTTTCTTTATAACACTTCTATTTATATTAGGTGTGCAAATTTACATGGGTTTATATGCACCACATATGTGCAGGAGCCTGGGGAGCTAAGGTCCCCGGGAACTAGCTATCATGTGGGTCTGGGAACTGAACTTGGGCCTGCCTGAGCAGAGAGAGCTCTTAACCATGAGCCTTCCTTTCATCTTGGAGTTGGTTTCTTCATAAGCCTGGATATCTCTTTAAAGACCAGTGGGAAGAAAGGTCCCATCTTTCTTTTCTCTTCGGGTCTGACCATTACCGAAGGAATGTCTCTTAGTCCTTGTGACATTGCTCAGAGTGTCAACCTCACTACCGAGATGGACAAATTGAAGAGATTTAAACGTTGTTGAGGAGTATATGGAGAATTTTTTCCCCTGTTTGTGGAAACAAGTTCTTGCTAGATAGCCTAGGCTGAGCAGCTTGGTCTCCAATTTGAGAGCCCCCTGCCTCAATTTCTAGAGTGCTGGGATTACAGAAGTAAAATGCCCTGCCTCGGACTTAGGGACGGCAAAGCCAGGATGCCACACCACATGCCCTCGGCATGCTGAATGCATTTCTGGCAGATGCTTTGGTGAGCAACTTTGCTGTGAGGGGTACTGGGACCAGGCTGTTTCCACACTCTTACCAGAATTCTCCGTCCTCCTGTCGTTCAGTTAGCCTTGCCCTCACTTCTGGGTCAACTGTGTTCCAGCTGGGGCAGCTGGAAAGCAAAGTGACAGGAGAGGCCTCAGGAATGAGCATTTCTCTCCACAGTCCCCAAATGCTGAGGAGTGGAGCACACCCACTCTCCCTACTGAGAGTCTAGGCCTCCAGACTCCACTGAGAAACACAAAGCATTACCTACAGAGCACAGAACCTTGAACAGGGAGCAAGGGAAGATGGCGGCTAGAAGAATAGAAAATGAGCAAGGTCCGCCATCAAGGGATGGAGGAGCATTGCCTGTTCCAGGTGAGATGCTCCTGGAAGTTCTTTTAGGGTCCACCAAGGACCCCCAGAGCCAACCTGGAAGGAAGCCTGCCAATAGGAGATCCTCTGCTGAGGCCAGTGCTGCCTAGAACAAGTCAGCAAGGGCATGGAAGAAAGACAGGTGGGCAGCTGGGAAAGGCGGTGGGGGGGGCACAAGAGAGGCTCAATGGAGCGTTTACCCCAGAGGGTTGAAGCCTAACTACCCCCAAGCATGGGAGGTCAAGAGGCATATCTCAGCTCTTGGTACAAAGTTCATGACCTTGAAATGGAATGTTATTAGGATGAGGGTGCCTTTTCTTCAATTGTTTTTTCTTTTTTCTGTTTTATACTTACTTATTTGCTTTGTGTGTGCATGTGCCTATGTATCTGTGTGTGTCTGTGTGCTGATGTGTGTGTGCTCACATGTGCCAGCATGCCATAGTGCTTTTGTAGATAACTTTGTGGTAGTTGGGTTTTTCAGGCCACCATGTAGGTTCCTGGGATCAAACTCACTTTGTTGGGCTTGGTTCCAAGCACCTTTAGCTGCTGAGCCATCCCTCCAGGCTATAGGGTGCATTTTCCCCAGAGGGTCCATTAGCAGAGTGAGTTTGTGCTGGGAAAGGATGGACCGTGTGGTAGGAAAGAACGGACTCCATTGGAAGCCTGGGCCTGGGCAACGCCCCAGAGCAGGGAGTAGTGTCCCTGTTTACAAAATCCCTTAAAGGCACAGCCTGGGGACACACTTGGTATGATCAGTGAGTGGCCTCAGAACCTCAAGTCTTGGTACCACACACAGTGCCTCCTCCCTGGGTTGCAACAGGTCCTAGGAGAATGCATGTACCCAGGCCCTCCCTGCACCCTGGCTTACCATACCCTGCTCCCTCACACCCTGGCTCACCTTGAACCCTGCCCCCACTTTGAACCATTCTTACTTGTCATTCCACTTCCCGGTCCACTCTACTTGTCCCCAAGGATTCCGGATTCTGATCAGTTTCTGCAGGCTTCCTGAGCTTTCAACCTGAGAGACCCAAGGAGGCAGAGGCTGAGGACCATGCATGCTGTGGAATAACCTTTCTGTGCACTGTGAAGGCGCATTGCTCTCATTGTTGTAAAAAGCTGATTGGATGATGGCTAGGCAGGGCTTTGGGGACAGACAGAATGCTGAGGAGGAGAAGGGTGGTGTCAGAGGAGATGCCATGAGACAGAGCCAGCAGCATGGAAAGAACATACATGAGGTAAACGAGCCTGGGGCAGCATGTAGATTAATGAAAATGGGTTAAGTTATAAGAGCTAGCTAAAAACAAGCCTGGGCTATCCGCCCAGCATTTGTAATTACTATTAAGTCTCCGTTTGATTATTTGGGAGATGGCCAGCAGTCCTACAGAAAGCTCCACTTACACAGGCACGGAGGGCCTTGGACCTATGCTTGCCTTCAGTTTGAACCAAGTGGGAGGAGGAGCCCCACAGACGCTGGAAGAGGCTTGACCCTGAGACTGTCTCTACTACTGCCTAGGTTTGCAAAATGAGAATTAAACTCCAGGCACCCAGGAGGCCTCACACTGAAGCCAGAGCTGTATAGTAAGACTCCATCTTAATAAAACACCAAACAAAACAAACAACACCATCTCCCCAAAGCAAAAATAGATAAGTAAACCAAAGAAAATGAGAATTACAGCTCCTAGGATCTGGCTTTAATCTCTGTCAGCAGCCGGAGATGTAAACAGCCTGCCCTGCCCTGGTGTCTGTGCTTGGGGTGTTGTTAGGGCAAAACCTCAGTTAACTAGCTGGAATAGGATGTGCTTTAGGGCTCTCAGAAAAGCTTTCTCACTTGCTTAAAGGCATTGGATGAAAGAGAAGACGCAGGGTTTTGTTGTTGTTTGTTTTGTTTTTAAGACAAGGTTTTGTTGGGTTACTGAGGCTGGCCCTGAACATCACTGACCCTCCTTCTCATCACTTTAGTTATTGGGACTACAGGCCCATGCCACCATACCTGCAGCTTACTTGTAAATGGCTCAGAAAACAAAACAAAACAAAACAGCCATGTAGTTGGAGACAGAATGTGTGGCAAAGCTTAGCAATGTTGAAATACACATAAAAAAAAAAATCTTTAAAAAAGAAACCCTAGCACACGGGAGACAAAGGCTAGGATTGATATGAGGTTCTGTGCCCACTAACAATGTTTTGAAGAGTATAAAATACCATACAGATGCAAAGTACTGTGTTTGGGTTTTAAAAGCTGACTCAGACACTAAATCTGTTAACTCTTGAATATAAGGACGCCTGCACCAGCCGCTGTGGCCAGCAGGGGGCAGCGCGCGCTGGGCTGATGTGGGCCTAGAGGCCCCACCCAGGACAGTCACGTGCTGGGGTGCCGGGGTGGGGGTAGGGGTGGGGGAAGGACTCCCCGAGGGCCAGTACCTCCTCGGCTCCGGTAACGGAGTACGCATGTCCTTTCACCAACTTCTGGTACGTGACGGCCTCCGAATCTGCAGCACTGGTGATCTGCAAGCACAGTTAGCAGCTGCTCTAACTCTAATACAAACCGCCCAAGGGAACGCACAAGGCATGGGCACGGGCCCAGGGAGGGGGTGGGTGGCGGGGGGGAGCAGCCTGGGGAACTCTGCCACCTGGGGGAGCCCCGTGCCACTTGCAGTTGATGGTCACCAAGGAACCAGTTGGTGCACCCATTCCTGCTATTCCTACTTGTCCAGCCATCTTCTGGATGGGGAGGGCGTGAAGGGCTCCCCTTGGAGACAAGGGCTCATGGGGGCCCTAATGACAGACACCAATGGGCAACTGTGGCCAAGATGCTCTGGTCTCTCACGCCCACCCCGCCCAGCTCATTTGCACATGATGGCAGTTTTATCTCAGTTCAGAGTCAGCATACTGGATGGCTAATTCCTCAGAACCACTTCTTTCCCATCCTTGGGCACAGCCTTAAAACTCCTGGGGCCTGGACTATGCCCACTCCCCATTCCCCATGTCCACTTCCCACCTCCCTGTTGTTGAGGTTTGCATGAAAAGCTATCTTGGGAAAATAACTCCTTCTGGTACTCTCTGAAGTCTTCTCCAGGACCCATGGGCACTGGGACAGACTGGGAAGCCACCAGGCTGTTCAATCAGCCCTGAAGGTGGGGGAGAAGGGCTCAAGACCAGCAGAAGGGGTTGGGGGGACTTTCCTGGAAGCTGGGTTCTGTGTGTGGGGTGATTCAAAGCAGAGTTAGGATGGAAAATGGGCTGGGGACAGAAGGGCTGGAGGCACCATCTCTATATCAAATGCACTCCCAGACAGCCTGGCTATTGCCTAGCAACCCCTGGCTTCTAGTGATGAGCAGCAAGGTGAACAAGGGATGCACTAATGTTCTTAATAGCTCCTGGGTGCTGTCAGGGCTTCCCTCTGGCTACAGCAGACTGTGTGTTTCCAGGGTAGTGAGGACTTACATCGATCGAGCAGCCGAGCAGAGAACCTTTCTGCAGAGCCTTCTGAATGATCTTGAACAAGTTGGGAGGAGGCTTCCTCAACTCATACCACTCAGCAATGCCTCCTGTGAAGTCTTCAAAGCCCTCCGTGGTGGCGCCACCTGAGAGTGCTTCATAGCACCCATTGATCCTGAAGGAGGGGAATTCACACTGCCTCTCACTGCCCTTGATGCTGCTGACCCGTGTGCCCTCCCCTTCCCTCATGGGACCCCAGCGATCCTCTGCTTTCATTCTCCTTGTCTTTGTCTCCTACTTGGGGTGCCCAGGAAGACAAGGTGCTATCTCCCTAATTACGTTTCCTCCATGGCTGTGGCTTGTTTTCAAAATTGTACAGCACCCTGGAGTTAGAAAAACTTAGCTGCCATGAGCAGGTTTTCCCACCGGCCTTGTCCCAGAGCCGTGCCAGCCCCAAATAACACACAGAGACGCTGTATTAGATATAAAGCTGTTAGCCTGTTACTAGCACTTCTTATTGGCTAGCTCTGTCTTAAATATTAACCTATTTATATTAATCTAAGTATTTCCATGTGGTCTTACATGTTGAATCTTCTCTCTACTTCTTACTCTCTCCTAGTCTCCTAGTCCCGCCTATCTTGCTTTCCTATTGGCCAACAAAACTTTATTTATTAACCAATAAGAAAAACATATTTCCAGAATGACATCTCCCATCACTTAGCGATGCTCTGATCCAGCCTCTGGCACCGACTCTCCCACTGACACAAAGGGGAGGCTGGCCAATTGGCTGTTTGACAGTTACATCCTTAAAAAGACACCTCAGTCACAAACCCAGCTTTCCCTGAGAAGCACAGTGGGTTCCTCTGGTCACTCATATAGGCTTCTCCATCAGTTCTTGAGTTTGGTCCCAAGTCCTCCTGGCTGAGGACATGAAACCTCTCTGCTCCTTTCTAGCCCAGGGCTGTGGGGACTCTAAACCCCACCAGCTGCTAACATTGGCTCATCTTTTTTTTTTTTTTTTTTTTTTTTTTTTTTTTTTTGGTGTTTTGAGATAGGGTTTCTCTGTATTGCTTTGGAGGCTATCCTGGAACTAATGCTGTAGACCAGGCTGGCCTTGAACTCACAGAGATCACCTACCTGCCTCTGCCTCCCGAGTGCTGAGATTAAAGGTGTGTGCCACCAACGCCCAGCTGACTCATCTTAATTGGGGAGGCCACTAGCACCAGAAACTGAGGCCCCTCTGCAGAGGGCTGACACCCTGGGAGGGCCCAGCGCAACTTTGGGTAAGCTGAGTGAGATGCAGCTAGGACTAGGACCGGGAAACCATTCTTACCAGCCAGGTGGTTTGTCCTGGGTGTGTTTCCACAATTTTCCTACCTCTGCAATGGGTAGTTTTGCCCACTTTTGTTCTTTTCAGTTGATAAAATGCAACAGGGACACCAAAGAAACAGAGTTTCTTCTCAAGGCCAGAGCAGTCAGCCCCAGAATGTTCTCGTTCACTTGGTTAAAAACAGCAATGATGGTACATCATGTGACCAGGCACCATGCCCACATTACCTCCTTGAATTAAGAGCCCAATTTGGGCCAAAGTCATCCTTTTATAGAACAGAACTTCTACTCAAAACAGTCCCTGAATAGCTCCTGCTGTTTTGGAGTCCAGGGCAGCAGGGGCAGGGTGGGGTGTTGGGACAGGCGTGGTTACTTACTTGGCATAGGCCTTCTCCAGCAGGGCACTCCAGAACTCGCTCCCCTCAGCAGAGTGTACAAAGAGCAGCTCCCCATCCTTAGTGGGCAGCCTGTCATCCACCACCACCTCTACCCATTCACCATATTGCCAGAACTGCAGGGCAAGGAGAACAAGAGAGGGCGGCACTGGGCCTCCGAGCCTTAGCCTCGTCCAGCTGTCTCCCACCCAGCCCCTTGTAGGTTCCCACAAGGCTCTTCAGTCCCCGATGGTAGGCATGTCCCTCACCAAGCAAGAGAGGACAATGGAGCTTGTCTGTGTCTCCAAAACCACACATACTTACTTTTAAAGTATCAGTTCTCATTTGCCCTCATAAAAGGAGGAAGTGTTACAATCTTTGTCTCAAACTTCAAATAGTGCTTTTTTAAAAAACTTGTGGATTACTTCCCGAACACATTACTTCCTGTACACCAAAATCTACCTCCATGACTCACTCCCACTCCCCTCTCATCCACTCTGATGGGCTCTCACATCATGGCAGGTCGGGAAAACCTTATCTCTCTCCCCCAGCATCCTCTGCAGAACACAGATCTCAGGAGCTTGCAAACCACCCGGGACTGAGGAGCTGAGAAGCCAGACACACCAGGGGACTCTAGAGCCCTTGATCCTGAGTGAGGAGGTGCCTAGGCCAACTCTTAAGGTACCTGGAAGTGGAAGATGCCAGCATAGTTCTCCTGGAAGCTCTGATCTAGGGGCACAACCCGAGCCAGTACTTCTTCATTCAAGGTGAGGGAGGCAATGGCAGCCAGCAGCCAGCAGTCCCCTGAGAACACAAAGCCAAGAGTTCTGATCAGATTCTCTTCATGGCCCTTTACAATAGCTGAGGGCAGTGCAATCACTGTTTCCAAGTTAAAGCTGAGAGCAACAGGCTTTGAGAACCTCTGTGCCCTGTCCACAGCCAAGCAGGAACCCTTTGGCTCAGTGAAGCCATTATATAGCCCAAACTGAGACGACATACAGAGGCTAGGGAGTCCCTGAGAAATTGGGGAGTGATTATTTTTAGCTTTGGCTGTTGGGTGAAGCTGAGGATTGGTAGGTATGGACACCTATCTGGGGGTGCTTTCCCATGTAATCCCAGGTGGTGCCTTGGATGGACCTGTGGACTCAGTGACCAGAAAAACCCTCAAGTTTTCTGAGATCGGTCACTCTCCCATTCAAGCCCTTCAAACTCTTCATACTGAAGGACGAGCTCACCAGGCATTAGCTATTCCTGGGGTGGTAGGAGCCCCCCTTTTATCCTACCCCTCTTCTTCTTCTTTCAGCCTCTTTAGGAGCCAGGCAATACCTGTGATTCTAGCTTTCTTTGAGTTTATTGGATTTTCTAGGAATCTTGTAAGCTGTTAGATTTGAGTCTATCCATGACACTTGAAGAAAGCCTGGGGGTGGTGTGTGTGCATATGTGTGTGTGTGTGTGTGTGTGTGTGTGTGTGTGTGTGTGTGTGAGTGTGTGTGTAGAAAAGGACCCAACTGTAAGGAGTCAGACCTGAGCTAGGAACTTCACAGATCCTATGTAATGTGGCATCAAATCCTGCTCATCTGCCTAGGGGATTCCTGGTACTGTCTGAGTCCTTCACTGACCATCTTTAGATTCCAGCAGCCTAGTAATCAATGCTTTACATCAGCATGCATATGGAACCACAAGCCTGTGTTCAGGGCCAGTCCGTTGTTCTTATAATCTCAGAGGTCACTGCAGACCAATGTGCTATTCATGGAACAATGACTGAATGCATGGAAGACGGGCTTTGGAAAGTGACACTGTAGTTGTTTATTTGTAGTTCATACACCTATGTCAGTGTTCAGATTACATTTGCACACCTGTCTCACATTACTGCTAGTGTGCTCTGGCCCCATCCTGGAGATCAGTGGTCATGCTTTATGTCTTCTGGTTTTCATCTGTTCCAGAAGCCCATCTCCAGCTCAGCCGGGTGGGAATTAGCCTGTTCTCACCCTGCCTTTGGAGAGGACTGCTCCTCATCACTTGCTATCCAGTTTCTCAAAGGGTCATGATCCTGGAGGATTCCCTGGGTGATGACACAGTGGCTCTAGACTAAACTACCTGCTTAGCTCACATCTCCTGGGAGGGGCACAGCCCAGACACCTCCACTTCTAGTCTATCTTCTTCCTACAGGCAGGAGTTTAAAAACTAAGGAGCAACACCAGGAGGTGGTGCACACCTTTAATGCCAGCACTAGGGGGCAGAGGCTGGCAGATCTCTGTGAGTTCAAGGCCAGCCTGGTTTACCAGAACAGCCAGGACTGTTACACAGTGAAACCCTGTCTCAAACAAACAAACAACCCCCAAAAGACAAACAGAAAAACGCCCCCCAAAACCAAACAAAAACCTAACAGGCATCTAATACTTTAAATCTGTGAAAGAATATTCTGAATTTTGTAGGACCTCATCATAGCCCTCATGCGATGTTTATCATTGTTCTTATCACAAAGTCAGGAAGTCTATGGTGGAGACATTTGGCATTCATATTCTCTGAGCCCAAACCCTGGGGTGTTTTTTGTTTTGTTTTCTTGAGACAAGGTTTCATTCACTATGGGAACCCTGACTGGCTTGGAACTTGATATGTAAAGCAGGCTGGTCTCAAACTCACAGTCTCTGCCTGCCTCTTCCTCTCCAGGGCTGTAACTAAAGCTATGTGCTATCATGCTCAGCCAATCCTTGGGTTTTGCTTCAGAAATCATGATAGCAATTTCTTTTTGATCAAGAGTACCCAGTCCCTACTAGGAACACTCAACTACAATTCAAGTTTAGCCCTAAGGAAGAGCACACTAGCAATGCCCTTTATGCCCTGCATTTTAATAACCTAATACATTGGTTCATTGTCTTGGTCACTGTTCTTTTGATGTGAAGAGACATCATGACCAAGGCAACTATTATGAAAGAAAGCATTTAATTGGGGGCATCCCTACAGTTTTAGAGGCTTAGTCCATTATCACAATGACAGAGACAGTGGGGCCAGGCATAGCCTGAAGCAGTACCTGAGAGCTGCAGGCTGAGAGAGAGACAGAGACAGAGAGACACAGAGAGAGAGAGAGACAGAGAGAGAGAGACTGGTTCTGGCTCCCACCCCCAGTGTCACACTTCCCACACTTCCTCCACCAAGGCCACACCTCCTAATCCTTTCAAATACTGCCACTCACTAGTGACTAAGCATCCAAATACACTAGCCCATGTTACTATTATTTATGCAGACCACCACATTTATGAAATATGAAAACCTACCTCTTCAGTGCAAGGCAATTCGCCAAGACAACATGAAAGATTATCATCACAGAGCCAAGAAAGTGACACTAAGATAATAGCCAAGGCAAGAGGAAACAGATGGTGTGCATTTTAGGTTTGCTGAAACAAGGTTTCACTATGTAGCACAGGCTACCCAAGAACTCAAAGTTCTCTTGCTCCAGGCTTCTATGTGGTGGGCTTACAGATGTGCCCCAGCACACCCTGTTCAAATCATATAAACCTTATAGTCACACATTCATTTTTTCACATTCTAAAGTCCAGTGAGGGAACCTTAGAGGCCAGGAGAAGAATATGTTGGTTTTTAGTAAAGTGGAAACACTTGAAACCCTGTCTCATATTTGATTCCTTCTTCCTCCCTCATCCCCCTCAGCAGAATATTCTTAAATACATGGGGAAGCTCCATACCCATTTTTTTAAAATACTGATTCATATTCGCTTTCTTGGCACCCATTTCTATGCAACAACTGTGCAGCTGCCATGCCCAAAGGCTACCAAGTGCCAGGCTTGTCTAAGTGTTTGCATCTATTCTCACAGTGTCGTGTCCTTTCATGGTCATTAAACAGTGCAGGGTAAATATCCACATCCTATTTCATTGCTGAAACAGGTTTCAGTGTGTGCAGTGGCTCACCCACAGGTCCCAGCTACCGCTGTCTGTTCATTTAATCTCTTTCATGTACACCCTTCATGCTCAGCTTTGCAAACAGGATGGTGTTGTCACTTCCAGAGTCACCCAGAGTCCCTGAGGACTTTAGTCCTTGAGAGGTGGCCTGAGTAAGTCTCTGGAGAGTGTACCCACTCCACTTGTAAGACCCATATTTGTGGGAACGTTTGCCCTCAGGACACCAGCCATATGACTTTATCAACCACTTCTGATTTTCCCCACCAAGCTCAGAATCCACCTTCTGTAAAACATTTTATGGAAACACTTTCCTTCTGGGCAATCCAAATGACTGACAGGTGCCCTAGTTGGAGATGTCCCTGGGGTTCCTTCTCAGCAAAACTTGCTTGGTGCAATTACAACCTGGGTGGGTAATAAGCCAGCTGGCTATTTTGGAAGGGGCTAACAACCAAGTTAACTCAAATGCTACAAAGGGACATATGACTAATCAGTTTTACCTCCAGGAGCACCCTAAAGGATGCCTTTAGGGACCAGGGGTGGAGGCCCCTGGAATGTGGCCACCACATGGCTGGAGCCTGAGAAAAAAAATGTGCAGATTTTAACCTATACCTGTAAGAGACTCAAGACTTGAGCATGGCAATCCTCATGGGGGTTGTTTTGGCTCTGCTCTGCAGTCATCACCGAAGAAACTGGTGGGAGGGAGGGTGAGGTGGCCAGTAAGCTTGGCGCACTCTTGGAGGGGGAGGGCTGTCTCTTTGAGGTATACTTTGAATGACCCAAACCCCAGTCCTCCTCCCCTGGAAATTATTGTTGTTGTTTCACAGGTACACAGCATGTTTATGCTTCATTTCCTGTGGACTATTTTTGGCTCTCCAAATTACTCTCTTTATCTCAACACAGAAACACTAGTCTCTGGAGTTGGAATTCCTGGGCAGAGGCTGAGCCCCTGGTCAACACCCTCTGCCTGACTCTGTGTTTAGTTTATACCCTCCAACCTGTTCCCTGCTTAGGAGGCCCCTCACCAGTAGACCCAGGGGTGGTGGCTGCTGTTGTAGTTTAGCCAGTGGGGTCCTGGAGACCAGAGACCAGGGTATGTTTTTCTTGGTTCCTCTGAAGGCAGCTTTCTTGTGGTGATGTGCTACAGGACCCACTCCGGGTGTTAGTTAGAATTCTGGCAATGGCCCCAGACCTGCAGGTTGGAATCCAGGGAGGAAAGAGCCATGGGCAGCTGTTGGTTTTTACTATCAACCCCAAAGATGTACAGGAGCCTGCCTGTGCTGGCGGAGACAATCATTTTTAAAAGAAGCCCATATTCTCAGTTATAAAGGTTCATTATCACAAAAATGTCTTTTCCTCTTAAATTGGTCTATAAACAATATGGTCCCAATAAAAACATAAAAATTGGAACCTAGTTGACACCCAGGTTTATAAGGATCATTAAGCATGAGGCACAGCCAGAAAACATTATCAAAAAGAGGCCTGTAATTCTAGCACTTGGGGACTTAGGTGGAAGAGCACCCCAGGCCCTTGGAGTCATGCCTACCACATGCTCCCTGCCATGCTGCCTTTCTGCCTCAAATCCCCCTAAGCAACAGAGCTAAGTGACAAGGAGACCACGGTAAAAATCTCTGAAACCAGGAGCCAAAGAGCAGGGCTGTGAGACAGATCTGCAGGCAGAGGCTTTTGTCCCTAAGGCCTGGGTTTGATCCCCAGAACCCACATGGTACAAGGAGAGAACCGACTCTTGCAAGTTGTCCTCTGACCTCCACTTGTGCACCCCCCCACGGATAAATACTTCTAAAAAACAGAATAAATGATAAATGGTTTAATATTCATATATAAACAATCATTATGCAGCTTAAATTTATATTTATACACATTTATACATTCATAACTATGGTAAACTATCCACTTATATAATTTGTTCTCTTATTTATGTATTTTTATATCATAATGTTTATATTATGGCAATATTTAATATAGTATGTATAGGAACCCATGAATAATTCTAGAAGAGAAAGTGGGAGAATTCTATTACAATCTTAGAGAGGAGATTGGCTATCTAATTGTAATCAGAAGCCATGAAGTTTTAAAACCATAAGTTAACAATACTTAAATCTAAAATAATAAAATTAGCTGTGTCAAAGTAAAGGAATTGCATGGTGAAAGTCACAAAAAATAAAACAATGAAAACATAAGAAAACATGAAAAATAAACCTTATTCAGACCTAGATCAAGGTCACATTTCTACAAAGCATATGGAGAGCAGAAGGCCAAGCTCATTAGAAAAATGAAGACACAGTTAATGGAAAAAAGAAAACCTGATGTGTGTACATGCGTTCAGGGGTGCACACATATGAACAGGTAGTTGGTACCTGTGTGCGTTCATGCGTATGTACATGTATAAGAGCAGGAAGCTGTGTGTGTGAGCACGTGTGCATGCGTGCATGTGTGCATGCGTGTGCGCGTGTGCATGTGTGTGTGTGTGTATGCAGTTTACCCTCAGGAGCCATTCCTTAGGTGCCTCCACTCTGCCTTTTGAGACAGGGCTTCTCACTGCACTGCTTAGGCTGGCCAGGGAGCCCAAAGACCCTCACTCAACACAGGTCCATCTGCTACAGCCCAAGAGCCTTTGACAGAACCCATTTCTCCTCTGGGTTGGGTTCCTTCTTCCTTCTGGATCTCTCTCTCTTTTCTATTAGGACAGGTCCCAATCTCTAAGTCTGCAGCTCAGGCTAGCCTGGAACTCACTAATAGCCTAGGCTGACCTCAAATTTACAGTAATCCTCCCCCCTCCCACTACCACCAAAATCAGAGGTTACAGTTGTCTGTAATCTGTCTACCTCTGGACTGTATTTTCTTTAAGTTGCTTGTTTTCCTTTAAAGGCTACTCTGTTTTATACTGTCTGTGTTTGCACTGTTGTGCTCGCTGGGAATGAGGAGAGGCTCATGTAAATACAAATAAATTCTGCCTTGGCTACTGTACAACTGTGACATACCATCTCTGGTCTGCCTCATACTGGCCTCTGTCCAGCACCCTGGACATGAGTGGGACAAGGGTCAGAGAGGGGTCACTGTAGCACTTATCACTCATGAGAGTCCCCAAGCCTATGCCTCCCAGGGGTGGAAGCTGGCAGCTGCTGAACATGTCACAGTTAGCCCAGAGGTTACTAAGCTGCCTGTGGCCACTGTTCACAGAATGCCAGTCTGTCACCCAGGCTGCCCCAAATCAGTCGGTCCAACACCATTGGGAAGACACTAAAACATCAGAACCCAAGCTGCAGGGGCCTCCTGTGTCCCCCCACTGCAACCTCTACTCCCTCTGGACTTCATTGTTGTGATATGGTTCCACATATGTGATAAAAGACAGATACTCTGGTTCCACATAGAAAGACCAGACTTGGGCTACATATACCAATGCAGAGGGAAGCGTTGGGTTACCAACTCTGAGGTAAAATGACGGACAATCTGAGGAAGACGGGGGATGCAGGGTTCTGGAGGCTAGAGCCAGCTCTGAAAGGAAATTACTGGGGTCAGGGGAGTGGATGAGGGTCTCACAGCCAGCCTGGCCCCTCTGTCTTTTGCTTGGGGAGGCACCGAGAAATCCTGTCTTCTGCTGGGTTCCTCCAGGGTCCTGTCCAGGGTGTGTTTGCTGCAGGCAGAGTGCATGCCTCTTCCCTTAGAGAGCCGGCCTACCTGGTTCTTTTTTCTAGTTTTTCACTCTCTGGCATGTTTTACATACCTGTTTGTCAGCACCAGAAGACAACATAATCTTCCACACCACCCTCTCAAGGCTCTAGCTTCTTTACTCTCTCTCCCCTGTAGCTGTGGCTCACTTCGTTCCTTGGCCCAGGCTCTCATTTCCTGTGGATTTTCCTTCCCTGGGTGTGACCCATCCCTCTCATTGTCCTAGCACCACTGTGTCCCACCTGCTAATAGGAGGCAAACAGACTGGACCTGATGGCTGACGGTGAGCTTGTGACCTGAGAGCCTTGGACAGTCATGGTAGAGAGGCAGCTTGGATGGCGAGGAAGCTAAGCAAGAGAGGGAAAGCCCTCAGATGTGACCCAGGAGGCCCACCAGAGGCAGACAGAGACATACATTGCTGCAGAAACCTAGATCTGGGTCCTGATGCTGCCACTTAATATTGGGTAAACTTTGCTGTCTTTATTTTCCTCATGTGCAAGCCTTAGCCACCTTTGGCAATTTTGTTCTGGAAGATGTGAAGCGGGCAGAAGGGGTTGGGGCGGGGGGGATAGAGATTGTGACTGAGGTGCAGGTGAGAAGGGAAGGGATGGTGGTGTGCTGATCCTTTGGAAGTTTCTGAAATTGCAGAAAGTGCTGGAGTCCAAAACAAATGGAAAGTATCACAGAGGTGAAGGTCAGCAGGGAGATCATGGTCAGCAATGGAGGTCAGGTTCAGTACGGAGGTCAAGGTCAGCACTGAGGTCAACCCTGAGGTCAAGAGAACCCTAATTCTTCAGGGGGAAACTGAGTTCCTCTTCACTCCTTCTGAAGCTAGACCTGAGGTCCCTTCTCTGCTTGGCCCCCTGACAGAACACATGGCTGGAAGGCTCTCAGGAGCCAGCCTCCTCCTTCCCGAGTCCATGGATGTGCTATCCCTTTCCTTCCCATGCCCTCACTGTGTGTTCTACAGCCAACTCATTAGGCAGACCAGCGCCCACGTCTTGATTTACCCATTCTTCAACTACTCAGTGATTTCCTCTCTAGTCTGGGTACCTGAGACAAGGAGACCTTCAAGTCACTTCTATACATGGGCCCTCGGGCATTTCAAATTCAGACTTTCTCTGCTTTAATTTGCTTGCCTCAGTCTCAGGGGCTCACTTAGTCTACCTGGATGAAAAGGCTCATTGTTTTGGTTGCTCTGGCTGCTATGAGCACCCCTCGAACTCATGGCCTTCTCTGCACACCCAAGCCTGCAGGACAGGTCCCTGTTGGTACAGGCTGTGCCCAGACCCTCCCTTAGGCCAGGCCTTATGAATGGTTCCTTTAAACTACAAACCCTCTTCTGAAAAGATAAATTCTTTCAGAGTCATGTAGTAAATTTCCAGAGCTGTGTTCTTGATGTCTGTGCCCTGAGTGGCAGCCTCGTGTCCAGACCAGAGTCACCTGCATCACTGTGGGAAACGTCTGTGGCTGAGTTACTCATCATATTTGCAGCTGGTGGAGGAGTTACCAAGGGGGAGATGGAACATTTGCTGGGTGTTTTCTCTTTTATTCCCTTCAGCCATCAACATCTTTTCTTCCCAAACAGGAAGGTGAAGCAGCCTGGGAGAGCACTCCAGGGAACCCAGGACTTGCTGGGCTCTGCATAGCTTTGCCACACCAGAGGCCCGTGGATAGAGTCTGGCCACCCACTGCTGAGCCCTGCCATGGGTGAGTTACAAGGCCAGGGAGGGAAGAAACCTATCATTCATAAACTCCAAACACAGGCCAAGGTGGTGCTTACGTTCAGGAAAGAGAGACGGGACCCAGCCCAGCCTTCTACACTGCTCCTGGAAGCCTTTCCCTTGTCTTAGTTCTTCTCACAGGTTTTCAGGGTTACTTTCCTCATTCGTGCTTAACTCTCTTGTGGTTCTTCCTGTCCTCTGCCCCATGCATTCGAGCAGGAGGGTGGCATCACTCTTCTACCTCCATTCTAGCCTCAGGCTGTGCCAAGGCACTTGGGCAGCTGGCTCACAGCCAGCAAGGACAGCCATGGAAACTGGATCCCGGTGATGATGCCAAGCACCAGCCTGGGCCGGGGAGAGTGGGGCCCAAGAGTGGGCTTAGCAGAGCAGGGAGCTGGGACTGACTGAGAGGCGGTGGGAACACTTTCTCCATTGAGTGGGAGAGGGAAGGGCCAACGGCATGGATGGGGAGTAGGCACAGCCCAGGCTAGAAAGGTCAGTGACAGGCCAAGCCTGGAGAGACTGGGTCAGACACCCAGAGCAGGTCTGGAATCTGAACTGGGGCCTGAGACGGAGGCCCCTTCCCCTTCACATTCTGACACCAGCCTGTCCCAGCTTGTTAGCTCCGGGCACAGTGCAGCACTTGAAGTTTAGCTACAGCGGCTGACCGAGTCTCTAAGGGTTGTCCAATATTGGGATGCCCAGGGCAACCAGCCACTCTGCAGGCCACAGGGCACCCTGGACCTGAGATGTGTCCACACACACTTCTGAAGAGTGGTTTAGAACGGGCCCAGAGGTGGGAAACTGACAGGCACATAGATAGGCCTGGCAGAAACTCAGTCTCCCCACCTCCTCCATTGTGAGGCTCCTCCCAGTGCTGACGGGAAGCCTGGTGCTCCTCTCCCACATGCTCAAATATCCCAACAATGCTGAACTCCCTGTAAGCTGGCCCCGGCTGCGATGTTGCTGGATCCTTAGTCTTCCTTGGTTAATCTGATTTAGCAGCCACCATCGATCACTGCCACCCATCTGGGGGATCCTTCTTGCTGGCCACCTCAGCATCCCAGACTTCCAATGTGGCATTCTGTGGCCTGGTGCCCGAGAGCCTACGGGGCGTCCACATCTCTCCCTTCATGCCTCTGCTGGTGACTCTGCCTGGGGCGTTTTTCATCCTCCCCACACCAGGGATATTCTCAGGGCTCACAACATACTTTTACCAACAATCTAAGGGAGGGAGCGCTTGTGTCATGTGACGGATAGAGGCCCAGGATGTGGCTGGATATGCATGAACCATGAGGAATTCTCTGTCCCAATGTCAAGAGTGGCACCCAGGAGGAAGCCTGCTTCCAGTCCAGCTGGTTTTGTGGCTCATTCCTGTGGTGGCCCCCTTCCTTGCCTTGCTTGCCCACAGCTGGATGAATGAGTGATAAAGATTGTGGAAGCAGCTCCTAGCTACATTTCCGCCTTCCGTCTCCAGCCCATCTGATACCTTGTAAGGAAGGGGCAGGCTGCTCTCCTGTCCTAGGCAGCCCAGAGAGGGAGGGGGCCTTGGTTCTCCGATAGCTGAAGATCTCAACTTCAAAAGGGATGAGAAGGACAATGATTCAACGTAAGGACCCTCTGGAGATGGCTTGTGGGTTTCTCTAGAGCAGTGGTTCTCAACTTCCTATTGCTGCGACCCTTTAATTCAGTTCCTCATTTTTTAATTCATAAGTGTAATTTTGCTACTGTTATAAATTGCAATGTAAATATCTGGTATGCAGGATATATGACAGGAGAGCCACTGCTTTGGAGGAAACACCCAGCCCAGAGCCAGGCCTGTGACACGGTGATGATAAGTCACTCTGGGCCTTCCCTCCTGTTACGCATTCCACAGCCTGGCAGCAGGCCAGAAAGGCGTCCACAAATGGGAGTTCCCAACACATGTGTGATCCTGTCATTTCCGTTAAACTTGGGGAGGAGGAACCCTGCACTCTACCCAACTCCTCCTCATCAGCATGAGGCCTCCAACTCCTCCTCATCAACATCATCCATTTCCATTTTTCTCTCTCCTGCTGGGGAGACCCTGCAGAGAGGGGAGGGAATGAGGCTGCAAGGCTTCAAGGCTTTCATACTCTCGAGTCTACCTGGTCACCAGGAAGCCTTTAAAGCCCCCTTCCTTCCTCAGTTGTCGTGGAAAAATGGAATATAGCTTCTCCAGATTTCCTTTACCTTGCTCCCTGCAGCCCGGATGGTCACTATCTGATGTAGGATTCTTTTTTTTTTTTTTTTTTTCCCTCCTGGTACTCAGGCTGCTTTCCCATCCACCTCTACCCCATCAGGCACCCAAACCACCCCTTCCCCAGCTTACTGTGTCCTTCCTACACCCCCAGGAGAGAGAAGTGGAGAGAGGAGGGCCGTTGCTGCTGGAAGTTCCTGCTCTTGAGCAGCAGCCCTTTCCTCCCCTCCCGCAGGGCCCAGAGGGATGGAAGGGAACTGAGCTGAGGCAACAGCATGTAGGAGAAACACTTGAGTGAAGGTTGGCCAGACGAGACTATTGCCTTTAGAGGAATGGAGGAACCCCCAGAGGCTCTGGTCTCAAGAACACCTCAGAGTCAGGTGTCTCAAGATGCTCTATTGTGTGGGGAAAGGGAAAAGGATTAAAATGTTCTCATTGTTCCCATTTCACAGATGGGTAACTGGAAACCGATGACTGACATACCCAGGGTGTTGGAGGCAAGCACCAGAGCCCAGGCCACGTGGTGCAGGAGCCCTGACCGTGTGGTGCTAATGGGCCTCTGTCCTTGGGAAGAAGACAGCAGGAAGTTGTGATCATCACAACTTCAATGTGCTAGAACTTTCCCCAGTACTACCTTCTCGGTCACACCCCTCTCTGACACCATGGTCCCCGAGCTAAGTGCTAAGGCTGAACCCATGCAGGCATACTCCCTTTGGGCACACTGTCCCCAGAGATTTTATTAAACCTGTACCATGCCTCAGCCTCTTGCATGCCTGGCGTCTATAAGTTATTCCATTTCACTTTCACAATTGTTACAACCATTTCATGGAAGAGTGCTCTAGCTGTTCAAAGTGACAGAGTGAGTGGCTAGCCTCTAACCATTGGGCACCCAAGTCCTCCCGCTCACCCTGATGTTTTTAGATGCTTACTGACATGTGTGCCTTGCCTGGCTGATGTAAGAATCATGTCATGACAGAGAGTAAAGGATGGACAGGAGGCTGGACCCCAAAGCCCCGCCCTCTGCTGCACTATCCCCTGCCACTGTCACACTTAGCTACATTTAAATAAAACCTACAATTTCATTTCTTCCACCAGTGCACATCTATAATCCCAGTACATGGGAAATTGAGGCAGGAAGAGCTCCTTGAGTTCAAGGCTAGCCCAAGCCATGGAGTGAGAACCCATTTCACAAAACAAAACACCGGATTCGGTTCCTTAGCTGCATTCCTCAAGTTTCGAGTGTTGCTCAGCCACGTGACTGGTGGCTACCATATTGGGCAGTGCAGCTGGACACTTGCATCATTGCTAAGTGCTCTTTGGGACAGTGCTGGTCTAGCCTGACTCATTGCACAACTGCCTTCTAGGTCACCTGCTTTCAGGTAAGTCAGAGGCAGCATGGACCAACCTCCTCCTGGGGCTCCCAATCCACGTAGTGATCTGGACAGGACCCCACTGCATGTGGATATGAAGTCCTTACTGCCAGAGCCGCATATAGGAGCCTCCCCGGAGCTAACACTGTTAGGAGCTGCAGCAGAGTAAGGGCTCCTTTGACTCTGGAGTCTGCTCCCAAGCATAGTTGAGGTGAGGAATTTTAAAATCACAAAATGTTGCAAGTGTGGGCCTTAGGAAAATCTAACCTAGCTCTTTCTTCTTGGACATGAGATGATTGAAGCCGTACAGGAGTGTGGTGTGGCTCCCAGCCACAGAGAGCTGGTGGGAAAGTTGAGGGAATACCCAGACAAACCAAAGGTCATATCCTGATCTATAGACCTAGAACCTACTACCCACTGGGCATGCTGGGGTCTTCAGAGGACAGCCTGAGGCGAGCTAGAAGCTCTGATGGATTCCCACCACTCTTAACTTCCACGGCCAAGCACAGAACTAGCTATCACATGAGTCTGTGGCCTTGCAGTCTGATGGCAAAGCCAGGGACCAGCCAGGGCAAGACAGAGTCTCTGGGCCAAAGAGGCCAGCACTTCACTGGAGGCCTGTTTCTGCTGCCTTAGACAGCTGGGAAGCAGACAGCAGCCTCTGGAGAGAGCTGGGCAAGAGTTTGCAGCAGAAAGGAAGCTGCGGAAGCCATGACTCATAGATACTAAAGTGTTCCGGGAGGGGCCTCTCTGGGGGTGGGGTGATGGAGCAGGAGGGTGGGGTGGGGCTAGAGCTGGGGCTGGGAGTGAAGGACCGTGAAGAGAGAAGGGTGGATTCACTGTCTTCATTAAACCAGCCTACACCCATTTTCTGGTCATTGTCTTATTTTTAATCATCTTTTATTCTTATTGTTAATTTAGTGTGTTTCTGAGATAAGGTCTTGCTACACAGTTCAGGCAAACCTTGAACCAGCAATCCTCCTGCCTCAGTCTTCTGAGTGCTAGATGACAGGCACCCACTACCATACATTATTTTGAAAGAGGCATCTGCAAATTCCAAGAGAAGACCATCATACACCATTCTTGGCTGATACTCTTTGAAACTGTCAAGTTCAACACAAACAAGAAAGGACATCACAGTTGGAGAGGCGCCCTGGGAGACATGACTGTGATGCAATGTGGCATTAGGAGCATGCACCAATACTGGTTCATCAACAGTGGCAAATGTACACACTCATGAGAGGTGGTCATAAGGCTGGAAACTAGTTCTGGGGTATAGGAAATCTCTGCACTGCTTCCTTGGTTTTCTATAAGTCTAAAATTATTCTAAAAAGCTCCAAGTTTATTAAAATGTGAAAGAATGCCTATTATAAAGGTGAATTTTAAAATTTACATGTTTGGAGGTTGGAGAGATGGCTTACTCAGTAGTTAAGGCAGTTAAGTGGTTTGATTCCAGTACCTACAAAGTGGTTCACACCATGTAACTCCAGTACCTTCCCTGGCCTCCTTGAGCACTGCATGAACAAGGTGTACACACACACACACACACACACACACACACACACACCACAGAGAGAGAGAGAGAGGTGCAGAAACCCGTGTGTGTGTGTGTGTGTGTGTGTGTGTGTGTGTGTGTGTGTGTAAAGAATTAAAAACTTAACATTTTAAGCCAGGAATGAGGGTACTCCTGTAAGCTCAACACCCAGAAGACTGAGGCAAGAGGTTTGCAAGTTTAAGGGTGGGATAAATACGAGTTCTAGGCCTGGGCTACATAGCAAACCTTTTAAAACAAATAAATAAGTAAGAAGTCCAGGCATGGTGGCACAATCTATAATCCTAGCATCTGGAGTATAAAACTGGGCATGGTGGGGCACATCTGTAATCTCAGCACTCAGGAAGCTGAGGCAGGAGGATTGCTGCAAGTTTAAGGCCAGTCTGGGCTACACAGCAAGATGCTGTCTCAAACATACAACAACAATAATAATGATAATAATGACATGTGTTGTTTTTGTTTTTTTGTTTTTTTTTAAGACAGTAACTAGGAAATGGGTGTTGGATACTTCAGTGGGTTAAGCTAACCAATCCTCCTTTTTATACAATGTACTAAGTGGAGAACAGGAACCCAGCATGTAGGTCTCCAGTCAACAGCCTGCCTGAGCTACATTGTGAGTTCCAGATATTTTCTTTAATGATTTACTTTCAGACTTAAAATCTTTCGTTTTTTTAGTTGTTTAGAATATTTGAAAGTTCAACTCACAAAGTGAAGAGTGAGCATCTGCCCCAATTTGCTTCCTTCTCCCCCATTTCCAGCTTCTGACTACTCCAGACTTGGGCACGCCTTTCCCACCTTGGCACATGCACCCTGAGCTCTTCAAAGGGCAAACACTCTGCTGCTAACCCAACTTATCTCTCCCTGGTGACTTGCTGGGCTCCATTATGGTCCATACCCCCTTCAACTTCTTTAGGATTCTCCAGTGTGCTAACTCTGGCCCCTACGTTACACTCACTTTCCTCTAGCCCTCATGTATTTTCATCATAGATGCTCTTTGGCCTACTGGGATGGTTAAAGTTAACTGTCAACTTGACAGACTTTAGGACCACCTAGAAGATAGGCCTCTGGGGGTTATCTAGATTATACTGAAGTGAGAAAACTCACCCACCATTGCCTGCTTGGTATCCTGAGCTGTGTAACTGTATAAACAGAGCTGGACAGCAGCTTGCGTTTGTTACTCTTTGTTCCTGTCTGTGGACATGGCATGACCATTGCCCACAGCTCCTGCCACTTTGGCTCCAGCACTATGTTCTGTATTCTTGAACTGTGAGCTAAAATCAACGCTTTCACCCTTAAGTTGTTTTTAATAAGGGTTTGGTTTGTTCATTTTGGTTTTTGTTTTTCCATAGAAACAGGGAAAGTAAGGCATCCACCATGAATCACATCCCAACAAATCCATTGCATGTGTGTGTGTGTGTTCGTGCACATGAGTGCTCAAGCATGCACAAATGCTCATGCACACAATGAATACAAAGCCTAGTTTCCCTTAAATGTCCCCAGAGCACTTACATTACCCACAGGTGGGCAAAGTCCCCCAACACAAGGCTACTTTATTACAAAATGTTGAATGTCTCATGTAATTTAACACATGCAGCTGAGTGTCCCCAGAACACCATATATTTCCTCTCATCATTAAATCGTTGACTTAACCTGTAGTTCACTATCACCCTCCGGCATTTGTGACTGAGTTCTAGAATGCAAGTTATTAGTCAGGAAAAGAACAAAATCCAAAGTGTGGTTTCTGCTGCCTGTGTGTGTGTGCTACCCAACATTGCAAAGTTGAAGAAGGCTAAGTTGAACCGTTGTTAACTCGGCGGGGGGAGACTTTTTGTATTCCCATTATTACAGAAGGGAAAACTAACGATCTCCAAAGTTGGGTGGCCTGCCCAAGATCATAAAGTCTACTAAGTAAGTGGTGGAGGGCATAAGACTGGAAACTCCACCTTCGGGTGCACGTTTCCCATTGAGCTGTCGCCCTTCTGCCTCTCCCACGAGGGAAACACTAGGAGGCTGTGGCCAGACACCTCTTGGTGGGTCTTCTGGTAGCCAGATGAAGGCAAAGAGACTCACTTCAAGGGCCCAGACAGCACAGGTCGTCGGTTTGAACAGCTGTGGCAGCAGCAGGGACCTTACACTCACGATGGATGCCAGAGGCCGCTGGGCACAGGCTCAGTCACTGTCAGCAGTTACAGAGCGTCTGATCTCTCTCTGGGCCAGTCTGGCTGAGACTCAGTCTTTCATATCCAGCCTTCCTTGAGGAAGGGTAGATTGTTCTCTGCTGAGTCGATGCCTGGCCCAGCCACGTTCTGCAGTGCAGGTGGCTCATGGTGGGAACACCTCTGTATGCTGTGTGGGTGCGTGCACGCACACACGGTTCGAACCATTTGGAAGCTAAGCCTTCTACCAAAACAGGTGAGAATGCGAGTAAAGAACTTCAGGGCAGCACAGTAAAAGATGTGAACCGATGCTGGGATGTGCACAAGTCTAAGGATGCCGTCCGCGCAGGCTCACTGGGTCAGTGAATGCATTTGGGGTAGGAGGCACAAATGGAGAAAATGGACCATCCTTGCTCAGCTCAGCACTGTGGATTCAGACTCTGTGTGGGGTTCTAAAGTGAGCATAGGACCTGGCATCAGACCGGGGCTCAGGCAAAGGTCAGGGCAGCCTTATATGGACCCTTCTCTCTTTAAACTTCCATTTTCATAGCTGTGTAGCAGGCATAAAAGTATCTACTCGGGGGCTGGAGAGATGGCTCAGCAGTTAAGAGCACTGGTTGCTCTTCCAGAGGTCCTGGGTTAAATTCCCAGCACCCATATGGTGGCTCACAACCATCTCTAGTGGAATCTGATGCCCTCTTCTGGCATAAAGTCATATTTACAGATAGAGCACTTACAAACATAAAATAAATACATGTCTTTTAAAATATATCTACTTGGGATGGTTACATATGATAATGAAACCAAAACAAACAAAACCAATGTTGCCTGAGTCACACACTGTTTCTCAGGTGATAATAATTATTGCTCACACACCAGATCAAGGAGTGGGGAACTGCTAACCATGAACAGGGAATGGCTTGATTTTATTGATTGATTGGTTGCTGCCACTTGAACCTAGGACTTCATTCATGGGTGCTGGTCAAGTGTTCTACCATTGTTCCAGCAAGAACAGCTTTAGAGGACTGGATGCCACATCTCAGTGGGTTCCAATGTCACCTTATTTACATTCCTTCCCTCTGCAGTTTGGGAAGATTGGGGTTCCAAGTGATGCCTGGGCCAAGTTCCCTATCTACTGACATTACTGAAGCCAGAGTCTCTGCCACAGCCCTTCTTTGTTGCTTCTGACTTTTGGGACTTGGGGATGTTGTCACCAACCCTTCTGAGCTTCTGTCTCTGCCACAACCCCACTCTGTCAGTTCTGAGCCTTTTGGGACTTGGGGATGTTACCACCCCTTTAGGACCTCATGCCCAGAAGCCAAAGAAAGGGAGAGAGTTCAGCAGACCACATTTCGCCACCCACAGTCTCATTAGAATCTTCCAGAATAAACAACCAAGAGAAACGGCTAATCTGGGACCTTCAAAGACTTTAAACATTAGATCAATGACCAAGAAAGTCTAGGAAGGTTTATATTTCTTGTTTTTTTTTTTTTTTCATTCAGTTCTGGACATATAGCAAACAATTTCTTCCAGGAGTTTAACCTAATGGCCCCTCCCTAAACTGCCTGGTGGAGTTAAAATGGGACTTAACTTGGGTGCTTACTATGTGTTCCGACTTTTGAAGTCACTGTTTAGGCTACAAGTGGTGTTAGGAGCTGCTGCTTTTTCTAGATCTCTCAAAAACCCCCAGGTTGTCATAATCAACGTCCAGCCTTCTCATCTCCACTTTCTTGAGTCAGAGGCTTGTTCTCACAGCACACTCACCTTATGCTGCTGGGATACTAGTCTGCTCTTTCCTGGGGAGAGAGCAGAGCGGGGAGGCCTGTTTTCTGCAGGTGAGAAAACTCCCTGGCATTTTAGGAATCTGCACTCAGCATAGCCGTGTTCCAACAGGTCTGGATCCTGTTTGCCCTACAGGTTGTCCTGTCCTGAGGATTTTCACAGGCTATGATATCCCCCACCAGGTGACATTTTTGCCGGCCTCTTTCTAGGGAGGTCACCTTGGTACTTAGCACACTAGTGCTGGGGTCAGACCAGATGTGTCTGTACACCAGACCTCTTCTCTGGCTACAGTTTGGCTTTAGCGTGCTCATTTGTAAAATAAGTCACCAGGGGTATCTTGGAGGGTGGGCAAGCATGGTTGAGTGACTGGCTTAGTAAATAGTGCTGCCATAATTAAGAGATCAGAAGCCCTGTGAAGAGGGCATGGGAAGGTGATGAATTCTAGCTGGTTGGTTCTGTTACAGTGGACTTGTTTGGGAAGCCAGTTGAGGCTTCTGGTTTATCAGAGCAAATAATCTACTCCAATAATTATAGGCCCATGTTTATTATGCGTAGGAAAAAAGAGGGTAGTGTCTCCCTGCTGAGACTTCTTCAGAGAGGCCTGGGAAACTCCAGAATGAAGTGGGGGAACCTGGAGCCCTAATCCATGGCCCTCCCAATCTTGATTGATGCTTGGGTTAGTTTGAATTACATGAACATTACAATTGTGTGAGTGTTCACAGCCCTGACTGCTTTCCATGGTGAGCCTGCAGGGAGCTAGCTGCCTGCAAGGCTGGCCCTGGTGTTCCCCACTTCCTCTAAGCTGTGAGATTTCCCCTTCTGTCACACTGAGTCACTGCCTCCTCTTGGGGGCCTGCCTTGGACCTCACAGAACTTCCATCTTAGCATTGTGACTGGCTGGGGGATATCCCCAGGAGGCCAGAGGTTCGGGGAGCTTCTGGAAATGGAAGTCACCACACAGATCAAGAATAGAAGCCACAGAACTTGCAGTTGACATGACACAGCTTGCCCCAGACCCCACTACTTACCCAAGGCTCCTTGGCAGATGTCTGTGCGAGTGGCTCCTCCAATAATGAACTGGGGGTCAGAGCAGATCTCCTGGAAACAAACCCACAGGGCATGGTCAGCAACAGCAGGCAGGAGCCCCAGTTCCCTGTGGGCCCTCCAGCCCCTCCTCCTCATGCTGCTCTGCTCTGAGGAGAGTTCTATAGTCAGGCCTCTGTGCTACCCATCTGACCCTGTTCCATTGGCCCTAATGTGGGGGGTGGATCCCTTCTAACATGCAGTTGGCTCCATTACCAAGGGCAGTGAGTGCATCCAGCTTCCTCTGCCAGGTTTTGAGACCCTCCATGCTAAGTGCCCCCTGCCCACCATTCTGGCACCTTCTCTTCTGAGCCTGCATGCAAGTGGTTGGGCTTACATGGCATTCCTCCTTTGCCTACCCTTTCCAAACCATTCATATTTCAAGTCTCTTCTTCCTCCCCTACACGAGGAAGCCTTTCCTCCTCACTTAGCTCCACTCTTCCCTTTGAGTCCCATCCTGGAGTCTTTGTGGCATTCATGGTTACTAGACCTGTGTGGCATTCATGGTTACTCCTCCATCTTTCTATAGACCAGGCCTCTGCCTCCCGAGTGCTGGGATTAAAGGCATGTACCACCCACTCCTCCATCTTTCTAATACACATGCTTCTTGGGGACAGGGGACTGGATCCAGCCCTTCGGAGTTCTCACAGAACTTGGAGAATTCATGCACCCTGCACCTGCTGTGCAGACACTGCATGGAGCCTTATCTCTTGCAGCCTTTTGAGGAACTCGGGGTAGTGTCAGCTCCTCGTGGTGTGTGTGTGTGTGTGTGTGTGTGTGTGTGTGTGTGTGTAGCAGCTCAGGAAGTAAAGTGATTGTTCAAACTTCGTGGCTCCCAAGTGGTAGAGACCCTTGGGATTTGAACTCACTGGGCTCAAGTGCAAACTGTCTGCTCCTGCTGTTTGCTGCTAACCCCACCCCACCCCACCCCGTGCCTCTTCTGGGGGTTGTTCCCCCTCCAGCAGCCCCCTGAATGTGTTTCTCGATTCTGAAGAGCTCCACCCAAAAGCCACAAAGGAAGTCAGGGCCCAAATCCGAGCTGCTTTTCACTCAGAGATGTTGGTTTGTAGGAGCACCACATCTGCACAGAGTTGTCCCCTGGCACACTTCTGTCTACAGAGGTCTTCCCTGGGTGAGAGCTGGTGCTAATCTTGGACCATCCTGGCAGCCTCCCGGCACCACACCAGCTCACAGAGCATGCTCCCTTCCGGCTTCCCCATCAGTCTGCCTGGAGGTTGAAGGGATGGTGAGAAAGCACTTCTGCCCAGGCAGGGAAGCCAACTTTTCCTAAGAACCGCCAGGCAAGCACTTAACCCTGGGGTGGTGTGGCCTGGGCTCACACTACTTATCCAGGGACCAAGCTCCCATTTCAGGTTGGGGCTACCAATCACACTTCAGAAACTGCCTCAGAGTCTCCAGAGAAGCCAAAGTTCAGACTTCACAGCCCAAAGATACTTGAGAAAACTGGCCACAGCCTGTGGAGCCTGGAATTAAACACTGATGTAGCCTTGTAGCAGTAGAAGAGAGGAGGGGAAGACTCGGGCCTTGGATTCTAATAAGCAAGCTAGCATCTTGGTGCTGCCATTTATTGCATAGGCTCTAGGATGTTGGTGGGTTACTGGATGCCCCGCAGCGTGATCTGCATCTGTCAAATGGGTTTGTAGACAAATGTACCACTCACAGAGACTGTCATCGGGGTCAGGTGAGATGAACATTGATGGCCTTGCCAAGTACTCTATAAATGACAGCTGGGAGGACCTGATGTGCCAGGCTTGGGTGATGCCATGCACTCCTCACTGTGGCCTGGCACTGGCCCCTGCCCTCAGTATGGTTGTGGTCGTGTTCTCTCGTCTCTCTTGCTCGTCTCTTATGACATCCTCTCAGGAAGAGTTAGCAGCACGCCCCCTCCCTAGATTGCTTTCTCTTCCTCATGGGTTGTTTCATTCTTTCTCTGGAAGTCATCTTTGATCCCTTCATCTCATGACTCAACCTCTAAAAAACTCAAGTTGCCCATGGCTGAACAGTTCCCTCCCTCTCTCTCCCTCTTCTTCCTTTTCTCCCTCCCTCTCCCTCTCCTCTTCCTGTCATTTACACATCCTTCTTAAATGATTGAAACACACACACACTTCACTTTGCCTGGTTCCAACCCCATACTGTCCACTGGCATTGCTCTTTTCCTGTCTCCAATGACTGGCTAATGCATCCAGTGTGTACTTTTTTTTTTTTCTTTTGGTCCCATTGCCTGTCCCCACCAGGATCTGACAAGACAGGTGGGGACAGAGGGCAGCTAGCCCAGCCCTGGCTCCACTCCTATTTTGCTTTGAGCAGATTTGACATTCCCGAGCTTGTTTCCCCAACTGTAGAATGGTTGTGTGATGCATGGCCTGCCAGCCCTAGGCAGTTTCCCTGAAGGGGCTCTAGATCTCTGTATCCAACCCAGAAGGCCACAGGCGCTATCGCCTGTTCCCTTCTGTTTGGCCCTCAGAGACAGACGCTAAGCATACTGCCTGGA
This sequence comes from Phodopus roborovskii, assembly GCF_943737965.1. Taxonomy (NCBI): domain Eukaryota; kingdom Metazoa; phylum Chordata; class Mammalia; order Rodentia; family Cricetidae; genus Phodopus; species Phodopus roborovskii. Next base: position 51,418,975 of record NW_026126433.1, read on the forward strand.
ATATAATAGGCATTCAATAAGTGTTCATTGACTGAATGGAAGGTTGACAGAAAGGGTGTATGTAGAGGGGCGTTTTTAAATGTCATCTTGCCTCCACCTAGAGTCATGCAGAATTGTTTCAAAGAATTATCCAGATCTGGTTGGCCCATGGTTCTGTCAGTGAGGGATTGTTTTGAGTGCTAATTGGTGTAGGAAGACCTAGCCCATTGTGGGTGGCACCATTCTCTAGGCAGGGGAGTCTATACAGAACAGATGAAAGCCAGGTACAAGCAAATAACATGTGGCATTTGATCATCTCTGTGCTTGACTGTGGAGCTCATGTACAGCTGGAGTCCCTGCTCTGACTTCCATCAGTAATGATGTGCTGGAGCCTGGAATTGTAAGCCCGATGAACCCTTTCATCCCTCCTGTCACTTTTGATCAGGGTGTTTTATCATTGCCACAGAGATGAAACTAGGATAGAGAGTAAGTAGTAAAACCACATACAAATGTAAAGCACATATTCTCCTGCTTGTGAATCACTTCCCCAGCAAGGATATCATTCAAGGCTCACAATGATTGTTCCTTCATTCATTCATTCATCCATCCATCCATCCATCCATCCATCCATCCATTTTCCAAATAGTCAGTGACTTTGTTTTTTTGTTTGTTTTGTTTTGTTTTGGTTGTTCATGGGTGTCTCGATGCCTGGCCTAGAATAAGCACTTTATGAATGGATGCATGAGTGAATATCCAGAAGGGACAATTCTCTGGTGAGACTCTGAGACCACAAGGGCAAAGGACACACACCAGCTCTGCAGAACAAGAAAACATATGTGACTGCATTGATTCAGGGTGAGAATATCAGGGCAGAAATTAGTACAGGGCAGAGAACAGGGTGGAGAAGGTCTGCTAAGAATGGCCAGGAAAGACTCTTTGGGGAGGAGACTTGTGACAAAGTCCCAAAGAATGTAAATGGGCTAGACTTGGGGTGGGGGCAGAGCATGCCTGGCAGGTGAGAAGGGCAAGAGAAAAGAACGGGGTGTCTCTGGGAAACCAAAGCAGCTGTGGCAGCTGCCCCTAGTGTGCTGGACAAGAGAGGAAACAGAAGCCTCGCTTGTTTCCTTCTTATCTTATTCATTTAATTTGATACAAGTCACATTTTGTAGTTCAGATTGGCCTCGAATTCACTAAACAGCCAAAGCCATGGAGTGTCCCGAGGGCTGGGACCAAGGTGTGTACTGCCACGCCCAGCTGAGGTGAGGAACAGAGAACTGTGACTCACCCAGGGCACCCAGGTGCATAGGATCCGGCTCTACGGAGACTTTTCTGGTTTTCTTTTTTATTTATCTTTTTAATTTGAGCCAAGTTATCATGTGGCCCAGGCTGGCTTTGACCTTTTGTCTATTATTATTGTTATTTTTGTTATTATTAATTTAGTGTGTGTGTGTGTGTGTGTGTGTGTGTGTGTGTGCCTGCAGGAGTCCACATGTGTGCCACAGTGTGCATGTGGAGGTCAGAGGACAATTTTGGGGAATTGGTTCTCTTTCCACATGGGTTCTGGGATAGATTGACCATTAAGCTTAGCAGCCAATGCCCTTACTCACTGAGCCATCTCAGTGGCCCCCAGCTTTGAACTGCTGATCCTGCTGTCTTCACCTCCGAAGTGCTGGGATTATAGGCATACATTACCAAGCACCTGATTTTATGTGATTCTTGGGGCTGTTGAGTACCTGACTATCCTAGGGTACTTTCTAGATCTTGAGCTGGATCCAGGGTAGCAAAAGTAGCCTGGGAAGATCAAGAGTATGGAAGCAGGGCATGAATGTCCTAACAGTGTCCTAACAGGGATCTAGATTTCCTCTAGGCTCCCTGGAGGAGCCTAGTGAGGGTTCCATGGGATGAGGGCCAGCAGGGCTTCCACTGGGGGCTGAAACTACAAGGGAACAGGGAGAGCTTAAGGGCTGAGACCCTGAGGGTTGGCACAAGAGCATTTGGGAGTGGGACAAAGGTTCCCAGTTGAGGACTCTGGGCCAGCAAAGTAGCATCAGGATCCTTGGAGCCTTTCAATTCTTTGTTAAGTTGCCCCGGGAAATATGGGGTGGGAGGGTCCCGCTAGTTACACTTTGAGAAATAAATAAGATGCAAACTGGATAAATCCAACCATCACAGATACTTGTGGCCACCTATGTAAGCCAGCGCCAGGCTGTGCCCTCACTTGCCTCCCCGAGCAGTCCAGAGTCTTCTACCCTACTCGGAACCCCAACACCACCACAACCACAGCAGACCTTGGACCCCTCCTCTAGTGGTTAAGGCCACTACAGTCCAATAAAAGTTTCATCCCAGCGGCGTGTGTCCCGGAGGCTTTGTGAAGCCAAAGGCGGCCTCCAGGGCGTGCCCGCTAGTGGGATTTGGGATCCTGTCCTGCGAAAAGCTCTGGGCCAGCTGAGGGCAGGTCCACTGGGTGGGCCACAGCCTGCATCTGGAGTCCCTTTAGCAGCAATCATGGAGCACTACCGAGCCAGCACTACCCAGCCAGGGCTACCGAGCCAGCACCACCGAGTCCCGCTCGCAGCCTTCCACTGCAGCCTTTCCCGGCCCCGCCCGGTCCCCGAGCGCTTCCTACCGTGGGCCGCTTCCATTCGATGCCCCTAGTTTTGCTGGAGTAGGGCCCCAACTCTTTGAAGCCCAGAGAGGACGGCAGGGCGGGGAAGGAAGGGTCCTGGAAGAGCGTCCCGGCCTCCAGGCACTCGTTCCGCAGCATCTCGTAGTCCTGGTTGAGGTACTTGACGGCTCTCTCGTGCGACCCCAGGCCCTCGGCCGCCTCGCGGTCCTTGGCCAGTTTGATTGCAATGCCCGCCATGGTACCAATCGGACCGGCTCTCGGCACAGGGAGAGGGCTCGCGGAGGCGCGGAGCGCTGTACTCGGCTGGGGTGCGGCCGGGCCCGGGGCGCTGCAGCAGACTGCAGGAGCCGAGCCGCTGCTGCAGGCGATGATTCACCGGCGGGAAGCGCCTGGGCCGCGGGGTGTGGCCTCCGCTTCTCCCGGCCTGCTCGAGGCTTGGTCCCGGACGCAGCCAGCACAGCGCGACCTGCACAGCGCCAGGCCAATCGTGGAGGACTGACTGCGGGGCCCCGCTGCTGCCACCTTCGGACGCTTCCCGGGATGGCTGGCGTGGCCCGATAGCGGGGAGGGGGGGGGGAGGAACTCATCGCAAATTGGGGTGGAAAAGTTGAAACTCAAACCCCAGCCAGCAAGGGTGGGCGAAACTCAGCAAAGACTGCCCGGAAAACATCGGATGAGTCAATAGCACTGTGAGCATAACCCAGTTGCTACTCACCGGCCCTGGTTCCTAACAGTTCTGCAGGCTCTGGGCATGGCAACACGCGCGATTCTGAAGAAGTGGCTGCCAGTGTACCCATCTTATAGATGAGAAACTGAGTCCCGTAGAAGCGCAATGATGTAACCCCATGAGTTAAAGCTAATCACTCATGGGCAGAGCAGAGATTCTAAGGCTCTGCCGTTACGGGACAGTTATTAGTGCAATTTGGAAAACAAAACCAAAAACCAGCCATCCAGGTTAAATCTGAATTTCAAGCAAAGGAAAAAAAAAAAAAGTGTGGTTTTAGTGTGCGCAGCCCTCAAATATCACCCGAGACAAACTTATACTAGAATAACATGTGATACATATCTAAAACTCTGATTTACCTGGGAGGGTTTATTGAGTTAATGCTGGGCGAGCATTTGGAATAGAGCCCTTGTTGGTGACTGGTGCCGCCATTTTGTTGAGGGAGAGTTCCTGAGTTGCAACTCATGTGTAGACAACATGCTTCCAGAATGAATACTGGGAGGGCTTAGTATCTGCCTGTGCTGTGAATGGTTTAAAGCAGGGGTTCTCAACTGGGGGGGGGCAACCCCCACCCACCCATGTGACTCAAGCGGCTTCTGACCATAACTGCAGACATTCTGGTAGGTGGGTGCTCCTGGCCTCTACTGAGTGGAAGGCAAGGATGCTACTACAGGGTTAGCAGGTCTAGGTCAGTGCTTTACAGTGTGAAGAGCAAGAACAATGCAGTCTGAAATGTCTCTCTGTGCCAGACTCAGGAAGCACGGTTTGGAGCCTCCCTCCAGCATTGTTTCTGAGTTAGTTTGTAACTCTGGAAGTTGTAGGTAACTGTAGCAACTTAAAATATCTATGTGATAAGCAAACGACTGTTCCTGGAGGGATCAAAGCGTCCTTTCTGCATAGGCAATGCCAGAGTTTGTCTGTTTGCACTGTCAACTCACTATTCTCTCCTGTGCATGAGGCATGCCTACTGTCTCCTACTTATCTTTTTGAATCCTGAGCTCAGAAGAAATCCGGGTGGGGCCAATGGAAATCAGACAGTGGGAAAAAAAATAACAGTGTGGGAAAGGGCTATGAAGCTCCATACACCACTGAGCTGGAAACATGTGCCTGGTGCTGAGCATGGTGACACACACACACACACACACACACACACACACACACACACACACACACACACACACTTAAATCCCACCACTGGGGAAGCAGGGGCAGCAGATCTCCCTGAGGTCAGCCTGAGTTCCAGGTCAGCTTGGTCTGCAAAGTGAGTTCCAGGCCAGCTAGGACTACACAGTAAGACTCTATCTAAAACAAAACAAAACAAAGCAAAACAAAAGCACAAACAAAATGAGTCATGTCTGCTTGCTCCACTGATATTTGTCAAATTTTTTGAAATGTGTTCATTTTATATCAGTATGGCAACAGCCATAATTTTACCTTTAAGAACTATCTATAGCAATATTAGCCTCCTTACCGTGTCCTTTCTTGTCTTTAACTGGGTGTCCACTGTTGCCCATGACTGGCCCTCTGTTTCATTTGCTCAGGGTTCTTTCTTCCCTTACTGGTTCTCCAGCTTGGCTTCCCTCAGGTCAGAGCACACACAAAGTTGAGCATCCCCAGCCTGCTTTCACCAGCTTCTGGGAAGTGACTGATGCCAGCCAGAACTTTCCCTTGCTTGGCTAGGCATTGCAAGTGTTTGTCAGTTTCTCTTCCACATTTTGTCTGGTTCTGTTTGTCTCTCCTCTGTCACAGAAAGACAAGCTCCTCCCCTTTGTTCTTCTGTTTGAATGAGATGCTTGCAGAGTCTTGACACTGGACCATTTTGCCCATGACCATAATCTTTCTTTCGAATGACAATCTCTCCCTTCCTAAGTTTGATTTTATTTAACATACCCTATCCTTAAGTTTCCATTCTTGGCACACACCACACTGACTCACGAGCCACCGAAAGAGTTGGGGGCTCCACAGCAGTCATTTGTAGTCCAGGGGTTTCCTGTGCAATGATTTCTGAAGCTTCACAGCCCTTTCCTAGAAGCTGTTAATTTTCTCACCATCTGATTTCTATTGGCCCCACCCTGATTTCTTCTGGGCTCAGGGCTCTTGGGGGAAAGTTCGTCTCAAATATGCTATCGTGGAAGCTTGGTTACCAGCTGGAGGAAGTACCTCCTCCGTGGCAGCTGGAGGTCAGGCTCCCTTCCCACCCCTTTTAGCAACAACTGCTTGGGCAGACTACGCCCATCACTGCAATCAAGTCAGAAACTTGCAAGGCTGAGGTAGCAGAATGTCTCTTCTCACCTACGGCTTCCTCTTCCAGGTTAGTGAAGAGGTACGTCCAGGCAGGGCAGCAAACCTAGCACACTGAGTACACAGATCTCTCCCAGACTGTCCAAAGCTACTGCAACTGATTTGCAAACACATAGACTGAGCTCACCATTTGGATGTGTGCCCGTTTTTAATCTGAGTCAGCACTGCTCTTTATGCCTCAAAGCTTCCTCACCATGGTATGTGTATCAGGGGAGTTGGCCAAGTCTTCTCTTTAGGGAAACATGATCCCTGTTAGGGAAACACAACGACACACACAAATCCCCTCTTCCCAAAAGAGTCACCCAACCCAGACCGGTAGCCAGTAAAGCAGAAACAGCTGTCGTATCTGGAATGTGAGCGAGATGGAGAGGGAGAAAGTGGAAAGAGTTTGTGTGTGTGTGTGTGTGTGTGTGTGTGTGTGTGCGCGCGCGCGGTGCTCACGTGCATGCACGCGCGCACACACACACACACACACACACACACACACGTTCTCTGTTGGGCTCACAGACTTCACAGCTGCCCACAGGAAATCCCCACTCCTTGTTTTAGGAGGGATACAGCAGCAGCTGATGAGGTGAAGTGAGCCTCACTCTGAAACAGTAGACTACAGTCCCAGGGCCTCCCTTCCTGGGTTCAGTCAGCAGAGGACAAGGCAGGTCTAGCATGAAGGAAACCTACTCTTTCCCTTCCTGATGAATCCAAAGCAGATCACAGACAACATAAATTCTAGAGTTGTAGTTCAGTGGTAGACCACTTGTCTAGTGTACACAGGCAAGCTCAATCCTGAGTATCAGTGTGCCCGAGGCAAAAACAAACAACCCAGTTCAGTGTGCCAACTTTTGTCTGAACCTTAATGTCCCCCACAAGCTTGGGTGTTGAATGCTTGGTCCCTAGCTGGTGGCACTACTTTGAGAAATGGTAGGAATTTAGCAGGCAAGGCTGGGTGAGGGGACGAAGCCCTGTGGCTTTTGAAGTACACATGGTCTTCAGAATCTCTCCGCTTGCTTCCTGTCTACAATGAAGTGAACAGCCTTTTTCCTTTACAGGCTCCTGCATGCATGGTGTTCAGCCCTATTTCAGCACTAACATAATAGGACCACCCAAGCACAGACTGAAGTCCCTGAAGCTCTGAGCCCAAACAAGTAGTTTCTGCCTTTAATCTGTTTCCCCAGTGTTTGCATTGCAGCTACAAAGAGCGTCATAACACGTAGTGTGTCCTCCTTTCCTCTAGAGAGATTTGTAGCACAAATTCTAATTGGTCTTAATAATAAAATAACCTTGAGTCAGATATTAGTGGGTGAAAGATGAAAGATCAGAGAAGCAGAGTAGCCAGCCACTAGAGTTCTTACATCTGCAAAATCCTCAGATGGGTAAGGGGCTCCTGTCTCTGCCCACCTTATATTCCTTTTCTGCCCAACCATATTACTACCTGGGATCAAAGGAATGACATCCCAAGTGCTGGGATTAAAGGTGTGTGCCACCACTGCCTGGCCTTTAATGGCTAACTCCACACTCTGATTTCCAGGGAAGCCTTATTTGTTAGAGCACAAACATAATATTACCATAGAGATTATAGGAGTTATTCTTTCCTCAGGACTGCAGCGTGTGGCATGAGGCAAAGGGGGCTTCTGGAGGGTGGCTGAGACCTGAAGAGGAGACTGGACAGGCATCTCTTTAATCTTACAAAATGTGGGGTGCTGGGACTAGAAGGGGAGAGGAAACAGCCTGAAGAAAGTTCCAAAGGCCCAGATGCTTTCTGAGCAAATGCTGAGCTGTTTCTCCAGCCTGCACACATGGCCGCATATAACACACCGCAGACACCCCAGACTCTCCCTGAGAGGGGCTTCCATATGGGTTTCTCCAAATGGCAGATCAGCCAAGGGTAAATTATGTTTTCATTTGTGTTGTCCCTTGACATTTTCAAAATACCAGCCCCTCCCCATCTTCTTAACTCCTATGCCAGATCATTTTGTCACAAACTAGAGACAACTGGAGTGGCAGGGAATGGCCCCCATTAGATTGGCTCCTGGGCATGTCTGGGGGATGCATTTGATGGCTTAGGTGGGCTTAGGGTTGTATAAGTAAGGTAGCTGAATGTGAACTTAGCTAGAAGCAAGCCACTATGCAGTGCTCCTCTGGGATCTCTGCTTCAGCTTGACTCTAGGCTCCTGCCTTGAGCTCCTGCCCTGACTTGCCTCCATGATGAACTGTAACCCATAGGGTGAAATAAACCTTTTTCTCCCACAAGTTTTGTTTAGCTGGCAATCATTCTGTCAAAGCAATGGAGGAGCAAACCAGGGCTTCCTCTCAAGTGGAGACCTACTACTGCCTACTCCACTGTCAGAATTATGTGTGTCAGCTTACAAGGTTTGTGAAATTGTTTGGGGTAGCAGCAGGACTAGGCTTGCCACCATTATCACCACTGTTGTTACCATCATTGCCAGCAGCAGCAGTAGCAGCAATGGCACCTCCATGTGAGGTCACAGGAGTGTCCGAGCAGCTGTAGCTGATCCACTGCCTTCACAGTGCCCGATGAAGGGAACAGATACAGAGAAGTACGTTGCCCGCTCTATAGGAAGCATCACAGGGTACCAGAAAGGTGTGGCCCTCCACAGTTTCCAACAATAGTATCCCCAAGTCCTCCAAATCAGTGTTTTCAGGCAGAACGTGTTGCTTACTAAGCAAAAGTAGCTCCAAGGCAAGCTTCAAGATTAGCTCTTACAACCCCACCTACCGTCTGCATGTTTCAATTTTCAGGTCCCTTCCAAGTAGAAATTTCAGAACTTCCTAGATATATGCTGGAGTTCACATGGCAAGAAGCCAATGTGGCACTCAGTCACTTGTCTCCAGAGTGTGCAGGCTGGGTGTGGTAATTTCTCCCAACACACCAACCACAGCTGTGGCATTTCCACGGTGCTTCTAGGAGCCATCTTCGTTGTAAGCACCCCTGGGTATATATATTCTTGCTTGCTGAGTTACTTTTTCTTTTTTTTTTTTAACTGTTGTGACAACAGTAAACCAACTCAGGGTCTATTTGGTTCCAGTTTGAGAGATACTGTCCATCATGGCAGGGGGAACATGAGGTGTCTTACCACACTGTATCCATGGTCAGGAAGCAGACCTGGATTCTGGTGCCCAGCTAGCTTCTTGCTTTTCCCATTATTCAGTCTGAGACCCCAACCCTTGGGAAGGAGCCACCCACATCCAGGGTGGGTCCTTCTTTCTCAATTAAGTCTTTCTGGAAACACCCTCAGACACATCTAGAATTGAGTTGTTTCCAAATCCATTCACGTATACAGTGAAGGTTAAGTATCGCACTGGGCTTGTTCAATTATGATCTGGGGGCCACAGTTGCCGGAACTTGGGCCTACCTGACCTCTTGATTTTTCCCTTTACCCAATTCCATTCCTTTGCTCAGTCAGTGGGTGACTAGGTTCATTGCCAGGGAGTGACACTGGAAATACTGAATGGCCACTGAGCTTGTGGAGGGTACCCTGATATTGGTCCTGAGGCAGGAAGCCTGTCAGCCATTAATCATTCAGTGGATGTATTGGAGGGAGCATGTGGGGGTTGCAGATAAGGGGCTGGGGGGCCAGGATGCTGGAATAGTAAAGGGACAGGAAGGGGCCGGGAGAGCCAACCACTGAACTTTGTGAATCAGCTTTCTACTACTCTGACAAAGTATCGAAGATAACCAGCTTAAAGGAGGAAGTTCATCTTTGGCTCATGGTTTCATAGGCTCCGCTTTGTGGTCACCTGGTCCTGTGGGTTTTAGTTGATGGTGGAAAAGTATGTCATAGCAGGGGTATGTGGCAGGGTTGTCTATTTACCCCATGGCCTCCGGGAAGCAAAGAGAGAAAGAGAGAGCTGGAGTTTCAATAGTCCTTTAAGGTTCATGCTCCTAGTGACCAAATATACTAGTTACTTTTCTGCTGCTGTGACAAAACACCATGATGAAGTCTATTTATAGAAGGAAGAGTTTATTTGGGCTTCCTGTTCCAGAGGGACCGATTCCATCTTGGTGGGAGGCATGACAGCAAGTGGCAAACATGGTGGCAAGAGCAGGAACATCTTCAATTGCAAAATTGGAGTAGGGTGAGGCTATGAACTCAAAGCTCGACCCCCAGAGACAAACTATAGCTAACACAACTCCTGAACTCTCTTAAATGGTGCCACCAACTGGGGATGTGTTCGGATATGTGATCACACAGGGAATAGTGGTGGTTCGAATAGGAATGGCCCCCATATTTAGATGCTTGGTTGGTAGGGAGTGCTCCTACTTGACAGGAACTAGGAGGTGGCCTTGATGGAGGAAGTGTGTCACCAGGCAAACAGCCTCATCTCATTTCCTCCCACTGGGCCCCATCTCCTAAAGGTCCCAATCTCTTCTAATAGTGCTGCAGGCTGGAATCGACCCTTTAGCCTATAGGCCTTTGATGGGCATTTAACATCCAGATCAAGGTTAGAGAGATAGCTTGAAGGTTAAGAGCTCTTGTTGCTCTTGCAGAGGACCTGGACTTGGTTCTTAGTACCCATGTGATGGCCTGCAACCATTCACAAGTCCAGTTCCAGAAATCCAATGCCTTCTTCTAACTTCTGCAGGTACCAAGCATGCACGTGGTGCATATACATACATACAAGCAAAATGCATAATAAAATAAATAGATCTTTAAAAAAGACATCCAAGTTCAGCAATCCCATATCCCCTGCTTCCTGCCGTATTTGCTTTATGGCCATTGAGACTTGGTTCACATGCTTCCTCTGCTTCCTGATGTGGTCTCCTGGGGGTCAGGTGTTATTTTCTTGCTGTTGTTGACCTGCCTCAGTGACATTGCATTATTGCTGTGGTCTCATTTATTCTATAGCTTTGATTCCAAATGCCCTTCTGGTCCCCAGTCACCCAGGCCCTTTGGTGTCCATCCTTCTGTCAAACAGAGGATGACTTAGTGACCCACTAAGGATTTGTTTGACTATGGATCTGACCCAGTGTCTTTAACTTCTTAGGCCTCAGTTTCTCTGTCTGTGAGAGAGGGACCAAGACATCCACAGTGCCGACTAAGTACTTAGTAATTCTCAGGAGGATGCAGGCTTGCAGATATAGCTCAGGTTGCTGGTACAGGGCAGAGGAGGGTGTGGGCTTCCTCAATGCAGAATGTGGCCCTGGCTGTGCCGTACTTACTCAGGATGCTTCACAATGTGAGAGCTGCAACACAGAAACGAGGGTTGGATGGAACTCCAGAGCTGTTCTAGTTCAATAGTTTGCAGCTTGTTTGCAAAGCAACCAAAGTTTCATGAGATGTCAGTGAGTGGTTTGTGTGTGCGTGTGGTTCTGAAATTTTTTTTCATGGCCAAAAGATTCTGGAAAATGATTCACATTCAATTTGCCTCCAGATGAGCCATAATGCTGTTTATATGTTAAGGACTCTGCAGTATAATTTAAGAAAAGCAGCATGCAAGAGAATGATGCCATGCAACAGAGTTCAAGCAGAAGAGTTTTTTGTTTTGTTTTTGTTTTTAATTGGGGAGAGGGATCCTAAAAAGGGGGAAGGGGTATGGGGAGACCAGACTCTGGGGACAGGAGCCTAGGCAGAGAGGAAAGAGAGGTAGGGGAGGGAAGGAGGGAGGGGGGAAGGGAGAGAGGGAGGGGAAGAGAGAGAAGAAGATAGGATGTGGGCAGGGCCCTTTTAGAAGGAAACATAGTGAATGTGCACAGGTGGTGCTCTTAGTGGCTGCAGCTGAGGGCGTATCCTGTCAGAACCTTGATCAAGGGCAGGCCAGTGCAGATGCCTGAATATTAACACTGACCAGTCCAATAGCAAAGAATTACGTTTAGCTGAGTGTACCAATTTGTGTCCTCTAGAAAGTAAATTCCCCTTTCTACAAAACAAAACAAAAACAAACAGCCCCTCCCCGACAAAGTTAGAGGTTGTGATAGGTAATCTCCATCGTCAGCTTGACATACCTAGGTTGAAGAATTACCTCCATCAGGTGGGCCTGTCATTTTCTTGGTTGCTAATTGATGTAGGAGGGCCCAGCCCACCGTGAGCAGTTGTCATTCCTAGGCTAGTTAAGATAGGTAGCTGAGAAAGTCAGAGGAAACAAGCTAGGAAGCAATTTCCTCCTTGGTTTCTGCTTCAAGCTCCTGCCTTGAGTTCCTACCCTGGTTTCCTTTCATGATAAACTGTAACCTCTAAGCCAAATAGAGGTTTACTTCCATCTATTTCCTTTTGGTTATGATTTGTATCACAGCAACAGAAAGCAAACTGGAATAGAGGTTCAAGAGAGCTGGGCATGGTGATTCACACCTGTAATCTCAGCACTTGGGAGTCTGAGGGAGTGGGGGTTGCTATGAGTTTGAGGGTGGCCTGGGTATAGAGTAAGGAAATGTCTCAGAAAACAAACAACAAAAAAATGCAAGAGGCTTCCGGGTGCCAACTGTGAAAATCTAGAGAGCAGGAGAGAGAGAGAGAGAGAGAGAGAGAGAGAGAGAGAGAGAGAGAGAGAGAGAGAGAGAGAGAGAGAGAGAGACTTCAGACGGCAAGGAAGAATGAAGAAAGAGAAGAAAAGACTGTAGGGCAAAATGACCCTTAGAATACACTGTAGCTCTCTGAGGGAACCTCGGCCACCCAGATGGAGACTCCAGATAAAGCCAGCTCCAAAGAGGTCTGCCAGGGTTGAAATGAAGTCCAGACAGCTCTGTGTGCTGCCACTGACTGGAGCTGGCTGGGGAGCCAACTCTCCTTATCAAATGTTTGGTGCATATTCTTCAGCTCCTCTGGGTAGGTAGCCCAGTGAGCCGCCGTGTCTTGCTATCATTGCCACATTTACAGTTGAGAAAACGGAGGCATCAAGAGATCCAATGACTTCCCCAGGACCATGCAGCTGGGGAGTTGTGGCTCTGGACTGTGAAGTCCAGACGGCAGCTTGTAACTCAGGTCCTGGATGTACTGGACTAGGACAGTGCGTTTGCACTCTGCCCTCACCGTCACAGCACACTGCAGGCTGCAGGGCTGCCTATCATTGGTCACTTCGCTTCCGTGGCTTCCTGACACTCTGGCCCTTTCCCTTCTAGCAAACCCTTCGCTCTTCTCTCCGCCCCCCCCCCCCCCCCCGCCGCTGTCCTGGCCACACCTGCCCCATTCCCTATGCTTGTATCTTTGTGTAGGACATATTGTCCTTTCCTCTTCAAAACCTACCCAGAGTGTGCTTTTAAACTTCCCATCCCAGGGACCACTTGTGAATACACCTAGGATCTGGAGTAAAATAATGAGCGTGCTTCAGCTGGTGGAGACTTTCTCTCTTCCGGTCCCCTCCCCCTTGCCCCTCCCCTTCCCCCCCCCCCCTTCTCCTTCTTTTACCCTTTATACACCCAAGGAGGAGATTTTTTTTCCCTACGGGCTTGGTATTGTCCTTCATTAGAGTGTTAGCGTGGGTTCTCAGGCATATTTAGTGCAGGTTAACTGTTGCCCTTTCATCCTCCATTGGATCTGGAGTACGGGAGAGGCACCTAGCCCTTGTCGGAACGAGCTGGAGAGCTGTAGCGCTCATCTGAGGCCGTTTGAGGCTCTGCTCTTGAGCACCTAAGAGAGATGAGGGAAACCCTGCCTGGGGCCAAAAAAGGGCATATTCTGGGAGTAACCTCAGAGCCGAGCCTGGGGCTGAGTCATGCTCAGATATGTGTCCCCACAGCTTCTGACTCAGGGCCCAAATTCCTCAATATTCACAAAAGCCGAAGCTCTGAGGGACCTTCCCACGCACCTAGTCCAGCAGCTGTGGCTGAGCAGCAGGGGTCCGAGTGGTAAAAGCTATAGGAGTGCTTGTTGCTGGCTGCAGCTGGGGCTGGGGCTACAGCTACCCCAGGGACTGGGGCTGGGGTTTCTAGAATCCCTGAGGCAGCTCATTCTGCCTCTGCTCCTTCGGCTGTGCCCAGTCTGAACGGACTGAGGTGCATCTGAGGCCCAGCCACTCTGACCTGAGCAGGTTCTGCAGGGAGGCCTCAGCCTCCTGACTCATATTCCGAAGGGAGTGCCCCTAACTGACTCGGAACTAATTGAAATGCAAGTCACATTAGGAGTGTGACTCCTGTCTCCTGAGATGTGGACTCATAAGCCAGAAGGCACAGTTGTGGATGAGTGAAGCTGTTCTCTTTGTACTTTAAATTTTAATTCTATCCATTATTGTGTTATTTTTATTTCTGTGCACCTCTCACAGGGACCAGAGGGGGGCACTGGGCATCTCTCTCTACTGCCTTCTACCTTGAGGACTGGGACTCCAAACATTTGTCAGCTCAGCAGACAGCCAGCAAACATAGCTGTTGTCCTGTGTCTACCCATCTCAGTGCTGCAGTTCTAGATGTGTGCAGGACCACTCCCAGATTTTAGGTGCATGCTGGAGTACAAACTCCAGTCCTCAATGTTACGAAGCAATCATGCACAGTTAGTGCTCTTAACTACCAAGCCACCACTCCAGCCCCCTTAGCTCCTTTTATATGACTTCTGCTAGAATACTCGTCCCTGGTGCTACAAATACCTGTTCAATTGTCCACTAGAGTGTGGTTCCTCTTCTCTCTGAATTGGTTACTAGCATGTATTAGGTGTACAAAACAATGGATTTCATTGTGACATTCTCAAATGTTCACATAAAGGACTTTGATAATAGTCACCACCACAACCCCTCTCCCTCCTTTCTGCCCTTCTCCTCCTGATCCCTCACTCCTGGACCTGGGCCCCCTTGTACATTTATATGTTACTATTATTTTTAAGTTCTGAATCTGAAGCTGCGTGTTGTGACACCTGTCTGTAGTCTTGGCATTCCAAAGTAGGAGCACAGATTGGAGACTGTGTGTGTGTGTGTGTGTGTGTGTGTGTGTGTGTGTGTGTGTGAGAGAGAGAGAGAGAGAGAGAGAGAGAGAGGTTTGTTTTGCCCATAACAATGATCTCTGACTCTGTCATTTGCCTGAAAACAATACAATTTCATTCTTGTGGCTGGATAATATTCCCCTGTGTAAAGGCAGCACATTTTCTCTGCCCTCTCATACACTGATGGGTGGACTGACTCCTAGGCCAACTCTGTGACCTGGCTGTTGTGAATTGTGCAAACAATACATGGTGTGCAGGTCTTCATTGGAAGCTGACTTAGACTCCTAGGTGTGGTTTAGGTAGCTGATATAGTAGTTCTATTTTATGGGGTACCCACACTGATCTTCATAGAGGATTCACTAACTTACATTCCTGCAGTGGCCTATAATGCCCCTTCACCCCTATTCTGGTCAGCATCTATTGCTGCTTTTCTTGATGATAGCCAATCTAACTACAATGAGACGGGATCTATGTAAGTTTCCCTGATGGCTAAGGATGCCTATGTGTTTTGCATTTTAATGGACATCCTTCAGGACTGTCTATTCATTTAATTTGTCCATCTGATTGGATTTTGTATTTAATTTTTGGTGCTCCTTATAGATTGTGGATATTAATTTTCTGTCAGATGTATAGCTGGCAACAATTGTCTTCCGTACTGTAGGCTCTCTTCACTTAGTTAATTGGCTCCTTTACTGTGCAAAATCACTGTAAATTAATTCAACCCCATTTGCCAATTCTTGCTATTTCTTCCTGAGCCATTTGAGTCCTCAGAAAATCTTTGCTTGTGCCTGAACCTTCAAACATCCCTCGCCCTGTGCTTTCAAAATTTCACATTAAGGCCTTTTACATTAAGGCCTTTGGTCTATTTTGAATTTATTTTTGTACAGGGTGGGAGATGGTTTTATTACTCCACAGTGCATATCCAGTTTCCCCATCTGTGAAGAGTCTTTTCTCCAACTTGTACTCTTGGAACATTTGTCAAAGGTTAGGTGATCCTAATCCCAACAATTGACAGTCAGGACTAACCATCCTAGCATCCCTACATGGTAAGAGTCTTGAGGGAGCAGAAAGGTGCCCCGTGACATAATAAAGGCCATATGCACAGCAAACGTACAGCCAATGTCATATTAAAGGAGGAAAAACTCGTAAGTCAGAATAAGGCTAAGTTTTCATTTTATACTGTCTTAACTAGAGTGGTTAGAGAAGAGAAAAAGGTAAAAAGAGATTCAAGTAGAAAAGGAAGAAGTCAAATTATCAATTTGCAGACAACATGACACTTAAAAGACCATTCTTTAGAATCACCATGGAAACACACTTCTGGGTATATCTCTGAGGGTGTTTCCAGAAAGGGTTAACTGAGAATGGATGACCCATCTTGAATATGAATGGCACTATCCCATAGGTTGGTGTCCAAGGGTGAATAAAAAGGAGGAAGTGATGTGAGTACTAATGAGGGAGGCATCTCTGTGATTAAGTCAGGTTTATTAAACAGTTACAGAGTATAAAGTACACTCACAATACAGGATCCTCTCATTCCCAAGGGCGACTGGGGAGGTCCAGGGAAGACAACCAAGTTGCTGTTGCTGTTGTCAGGGAGCCCTCCACAGTCCAAGAGAGCACCCTTCTCTCTGCCCCTCCCTGGCCTTTTATTGGGGTATTTGGGTCACCCCCCCCCCCGCCCGCAAGAAGACCATGCCCATTGGGTCAAGCCACTCCAATACAATTGGCTGTCAGATAGAATTCCCACAATGGAGCACCAATCATCTCTCATTGCTTCTTGATTTTCAATGCAATGTGACCAGTTGTGATGTGGCATGCTCTTGTTGCCAGGCTTTCCCACCTGTGATGGAGTGTATCCTTGAGCTCTGGGTGCAGATAAACCCTTTTTTCTTTAAGGAATTTGATATCAGCTACTGAAGTAACCCATACAGATGGGGAACTTCGTTACAGTTTTTCTCTGCATATATTGGGATGGTCATGCGATCTATGCCCTTAAGTCTGTTTATGTGTTTTATTGCATTTATTGAACCAGTCTTGCATCCTTGGGATGAAACCAGCTTGGTCATAGTGTATGATCTTCTTAAGTGCTGTTAAATCCAGCTTGCAAGTGTTTGCTTGAGGATTTTTGCATCAGGATATTGGTCTGTAGTTTCCTTTTGTGTGTGTCTTTATCTGACTTTGGTGTCAGGGTAGTTCTGGCTTCATAGGATGATTTTGGTACTGTCCCTTCCTGTTATCTTCTGTGGGGAAGTTTGAGGAGTGTAGCTACTTTTTAAGAGCATGGTAGAATTCATCAGTGAATCCATTCAGTCCTGGGCTTTTATTTCTCAGGAATCTCTCAGTCTTGTTGTTTGCTATGGGTCTGTTTAAGTTATTCATAGTATCTTGATTTAATTTTGGTAGGTCACATGTGTCCAGGAACTTTTCCACAGTTTGTTTGGAATATAAGTTTCTAAAATATTCCCTAATGCTGTTCTGAATTTCACTGGAATCTATTGTAACATTTCCTCCTTCATCTAATTTTATCTTCCCTCTTTCTTTTTGTTAGATTTGTTAACTAGTTGGTAATCATCTTTATGTTGTCAAAACAACTATTTATTGCTATTGTAGTCTCTATTACATTAATTTTGTTTCAATCTTCTTTATTTCTTGTTGCTTATTACTTTTGGGTTTGGCTTGTTATTGATTTTCTAAGGTCTCCAGATGGATCATTAAGTTATTTATCTATGATCTCTATGATTTGCTTAATGAAAGCACTGTTAACTCTAAATTGTTCTCTTAGAATTGCTTTAGCTATATCCTTGAAGTTTTGGCAAGTTGTGTCTTAATTTTAATTTTATTATAACAATTTAAAACAAATTCTTGTTAATATTTTTAATGACACATTGTCCATTCCAGGGTGTATCCATCAGTCTCCAAGTATTTGTGTTGTTACTGTGGTTTCTCATGCGATTTATTTCTAGTTTTATACAAGAAATCATCAGGTTCTCTTGTATTTGTTGAAACTTATATTGAATGTGATCTATTTTAGAAAAGGTTCCATGGGCTAAGAAAAATGTTCATTCCATATCTGTTTGATGGAATGTTCTGTAAGTGTCTATCAAGCCAATTTCATCTATGGTGTTGTCTAGGTGATTTATCCATAGATGAAAACGGAGTATGGTATCAGGATCCATCTGATGTTTTATGCTGTAAAAGTGTAGCCTGGATTGTGTTGGAGACCCCCGAATGTTGGAGAAGCCAGAGCTGTGGGATATCTGCCAGGAGAGCTGCAGACAGGGAGTGGAGCCAGACACAGAAGTGTATTGCAGTGAGCAAAGCTGGAGGAGGAGACCACCCAAACCCTTTGACATCACACACGGAGCTACAAGATTTGACGTTTCCCTGCTGGCTTGAGTAGCATTTCCTTGCTATGCCTCCATTCCTCCTGTTTGGAATGGTAATGTGCAGTCTGTGCCATTGATGTTGGAAGTATATAATTTGATTTTGACTTTACAGAGGATGGCAATTAAGAGATTGCCTTGAGTCTCAAAAGAGACTTTGGGCTTTTAAACTGTGTTGGGACTGTGAAAGACTATGAGGACTTTTGAAGTTGAACTAGATATATTTTGCATTACAACAGAGCCAGGGAGTAGAATGTGGTGCCTTGAATGAGAATGACTCCTATAGGTTCATGTAATCGAATACTTGTTCCCTGTTGGTGGCGCTGTTTGGTAAGGATTAGGAGGTATGGCCTTGTTGGAGGAAGTGTGTCACTCAGGGTGGTTTCAAAAGCTCACGCCATTCTTGGTTAGCTCTCTCTCTGCCTCCTAATTTTGGATAAGGATGTCAACTCTTGGCCATTGCTTTAGCACCATGCCTGCCTGCCGCCATACTTCCTGCCATGATGGTCATGGACTCCAACCCTCAGAGACTGTGATCCCCAATAAACTCTTCTGTAATTGCCTTGGTTATGGTATCTCTTTACCATAGAAACAGAAAAGTAACTAAGAATAAATATAAGAAGGGGAAATATAAACAAAACCCCAGTAAGATAAACTCAAAATACTTCTAAAAGTATGCATAAATAAATGTACAAAGGGGGGTTTCCAAATGGCATATTGCGTGCCATGCTGCATTGAACCTGTGATGAGCCTATTGTTTGCCAGAGCTATCTTAACATCAGTAGCTCCCTTCTTTGTATACATAGTGCTTCTACTGGCTAGCCACCCTTGGCTTTGCCAAACCGGTTCTTCTACTCTTCCAAGACTCCCCAGTTTGTACCCACTGGTATGGGTGATGTTCTAGCAGACTCTCCCAAGTGCATTGAGAGTGGAGGATGCAACCACATGGGAAGACCATATGAGAGGACCACTTGGGAGAGCCTGTCTCCACACTTTCAAAGCCCTCTAAGTATTCATTGTCCTGCTGGAAAGATGCACGATAGATGCTGAGTGCTCTGCTGGGGCTTCAGAGTTATCTGATAACAGCATCGAACTTCACAGCACACAGCTAGCTCCAGTGGTTGGTCTGTTTTGCTGATCCCTGGCTCAGGGCTATCAATCTCAGCCAATGATGTGGGCTAAGAGAGGAACCATCTTCCCTGTGCACTTGACTGCCTGAGCCTTGCCTGCTGCCCTTTGCACGATTTAGCTCCACAGCAAGGAGGACTGTCCAGAGCTGTCTTCACACCCTGCAGCTGTGGCAGTTTGAACTAGAGCCCCCAGACTTGGGACTGCTCCTGTTCTCAAGCCTCAAGGGTATTCATTCTTAAACCCTAGGTTACCCCTTAAGCAAGATAACACCCAGCCATAGTCCTCCAAGCCAGGGCAGCTTCCCTGATGGCTGACTCCTTCCACAGGAGGAATCACTATTTCAGCAAGACTCATAGTGGGATTTGAGGCTTGTGAGGCCTGTGGCCTGGTCTTGTGGGTAGGATGACTATCACGATGGTCTAGAATAGTCTTTCTATCCAGGCCACCTTCCACCTCACTCCTTGCCCCAACCATGGAGCTAGAATCATGTTCAGCTTGGCTTTCTTCTCTTCAGCACCCTGCCTCGCATTTCTCTGTACTTCCCCCTGGCTGTCTTATCACTCCTTTTATGGGGCTCTGAGGCTCTTCTCCCTCTGTTTCTTTCTTTGGAGTAAAGTCTGTTTGTTTGTTTGTTTATTTATTTATTTATTTATTTTTACTCTGGCATCTCTCTCTCTCTCTCTTTTTTTTTTTTTTTTTTTTGGCCAGGCTACCCAGAGACAGGTTCTAGGCTGCCATCTTACCTGGAAGTCATTTTTCTCTGATTGTTTAACACAGACATTGATAATTAGCTATAGACTTCCTTTCTTTTTCTGTGTCCAAAGTTATCATATGTTGAGTTTTCATTTTCATTTGGTTCTAGAGAATTTAAATTTTCCTCCATTGATTTCTTCAATGGCTCATTGATTGCTCAAAGGTGTGCGCTTGCTCTCACATTGCTGTTCAGTTTCCCTAACGACTCTTGTCATTTGACTTCTAGTTTATTGTATTATGCTATGATAAGAGCGTATGTCCTTCTTTTTGGGTGTGTCCTTGTGGGCTTCCGTGGTCTTGGCAGAGTGCCTGACATTTGGCAGGTGCTTTGTAGAAGTTTATTGTTGTGGAATATTATTCTAAGATGTGTTACACTTGTTTATGCTGTGGGACATTGGTTTAATGATGCGAAGATGTGTTGCATTCTTTTATGCTGCATTTGTCTAACTCTGTGAGCTGTGTTACTTTGCCTGTCTAAAACGCCTGATTGGTCTAGTAAAGAGCTGAGTGTCCAGGAGGAGAAATCTGGGAAGAGAAGATGAGGGAGCAAAGGGGAAGGAGAGGAGGACTCCAGGGGCAGCCACCCAGCCGCACAGCAAGCCACGGAGTAAGAAGTAAAGGTATGTAGAAATGGAAAACGGTAAAAGCCCAGAGGCAAAAGGCATATGGGGCACTTTTTTTTTTTTTAAAAGCTGGCTAGAATTTAAGCCAGGCTAAGGCTGGGCGTTTATAAGTAAGAATAAGTCTCTGTGTATTTGTTTGGGAGCCTGGTGGCAAGCCCCTAAGAATAAAGAAGTGAAACAATTAACTACAGTTTATTGAACAGAAGCTAGAGACACAGATCTTCCTGAGACAAAGGTTGTTGGCATCTTTGACGTCATTGTCACTTATGCTGGCTGGGCAGGGGTGCTGTTGTCCCTGTATCCAGCATTTGAAATGGGTCATGATGTGCCCTCCTTCTTTACAAGGGAAGCCCCACTCCCTAGGGTGGAACGCTTGCCTACATTCCCATTGTCTCCTTTTCTTACTCTCTGCAGCTCAGCTCATCCCTCCACTGTGAGTTTTGGCTGATATGGAAGTGTGAGGATAGGGCTAAGGAAATCTTTGGGGAGTCTGTTTGGGACCAGACTGCCCATTCACGCATGGTGCGCCTTCTTCCCACTTCCCTGAGGGCATTTTTTGGAGCCAACTAGAAGATTGTGGAAGCTCTGGCAACTCTCTCAGCCTCTTGAGAATACTGTGTGGTGGGATGCCTGGGGGTAGTGGTAATGTGGTGATGGGGTTTTAAAGGAAAGAGTGATTCGATGGCATGTGAGTATGATAAGATTACTTTGGACCAACACAATGGGTAAAGGGACCATAGCAAAGGGACTTGGGAGCAAGGAAGCTAGTGAACACTAGGAAGGACAGACAAGGACCAAGGCTGGGTCAGTGAGTGGGAGTCTCGGGGTGAGGGCATTGGCTTAACCTAGTGATTTGTAGCACAGTGACCCTTGTCATCACTGAGACTAAGTCCCTGGCAAAGAGCAACCCATGGGAGGATGGGTTTGTTTGGCTCATGGATTGAGAGAGGGTAGTCTGTCATTGTGGGAAGGCATGGCAGACTGTGGCTGGCACACCTCAGATCTGGGCAGGTCGGGAGGCAGAGGATAGGCAAGATTGGTGCTCTGTGGGCTTCTCCTTTTTCCTTTTTCAGCCCAAGCTTCAGCTCACAAGATAGTGTCATCCACATTAGGGTAGGCGTTCCCTCCTCATTTAAACCACATGGGGGACACTCTTGTAAGGCACACCCAAAAATATGCCTCACTACTGCCCTGTGGGTTTCTTAATTCAGTGAAGCTGACAATCAAAAGTAGCCAGCATAGCCACCTATTGATGCAGCCAAGTCAGGTGATCAGATATCACTCCAAGGTTAGTGGGAGGGTCAGGGACCCCAGGACTAATGCTGAACAGAGTGGAGATGGAGGGATCTCTCTCTCTCTCTCTCTCTCTCTCTCTCTGTTTAGGAAAGGTCATACATGTTCTGCAGCGTGTGTGTGTGTGTGTGTGTGTGTGTGTGTGCGCGTGCGCGTGTGTCTGTACGTGCGTGTAGGTCACGGGACAAGTTGAAGGAGTCAGCTCTCTTCTTCCACCGTGTTCTGGGGATTGAACTGATGTTGTCAGGTCTTGAAGTGAGCCCCTTTACCACCTCGCCAGCCTGAGGATGGGCACAGTCTTGATAAGGTGACTTAACAGAGTTCTTTGTTAAAAGTAGATTTTATGAGACATGCTCAGAAGGCTCAGGAGCCTTGACCTAAGTTTGGTCAAGCAAAGAATCTTTGCTCAAGGCCTGGGGAGGTCAGAGTGAGGCTGGAAGGTACACAGAGGCCAGATGGTGTGAGGCCACAGAAGGGGACCCATGACTGTGTTGCAGGGGCCGACTGTGCATGAGAGGTGTGGCAGGGGAGAGAGCACAATCGATGCTGTCACAGGCATGCCAGGGGAACGAAGACACATCCCTGGGAGCGAAGCCCTGGTCAGGAGCCATCTCCCACGTCCCCAGCCCAGGTGATGCCCTCCTCCGCAGACCTGGGCAGGCCTGGGTTTCTTTGATGACAGTGACACTCTGCAGCTTGCTTCTCCCAGCTTATGCTCCCTCGCAACACTCTTCAGTCATGCTGGCTACTCTCGGGAGAGGACATCTCTCTTCACTCTTGTATGGAGCTGGATGATTTATTTGAATACAGAAAAGTGTAAGGCTCACTGAGATTTCCTGAACCAATACACTGTTTATACCCAAACTACACAGGAAACAATGGTGGGTAATGTCACACACAGCCTGTCAGGAAGCGAGGGCAAATGGCGGCTGTGAAGGCCTCTTTGATGTTTCGTTGGCCCCACCTTGTGGCAAAAAACGATAATGCTGTTTGGAGGAAAAACATTTAATTAGGCAATTCGAGTGGAAATGTTTCAAAACCAGTGAAACACACTGATGTACTTAGCAAGAGCCCTCTGGAATCTGATAATGATCCTTCACATATCTGTCTATCTCTAATAGATCTACCATCTATCTGTCATCTATTATGTATTTATCTATCTACTTATCTATTATCTACCTGTCTATAATCTATCTACTGTCTACTATATAATACCTATCTGGCTGTCTGTCTATCTATCTATCTGTCTGTCTGTCTGTCTATCTATCTATCTACCTATCTATCATCTGTTGTCACCTATCATCTCAACTTTATAACACTCACAGATGGAATCTGTCCCTAACAACCCTTTGCCCTTCTTTGTTCCCACTGGCTGAGGCTTGGTGGCTGTGGTAGGATGTATAACAGCTTTGTCAGAACTACCACACTTTAACCTTCAGAACCTGCACTCACTGTGTTACTTTGCAGGGTAAAGAGGACTTTGAAGACCTGATGTTAAGGATCTTGACTGTCCAGGTGGACCCGGTGTCATTAAGAAGATCCTTCTGAGTGAGGCAGGAGGTCTGAGTGGGAAGTGAGGGGACAATAGAAGCAAGGGTGTGAGGTGGTGTGAGGAAGAGATAGATCCCCAGCCTAGGAGAGCAGCCAGTTTCTAAGCCCTGAGCAGGGCGAGCACATGAACTTCTCCGGAATGCAGGAGGAGCTCTGAGCTCACTCCGGAGATACGGATGGAGGATGGATCGGGACCCTTCCCTTCCTGAGACACCCCACTGTTGCAGCGGCCACACAAAAGGAAACTGGAAGGGTGCTGCATTTTACAGAGCTGGAAGGCTGAACACTGGCTCTCCCTGAAGGCTCTGGGGCTGGCTCTCAGGCTCACCACTCAGGGCATGACTGTGAGTAAGTTCTGCGCTGAAGACAGTGGAGGGCAGATTCTTGGTGGGGTGCTGGAGTGACACTCAGGGCTAGCTACAGCTTTGGGGTACACTGTTTTGGGTGGTTTAAAGATAAATGAGTCCGCCCAGTGTCTGATGTCTGCCAGGGCCAGGATCGTCACTTCCCACTGGCCCCTCTACATTTTATTATTTCCTGTTTTAAAGGTCTCAATTTGCATATGTTAATTATGCCACGACAACATCATACACATATATAATGCATTTTAATATTAGTCCCTGATTACCTTCTCTGATCTCCTCCCACTCTGATGACCCCTCTCTTCCCAATTAGTTTCCCTTCTTTGGAAACATTGCCCCCTCTTTTGGGGGAAAACAAAGGAATATAATTAGTGTTACTAATAGAAGCAAGGGTGAGAGATTACTTAGTGTCACATGGGCATCTTAGCAGTGTCTGCGCCACAGGAAAAAATATTTCCTTCTCTCTCCCAACAACCTTTGATTGCCTGTAGATCCTCAGGGTGGGATTTTGTGAAGCCATTCCTATCCATGACAGAAGGTTTAGAGGCCTTATCTCTTAGCACTTGTTTAAAAAACATTTTAGCAATATTTTATTAATTCTTTGAGACTTCCATACAATGTACTTGACCACACTTACTTTCCCTCCCCAGCTCCTCCCGTTACCATCCTCTCTGACCCTTCCCACCCAACACTGACATTTTTCTTCTTTCCCCATGGAGTCCAGTCAGAGCCTGGGACAGCCTGTGAGTGAGGGCGCTCCCCTTATGGACCAGGGCTTGCTTGTTCAGGAATGTGCTGAGAGTGGCCCATGAGTGAAATTCTTTCCTTTGGTGGCCACGCTACTTGCTCTGGAATGTGCTGGGACAGACTCAGTTGGCTTAGAAGATAACAAGAGGGATGGAAAATACTGGAGCGGGGGCAGGTTTCAAACACAATGTTGCCAACCTGTCACAGCATAGTCGGATGTCCGGGACCTCTCAGAATCTCTGGGCTGGGGATGTAATAAAGATGGCAATGAAAACCCCCTTACCAAAGGATTCCCGTTTCTGTTTCTGGCTATGCTCCCTCAGGAGGCAGCTTCCAGGGCCTTGAAGGCAAGAAGAGTGTGACCCTCCTCTGTGGTGATGTGGCCAGGTGTTCTGTTTTGTATTGTCATCAGGCAGGTCACCTCCTGTGACTTCTGGTTATGCATAGAGGGGTTGTATCTGTTTGCTGCATCTGTGTTTCCATCAGTCACGACCCCTCTTGCTGGGATCACAGATCTCCTTGTCAGGCTAAAGTCCTTTGTAGCATGTTGGGCACTTTCCCACAGACCCCTTTCCTCCCAGTCGTCTGGGCTTTTGACCCTGGAGGTTTAATCTTTGAGGGTATTTTCTTTCCTTCAGGAGAACATGCCAGGTCACCTGCAGCTGACTGCTGGAGTTCTGGCTTGCTTTTCTTTGTCCTCAGACGTCCTGCAGGAAGTCCTAGACTCACAGCACAGAGGGTCAGAACATGCACCGGACAGGCAGATCCTGTAGCTTGTGGTGTCAGGGACCAGAGGAGGCAAGAGCTCTCTGCACTGGTGTCAGTAGGTGACTCTGCTGTGACCTGGGGCTATTCCTCCCTCTTTCATGGATGCCTGGAACCTGTGTGTTGGGTGCTGTTTGCCACTCTGACGCTTCCTATCTAGTGACCCAAGGGGAAGGACAGTGGCCTGTTATTTGTTTGCTGATGGAGACTGTGGATTGTTACTCTTGGGGGCTGCCAGAATGTTTATCCAAGACCCACCCTGGGCTGTGATGGAGGTTGACCCAGCCTTCCTTGGTTCTCTTGGAGGACTTTCTCTTGACAGACACTGAGGTTTGCATGTGGTGTGAGTGACATGCAGGCTGAAAACACTGCAGGGTAATTCTTAGCACAGGGCATTAAGAAGCAGCGATGCTTAGAGGTGGGACTGAAGAAGTCATATAAGTCGTTGGGATTAGGTGAGGCTGATCTCATGACTGTGGAAGTGGCTTCAAAAAGAGCGAGGAGGTGGATGCTCAAACCTGAGGGCACACACACACACACACACACACACACACACACACACACACACACACACACATGCTTTCAAGAGAAGGCCATATGAGGTGAGGCCTTTAGGTCTTATACTTTCAGAACTTTGAACCCAAACAGGTTTCCCCCCTAAAGTTAGCCTCAGACATTTCATTATAGTAATGTATAATAAACTTCAAACTTATGGAAAAAAAGTACCAAATCTTCCTGCATATATCATTTGCCCAGACTGCATATATCATTTGCTTACTTTTTGTTTTTGTTTTGCCTTGTTCTACTGCCTATATCTACCTCATGAATCTCTACCATCTGTTTATTTACCTATTATTATATGTGTATCACACACACACACAAACACACATATGTCATTATTTATCTGCATATGTGTGTGTGTGTGTGTCTGTTTCTTAACACCTGAGGACTGGTTGCAGACATTAGGCAGTTTACCCCTAAAACAGTTGAAGGTGTATTAAGGACTGGGTCCTTAACATTGATATATAGCTACCATCTAACCCATAGTTTATATTTTAAATTCATTACTTTCTTTTACAGCCGTGGGAACATTCCCTGGTAAATGGCCCAACGCAGGCACATGGAATGCATTCAGATGTTATATCGTCTTCTTTAGATGGAAGCAGTTTTTCGGCTTATATTATCTCTCACAGCCATGAGGTTTTTAGAGAACACAGGGTATGGTGCAATGTCTTCTGTTTGGGTTTCTTTGCTCTTTGCATGAGATTGAGATGTGATTTTTTTTTTTTTGGGTGTGGCAGTAACATCACAGGAGTGATGTGCCCTTTGTAGGACATCGCTTTAAGGAGGTATGTGATATTGATTTGTTTCATTTCTGGGGATGCTAGTTATGATCATCTAGGCGGGGCAGGGGCTGCCAGTGTCTCCATTACTGAATTATTCCCCCCTTTGTAATTAACCAATCATTTGTTGGGGGCATACTTTGACATCACATGCTTTTCCTCCTCAAACTTTCACCTACTAGTTTTAGCTTTGTAACAGGGGTCCCAAGACCTTGGCACAGCTGACTCCATGGTGGAAATACCATTCCGGCTGTAAAACTCAGCACGTAGACAGCACCACCTGCCAAAACTGAAACACAGACCTAATCCATCAAACTCCACAGTTCTGGGAAAGTCTCGAAATGCACTAATCTTGAGTTTTTTTTGGCTTCTGTAGGTCTGCTTCTGGCTGACTGTTCTTGTTAACTGAAGTATGTCAACCCAGAACATGATTTTTGTGCTTAAAAGCTCACCCTGAGAAAGGTTTGGGGCTACTCTGGGGTCCTGAACACGCAGTGTAGTCACCAGCTGGCTAATAAAGAGTTTCTATTATCTCACACCTATGTCTGAGCAGTCTTCTCTGGTGGATACCTCCTAACAGCCTTCCTCAGTATTTCCTGTCTGAACCAAGCACTGTTAACGATTGTTCTAAATTAGTGTTTTAAATCTTTAATGATGTCTTCTAGCTTTGCTGGTGGCCATTTCATGATGAGAAGGAGCTTTCTTCCCAGCCGTTATGTAGACGGGGACACAGAGTCTCACTCTGCTCATGCTTTAGAATGCATTACCATTATTACTTGTTTTTTTTGAATAATTTTTAAAATTTAAATTTGCAACAAGCTTGCTTTACATGTAAATCCCAATTCCCTCACCCTCCCCTTCTCCCCTGTCCCCCTCCAACCCCCATCCCATCTTCTTTCTGCTCCCCAGGGAGGGTGAGACCTTCCATGGAGGATCTTCAAATTCATTATTACTTGTTTTGATGCATCTCTTGGCCCTGAGTTTTACAAGGGTTTGTCCCATAAAGCTCTCCTGTCATGTCCTCTTCATTCACAGACAACAAAAAGATATTCTAGGGTCTTCTTACAAATGTCCTGTTGCCTGCTCTGCAATGGTCTCTTTCATGTGGAAACCGAGATCTGAGCATTTACTGCTATGGAGGTAACCTTGTTTCCAAGCCTTCGAGGCTGGCAGGCCTCTCCTGTGTATAGACAGTGTCCAGTAAGCAGGCTCCCCAAGGGTGTTCTCAGTCTCTAGGAGAATGCGTACGTGTCTCCTCTTTGGTTTGTTCTTCTCCATGGAAGAGGGTCATACATCTTTAAAGTCACACTTTAACGTGTAGATTTCTTTACCCTGTACAATAGTTTCTATCATGTTAAAAAGAAAAACAATGAAAAGGGAACGAAATTCAAAACAAAAACCACATTTAGAAATGATCACTTTTCTTGTCCTGTGTGGTGTCAACCAGTCTGTGCCTTTTTGAACCAGCTTTATTTTAATCTGGATGGTTCTTTCATTCTTTAAGCAAATCATTAAAAAAGAAGGTACATGCAAGGTGGTGGTGGCGCATGTTTTTAGTCCCAGCACTCAGGAGGCAGAGGCAGGAGGATCTCTGTGAGTTTAAGGCCAGCCTGGTCTACAGAGCAAGGTCCAGGACAACCAGGGCTACAGAGAGAAACTTGTAGTCCTGAAAAACTTGTGTCTTGAAACAACAACAACAACAACAAACAATCAAAAAGTAGGTATATAAAAGGGGTTGTGACCATCGCGGGGCTGCCCAGAGTGGAGAGCCTCTGAGCTTTCACCTTAGACATGGCGCCATCCTCTTGGCGTTCTTGTTCTTGGGGCCTGCCTGAGACCCTTGCCCTGTCCCTGCTGCCCAGCAGCCTAGCCTCGCCCTGCTGCTGTGGTGGGCTGTTTCTGAGGCAGTAAGGCCCAGCACCAGTGCAACGAGAAGGCCTTGCATGAGGCCAATGAAAAGATGGAGGCGCAGCTAGAGAAGGGCAGGCAGGTTTAGCAGGTACACACCGCCTGCTGCTGGGTGCTGGACATTCACGATTGCAAAGCAGATGAGGATCCTGCTTGTTAATGAGTTTAACGGAGATAGAAGTGCAGGGCATCAAAAACAACCCAAAGGAGGCCTCTGAAACCATTGTGACCTCCATGAGCAACCTGGTGCCCCCTGTGGAGCCGGCCATCCCGGAGAACCAGGTCCGAATGGGCAGCATTCTGAACTGAATGTGCAGAACCTTGACTTCCCACGTGAATTCTACCAGCACTCCAGTGAGCACCAGCTGTCCAGTACTTCCTGGACAGACTCAGTGTGAATGAGCAGCCTGACTACCTGCCAGGCGACCAGACCTTCTTCTCTGCCACGTCCTGACTTCTGGGATCTTTGAGACCAAGTTCCAGGTGGACAAAGTCAGCTTCCACTTGCTCGAAGAGGGTGGCCAGCGCTCTGAACGCCACCCGTGGATCAAGTGTGTTAGTGATGTTATCTTCATTGACTGTTAGTGCTGTCATCTTCGTTGACTGCCGTCCTCTTTGTGGTGGCCAGCAGCAGCTACAATATGACTACCAGGGAGGACAACGCAGACCATCTGCCTGCAGGAGGTCCTGAACCTCTTCAAGAGCATCGCAGATGGCTGCACACCATCTCTGTAATCCTCTTCCTCAACAAGCATGACCAGCTTGCTGAGAAGTCCTCGCTGGGAAATCCAAGATTGAGGACTACAGAGTTCACCCCCAACTCTCCACTTGAGGATGCGACTCCCTAACCTGGAGAGGACCTACCCGCTCTGCTCCCTGGGTTAGCTACTCCATCCGGGATGAGTTTCTAAGATTCAGAGCTGCAAGTGTAGATAGGCACCACTACTGCGACCCTTACTTTACATCCTGTGGACACTGAGAACATCTTAGATGACTGCCACGACATCTTCCAGTGCATGCATCTCTGCCAATAGGAGCTGCTCTAAGAAGGGGACACCCAAAATTTAATTCAGCCTTAAGCACAAGTAATTAAGAGTGAACTGTAATAGTAAAACCAGTTGATCATTCACCATGCAACCTTTCTTTTTCTGGAGTGATTCTGAATCCCCAGTTCCCTTCCCTTTATCTTGTTTAGATGTTCCAAATTTAGTTAAGTTTAAGGGGGCCTACAAAAGAAAAAGAAATAGGTCACAAAAGTGCCCTCTCACTTTCAGTAAATAAGATAAAAGCTGCAACAAACAGTAATAAAGAAATAAATGAAATATAAAATGAAATACATATTGTGTTGTGTAGCATTAAAAATCAAAATTAAATGTGAACAAAAAATTATGCATATAAATCCATACTTACTTTGTGCTTATCAGGGTGAATAAATAAAGTATAGTTTAGCCATAAAATTTTATACCTTGCTATGTGAGCTCAAGTTGGCCTATAATTCAAAATGAGCACCTCACGGTTTATTTTCACGTTTTCTTCCCATCTTTGTAATTCTCAAACAAGAAACATGCCTTCTGCCCTTCTAGTATAGTTGAGTATTTTATCCAAGAATTCACAGAGAGTATTTTTTTAAGTTACTAACCCGAATGACTATGAAAATAAAGGCTAAGTAGTGTTCATTGTGTGTGTGTGTGTGTGTGTGTGTGTGTGTGTCCTAGCACTGGGGGTCACACCCAAGGTCTTGTCAGTTTCTTTTTTTCTTTTCCCTATCTGATAAGTGGTTTCTCCCATCCAAGCACTAACCAGGTCTGACCCTGCTTAGCTTCCAAGATAGTGTGGAGACTGAATGAATTCAGGGTGCTATGGCATAGATGTACTTTCTAATCTGAACTATGTTTAGGAAAAACTGTCTTGGTTTGTTCTGTTATCTTTAGTTAGAAGATTCTCACATACAGATAAGGCTTAAAAAAAAACCTACACGATCGCTGTGCAAAGAGAACCAGTAAATATCTATGTTACAGAATGCCTTTTTCTTTTCTTTTTGATTGTGTATCCGTCACTTCTGAAAAGTGATTTGGATTTACCAACCACTTACTAGCGTTCTGGCCTTTGCTGCTCCCTTAATAACCCGTTAGTTCCACACCCTGTGGGAAATGACTGGATCAGCACACTTTCATTAACTCCACAGTATTTTCCTCTATTTAGGATTCTGAGAAATTGACACTTCTCCAGAGGACCCCAGATAATAAACAGCAACTCCAGTTCCCTAGAGCTGAGCCATCCAGAGTCGATTTTAAGTAAGCATTTGCATGATGTCTCCAAGTATTCGTGTAAGGCATTAGCATACTTCTGGTGTAAGGTTTAATGCCTCATGTCAATGACATCTTAAGTTTTAGTTTTTTTATAGTTGGGCTGTGTGCTTTGTTCTGTTTTAAATAGCTGACTGTGTGATTTACATCCTTGCCAGGAATAGAACTTAACAGAATCTAAGTGGACACAATCTGGCATTTGTTTTTCGGCCTATTCCTCGGTTTCATCATTCTTTCCCCTCTTAATGGTATTCACTCATGTCTGTCTTCCTTGGACATTGTTTTGCACATTTAAAAACCTTTTATGGAAGTACCTGAAGTTCATCCGTGTTAAGGCTTATGCAAGAGCAATAGGGCACGTGTTCCTCTTCTCTTCTGGGCACATTTGAAATAATCAAATTAACATATGTGTACCCCAATAAGTAATTGATAATATGATTTTCACAATTTTCTGCAAAATGAAAATGTAGCCATCTTCAACCCTCTGCAAAGTGCTATAAACATCACTACAATAAACCAAGCACGGTGGCTCACATATTTGGGAGGCTGAGGCCGGAGGATTTTGAGTTTACGGCAAGGGGGACATAATACACTAGATCCTGTCACAAGCAAAAGACAACAAAAAGGAGTACCACAAAACTAAAATGTAAAGCTATTCCCTTATTCCTTTTCCTAGGCTAGGGAGATGGTGTGGTTGGTAAAATGCTTGAGTTTGTATCTTGAACATCTACATGAAACCTACACAGCATGCACCTATAATCTCAGCACTGGGGTGGGGAGTGTGGATTCCTGGGGCTTGATGGACAGCCAGTGTAGCTGAACCAGTGAGGTCCAGGTTTAGTAAGAGACCCTGTCTTGGAAAAGCAAGATGAACACTGACTGAGGAAGTTACTGAATGTCAACCTCTGGCGTTCACACACACACACACACACACACACACACACACACACACACACACACACACACCTACATACATACTCCACACACATGTACACACAAACAGACACATATACAAACAAGCACAAACAGATACACAAAACACACACAAGCACACATAAAAGTACACACAGACACACAACATACACCTACATATATACACCTCACACAAACACACCTATATACATTCACCACACATACACAGACACATGGACACCTATATATACCACACACACACACAAACACACATACCTACATATACATATACACCACACACACTGTTCTTTTGACTTATAAAATACAGTAAGGAGAATAATGGTATATGAGTAATAACATAAATTAAAAATTACAAAATTATACCTTTTAATTATATTTTCTATAGCACAATGAATAATTAATGTGATTGATCACAGAATTTTCCTGACTTATTTTTCTGCATATTTGTTAACTAGGTCATAAAACTTTATGTTTTCAACATGGCCACAGAAGATCACTAAGCCACCTGCAAGCCCTGGGACTGCACTGTTGTGGCTCATGTTGTCAGTTCCCCTGGGCTCTGCGGCTGGTTCCCCAGAAGGAAGTGCTGAGCTGGAGTTTGAATTGATGTGTGTGTGTGTGTGTGTGTGTGTGTGTGTGTGTGTGAGAGAGAGAGAGAGAGAGAGAGAGAGAGAGAGAGAGAGAGAGAGAGAGAGAGAGAGCAATATGTGTGTAGGAAGGGAGGAATAGTTTGGGTCTTAAGGAGAAGTCAAATGTGGCACAGTTGTGGCAAAGCTCTGTATGCCCAAGGGACACTCTGCTCCATATGTGGTCTATCAGAAATACCAAGAGACACTCTGCTCCATACGTGGTCTATCAGAGATACCTCATTAGGCTAAAATGCCTGGGTCTCCACACTTCCTTTTATCATGTGTTGGACAAGAGCCACTCCAGTAGTTGGGAATATGATAAGCGGGGGTTACACTCAGGCTGTTTAGAATTGTTCCATTGTAGAGAGAGCCACTAGTTTGACTGCTGGAGAGAGAATTAGCAAATGGAATATAGCTATGTACATACGATGCTGGTTCCCAACCAAGAGTTCGGTTCTATTCTGGGAGTGAGGATTGATTTAACATTAGGGAAGCAGGATCCCACCATTGACTGGCTGATCTATAGTAACAGAAGTGCCCAAGGACAAATACAGAAAGGGTGAAACAGAAATAAGAAAGCTGTATCACGTGGACACTAAGCAGAGGGAAGATACCATATCTGTTAATATCAGACAAAGTAAAGCATTGTTAGTTAGAGGGTAAGGTGAGTCATGTGTAACAACAGAAACGTGAATGGCGAGAGACAGTGAGAATATCAGAAGGTGCATTAAGGAGATGGGCTGGGAGGGCCTTCTCCCACCCACTACCAGCTTAGACAGCTTATTTCTTTAGAGCGTTGTTGTGTAGTTAAAGAATAAAGAGAATGATGCCATAACGTTATAAGAGGACATGGTGGAAG
Source organism: Phodopus roborovskii (assembly GCF_943737965.1). Classification (NCBI taxonomy): domain Eukaryota; kingdom Metazoa; phylum Chordata; class Mammalia; order Rodentia; family Cricetidae; genus Phodopus; species Phodopus roborovskii. Next base: position 51,452,049 of record NW_026126433.1, read on the forward strand.
CTTTAATACATGTTATTAAGTGACTGACAAGGCCAAATGCTGTATAATTGCTATCAAAAGCCTAGCAAAGTTGAAACTACAGAGCCAGTATAAAGACTGTTGCTTTGTGTTTGGTGGAGAGGGAGAGGAGGAGGGAATGGTGGCACGTGGAGGAGGTTCAGGGCAGTGAAACTGTTCTGTAGATGCAATATTGTGGGTGCATGTTGTTATACATTTGTACAAGCCCAAAGATGAGCTCTAATTGAAACTGTGGTGACAATATGTTCAATATACCACTGTAGCCCAAGCTGTTAACAATTGAGCAACCGTGCCTGAGGGTAAGGGAGTGTGAGGGAAAGCCATTTTTTTCCCCTCTGTTTTTTCTGCAAACCTAAAACAGACCTGAAGTCTATAAATTTAAAGAGTTGCTGACAGACTGAGTACAGCGATTTTTTTTTTGTATAAGTTACAGAAATCACCTGAAACTAAGCTCAAAGCAAACATAGGTCAGGACTGGGTCCTGCTGAGGGATGGCTTAAGTCTAAGGGCATGATAAACAGACAGTTCAATGCCAGGCTGTGATGGTGTAGTGCCTAAACAGAGGGCTCATTGGGGATACTAAGCCCTAAGCAGCCAGGCTGGGAAGCCCACTGTGGGTCTAGAATGGGAAAGTGGCATCTCTTGTGTGATGAGGAAGACTCGGGCAGATCTTTGGTGGGGGCTGCTGAAGTTCAGAACAGAAGGCCAGGGCCAAACGTCACTGGTGTATGTTAGCATTTCTCTTTCCTTCCACAGCTGCTTTCTCTGTAGCGAACCCAATGCTGCATATACAAGGACTGCATATACACAAGCAATTGCGAGAGTCAGCAAGGAGAAACTGAGTCAAAATGTGGTCCTAGAGTAGGATGGCGGCTGCAGGGGGCTGGGCAGAGAGCCAAGTGTAGTTTCATAAGCTTAGAGTTTCATTCTGGGAACATTAGAGATGGTGGCGATGGTACCCTGTGTGGTGGATGGTGGGGATGATGGTGCCCTGTGGGGTGGATGGCAGTGATGGTGCCCTGTGTGGTGGATGGGGTGATGGTACCCTGTGTGGTGGATGAGGTGATGATGCCCTGTGTGGTGGATGGGGTGATGATGCCCTGTGTGGTGGATGGGGTGATGGTGCCCTGTGTGGTGGATGGCAGTGATGGTGCCCTGTGTGGTGGGTGGGGTGATGGTGCCCTGTGTGGTGGATGGGGTGATGGTGCCCTGTGTGGTGGATGGTGGGGGTGATGGTGCCCTGTGTGGTAGATGGGGTGATGGTGCCCTGTGTGGTGGAGTATGGTGGTGATGGTGTCCGGTGTGGTGGATGGGGTGATGGTGCCCTGTGTGGTGGAGTATGGTGGTGATGGTGCCCTGTGTGGTGGATGGGGGTGATGGTGCCCTGTGTGGTGGATGGGGTGATGGTGCCCTGTGTGGTGGATGGGGTGATGGTGCCCTGTGTGGTGAATGGTGGGGGTGATGGTGCCCTGTGTGGTGGGAGGATGGGGGTGATGGTGCCCTGTGTGGTGGATGGGGGTGATGGTGCCCTGTGTGGTGGATGGGGTGATGGTGCCCTGTGTGGTGGATGGGGTGATGGTGCCCTGTGTGGTGGATGGGGTGATGGTGCCCTGTGTGGTGGATGGGGTGATGGTGCCCTGTGTGGTGGATGGGGTGATGGTGCCCTGTGTGGTGGATGGGGTGATGGTGCCCTGTGTGGTGGGAGGATGGGGTGATGGTGCCCTGTGTGGTGGGAGGATGGGGTGATGGTGCCCTGTGTGGTGGATGGGGTGATGCTGCCCTGTGTGGTGGGTGGGGTGATGGTGCCCTGTGTGGTGGATGGGGTGATGGTGCCCTGTGTGGTGGATGGGGTGATGGTGCCCTGTGTGGTGGATGGGGTGATGGTGCCCTGTGTGGTGAATGGGGTGATGCTGCCCTGTGTGGTGGATGGTGGTGATGGTGCCCTGTGTGGTGGATGGGGTGATGCTGCCCTGTGTGGTGGATGGGGTGATGCTGCCCTGTGTGGTGGATGGGGTGATGGTGCCCTGTGTGGTGAATGGGGTGATGATGCCCTGTGTGGTGGATGGGGTGATGGTGCCCTGTGTGGTGAATGGGGTGATGGTGCCCTGTGTGGTGGATGGGGTGATGGTGTCCTGTGTGGTGGATGGGGTGATGCTGCCCTGTGTGGTGGATGGGGGTGATGGTGCCCTGTGTGGTGGATGGGGTGATGGTGCCCTGTGTGGTGGATGGGGTGATGATGCCCTGTGTGGTGGATGGGGTGATGGTGCCCTGTGTGGTGGATGGGGTGATGGTGCCCTGTGTGGTGGATGGGGTGATGGTGCCCTGTGTGGTGGGAGGATGGGGTGATGGTGCCCTGTGTGGTGAATGGGGTGATGGTGCCCTGTGTGGTGGATGGGGTGATGGTGCCCTGTGTGGTGGATGGGGTGATGGTGCCCTGTGTGGTGGATGGGGGTGATGGTGCCCTGTGTGGTGGATGGGGTGATGGTGCCCTGTGTGGTGGGAGGATGGGGTGATGGTGCCCTGTGTGGTGGATGGGGTGATGCTGCCCTGTGTGGTGGGTGGGGTGATGGTGCCCTGTGTGGTGGATGGGGTGATGGTGCCCTGTGTGGTGGATGGGGTGATGGTGCCCTGTGTGGTGAATGGGGTGATGCTGCCCTGTGTGGTGGATGGTGGTGATGGTGCCCTGTGTGGTGGATGGGGTGATGCTGCCCTGTGTGGTGGATGGGGTGATGCTGCCCTGTGTGGTGGATGGTGGTGATGGTGCCCTGTGTGGTGGATGGGGTGATGGCGCCCTGTGTGGTGAATGGGGTGATGCTGCCCTGTGTGGTACCCTGTGTAGCAGTGGATGGTAGTGATGGTGCCCTGTGATGTAACTGTACCGAACACCACCAGTTTGTTCTATTTAGTGTCTGTTGCTTTAGTAGTCTGACATAAACAACTCTGGAAGGAAAAAAAATGTTCATTTAGCTCACAATTCCAGGTTATAACCCATCATGCTGAAGCCAAGGCAAAACCATGAAGCAGTCATAAGCATAGTAAAGAAGAGAGAAAAATGAATGCACAATGATTGTTAGTACTCAGTGCTCCCTCTGTCTCTCCCTCTCTCTCTGCATTCATACAGTCCAGGATCCACTGCTCACAGTGGCTTGGGGCCTCCCACTTCAGTTAACATAAGACACAATCCCTCACAGGCATGCCTACAGGCCAGCCTGATCTAGACAATGCCTCACTCCAGGGTGACTGTGGATTATGTCAGGTTGACAAACTAACCCCCTCACCACCAAACTGTTCACTTAGATGAATAAGACAGAAAGCTATATGTGATGCGCCTCCCAGCAATGCAAAAACTCAGAAGCTAAATGCAATGTGCAGATTCTGGAATGGTTTGGAGAACAGTCGGTACGATAAAGTTACACCTCAGAAGAGCAAAGGCAGAGGCTTGTAGCGTTAGGGTCTCTCTCTGTATCTTGTTTCTCGATACAGGCCTGGGATGATTGTTAACGTTACTGTTCAGATCACCTGTGTCTGTATTTTATTTGTTCATTTTACCAGTTGCTAAAAGAACCATATTACGATCTCATACTTAGATGTTATAGTTTGCCTTTTTGACCTGCAAAATCTTACTTCATGTATTCTGAGGCTGTGTTGAGTATACAGAATTAAACTGGTTACTGTATCTTTCCAATGAACCCATCTGTTACTGTCATGAAAGAGTTCTCCTTATCTCAAGCACTTGTTTGCTTTCCAGGTAGTCTCTATGACATTAGCACAGCTATTCCCATTGTCTTAGTATCTCTTACACATTTCCCCTGTTCTTGCATTTTAACCTTTAAGCTGCATCTCTTTGCTGTTGTTTTCAGCTAGTATAAGAATTAATTAACAGATTGATTTTTAGTTCTGGGGATAGAACCTAGGACCCTATTGGTTAGTTTTTATCGTCAATTTGACACAAGCTAGAGACAACTGGGAAGAAGGAAGGAGAAAGGAAGAATTGAATCAATCAGACTGGCCTGTAGCAGCAATGTCTGTGAGAGACTGTCTTGGGTCCTACCCACTGTGGCCTGTGCTATCCCTAACCAGGTGGCTCTGGGCTGCATAAGAGCTAGCTGAGTAAGCCAGAGAACAAGCCAGCAAGCTGTGTTCATCCATGGTTGCTGCCTCTTGGTTCCTGTCTTGATTTCCTTCCTGAATTCCCTCAAAGCTGGACAGTGGCCAGGAAGTGTAAAAGGAAGTAACCCTGTAAACCTCCTTCCTAAGTTGTTTTTGGGTAGACTGCTTTATTACAGCAACTGAATAAAATTAAAGCAGACCTTGAACACATACTCTACATTGAGCTACACCCCAACAAATACTTAGTTTTCTAAATGTAGTTATTTAGGCCCAACAGAACTACCTATTTATTGGTGTTTAAACTTCCTGTTTTCTTTTTTACTTGCCTCATTGAATCTATGTTCTTTTTCTTTTATGTGTGTTTTCTTTTTGATTAGCTCTTTAAACTTATTCTATTTCTCCAGTAGGTTGGTGTAGTGGTTTAAATAAAAGTGCTACATGCTACAATCCACAGACCCAGAGAAGCTAAGTAACAAGGAGGGCTCAGTGGGGGGGGGCACACATGGATCTCCTAGGAAGGGGGAATAGAATAGGCTTACAGGGGATGAGGACAGGAGGGACCAGGTGTGGGGGATGGAGGGAGAGAGTACTGGGAGACACAACAGGAGGGGGGGGGGCACATCTTGGAGACAAGCTAGAAACCTAGTGCAATGAAAACTCCCAGGAATGTGCAAGGGTGACCCTCACTAAGACTCCTAGTAATGGGGAATACAAAGCCTACACTGGCCATTGTAACCAGACATGACTTCCAGGGGAGGGATTGGGACATTAACCCAACCACAAAACCTTTGACCTACAATTTGTTCTACTTACAAGTTGTGCTGGGGTAAAGGCAGTGCAGAAATTGTGGGAGTGGCCAACCAATGACTGGTCCAGCTTGAGACCCATACCATGAGAGAGAGCCCACCCCTGACACTTCCTGGAGGGCCAGGACCCAGAGGCTAGGTAGCCCAGAGACCTAGGAAAAAATCAAACACAACTGAAAAAATTCAATGACATAATACCTAATGATATTTTGCTAAACTCATAGATTGAGTATAGCACAATTATCATCAGAGAGGCTTCATTCAGCAACGGAAGGAAACAGATGCAGAGACCCATGCCAAATATTAGGCAGAGCTTGGGGAATCCTGCAGAAGAGGGGTGGAGGGGTTAACGGCATCTCAAGAAATCCCACAGAATCAACTAACCTGGTGTCTTAGTTAGGGTTTCTATTGCTGTGAAGAGATACCATGATCAGGGCAACTGTTATAAAGGAAAAACATTTAATTGGGGTGGCTTACAGTTTCAGAGGTTTAGTCCATCATCATCATGGTGTGACATGGTGGTGTGTAGACAGACATAATGCAAGAGAAATATCCGAGGGTCCTTCATCTTGACTAGGAAGAAACAGGAAGTGGTCTGTCTCACTGGGAGTGGTTTGAGCACATATGAGACCTCCAAACATGCTTCAATAGTGACACACTTCCTCCAACAAGACCACACCTCCTAATAATGCCACTCCCTTTGGGGACCATTTCCTTTCAAACCAACATGACTGTACTCAGAGGGTCCCACAGAGACTGAACCAACAACCAGGGAGCCTGCATACGATTGGTCTATGTACGCTCTCTACATATATGTTACAGTTGTGTAGCTTGGTCTTCTTGTGCGATTCCTAGAGTGGGAGCAGGGACTGTCTCTGACTCTTTTGCCCACTTTTGGGACCCATTTCCTCATACTGGATTGCCTCATCCAGCCTTAATATGAGGGAGGTGCCTAGTCTTACTGCAACTTGATATGCCTGCCCTCTTCTGGAGAGAAAGGGAAGAGTGGATTGGGGGTGGGATGGGGGCGCTGGGAGGAGAGGAAGAGGGGAAACTGTGGTTGGGATGTATTAAAAAAAATACAGGAAATATAAACAAGGCAAACAGGGGCAAATTCTACATAGTCCCCAGACATATCTGTATACTTAAGCAGAAGATTCAACAAAAGAATATGATGCATGGACATTTCAGTAAGAAAAAATATGACCCTCACAGGCTCACAGGGAGTGGAAGGTTTGGTCTTGGAGTTTGTGTGGCTTTGTTGGAGGATGTGCATCACTAGGGGGAGGGCTTTGAGGTCTCAGATGATCAAGCTGAGTTTAGTACGACATTCACTTATGCTGCCTGTGGATCCAGATGTAGAACTCTCACTAACCCTCCAGCACTGTGTCTGCCTGCACACCGCCATGATTCTCACCACAACGGTAGTGAACTAAACCTCCTAACTGTAAGCCAGCCTGGGTTTTATAAATGTTTTTCTTTATAGTAATTGCTGTGGTCACGGTGTCTCTTCACAGCAATAAAACCCTAAGACAGTTGGTCAGTTAGTTATTCTGTTCATTTTTGGTGGTCATTAGACCATAATGTCAGTGGTTCAGGGGCTGAGAAATCCCACTTAATCTCCTATTCCTCTACACTGACAGTCAACACAGGTTTGGTTCCATTCAACTTGTTTTGGAGAAGACGACAGAATTTCACACAGGTGGCTCCTGTTGTCATCCTGTTTTAGCATGTCACAAGGCAATGGTGTCCCAGGCACAGATGCTCAGAATGACAATGAGGCTTGGGTGTCAGCCTGCTCCATCCATCCCAGAGCTTCTTATTAGCCTTTTGTCTAATCGTGCCAGCATCCTTGGTGACAGCTGCTTATGTCCATTATGTCATTAAAAGCTGAAAAATGTTGACTTCTGTCACCTGTTCCCTGATTAGCTGTAGTTCTTCTGTAACGAGAAACATTTATTATCAATTGTTATTGTTTTTAAATTGAACACATTTATTTACATGTACTTATTTGAGACAAGGTATCTCTATGTAGCCCTGGCTGCCCTGGGATTCACTATGTAGACCAGGCTGGACTTGAACTCATAGAGATATGCCTGCCTTTACCTCCAGAGTTCTGAGATTAAAGGCATGCATTGCCATACCTGGCAATTTTTAAAGATTTTATACATCTCGGTGTCTGTATACTATGTGTCTGCTGGTGTTCACAGAAGCCGGAGAGGATGCTGGATCCCTGGGGCTGGAGTTACAGACAGTTGTGAGCTGCCATGTGGGTGCTGAGAATTGCACTCAGGACCCTTGCAAGAGCAGCTCTCTTAAGCACTGAGCTGTCTCTTTACCACTTACTATTTATTTAATTACCCTGAAATATAGTCCATGCAGGAGAGCCAGGGTAAGCATACCGTTCTTTCCCTTATCAATTTTCAGTATCCACAGTCACTTAAAAATGTGCCTTAAATATGCTTTGTAGGCCTTTTCCAGAGCACCAGCAGCAACTACCCAGTAGGAGGCTGCTACAGAGCTAATGCTAAACCAGAGGGTTTTAAAGCAAGCCCACAGGCTTGCTGGGAGAGAACTGGGTCCTAGAGGGCAGCAGAGACCACCAGCTGCTGCAGTGGGAGCAGCTTGGTTTCCTTTCCTTCCAAGGTTTGTAACCACTTATTTGAGTTAGCTAGAATCTTCACCAATCTAGCATGCTGTTTTCCTGTGACCTCTATAGAATAATAGAATACTCCTGGGTCCTTGCTACAAGATTCTGGTGTGTGTGTGTGTGTGAGTGGGGTGGTGGTGAAGGTGGGTTGGGGAATCTCCCAGGGACTCACAGTGGGAATCCTGAAGTTCCCATGGGGAATCTTGTCTGTGAGAAGGCAGTAGCCTAAATTAGTCCAAGTCTTTGAGAACACTGAACATATTAGAAAGTAGTTCCTGCCCCTTTAAGCCAGTGGTTCCCAACTTTTAGACCATGACCCTTTTGGGGTCGCATATCAGACATTTACATTACAATTCATATCAGGAACAAAATTACAGTTATGAAGTAGCAATGAAATGATTTTATGATTGGGGCCACCAGAACATGAGGAACTGTATTAAAGGGTCGCAGCTTAGGAAGGTTGAGAACCACCATATTAAGCGGTGCCAACACAGGATCTTCATATTTTGGTATTAGCTGAGACGAATCTGAGTTTCAAGTTTGTTCTACTGTGCATGGCCAGTGTGGTAGAACACGGTTGCTGGTGGTGGGTGTTGCACAAGACGGATACACCAAAGGAGGAGGTACAAAGAAGGTCCCCGTTCTGGTCTTCTGAGACATGGTCTCACTGTGTATCACTGGCTTTCCTGGAACTTGTTATGTGTGAAGTAGGCTGGTCTTGAACTCACAGGGATCCTCCTGTCTCTGACTCCTGAGTACTGGGTTTAAAGTGGGCATGTGCTGTAATGGCTGGCCACTCTAATTCCTCTTACAACCAAATCAAAACAACAAAAGCAAATCTTCAGGTAAATCTGGCAGTTAAAGGGAATGTACCATGCTTATGTTTCTGACATGTCACCCAGAACTCCCCTGATGAGCATATGTGGCTACGGGCAGAGCTTCTAATGGCTTCCATGATGGTTGGCAAAGTGGCCCTGACTGCCTGATCTTGTGGTGCCACTTTGTACCACTTTGCACAGAGGAAGGCAAGGCTGGCTGCTGGGAGTGCTCATGCACCAAGCCCTGGAGTGTAGAAACAGAAAGGACTCTGGAGGCTGTAGCTGGAAAGCTGCCATCCTACACCATGGCAAGCTGTCCTTGGCTCAGTAAGTGACCTTTAAGATCCATGTGGCATGATTCAAGGAAAGATCTGGGACAATTAGGATCTCCCTTCTTGGGAAATTGGGTGGATAAACAAAGGCATCCCTTGCCACTTAGTGGAAAGAGAGAGTTGGCTCTGGAGAGGCTGTGATGGACCAACGGGGAGTTCAAGTAATGCTGGGGCAAAGACAATGAGTGTCTCTGGGGCTAGCTGAGAGCAGGACTGGATTAGATGGTTGGTCCAGGCCAAGGCTAGCTGATGCCGGAACAGTAGCATCAGGACCCACTGATGTCCTCTAGGCCCCTGGAGCTGTGATTAGCCATTTGAATAATCCACTTTCTGAGTTTGGGAGGTCCAGCATCATGAAGCTCTGGTACCTGACTTGCTATTCTTATGCCCAACTCTGTTTAATCTAGTTTTTGCCCACAGATGTGTGACCTGCATAGAGCATGACTGTCCTAGAGTACACCATCAAGCTGCAGTAGTTTAAAGAAGTGCTGTGCCCTAGAGCCTCCCTTTAAAGAGAGAGGCTAAAAACTCCCTGGCTAGAGAAGGCTTGACATGGCCATTTTCTTTAATAGTAGAATACATCATAAGTAATTATGTGTCACTTCATGCTCTGCCTTTTCTTGGGATCTGGTGGCCTGGAATGAGGCAGTCCCTGTGTTCTGAGGACACACACGCAGCTCACAGAAAGTCCCGCTAAGGAATTGAAGGATATGACTCACAACATGTGTGTGAGCCATCTTGATTCTAGATCCTGGCACTCTACTCACAACATCCATTGACTTTAGCTCCCTCCCCTCCCCAGTATCTTCTCAAAGCTGCAGCCCCTTGAGAGACTCTCCAGGCCACAGTCACCCTAAATTCATTCCCCTCAGAAACTGTGAGATTATAAATGTTTGCTGTTCTAGACCATTAAGTTTGAGATAATTGGTTAGTACACTAGATAAATCATACATATGTGGATTGGTTCAAGTTAAATTGATAATTACCAACTCAAATGCCCCCAGATGCTGCCTTCTAGAGTTATGTATCTTGTTCTTTCTCCGAGTCTCAGTATCTCTCCCTATTCCATCCTTCCCTACCTCCCCACCACCTCATTTTTCACTCTTCACTAATGGCTTTAATACCTATTTCCAAGAGAAAGTTAGAGTAATTGGAGTTTCCAGGCTCGGTGCTCACACTGCCCTTCCTACTGGATCTGCCTTCATACCTTCATACCATGCTCCTGGCAGAGGCCATCCTCCCCCCCCCATGCTCTGGCTATGGTCTTTTCTTGCTTCTTTTAGGGTCTCCTTCCTGGGATCCAACCCTCCCACCATCATTAGGGGGAGGGGAAAGGTCACTACCCTGTGTTTAATTTGCCACTTGCAGGTCAAATGCAAGGATCACTAAGAGTCAACACTGATTGAGTGCGATCAGTGGCCCACGGGGTTTTGGCCCTTGATTTTACCCTGAAAATCTGCCTGGAGGGACAGCAAGGAAGAGACAGTGAGTATGTATTCACTGTGTGTACATGGAACTTTATTGTGAAATGAAAAGTAGGTTAAGCAGTGGTGGCGCACACCTTTAATCCTAGCACTCAGGAGGCAGAGGCAGACAGATCTCCGAGTTTGAGGCCAGCCTGGTCTACAGAGTGAGTTCTAGGTCAGCAAGGACTGAACAGAGAAACCCTGTCTTGAAACACCTCCCTCTCCCAAAGAGGAGAAAAGTAGAAGCCAGATGTGATGGCTCACATCATCCCTTGGATGGCTGAGGCTGCAGGGTTATCTACATTTTAAGCTCTGTCTGAGCTAGATCAGCCTGGACAACACAGTAAAGCCTGTGTTTCAAAACACCAAATGAAATGTTACTGATGGTCGTGGTGGAATGATACAGGTATATCCATGAACACTTGGTACCAGGGACTTAAGGCAGGGAAGTATGACAGTGAGGTACCCAGCAAGAACAACCTCCAAGTGCATGTGGTCAGCCTGAGTCTGCGTGTGGTCTCTATGAAGGCCTTGGACTGAGAGGCTCTCCAGCTCCTGTCTCTATGACCTTTTCTAAAACCATGAGAACTCCCTGCTCTCTGCCACTTCTTTCCTAATGAGTGGTTTCCTTTGGGAGGAAATGGCAGCGTCTCCTCGTTTCCCTAGACTGAATTCTGAGCTGCCTCAGTGGGTGGGAAGTGAGGTCAGGCTAGTGGGGTCAAGATCATCACCATCCTGAGAGATGAAGAGAGATGTCCTTGCTCGTCTCTGTCCACAGCCTACTCTGCTTCTGACTCTACATCTGGGGTTCCATTGACTGATTCTCCAATACTAGCCGTGTCTCATATTTATTTAGATTCTGCAGGCCCTATGAGGTGAAGGTTCAGACCTACAAGGTTGCCCCCTCTTTAGATCTTATTGCTACTGGTGGGTACCCACAGTGCACTCCTGTTCAACTTGGTCAAATTCAAGAAAATTATCTTTTGAGACAAGGTCTTGTCTTGCTATATAGACTGTGGTCAAACTCAAAATCCTTCTATTTCAGTTTCCCAAGTAATAGAGTCATATTGCATTAAGTGTGCCATCACTCCCTGTACAGCTTGGTCACAAGTGAAGATTCCTGAGACACTCGTCTCCTCATTGATTTGAATAGCTTATCTGACTTGACTCAGGGTAGGTTTACTTACTCGTGTAAGTACGTCTACTTAGTGTAGAAGAGTATCACTCATAACAAGCCATTGGAGCACGTGTCAGGGTCTGAGTGTGTGGGAGGCGGCTGGAGCTTTCAAGCCCTGTCTAGATATACCACTCCCTATTATGCCACGTGGTCCACATGATCCAACCACATTATTGAACTTGTAACCGGGATAGACATTAGTTCAATCAGGTACTTTTCTTCCTGGGGGAAGTTCCAAGGTAGCCTCCTTGATTTTTATTTATTTGTTTAGCTTTTTTGTTTTTTTGGTGTTTTTCTTTTTCTTTTCGTGACCACCCCTGATCCAGAAGCCCACCCAGAGATACCTCATTAAAAGCAAAGATACATTACCACGCAGGAAATTCCAAGGGATTTAGGAGCTCTGTGTTCAGAACTTGTATTAAAGACTTGGTATTGGCACAAAAGATGCTCCTACTATCCTCAGTTGCTTGGGAAATTCCAGGGGTTTTAGAAACTCTATGCCAAAAGAAAGAAAAGGAGGAAAGAAGGGAAGAGGGAAAGGAGAGCAAGTGGGCGAGAGAGAGAGAGAAATTGATTTTATTTGTACAGTAGTATGTACAAATTTTATATGTACTGTAGAATGCAAGGACCCTGGCCACATCTTTTCCTCTTTACCCATCTTCCATCATCCCTCACAGAGATGGAAGCTTGGGAACTAGTCTCCCCCATGTTTTAATCTTGCTGCAACTACCTATTTAGGCTGCTACCAGTTTTTGCCTCGTTCCCAGAAGCTGCCTTCTAATTATGAGGAAATGTCCTTGCTGGTGGGTAACAGCGGTCAGTGTCACTTTATCTTGTGGCTCCTTTACTGCTCTGCAGTGCATCATGACATTCTCTTGGTGCTGTGTTCAGGGCTCCTCCTCACTGCCATGCTGTGTGCAGGGCTTTTCTTCATTTTAACGTTGTGTGCAAGATTCTTCACGGCCATGCTGTGTGCAGGGTTCTTCCTTACTGCCATGCTATGTGCAGGGTCTTCCTCTTTGTCATTGCTATCCTGCCCCCATTCCCAGCTCATATGCTTGATTCTCATTGCCTTCTCCCAAAATCCTTATCCTTAATCCTGTTCATAGCTGGAATGCCACCTCTTCCCTGAATACCTCCTTGTTACTCATCAATCTCAGAGCCTATCACTCTGTTCTTGAGTGCTACCCTATCTTGTCTTGGCACTGAAGTTTGGTAGGGACAGGCTACATTTATTTGTTCTTTATTCCTCTGCCCATCTGTAGTCCCACCATCTACTCTTCTTGTGGATGGTGCATCCCATCACTTCCTGTTATTCATATGCTTTGGAAATTGTAGGTTTTGGTGGTGGGAAGATAACAAGATATCAAATCAGAAAATTTTGGCCTCAAATTTGCTACCTGAGTGATCTTGGGCGAGTCTGGCTGTGAGCTTGTTGTGAGTCCAATCAACCAATGAATGTAAAAGCTCTGTGTAAACCTAGTTTATTCCAATAAATGGGTTATCATCCTCTCTTAGCTACAGTGGTTCAGCAGGACCTGCATTGGCCACTGGAGGGCAATCTCAGCCAGTCTCCCACCTGGACTTGATTGGGTCCCTTCTTGTCAGGGATGAGGGCCTGATGTATAACTCCAACGTGCCATAAGTGATCTTAGAGACCTGGTGAGGGATATACCCCAATAATGTCACTTGGTCAGCTTTCTCTTTTCTTTAGTGTGGCTAGAGAAGGTTCTGCTCACAGTCCCAGAACCCTGCTGCATAATAGGCCATTTGATGTCCTGGGCAGATGGAAAGCCAGCCTTGTACTCAGATCGCTGCAAGTCTTCCATTATGTAATATTTCCTTCCTTCCATCCTCCTTCATTCCCTTCCCATCCTTTGTTCTCCCCACACCCTCACCCCCATTATTGTGTTATGTAGTGTGGTATCAAATTCACTCTGCAGCTCAGGCTGCTTTAGCCTTCTGAGTGCTGACATTTTAAGCATGAGTCATAATACTCAGCTCTAGTTTAGATTTTGTATTGAGATATATTCCACACAATATAGCTTCATCATTTTCAGGCATACATTTAAAGTGTGACTTTTAGTAGCAGTCGGTCGCAATCCCCCATCTCCCTAGCTCCTGGGAATCACTTTCTGTCTCTGTGACTTTACCAGTTTTGGAAGTCTTATGTAACTGGACATGATGGTTAAACTTGATGTCAACCTGACTAGATTGAGTGGTGCCTAAGAGATGATTAAAAGCATTCTTGGGTGTGTGAAAGCATTTCTAGAGACTGCTAACTAAGGGGGAATAATCCTTCCTTGAATATGGATGGGACCATCCTGTAGGCTGGGAGCCCAAAAAAATGGGAAGGACAAAAGGGAAAAACCTTCAAGAGGGCAGCCATTCTTGCTCTGGGACTGTCACAATGTAAGCTGCTCTGCTATGAGGCTCTCCCTGCCATGAAAGATGAAAACTTTGAAACTTGATTGTTAGATGTTTCATTACAGTGACTTTGAGAGTGACATGTCTTTGATGATTAGCTTTGTTTAATTTGCATAAAGTTTTTATGCATTCCTGCACTATTTCACTCTTGGGGCATGGAATCCAGGGCCTTACTGTAGTTGTACTGTGAGCTACCCTTGCCCTCTGCCAGCCATTGGGTCTATGCTGGGTCATCTGGGCTAGCCTTGAGCTCATGATCCTCCAGCCTTTGCCTCCAAAGTGCTGAGATCCTAGGTATTTGACACCACACCTAGATGCTGCACTTATTTTTTAGGACTAAATATTATTCTCTTCTCTGGATGTACTGCATTTTGTTTATTTACTCACCCATTGATTGGTGGCTGCTAATTTCTACCCTTGTACTAGATCACTCTCTTCATTGTACAAGCATGCGTGTACAAGGTTTGAGCGGACATTTACTTTCTGTTCTTTTTTGGTTCTTGCTAACTGTGGAGTGCTGCTGGGAGTTACCATGCAACTCCACGTCTGGCATTTTTGCAAAACTGCCAGACTGTCTCTCCAAACATCTGTACTGGTTTCCATTTCTGCCAGCCACATATGAGAACCCCAAAATGCTCTTGACACTGAGTCCAACCCCTGCTTTCCTTAACATTCCGAACACAGGAAGCTCAGGGGACGAATCTGCCAGCTTTCACCCATCTCTTTCCAGTGCTATCGTTATGCAAGACAACAAGCTTTGCAGACTTTAATTGCCTGAGAAGCATACTTGGGCCCTTGGGTGCAACCAGGGTGATTCATCTTTCTCACTGAGGAGAGTACTACTGTGTGGCTCCCTGTAGTAGTGGAGGGCTTGTCTGTGAGCAAGGCTCAGGGACTGACTTAGCTGATGAGCACTTGGGCTGTTTGCCAAGAGATGTTCTTATTAAATAGGGGCTGCCAGGCAGGTGTGTGCACAGATTCCTTGCCTCTGTAATGGATCCCGAGGCTTCCTGGCAGGGAGCTGGCTCTGGCTCTTGCAGTTGTCATAGGTATGAGGTTGGGAAGACATCTGTCCAGATGGATAGGGACTGTGGGTACAGGCTGCTTCCTCCATGGTGCCTGGCTGAATAGCAGGTAAATACTGGCTGTCTGAGAAAGAGGGGCTGGTGAACAGGCCTCCCTCCCCCACTCAACATTCATTTTGTGACTGGGCAAATGATAGCAGCTCTATTTGCAGCAGCCCAGAACCTGCCTGCATGGTCTTGGTGGTATGCTATCTGGATCAGGAGTGAGGCAATTTAGGAAGGGGGTAGGAGAAGGAAGGGCAGATGGCTCACCCCAAAGGGGAAGCAAAATTACCATCTGCATTGCCTCTGTGCTTAGAGGAGGAAAGGCTAGCTCATTTCTGTCAGTCTGAGGGGAATGGTTTGGGCATGCACAGGGAAGAAACGGGCAGAGAAACACTCCCATGAAGTCTTCATTAATTAACTAGTGGCCCTGTATGGGGTTTCTAGGCCATTATATCTGGTTTAGATCTATTCAGCTACTGGACATCTTGATTTATGGTTGTTTCTTCATGTAAGAAACATGTAACTGAGTTTCTGGAACTGTCCTAAGATCCAGGGATTGACTGGCAAATAAATCCAGTCCTGATAAATGTCATTGTGGAATGCAAGACTGATGGGGCAGAGGGGCTTTAATTCACTGATTGCAGGAGTCTGTTCAGGGCAAGGGCTATACACGTCTGATAGTGTAAAAGGGGGTGGTGGCTAAATCTGAGGGATAGGGTTGGGGAAAACCTTTCCTAGGGCACAGGTCTGAAGGGTAAGCAGAGGGCAGAGGAGAACATTCAAGTTAGGAGGAACAGCCCTGAGGAGGGACAAGCATGACATCCCATAAACAGAAAGTAAGCCTTTTGTGGGAAAACAGGGAGGAAGGAGAGACATGGAGACAGGTGGCAAAGTCAACAGGGCCAGTGTGCCTGGGCTTCCACCAGCCATGCAGAAGACCCATTCCCTCCTAAGCTTGCTGGCGGTGGTCAGATCTGGGTTTGAAATGGCCACATTGTTCCCTGTGACTCATCGTGAACTTCAGATAATTAGGAGACAGAGTCTGGAATGAGAACAAGCCCTTACCCCACTACCCACTCAGAGATGTGGGCTTCTGGAATCCTCAGTGTTCCAGGCAACTTCAAGGGATGGAATGGAGTTAGGGTTCTAGTTTAAAAAAAAAAAAAAAAAAAAAAAAAAAAAAAAAAAAACCAGACCTGGGAATGCTCAATAAGATGAACAGTGGGCCTGTGTTGATTCAAAGGAAAAAGAGTTTTGAGGGAACAAAGGGGACTCCCAAGGCATAGGGAGAATCAAGCCCTTCAGATAACCGACAAGGCACAGGGAGGAGAACCAAGTTCTTCAGATAACCGACTCAAGCCTTTGAAGGTCATTCTGACCTTGTAGTTCTGATTAATCCTTAGAAGAAACCAAGTTTTCCTCTTTTTTCATGTGTGGGGAGGTGCATGGGCTTTCTTTCATTCAGAAATACCTAGCTCAGGGCTGAACACATGGCTTACCATCAGCATGAAGGTGAGAATCTGTAGGCCTCAGACCACCTGGTTCAGAGTCTAGTGTGAACCCTTGTACTAGAATCATCTGGGGGGGTAATGGTCTAAAGACTGTGGGTTCTTGATTCTTACCCCAGGTCTACTGAATCATAACTATTTTTTATTTTGTTTTATTTCAGTTTAGAGGCAGGATCTCATGCAGACTAGGCTGGCTTTGAACTCACTATGTAGCCCAAGATGGCCTTGGACTTCTTATCCTCCTAGCTCTACCTCTAAATGTAGATTCTCATGTGTGTGTGGCAAGTCCTTTACCCACTGAGGCATCTTGCAGCCCCAGAAACTCCCTCAGAGATGGTAGCAATGGTTCAGGCTATTAAAGAGCCCGTGTTGTTGGTAAGCAGATAATTCTTGTCACACTATATTTGTTGCCTGTGACTTCTGTAACAAATAAAAACACATGTAGTGACCAAAAAGAGCAGAAGTTGGGGCTGGAGAGATGGCTAAGGGGTTAAGAGCACTAGCTGTTTTCCTAGAGGACCTGGCCTTGATTTCTAGCACCCACATGGAAGCTAACAGCTGTCTGTAACTCCAGTTCTGTGACTCTGACACGCTCTTCTGGCCTCCAAGGACACTGCACACCTGTGGTGCACAGGCACACACGCAGGCAAAATACCACACACACTAGCGATAAAAACAAAACAAAACAGAGGATCATCCACTTTCTGCCCTGAAGACACACAGTCCTAAATTATTTCAGACTAAAACTGAGGATTGGGCAGGGCCACTCCTCACAGAGGCTCTGGGGAAGGACCCAGCCCCTGCCCTATCCAGTTTCCAGTGACTTCTGATAGCCTCCACTTGTGGCCTCTGAATAGCGTGTGAGCAGCAGGAGAAGGTGGGGCAGATTTACCAGCACCTTGGGTACATATTTGATCCTGTTTATGACTCATGTCCCTTTGGAGCTGGGCCTCCCTCGGGTGAAAAGTTTGCATGCCCCACCTCCCTGCATGCTGCCTTATAGGGTGGCAGCCCCACAGGGCAGATGTCTGAGAAGACACAGAAGCCCTGCTTTGCTGTCCATCCTACAGGCCATGGCAGCCCTGGCAGCAGGAGTATCCAAGCAACGCGCAGCTGCTGAGGGTCTTGGCTCTAACCAGAATGCTGTGAAGTATTTGGGCCAAGACTTTGAGACCCTGAGAAAACAATGCTTGAGCTCAGGGGTCCTATTTAAAGATCCAGAGTTCCCAGCATGTCCATCAGCTTTGGGCTACAGGGATCTGGGGCCCAGCTCTCCCCAAACTCAAGGCATCATATGGAAACGACCCACGGTAAGGCACAGCTGAGGGTCACACAGGGTGAAGGGCTGTCACTTCTGGTCAGGAGTTGAAGGCAGTGTCAGTGTCAGAATCCATTTTCAGATCCTGTAGATCCTGTAGTTCTGACTCCACGCCTTGCTTTCTAAAATTGTTTCTGAGGAGGAACATATACAGGTTCCAGGCTAGATGAAGTAGGTCTCAACAGTGGCTCTGCTGATGTGGCCTTGGGAAGATAGCTTCATCTCTCTGAGCTTCATCGCTCTGCCCTTAAAATGGCACTGCTAGAACCATGGTGTGTTAGTGTTGTTATGAGAACTAGAACTTAACCTGGGAGGGTAATTGCCCTGCATGTAAGAGGCGCAGAATGCAGGGTACTTAGGATTGCGTAGTGCCCCCAGGCCAGCACACAGGGGAACAAACCAAGGTTAAATACAGTCAGCTATGGGGAAACAGTGATAGCATCACTGCTGAGAGGCACAGGGCTACTGAAGGAAATGTCAGGGTTCCATCAGGGATGGAGAGTGGAGAAGAGCTGTGGAAGCCATCCTCAAGGGCATGGGTGTGGCCACATTGTGGTCTTGATTTGCATTTCCATGATGATTATGGATGCCATATCTTTTCATCTTTGTGATTATAGATAATCGGTGTATCCTATAGTGCCTGTTCAAGCCCTTTGTCCAATTTTCAATGGTTCGGTTTGCTTTTTCTTTGTTTGATTTGGTACTTATTTAGTTTGGGAACTGCCAATTTTTTTTTTAATCTAGTAATTCTGCAAATTAGGTTGTTTTATTTCCTTGTCCACATCCAGACAGCCATTCCTTTACTTCTATACTTCTCCAAGTTCTACATAAAAGGGAAAACATGTAATATTTGTTTGTGAGCTGGGCTCATTTCACTTAAAATGATGACTTTTGCTTCTGTTTATTTCCCTACAAATGACGTGATTTTCATCTTTGTTATAGTGAATGATACTCCATTGTACACACACACACACACACACACACACACACACAAATATACAATATTTTTATTCATCCCTTTGTGGATGGGTACCCTGGCTGATTCCATATCATGGTTACTGGGACTAGTGCTATAATAAACACAGGTGTTCAGGTGTCACTATCTGAGCTGGCTATGATTCGTTGGGATACCTACCCAGGAGGAACATAGTTGCTTTGTTTCTGTCTATTCTTAAGCTTTTAAGTAGAAGATTCACCTATGCTCTTGTCCCAAGGAATGGAAGACACAGTTGTCTAGATGAAGGTTGCATGATTAGACCTGGATTCTCAAGAAGAACTTGCTGTTGGGAGGCTGAAATCTCCAAGGGTTTTCCTGTTTGTGTGGGCCAAGAGCAGTAGTTGGCCCACAGAGACAGTGGCTGATCCTGCTGGTCCCCTGTGCCCTTAGCCTCTTGCTTTACCATCTGGACTCCTTGTCCATCCTGTGAAGTGTATAATGCTCAGTGTGAATGGACTTAGGGCAGCCTAGTCAATATTCTTATCTGTCTTGTGTCAGCCCTAACCCAGCAATTAAACACTTTATTGATCTTAAGAAGAAATATGGAGTCAGGACTTCATCATGCCAGGCACATGATAAGGACCCTGGCTGACAGACTCATGGAGGTGTTGAATTGTTGGAAGGTTAATGGATGGTGGTAGGCTCTGTTTGGGGTGTCCATCTTTTCTACAGCTCCTATCTCTTAGATTGCTTTGGAGTTCACAATTCAGTCATGATCTGCTGTGCACTTGTCCTGTATGGAGGAGCTTTAGTTAGTAAGGAGGGGCAGAGACTAGGCAGACAACTGAGTGACATTGGAATGGAGAAGACCATGGGCTTGGGTGTCAGGAGTCAGGGTTCTGGTCTATTGTCTATCACTCACTAACTGAGTGACTATGGGTAAGTGACTAACCTCTTTGAGAGGCCATTTCCTCATCCATGAAATGATGAGGAACAAAAGTACTATTACCCACATCCTTGCATTGTGAGGAAAGCTGGATGAAATGTTTAGAAAGTGAGCTATCTCTAGATAGTTTTACATGACAGACTGGGCAGAGAGAAAACTATTCAGTCAACAAAATGCATGGGATCTCAGGGGGAAGCAGTGGAGCTTGAGTGTGGAACTGGACAGGAAAATGATGCAAGCCAGTAGAGCTGGGATGGGTGGAGAACGAGGTCTTAGGTGAGATCAAGAAAGCTTGAGTGTGAGTCCAGGCGCTGGGCTGTGGAAGAGCATGAATGCAAGAGTGTTCAGAGAAGGCAGTGGTCTGTGGTCATTAGAGCAGATCAAACATGGCTGGAAACAGGCAAAGCTAGAAACATTCAGTGGATCAGTTCCTGGAGGGTCAGAAGAGCTGGATTGTGTGATGCGGCGATGGAATGAGGATAATGGCACCACTGGGCTTCTTGATAGCCCCTCAAATGCCAAACCAAGTCCCACCAGCCACCGTCCTGGAGAACAAAGTTTCCGAGTAGCCACTGCTTCTGCTTTCACAGCCCTTTCTATCTTGAGTTCATTACAGTAAATTAGAACTACTGTTTCCTGTCTTCCCATTTTTTTTCTGGGGCCAATGCAAGGCTTGGGTAGTTTGTGTTAAGGAGTGCTTGGGGTCATTACTTGATGGCCAGGAAGCATTATCCCGAACACATGTGACTGGTGCTAAAGAAGAAAAAAAAATTGCAGTCCAAAAATATTGGCAGATGGGGCTTGGCTTGTAGCAAGTTTTTCTCTGTCCTACCTCCCAGCTCCCAAATAAAGGACATGGAGAATTCTTATTAATTATGAAAGCTCTGCTGATAGCTTAGGCTTGTTTCTAACTAGCTGTTATAACTTAAATTAACCCATTTCTATTAATTTCCATGCCACCAAGTGGCTTATGACTTGTTACTTCATCTCCTACATGTCATGCTTCCTCCAAGTCTGGCTGGCAAACCTATCTTTCTTACCAGAGCTCTCTCTGTCCAGAAGTCTCGCTCTGCACCTGCTGCCTAGCTATTGGCTGTGTAGCTTTTTTTTTTTTAATTAAACCAACCAGTGACACATCTTCACACAATGTAAAGGAATATTCCACAACACCTGACCTTCTACAGGGTCTCCATCATTTAAATCTCTCCAGCGGCATGTTTACTCTATCTCTGCTTCAAGGGTTAATGGAGGAGAAGGCATACATCAAGTTCTTGTGTCTTGCAGTGGTCTTTTCTCCCTGTGAATTGTGTGTGAAGACTTTCTGTGGCCCTCGAAGGATCTGTGTAATGTATCAGTCATGGTTATGTTTTTTTCTGGGTGGGGAAATTTTGCGTTATAATTCTTGAATAACACATGTTAAGATGAACAGTGTACTGACTTACCAACAGGTAGCATTTTAAACTGTAGCCTCTGCTAACATTCTCTCTTCTTACCCAAACCTAAGACTGCAGCAAATTTTGGCAGCCTTACTGGGTATGAGTGTCTTTGCTTTTGTCACAAGGACAGTGTGACAGGGAATTAAGGAGAAAGGGCTGGGTGTTCACCTTGAAAGCCTCAGCACCGGCTGGTTAGGAGTTGAAGGGATGAGTTTGAATGATTTCCCCAATACCTTTCTCAGAAGGGTATGACTGATGGGTGAAATGGGGCCAGAATAGAGGCTGAGGGTCAAGTCCAGGGGTTCCTGGATTCCTAGAGTGAGAAAACAGGAGTCCACGGAGAAAATCATGACAGTCTATTGAGAGATGAGACACCCACGAGCAGGTGAAGACACTCACTGCAGGAGAAGGCTTGTAGAGAAAGAGCAAGCCAATAGCAGCAAATATTAAGGAACAGCCAGTAAAATGGGGCAGAAAATGATCATCTGGGGTTACTGGTGACATAGGAGATCTGTTTCTTGGACCTTCGAAGAAAGTAGATCCCATGGGAGTGATGGGTGAATGAATAAAAAAATACTTTTATTAGTTCTTTGAGGATTTCATATATGCTTACAATGGATTTTGATCATATTCACCCCCGCTCCTTCCTCTAACATCTTCCAGACTCAACCCTCCACCTTCCCACTCTGTCCCAATTCCACAAGTTTGTGAATGCTGTGGTCCTGTCATGTCTAGAAGACACTGTTTTGTCCTTCCTAACCACTGGCTCACAAATTGTTCTGACCCTCTTCTGAGATGGTCCCTGAGTCTCCAGGGAAGAAGTGATACAGTTGTCCCATTTGTGGCTGAGCACTCCAGTGACAGTGAGTCTCTGCACGTTGACCAGTTGCGAGTGTCTGCACTAGCCATCTCCCTGCTGCAAGACTCTCTGGCGTAGAGATACAGCTTAAGGGCAATTGGGCACTACATCCATTTAGCAGAATAATAGCAGGAATGGATACATTAGAAAAAAAAAGATTTGTTTAGGAGACAGGGTTTTTTTTTTTTTTTTGAGACAGGGTTTCTCTGTGGCTTTGGAGCCTGTCCTGGAACTTACTATGTAGTCCATGCTGGCCTCGAACTCACAGAGATCCACCTGCCTCTGCCTCCCAACTGCTGGGATTAAAGGTGTGAACCACCAAAGCCCAGTGAAATTGCCTCCTTTTTAAGAGTTTCCAATCTGTTATTTTTAATTAGTATTTCAAATTCCCCCACCTTTTAGTTGTCAGGAAATAATGGTCTAGAAGACCCGGGCACCTGAGAGCAGATTGTAGCTACAGCTTTTATATTTAGTGTATGTGTGTGTGTGGGTGTGTGGTGCATATGGGTGTGGTGGTGGTGTGTGTGTAGTGTGTGTGTGGTGTGTATGTGCCTTGTGTATGTGCGTATATAGGGTGTGTGGTGTATATGTGTGTTGTGTTGTATGTGTGTGTGGTGAGTATGTGTGGTGTGTCTCTCTTTGTGTACAAGTGTCTCATCACGTGTGAAGGCAAAGAGTTGTTTCTCTCTTTCCCCCTATGGGACTTCAGGAACTGAACTCAGGTTGTCAGGCTTGGCAGAAGATGTGTTTACTGCAGATCCATCCCTCTGGTCTACCATGTCCTCTTTTCACGTGCCATCAGAGACTGCAAAAGATTGAAACAAAACAGAACAGAAGTCAAAGCTCCCTCACTGGAGGACTGGCTGAGTGATCCATGACACTTTCAATGAAACTTAAAAACTCTGTTTTACAAAAGATGTAAAAGAACATGTGATCTCTCTCTCTGTCTCACAGACATACACTCACACACACTCACAGGGCTCTCTCTCTCTCTCTCTCTCTCACACACACACACACACACTCATACACACTCACAGGAAGGGGCTTGCTCTCTCTCTTTCAAAAAACACACAAACACACTGGGGGGCATCATTTGCGTATCATAGGCGCACTAGGCGACATGTGGGGTGGGACAGTTCAAAGTTGTGCCCAGCAGAGGGAGGAGTCCAGAGGGAGGAGTCACTGAGAGTGCTCCTTTGAAGGGGGCATAGGACCCTGGGCTCTTCTCTCCCTCTCTCTTCTTCCTGACTGGCATGCAGCGAGCAGGACTCTTCTACCACATATTCTTACCAAGCTGTCTGCCTCACCACAGACTCCCACATAGTAGAACTGTTCATGCCTCAGCCTTCAAAGATGTGAGCCCAAATGAGATTCCTCTTCCTCCTCTTCCTCCCCCTCCCTTCCTCCTTCTTCCTACCTCCTCATTAATATGTCCTCAAAATAATGATCTTTTTTTTTTATTCTTCCAAGTGCTGGGATTATGGGTATGTAGCACCGTGCCTGACACCTTTTCTTCTTTGTAAGCTGATTATCCCAAACACATTGTTATAAGAATAGAAAGTTGACTAAGACACACACACACATGCATGAAAATGTGCTATCATATCAAAGACAGTTTTTAGAAGAATGTTTTAGAAATGTTAAGAATAAAAAGCAAAAAATGGAAGGGTTTTTATTTTTTTGGTTACTATTATAATTTTGTCCATCAGTAAGAGTTACTTTCTTAACAAAAAACGTAAATAAAAAAAAAAAATAGTTGGGTGTAGAAGAGAGTGGTGTTGGGGGGGAGGGGCTGTTTCTGGCCCTCTAGGCAGGAGCTGACAGGTTCATATTGGCTGCCTTCCAGAAGGTTCCATCTGCTACAGTAGGATCTCAGGACTCCCGTTCACTGCTCCACTTGGGCCCTGCCCTTTTTGCTCAGCACACTTTCTTGCTTCTCACCTTGTTGGATCTGTTGCTTATTCATGTCTGTGGAGTAAGCAATGACTCTCACTGTGTAGCCAGCTACCCCTCCCTCCCTATAATGCAGCCCATCGGTTTGATGCCTCTCCGGAAGTGTAGCTCAAGTTCTCTTGGTCGCTTGAGGTCCCACACTTTCCCCTCAACAACTTGTCTCGTGTCCAGGATAACCATCTTCTTTGGACACACCTCTGCAGACTGTACCAGAGCCTGCCTTTCCAGCCGACAGCCATCATTTTCACCTGGCCAGCTGGTCAGCCAGAATTCGCCCTGGACTTTTAAAACACTCCCCCCCCCCGCTCCGTTTCCCTTTTAAAACACCCCCCCCCCGTTTCCCAATGATGTCAGCTTGATTTGCCTGTGTAAACCAAAAGCTTGCAGAGCCAGCAGTCTGCCTTTCCATTTCTTCACTTTTATCCCCCTCCCATCTCCCCTGCCTGCTGTGATACCAGAAGACCCAGAATGCAGCCCAGGAGGTCCTTCCAAGGTAAACAGAAGGAAAAGGTTGAACACATACTGACTGCCTGGTCCCTCCTTCTGGTCTAGGGTGACATCACACGCGTGCAGATGCCAAGTGGAATCTGGGAAATGGCAGATCTAGGTGTGCATATGACCTTAGCAGATCTGAGCTCTCCTGTCTGGAAATGGTCCTCCCTGATACCTCATCCTTGATCTCTGACGTCCTCCCTGGCACCCTTGGGATCCATTAGCTACAAGGCCCTTGCTGCTCAGTCACATGTTTAAGGAATGCCCACAATGTGCATTGCCTTTTGCCAAACAGCCCTCTAATTGGCTCTCTGTGTAAAGAGGGGTGTTGTCCAAATAGGCAAGGTCATATCTCATTGTATTAGCATCTCAGTCTTTGCCTTTCTCCTACCACACCACACCACACCACACCCTGAAGCCTTTCCACACCCGCTTATCCACATACCCACACACCTAGTGTGCATAGCAGTCAAGATCCCGGTTATTACAGGGGCTCTAGGCTCCAGCTTTTGTCCTGTGGACCGGTAGCTGTGTGACTCTGGTGTCCTCCCCTCTCTGGTCTCACAGACCTGGGAGAGGAGAGAAGCATATATGTGTAGTAGTAGACAAGCTGCTAGGCTTCTTCCAGGTCTGAATTCTTCACTGGTGTTTTTACTCACTCTGCCTCCGCCATTAAACAGCATCCTCTGACTTGTGTTTTCTCCTAAACTACTTTCAGGAATTGTGTTCCAACCCTCAGTTTATTGTTGGTGGAGCCACACGCACAGACATCTGCCAAGGGGGTCTAGGTGAGTAACTGGGTTGAGCCCTATTTATTTAGGGCGAGGGCAGGTGAGTGTGTGGAATGAGCAACACCAGATTAAGCTGTTAGACACGGCCAACCAAATTATGCACACATGGGCTCCTGTTTTTGCGGCTGCATGTTTCACAGCAGGTCTCAATGTTGGCTTCTCTTAGCCAGCGATTTTCTGCCAGCCCACTGAACTTCTTTACGATAGAGTGAAGAGCTGGGATTACAGACCAATAGTAGAAAACCTGTGATGTTTTTCATAGCTGTCCTTAAGCAGGCGGAGCTTCCCGTGGAGTGACCCTGTCTGCATAATTACAGCACAGGAGATGCCTCCATCCCATTAGCAAGAAAACATGATCTTATCTCTCCAGCCAAACATTCTTTCACAAGCCTGGGATCCTGGAACCAAGAACCTCCTTCTGGTGTGTGGGGGTGTTGGGGGTGTTGGAGGATAGGGGGGTGAGGACTGTTGGGAGGAATGGGTATCAAGCCAGGGTGAGACCCTGGGATCAGTCCTCGAAACAGATGAACAAGCAACAAACAACTCTCCCCCAACAAAACAAAACAACAACAAGAAACCCCAAACCCACCATTTCCTCAAGTCTCACACTCCTTTTAAGCCAGCAGTGGTTCATTTTGGGGAATAATTTTATCTTTGTTTCCCATTTTTTAGGCTCTCTGGGGTGTAGCGATCCAGTCATGCTACAATACAAGAGGGCTCTGGTCTAATCCCTAGCACCAAAGCTAATAAATAAATAAACAAAGTTTACTCATGAAGAGAGTTTGACAAAACCCAGTAAGAACTCACTTTGCCAATTACAAAGCCTGTATCTCATTTCCAAACAGTATCATTCAAGGCAAGTTCTAGGCACTAATTTTTAATATCCTCTCGTCACAGTTTAAATGTGCTGATAACATGCAGAGACATACCTAGGATTTTTTTTTTGATGGGGTTGCAATTTATCCTGAGTGGGCCTCAGACTGGCTCAGCCAGAGGTTGAGCGTGGAGTTGGCCGCTAACTTCCATCTCTGGAACATCTGGGATTACAGGCCTGTGGAGTAGAGGATTGAATCCACAACCTTTGGTGTACTAGGCCAGCCTTCTATCCACTGAGGAACAACCCTAATAGGACTTTTTTATTTTTATTTTTTTATTTTAAATCAGAATATTGTTAAGGAGCCGAAATTACCTGCAAATATATCAAGTTTTAAATGGCTCTTAACTGTTTAAACGCAAACTAGCTACAACTATTGTCCTGATTCTTTAAAAGAAAAATAAAGATTGGCTTGTAGGAATAGCATCACCAGGAGCTTGTGTGACTACATCTTCTTAATATGAGAGAACATTCAGAGATACTGTTCTTAGGGCTGGGTTGGGGCTCAGTGGTAGAGTGCTTGCTCAGCATGCAGGAGGGCCTAGGCTAAACCCCCACTGCCACCAGAAAACACACAGACACAGACACAGATACACACCACACACACACACACACACACACATACATACACACACACCACACACACACACACCACACACACACACATCACATACCACATACACCATACACACACACACACACACATATACCACACACCACACACACCATACACACACACACACATATACCACACACCACACACACCATACACACACACACACACACACACATATACCACACACCACACACACCATACACACACACACACACATATATACCACACACCACACACACCATACACACACACACAGCACACACCACACACCACACACACACACACACACACACATGCACCACAAACACATATACACACATACACCCCTCTTTACACTGCATGGCTCCACAGCTCCAATATGTAAGTATTTCAAATGTATATATCTTGTAAAATAGGAATAAGCATAGACTATCCTCCATAACAAGTTAGCTCTGTTGATCTCCAGTCTTTCTAACCCCAGAGGCTCCCTGATGGGAGTTTCTACAGAGAGCGGGACAAAATTTAATAGGTTTTATGGCCCAATGGAATCCTCAATTGAGCTTGCTAGGCCTTCATAGTGCCTTGGCACCTGTTAGTGGACAGGTACAAAACAAATTAGAGATGAAAGCAAAGAAGAAAGACAGGAAGGAAAGAAAGAAGGGAGGGAGGGAGACACTCCACCTGATGAAAATAAACAACACCCCCCTTTCACACCATCCCCTTGACCTTTATTTGTTAGCACAGTTTTCTGCCCTTCCTCTATGCTCTCCTTGTTGCAGCCTTGAAAACCTTTCTCCTCAGCCTGTGGGAAACCATCACAACTTGGATAATCGCAGGGTACTTGATTTTAAATGCTTGCAATAATCTGTCCTTTAATAAGTACAGCAAATAGCTTAGTTCGAACTCAGGCAGTGTGAGTACAAAGCATGATGCACAATTTGGTTGCCACACATGAGCGCCCCACTCCCACACTCACACCGGCGTCTTTCTAGCTCTGGCATGAGGCTCCCTGAGGGGAGAATGCCCTGACCTTTTGCCTGCTCTGGATGAGGGCGCCCTGCCCTTTTCCTTCAAGTGAAACAACCTAATTTAGTCCACAGCCCAGGGAAACAACCCTGAATGTCTGCCTTCAATGGCTCCTCGTTAGAGACCTTTTAACTCTGGGAAAGGCGGTTAATGAATGCCTTTCCATCGACTGACTTGGTGGGATTGTCCTTTGATTACTGTTAAGCAAGCAGATTTGAGGGCTTCCAGAAGGGGCTGGAGCATTACCATGGAGAATGTGTGTGGCGGATGAAGCCCCAAGCTGGACGCGCAGGAAATGAACCCTGATTCTCGCTCACATCAAAACAAGTGGATCTGTCACCTCAGAGGCGGAGGGAAGGGGCCATGGAGCACCTGGACTGACGGACGGATGGACGGACGGACGGGACAGATGTCTGGGAAAGGGCTTGAGTCCCTGTTTATCAGCTGCTGCTTCGTAGCTG
The DNA here is from genome assembly GCF_943737965.1 of Phodopus roborovskii. Taxonomy (NCBI): domain Eukaryota; kingdom Metazoa; phylum Chordata; class Mammalia; order Rodentia; family Cricetidae; genus Phodopus; species Phodopus roborovskii. The sequence continues at coordinate 51,480,119 of NW_026126433.1, forward strand.
ATGCTGCAGCCAGTGGCCGAGCGACAACAGCTCTCGTGGCTTGTGAGGTCTGAGCCAGGGCTGTCCCTGAACTATGAGGAAAGAGTCCTCACTGGATAGCTCACCTTCCCAAGGTCCCAGGGAATTTGACACTCAGTTATTGAGTATGGCAGGGAGTAATGTTCGATTAATGTTTTGTCGGCATCCCAGAGTCCACTGTTAGCACTGTTATTTTTTCTTTAATTAAAATTTTTAATATTTGACTTACATGATAAAGAGAGGTCATTTATTTATTTTTGTTGTACTGGGAGTTGAACCCAGGGCTTTGGGCATACCAGGCAGGAATGGAACCACTGAGATATGCCCTAGCCCTCCCTCCTTTAAAAATTCATTTTAAGACAGAATATTACTAAGTTGTACAGACAGGCCTCAGACTCACTCTGGAGCCAGGTGGACCATGCACTCATGATCCTTCTGTCCTAGACTCCTCTGAGCCCCATCATAGTGCTCCACCGTCTCATGGTAGTGCTCCACCGTCCCATGGTAGTGCTCCACCGTCTCATGGTAGTGCTCCACCGTCTCATGGTAGTGCTCCACCGTCTCATGGTAGTGCTCCACCGTCCCATGGTAGTGCTCCACCGTCCCATGGTAGTGCTCCACCGTCCCATGGTAGTGCTCCACCGTCCCATGGTAGTGCTCCACCGTCCCATGGTAGTGCTCCACCGTCCCATGGTAGTGCTCCACCGTCCCATCGTAGTGCTCCACCGTCCCATCGTAGTGCTCCACCATCCTATCGTAGTGCTCCACCGCCCCATCACAGAGCTCCATTGTCCCACCATAATCATTTGCTTTCTCTTCACAGTGTTCTATTATCCTACCCCAGTGCTCTACTCTGCCACCACAGTGCTCCATTGTTCTGTTAGAGTGCTCCTGTGTCCCGTCACAGTGCTTTCCTGTCTTAGAAAATGTTTAGCTGCCCAGTCCTAACACTGTCAAGTCACCATGCTCTCTTATCTTCACTATGCTTCACTGTTGTCATAGTGCTCCATTGTCCCGTCACAATGCTTTGCTCTCGGGATTCATCTCAAGGCTCTTCACTGTATTATCACAATGCTCTACTAAATAATTATCACAAGGTGAATTGACTCATCACAATGTTCTGTCCCTTTACAGTGCTCCACTGTCCCAAGATGGTGCTCCATTGTCCCATCCCAGTGCACTACTGTGCCACCATAGTGTTCCACTGTAACATCCTATCACAATGTGCACCTGTCTCATCACAATGCTCGCCCCCTTTCTCTATGGACCAGGGTTTTCTCTTCACCTCTCTGGAATTGATGTCTTATTCATCTTTGTTACTTTTATCGAATAGAGTTTTATATTCAGTATTCATGTTTCAAAAAAGGGAATGAGTAGAACATTTCATGTCTCTAAAGATGAAGGAAGCCCGCTAGCAGTGACCTAAACTCCTCACCCTCCCAGATACAGCCCTTGCATTGATTTTCTTCTGGGAGCCAACACTCCCCCATGGAGCAGGGCCTGGACTCCTGCAGCCGAGATGGGCAGATGCGCTCGACAGTAATTGAGAGCAGTGTCAGCAGCCTTAAGACATCTTCTGATCTGAAATGTCCTTCCAGGACTGGGGCGAAGTGAATCAATTCACTAGGTCCGGATGCTTACTTTTAATGAGCAACTGGGGAAGCTTTTGCTAGCACAAGGGGCCCAGATGGCTGGGTGGTTCTGGAGAGCATAGGGTCAGACCTCCGGGAGGCAGGAAAGCTGCAGAGGCCAGGTCCATGCGGCCCGTGGAGTGAGGTGGGACATTGGCAAGTTTGATTCTGATGGGGTCTTTTCTCCCTTTCACTGTTGTGTCTTTCTGCTCTAATTCTCCGATGCACGCGTGTTCTGTTCCACTTTCCACTTTGAACAAAGGTGCTGGGACAGGCATTAACATTTGATGTGACTGTGACATGGCGAGTTATTAAAAGAGATTCGTGTTGGCCATTATTCAAGAGCATTGAAGAATTCTAGTTATACACTTAGTTCCATTCCCCCTTGCTTACCTTTTTCCTCCTGGTAGGACTGAAGGTGCTGAAAAACACGGCTGGCAACCCCAGACACTTATTCTTCCATATCGTAGAACAATTGTTACAACTATATAAAGTGTCACTCTGCCCGATATTCTCTCCCTGTCACATTTCTTATGCACTTGCCCGTATCTTTTAAGACATGAATGAAGCACAAACAATGTGATTTCAATTTTTTGGATGATTTTCAATAGGATCGGATTTTTATACTACTACCTTTTATTCTTTGTATTTAGAGTCCCTATTCTGAGATCAAACTTCTGGCTTCCCTGAGCTGTCACTGGGACCATGACACAGGCAAGGTGAAGATCAGGAGAGCATTTTTTAAAAAGTGTATTCTGGCTTTACGTGCTCATATAGAGTAGCTCTCAACTGTAAAAGATGCAGGTGAGCTTTGGAGTCTCCGACACTCTCTTCACCTCACAGAGAGGTGGTCTATGGGCCTACAGGTTTCGCTCTAGGCTTTGTCTTGGCTGAGTAGCCTGAGTTTGGATGTGCAAGCCACATCCCACAGTGTGGTAGATCCCTGCGCAGGGGCTGTCTGAAATCTGTCTGCACTGCTGTGTATACCCCACAGATGCCCTGATTGTGACCCACTGGCAACATGGCTGCCTGCTTCCCACCATGGCTTGCATTTTGAGAGGGTCACTTGGAGATTCAGAGAAGAGATTTTCATCGTTGACAAACCATGGTGATTGGGCTTCTGTGCTCTTCCCAGTGCTTCAGGAACTCCCACCTCAGACACCAGGCCAAGACACATGGTGTTAACCAGAGGACATAGTTGCAGGTGACTCTGGATTACTAAGGACAGAGAAGTTGATGCGGCATTAAGTGTTAGCAATTCGACATCTGGGACCTCAGCCTTTTCCTGCTGCAATGAACCCATTCCACCTGCTCACAGGGGATAACACAGTTGCATCCTTCTTCCTCGAGGCGACCAATGTGACACACAGAAGTAGACACTATTCCATGAGCCATTCAACACATCGGTCTCTTTTGGATACTTTCTCTTGCCTGGTCCCTTCCTGTCACCTGTTGACTGCCATCTCTAATGTTCCTGGTGACCTTTGGGCTGTGCTATCCCTTATCCCAGAAGTTGGTCAGGCCCTCCCTGTCAAGAGGTAGAATATGCTTCCCACAAACTCCTTAGATTCTTAGGACCAGGAGCCATTCTTGGTCCAGAGTAGCTGCTCAATGAGCACCTATGACATGAGTTTTAGAGGAAGTGTTTAGTGACTTTTAGGTGACAACACTTCCTCTGCAGGGTCCCCTGCCTCCCTGTTCTTCCTCTCTCCTTGCCGGTATGAACTGAACTCGGATATTTACCCAGCCTATAAATGTCTTGTTGTTGATCTGTACACTTTCTTGCACTTTGGCCTCAGAGTTGCTTGCAGTTAGAAAGCCCTTACTTTCCAGGGAGACACCCCTGCTACTCTGTGTTTAACATGTGATATACTTTAAGAACCCACATGCCCCACCCCACCGGAAGTCTCCCACTAGCTTCCCAGCACTACCCACTTTCCAGCCAGTTTTGGAATGAGCTTTAAGCAAAGCTGTCCCTGGCTTTAACTGTGGCTGGTACTACTCACTGAATCTTAGCACCCTACTTTAGTATTTTCCTGTTACACCTGTCTTACAGAAGTTTGCTGTATTTTTTTTTTTTTTAATTTCAAAGGGCATTATAGTTAAACACATTAAGCAAGCCAGGCACTTTGTGATGTATTTACATAAACCCCATTGACTGTATTTACCTAATAATGTCCTTGCCCTGGTGAATCCGTTTCATTTTTATAATCTGCTAAGAAATTCCTTCTCTCTCCATAGCATAAAGGTCTGATTTAAGTAGTGGTGGTGGGGGGCATAAGAACTCCCTGAACAGTTTCATACTGAAGAGTCTAATTTCTTCAACAATAGCTCAAATTAGATGAGGGTTGGTCTACAGGGCCTCCTACACAACTCCAAAGTGCTCTGAAGTAATTCTAGGAAGTTCTCTTGGCTGTGAAGTATTCTCTCTCTCTCCTTTCCTCTCCACTGATAAATTTAAAGATAAAGCATGACAGGCTTGCATTTGCACATGGCCTGCTATCTTTTTCGCCCCCCCCCCCCCTTTGTGTGTGACTACATTAAGTCTGGGCTACTCTTGGAAGCTCCTGGAAGCAGAGACCCTGGGCTCAGAACTGTCCTTGGGCAAATGCCGTTATTATTAGAGCTGTCCTCCATGCTGAGCTGCCCTACACTACTGCAGATCTGCTGGCAGGTCTGAGGCGCCTTCCTGAGTCACCATGGGAACCAGGAGTGGAGGCAAGAGGCCACCTTTGGGGCAGCAGAAGCACATTATTTAGTGTGTGTTATTATTATATGTAGTACATCTGGAAAGAGTTATTTTTGAGGACATAAATTATAGTTGCTATAAGGGAATATGCTGTCACCAGTCAGAAAAAATACCAGGTGACTCAGGGCTGATTTTTGAAAGTAGCTCTCCTCCTAGGGTGACCACAGTGCTCCTTCTCCCATGGAGAGGCTGGCACTGGGCCCTTGAAGAGTTTTGGACGTGCACCACACAGGATTGACTCTTGTCTCACTTCTAGACCAATGGTATCTTGCTGTCAGGTGGCCATGGGGTCGGAACGGTATACCAGAGAGCTGTGGTAGACCCTTCACTTGCAGTTGCAGTTGCAGGGGCTGGTTGATGGCGTTGGGTCCAGGCTTCAACGGGGGAAGGACCACATGGGTTACCTGACATGCTTGCCAGAGTCAGGAAGAGCATTCATGACTCTTTCATTCATTTGAACGGGTCGTAAGTTTCTTTCTCATGCTAGCAAACCAGGCCCTGTCTTTCCTCCTCTAGCCTATGTGGATATGGTGTGAGGGTTACTGGCAGTAGAAATTTGAAAAATGCCCTTTCACCTAGAAGAGCAAGTATGTTAGAGGGGTCTGCAAGGATGACTGGGGTAGGGCAAATGGAGGAAGGCTGCACAGTGCCAGATCCTGCTAAGCTTCGATGCTGTGTGAATTTGAAGAATCATGGGTGTTATTCCTTTGGATAATGGGGAACCATGGGGATTTTAGCAGATGTGTGTATGGCCAGATGTGGAGTGTGGAGAATAGGGACCCTAGGCTGGACACATTAGTAATAGGAGAAACTCTTGCTATCTTCAGATAGCCACAGGTGTGGATGGAACTGTAGATTAACCCGGAAGCTCTGATTTCATAGCAAATTATCAAAATGATATGAGTGATTCTGAAACATTTTTCTCATGGCTTACTATACTTAGGAAATAATTGCCACACAAGACAAGGGCACAGTACCCTTGGAGTCTCATTTGGACTGTCAAAGCAAGATCTTGAAAGCACACAAGTCTGTGGGTTCTTCCAAGATCTCTCTTCACCCCTTAACACAAAACACCACAGACTGGGTGACTCATGAGTCACAGAAATGCACCTGGCTGAAAAGTCCAGGTCAAAATGCTGTAGATTTGGTGTATCCACCTCCAAGATGGTGTTTTGTTGCTGTGTACTCTTGGAAGGCACATTGCGTCCCTACATGACATTGGGAAGAAGGGGAAAATGTGGTAATCCTGTCAACTAGTCGGTAGCTAACCCTATTGGTGAGGGCTGACCTCTCAAAATTCCATTTCCTGTGAACAAGCTCCAATGAGGGGTCGATTCCATGTGAATTTTGAAGGGGACTTGGATGTTCAAACCATACCGGGCACTGTGCTACCCCTTGGCCTTGTGTTTGCAGGTGTGCTGACTTGCTTGGTTCTAATGAAGTGGAAGTGGGTGTTTGACTTTATTTCTGTGTTTCTGATAATTTTTGTAATTTCCCAATTATAGCTCTTAGATCCTGGCTATTTAGAGGAAAGGGTCCCTTCAAGTTGCCTTATGAGAGGAGATGGCTGGGGAGCCGGGATTCTAGAGGCATTTGGGACAAAATCAAAAGCATTTGGGAAGCAATTAGATGTGGGGAAGGTGAGGGAGAGGAAATCACGGCTGCCAGGATGGGAATGGTGGCATCACCGGTGGCATTGCTTGTTAGAGAGGAGACTGAGTGGGGACAAGCATGGGTGGATGGGAGTCAGCCTACAGCCTTGCTTCCTAATCAACCTAGAGTGACTCAGGGAGACCACAGCATCTTCCTACCGTCATTACCAGTTTGTTTAGTTCTAGGTAGTGGACACCACATAAATGTCTGCTGATTCACTTTTTTGGGGGGACGCCCATGTTTGGGTTAATTGTTGGGTGATAATAGAGAATAATGGGGAGGCTTATTGAGGGCTTTCCGTGTGTCAGTCATAAGCTAGATGCTTCCCACATCTTATCTTATTCTTATCTTCCTAATAGCTCTGAGAGGTAGTGACTGTTTTGTGTCTCTGCCAGATGCTATTATATGAGGTAGGTGGCGGGGTGAGCTCAGTGTTAGTAACAGTGGGGAGAGGGCGCGTTCTGGAAGCAAATGGAAGTAGAGCTGAGGAGAGGCTAAGAAGCTGCTTGAGGGAGGTGATGAGGAGGGACTAATCCTATGTGCAGGGGTGTAGGCATCTGTTTCAAACAGTGCTGATGATGCTGCCTTCAGCTTTTGGCCCCAAGGGCATGTGAAAGACAGCAAGCTCATCACCTGGCTGGACATTGAGTGTCTGACCATGGAGATCACTTGGCCGGACAGGGCCTCAATTGTACTCATCTCTAAGTGGGTATAAAACTTGTAATTTATCCGATTTAAAGTATAGACACCCAGTACTAGAAAGCACTGTTCTAGCCTTGTGCACTCTATCAATGAGGGGGTGGCATCCATGAGTGGGGGAGCTGCTGGAGAACGATGGGCTGAGTCTACAATGAGTTTTCCTCATCTTTATTTTTCAAGAACTTGTTGGGGAACATTTGGGTTGGTTCCCCCATTCAAAATGAACTTCAGCAGGATTTATAGCACATGGGAGATTTTCAGATGAACACGGTCTGTTAATTCTAAGGACACTTTGCAGGCTGACAGGATGCGCAGGGAAAGGGCCTTCTGAAGATGACTCAGCAGGCAGGTGGTGACAGGTTACCCACTTAGAGCAGAGCCCCAGTGAGGGGCTCACAGGAACATGTCTTTGTAGACATAGTGTCCCTTCGGGAAGGTAAAGAGACCCTAAGACTCTGGCAGATGCCTTTCTCCACCTCCTTGATTTCAGGAGGTTTGGAAGATACTGTTTGCCCTGGATACAGCGAGGCCAAAGAATTTTTTTGTTTTGAGCCTTTGCTTGAGAGAAGTAGTTGCTGACTGGAGGAGACATCACTAAGATTACCTAACTGCATTTCCAGTTGCCTCTCCAGTGAGCTCTGCTAGTCCCTGGATTGGTCACGAGGACATGTCTGATATCTCAAACCATTTTGATCTTTCTCAAGAGCCCTGGTCAGAGAAGTGGGAAACTAAATGTACTTCAATCTGGTTTATAATTCTGTCCACTTCAATAAATGCAACTGTAGCCCCAGCATCATAGAGGGGTGAGCACCCCTTTGCCCTTCTCTCTCAAGAAGGCACGGAGTGTGTGGGGAGTGGGCTGTTGATGTCTGGGTGTCCTGGTGCCCTCAGGGATCTGCTGTGCTGATATGGAGTAGCAGTCTCCTGTCCCTTTTCTTTTGAAGGCTCAGGGAAGCTAAAGGGCTTCTGGAGGGCCATCCAGGAATCTATGTCTAGTTGTGGATCATTCCTTTTCTAACCCAGGGAGTTACCTGAGTCCATGCAGGACTCAGGTTATCCATGTTGGCTTTCTCTGTGAGCCAGTTGGAGTAAAAGCAAAAGGGTCCTTGGTCCCCTGCACACTTTAGTGCCCCTAGCTGCCTCATCCTTGCTCTGGGAATTTGAAGACCACACCTCACTACTCTCCCTCATTCTTGCTTCTCTGGAATTGTATTGGTGGATGGGGTCAGGGAGAAAGATGCTCACTCACCCATAGGAGAAGGCTAATGAAGGTAATTACCTTGCCTCCACAAATACCATGCTTCCTGGTTCATGCAACTCATGTCAATGTTCTATGTTGTCTACATTGATATCCTCTCTATCCAACCAGAGATATATAGTCACACACCACCTAATGATAGAGGCAGATTCTGAGACACCTGCTGATATGACAGTATTGTGTACTTACAAACAAAATAGTGCCTGTCTTTAGGAAATGTAGTAAATGCAGACATATGAAGTTGCTGCTGAGATAACATGGGATAAAGTTTACAATAAATTCTGCAAGTAGATGTTCACACTAATGATTAAAAATTACAGTGTAGTAAATACACAAGCCACAACATAGTCATTTATTATCAAGCACTGTGTTCTGCATATACTTACACCTGCTAGCTTTTCAAAGGACCATGTATAGTGGGTTGCACAGGCTACAGTAGCTTCACTGTAACTAGGTGATGGGAATTTTTAAATTCCATTACAATCTTATAGGACCTTATGATATATGTAGTCTGTGGCACTTGAGAAACAGTATATATGACATTATATGTAATATACAATTTTAGTATACATTTCATAAATTGTGTATTTACAGACATAAAAATACATAAGTTTTATACCTGAAAAAGGAACATATCATCTTATATATTTTTATAATTGTATAATATATTTACCCACACATATATGTCAGTATCAATTGGCCCTGTATGATAAGCTGTCACAGACTCATTTTACAGAGGAAAACACTGAGGTGCACAGGAATTCAGTGACCGCTTCTGGCCAACCTGCACAAACATGGCTACCAGGTGATGATATGTTTTGGGGGACAAGGGACAATAATCTCAGAGTTAACAGGTGTCATGAAGATGCCAAAGGCCAGAGCTGAGTTGGAGCCAGGTGCTACGAGGCTGGCCTTGGAAGAGGGCAAAGGTGAGGGGTGACCTCAGAGGATGGTTCAGGCCTCCAGTTTAGGAGGGTTCTGAAATGTCAAGGAGTGAAAGATGGTATCTCTTTCGTTCGAAGAGAGCAAAGAATGACATGCTTGTGTGTCTCAAAGGGTCTACTGGAGGCCAAGAGGCCAGCCACACAAATCCAGGTGGACCTGAGCGACCACCATGTCCTAAGAGTTTTCAGAGAAATGGGTGTTGGAAGCTGGGTGAGAGGAAACACTGTTGGTGTGGGTTCCAGAGGGAGGAACAGGGCACAGGCTTCCTTTAACTGATAGAAAACTTTTTAACCAGAGAAGGCAGACATGAGAAAAGGCAAGGGAAAGAAGAAAGTGGGTCTTGGAAAACTGTGATGGTGTCAGGCAGAGATATATCATGAGAGTTACCATTAGTGACATTTACAATATTAAGAAATAGTACAGAACTGTGGAAGAAGTCACTCTGTCTGTCCTTCTGCCTATGCCCACAGACTTTCCTCAAACTTTCAGCACTCGTGGTGTGTGTGTGTGTGGGGGGGTATGGTATGTGTGGTATGCATGCATGTTTGATTCCCCTCCTTTCACGTAGAGGACATTTGGCAATATCTATATCAATTTTTGGTTGTCACGTGGAGGGACACTGCGATTGGAATCCATTTGCTACAAGTCAGGTCCACTGCTCAACACTCAAGATGGCTTCCACCTTAAAAAAATATCCATCCCTTAATGTCAACCATGCTGTGGCTGAGAACCCTACACTGACTCATTACATGTCTCTTGTAAGAGCTTTACTCACCAAGAGAACAGCTCTGATGTAAGCCTGGCTCTTGTCTCACAAAGTATGGACACATGCCACTTGTGTTTCTCTGTCAGAGAAAACTTTTCAAATGACCTCCGAGATGGTCAGAGCATGCATGGTCAATTCACTTCTGACAGCTCCATCCAGAAGTGATGGCACGGATTGTAAGCTGGTGTCTGGGAGGAGGATGAAGCCACCATCCACCTCCAGCCGGCTTCCAGTCTAGGCAGAGAGACAACAGATTGTCAACAAAACCAGGGGCAGTGAAAAGAATGTGTGTTTTAATGCAGCCAAAATGGCATGACTGAAATGCTGTGGGCTTGAAAAGGCATGCTCGCCAGCAGGAGGGAGGGAGGATGCTTCATGACTGCCGAGCAGTGAAGCCGCAGAGCTAAATTGGAGGCCTGTGTGTAAAAACATTTTGAGCAGTCTTTTGGAGGAAGAGCAGGCAAAGGGTGCCTCCGCTGGGATAAAATATTGAAGATGAATAAAAAAATAAAAAACAAAAAACCCAAAACAAGTGTTTGTTAGTGAGGTCAAAATCTTTGCATTGCAATTGAATGTGTAATCAGTGAGACTGCTTTTCTCAACTATTTTTGGCTTGCTAGGGTGTCCCATTTCTAGTGGCAATGAGTGGGAGGGAGGGAAGTAGAATCCTGCCAAGGGTATCATGACTCTTCCTGTTTTAGGTTCTTGTCTCTTTGGAACACATCTCCCTCCTTCAGTTATTCGATGTGAGGGCTAGCATATGGATGAATGGTCTCTTTGTCCCCTTAAAATTCAGATTAAATTTCAACATCTGGTGTGGTAGTGTTAGGAGTTGAGGATGTAAGGAGATGATTAAGTCAAGAGGGTGGAGTAGTGAGATGTCCACCCCACCTGTACCTGTTGCACTGACCACGCCCACTTGTGCATGGTCACAGGTGTGGATGTGAAGGGGGAGGCTAGGTCAGGGGTCCCAGACCCCAGCTCGCTCTCTTGCTTCCTGGTTGGGTCGCAGAGCATCTGGGTGGCATCCGTGGAGCGGGAACCAGCAGCAGTCATCTGTTTCATGCGCAAGTGAATTCTCTCCAAATAAACCACACTTTTTCCAATACTGAGTCTAGTGAATTCTATTTCCCACGCTTTAGGGTGGGGCCCCTATGAGTGTAATTAGTGCTCACCCTTCCATCATGTCAGGATATGGGAAGAAATCCCTCATTTATGAACCAGGAGGAGATACCAAGTCCGCCTTTCAGCTTGCAGGACTGGGAGAAACAGATCAGTGTTGTTCATAAACCAGCTAGTATACTGGTCCTCAAGCTGTGGGTCATGATCCCTTCACAGGGGTCATATGTCAGAGATCCTGCATATCAAATATTTAAATTATGATCCATGACAATAGCAAAATTACAGTTATAAAGTAGCAACAGAAATAATTTTATGGTTGGGGGTTACCACATCATGAGGTACTGTATTAAAGGGTCATGGCATCGGGAAGGTTGAGAACCACTTGGTAAGTAGTATTTTATTTTAGCATCACAAGTGGACTAAGATAAGTGGCACCTCACTTCTTAAAATTATTGCTTCTCAAGATGGTAGGTGGATACAACAAAGGCCAAAATGACCTGCAATGAAGAAGATAGACCAGATTTCCTTCCTTCCTTCCTTCCTTCCTTCCTTCCTTCCTTCCTTCTTTTCTCCTTTCTTTCTTTCTTTCTCCTTTCTTTCTTTCTCCTTCCTTTCTTTCTTTCTTTCTTTCTTCCTTCCTTCCTTCCTTCCTTCCTTCCTTTCTTTCTTTCTTTCTTTCTTTCTTCCTTCCTTTCTTTCTTTCTTTCTATTTTGGAGACATGGTTTCTCTGTAGCTTTAGGAGCCTGTCCTGGAACTAGCACTGTAGACCAGGCTGGCCTCAAACTCACAGAGATTTGCCTGCCTCTGCTTCCTGAGTGCTGGGATTAAAGGTGTGCGCCACTAACACCCAGCTCAGACCAGATGGTTTTTATACAGCCTGGTACTGTCCTCTGGGTCCTTGCTGGCCTCTTGAAGAGGTGATGGCATATTGTATGGTCTTTCCTGGTTTATCAGGGCCCGACAGACCTGTCTTAGCATCATATGCATGCTTATGAGCTCTACCCATAGGCAACATCAGTCCTTCATCTGTGTCTGACTTCTGAGATCATCCCACAGCCTCTGCAGGTGGATGGACCTACGGCCTAGAAGCATTGCCACTCTACCTAATGTTTGAGAAATTCCCTTAACCTTGAGTTCTTGCTAACGATGTCTCATAATAACAGTGGTTATTGATACGTGCAGGTTTTAATTTATTTGTTTATTTGCCCATGTATCATTTGGTTTTGCTTGTGTTTTGAGGCAGGCTCTTGCTGTATTGCCTAAATTAGTCTTTTAGCAATCCTTCTGTCTCGACCTCCTGGAGAAGCTGGATATATAGAGCAGCAAATGTCTCTGACACTGTCACCAATGATCTCCGCATTGCTAAATGCAGTGGTCAATTTTCAGTTTTTATCATCTCAAATTCATGTGCAATGTCCACCCTGCTGCTAATGTGTCCACCTCACACCCTCCCCCTTTGGTTTCCTGGGTGATTCTTGCCCTTGCCTTAGGAGCTGCTTCTAGCCTTTTCTTTCCTATGAGGAACTGTAATTTAATGAGCTATAATTTAATGGCTACATACTGTGTTCTAGCCCTTACAGATCCCATTTGATCGCTTAGTGCCCATCCCAGTGTGGATGGTGAGTCGAGGCTCAGGGAAGTGCTATCTTTCCCTGGGCCCACACAGCTAGTGAAGGGCAGAGACAGGAGTTATACCTATATCATAGGTTGTATTCCCATGAAGAGATTCTTATCCTTTTGCTAAAGTCAACCTGAAAAGGCTCTAGGAATCCCCCCCTTTCAAAGAAGCACCCTCAGCCTCCAGTGGGGGTTCCTATTCTGACTCACTTCTTCGTGAAACCCAAAGGCACCACCAACTTCTATTCCTCTCTGTTGACTCTTGATCTCCTGTAAGTCTCCTTTGACTTACACCTAGGTGGGCAACCTGTTCTGAATGTGAGAACTTAAAAAAAAAAATTATTTTGATGTGAATGTGCTTGTATGAGTTTATGTGCATCACACGGGGGGGGGGGCGCAGAGGCCAAAGGAGGGCATTGGATCCACTGGTACTAGAGATGTGGGTGGTTCAGAGGCACTAGGTGGGTGCTGGGAACTGAACCCCGGTCTTCTGGAAGAGCAGTGAGTTTTCTATGCCTCCCCCCCCCCCGCCATCTCTAGCCCAGAGAAGTTTGTTTTAAAGACAAAGTTCTCCCTATAGGACCCTCTGGCTTACACTTGTGGATGTGCTTGCCCTGGTGTTTTCACATGCCTGCCCCTCTGTGGTTCCCATTCTTCTTCAGATACCCACTCTCTTACCACAGCCTTTGCTGCTAGAGACACTAGCTGCTCCAGGGCGCCCTCTAGTGTCTATTAATGTGCAGTGCTCTGCCTGCCACTCACAAGAGACCTAACTCTCTACATTAGATAAAGAGAGGACCGGCACTTCAGTCTTGTCTATTAGTCTGCTCAGATGGGCCAAGTGAACCCCAGTCTCCTTTTTATAATTCTTTAATTTCCCCCATCTCCTTGGCAATATGATTACATTTCTTTTTTGGTCTGTATCTCTTATCTCTGTGTCTCTGTCTGTCTCCCTCCCCACATCATCTGGACTCAAAACAGTCTTTCCAGTTGCTGTGGTTTGGATAGTCAGTCCCCACTGAGACTCTTGCCACGTGCTGGTTCGAGGACAGTGACCTTTCCTCTCCTCTGCATGCTCTGACTTGCCTGTTTGCTTGCTGCCATGAGTAGAAGCAGCACCAGACATTTGCTGGTGTCATGCTCTTGGGTTTCCCACACTCCTGGAACCACAAGCTAACTGTAGCCCTTCCCTGTAGAAACCCCCAGGCTAGGTATTCTGTTACAGTAAGGAAAAAACAGACAGAGATGCCTAGGTTGCTGTCTTAGTCTCATTTCCTGTTGCCGTGGTAAAATATGCCCACAAGAGCATCTTCAAGGAAGAAAAAGTCTATTTGGCTACAATTCCAGGTTCCAATCCTTCATTGTGGGGAAGTCAAGACAGGAACCTGAAACTGCTGGTCATGTCTGCTATTGAGAGTTGAGAAAGAATGTATGATTGCTGTCTCTGTGCTCTCCACTCTGATGCAGCGTAGGACTCAAAGCCAGGAAATGATGCCATCCATTCTTAGGCTGGGTCATCCTACATCAATATCATAAGCAAGGAACCCTCCCTACACACACACACACACACACACACACACACAGAGAGAGAGAGAGAGAGAGAGAGACAGAGAGACAGAGAGAGAGAGAGAGGAAGGCATATCCACAGACAACCCAATCTAGACAGTTCCTCACTGACTCTTACAAGGTGGTTCTAGACTATCACATTGACAATTAAAACTGACCATCATAATCCCCCACAGAAGCATCCTTTCTGTTCCCCAAAGCATATCTATGCTTGCTGGGGTTGAGGGAGAGGCCTGGGCTTCCTCAGCATACTCCTCATCCCTGTTTCTGTGGATTGGTCCACATGCAAATGTTACTCTCTGTAATTCCACACTCTATGATCCTTTTTCTAGATCAGACAGACATCCTAGCCAGGATCCCCAGAACAGTCAGCCCAGCCAGTATATAGAACAATGTGCATATTTCAACTGTCCCTGATAGCTTAAAGAACTCCTTTAGCGGAGTTTTTTCAGAACCAATTTGCAAGGCATACTAGTCACTTTGTTATTATATCAGGAAAATGTTGGCTGCAAGCATTGTTGAAGCTAACCATAGTGATTTGAACAAGTGGTGATAAGGGGCTGATATCTCTTTTGTGATAGGAGTCTGGAGGTGAGTAGCCCTGGGCTAGTTCTTAGAAACCCAAACACTTACTGGGCTTCTGCTCTGTTCTTTCAAGTATGTTGACTTTCATTCCACATTGTAGCCCTGGGTTTATGAGATGTCTCTGGATATCCAGGCATAAGAGGCATTTCCAAGGTAAGAGGACTGGGGAGGAATGGGCAGAAAGATTCTGGTAGCAAATCTACCACACTCCATCAGTAAAGCAGGTGATTTTATCAAATTCCCACTTCAAACTTAAGTTCTTAGGAATGCTAACCCATGATGATCACTAGCTGGGAGGTGGCTGGAGGGAAGGCGTTTGTCTATGGAGACAGTCTCAGGCTTTCTTGTCTACCTCGTCTGTCAACAAACATAGATCCCAAAACTTCATGACTGCTCAACCATCAAGGTAGGCCCCTCAAACAAGTGTTTAATGCATTTTGAACAGGAGAGTAAACATCTGTTCTTCCAAGGAGTACCTTTGAAAGAAAGCACATTCATTTGGGCATTTTAGAAAAAGCATCCTGTAAAGAACGTCCACTCACACTTAATGTAGTAATTGACAGGGACCCAAATGTCTATACCTATGGCATTTCTTTGTGCTTACTGCAGCAGCTGGGTGGACCCTGCAAAATGTCAGGAGCAGGGAAGAGAAAGAAAACATTAAACTCTTTCTTGGCTGGGCAGACCTGTTAGATGTTGGCCACCGAACTTTATTGGAATGTCTGGGAAGTGCTTGGAGTGGGTTGTTGGGGCAGCTTAGATTGGGAGTGTGCATCTTCACAACAGAAGGGAGCCTCTTTGGGCTCCTTGAAAAAGCCACCTGTTTCAGAGACACCACAGAGTATTCCTTCTGTCCCTTCCCTCAGGGACTATGCCCAACTCAGCTGCTGTCTTCTGCCGCAGAGTTTTGAGTAGCCAAGCATCTTGGTGCAGAGCAGGTGTCATCTGTGAGGTTCAATGCATGGCCCTGTTTACTTCAGCCCAGACCTGGGATTGCCAGGGGTAAACATGTGTGGGTGCTATCGTTGACTCATACAGACACAGAACATGATTCATTCATTCCTTTGGTCATTTGCTGACATGTTTTTATTTGTTAAAATTTACTGGGTCTCCTGTATTTGTCAGATACTGCCAGGGATGTTACCAAGAGAGAATCCATGTCCCTGCTTGGCAGGAAGAGATCAGAGAGGAACAGGGATGAGAGATGTGTGTATCAGGTGGCCTTGGCAGTGGTTAGGAGGGAGGGAGGGCTTGGGAGTCTGGGGTTAATAAGAGATAGCAAGGAACGTACCCTCATGGAGCCTCTGTGTAAGTGGACTTAGAAGCCCATCTTTTGCGCTGACAATGATCAGATGAGGGGGCATAAATAAGGTCTGAAGAACATACAAAGAAGAAATAAGGTGTGGTCTGAACAAACCTTAAGACAGGCTTTGTGGGGAGGCTGAAGACCCAACTGGTGAGGTTGCAGTAAGCACTGTACAGACAGGTAGAACAAATAAGCAAGGGAAGGCAGGGGAAATGATGAGCATTCGCTCTGCTTTCTATGTTTGAGTGGAAGCTAAACTCACAGTGGGAGAGAGACCAGGCAGGCCAGGCAGGAGGGGCGGAGTCACCCTGGGGAAGGTTTGCCTGTTGTTTCTAGGCAAAGAAAGGCAAAGAAATGACATCATACCATGAGTTCATAGGAAGAAACTGAGCTGAGGGGAACCAGGTGGGGAGGAAGGAATATGTTTCCACTCTTGGGAACTTGTTTATTAACCGTGTTTCACCGCTTCTGAAGTTTTCTGTAGTATGGAGCAATGTAGCCCAATGCATTCATACAGGTGCCATCTCCATGCTCATCTTGAACTTCACCTTGGATCCCTGTAATAAGTCTGAGGGATAGAGTTTTATGATAAAGATCAGGTTACTTAATTCAAAATTCAGAAAAATCCTTCAAAAAGTTCATGCGTGTGTGTGTGTGTGTGTGTGTGTGTGTGTGTGTGTGTGTGTGTGTGTAATGCCTGCAGAGATCAGAAGAAGACATAGAATCCCTGGAACTAGAGTTAAGGAGTGTTGTGAGCCACCATGTGTGTGCTGTGAACCAAACCTAGGTCCCCTGCAAGAGTAGAGAGTTCTCTTAACCATTGAGCCTTCTTCCTCCCTTCCTCCTTTCCTCCCTCCCTTTAACAAATATACTCACTGAGTCTAACTAGTGCTGTGCAATGGTTGTTGACTGACTTTGTTCACTTGACTCTGCAGGAACCAGAGTGCTGACTTCATGGATGCAATGGCTCTGCTGTGTCTAAGAGACAGCATTCCACAGCACTCCTCCCCACCTTCTGGCTTGCATAATCTTTCTGCTCTGCCTTCTGCAATGCTTTCTGAGCCTTGCTGGGGGACGGAGTGACATATATGTCCCAGTTAGGACTGAGCACTCAACAGGATCTTGGTGTCAGTACTTGACTAACGGAGTTTGCTCTGGTGTCTACTGCAGAAAGGGGCTTCTCTGGCTGAGGCTGAGAGGGTCTAATGTTTCACCCGGGGACAGTGGTGCCTGGAGCACACAAGGAGATGATAGAGCTAGAAGAACAGAATGAATAAGAGAAACAAGGACTGCTTCTCTTATCCCCAGACTCCTAGGGCTTGTGGTCTGCAGTGAAGCTGGACAGAGGCAGATTGGACAGTATGATGGCATATTGTTTTATACAATGTGAGGGACACTAAGGACATTTTGCCCTCAGACTCTGCAGTACCACAAACATCTACACAGGTGTCAGCAAAATGATACAGCCTCCAGGATGCTTGTCCCTCCTGCTAGCAGGTTCCGGTGAGCATTTAGTGTCTGGGGCCTGTGACTCATCATTTGGAGTTGTCACTGGGAGTCAGTGATGCTATCTCAGGAGGTGGCTTTTGGGGGCTGGAGGGTGTCAGTCTCACACAGAGGGGAGTTTTCTCTCTGCTTCTAAACTTACTCAGACATTCAAAGTGACCAACACCATGCCCTGGGATGTTAAACCTCGCTTGGCTCCCATTTCTTCTGCTTCAAATTATGATGATTCCATGCTAATCTATCTCCAGGGTATTGTAACCAAGGCTTTCATGTGAACCCTGAAATATAAAAGAGCCATGATACTCTACACATCATGCAGCATCAACTGTCATTACCCAAGGCTACAGTGGGAAAGTATCCGTCATTCATTCATTCATTCATTCATTCATTCAGCCAGCCAGACAGCCAGCCACTCACTCACTCACTCACTCACTCACTCACTCACTCACTCACTCACTCTCATACCTTATGCTTTAGTGTTTCTTCCAACCAAAAACATCTGAGTTAACAACAAATGAGGCAAAAGAACAAATTTCTCTCTCTCTTTCTCTTTCTATCCCATTGATTGGGAGCCTAGGAACTGTGAAGAGGTCAGCACGCAAGAGAGGCTCAGCAATAGGGATGAGCAGTTTCCCTGCTTGAGTAAAGCCCTCCTAGTGGGGCTCACCTCAGGAGCTCATGGCTCAGAAGAATGGCCTTGCATTCTTTGGTTGATTGTGTCCTTCTGCAAGCCCAGTGTGATCATACTAAGAAGAGGGCCTTAGGCAACAGTGCTCCTCTAATGGGGTGGGAGAATGAGCCAGGTCTTTTCTGTCATGCCTGAACACAGCACCAAGTAGAGAAGTAGAAACAGAGAGTGGCTCTCACGGGTACCGATTCTGCAAGTTTCCTGGACTTAGGTAAATACATTTATGTTGTTTACATATAACCCACTCTCGGGAATTGTCCTACAGCTGAAGTCAGTCTACAAGGGACATGAACCCTGGAGTAACTGGGACAGAGTGACTGGCTGTTGTCTCTTCTGATTCCTTGCAGGTGACTGTTGGCTTCTGGCAGCCATTGCCTCCCTCACCTTGAATGAAAAGCTGCTTTACCGAGTGGTCCCCCCAGACCAGAGCTTCCAGAAGAACTACGCAGGCATTTTTCATTTCCAGGTATTAGGCGTTGATTGCCACCACTTTTGTATTTTAGTTGTTACTCCAGACTAGTACCCTGGGTGATTTGGGTACACACTCCAGTTTGAGAACCATCCCTTTACACGTCTATTCAAGCCCCCTCATTTGCTTTCCTTCTTCCTCTAGGCCATGGGGCCATGAGGGGACTCACTCTAGACTAAGGACCAGGAGATGTGAGTCTGAGTCACCTACTTTGGCTCTCTGGGTGATATAGCATCTCCTGTGTGCGGATGAAGTGTTTAAGGTTCACAAGCCTAGAGACTAGCTCACCAACAGCAGAGACCCCATCCAGGGAGGCTACTGAAGGACCTCTCTCTGTTTCTGCATGCGGTCCACATTGCGTTTTCCCACCCCTAGTTCTGGCAGTATGGAGAGTGGGTGGATGTGGTCATTGACGACAGACTCCCCACCAAGAATGGACAGCTGCTCTTTCTGCACTCAGAAGAAGGCAGTGAATTCTGGAGCGCTCTGCTGGAGAAAGCCTATGCCAAGTAAGTGAGATGGTAAGGAACCGGGAGACGCTGGGGCCTCCTGAAGGTTCTCACCTGCCCCCTCCCACTCAGAGTGAGATGACCAAGGTTTTCCCAGGATCCAGACATCCTCTGGATGTCAGCACCCCTCTGAAGAGATATGGAAATTTGGGCTGGGAACTTAAGATCTCTTCTCTGGGGCTGGAGATGTAGCTCAGTGGTGGAGTGCTTGCTTAGCATGCATAAGGCCCTGGTTTTAAGAATGTCTAGCCATTATATTTTCCTCTCTCAGACCCCAAGGTAAGATCTTGGGCGGAATGAATGTTTAAATGCTGCTGATAGTGATGAAGAAAAGAAATCCTTTTAGCTATCAAACTTAACAAAGTTTCTGCTCATTTCTTGAATGTCATTTTCCTGATTGACATTCAAGGTCAAAGGCTTCTTTGAATTGGTCTTGTTTGCTGTCACTCTATTCTGACACCCCAGTAACTTTCTCATTCTTTTAGGGCAATCCTTAACAGTTCTCTCCCAGCCTCAAGGGAAAGCTCCCCATTCATCACTGTGCCAGGACTACCTAGAAACCCAAGCAGTCAGGGCCAATTCTGGAAGGGGTTTTGGTTTTGAAAGGGAGTGGGAGGCCTGGAGAGTGGCTGCCCGAGGATCTGTTCCCAGTGGAATCCTGGGATGTCTGTCTAAAACACTTGGTCTTTCAATGCCCTCTCTCCTATGTCCTGGCATTGTCCCTTTCGATGTCCCATGGTTCCCTTATTGGGTTGTTGTGGCTGTGGATGGAGTTTCTTTTCTTTCTTTTTTCAACAGGCTCAATGGTTCCTATGAGGCTCTTGCTGGAGGCTCCACAATTGAGGGATTTGAAGATTTCACAGGTGGCATCTCTGAGTTTTATGACTTGAGGAAGCCTCCAGGCGCTCTGTACCACATCATCAGGAAAGCCCTCCGAGCTGGCTCTCTGTTGGGTTGTTCCATTGATGTGAGCCTCTAGTCTTCTCTTTGCCTCTTTTCTCTGGTGACATGTTGGTTTACAGTGTTCTGGGACTGGTGAAGGCCTAGTGAGTGGTGGGAAGTAGGGATAGTCACATTTTAAGGTTATGCTTTGCTAGTAACTGCTGGAACTACTTTAGGATGGCTAAACTCCTCATGAGAGTGTAGCCTCATCCCCTGGATCCTAGTTCCTATCTACTTGTCATCTCTTTGCTAAATCATCTTAGTCTTTGGGAAAACAAATTGTCAGCTGATACTATTTGATGTACTTAGAGTTCCCTGAAGGAAAGAGGAAGGTCCAGCCCTGACAGGAAGATTGGCTGTGTGGAATGCCTATTTGGCCTTAGAGATCAGATCTGGAAGTCATCAGCCTGAGGGCTGGTTGTTATCTACGGAGATGCTCTCTTTTCCTCTCTGGATGTCGTAATGGGTAGTTTCATTTGTTTGTTTGCATTGTTCTGAGGCAGTCACTATGCTCTCAGTCATACTCTCAATTGGGCTCAGCAGCCACTCACTACTTGCTTGGCTTATTAAAGGGAGTATCTAGAGATGGGTCTCTCTGTGGATGGTTGCTGCCCCTGCACTCTTCCCACCTGGGAGAGCCCTGGATATATGGTGTCCTTTTAGAAAACATTGTCGTACTGGCTCCAAAGAGGTCAGGGTCAGCCTCCCTAATTGGACTCTCTTCTTGACCAGGTCTCAAGTGCAGCCGAAGCGGAAGCTACCACCAAGCAAAAGCTGGTTAAGGGTCATGCATACTCTGTTACTGGAGTCGAAGAGGTAGGAAGGGGTTTTTATGAAATCTGGGGTGTCCTAAGAAAGAAGTAGGAGATCACATTGAGTTGTCTTTGAGCTTTTATGCTTAACTCATGTTCACTACAGGGTGCCCTCAACTCTTAGCTTCTCAGAGCACAGCCATCCTCACTATATCTCTCTGGTTTCAATTAAATTTAACTTTTTTTCTGAGGTATGGTCAGTAAAGTTATAGGGACCATCAGTTAGATTCTACACACATTCTAAACAAATTTCCATGTAGGTAAAGCAGTAAAACCCATAGGAGTCCCTAAAGGAAGTGGTTTCTACTCAGTGTTTATGATGTTTTAACAATGAGAAGACACATAGATATTCTCCATTCTCTGCCCCCAGCACAACCTGTAATAGTCATGATTTTTATTTCATATAGTCTACCTACATCCAAATAGGATTTAAATAATTTGGTTTATAGTTAAAAGCATAGATATAAGTGGACAGTAAGAGAAAGGTAAAATACATTAACCTAGACAGTGCACGGGGACCATACTTGAGTGCTCATTAAATAGTAGCATGAGGTAGTATCTTGGTCCTTTTCTGTTACTATAACATGATACTGGGATCTGGGTGGTTTATAAAAGAGAGAGTTTTTTGTTTATTTGCTTTTATCTCATGCATCTGGAGGCTAGGAAGTCTAACACTGGATAGCTTCATGTGGCTTCATAGCAGCATCATATGAAAGGATTCAGAAGAGAAACACAACAAGAGGGGATTTGCTTTATAAGACCTTGAACAGCCAATCCAGTCCTGAGAGAATGAGAACTCACACCAGATGAACTCAGGCTCATAGGAAAGATATTGACCCCATGTCAAGTTTTAGTCTCTTCAAAGCCCCTCCTGCAGAGCCCACAGCAGTGGTGATCAAATTTTACAAGTTCCTGAGGGAATTTATCCATGTAAGCTTTGGAGACCCTCTGCTAGGCTCCTCCCCTTTTCCTGGAGAGATGTGGAAAACATGAACTCACCACAGATAAGGCAGCTCAAAGAAACAGTTCTACTCAGATCCACCTCGGGGAATCAGGGGTTGTATTAGGGTTGCTTAAAGGAGCAGGGATAACTCAAATGCAGCCATGCCACCAGAAAGCCACATGAAAACTTCATGGGCGGAACTCCTTGCTTGACTTACAGCAGTACCTGATGAAGACTCAATGTTTACCTTGCAACTCTTCATTGCTTTTATAACCTTGGGGAGGGGTTTTGTGAATCTTGTAACTTTCAGGAACTTCCTGGACCCCCAAATTTCCTTTATTTTCAAGTCTAATGAGTTTTCTTGAGGGGGGGGGATAGCTATTTGGCTATCTAGGTAATCTTGAGTTCTCTGAGTCTCATATTGTTGAGATCAAAGTGTGAAGTTTTAAAAAAGCAATCATGTGTTTGAAATGCTTAGCCCTGTGCATAACCCAATAATAAGCAATCAATAAATGTTAACTTCCATGCTATTGGCATTATTTATGGGGGCATGAGTAGGATTCTGACTCTGAACAGCATCAGAACAAGGTCCAAGTTCATCAACTGCAAAATATAAACCTAAGTTTAAGTAGATATATCGTTGGTTTCATGGTAGATTCACTCTTCATTTGTTCAAATAGCCTGCGAAAAACGAAGTGTTTGACCAAAGCTTAAAAACAAGCATGGCAAGAAAAAGAAAGTGTCAAGAAAAAGAAAGTGTCAACTATTGGAGACATTTGACACTGAATGTCCTGAGTACAGACATGTGTGTCAGGCAGCAGCAGTGTGGTGATTTGCCTGTGTGGATTTGCAGGTGGATTTCCGTGGCCGCCCAGAGAAGCTGATCAGACTGAGGAACCCATGGGGTGAAGTGGAATGGTCAGGAGCCTGGAGTGATGCGTAGGTTCATCTCTCCTTCCCAGTGCTCAGCTCTTTCTGTATAAAGGTGTCATGTAATACACCATAAGCAATGAGGTCCAGTGTTTGGTGTGTTCTGTACTTACTGTCCGCTGATTGCATAGTGTGTTATGGAAATAGTATCCCATGGTTCAAGGATGGGAAAACAGAATAGAAACCACTTCATTGCAGTTTTTGAATGTGGATTTCTGCTTTGGCACTTGGAAATTTGGCAGCTCCATGGAATTTTGCCTAGTGTTGAAGGCTTACCTATTTCTTACCTACCAGGTGAGATCAGTCACTTGCAATCTGATATTTCCCTGTCACAAACACTGTTCCCCTCAGTACCAACAAAGAACAAAGGTATTGGGGGAACCTTGATCTTGGGAGCCATGGACCACCCAGGCTGCGATGAACAAGGTGTTTCAATCACTCCACGAGTTCCTGACTAGATGGGCGTTGATTACAGGGTGGAAGGACAATCTTTAAGGAAAATCAGTTCAAGGAAATGAGGGCCTGGAGTGGCTGTACTTCGACATCCATGTTCCTGACATCCTCTACCAGCCAGAGGCACAGTCTGAGCTATTTCCCTACTGGCAGTTGGAGAAGAAGAAAACTCTGAGTCTGAACTGAGTTAGCATCCACCTGCTTTTTGCTGTTGTTTAAGTTTGAAAATCAAGAATAACAACAAAAATCAAACCTATTGGGAGGTTAGGTTAGGTCTAGAATCCCTAATCAGATCCCCTAACTTTTGCTTGTCACAGATACACTGTGGGACTTAGTACTGACTAAATGAATGTTTTCCTGACTTTTAGAAGCCCCAGAACACTCTGCCAGCTGGAGGGAGAGGCTGGGCCGGGCTGTCTTCTTGGCTGAGGAGGGTGGGGAGAGGCTTTTGCTGAGTGTGTTCAGGGAGAGACTTTGTTTGTTTTTAGGATTGATACTAACACTGTTCACTTATGTAGGTATTGCACATGCATTTCAGGAAAACCCAAAGCTGTAAAGGTCAGGCAGCTGTGGATGGCATTTGAACAAAGTACATGGATATTGCCACAGAAAAGCCACCAGCAGGATACCGGGTGACATTACTCAAGGAAATTTCCATAAAACTGGGTCCCATGATCAAAGCGGTAGACTTAGGGAGTGGACAGTGTCTCTGTCCCCGGAGCTGGCTGGGTCCTCTTTTAAATAAATCCACCCCAGTCTGATAGAAGATGAGAGTGGCAAGTTATGAATGGTACAGGAGTACCTGCCTTTCTTGTGACAGTACCTCCTTGTTCCTCTGGTCAGAGGTCTGTGAGTCTTAATCTGAATGTGGAACTTACCCAGGGAGTGAAAATTAGAATACAGCCATTTCGTTTCTGCTGCATGCTCAGGCCACCCTGCAGGGGCCCACATCCTCGGCTTCTTCCAGTAGTACACTGCTTCATACCAGGTCCAAGCCCATATTCTTTCCTTGATGGACAGGCATCCGTTTGTGGTACACAGCTTGCATCTGGGCAATGACCACCTCTGTCTGGCTCATTTTTCACCTCCACAGTGCACCTGAGTGGAATCACATAGATCCCCGGAAGAAGGAAGAGCTGGACAAGACAGCAGAGGATGGAGAGTTCTGGTGAGAGGACGTGTGTCAGAGGGCTGTTGCTCAGTGGTCCATCTGTTCCCAGGTACTCCGGAGGACTTCCAGGATTTGATGAGGCTCCTAACATGGGGGCTTTTGTTTCTCTATGCCCCCTTGTCCTAGTACAGTTCTCCTGTCTAAAGCATTGGAACCCAGCTCTCTGTACCCACAACATGGTCTGGCCAGCAGCTTTGTCTGCCTGTTGTGAGCCTAAAACAATACTCCCCACCCTCCACCCAATTCTAAGGCCCAGCTTGCAGTCCAAACAGGATTCTTTCCTTTGTCTGGGTTGGGAGGAGGTTTGTGGATAATGGAATGTCTTAGAGGACATCTCCACATGGGATATCATAGATAATTCTTCAGAACGAATCTCTGATGGACTTTGATGTGATCCAGCCTAGAAGCCAGGGCCACACTGGCATCCCCTCCTGGTTGTGGGGGGGTTTCTTTGGTTCATGGTTCCAACCCTGCTTGTTTTTGTCACTGGCTGTAGAAGGCAATCTGGCCAGTCCTTAGCTGCTGGAAGACCAGAACTCTTTTCTGGACCTTCAACCTCTCTCCTAGGCCAGCCCACTTCACTCCCTCCCTTCTGGTCCCTCTGTCCTTTTCAGGATGTCCTTTTCAGACTTCTTGAAGCAGTTCTCTCGACTGGAGATATGCAACCTGTCCCCAGACTCTCTGAGCAGTGACGAGATCCACAAATGGAACCTGGTGCTCTTCAATGGCCGCTGGACACGAGGCTCTACAGCAGGGGGCTGCCAGAACTACCCAGGTGAGGCAAAAGGCTGCTTGGCTTTTCCTCCCTGGGCTGCACAGCTTTTTAACAAGGCTCTTTGGATAATTATTTGGATAATTATTGCTGTTGGATCTGAGATCCTGTTTCTACTCTGGCTTGGAGGCCAGGCCAGCAAGGTGGGCAGTGGTTTTGCAGCTGCCGGCCGAGGCTTCATCTCGGCTCCTGTGCCTTGCTTGCTCCCCAACCCCACCCTGCTCTCCCAGCATGCTGCTCTCACCAGCTGCTCTTGGACCATTACTAAGGCCTCCTGTTCTCCTGGGTTTCCACCTGCCCTACCTGGTCCAGCTGTCTGACATCACCCCACTGAGCTTGCAGGTAGAGTAGTTAAGGATGTCAGCAGACAATCTGGTGTTTCCATGGACTGCACTCAGAAGGACAGCCATTCAGTTTTGTGTTGCTTGAGTCACAGCCAAAGGGGTGAGGCTGTAGGGGGTCAGGGATGGACACACACAGGCTAAGTGTGGGGGGATGTGTTCCATTCTGTGTGTGGGGGTCATCAGGGCTCCCTCCCTGGTGGGGATGTCCTGGTGCAAACCACTGCCTCTGCCTTGACTCTGGCTCCTTAAAGGTGAGAGTGGCCTCCCTGGTTCTCGCAAGATGACTAACATGTGCTTGTGTAGACTCCTCCTAGGTCGTGGTCCACTGAGACAGCTGCCGAAGAAACAACCGAGAAACTACCCCCAGCTCTCTGGAGAAACAAAAGAAAGAAAAGCACTCTCCCCTCCCCTCTTGCTAGTTCCTGGCCTCCATGCTTCCCTGGCTTTGCTCTTGCTCCATTGATTTGTGTTGATTGACTCAGTGTCTCCGTGCAGGGGCAGCCGCTTTCTTCCCAGCCAGAGCACTGCATGCTGCAGAAATGGCAGCATTGTAAAACTGCATATGGGTACAGACTGGGAGTACAAGGTTTTACCTCCTTTCCACCCATCTCCATCAAGCTGCAAAGACCAGCCATTGACAGGCCTGAAGGGGGAGCTGGTGGCCTGCCCCCATCAGTCAGTTTGCAGGTTGTGAGGCCCAAGGAGCAACTCCTTTCCTGGAGCTTCAGTTTTTCAGTCCTCACAATGGTTCATAATTCCTACCTTCCAACTCGCTGGAGCGCAGTGAGCATTGTAGCACGAAGTGCTTTGTAAACTGTGCAGTGTTATACAAATGGGATGTATTATTTTTATGGCCCATTCTCTTCCTCTAGTACTGTTAAGGAGTAAACAAAAAAATATATAGGGATTGCAGTAATGCTGCATTTGGGAGAAATTAAAATATGCTCACCATTAACAAGCTCTTAGAAGAGGCATAGGAAGATTGCATGGATCATTCTGGAAGCTCAGAACCATAGGGGGTGCTCAAGGTATCCACATGCACCAAATCATAATCCCATCTGTGCTGCCAGCTAGCTGTCAGGAAGAGATGGATTGTTCTTGCCTTGTGGTAATGAAGTAAGTATAGAAGATTACCAAATTTCCTGTCTCCCTTGGAATTCACAGACACCTGATCTTAAAATCTATGTACACCTGTGCCTTGAGTGGAAAAAAAAAAAAAGAGTCTAGAAATGCAGGCTCTGGGAAGGAGGAAGCGAATAAGTACTCTCATTGTTAGGGAAAAAAATAACGAATGGACCTTGGACATATATGAATGCTATGCTGTTCTATAAAGTTTGCGCCATCATGCTGAGATTGTCAAAACACTCGCCAACCCCTGCTCACCCCTAAACAAACACTCCTCCCCAACTGTTTGTTATAAATGAATGCCTAGCATGGTGGAGTCTGTCAGAACGCCTTCTTCAATTATACGCTTAGCTCAGTTCCATCACAGAACTGTTGTGAGTCTGTGGTGGATCCCGCTAGGCTTCTCTGTGCCTAGCTTGCGTAGTTACTAAGTTGAGAGATCTTTTTCAAAAGTTGTCCTTCAATTAAAGTGTCATGTGTGTGTGTGTGTGTGTGTGTGTTGTTGTTGTTGTTGTTGTTGTTGCTGCTGCTGCTTTGTGCATGTGTGTGCGTGTCCATGTTGTCCCTTATTCACCATACACAGATGTTTCTTATTTCCAAATTCCTGGCAGCCACTTCCTAAATTGCCTCACAGAGGTTTATATTAATATAAATGCTTGGCCAGTAGCTTGGGTTTATTACTAACTCTTACATTTAAATTAATCCATATTTCTATTTATGCTCTGCCGTGTGGTGGTACCTTTATTAGCATCTCCTGCTCCCTCTGCATCTGGCTGGTCACTCCTGACTTCACCCTTCTCCTTCCCATCATCCTTTGTTTGGTCGCCCTATCTATACTTCCTGCCTGGCTACTGGTCAATCAGCATTTTATTAAACCAATTTGTGTGACAAATCTTTACAGTGAACAAGAGGATTATTCCACAGCAATTCACCCCTTCTTATTCATGCAGCCTCACCCCCTGTCTCTTACTCCTTTGAGACATAGCTCTTACTGAACCTAGAGCTATGCCAACAAAGCCTAACAGCACCCCTGTTTGTATCCCCCAACAGCACTGGGTTTACAGGCACATGTGTTGCAGGCTTTCTTGGACCACCAGCCCCCAAATCATGGCATGGAGACTTATTTTTAATTAGGAATGCTCAGCCTTAGTTTAGGTTTGTTTCTGGCTAGCGTAATTAACCCATTTCTATTAATCTATGTACAACCTATCCTGCTTTCCTGCTTCCTTCATGTCTGCCTGTCTGGCCCCCAGCTTGCTGGCTGGCTCCTCTTTACTTTCTGTTCACCACCAGCCCTACCTATCCCTCCTCTGCCTATTGGCTGTTCAGCTTTTTTTTTTTTTTTTTTTTTTTTTTTTTTAAATCAGGGTTTCTCTGTGAAACAGTCCTGGCTGTCTGTCCTGGAACTCACTTTATAGACTAGGCTACCTCAGACTCATAGAGTGCTGGGATTAAAGGTATGCACCACCACTGCCTGGCAATAATTCTGCTTTTTATTAGACCAATCAGGTGCCTTAGGCAGGCAAGGTGAAAGAGCAACAACACATCTTTACTTGTTATGTTAACTATGTTTAACATAGTTAAACAAATGCAGTATAAACAAAAGCAGCACATCTTTACCTAATTAAACCAATACTGTAGTCTACATTTACCCATTTTGTCTAAATAAAAAGGAAAGGTTTTTAACTTTAATATAGTAAAAACTATGTATAATAAGAATAAGTTAATTAGGTAAGAATTACATTTACAATATCCAGTCCATTTATATTTGGCAAATTTAGAGAAAATATTCCATTAATTACCCTATCATGGTGAATCCAAAGTTTTGTACCTAATTTACCTTTTATCACAACTAAGGAAAATTATAACTGTAACTGTCTAGTCTTCAGCTCCATCAAAGACCCCAGAAGGATACTATATTACCCAAGTAAACAGGAAATGCAGTGCAAGCCACTTCCAAAACTATAGAAATGACAAAGGCATCTGGGTGCCTGGACAGTCACCCAAGGTTCCTCTGCAACATTGGGACATCCATCTATGGCCTATAAGCCTAAAATATCTGGCAGACATTTCTGTGAAGCAGGAATCTTGATGGACTGCCTGCCTTGTCTTGGAAAGTTCAGCAGTCTCTTTCCCTTGTGTCCTGCATATCCAGTTTGGATGGTGTACTGTCAACGGTCAAGGCAAGGATAGTTTCTTGCCCAAATGGCTAGCTTCGGCACAGTGAAAGCAAACTCCATATGGAGTTTCTTCGACGCCCATCATCCTTTTATGAAGTAGATTGGTGCTGCCAGGAACAGATGTGTCTCACTGTCATGAAAAGCCTTAGGTTATTAAACATATTCGATGTCATATTCTGTGGGTCTCTAAAGCATTTGAAGACCATCTATCTATCTAAAATATATCTGTTTAACCTTGAAAACACACCTAATCACACCTAATATGACTACAAGGTTGATTATTATAGATGACTAACTACTAACCTGTATTTCTTAATTATATGTTATATTTTAAAATGAGCTGCATAGGTACAATAGCTTAAATGAGAGTAGAAACATTCAGACAGTATAATAAAATAACTTTGTATTTGTATAAATATACCAAAATCCATACCAATGTAAAATATTTGAGGTTAATAGTTGTCTTTTTATCTATATTCCTATATCGCCCCTAAATGATTACAAATATTCATAACCCACCACACCTCTTGGGAATGTGGGCATTGTGCTCTCTAGACTGCTTCCTGTTTTCTGGGGATGATGACATCTCCAGGGGAAAATTGAGGCAATGGTCAAGTCCTGGAGAAATTAGTTGTAACATTTTTGTCCAATCTCAGAACTTTTCTCATGCAGAGGGATCAATGTATTATGTCACCTGTCTTGTAGTTTTTCTTGGTTTATATCTTTTGTCTGTAGCTAAAATTTTCAGGAGGTCTCCTCCAATAAAACCTGATCTCTATTAATCTTGAAGGAATCCATAGCCTTTCGTTTCTCGTGGAAACAAAAGCATACTGTCTTCCCTAACACAATACATTTTCACACTTCCATTTTAAAGTTAAGGCTTCCCTAAAGTATCTAGGCTGGCTTAATTCAGCATTTCCCTTTACAATCCAATGTTTCTCAGTAGCTATGGTTTGCTCATTGGCATCCAAAAAAAAAAAAAAAAAATGCAAAGTCAACACAACCCTATACATGATCCAGACTGTATATTTCCCATCTTTATGTGGTTCTTTTCCTTTATATGACTTTATTATCTCTTAAAAGACCTTATTGTTTTTAAACTATATATCTTTTTTCTTTCTTAATTGCCTATGCACATCTTTAAACATACTGTAACCTGTTTAGAGGTGTTTCTTGATCTGGACCTGCTTTACTGTACACCTGTAGCATTCTGTGACCAAGTGAGTCAAACTGTAAACTTGCCAAGTGACTTTGCGCTTGTGGCTGGCTCCTCCTTGGTTGGGTCTAAGAGCAGAGCTTTATGCCCTGGGGATGTGGCCAAGCGCTGCATTTAACTGAGAGCTATGTCTAACCAGGAACTGCACTGAACTGCCCCTGCTCTTGGTGCACCTGCACTGTGGCAGGTATTTTTCTTAGCTTAATGTGCTGGTTGCTCAAGTACTTGCTGTATGGCAGAGTCACATCCCTGTGTGCTGCAAGCTCCAGGCTACTAGGGAGCCATGTCTTTTTCTTTCTTTTTTCTTTTCTAGCTTTCTCAGACCCTGTGTGGAAATACGTGCCCCATGTTGGGTGTCAAATGTTGTTTCAGCTTTGACACAGTGGCTGTGCCTTAATCTACTGCTGTTTCAGCCAGCGATTGCAACTCTGCAGTTACAAGCCTGTTTCTCTAGCTGCGTCCTGGTGGCTCAGCCTGAGCCTGGTGAGAATTCTGCTCCAACAGGCACTGGCACTGTCACTGCCACTAAGGCAGCATTAACTAAATCTCTATCGTTTTAATAATGATTAATACTTGAGCTTAAGGCTGGGGTGAAAACCTTTGAGCTCAGAGATGCTGAGTAACAGCAGCTTAACCCTTTTTCCTTGCTGACATCCACGGAAGATCCATGCTTCTGCTTTGCCAGCCAGAAAAAGCTACACCACTCCAAACCCCACCCTATTACTTCTTGTGTCTCTCTATCTCTCCTGGATGCCCTCTGAGGTTCTATGATTACTTTTTGTCAACTAGTTGCTAACTCAGCTTCCTGACCAAAGGTTATATTTATTAATGCAAATGCTAACTTGGGATTCACAGTGTGATTGAATATCCACCAACACCCTCATGTAGCCATGACTGACATTTAGACAAGGTGCTAGGACCTGAACTCGAGTCCTCTTGCCTGCACAGCAAGCCCCCTTACTCACTGAGCAATCTCCCAGCTCAAAAAGACATCTTTTTAAGTATTCACAGGTGGTGTGGCAGGAATGCTTAATGACATTGTGATTTCTCTCACATTATTGAATGATGACTCATCAGTAGGCTGCAATATTGGGCATCATGGGAGGCCCCTT
Source organism: Phodopus roborovskii (assembly GCF_943737965.1). Lineage (NCBI taxonomy): Eukaryota > Metazoa > Chordata > Mammalia > Rodentia > Cricetidae > Phodopus > Phodopus roborovskii. The sequence continues at coordinate 51,511,207 of NW_026126433.1, forward strand.
GGGCTGTGGGATAGAGGATGGGTCTCATGGAACTGAAATCCAAAGCTGGGGCTTCTCCTGAGCTTGGTGCAGTCAGATGGTTTTCATCAGGCGAGGCCTCCTTGGTTGTTCTGTGACTGACTCAGTTGCCATCCATCCCAGAGATACATTTCTCCCTAAAGAGCTCCTTCCAAGTGGAGTCTTCAGCTAAGAACTGAAGAAATGAAAGACTCCCAGGAAGGAAAGATATTGCTTCCTGATGCAGACCAGTGCAGCCTGGGATGGCAGGATCTCAGATTTCATCACCATTCTGGGCTACTGGTTGATCAAGCAGACAAGATAGACATCCTAAGTATCTACCTGTGGGGTGGGATGGGGAGGTGGGAGGGCTGCTTTCCAGTTGTACTGTGCCAGGCAACCTGCCAGTGTTGTTCTTTCATTGGGACAGTGGAGGTTTGTTTCTTCTTTAAAATTTTCCTTCTTCATCTCCTCACTCCTGTCGGACCACTGTCACTGGACGACTTCCAGCCACTTACTGGACCAACCCCCAGTTCAAAATCCATCTGGACGAGGTGGATGAGGACCAGGAGGAGGGCACCAGTGAATCCTGCTGTACTGTGCTGCTGGGTCTGATGCAGAAGAATCGCAGATGGCAAAAGAGGATCGGCCAGGGCATGCTCAGCATAGGTTTTGCTATCTACCAGGTACAACTGAGTTGGGGTCTTCCATCGGGTATACTGATGCTTTTGATCTGGATGTTTTGGTCAGTAGTTGGGGTGCATCTTTCCTACTGCTCAAATAATCTTCATAAGATACTTTCCTTACTCCCTCACATCTCTAGAGCTCTTACTGAGGTTTGGGTTCCATAGTAAGAGAATCAGCCCTATGGCTGAATTTCTGCAGCTTACATTGAGATGTGCAATTCATTACACTTTCCCTGTCAGTAAGAACTCAGTAAAAATGTGCATATTAGAGTTTTCCCAAGAATGGGTGTCTCAGGGGACTAGAGCCCAAGGACAAAATACATTTGAACAATAAAATGCATTTCAGAATAGGGGAGGTGGCTGGATAGAGAAACCAAATGTATATCGTCCCTTCTTTCTACCATAGGAAGTTACTTGGAACACACAAGGTACCGTTTAGGGTAAGAGGAATGACATAGCCTTTTTTACTTTTTTGGTTCCGGAGTCTCTGGATTGAGGAACACAGCTGGTTCTTGTCTCAGGCTTCAGTCCCTGATTCAGGATGCCAGCCTTCACCAGTGACTACCCTTCTGTGGACTTTGTCTCCCTAATTCAATAAATCAAATCTTCAGGGCTTGACAATCTAGTTAGGATCATGCTACAGTCTACTTCTTTACCCAGGCAAAGACTCCATACAACATATCCCATAGGGCCTCAGTTTTCTGCTTTTTGGTATGGTTTTATTGCAAGTGAATTTCTTGGTTAAAAATATAATTCTAATCAGGAAGATCCAGAGCTGCTTGGAGGCCCAACATCTCAGTATAAATTAATGCACATAAAATAAGCATTATATTAAGAAGTACTGTAATAAATTATGTAACAAGGAAAAATTTAGTTGCCAAGTCCATACCTCCTCCCCCAACACTCTTTATCATATTCTTAAGCTTAGGGTGTCAGGTGTGTGTGTGTGTGTGTGTGTGTGTGTGTGTGTGTGTGTGTGTTATACTGACAAAGACAAGGAAGGGTTTATTTTAGTCTACAGATGAACTCATAGTTCACCATGTCAGGAAGTCAAGGGAGAAGGAATTAGAGGCAGCTGGTCATTTCGTGTGTGATTGCACAGTTGGACTCCCTTTCTGTAGAGACATACTCCAACATCCTAGGTAGGGAGTGGTGCCACCCATAGTAGGCAGGTCTTCTTATGTCAATTAACAATCCTACACAAGCCCACAGGCTTATCTCCCAAGTGATTCTAGAGTCTATCACATTGGTAATTAACACTAACAATGCGTGTGTGTGTGTGTGTGTGTGTGTGTGTGTGTGTGTGTGTGTGTGTAATTTGAAGAATGGGAGTTGCAAAAGAATTGCTACTTAATGGCAAGAGAAAAGAATTGAAAGTAATGAAGTTCCATTTTATTCCAACTTAGTTCTTCCAGCCTTGACTAGACATAAATACTGCAAACCCGCCTTCACTGCTTACAGAGATAACAGCCATGCATGCATCCCAACACAACAAACTTGCCTGAGCATCTACTCTGTGCCAGGTGCAGAGCTAGAATCTGGGGACACTGAGGACTAGTACACAGTTCCTGTCCCCTGGGTGCTCCTAATCAGGAATGGGAGAGCAACACTCAGTTGCTGACAGGGCGGGTGTGTGTGTGCTGTGATGGTGGCACTGCTGCAGCAATCCGGAATCCTCAGCTGGGGGGGGATTTAATCAGGTCTTCAAAAGATGACCTAGATTTCAATGGTGGAGAAGAGAGAACATTCTAGCTTGAAGGCATGCCATGTGCACTCTGACAGCTTAAAACTTAGTGCCTGTTTTAGAGATCTGACAGTTGGCAGGGGCGGGTTCAGGCTGAGCCACTCAGGGACCTTGGCTACTGCTTCTTCTGTCCGGTCTCTTCCATTTCAGATCAACAAAACATTCTTCCTCAATTGCTGTGTGTGCTGAGGTGTTTTCACCAATAAGTAACACACTCAGCATGTCAGTTTCATGTATCAAATCTTAGCTATTTATAAAATGCTCCAGGGTATGTGATCTGTGGTCCCACTTCTTGTAATTGGAGGCATATCATTTAGAGTTTGAATTCTGCAAACAGATTGGTTTTTAAAGTCAAATTGAGGAGATGGATGTGGGGAGCAGCTGGGGCAAGGGGAGCAGCCTGGGTGAGGAGAACAACTGGGGTGTGGGGAGTAGCTGAGCTACAGGAAGCAGCTAGGGTGTGGGGAGTAGCTTGGCTAGTGGGATATTATATTTTCACCCCTGCCTGTGACTCCCTTCTCTGGCTGTAACTGTCTGAAACTGGACTCTAGCTTGAGGTTGAAAACCTGTGACCAGTTGAGAAGCTGCTAGGCACCCCTGAAGGCTAAAGAGCCCTCTTCCTGTCACCCACTCAGAACCTGCATTTCACAGATGGCTGCCCTTCCAGTGTCTGTGGGCAGTGGCTCTTCCTGTATGGCCCAGGGGACTCAGGGCCAGGTGGACTCAGAGCATATTGTCTGAAGTGTCCAGGTTGTTGAGGGAAAGTTGGCCAAAGTCATTATGGAAGCTCCTGATGGGTGGGGAGGTCTCTGTGTGGCTGACTGTGCTTTAAACTCCAAATTAGAGGCTTGCCTGTGTCCCTTGACCTCTCCAGCATTGCTGAGAGAATGCCAGGCAAAGATCACTTCCCCTCAGAGTGGAAGGCAGTTGCACAATTGGCCTAAGCTGCCCATGTGTTTTCTGGTTCAAGCAGCCTGGGTGGCAGGGACAGGGAAGGGAGGACATAGGAGGACAGGGCTTCTCTTTTCTAGCCTGACATAGGAGCTCTGGGCACAGCAGGGCTCCCCTCTGGGTCTGAGAGCTCATCTCCACAGCTGATGTTTTCAGCAGTGCCTGAGAGAGCTGCAACCTGGCCAGTGAGAAAGAATTCACTCCCTCATGTAAGGAAAGCAAAGGGCAGAGAGGAAGGATGCTTGGGGTGAAGGAGTCAGGCTATATTTCTCTCCACATCCCTTTCTCTAATGCCAGTGACATTCTCCAACATCACTAGCATTAAAGAAGGGGCCCCTTTCCTTGCTTCCAATTTAAAGATCTTGAGGAATCTCCTATAGGCCCAGTTTAGGTCACTGTGGCTGAAGACAGGATCAACTGTGACTTAAGTTGAGTAGAATTTTCTTTATAGCCAAATCTGTGATTTGGCAAGCCAGGCAGGGTAGGAAGAACTTGAATCCAATTTAAGCTCAAACATGACTGTTTTTTGAAGTATTTGGGGGATCCTGGTAGATTGCACAAAGTAAGAGGTAGGGGCTTCCGCAGCCCCAGATTTCTTGGACTCAGCAGTCTGCATACAGGCTTGAATCCGCTGATCACTTTCCAGGTCAGGAAAGCTCATCACCCTTTCATTTTAGCTCTAACTTCCTCCCTGTGTGCTGCAGCAGCTTGTCCATTTGCAAGGTTCAGGGAGAGATGCACGAAGGGAGGGCTTGAGCTCCCAGGTGACCTGCTCTTGTCTTTTGCCCTGCAGATTCCCAAGGAGGTATGTACCGCCTGGACAGATGTGGTCTTCATTGGGTAAGAAAGGGCTCCTTCCTGCCATGCAGACAGGCTGTCCTATGGATAGTCTTTTGATATGGTGAGCCTGTATCCCTGAGAGCCAGTGAAAACAAGCTCAAGTCCCACCTGTCAGGCTGTTGGGGAGGGAACACGGGGGATCCTTGCCCCTATATGAATGAATGAATGGTGGCTTGTCCTGACTAAGGCGATTGCAGCATACTGTAGGTTCCTTCTTGTCTGGCCAACAGAAACAAATACCCTGGTGTCTGATTAGAAAGGGAAATGCTAACTTCACCCTCTGCTCTGGCTTGTCCCATGCTCCTCTGTAACTCACAGCTGGCTTAGGGAATCCTCTCAGTAGTGTCCATATGGTCTGAGGTTCCCTCTGATCTCCTGAGGCTTGTTCATGGGTTCCACCCACCTCTGCTGGTTGAAGATAGGGGCCTAGAAGCACTCCTGAGAGGGACCTGCATGGCCCCACAGGAGAGTGCAGTCTGCACAAAGCAAGGCCCCAGGGTCGTCTCTCCTGCAGCTCAGAAGTCTTAAACATCGCAGTGTACATACAGGCTACATCCCAGCAAGTTATAGCAGCATCTTGTGGTCGGGAGAATGCAGGCATTGTAGGTTTATAGACAGTCCCTCAACTTCAGTGTGTAGCCATGCCTGGGGTTTGACCTTGAGTCAATTGCACTAATTATGCAGTGGGTGTGACAGGCTGCAGCCTCCTCTCCTCTCCTCTCCTCTCCTCTCCTCTCCTCTCCTCTCCTCTCCTCTCCCAGGCTTGACCAGGGTGGTGGGTGGGCCCAGATGCATGGGCTTGGGCCCAGGTTGCAGACTCCTGGTCTTTTGGGCCCTAGGGCCTCAAATGCATGCTGTTTATCATGGAGGGACAGATGGGTGGTTTGCTGCATCATTTTCACTACTAGAAAACAATGGAAGCCAAACCTGAGTTAAATGTGGTTAATGGTGGCTCCCATCAGGATGCCTCATCAATATGAGTGTGGGATCCTATGTATGGGTGATGGAACTTTCCCCAGGAGCACCCACCATGCCATTGGTGTAGATTCTGCGATCTGCAAGTGTTACAGAGTTTTCTGGCCATGCTTGAACTTGCTTCAGCATCTCTGGAGGGATTGTTAAGTCACAAACCATTGGGCCTCACACCTATAGCACCTGGCTCTATGGGCCTGGGGTGGGCACAATAGTTTGCATTTGCCCCCCCCCCACCCGCAGGGTTTGTCTTTTGACCTTAGCCTCGAACTTTTGAGAATCACCCTCAGCTGAGCACAGTTGATCCCCACACCATCACTGCTAGCTGAGTTAGGCCAAGGAATGATGTGAAGACCAGAGATCCTTGACACCTAGCTGGAAGGGGTCTCTGAGAGCACAGAAGAAGAAACCCAGCTCTTGACTCAGTGGCCCCAGTCCCCACCCCACTCTGTCTTCCTAAAGGAGGAGTCTGGTTTGTTCCACCCGTGGATTCTCACAGAAACTCTGTTTGCCCTCCCCAGCCAAGCCCAGATGTCAGTCAGCTCCCCATCAGCACTGGGAGCACCTTCTCCTGCCGGGCTCTTTCCCTCCTCATTTCCCTCAGGGATACCAAGAAACACACTGAACTTGTTACACTTCGATGTTGCCTGTGTTCGTTGATGCCTCCCTCAGCACACTTATGCCCAGGGTGTATTCGTTTTCAGAGAGAATCTGAAGCATTGTGGCTGTCCTGGTTGCCCCCTGGAAGGATCTCTGAGGCATCCCGTCTGGGGCAATGACAGGGGGACAAGGGGGTCCTATTTCTCACCCCTGATCAGCAGAACTGAGATCCAGAACGGGTGGCCATGCACGGACACTGACCACTCCAGTGTGGGTGTTTCAGCTCTTGTGGCTTGCCTGCACCTGCCTCTGTCATAGAAATCATATAAAGATTGATTGTAAAGGTACAGGTCCGGAGAGGCTTAATGGCTTAATTACAGCGCTAACAATGTTGGCACCTGTGTTTTCAGAGCACTCTGCAGTTAGTAATTAGCAGGTGTCACACACTGGCAGCACCCTCCCACCCTTCCTCACAACAAATTCATAGGAGCATCTTTCCCTCTCTGATGAAGATTCCAGATCCCCAGGAGGCCAGAAGGGACTCCGAACCGGGCTTGGATAGCTGCCTCCTCCATCTGTCTTTTCAGAGCCTGGTCACTTTAGTCAACTCCCAGAGAGCTTTGCTTGAGGACCAGGGTTGAAGTTTCCAGCCCCTGGTCTGGATCGTGAGAGTCAATGCCTTGCTCACAGAGACAGCCTCAGAGTGCTGGCTGCTGGTAACATTATGCAAAGCCCACACTAGGTACCCCAAGATCCACCTTTCATTTAATGGAGGAGGCCTGGAGAGCCAAGGGGCTGGTCAAGGTCACAGTTAAGGTCGCAGCCTCATTGGGCTTGGCACCCAGGAGGCGCCCTGATCCACTTGATGGTGCAGATAGTGAGCTAGCTTGTGACTGGACTGAAAACCTCTCAATTCCCACACATTAGGTGCAGTGCACAATCCCTAATTCAGGTGGTTGGGCTGAACTCCAAGGAGAAACTGACTCTGCCCATTGCTTTGTGCAGCTGGAGAGTCACACGGAGGCACACCTGGGCCCGGACTTCTTCCAGGGCCACCAGCCCTCTGCCCACTCCAGCACCTACATGAACCTTCGGGAAGTGTCCAGCCGGGTCCGACTACCCCCAGGACAGTACCTGGTGGTGCCATCCACCTTTGAGCCCTTCAAGGATGGTGAATTCTGCTTGAGGGTGTTCTCAGAGACGAAGGCCAAGGCTCTGTGAGTCTGCTTTGTGAGGGGTGTTTTCTGAATTAGGCCACAGGTGGGGGTGCAGCATTGGGAGGCATCTATTGCTGAGTGATCTGCCCCTGGATCTTGGTAGATCCTTCTAGAGGAAGTTTGGAAAGCGGGACACCTCCCAGCGGCCTTCTCTGGGTGTGCCTCCTGCTGCCCTATAGCACTGGGAATTTCCTCCTCCAGAAAAGTCAAGGCTGGGAAGACAGGGGCACCATCAACAGCCTATAGACCAGCTCTCCTACCTGCTGGCAGGGGTTGATGAGATCTGGGGCAGGGATGTGTACACAGTACACACATAATCAGTATACATACCACACATATGCACCCCAGTTATATACATTATATACAACCCACATAATATATATATGTGTACATATATATAACATATACAATATATGTACCAAATATGTACTATCTATGCATCCCCCATCTTATGTATGTACACAATATACCATACACACACTGTAGATAAACATATGCACATATACAGCATGTGCACCATGTATACACATACACACAACACATGCATCAAATATATAACACAAACCAGCAACACAGAAAAACACATATATTATACATGCCCTATTATATACATTTACCACAACATATTATGTGCACACTTAACACATACTGCATACATAATATATACCATATACTTCAATACCACATACCATTAATATATAACACACACACCACACATACTCACTACACATACAGCACACATATAATAGTCACATAGACACCCAGAAACTATATACATACCCCGTGTACCACATACCACATGTACCATACACATACCATACCACAAACCCTCAATGCACACCACATACATACTACATACCCCCTGCCATGTACCCACCCCTCACTCTTCACATTCTTCATGAGGCCAGCAGAGGATCTGGCAGTGAGGTCCTTAGAAGAGAGAAGAGTAGCCTGGGGTAAGAAGGGGGAGCATCTCAGGGTTCTAGAATCTGCAGGGGAGAAAAAAGCCTTATCTCTGACAAGAACTTCAAGGTGGGATGTGTGCTTGCAGCAGTAAAGGGAAGGATTCCTTTTAGGGGTTCAGCTGGTCAGTTATTTTTAAGCAGGAACTGAAAAATTCCGGGTGTAAAATCAATTTCCCATTAGAGGAAATTCTCTCTGAAAGAACCCGGCCATTGGCTAAACTTGCTTTTTCATGTGTAATTTGTTTCTGTCTGAATTTCAGGGAAATTGGGGATGCTGTAGCTGGAAACCCTCAGGAGGTATGCTGTAGTAGTTAGTACTTTCTTATCAGGACCTCCAGCCCCCAAATAATGACACGGAGAGTCATTATTAATTATGAAAGGTTGGCCTTAGCTTAGCCTTGTCCCACTAACTCTTATAACTTAACCTGTTTCTATTAATCTATGTTTTGCCACGTAGCTTTTTACCTCTCCTTCATTCTGTATGTTCGAGTCCTTCGGTGTCTTGCTGGCATCTCTCTAATGTGCCTAGATTTAATCCCAAATTCCGCTCTCTCTCTTGGAAGTTCTGCCTAACCTCTTTCTGCCTAGCTATTGGCCTCTGAGCTCCTTATTAAACCAATCAGAAGGCTCCTTAGCAAAGACACATCTTCACAGTGTAGAAAAAGATTATCTCACAGCAGTATGTAATACCGTTATGCCAAGCTCTCACGCTATTACATAGCCGACATCCAACCTTCTTATTAATTTAATAGAGTTCTTTACATATTAAGAATGGTAACATTTTATTTCCCTGGGACAGAGTACTATAGTGTCTAAGGAATGACACCAGAGACTGTTCACTAGTCTACACACATACACACTGTCACACATGTGCCCATGTACCTTCCACATGCACTCACATACATGAATGTAGTGTGTGTGTGTGTGTGTGTGTGTGTGTGTGTGTGTGTGTGTGTGTGTGTGTGATGCCTTTCTGCCTCATGGGACAGGACCCGTATCTTCAAATGACACAGGTCCTGCCCCACCCCTCTTGAGCTCTTATAGATACCCAAAAGGACTAAGTTCACCCAAAAAGACTAAGTATCTCTATATGCAGCTGCTACTAAAAGCGCCCTCTAGTGGCTGAGCCTGCCATCCTGGAATGAACAGCAGTGGGATAGACATCTTGTATTATTGGAAATAATCAACCATCTTTCTACAGATAAGTGGAAAGTTCCCACTTGAGGATTCATCTGCCTAGAGCTTGGGTGTGAGTTTATCTGTAAGGAAATGCCCTGTCATCTGCTTGGTCTTCCCACAGTTAGTCTATCAGGTGTGACTGCTCCTCAGGTCTACAGCCCATTTAGTTTTCTCCCTGCAGCACGAGGCCCATTCTGGGCTTGGCTCTTGGAAACTGAGCACTAGGTGCAGGCAGCAACTCAGCTCCATCCCTCCCAGGGTCTTATCATCCTCACTGTGGGGTAGAGGAAGATTAGAGGAGACATGTCATGACAGGGTAGACAGTACAGAATCTACACGTCTGTTTTGGTTTCTGCTAACTGAACCAGGCTGGCAGGGGCTCACTCCTGGCATCACTGGGGCTCTCTGTCTCCATCTACCATGGTCTTGGTGTTTCCCAGAGCCTCAAGCCACATGAGGTCTCTTTTGGTCATGGGTCTGCCTTGGCCATCCTGGGATCTGATCATACTCCTTCAGGAGTTACAGTTCACAGATGGCTGCATTTGGCTTGCAGCTTGGTAAAGTGCTGGCCTTCAGAGAGAGAGAGAAAGAGTGCCTTCTGTGGTCTCCAGAGCATGGCAATGGAACCATATGAGGGATCTGGGATTCCTGGGCCTGAGACTTCCAGCATAATCTGGTTCACAGAAACTTTGATTCTCTTTCTCTCTGTGGCCACCTCAGTCCCAACATATACATACCACACCACACACAACAAACTTTATATGCATACCATATACACGTACTCATCATACTCCACAACATTCCCATCACAAAACATACCATACATGCTACTGTGCACTCACCATCCACATCACACATGCATAATATATACTATATATACCACATAAATCACCACATACACATACCACACACGCATATTACATACCATACACACCACATAATCAGCACATGCATATATACACATGCCACTCATATTACACATACATACTATATACCACATATACCTATCATAAAACATATCATGCATGTATACTCACATATACCTACCATACAAACTGTATACTTTTACATACATGCACCATGTATGTATAGTATACATTCCATCATAACACTACATATAATGTACACATAACCAGACTTATGCCACATACACTACTCACCTGCATTTGTACATGCCACACTCATATACAGCACATGCAGCTACCATACCCACATGTGTGCTCAGCACACACACTACAGTGGTAATGTCTTTGTTAAACTTGAGACTTTACAGGAGACAGGAAGAGCCTTGGCCTTCTGGAATTCCTGTGTCCTTACCACCTATCCACCAAGTCATGGATAGTTAGAGGATCAAAGGACCTGGCTGCCTTGTGAACCACCCACTCCAGGGGTTCAGATGTGTGCCTGTGAGAGGGCTGCTAAAATGATATCCTCACCCAGTTTAGTCATGAGACTCCTTCCTTGCCTTTGTTGGGCTGCCACATTGTTGCCAAGTGTTTCTATATGCATTCTACCAGGAGAGTAAATACTTCTCTGGCCACACATTGAGATAATTGTTCACCAGTCTCTATATTTACTCACAGACCTAGGGCAGTCTCCAATTTGTACCAAGTGAATGGATATTGAACAATATTGAGGTACTTTGTTGTAAATCTATCATCCCACTTTGTGTCCCTAAATCCCCATATCCAGTGGTATGGTTCCCCTAACTGGCAGATGCTATCTGATATAGGCAGCATCTGTCTATATGCACACACTGGGTTGTTATGCATGTGCCTGAGACATGGTCTTGCTATGTAGCACAGGCTGGCCCATGCCTTCTGCCTTTGTTTCACAAGGGCTGAGATTCAAGGGTGCCCCGCCTCACTTGGCTCTGCCCTTTAAAATGCAATTTCATACATTTTCTCCCCAGAATAATAGATTATGCTCTGTCTAGAATTTATGGGTTTGCCACTAGACTTTAAAGTACATTACATGAACAATATATCGAGTTTCCTGAAAAACTGCTTTAAATCATATGTGTGAAACTGTCACTTTTTTCCTTCTAAAGAACCTATGTGTGGCTTTAGGATTGTGCATCTTGTGTGTGATGGTAGTAGCATCAGTAACCTCGCAATAGAGCCCAGGAGACTGAGAAAATAGGATGTTGTATGTTAAGGTAACACCAGTAGCCTCGTGGTAGAGCCCTGGAGGCTGAGTGAATAGGATGTAGGAGACAGGAAATCTCATGGACTACCAGAATTGTTGTTAATTCCTGTACAAATCTCCAAGTCATGATTTGTTAATTCATTCAGCAGTCTCTGGTAGTCACACTACAGGATGGTCGAAAAGGACATCTGAGTCGTGGTTCTATTATTCATTAGCTGTGCGACCTTGACCCCTGCCACTTCACTGTTTATTTTTGTGTTTTAAATCTGTATTCTTTAGCAGTGTATTTAGATTATATCCACTCCATGTCTCCTCTCCAACCCCCAACTCCACCTTCATTTCTTTCTCCTCCTCCTTCATAACCCACTGAGTGCAATCAGTGCTGCCCATAGCACATGGGCAATCTACCACGGCCCCACGTCTGAAGAAAACTGACCTTCCCCCCCCATCTGCAACTATCGCCTGCCAAAACCTTCTCAGTTAGGTGTAGGGTCTCACACACCTCTCACCTACCCACACGGGCATGTCAGCAGGGTCTATCTTATGCAGGTTTGTAGAGGTAACTGACAGCTACTGTGAGTTCATGAGCATATCAGCCTTCTCATGTCTAGGAGACACCACTTTGCAGCCATCCTCCCCAACCTCTGGCTCTTAAAATCTTTCTGTGATGTTGCTTAACTCTATAAACCTCGGCCTCCCCATATATGAGAAGTGTATAGTAATGAGAAGATCTCACAGTGTGGATGCACTGAGTCATTGGCAGTAAGTAAGGATGAGACCCTTCCTACTATTGTAACTTAGATTACAGCAGCATTAGCTATCCCAGGATTTGTGTACTTACCCTAGGGATGGCTTTGGAAGGAATTGACCTGGCTTCTGGAAACTCTTCAGGCTATCTGGGAAGCTTTGCCCTTTTAGTGCTGTGGTGATGACAATCAGAGATAATTTTGAAAGCTTTCGGTCAGAGGCATTTATAGAATGGCTTGTAATTTTTTAAAGGACTGACACACATTAGCTCTCATTTGATTTTCAAAATGACGGTATGAGATGGTCCGAGGTAGTTTAATATTAGCATTAGGAAGTGGATACTCAGTCTGCAGAGATAGGCTTCATTAAACAACTTGTCTGCTTCGACTCTAGTCTTCTGGCTTCTGGTTTTGCTGTATCTACTACTACTAGGCTGTGGTCTTTTTTTTTTTTTTTTTTGACTTTGCAAAAACTAGAAAAGCACATATAAACAGCCTCACATCTTTCATATGATTTCTGAGGTTCAGATTCCTATGAGGTGAAATCCTTAGACATTCTCTAGACCCAGCCTAAGATTTCCTATGCCTGTTTTGGTTGTTCTCTGAAGGTGATTCTGGATTGAAACTCAAAATTCAAGGCTTAGGGGTCTGGAGAAAGGGTTCCTAGGTTAAGTGTGTATACTTTTCTTGTAGAGGACCCAAGTGTGGTTCCCAGAACCCATGTAGGGCAGCTCACAACTGCCTGGGGATCTAAAGCCTCTGGCCTCTGTGGACACTGAACACACATGTGCACATCCCCTCCCCACACATATAGATAGTTAACATTTAAATAAGTCTTAAAAGTAGACTCAGAGAGGAGCTGTGGATCAGGCATGGCAGCCTGCTGGACTGCCAACCCTCTGGGTGGCTCCTTTCCTTACCACCCATATTCCTTACTTATCTGTCGTTATAATAAGACAATGTGCCCAAGGCAACTGTTTATCTGGGCTTATGGCTCTGGAGGGATAGGAGTCTATCACAGCAGGGAGGCATAACAGCAAAAGCAGCCAAGGCAGCAGGAGTAGGAAGCTAAGAGCTCACATCTCCAAATGCAAGTCAAAGCAGAGAGGACAAACCGCAAGCAGAATGAGGCTTTTGACCCTAAAGCCCACCTCCAGTGACATAGCCCCTCAGCAAGGCCGCACCTCTTAAGCCTACCCAGGCAGTGCCTGCCACCAACTAGGAAACAAGAGTTCAGATGCCTGTGACTGTGAAGGACATTTTTCAAACCACCATATGCCCCCACTCAGCCCAAAGCCTGGCCCAGAGCAGTTTCATAGCGGATGCTAAGGGGTTGCTTGGGATTCTCCATGTTTCATTCCACGGTTCCTGTTTTAATGTCATCACTGTCGCCCTTCCCAGCCGCATCCATGTGACATGGACCCAGAAGATGAGCATTTCCAGAGCCTGTTTGAGGAGTTTGCAGGCAAGGTGAGTGGAGGGCAGATGCCTCCCGTGCAGGGCAGCAGCGGGCTCAGGTCATGCTTGTCTGCACTCCCTCGGGGTCTGTAGGAGTGCAGAGGGTGAAGCTGCATACTCTGGGTCTCTAGCCTGTGCGTATCATTTGTCACTTCATCCTGCCTGAAGCTGGCAGGCTTTTCCTGTGTTTTGGGGGTAGAGAGAATAACTATTGTCCAGAGGCCACTTTTCTTCCTGTGTTGACTGACTTGAGAAAATAGAAAAGCCCAATCTGTGGGTCTGGCCAAAAGCCTTTCAGTTTGTAAATTGGTCCTGTCAGATGGGGCCTCTGCCTAGAAAGGCAGGGCAGCGTGACCACTTTAAATCGATAGCCTCAGCAGGATGCCACTCAGTTAACCTGCCCAGGGAATGGAGACACACACGCCTGGCCCACTGGAGACCAGCTGTGCTGTGGGATCTAAGTCTGTCTCTGGTATGTGTATGAATACGATTATCATCTGGGTTTGTACAGTGGTTTCCCACCCTCCCCCAACCTCCCCTGCCCTGCTGCCCAGGGTCCATTTTGGTCTGCTGTCATAAATCCAAGCTCACTCAAGACTCAGTGTGTCCCCACTGGCCTCATAGAAAGAGAAGACCCTTGATGGGTCATAGACTGCTAAAAAAGAAAGGCCCTGAGAAGGGAAAAGTCATGTTTCCTGCTTGCCTGTGCCTCCTACCCCACTGAAGCTCCAGGAGACTTTCTGGGCTATAAAATGGAATGGAGTTCTGGTGCAGTGGTCTGTCGTTCCAGGTATGTGGGAGTCTGAGGCTGGAAGATTGCATGACCTGGGGGTCTGGGGACAACCAGGAATATATGGTGAATCTTCTGTTTGGGGAGGGGGATGGGGGAAGAATGTTAAAAAAAAAAAAACACAGAAAATACTACAGAAACCTTTGCAACAAAGCAAAGCAACACGGCAACCAGCCCCTCTGTGTGGCCATTGGTGAGCGCTCCCACAGAATACATCACTTCGCACTAGGCAGATACTAGGCTGGTGTTTTTCCCAGCAGAGGCTTGTTACTCAGCTGCCAAGGGGCCATGTTTTATTTAGCATATCCGAAACACCAGAGGGGGGAAATACTGTTGCTTGTAGATATTTTTTCCCAAGCTTGTCTTTCGTTTCTCTCTGGTTGAGGGGTGATGGAGAGGGGACACAGATCCCCATCCCCTCCTCTGCTGGTAAAGTGACAGAAGGTCCAAGGTCACAAGGCTTCATGAAGGTCACAGCCAAGGTCCAGTACGGACTCCGAGCAGCCTATATTTTTCCTGGTTGATGATTAGCTTATCTATGGAGAGGGTTTCCAGAGGGGTCCCCGGTGTTATTCTAGGACTGGCCACCCTATGCCCCAGGGAGACCATCCGGAGACACTGCTCTGTGCAATGCTAGCCTGATCTTTCCAATGCTAGGGCCTGACTGGGGGAGTACAGGAGGACCAGAGTGTGAAAAATGGGCAGAGTCTAGCCTGGAGCCCAGCTCAGGCCACAGCTTCTACTGTGCTCCTTGCCCATCATCCTGCATGAGGCTTATCTTCTATCTGTGTGCTAAGGTGTGCATCTTCTCTCTGCTCAGTGTTCATACAACATACACACAGACCGCTTTATCCCCTGAATCTGAATTCCAGCCTGAAATGTGTTCCTGCATGGAATAGCAGCCCCCACATGTGGGAAATCTGGCACTTGGTGCCTGTGAGCCCCAAGCTGTTATAGCACAATAATCCGTGTTGTTGTATGTGTATGCAGCGATTAGCAGTTTCTGTAGACATGGCTCTTTAACTGTAGCATGGATGCAGTTTTGTTAGAGATTTAATGATGCTGCACATTGGGTGTGTGGTACATTAGTGCTAGTTCCTGCTGTCACTACTTGTCACACTCTGTTCTCTGACTAAGCAAGTCCCATGAAACACAGCAAGAGGTTGGGCTGGCAGCCTTCTGTGGAGCTAGGTGCCAAGTTGTGCAATCAACATCTCTCCATGTTCCCGACATTTCTCCGTGTTCCCTACTAACCCTTCTGTGCTCTTCCAGGCTGCTGGACTCCAGAGGGAATGGGGAAGCTGAGTTTCTAAATATCACATGCTTTGAAAAATCAAAGGGCTGGTGGTCCTGGAGTGTGGCTCGGGCAGGATCTCTACATTAATTGGATACTATGAAGTAGCTTGTTGGGTCTGATGAAATTCACATTTGGGCTCTTTCTAGGATTCTGAGATCGGTGCTAATCAACTCAAGAGAGTTCTGAATGGAGTGTTTTCCACAGGTGAGTTCTCCCCTGGGACCTATCAGCAAGTCCATGGGCATCCAAGAGAGGTGCCAGGAGGGGCTGAGAGAGGGGACAGGCAGAGGTTGGCCAGAAATACTCCAGGTGTATGTGTTGGCAGGGGGATTCAGGCTGCCTCTGAGCTTAGAGATCTTGATTCTGTATGGTGAGTATCTGGCCTGTAAGAGAGGCTGGCGAGATGGTGGCATTGGGAGAGGCAAGACTCACACTGGTAAGTACCCAGACCCCGCAGGACTGAGAATCTTGACATCAAATGCAATTATTTGTAAGTCTTCAGAGCAAAAGCTGAACTGTGTTTGATTTATGTGACACTCTCCTACAAAATTAATGTTGCCTGAACATCCTTCACCCAGCTTCTTTGGGGAGGTAGGTGGGAGGGGCAATTCTGACTATTCTTGCCTATACTGAGTTGTTCAAAGCTTCTAACTTCTGCTTGGGATCTGGCCAAGTGTCCAACTGTTCCCCAAGGAGGCCAGTGCACCCTATTTCAAGTTTCAGTGCTGTTGGAGCCTGCATGGAGCGAGCCACTTTCTGCTCTGGTTCAGAATTAAGTCCTTCATCTGCTTGGGTGATGGGCTCCCATGCTAGCTCAGAGTAAGACAGGGCCCTGAGCAGTGTCCCGGAGCTCAGAGCTCTGGCCTAGCTTAGGGTGGTCCTCCTGCTCTGCTTGCTGCTTCTATGGCTTAGAGCAGAGAGGAGGGGACTACAAAGTCTTTAGCCACCAGGTGAAGGTGGTGGGCAGGAATGTCTGCAGCTCCAGAGAGATGCCTGTGACTTAATAGGGACAGCATCATTAAGTCACTGTGTGTTGTGACTATGGAGTCAAGTGATCCAGGTTTAAAACCCAGCTCTGTTCCCTACAGGTCAATGACCTTGACCAAACTGTAGAAGTGCCCTGGGCTTCAGGGTCCCTGTTTATAAAATGAAGATGATGATAACATCTGCCAGGCAGGATTATTCTCTAGAGTAGATCATATATCGACAGGGAGAGCCAAGGAAGGGCAGGGTGGAGATGAGGAGTAGGTGGGCTTAGTATCCTGCTAACACAGCAGGACTGTTAGGAAGAACCTAGCATGTTTCACTTTTCATATTGCAATGCTCAACCAGTTCTTGGTGGCAAGTAGCATCGTTATCACCATTGCATTTCCTTTGGAAGGTGAAACTTAAGCTGAAAAACACAAACCTGTGGGGACAAAGCTGAGGTTCAGAGGCTGAAGCACAATGCCAGTGCTGGTCAACACTATATCCCAGGGTACCAGGAGGCTGGTGGTTTCTGTCCTGAGCCTCATGATGCTCTAACCTTTTCAATCGAAACATTACTCTCTTTGATAGTCTCCTACTGTCTAGATCATTTATTTTCCCTGTCTTCAAACAACCCTGACTCCCACCTTCTTTTCTTTTTAAATATTTAGGAACAGGCATGAAATTTGATGGATTCAACATCAACACTTGCAGAGAAATGATCAGCCTGCTGGATGTATCTTTTAAATGTCACATCTTTTTTTTTTCTGTTTTAAAGCCCCCTCTACCTCTTTCTAGTAAGGAGGGAGGGGTAGGGGAGAAACAGAGAGAGGAAACAAACTTACTGATCATATGTCAGGAATTGTGTTAGAGTTTTAAAGGAAAATGTGTCTTTTGCAAATTGTCTTTACCACACTAGAGACTATCTCCAAGTTGTTGCTATAAAACCAAGATATCCCATAGTTGAGTTCCTAGTCTAACATTATGGAATTCAGAGATAGCAAGTGGAAGTTTTCCCTTTCTTCCTCCACTTTGCTGATCACAGTGTTCTCACCTGCTAAAATCCACCCAACTCTCTACACTCACTGGCGCTCCTACTCTGCTTTCCCCATCAGACTCTCAACATGGCCCCTGGATATCCACTACCAATAGTTTAGGATTATGGTACAAGATAAAAATCCATTTGTTCTCTCTGATCTCATCTCCTATTGAAGATTGGTCTTTTCAGTGTTTGCCAGAATACTATTGAACAAGACCTTTAACTGTGGGCTTATAAATAATAGACATACCTTACAGTTTGAGGTGCTGGGAAACCTAAGACCAAGAACCAAGATGTGGTAAATGTGTCTGGTGAGGGCTTGTCTCCTGATATCTTTATACTGGGATTAGATTTCAACACATGGATTTGGGAGGACATAAATAATCTGTTATAAATGGGTAGGGGTTTTCAAGCCTGGTGGTGGTTACACAGGCCTTTAATCCCAGCGCTCAGGAGGCAGAGGCAGGCAGATCTTTGTGAGTTTGAGACAAGCCTGGTCTACAAGAGCAAGTTCCAGGACAGCCTCCAAAGGCACAGAGAAACCCTGTCTCAAGAACAAAACAAAACAAAACAAAAATGGGTAGGGCTTTTCATGATGAATAGAGAAGGGGCATTCTGTACGGCAGGGAAATTCTTCAGGAAGGTACAGGGTGCTGACGGCTCAATAGCACTTCCTTAAACTTTGCCTGGGACAGGCATTTGCCATTTTCCATTAATGGCCAGGGCCATTTTCCAATAACTGGTGGCAAAGGTCTTTAGCCTAGGGAGTCCCTCATCAGTTTCTAGGACCTCACTCATAATGATAACTTACTCCAGTACCTCTTTCCCAGCCCCATGAGGACAGAAAGTGACTTTCCTTTGGACATAGCAGGGTTGTGCAGAGTCATGGTAGTGGAATGTGTGTGCATCTCTGTGCAAGTTATCACTGATGGATAGGCAGTATGCTATCTAGTGGTCCCAGGGCCCAAAGTGGCCACTAGCCAAACAGAGCTGGAGCCCCTCTGCCCTTGTGTCCTTCCACGGGAGTGTGGTTAACAGTTAGTTCAACCTGTGGCCACAGAAAACTGTTAGCTTCACTTTGGTATGACTAGGTCTTTGGTTTCAGAATCATTGTCATCAAAGCTCCCTGTTGGTTTCAGTTCAGACTCAGGTTCTGTTGTAGTTGCCCACACATTGTTCCCAATGGCACTAGAACTCTTTCTTATGGCTGCAAAGAATGCTGGCTTGGTGACTCTGTCTTATTGAGTCTACACGCTGGCTTAAATCTCCATGTGCAGTGAAAATGCCCGTGAGGACTTAGAAAGATGACCAGCCTATTCAGATGTAGTTCACATGTAAGAATATATTTAGTTGGGATTTACACTTCATTCCATGGCTTTCGTTAGATTTGGAGCTGTGTAGCCATCACCATCTGGTCTAGAACACTTTTGCCACCCCCACCCCAGCTAAACCCCACTCTCTGTTATTCTCCCAGCGCCCATTCCATGGCAGATACTACTGTATTGTCTACCTCTGCAAATCTGTGTATTGTGGACATCTGTATACATGGAGTCCTGCAGCATAGGGTGCTTCCATTAGCATGATGTTTCAAGGACAAGACCATACACCAGTATCCCCTCACTCATGGAAACTTGCAAATGCCATTGCTTGAATTTCAGTTCTGGAGACCCTGACTCAGTGGGTCTATCTAGACATTGGAACAAGCAAAGGTTCAAATTCTGTAGTCATTGCTTATCAGGTATATAAATTTAGAGGAAGTCACTAAATGCTTGGACCGTCAGGGTCTTTCACTGGAGAAGAATGGAATAAAAATGTCTAGTTTGTACAGCCATTGTGGGGGTGATGTGAGACACAAGCATGGGATGTGCCAAGGGGTGCTATTTCCCTGAGCCCAATACCCTGCCAAGAGCAGTTGCTTATGTGGTAGTGAGGTTGTGAGCTGTGGTCCAGCCGACATTCAGTTCTCTGTGGAGACTGGTTGCTTATGTTGTAGTAAGGGTGTGAAGAATGTGGCCCAGCCGACATTCAGCACTACTCAGAGATACAGCCCAAGACTGGATGCTCTGAAAGGATGAGAATGTTAGTCAGCCTTCCACGATTTTAATGGAACACCGGAGACAATGAACTTGTAATAGGAAAGACTTGAGTTCACAATTTTGGCTGTTTTGACCTATGATGGATGAGGAAGCATGCAATAGTGGAAATGAGATGAACCATTTACCTCACAGCATCCAAGAGTAAAAGAGAGAGAGGAAGAGGCAGGGTCCAACATCCCCTGCAGGGGCGTGCCTCCGATGACCTGTGGTGTTCCACTAGACCTTTCTCTCCAAAGCTCCACCACCTCCTAAGAATGCCCTTCTGGGCACTGAGTCTTTCAGTGGAACCTTTGGTGGTCACTCCAGATCCAGACTGGAAGACAGCGCTTTACATTCTTGGGTGCAAACTCCTATTTGGTTGTCTAACATACATGGGGAGGATTGATGGTTTATTGGTTTGTTGTGATTGGTGAGAAAAGAGACTAAACATTTTTTTGAAAATGAGGGCAATTTAAAACCAAACTCCCATGTCTAATTCAGCATTCAGTAAGTGCTCTTGGAAGGAAAATGCATCAGATATGGAAAATTCTACCTGACCTCCCTCAACACACACACACCTCTTTTGGTTTTGTTGTGCCTTTGAGAAGACCCCATGGTTGTAGCAACTGTTTTTTTGTTTGTTTGTTTTTACATTTTGATGATACTAACACGATTTGAATGAGAAATTGCACTAATCATAGAGATTTATTTTGGAAGTAAGTGTATAAGCCACATAGCGCCACCCACTGTCACCTGGGATAATGAGGGTATGATGTCAGTTAGTGTTGTTGTTAGGAGGTTTCAGGCTGCTGCTTTGTTCTTCATTCTCATCTCTGTGCCTGGCCTCTGGAGTGAGCATTTGACCTTCTAATCTTAGTTTGAATTTGCTTCCCAATATCACCCCGTTGTGTGGCTTGCTTCAGACATGGAAGGTCCCCTAAGGCTTCAAGGCACTCACATGAAACTCACTGGTGATTCAGGGATTGCTGATATTGTTCTTTAACAATGTTAGAGTGATGGGACTGGAACCCTGAGACCTGAGGAGCTCAAGACACTCTGGCTGAAAATTCACAAGTATCTGGTAACTAATTTTTTTTTTCTATATCTCTTGGCATAGAAGGGCATCTCTCTGGGCCCTGGTCCTTTCATCCCTTCTGACCCTCTATAATACTCATCCCTGGACTGTTCTACACCATAGTCTGACAAGACTGTAGTCTAAACCATGCAAATCTGGGCACATTGTTCAAAAGAGAGTCAGAAGGCAATGACAATGAACGATATTGATGATAAATCCTTCAATGGAAGCACCATTCAGAGGACAAAGTGCTACACTGTCCTTTAGCTCCATTTCTATTTGTTCTGGAACTTCTTTGAAGATATCAATACAGTCTTTTTAGAGTGCATCCTTGGGCTCCCAAGAGAGGAGTAGAGTGGGAGGAAATAGTTGTCCAGGGCTATGCTATCCCCAATGTCCAATTTCTCTCTGGCTTCAGGAGATCTTCCAGGAAATAGACCACGACCATGTAGGGACCATTGATGTCTATGAGATGAGAACAGCTCTCAAGAAAGCAGGTGAGGACCTGCCCTGTAGAAGAGGTCTTTGGTCCAAGGTTTCCCACTGTAAATAGTTGTTCTCATGATAGTGGCTAAGGGTCATTCCTGAGAACTTTCTTTCATTGGATGCCAGTGTGGCAACAAAGCCTTACTGAGGATCCATCTGATCCAGGAAGGAGAGGGTAGTGCTGTGTTCTGTACTCTGCCTGTTACTGAGATAGTAACAGTGGTTACAAGGTGTGGGGCTCTGTCACAGACACCAGACACAAAGCCCCTTACCCTTTCTACTTGTACATGCTGTGGTTGCCTAGCCATGACTGTCCTAGGGCTGAGCAGGCATTTGACCAAGAAAAGAGCCGATGGGATATCCCTAAGAGGGGAGAGACTTGGAAGAGCATCTCCTAGACCTCCATGGGGGAGGCAGAGTAGTCCTGATTTACAAATTTACACATAATCATGGAGGGTCCCTGGGTTGCCAGTACCTTGAAGTTTATCTGGAAGATGCTAAGACCTTTGCACCAACGGTGACACAGTCTCTCTCTGTCATCAGGTTTCACTCTCAACAACCAGGTACAGGAGACTATTGCCATGAGGTATGCGTGCAGCAAGTTTGGCATTGACTTTGATGGTTTTGTGGCTTGTGTGATTCGCCTGGAGAACCTGTTCAGTAAGTCTGTTTTCTTTAGCCTTGCTTCTTTTCTTCAGAGACACAGAGCATGGGAGGGGCCAGGCCAGGAGGTGAGAGGCCTGTCAATGCCTTTGGAACCTGGGGACAAAGGAAGTAGAGTCTTATGATACCCAGGAGGAAGGGGAGGTGGACACTTTTGGGGCTATGGATGTCTGGGCTGATCACACAAAAGGGCCAAGGTTGCTTTTCCTTGGAGACCTAGAGAATGCTATCCTAATTATTGAACTATACAAAGTCACTAGGCCAAGGCATTGACTCTCTTAATGGTCCTGTTGTATGGATCCTTTAGTGTTTATTCATGTATATGTCGTTAAGAGAGACTATACCACCTTCCAGGAAGAGCATGGGCTCCCTCTAGAAGGCAGTAGCTGTATTCGTTCGTTAGGCCTTAGGGTGCCCTTATCTTATAATCAGTACCATATCTTTTAAAGGGATGGGACATTCCTTCCATTGGGAGACTGCAAGGTTGGAAGCCTTAGGGGCAAAATCAATTGGCTAGAGATAGAATTGAGGGACTGAACTATCCACAACCCACTTGTCAAAGAACTTCCAGTTTCTTGTGAGCTACTGAAGGTGAAGACCTAGAGGAAACACATTGGCTCATCCACTCAGTCTGGGAGACACCTGTAGCCACAAAAGCTCACCCTAACTGCTTGTCCCTGGGGTTGGATGAGATCTGGAGGGCAGGAGTGGAGGGAAAGGAGAGTTGAAGCTTGGTGTGGGTTGGCCAGAGAGAGCTTTCTGATATTCCAAAACCCTGACCAACTTCCTTCCTTCTCTGGTGTTCCAGAACTGTTCAGGCTTTTGGATAAGGACCAGAATGGCACTGTCCAGCTCTCTCGGGCTGAGGTAAATGATCCGTTGCTTGAAGAACTTCTGGTAGACAGATCTCTGAAATCTTTGAACAGCATAGGTGCTAGGCTGTGTTTATTCCTACCAATCAGCTATTGCCACGGAAACCTTGAATGTTCTTCCCTGGTGGGCTGGAGGAGAGGAGAAGGAATGGGATAGTCTCTTAATTCTGTTAGGCATTATATTCAACTAATATAATTAGTCAAGATCCTCCCCCTTGACTCTTTCATCCCTTAGTAGCCGCATCTAAAACCATTTGAAAGAGGCAAACTCTTGTTAATGTGGATGAGCTTGAATGTGCATGTGTGTCTGGTGGGGGGAGTAGACCTAATTTAAAGGGCCAGACTTCTTGAGTTGACATGTAGGAGGGCACTGGCAGTCAAAACTGAATCTCCAACAAGGTAGAATGAAGGTGCAAAATAAACCAGTGTCCCTACTGTGCACAAGTCACAACATACATTAGGGAGAGAGAGCCACCCACTGCCTGTAGGAGGAAGCTGTGGATAAGGGAGGCTGCAGCCACTGCCTGTAGGTGACACTCTGGATAAGGGAGGCTGTCTCTGGCTGCTGCAGATGGCCAGGGGGAACAGGAAGTGTACACATGGCTCAAGGGTCCAAGTTATGAGGCAGCATTGGCTGCTGACCTGTTTCTAGGATGGTAGAGCTAGAAGACTGGATTATTACCCTCCCTGCCATATTAGAAGATGGGGTTATTATTCTCCCTGCCATGTTGGAGGACAGAGTTATTACCCTCCCTGCCATGTTAGAAGACTGGATTATTACCCTCCCTGCCATGTTAGAAGACATAATTATTACCCTCCCTGCCATGTTGGAGGATGGGGTTATTACCCTCCCTGCCATGTTGGAGGATGGGGTTATTACCCTCCCTGCCATGTTGGAGGATAGGGTTATTACTATCCTACCATGTTGTCTGAGTTGAACTGCTTTTTACTATTCTTGTGAATGAAAATGGTATTGAAAATTCCCTATGATCAAGAAAAAGCTTTCTTTGTGACATATATGTAGATTCCTGTAGACATCTTGAGACTAGTGTAGGACCTAAAATGAAGTGTTTATGTAGGAGTATACAGATACATATAAGAACATATATGCACACACATATGAAATACAAATATAAATGCAGGAATATGCACATGCATGTTGGAATGCATATGATTATATATGAAATAAAGAATGTAGGACTATATACATATATGTAAAATATAGACATAAGAATACAGGAATATATAAGGATATATGTATATTTGTAAAGATGTATATGTGTATGAACATAATTGTCCTTTATGGGCGTTTGGATTCAGAACCCTCCTAAGATGCCTGGATGCACCAGACCTTTGTGTGAAATGGTATGGTGTTTGCATAGGACTGATATCCATCTTCTCACACATTGTACATCCTTTCTAGACTATTGATAGAATGCCAATACTGGGTAAAGAGCTGCATTGATTGGGGAGTCAATGACAAGGAAAGAAATTTGTTCCTATTCAACCCAGATGCAATTCTTTTTCTGAGGAGTTTTAATCTGCCCTTGAATTATGGATGTGGAACTTGCAGATAGACAGGACCCATTGTACTCATCGACACACCCACTTTTGGAAGCCCCTTTTTGGGTATAGAGCTTTATCTAAGTCATATTTTCTGTAGTGACTTTGTAAAGAGCTTCCTGTAAGCGAGCGTGGCCCTGGCTGGAGGATGGAGCTGTGACAAGCGGTGACATACGGGGCAGGAGGACATCTGTGGCCAAAGCCCACATGCTCCCTGGAGGCTATGTACTGATTGTGTGTCTTCTTTTGCAGTGGCTGTGCTGTGTGCTGGTCTGACCTGGTGTTTAGGACATCAACAACTTCCCTGCCTTCCTCTTGTCTCTTTGCAATCTTATGAACACAGATCCTCAAGTGACATTTTCTGATTGTTGTATTGTTCCAGATAATCACTGTTCCCGAGACACTGGTCTGTTTCAACAGAGCAGGTGGGGAGCCCTGGATCTCTCAACAGCATGGAACTATGAGCTGTTTGAGCTGATCTCAGGGCCCAGTGGAAGGAAATCAATCAATTGAAGTTATGGGCCAGAACGGATTCTGCTGTCCTCTAGAGATGAGGAATGATGGGCAACCTAGGCTTTACCTGTGATGGGAAAAGATATGACTCTAAGCTACCAGGAGGCTGAAAAGATGGATGCTTTCTTGGAGGGGAGACCTGCTGGAAACAGGGCTACTTCTGAGGGCCCGAGGGGAAAGAGGCAGCAATTTAGCTATGCTAAGAAAGAGCACAGGCCTTTCTAGAGAAAGTGTGTCACTCTGGGTAGGCTTTGAGAGCTTAAACTGTGCTTGTGGTTCAAGATGTGAGCCCTCGACTTTCTGCTTTTGCCACAACTTCACTCCATCATCAGAGATACTCACCTTCTGGAACCATAAACCTAAATGGGATCTTTCTTCCATAAGGTGCCCTGGTCATGGTATTTGTCACAGCAATATGAAAGTAACCAATTCACCTGTCTACACGCTGAGACGCTATGACTGTGTTATCAATATTCAGCCTGATTTCAAAAGTCTGCATAGTCACAATAGCTCCAACACTTCAAAAATTTAACATTTCTTTTGAGACTTGAGGCAAACTCTTCACTGTGAACCTCTACAAAAATAAAAGGTTATACATCTTCATTATACAGAGGGAGGAATAGGAAGCCAGTAAGTAAGGAGAGATTAGACCAAAGCCAAATAGGGAAAAGACTAAATTATATAGTTCTGTGTCTGGCATATGGGGCATGGGATGATATCATTTGAGCTCCTAGGGGCCAGGGTAGCCCCTCCCCAGCTGCCTGCAGTACACACGGGCTCCTTTTAGGGCCACCTCCAATTACTGCCTATATTTTGTCAGCATGTATCTGTCACCTACTCTTGGTGTTTCCAGGGTCCTGGAGTCTCCAATGAAATTTGGGCTTCACCTTTGCAGCCCACTCAAGAGAGTCCGTGTAGGGAACCCAATTCTGCTACACACTCCCCAGCCTTAGGTTTCCCCCTGGAATCTCATAGCAAAGCTCTACAGCATTTTCATTCTTTGTGCTTGAAAACCCAGCACCACATGGCAACACTAATTCTTGTTACCAATCCAAGATCTAGCCAGGGTTCCAAAGACGATGATGGCAGTGGATTTTGCATACCCCAAAGCCTGGGGAAACATTTCCTGAGTGACCTTTTAGGCATTCTTTTATAGACACTTTCATTTCAAACAAAAGTCTGTCAAATGAGTTTCTATGCCCTATGGTCTTCAGTAGGTGGGATCTTTACCTTGAGGTTTGCTCTTGTATCAGAGTTAAGAGCTCATTTGTCTTTAACAGCAGCCATGGCTTTGCTTGTGGCATTCACTTGGTTCATTCACTACTTTGACTACATTCAGATGTCTTTGCTGAAAGTTTTAAAATTCCTTGTTTTACTGTGGTGGTTCGAAAGAAAACAGCTCCCAAAGGGTGTGGCACTACTAGAGGTGTGGCTTTGTTGGAGTAGATATGACTTTGTTGGAAGAAGTGCATCTCTGTGGGGGTGGGCTTTGAGGTCTCTTCTCAAGTTTCCCTCAGTGTGACAGTCAACTTCCTGTTGCCTTTGAGCCAAGACATAGGGCTCTGAGCTCCAGTACCACATCTACCTGCACACCAACTGCTCTCTGCCATGATTATAATAGACTGAATCTCTGAAACTATATGAGAATCCCCTGCCCTATTAAATGTTTCTTTATAAGAGTTGCTAAAAAGCCGTAAGACATCTACCTTTTATTCTCAGTGGTTCTCATTGTAAATCTGGTTAAAAACAGCCAGTGATAACCATGCCACAGCCTATGTGCTGTGCTGGCTTGAAATTTCCCTTACCAGATATATTAATCCATGACTTTTGAATTCAACTTCAATAAAAGGCTGAAATCCGTCTAGATTCTTCATCATGGTGTGACAGGAATGACCCCGAGTCCTGTTCCCAATATGGTCTTCATAGCCATCTGAAACTTTATGAGCATAACACTTGCTGCTGTATTTCTATTGACATTCTGATCTTCTAGCATGCAGGGAAGCCCTGTATTCAACCCACAGACCTAAAATAAAGGGTAAGGGGCATGAGATGGGCGACTGAATGCTCAAACATGAAACTGTGCAAGATCTTTCTATTTTGCTGTCTGTTGCTATGACAAACACCATGGCCAAAATCAACTCGGTGAACAAAGGGTTTATTTCAGCTTGCAGGCTGTAGATCATCCCAATGATAAATGAAGGTACCACCCCTGTGCAGGCGGTCCTAGGTTCTGTAAGAAAACTGTCTGACAGGGAGATGGAGATCATGATGGGGGAACCCACAGAGACAGCTGATCTGAGCTAGTGGGAATTCATAGACACTGGACTGACAGCCAGGGAGCCGACATGGGACTGACCTAGGTAGGCCCCCTGCACGTGGTTGACAGGTGCGTGGCTTGGTCTATTTGTGGGCCCCTAGCAATGGGATAAGGACCTGTCCCTGGTGCATGAGCTGGCTTTTGGGAACCCATTCCCCATGCTGGGATGCCTCACCCAGCCCCTGAGGCAGGGAGAGAAGCTTGGTCCTGCCTCAACTTTTTTTGTTTGGGTTTTGTTTGTTTGTTTGTTTGTTTGGATATTTGAGACAGGGTTTCTCGAGACAAGGTTTCTCTGTATTGCTTTGGAGCCTGTTCTAGAACTCACTCTATAGACCAGGCTGGACTCGAATTCACAGAGACCCTTCTGCCTCCTGAGTGCTGGGATTAAAAGTGTGCGCCACCAACACCTGGCTGGCCCTGCCTCAACTTGATAGTTCTGTTTCAGGTCCTGCCTCCAGGTTCCTGTCCTGACTATACATACACTGCAAGCTGAAATAAACCCATTCCTTAAGTTGCTTTTGGGGATGGCATTTATCACAGTCATGGAAAACAAAGCAGGACATAAACTAGTACTAGAGAGTGGGCTGTTGTGGTCTGAGACCTACCCATGTTGTTTTGGAGGAGGATTATGGAAGTGTTTGAAACTTAGGCTAGAGAAGTCATTAGTTCTCAGAGCTTAATGGGATGTTCTGTGGGATCTTGGAAGAAAATAACAGGCAATAGAAATGCAGGCAATAGAGGCCTGGCTTGTGAAGTTTCAGAAGGAAGCAAGGATTCTATCAGAGTAATTCATATAATATTTTAATTAAGAATCTGTGGTTGCTGGAGAGCTGGGACCAGAGACCAGAGACCAGCAACTCTGAAACCTTTGCTTTACTGGGACAACCAGCCCTAGCTAGCTAAAAAAAAAAAAAAAAAAAAAAAAAAAAAAAAAACAGCTGTGGGACATTGAATATTTCCCCATGGAAGGCCTCACCTTCCCTGGGGAACAAAAAGGGAATTAGATAAGGGGTTGGTGGGGGGCAGGAGAGGAGGGCAGGGAGAGGCAACTGGGATTGACATATATAAAAAGCTTGTTTCTAATTTAAATGGAAATAAATAAATTAAAAAATCAGCTGTAGTTGTAGAAGTCGCCATCATCGAGGCATGGTTTTGCTTAGATTTGATTATAACTGTGACTGGTTCTTTCCTTCTTGGAATAAGAAAGTCTGTAACTTATTTTTGATTGTGAGGAGACCCACAATGAAGAGATTTTGGATGTTTTAAGGAGACTGAACTCTTAAAAGACTGTGGGACTTTTAAAGGTGGATTGTATTTTATATTGTGATATTGGGGATAAACAAGTAAGAAAAGGCTATGGTTTAATAGTGGCATGTTTGTGTGTCAAGCTGATCAGGGGTTTGCTTGCTCTGATTAGTGTTAAGTGCACACGAGGTAGAGTTACTTGGGAAGAGAGAACCTCAACCGAGGCGTTTCACTCCATCAAATTGGCGTGTAGACATGTCTGTAGGCATTTTCTTCATTAATGTTTGACATTGTGGGCAGTGTCACCCTGGGCAAGTGGTCCCAGGTTGTCTATCAAGCTGAGAGAGTCTTGCAGAACAAGCCAGTCAACACTGTTCTGTTCCCCCATAGCCTCTGCTCAGTGGCTGCTTTTCTGAGTTACTGTTTTGACTTCCTTGCATGATGGAGTGTAAGCTGTAAAGTGAAATACTTTTCCTCCCTGAGTTGCTTTTGGTCTCGGTATTTACTGCAGTCGTAGAAAGCAAATCAAAATGACAATGCTGATGATTGTTTGTTAATTACTGAATGCCTGTGTCCAGAAGCCCTGGCAACAACAATGCATTGCAGCATCTTCTCATGTCCCCCTTGTAATCAAGTCCCCAGTCCAGAGCAGTGGCTTGATGTCATTGCCCTGCACTGTGACAGAACGCCATAGCACATATCTCTAGCCTGGAAGAGTTCAATGTATGGAATCTACTGAGCTTGTAAAGTGTTTAGAAAATGTGGTGTAGTTTTACGTGGCTGCATTATAATCAACTTGAAAGTATTTTGTTTTAAGCCTTCAGGCTTCGCTTACTTTAGGGAATGGATTGTTAATAAAACCATCTCATTACAAAAGTGGCATTTTCTTTGATGTCTTACATTCCACCACAAAGTGGGCTGAGGATCCCAGTGCTATAACTCTCGAGAGTTTGCTTCAGGCCTCTTCTCTCTGCTCTTCTCCCGGATGCAGGCATTAGAAACGTTGCTTTTAGGCATGGCCTCTCCCTCACTCCTTGCTTTAGTTGGCTTTCTGTCACTATAATGAAATACTGAAACAATATATTTATAAAGAGGGAAAGTTTATTTTCTTTGTCATTCTGAAGGTTCTTATCCAAGATTAGGCAATCTCATACCTTTGGGTCCCTGGGGACAGCAGCATGTTGTGGCAGGAGCAAGTAGTAGAGTGAGTAAGTTACACCATGTACCAGGAAACAGAGAGTTGAGTGTACTGCTGGTGTCCCAAATCCCCAGTGAAGACACAACCTTGAGGGTCTCTCCTAACACCTTCCCTCCTGCAGATTCTACCATCTCCCAATAGCACCATTTTGGGAGCTAAGTCTCAAAGTGTGAGCCTTGGAGGGATATATCCATACCCACACAAAAGCCTTAGATGTGGCTGTATCTCAGGAAACACACTGCCTCTATGACACCCCTCAGTCCCCTATCGGAGCCCATGCCACACTTGACTGAATTAGCATGTTGACCTGCTGGCCTTCCGTGTTCCCACTGGATAGTGTGTGGATGCAGGTATGGTGTTTGCCTGTACCTTCCACCCAAGACTGCTTCAGTGCCTGGCACAGAGCAGGCAACCGGTGAGATGACATCTTTGTCAGTGAAGAGGTTCTGACCACCAGGCACTTCATTTGTTTCCGGGGAGAGAGGATGGGTTTTCACAGGTCCCATACAGATGACACAGGAGTTTGCAGCATCAGGAGCCCAGCCTGGATACAGATGACATAGGGGTGCTCTGAAGCCAGGTCCCTGTCCACTGTGAAGGGCATGCTTCTCTTGGAAACATGTGATACCTGCAAAGTTCACACCGACATCCTTACCCCCAATGCCAGAAAGAGGAAGTTGTGGCCCTGTGGGCTGATCCTCAAAACAACAGGTCTTTGATTTATGCATGCATGTATTTCCTGAGAGCTCCTGGATTCTCCCACCTCCCAGGAGGAAATAAAGCAGTTTAGTGGGGTGCTTGACACAGTTCAGAGGGACATGGAGGGGGAGGGGTGGAGAGGCTGGATTGCTCATGGCTTATTGTACCCAATCCTCCCTTGCTGCTCAGCCATTCACGTCATCTCTTAAAGGTACTGTTTATTATTCATTGGTCAACAGGAAGACACAAAGGCCACACACAGACCCCAGACTCGTTGGAGCACCCCTGCCCCTGGACCTGGGGAGCTGACATTTAGGTGGGAGGTGTTCTGAGTGAACCTGGTATTCTATGCAACTCTATGGCAGCAAGAACATCATATTGAGACAGCTTTGTGAATTAGCTTTCTCCTCACATCCTCCTGCCGAGGCAGGGCTTATTATAATCGTACATAATCACAGAAGCTGTTTGGAGCAGGGCTGGGGAGAATTGGACACACAGTCCATCTACAGGCCATTAGAGATTCTTCTGGGCTGGCTCTGCAGAGTTGACCTACATCCAAAACATCTGTCTCAGAGCATCTCCACCTCACTTGGGTGGTCCCTCTCTGGCTCCCCTCCAATGCCAGCTGCTCTTCAGTGTGTCCATGGCACAAAACCTTCTTCCTTTAGTGAGCTATACATTCTCTGGTTAGCCAGGCTTCATTGCATTCTGTCCCGTTCATCCTGCCTGGGTCCTTAGATGTCCATCATCTTTTCAGTTTGACACATTGCATTCTTGTGAGTTCCACCCACTTGTAGCCCTGCCCTAGGACATGCTGTCCTATTCCACCGCCTATCTATTCTTCTCCCACAAGACAGCTCCCCCCCCACTACCACCAACCCACCGTTGAGTCTTAGATGAATGACGGTCTCTCTTCTGTATCTTAATCACTTGACTGACAGAGGTGTGGGTGATCTTATGACTCATGAAACAGAGAGAGAGAGAGAGAGAGAGAGAGAGAGAGAGAGAGAGAGAGAGAGAGACTGGCCATGTTTTCTGCTTATCTATGACTTCTTTGATTTCAGAAGAGATATCAGCAGGATTCATTTAAGAGGACTTGTGACTATCCTTTGGTCCCATGTGACTCTAAGTCCATCATTAGCAGAGCAGGTGCTGTAGACTAGAGTTTGTGTCCTCTCCCCCAAATTCATTGTTAGATGTAGTGTTTGTTATTAGAACTAATTTTAGCATGACTGTGGAACATAATGTGAGGAATTAATGTCTGCTGGTACTGAGCGGTGTGCCCTATAGCATTGTGTGTGGACAGACTAACAGAGCAAGGGCACACAGAAGTGACTGTCTGGTGGGCCATCCTGAGCTTCCTGCCAGTGCCTTTGGTCTTTGGGAAAGAATACATTAGCCAAACGCTGATGGCATTGCACGGAGAAGGAGGGCCCACCAGTGGGGACAAGGGGATAATGAAGAATCTGCATCTTGTGGAGATAGATGTTGCCTCCTCACAATGTGGGGAGGCCTATCTTGATTCACTAGTTGTCTAAGGAAGGCTTCATTGGGGAAATAAGGCATCATCCCCTCCACAGAGCTACTTAAAGCTGATGATGTCTCCTCTCTGTTACTGGGAGTGCAGAGCTGGGGCCCACAGGCATACAGGAAGAAGAACCCATAAGTAACTGCCATCTAGTGATACAAAAAGTAGATCTGCTAAGACTTCTGCTGCAGGCCTGCAACTTCAGCTACTCAGGATTGAGGCAGGGGGATCACAAGTTCAAGGCCCACCTGGGCAATTAAAAAGTAAAGGAAGTGTTGGGGCACAGTTCAGTTGTAGTGTACTTGGATGTGCAAGGCTCTTGAGTTACTGGGTTCAGCATATTATATTTACATGTGTGCCTTTAGCTTTAAGCTTACTCACTTTTATGATGTCAGGACTCAAACTCTGAGCCTCAGTCTCTACTACTCTGCTATGCCACCAGCCACCCTCCTTCCTTCCCTCCCCCTCTCTTCATTTTCTCCTTCCTCTTCCTCCTTTACTCCGTCACTCCCTTCCCTCCACTCTTTCTTCATGGTACTTGGGATGGCCCCGCAAGCTAGGCAAGTGCTCTAGTTGCTGGCAATCCCTAGCCATTTCTTTTGAGACAAGGCCTCCCTCTGTATCCCAAGTGGTCTCTATCTCACTTGCCTGCCTCCAGATCCCAAGTGCCAGGACTGTACGTATGTATCTCCATGTCCAGCTCCCTATACGTTATTTCTACAAAATTACTTACTAATATTTAATTATTAAAATATATAAGATGCCATCATTTATATGTTTATATAAGTCTAATATAAATAAAATTGAAACAACAGTATTCCAAAGCCCCATCCATATATTACCAAATACGTTGAATAATTTTTTTATGTTAGTCCATATCTGTTTTTTTTTTTTTTTTTCTTTTTGTGCTAAAGACATTTTTGCTGAAGTAAAATATCAGCTATGATGCCATGGAATCTGACATTTTACTTTATTTGTATGCTTCCCTCTGAAATACAGCCACAGCTCCTGATCCAATGCAACAAAATTAACAATAATTCTTTAATCACGTTGACAAACCAGTCTCCATTCAAATTTCATTGATTGACGTCAATAACTATTTGTTCTTTATAGTTGGTTTATTTGGATGGAGAATCGAATGCTCCCTCGTCGTGCGCTTTGTAATCTATAGCTGTCTTCCTTTTTTCACGCCACTGAGTGAGTGAGGAATAATTGGAGTTTGAGGAGAGTGCTGGTGATGTGAATTTGTTCAACACGTTTGTTCCTCAGCCTAATTAAATCTCACACAGGGCTCCCATTCTATCTGCCCCCAGAGGGCCACACAGTATGCTTTACAAGGCACAGCATAGTGGGAGAAGATGTCTCATTTTCACTCTGACAGGGATGCCGTCCAAACCTGCCTATCCTTGGAGGTGGCCTCTGTCTCCTCGGCCTGATGCCTGGGGACTACCTGGGCTAAAAGCCCCTGTCCAGTGCCCACACCCAGTCTTTCTCAGTCTTTTGCTTTCCCTAGGACCCTCCCAGGGATGGGAGGCAGGGCCTTCCTGGCTTCTAAGAATTTCCTTTTCCTTCCCACTCATTGTCAACCCCTCCCCTCTAGACTACAAGCTTTCAGACAAGGCAGGCCTGGACTGGGCCCAGTGCTCATCTAGGATGCTTGGGGTCAGGGTTGCATCTCCAGTAGTGCAAACATAAAGGAAAGCCCAGAAGCTGTGCTCCTCGCACTGCTTGTGCTACAGAGAGCTCAAGGCGAGCTCTCAGTGGGCACATGAGAAGGGACATCACAGAGAACAGCACGCTAGACTTGAGGTCTTGCGGATTATTCTGCATGTCAAAGCAGAGCAAAGGAGTCCAGAAGGATCTCCCTGCCTGGAATTTCCTATGACCAATTCCTTCCTTTACTCTCAAATATCCAAACGAATGTCTACATCTTGCCACCAGTTTTGTGCCTCTTTGTAAAATGGGCTGAAAGCAGACACTTACAATACAGAGTTGTTGGGAAGGTCTGTGGACACAGCTGGAAAGCCCAGACCCTAAGAGGTCAGCTGTGAGCTTTGGTGTTGCTGTTGGTGAGCCACAGCAGTTTGGTCTCTTGCTGATTTTGAGGCTCACCTGCCTTCCATGCATTTCAAGCTTGAGGAGACTGAAATTTCAGCAGGCCTCTCAGAGTTGTCTCCCAGGTGCTCCTATGAGTGGCATGACCACAGTAGTGCTCCGGTGACCTTCCATGGCAATGAAAATTCCAGGCTCCCAAAGGAGCATTGCTAAAGCACTCTGAGTGCTCTGCAGGGAACCATGGTTAAGAGAGAGGATCTTCACACAGGCACTGCAGGCCAGGGGCCTTCATCTCAGGCTTGTTGAATGGAGAGAGATGAGGATCACACACTGCTATTGTAGTTCCAGCCCAGGCCATTCTGTAAGGGAAAGGGTTGCTGGAGAGTCTCTTTCAAGACATCATGAATGCTAATGTGTGGCTCTGTCCCCTTCCTCAATTCCTAGTTCCCATCTCCTCCTTATCACCTGCAATAGAATTAGTCACTATCTCAATCATTCAATCAACAAATGTTTCTTAAGCAGCCGCCACGTGTCAGGCTCAGCCTTTGTCCACCAGGGAGTTGCAGGTGGGATGCACAGGGCAAGCACGGTGGCTGTCAATTTCAGAGACACTGACAGGGAGTGTAGTGGTGGCCTCAGGACACAGGAAAGGTGGAGGACTGAAAGATGGAACTTTTTTCATTCAGTAACTGATGGGAGATGCCATTCTGTAAATATGTTTCTCTTATTGGTTAATGAATAAAGCCAATAGGAAAGGAAGATAGGTGGGACTAGGAGACAAGGAGGATTCCAGAAGTAGTAAGGAGGGAGTCCCAAGATGGTGGACTGAGAGAGCAGAACGCCAGCCCTTCTCTCTGGTAAAATGAGGCCAAGTGGTAGTACTTAGATTAATAGAAATGGGTTAATAATTAAGACAGAGCTAGCCAATAATAAACTAGTAACTAGCCAACAGAATTATATCTAATACATGGTCTCTGTGTATTATTTGGGGCTGGCGCAGCTGTGGGGCCAGACCGGCAGGGAAAACCTACTCCTAACAAGTAACCTCATGTACCATGCTTTTCTAGGTATGTCTGAGCCACTGGTGACAGGGGAAAATATTCCATAAGGAGGGAACAGGAAGACATGTCTGCTTGGAGATCCCTGTGCTTCTGGGGAATTCACAGTGTCTACGACTCTCCAAGCTTGTTGCCCCATGGCCTTGCCTGGGCCAGAGAGCAGCTGCCCCCATCTTAGTCCTGTTTTGGTTTGTGAACTAACCTATGCTAAGGCACATGCTGTTTTCTCATCAGTGGAAAGTTACTGCAGGCTACTTTACCTCTCTCCAAGCTCAGGTTTCTTGGTAAGGTCTGACCCCACCCCCATTATCTGGGCTAGAACCTCCCCAGTAGCTTTCTGAATAGCTGAGAATACCTTCTATTGTTGCTGTCCAGCAA
The DNA here is from genome assembly GCF_943737965.1 of Phodopus roborovskii. Classification (NCBI taxonomy): domain Eukaryota; kingdom Metazoa; phylum Chordata; class Mammalia; order Rodentia; family Cricetidae; genus Phodopus; species Phodopus roborovskii. Next base: position 51,546,527 of record NW_026126433.1, read on the forward strand.
TGGCTAAGACCCCTTGATGTGTGGCCAGCTTGTGGTATTTATGGTTATGTCCTTCCCACCTGCCAAGGCTGAGGAAGAGAGGGGCCCCAGCATATCAGTGGCCTGAGTGGTGTTCCTCTATAAAGAATGTACTAGAAAGCCCCCCCCCCAGTTAGAAAGCAATCCAGCTTTCACCTGCATCCCTAAAACATTAACTGCTAATTAATTCTGAATTACACAACAATGCACTTCCTAATTACACAGGGGAAGAACTAGCAGCTATAAAAGGTCCTTATCTATTGCAATATATGCTACCAGGATGAGAGAGGGGAGGGTAGAATAAAGGAGAGGAGAGGGGAGGGGAGGGGACAGGGGAAGGAATAGGAGGAGGGGGGAGAGGGAAGGGGATGGGAGAAGAGGAGAGGAGGATAGAAGGGGAGAGGGGAGGAGAGGGAAGAAGAGGGGGAGTGGAGACAAATAGATTGAGCTGGGGAATAAGATCCCTGGCTCACACAACCCTTCTAGCCCTGGAGCAAGGCCTCTCTCTGAGGAGCTCAGCATCTCTTCTGAGAGCTATGCATCAACCCCTGGGCTCAGATAGGAAGGGCTTCCTTGGGAGCTGTGCCAGCTGTGCAAACACCAGCACAGAAATGTAAATAATAACATGCAGACTCAATGCAAACATAATTATAGCCCAGCATTAGGAGGAGGGAGGCTTGCTGGGGACCTGCGTGCCTTCACATCGGAAAGTCCTGATTTGCATGGTGGCGATTAAAGCAGGGGCTCCTAGTCTCTGGTTTTTCTTGTCATTGCCACCTGGGTTTTTCCTTTCCTTTTCTTTTTTTAATTTACACCAGGTTGGACAGCACATAAAAATGAGGGCTTTCCTATCACATTTGGGAATATCTGTGCTATCAAATGTTATTAGACTCAGTGAACATTACTGAGTGTGTACTATGTACTAGGAAGTATTCCAGGCAGCAAGGTTATGAATATAATAAGATGGGGGCCTGGCTTGGTATGTGTCACTCGGGGTGACAGACATCAACAGATGGGAGGAGTGAAGAAGGAGGTAGGCGTGGGCAAGGAACACAGGTGTCCTGAGCTCTGTCTTAGGGTTTAGGCAGGGCTCTGTGGGACATTGGAGACAATGAAGCAGGGGCTACCAGGCCAAGGGGTCATGAATGTTCTTCTGGAACCAGACTCCTGGCAGAAGCTTAGATAGGGAGGCAGAGGTTGTCATCCTGGGTGTGTGCTGTCCACCCTGTCCTTTGGGAAACAGAAACCACACTAGTTATTTGAGGAGAAGGAATGTGATAGAATGCATTTAAACAGGCTAGAAGGTTCTAAGTAGAGGATAAAATGAGAACTTCAATGTTCCATGGAGGTAGCTGCTTCTGGATGTTCAGTGACAAAGTTGTGAAGTTGAGAATACTATTATCGACTGAGTCTGGCTATGTGTACTGGACTGTTGCTCCTGACTAGCTGGGTACATAGGCACACACCACTACCCAGCCATCATTGGGGTGATTGAAACTTACGAACTCACTGGCAAGATCCCAGCAAACTGAACCTCAGACGGATATGGAACTGGGGTCCTGGGGTTGGAACAGCTATGCCCTGAAGGAGGCTGAAGCTGCAAATTGTAGGGGAATTTGCAGCGGATTGACGGCTGTTTGCCTCTCCTATTGACAGTCTTCTGTGCAGCCAGGTGGCCTGTGGAGGTCCATTACAGCCAGCCATAGCTTTGGGAGTCAGTGCCTCTCATGAGCTTCAAATTCAATCCGGTGCCAGTTTTGTTTGTTTGTTTTTGAGCACCTACAGGGTGTTAGGTACTTTCTAGTCCCAGAGAGACAGCAGAGAACAAACCATTTAAAAAATGCCTGTTTCTGGGGAGTCACATTAAATTTGAGTAAATTCTGTACCCCGCTGCAATGTGTACATATATCACATAGGAAGAGAATACAACATGAGTGGGGGAGAAGATAAGGAATACGTGTGTGTGTGTGTGTGTGTGTGTGTGTGTGTGTGTGTGTGTGTGTGTGTTCACTTCCGCAAAGAGAGTTCTGGAAAGGCATTTGAACAAAGACATGGAAAACACAAGGAACCTGCCACATGGCTGTTCAGATGAGTAAATCTGAAGAACAGCAAGGGAGGAGGGGTGGGGCGGAGATCATACGGGGACCTGGGTTGAAATAGGAAAGTCTCTCTGGTTTGAATGAAAGTGTCTGTCCTGCCAGAATTCATGTGGGAACCTAACTCCCATTGTGGTGCTACCGGAGATGAGGACCTTTGGGAGAGTTGTCATCGAGTTGTGCCCTTGTGAATGGATTTGTCCTTATAAAAAAAGACTAGAGAAAACCAGCTTAGTGCCTTTTTTTATTTTGCCTTCCTGCCTTCTACCATGAGAGGACCCATAAAGAGACCTATCACCAGACCCTGAGCTTGACTAATGCTGTGATCTTGGATTTCTTAGCCTCCACGAGAGGTTTCTATAATAAATTGCTTTGTCACAGCATAAACAGACAAGGACAAAAGTCTTTGGAGGATTCAAGCTAGAGTGACAAGGAGGTTCCACTTGCATTCTATCAATGTTGACTGGCTGGTGACTTGAGGAGTTGAGGAACAGCAAAGACACTGCCAGGAGACTGTGGTCACAGCTATGGGACACTTTATACCTATGGAGGTAGGGTCAAGCCTCTGCCATAAGAATAGAAAGAACTCATAAGGTATCAATGCTTTCAACTGAAACAACTGAAGGGTGGACCTGTTATTAACTGAGAATTTTGTTTGTTTGTTTTTAATGTTTCAGTAATCTGTGGTTATGATAAAGATTTCATTAGAAGAAAACTAACCTGAATAATGCAGGCATAATAATCTGAGGTATATAAATTATGTTTTAAATAATGTCTGCATTTTTAAGTACTCCTGTAGGGACTGAATAAATTCTCATTTCCCATATGGGCCCCAGGAATTGAAGGGAGTTTGCATACTCCGGATCATCTTTTTTCTTACCACCCTTATCTCCATTTCTTGTCCATCCCTTACTCCATTTTCCTGTCGTCTGCTGAGGACTGAGAACGGCAGCTGAGCATCAGCATTCTCCTTTCTCTACTTCCTCATCGCTGAGATGTGAGCAAGCCACCTACGCTTTTGCTGCTGTGGAGCCGCCTGCTGCCTTTTCTCTTCAAACTGTGCGTTTTGTATTTTCCCTTGCTTAGCTTGCTCCTTTTCATTATAGAGCTGCATAATGCTGGCCACTAATAACCACAGAACACAGCCAATACTAGGCTGTTTTGAAACCTCCTCTGCCAAAGCTGTTAATTCATAATTCTTTAGTTTATCCCCAGGCAGATTTTTGGACAAGGGCAGAAAGAATCCACATTCTTCACCAAAATATCACAAGAACAGTCTCTAGGCCACATACTAAAATTCTTCTTCTCTGAAACCTCTTGAGCCAGGTCTCCACAGTTCAAATCACCCTCAGTACCGCTGTTTTCCAGGTACCTACTAGCACGACCCATTAAGCCCTGCTTAAAGCATTCAGCTGCTTTCCTAATCCTAAATTCCAAAGCCAGGGCCAGGCCTATCACAATAATACCCCACTCCTGGTACCAACTTCTGACTTAGGATTTCTATTGCTGCAGAGACACTATGACCATGGCAACTCTTACAGAGGAAAACATTTAGTTGGGGATGGCTTACAGTTCAAATGTTTAGTCTATTAGAGTCATGACAAGCAGCATGGCAATGTGCAGGCAGACATGGTGCTGGAGAAGGAGCTGGGAGTTCTATATCTGGATCAGCAGGCAGCAGGAAAAGAGAGTGAGTGAGTCACTGGACCTGGCTTGAGTATCTGAGACCTCAAAGCCCATCTCCAGTGACATATTTCCTCCAATAAAGCCATGCCTGCTAATCCTTTTAAGTAAAGCACTTCCTATGAGCCCATGGGAGCCATTTTCATACAAACCACAACACTGTCCCCATGTTTTCTCATTTGATAATGGGAACAATGATTGCAGCAAGTTCATGGAGTTGGTGGTCAGGGTGACACCAATGTCTCATGTATTCAGATCAGTGCTCAGTATACAGTACATAGACCATGGAATTTGGTTATTAATGCTTGGAAGTATTGAGGCTTAAGAGAGGTTAAGGAGTGAATAGACTTCAAGCCCTTGGCTACCCACATAGCACTCATTGGCTTATTGTCCCACATAGGGCTCACTCTGAGAGTTGTACTCTCTACACAGAGCATACGCTCTGTGGTCCTTTGAGACTCTTGAGTCCTTAGGGAACCAGTTGACATGCTAATTTGCAGTCTTCCCCAGAGATCCCTAGAGAGGAGAAGGACAAAGTCAATATCTGCCCTTGCTGTAGCACTCATGCTGGATACCCTGTGTGTGAGGTCAGCCATGTACCCCAGCTGTGTTGCTCATTGCAGGCTGGAGCTTCCCCAGATGTGCTTGCTTCCAATAGCAATCCACCACGAGAAGGAGACTGAGCTCATCTCTACTCGGTGCTTAGAAACCCACTGGTTTGTCTACAGGGCTAATGAATTCTGCCAACTCGATAATCAGCAGGAACAGAAGAGTCAACCATAGCTAATTCTTTCTGGAGTGCATGGTAATTAATTTTAAATGACTTATTTAGTAAGATGTAATGATGAGGCTAATGTTATCCCCCCCAGATGATGAGCCTATTAGCTGTAGACACTGCCTTTGAGGTGGAGCAGGGAATAGGGCAGTCACACAGAGGTCAGGGGCACCTTGGAGGGCTTTCTCTTCCTCCCTCCCTCCACCCTGTGGTTCTGTCTTGAGTGGGACATTGGTGGACTGATTTCTGCCTCTTACTGGAGTAGAATGACAGCCAGAGCCTGCTTTCCTCATCTCAGGGGACACAGGATCACACCAGCCGGCTGTTCACTTCTTGTTTCACTTGGGTGAGATCACCTTTGTAAAGCATCCTCATACCCCATAAAAAGCCAACACTGTCACCAAATCCCCAGCCTAAGAACTGCTGCCCCTCTTTCCAGTTACCCACAAGCTCCTGCTCTGACCCTAAACACCAACTCTATATCTTAATAAAGAGCTCTGTCCTTTCCGTTTGACCACAGTGATCATGACAAGCGATGGATGCTAATGGACCAGAAATTCAGAAAAGGCTGTGGCCTTAACTGATACTGAGTGAGTTCAGAGTCTAAATCTAAGACACCAAATTTCAGATCTTTCCTGACACCTCTTAGCAGTGCTTTGGATGAACTGGTCAACTTCTGGCCATTTTCTTACCCCAGGCTGAAAATGGCAATGCTAACCTCCTATAAGCACCCAGCCTCTTTTCCTACCACGTGTTGGGGACATTAGAGACACAATGATGGTTTATACCCAATGAAGAATGTATATGGCACATGTTGCACTTTAATTTTAGTTTCTGTATTTTGTTACTTTTTTTTCCTTTCTAGCTTCTATGCCTCATGATAAGTTGGTCTTTCATGTAGTTTCATGGGGTTCTTTAATCTATTTCTGGGATAAAATGTGGGATTAATAAGTGGCATGTTGTACTGATTGACAGTTGTTAAATGCCCGGCCCCGTATGGATACTCCTTCCCTTCCTTGATCTTAGAAAACCATGTCTTCTTCTCATTCTCAGTTTGGGAGGTCCACATGGAGGGCTCAGAACCTTAGGGGAAGACTGAGGACTAAGGGAATTTTAGTCTATGACTACAAAGGAAACAGAAGCAGGGGCTGACCTGGATAGATGTTCCAAGAAGTGGTCACTGTGAAGTCAGAAAGAGCAGAGCACTGGCATCAAGGTTAGAGCTGGTGGGTTTAGGGTGGTTGTGGGTAAATGGTATAGCCTGCAGCAGGTCTTGAGCCATAGAACTAATGATGGAGATGGCTTTCTATGGAGCATGTGGGTACCCGAAAGAGGTCAGTGAGCCAGTTGTGGCTGCATTGGTGACTATGACAACAGACAACTAAGAGGTTGCTGTGTGCCCCAAAAGGACCAGAAAAACTGTCTTGGGTAGTTGAGCTGTTATCCAAACCTATAAGGGTAATCCGTATCATGTAGATCAGCAATGGTCTCTCCATTGACAGAGTCCTGGGACCAGCATGGTCAAGGTCAGAGAGCTCCTTTTGGTGTCATTAACCAAACCAAAAATGTTGGTGTAGGCCTGACAGAAAGGTGTGACTGACATGGCCAAGTGACACTTGGCCTTTGGTTTTGATAACTTTGGCCAATGAGCCTAGAGTCTTTGGGATTCTGGTTTACCTTGGCAGAGGACCTACCTTCGGGAAGCCTTCACTCTTACCCAAAGGATGAAGAGCAGAGGTGTGGGGTAAGGTATAGAAAACTATTTCTCAGGCAGAGTAGAAGTCTAGGTCTCTCAAGCTTGATAGAAATGAAATATTGGTGGTAGCGGAAAGAGAATTTTCTTCATCTGCAAAATGGGTACTAGTGGTGTCTGCTGGCCTGGGTTGCTGTGAACTGGATGGGAGAATATGTGAGCGTTCAGCCCAGGACTCAGGACAGACATAGAACATACTCTGAAGGCATTCTGTCATCTCAGTATCACAAGTAAACACATACACAGAAAGCCTGGAAATTGTGTTCATTCTTTAAACCCGATGTTCTTTTGTCAGAAAGATGTTTCTTGACATCAGAAGCCACTTATTCTAGACCTTTACAATTTTGTCTTGGCAAATACAGATGGCTTGCTTGGACTTTTGCTCAGTTTCTCACAACCCAGTGGAAGCAAAGGGGTGCTGGGTTGCTGAAGGATTCAGCTGTTGATCTCTCTGATTGAAATGAGAGTTTAAAATGTTTGGAGTAGGTTCGATTACACTTTTAAATGTTGTGTGAGGAAGGAGACAGTTACATCGATGCTATCAAGTGTGATCACTGTAAGTGCAGACAAAATTACATGTTGTCTATTTTCTGTAGAAAATTTAAAAGTCAGTTCTTGCCTGAGTAGCAGGAGCCCACAGTAGAACTTGGAGTGGCCATGTGGAAGGTTTAAGCCGGTGTGTGTGTGTGTGTGTGTGGTTAGTAGATGCCAGAGATGTGCAGATTCTTCAAGCATCAATCAGCCTGAGATTTCCTCCAAGGCTAGCCAAGGAAGAAAGGAACATGGGACATTGGGCTTGACATTGCTCTAGTGAAGGTAAGAGAGCACTAGAATCTCTGTGACACCCTCTCTGACCTCATTTGCTGGAGAAGGGACAGTATGCCAGGTCACAGGGAGTGTGAGAGAAGTAGTAGAGGCCTCCTGACCAGAGGCTTGGTAAGAATGGACACGAGCCCCCTGTCACTCATGTCCATCTGGCACTGTGGGTGTGGACGTCACCAGAGACAGGGTAGGGTAGACATCCAGCTTCCTCTTGGGGGACAGCAGGCCCAACTGGACATGGGCACATGGTGCTACCATCATGTGTCTCTCAGTCCCCAAAGGAAGGGTGTCTGGGAAACAGGACAGGAGGAACTGTGCCTGGGTGTGTGTGACACTCTGCTCAGGAACCACCAGATTCCATTCTCCCAGGGCTTTTCACTTGGTCACCATGTGCTTATCTGATTCCAGCGTCACCCCCTCCCTTTTCAAACCTAAAATGGTCGTTTATGATAGTTTTAATGAGTTATGGAAGGAAGATTAGTGGCTATGCCTGTTTCACTCACTGCCTTAACCCACAAGTCTGCTTTTTGTTTCTGGGAGTGAATTAAATCGTCTAGGAAATTATTTAATTCATCCAACTTTTAAATTTTATTGGTAGAAGATTGTCCATATATTTTCTAGTGATGCTTATTTAACGTTCGATTGGGTTTTTTTTTCCCCATTATGTTTTATTTGCACTTTGTCTTTGCCAAATTGCACTGCGTTTTCAAAGGTTTGGCCTATCTGTGTTCTCTATCTGGCCCAAGTTGGGACAGGCTTGGCTGGTCACCAAAATGGCACTTTGTGTTGACTCTGCTCTCAACCCAGAGAGAGACCATTTAAGTTGTCACACTAAAAGACAGTGTGGCTTCACACAGTCATAGTCTACTGATTTTTCTCCACCTAGAATAAAGCTGTCTCAACATCATTCTATCAAATGTAGGTGTGTGTGTGTGTTGGGAGTAGAAAGCTGGCTTTGAACTATCTTTATAAATGACCTGTGTGTGTGTGTGTGTGTGTGTGTGTGTGTGTGTGTGTGTGTGTTTGTTTGTTTGTTTGGTTGGTTGGTTTTTTGAAGATTCTAACTGTACAACCCAGGCTGGTATTGAAATAGAGATCCTCCTGCCTTGGTCTCTCCAGGCTGGGAGTATTAATGTGTACCATCTGCCTGGCTGCAAATGACATCTAGCTAACTTAAACACTGCATTGTAAGGTGAAGGCAGACTCCTCCTTCAGAAATCTCTCCAGGTAATCAATGCTCGAGGGTTTAACAACCAAAGATAAGGCTGAAGATTAATGTTCATGTCTTAATTCTCTTCACTTTTCAGAATATTAAAGGTAGCTGTCACTAGAATCAGTTACCGTAAATACCCTACATGAGGGCTGTTTGAATATTTTAAGTGGATTTTACTGCTGGTGGTTTTCAGAGCACATCTATGCATCTCTTGCTGTTTGCATGTTGTGATGGTGGGAAGAAAAGAGCAGGAGAAAATCTGGGCTGACATATAATTCTCAGCACACAGCAGGCATGTCACTCCCAGGGCCTTTGCTTTCTGGCACAGTGATGGGCGCCTCTGCTTGCAGCGATGGACTTTTCCCCTACCACCCACAGTTTTGTAGATATGGCAATCGCTTATGTGTGGAGTTATTTGTGTGGCACTCTGCAGAGTGCCTTAGGGATTCAATTGCTCCTCAGGTATTCCTTACAGACTCCTTGTGAGGCAACTGCATCTTCCCATCAAGCTCTGGAGGATATGGAGGCAAAATACTGCTTGCTGAGGTCCCACGTGACAAGCAGGAATTCAAGCTGCCACCTCAGGGCTACCCACAGGCTCTGAATATTTCTATTTGTGCTTGAAGCTTCCTTTGCAGGACAGACTTCCAATTCAAAGGGAAAATTTTGAGAAATATAGAGGTAGTAGTAAGTGGAAGGGAGTTCAGGAGCTATAGGATAAGGGTTCCTCCCTATAGACAGTGACTTCTTCCAGAAGGGTCTATGCCAGCTATTGATTTACTTATTTATTCATGTGCTTTTTACTTTTGGAAATGCTATGGATTAAACCTAGGGTCTCATGCATGCTGAGCATGCACTCTACCACAGAGACCCATTGTTCTACTTAGAACTGAAGAGAAATTGATCAGGCCCAGTGTGTGGCTGGAAAGAAGAGATGGGAAAATGAATGTCACTCTTGGCAGCAGTTACTGCCATCTTTCCCAAGTGGATAGTTCCAGGAAAGCAGCCTGGAGGAACAGGGTGGAACAGGTCAATTGTGGTTCCTCTACATAAACCCACACCCCATATCATCCAGACCCTAGCTGATCACTCTCTGAAGGTCAGAATTCATAGCTGGGATCCCTAGCCCTTTTCCCAAGTTGTGGTACAGGAAGGAAAGAGCTCATGGGATAAAAGTGTCCAGCTCCCTGCTACCTTGGGGACTCTCGAGGCAGAGTGGGGAGATATGAGAGTGGAGAAGCTTCCGAGATTTCGTGTTGCAGGAAGTAGCACCCCCACATATCCCTTCTTGTCTAAAGCTCACAGCAGCCCTGCACAATCAACACTGTTAGTTCCATTTTACACAGGGCAAGACTGGTATTGGAAAGCTTACCAACCTGCTGAAGATTATGTAGCTAATTAGGAGTGGAAAGCAGGCTCATTCTTTCGCCTATCCAATGAGCTGCAGAACCTGTGTCTCACTGAGGTTTTGGTTTCCTTGGTTTAAAGCAACTGTCCTTGTAATCTAATCCCTTCATCTCAAATTGCCTGCTGCCCTCTAGGGACACTCAGCCCTGGGGTGTTTACCCCGAAGTGAGAGGGCAAAAATTCCTTTCTGATCTGCTTGTTTGATGAGGTCCCTCAACTTCTTCCTGGCTTCTTAGAAGATGTTGGAAGTACACAGGAATAGAGCCTGCCAAAGGCCACAGGTCCCTCAGTTGAATGAGATTCTTAACCACTGCAAGTTGGAGAGGCTGAGTTGTCTTAGTGAGCCCTACCGACATTGTCAGGGCCAAGGGATTGCCAAGGGATTGTTCCTGTCTTTGTGTCACTGCTGGAGATGGGGTTCTCCTCTTGAAAGGCATTTGGATTTAGCTCTTCCAAAGGGCCTGTTTTAACTTCAGAGTATCCTCTGTGTGTCAGCCATGCCAACAAAGCCCTTCTATTTCCAGATCTGAGGTCAAGGCTCCTAACTCTGAGCGGTCAGCTTTGGTTGTGTCTGTAGCTTGTCCACAGGATCTCTGGGCTTCTCCTGCCTGAGCAAGTCAGTCTCTCAGATGGCTTGAGAACAAGAACTCAAGGGCTCTCTAACAGGCCTGTGCATGGCAAACATGGCACCAACAGGTTTTGCCCTTCCCTCCCTTTCCCTCAGCCTTGCTAAATACCATTAGGTTTCATTCCTAAAGCTAGCCACCAAGGTCCATTCCCTAATTTGGCCACTGACTCATTCCTGAGACAAAATACCAAGGTCCAACAATCAAAATTCATTATTTGGCTACTATGCCCAATCAGTACTAACCAACTCACTCTAGCACAGATTTTCCCCCTTTCTCTTTAAAAACCTATTTCTGCTTCTTGTTGCCTGCCTGCTTGCTTGCTGCTATTGCTGCCTGTTGTCTGCCTTTGTAGATCCCACTCCCACCTCTTGCCCCTCTGGGTACATACATTTCCTTTGTGGTGAGAATTCAGTGTCTGGCATGTCCTGTGCCACCTCCAAGGGGGCTGCTTTGCTTTACATGGCTGACACAGAAATACCTCTGGTCCAGCATGCAAGCTACTGTCTTGATGAGAGGAAGGAAAATAAAGCCTGGTTCTTGGTCTGAGGAGATATCTACGACAAAGTCAGACGTAGTCCCCAGGAAATAGAGATGGGGTTGAGTCAGCATCAGCCTTTGCTGGTGTTCAGATGTCTTATGTCTTAGCTTTTCATTTGCTGAGTCCCCACTGTGTGCAGAGATGGGCCATGCTATGGGAGGAAGCCTATAGTAGGAATCATAAAACCGAGCCTAGATGTTTTTTTTTTCCCAACCTCCTTCAGCTGTAGTTGAATGTGTGCATGGGATAGCCTGACATACCAGCAGACTTCTTTGCACCTGAGTACACATGTGATCCCGCCTTGATTAAGGAACTAGCAAGGACTTTTGGGGAAAGATTTTCTGACAAAAAGAGTTGTGCAAAGATGTTGTGTTTCTTTTCTGACTCAATCATGACAGACCTGGGGATTCGCAGCCATCTTCCACTTTGCAGGATCCAGGCTGACATTGTAGATAGGAGAGAAGAGCAGAAAGTAACTGGCCCTTGGTGGCTTCATCACGTGGAAGGAATTAAGCAAGCTGACTACTTCCTGTCTGCAAACTTCTTGATGGGACAAGTGATCAATATCTCTATTGTTCAAGGCTATTCAGTCGGGATAATCCACACTCAGAGAAAAGCAATACATGCAGGAAACAGAATCTTCCAGGGAGATCAGCATCCAATGAAGACAGGAAATGCTCCTGTCAGGCCCCTGGAGAGAATTCAACAAGCCGTGACATACCCATAATTTACAGCTCAGTCTTATTGTACAAAAAGAAGACAGTCATAAAAACAGTGTGTGAAGCAAATTACAATTCTCCAGAGATTTCCCCAAATGCTTCTGAGGTAATCTCCGGTTATTCATAATTGGCATTCAACTAACAATCGCTTCTAACACTTCGGAATTTCTTTCTTCTGTTTTGACAAGTGGTAAACATAGAGAAATTTCCACCATTACCTTACTGTGTAAACCAGGTATCTTTTCACCAAATGAATATTTATCTTTTCAGTGATTGCTCTAGTGATTTCAGATTTTGGAAATAGGAGTATTAAAGGAAAGCCTCACCTGTGGTCCTGCCTGAGCACCAGGGGCTGCAGTCACTTCTGTTGTTCACAAAGACAAAATTGGTGGTTAAACTCAGATTCCATCTTCTCTTCATTATTCCAAGTGTTTGTTGTTGTCTTGGTTATTGTTGATCTAATGCAATATAGACAGATACTTAGGGTCACATTAGTTTCTTTTCTATTGCTCTGATAAAATACCATGAGCAAGGGAACTCACAGAAGGTATTTTGGCTCATGGTTCCAGATGGATGAGGGCCTGTCATGGCAGGGAGGCATGTCAGGACTCATGATAGCAAGCCAGTAGGCATGAGAGTCACCACAGGAGCCTGAGAGCTCACAGCAAGTACAAAGTGAAACTTAAACTCTCAAAGATGGCTCCGAGCAACCAAACAGGTCTATGAACCAGGAGACAAGGGCTCAAATACCCGAACATATAGAGGGTCATTTCTCATTCAAACCTCCCCAGGCCTTAAGCTCAAACATCAGTCAAAGGAAGGAGGTCACATGTAATCACACAGTGCCTCCATGCCCAGCCACATGTGTCTCAAGCCTGCATCCATAGTAGGTGTGTGGTAGCTGAAGAGTAGAGAGTGGATTTGGGGATTGCTCTTCAAGGCACATCTGTGGCTGTAGACTGGCCCATGACCTCTGCTCTCTCTTGTGCAGAAAGCCTAGAGTCTGCTTCTGACCCTCTCATTGATGGAACGCCAACTACAGTTCACACCAGTCAATAAGATCTGGTAATGAATTCAGAGGCACAGCACAAGTTAGATCCTTCTTTTTTGTCCATCCTGGTATCAGGAGGGATGCTCTGGACTACATGGTTTTCCCAGACAGTTCTGTTCCATGGGCAGTCTCATCTCAGGACAACCAGGTGGCAATCTCTGGAATTATTACTGTGAAAATAAACACCAGTGTCTGGAGTAGGCCAGGGGTGGCAAACTGGCCTCTTAACCAATGGCCTGTCAGCATCTAATGCCTAAGTGAGTGAGTCAGCTGCAAACCTAGAGCAGCAGAGGCCCAGATCACCCTCTCTCCAACTCCAGCTACACATTTAGAAGGTTCCCAAACTCCCAGTTGTTAGGTTCTGGAAATATCTAGAAGGCCTTGCAGAACTCTCTGATCTATTACAGTCATGGTCATGGTTCACTGTGGGAAAGATTAAAATCAGCCAAGGAAGAGTTCAGGAGTTCTAACACGGAGCTCCAGTCTACTTGCACAAGCTCAGCACACAGTCATCTTCTGGCATGGGTGTGACAATGTGCATGGCAAAGGGCTGGCCAGAGGCACAGATCCTTTATCTCTTCTGATTAAAATAACAAAGGTTTCTGATCTCTTATTTGAATCCTACCCAATACAGGGCAAGGAGGTTCATCCTCTGCCACTCATGTCCAGGTAGAAGGTGTGGAATAGACAACCAGGAAAGGTCTGTGTGGCTCCCCATGCTGATTGTGGACATATCAGGCACTGGGCTGAGGCTCCTGAAACACAGGTTTCTGAAAAATGTGATTGGCCACTGTATTAGTCAAGGTTCTCTAGAGTAACAGAGCTTAGAGAGTGAATCTTTATATATAAAAGGGGATTTATTAGAATGACCTACAGACTGTGGTTCAGATAATCTATCAATGGCTGCTTATGAATGGAAGGCCCAAGAGTCCAGTAGTTGTTGAGTCTACAAGGCTGGTTGTCTCAGCTGGTCTTCAGTATAAACTGGAATTCCTTGGAATTCCATTCATAGGCTGGATGTCCTAGCTGCTCTTCTGTATGTGCTGGGATCCCAAAGAAGTAGTCTCCAATGCCAGTGAAGGAATGGATGAGCTGACAAGACCAAGGCAATCAGGAAAGAACAAACACTTTCTCCTTCCATTGCCCTTATATAGGCTTCCAGCAGAAGGTATAGCTCAGATTAAAGGTGTGCCTTCTCACTTCAAGGTCTGTATCAAAGGCATGTTCTACTCTTGCCTCAAGATCTGGATTACAAGTATACCTTCCATTTCTGGATTATAGTTCATTCCAGATACAGTCAACTTGACAAACAAAAATAGCCATCATAACTCAAAAGCAAGGCAAGGGCAAGCAGGCAAAGAGCAACTTTCTCCTGCCATGACTTTTGTATTCTTCCAGAAGAAGGTGTGACCAGATTAGAGGTGTGTCTTCCCACCTCAAAGATCCAGATTAGAAATGGATCGTCCCACTTCAAACGATTAAGCAAAAATCTCTCATAGGTGTGCCAAGTTGTGTTTTAGTTTTAGTTAATTCCAGATGTTGTCAAGTGGACAGCCAAGAATCACCATCACAGTCTGTGATCCTGGGGTCTTCCTGGGCAAAAAGCTTAGAGGTGATTTTTATGAACTCCCTCTGCCTAGTGGAAGGTCAGTGTGAATCCTGTCAAGGGATTCATCTAGGTGGGAGATTCACCTTAGCTTAAGGGAGTGTCTTAAAGGCCAGGGAGAGAGAAGGAGCCGATCCAAATGGAGAAGTTTATACATAAGTCAAGGAAGCTGATGGCATGAGAGCCTGTGGTTCAAGGTGGACCAGGACCTGCCCTAGGAATGTCTACAAGACAGAAATACTGCCTAAATCCAGAAGAAGTCAGGAGTGATCATGGAAAGAGGACCTCTTCTCCTTGAAGGATTCTGAGCCAGCCTTCTTGCCTCCACTGGCTTGGTCAAAGGGCAGCAAAGAAGCCTTTGGCCAAAATTTGAATCCTTCCTAGGCCTTGAGGCTGTCTTATTCATTGTTACAGCAAGACCATGATCGTCAATTCTGTAAAACTGAATGTATTACTTGGGAGTGGCTAGAAGAACCAGGGGCCTCATTTTTCACTAGAGTTGAGAGATGGTCAAGGATAAAGATCCATTCAATATAACAGGTATACAGATCTACTTTTTCTTCTGGATAATTAACCTGGTGTGTGTGTGTGTGTGTGTGTGTGTGTGTGTGTGTGTGTGTGTGCATGTGTTTCATTTGGAAGAGCCCAGAAGCTGTGTCTGTTTTATGGTAGCCATTCAGTAAGTAGTATATTTGGTGAAGGGGGTTGTTTCAAGATATTACACTAGTCAACTTCTGTCATGGTATTCTGCTTGACAGACACTTGAGAAGTAGTGGTATTTCTATCTTGCTCGTGAGCCTGAGTTCCACAGAACTTGACTGACTTGGGCTGCACTTGACTGCAGATTGTGGTTTGGGTATATCTCTGCTCCAAACATCTCTCATTCTTCTTCAGACACTGGACACCGAAGGTGTGCTCCTCCATGTCAAGGGGCAGGCAAGCAAAAGGGCAAGACTAACCATCCCCTTCTGCCAAGGCAAGTGGTATGAATACCTCTAAATTGCAGGGGTGGGAATCCAACAGTGTAAGTAAAAATGAAGAGATAGACCAATATTCAGTCAGCCATGAGTACTGCATGGTGTTCTTCAGTTAAAATTTGAAGGTAGAGATATCTGGGCTTGTTCCTTTCTTGTCGTATGTGTTCTTGGAAGAGCGGGAGCGAGCATGGGGCTGCTGGAAACTGATCGTCATTGGGGACACCAGACTTGGCATCAGGATTTCTGAGCTCTTGGCCTTTCTCTGCAGTGATCCAGAAGAAAAGTGACATGAAACACAGGACTTCCCAGGATGGGAACTATTGTCTAAAATCAACACCGGTCATTTCCCACACGTGGGACCTGTGTGCCATGGAAGGCCATACTTGCACGGATGTCCCGTTGTTGCTTACCTGCAACTGAGAATGATTTTTGGACAATGGGTTCACACTTCCATCTTGCACTGGGTGCTGACATTTGTGTGGTTGGACATGCATGGAAAGGACAGATTGCCTGAAGATTTTACCAGTGTCTTTCCAGTTCAGGAGGGTCTATCGTTCAGATCCTTCATTTACTCAGCAATAATAATGAAGGTCCCAGCTGTCATTGATCCAGTGTCTACAAGAGGTTGGACACCACACAGATGAGAACTTCATAAGCAAATTCCTTATCCCTGATAAGGTATTCCAAATCTTACATCAAAGTTTCAGATAATGGGACCAACCTTCATTGTTAGCTTATCGATAACTCATTTGTGATCACACAGACAGGATTTGAGACCAGTATTACATCACTCCAAAATCTTCCTATGAGGCACTGATATCGCAATCTGAGGACTTCCCTGTCTTCGAGAAGTACACATATTGCTAATAATGATCGCAATTGCATGCATAACAACTGCAGTGTGCCAGATGCTGTTCTAAGCAATATACCTATACATTAACATGCATATGCATGCTATATATATATATATGCATATATATATCCCTCCATATATATGTGTGTGAGTTTATGTGTGTGTGAGGGAGAGGAGGGTGTGGGGGTGTGCATTTAGTTCATGTGGTAGCAGCACTGAGGGACAGAGTGGGGTAACTTGCTCACAGTTGCAAGGTGATAGAGTTGGCTCTCGAGCTGGCAATCTGTTTCTAGAGCCTCTGTGCTCAAACATGTGCTCTTTCCACCTCTTACCTGAGTTGCCAAGGCAGAGAAGAGCTTTAGAGCTACAAAGTAGTCCATGCAGAGCACTGGGGAGACCACAGTAGGGGAGAGAAAAGGCCGGAAAGACCCATGGGAACAGCCAGAAAGGGCAAGCAGAGAAGGAGGGCCTAGAGAATGTTCAGGTGACACTTAGTCATCTCCAGAGAGTCCCTAACAAAAGACAAGTGAAGAGGGGAGCAGGGAAGCCCCTCTCACGCCCGCCTGGTCACAGAGTTGGCTTCGTATCCAGTGGAACTAGAACCATACAGTAGCAAGTCTGGATATACCATGAGGGGCCTGAGGTTAAGGTGACCCAGGGATGCAGAGGTCAGAGTCATCCCGTGACGTCAACAGGCAGATCTTCACATAGAGCCAGAGGGAAGCCATGTGCAAAGCCTTTTTCTGCTCTTTCCAAGTCCAGATTCCACAGGGACTTTTATTGCCTCTGCCCTCGGTAGATGGACTGTATAATACTGTTCACATACAAAGGCTCTCTACTCACCCGAACTCCGAGTCTCTTGGTTTGCTGCTTGTATCTGCCCAGCAAACCCAAAGCTGAGGAAAAGTCCAGCTGGAGAGAACAGACCCTGGGACCCTATGCCACCTGTTCTGGGTCAGGTAACAGAGGGGCTGGGGCCTGTGGCCTGTGATCACAGAATGACATTTGTTTTAGTCGTTTGCCAGCGTAGGCATCCTTTAAGGGTGGAGATTATAAAGCCACCCAGTACACTCTAGTGGTAGCACCTGAGCCATTGGCATCTCTATGCAGAGAGCAAAGAGTGAGAGAGAAATCCATACATACTATCAGTTAGGCAATTGTGGCTTCCTGGGAATCTGAAGTTAGCCTGACTGAGGATAACTGGCAGGCTAGTGAGAGGAAGAGGAACCCACATCCAGGCAGCGAGGTGGGACCCGTGGAGTAGCAGCGTGCTGTGTTATGGTAGGAACCAAGCCAGTTACCTCACTGTTGAGACCGGAGAAAGAACAAGAGACCAGAGCCCTACACTCCCCATCAAGTGCACACTCCTAATGCCTGCGAGACCTGCCACCAGGGCCTGCCTCAGACTTTGGTCAATACCAAGAGGAAGACCAAGCCTTGACACATGGTCTTCTGGGGGAAATTTAAGATAAAAACTGTAGCATTAGGCACATCTAGGGGAGAGCTGAGTCCTCTCTGAAGGTCTCAGAAATGAAGGTCTTTGAGAAAATTTATGTCCCATAATAAAATGTCCAGTGGGGATCTGAGTTTCTGGCAGATCTCAAGACTAAGCTAGTCCTCTGCTGGCTGCTGGGCTGGAGGAGCCCAACCCGTTGCCAGGTCTTCAATCACTCGGGGCACCCAGGCATCATTGCCGCAAACAGTTAGACTCTTCCCTGTCCTCCGTGTAGGTGCCCAGGCCAGGTGCACTGGCTCATGCTGGCCATTTCACAAAGCCTGCCTTTTGCACCTGAAAGATGACAGAGGCCAGAGAAGGGGTAAGGGATAGAATAGCAGCTGCTTCCTTCTGCATCTCCTCTCCTTAGGGTAGAGACTGAGGCAAAGTCAATGTGAATGGTGGGGTTGAGAAATTAAGTGGAAAAATCAGACGAAACACGTATTGTACTCCTTATGGGAGTCTCACGGGTGACGTTTGAGCTGGGTAGGGTCTGGGTCCTCAGGGTCCTGTGTGTCTGCCGTACTCATATTGCTGTTTTTGCAATTTCATATCGAAAGCATTTATCATACAGTTTAAGAGACTCCTCACTGGGTCACTATCATAAATGAGAAGTCATTCCCAAAGGACCTTATCTAGAACAACAAATGTATCAAATTATTGAATTTATTAACATCTAAATTAGAAAGTCAGAAAAAACGAGTTTTAATTAATCAGCCTGCAAACAGCTACCCCCAGGGAGAAGATAACAGACCCTTCCATAGTAGCCTGGGATTGGAGACATATTATTTTTTAAAACAACAATAATATTTTTACCATAGCTCATATCTGAGGAATCAAAGCTGTCCTATAAATGTTAATTATTTAAAGACTTTCTGAGACTGAAGCAGATAATTACTACTTTTTCTCGGGCTCTCTAATGAGGAGATGGCACAGGGAGGGATGGATGGATGCCTTTGCCCAAGGTCATAGTGCAGGCTGCTTAAGAGACACTGTGTGAGCTGCACTGACAGCTGCCTGCCTGGGTTCTCCTGTGCTTGGTGACTGGCCTCCTTCCTAGTCCCTATCATGTCAATAGGTCCATCGCCCTGTCTTCAAACCCAGGGGTCTGTCATAGGACTGCATGATCCCAGCTCATGTTACTGTGATGGTAACCTGCCTTGGATTAAATTCTGGGACTCATATGATAGAAAGAGAGAAACAACTCTTGTGACCACCACACACATGCCATGGCACATGCACACCTTCCCACATATATGCAAATACATGGATATGTGAAAATAAATAAATATAATAGAATTTAAAGAAAACAGGTGCTTGGAGAGGTTAGGAAGTACAGCCAAGGTCACACACAGCTGGTGAATGAGAGGAGAGAGACTGAATTTGAACCGATGTCCTCTGGCATTTCTCCCTGGCCTCTAAGGGTGGCAGGTCCCGAGACCCAAGACATACCAGATGAGACTCTGGGTGTGGAGCAGTGGGGCAGGTCTGAGAGGCTCAGTGCCTTGACTGATAGCCCAGTCTCTGCCCTCTACACACTAGTGGTAGTGAGGCCAGGACCTTCATGAATGCCTGCGTGTCACCTTGTAATCCTGCTTCTAGGAGGATAGGATTGGCTAGGAGCACCTTGGGGACTCCCTCCAATACCAGTCCATGTAGATATGGAGGATATAACTTTCTGCATAGTCTCTACCCCAAGCCACCAGCTCCCTGTGGTGGGAGAAATCAGGCCCCCGATCTATTTGCTGGGAACTAATTAATTCTCCCCTTCCCGGAGTCCTTTGTCATCTGGAGAACTGCAGTTCTCCAAAGGAGGGTGGGTGTACCCACAACAGGGGATATGGCACGGGACATAATCAAAATTCCTTCTGGAGGGGTTACGGGGAGGGGCAGGTGTCCATCTTGTCCTCTGCTATAGGGATCAGCCCATATGGGTGTCACTCCGGCCACCCACCATGTCCAGTGACATCCATGTTCTTTTGTTCTGCCAATTCACCCTCCTTTTCTCTCATTTGCTTACTGGGTGGACTTGGAGCATGGTGTAACTGTTTCTCAGTCTGCTCATCTTTAAAATGGGGTTAAATGGGAAGGTATGCTTATACCATTTAGCCAGTGCCTGGTAGGGAATCAGCGTTCTGTGAGAGTCAGCCATGGCTGAAATCGGTGCCATTAATCTTACCGAACCTGTTCTTCCTCAGCTGTCAGCCATGGAGGGGCACGCAGATGCTTGGGGACAATCTCAACAAACTAAGGTGAAGGGTTTCCCTAGCAGTGAAGACTGTTTATCTAATGAGTGTGTGAAATCCTAGGGACCCAGACATAAGGCAAGGAGCCTGCCCTTCACGGGCAGGGCTGACTGGAGGCTCCCTCCTGAGGCATGCCTGTCGAAGCAAAGTTCAGATGATGATGCATCTGTAGTGCTCTCTTTTCAGTCCTAAAAAAATGAACAGGGCCCTGTACCAGGCAAGATCAAGATTAAAACCCTCCCAGTGTGGTGTGTGCCCTTCAGTGTGCAGGCTGTTTCTTCATCCACTGACACCTTGACTTTTACCAGACGACATCACCAGGGTCACACTGTTGTCACACCATCCATTCATTGTCACAACAAGGAGGCTACAGCCCAGGGCAGAGTCATTTCATTTAGTCCCGAGTCAAGGGTAACTATGGCCTTTATCATTTTGTTCTCTGTAAAAGTATCAGGCACCTGCCTTCCCCAGTCCTTGGTGCTGTGAGGCCAGAAAGATGGTTACTTCTTCGGAGAAAAAGAGAGGAGTCTTAAATCTTGTTCATTTATTTATTCAGCGGCCACTTACCAGGTCTGATGCCATCAAGAACTCTGAGGTTCCTAAGAGAGGGGAACTTGCTTTCCAATGGGGAGGGGGAGAAGAAAGAAAGAAAGAAAGAAAGAAAGAAGCCGTAGTAGATTTTCTCTGCAGAAGGGAGGGGACATGTGAATTTCCCTATTAATTGCTGCTGAGGAGAGGTCTACATATCCTTTCCTTACTCCCCTTCTCCCTGCCCTAGAGTGTCTGTCTGTCCTCCTGCATCCCTCAATCTGATTCTGGATTCTCTTGTTAGAGTTTTTGGACTGTGTCCTCTGAGTGGTTGCTTTGCGTTGGTTAGTTTCTGGCTATAAAACCCACGTCTGGAGAAACCAAATCAATGCCAACAAATGGGAGTGGAGGATGGCGGGGGTACGGCGGGCTTCTAACCTGGAACAGGACCCCCCTCTGGGCACACCCCCTGGATGACTTGGCAGCAGTACTATTGCATGCCGTGTGTGAGTAAGAGTGGCGAAGGCATGCAGTTGAGGTGCCTGCGGCAGGACTATGCTCCGAGCATGTGGGTTATTGTTCCCTGAAGGCAGCGTGCTCTGCCCTCTCTGGAAACTACCTGTCTGAAGAACAAAGCCACCCACCGTTGGTCACACCGTTGTGTGTTTCTGCCTCAATGGCTCCGCTCTCAGAGGGAGCCAAGGACATATAGTCTTCACTGCACAGGTGGCCGGGCTTTCCCCCCAGGAGACAGCTCATTTTATCTCAGTCTTAAAGCCATGTCTTTGGTGAATCTTAAGTGGGTAGGTCTTGAGGGAGTGGTCTTTTCTTGCAATTTGTCCAGCTGTCAGCAGCATTCCAGAAAGTGAGGGACAGGGACTTCCTTAACAGGATGGGAAAGGTCTTTGTAGACTTCCTGCTGACCTCTAAGCTGCTCACCAAGGATTCCACCTCCTGCCTGGACACTCAGCAGAGGTTGCCTCCTCCATGCAGCCTTCCCTGGAAACTCTGTCACCCTGCCTGTAACACCTCCCTAGTGTGCTCCCCTCCCCCAACAACCCTCACCCCTATCCCATGTCCCACACCTCTCCCCATATCCATCTGTTGTCCTTCCTGCTAGGGTCCAGAGCAGGGTGAGAAGTCACTGCTCTTTGTATCCCCAGGACCTGGTGGGGATGTATGAGTGCTTGCTTGCTGACTGCAGAACCCAGGCAGATCAGATTCAGGCAGGCCAACACCGCAGGTGTGTATTCAATGGCCCTTGAGAAAAGCCCTAGATCTTTCCCTTCTCATTCCCCACAGCGCTTGCTTCCTTTAGGGAGTTTCAGCTCCTCTGGAATGTGGGGTGGGGGAGGGGTGGTAGATCCCCAGATACTCTAGGCTGTTCCTCCCACTCACTGCTTCTCCCTTCTGCCTGCCCTCTGCAGAGGTGGGCAGGCCTGATACCCATGCCTGTTTCTGAGGCCACCTTTAGGGCACTGGGGTAGGACACTGGGGACCTGGATTCCTGGCCCTTTGACCAGGCCTACGATGTCAAAGCAGCCCTGTGGTTGGCTTATTATTGTTTTCCTCTCTCTTCTTATTGACTTAACCATTTGAGAGTGTCCAGTTCAGTGACATTAATATGTTGTCCTCACTGACCCACCATGCTTGTCCAGAGCGTTCTCACCTCTCACCCCATGAAGCCCTAACTCTCCACCACTGACCACTAGCATCCTGCCTGCTTTCCATCTTTGTGAATCCTTAGCCGATTATTTCAATGGGACAAAAGTACTCAGATGCAGAGTGAGACAAGCACAGGGTGTACAGAGAACCCTTGTACCACCCTTGCTGGCTACTTTTTTTTTTTTTTTGTCAACCTGACACAAATTGGTTGGCTGGGAAAATGGAACCTTGCTTGAGAAAATGCCTCCATCAGACTGGCATGTGGGTAAGTCTGGGGGAGCATTTTCTCAGTTAATGAATGATGCCCACCATGGGCGGTGCCAGCCCTGTGTCTTGGGCTGTATAAGGAAAGCAGGCTGAGTAAACCACGGTGAAGAACCCAGTAAACAGCATTCCTCCATAGCCTCTGCCTCCAGGTTTCTGCCCTGGCTTCCCCTGATTGTGGACTATAACCTGTAAACAAAACAAACCCTTTCCTCTCCAAGTTGCTCTAGGTGAGTGTTTTATGACAGCACAAAGCAAAGCAGGACAACCCAGGCTCCCACTGCCAACCCCTGCTCTGCTCAGGTGCAGCAGACAGTTCAAGGATGCTTCTCCTGCGATGGTACAACAAAAGGCTGAATCCAAGCCCACTGACTCTCACCTTATGCTCTAGAGGCTGAGGAATTAAACTTGAATGGGGCCACCTCAGGAGCTTTGTGGGGGAAGGGACAGGGACAGGTTGGGAGTTCCACAGGGCATATTTGGTGGCTTACTCATGAGATCAGTTTTGTTTGCAGCACATGGTTTCGGGCCAAGCATTTACCACAAAGATGGGTTCCATAGAGCCCCCTGGGCAGAGTCCTCACAGTGAAGCTACAGGTGAGGGGGCTCACAGACCCCTTGTGCTAATGCACTTCCCTGCTTGAGTGAACTACTCAGGGCCAGGTGTGGTGAGTGAACGCATGAACATTTAGCATTTCTGCAGCAGATCCAGCAAGGTACTGGCTTCTGTAAGAATGGTGATCCTACTGGCTCACTTGAACTTCACACCTAACATATGCCGGGCACTGTTCTGCATGCCCTCAGCGATGCAGACCCTCTGTCTTTACATCCCCTTGAGTTGTTCTTTCCCTGGACTTTGAGTTGTCTGTTTGCATAGATCAACAGAGCTTCCTCCTCTGAGCTACAAAAACCATTAAAGCCTTTAAACAACAAGAGTAAACACTCAGCAATCCAACTATTATAGAACATAAGTGGTTGGGAAAATGCTTCTTATCCCAAGCAGGACAGTAGCTGGAGGAACAGCAGGGCTCGGCTATGCTCATGCATCACACAGCAGGCCATAGCTCCCAGACTAGGCCTGCAGCAGACTCCTGAACAGCTCAGATATTCAGGTTGTTTTCCACTCACATGAAAACATCCAACTCCTGGATTCTCAGCAAGGCAGGAAAGACAGCTCCACTGTCTGACACGGTAGCCCAGGCTGCTCCCCTGAGGAGAAAAAAATGGGTGTGAGACACCAAAGATGAGGAGAGGGGCCTCCCTGGTAGTCTCCTGAGAATTGACCGCTCAATGCAAGTTTGCCTACTCGGAAGATGTGTCCCTCCTCCTGTGTTCCAGCTCATGAAGCCACTGAGGCAATCGGTGTCAAGGCTCAAAGAAAGGCCATCCTAGCACTCTGTCTGCTAGTCTCCCGGCTTTGTGGCACAAACAAACCGACAGCACACCTTCACAAAGCTTCATGAACTAGGGAGGCAGGATTTTTAGAACACAGGACTACGGCAAGAAGAAGGAAGAGTCTCCAGACAGACAGAGAGGAAGCAGTATGGACAGTACAGACTGAAGGTACTAAACACTGCCAAAAATTGGTTGATTTAAGTTGTAAGAGCTAGTTAGTAACAAGCCTAAGCTTGTCGTTTATAACTAATAATAAGGTTTTGTGTCTTATTGGTGAGCCAACGGTCCTAAAATAATCCATCTACAGATTGGCTTTCTCAATACAGTATGCACAAGGGGGGATGCTACCTGGGACAGAAGACCCCTGGAACTTACTCAACTTGTGTGACTATAGTTTTATCCTTGGAATCACATCTCCCATATCTCCACATTCCCCTGTCAGCATTTTCTCTGAGTGTATAACATGGGCTTGACAGCCTGGGATAAATCCTGATACTTTCAACCTACCTCCTCTATAATCTTTAGCTTTCTCCTCTGTGCTGTGGGAGACTGCTTCCTAACATGGTGATAAAGTTAGATGAGACATGGAGTCAGCTACTCTCCTTTCTCTTCCTCCCTTCTGTGCTTCAGGCCTTCAATCCCGTACTGGGTACATTGTGATAGCTGATGTTGACTGTCAGGGTGTTTATAAACAACACTGGACATATCAATAAAGGAGATTCCTAGATTAGGAATGCTGAGGTGGGAAGACTAGTAGGAACATGGAACACAGTGGTGCTGAGGGTGATTTGAACTGTGGGGGCCTGGCTCAAAAAGTTTCAGAGGAGAAAAATGTCAGTGTGTGGTCTAGAGGTTCTTGCCATATTTTGGTGAAGAATGTGTCTGCCTTTTGCCCTTGTCAGAAAAGTTTGCCTGGATTAATTCCATCCGGAGAGGAAATCTCAAAACAGCCTAGTATAAATTGTCGTGTGGTTACTAGTGTTAACTCTAATGAAGATTTATAATAGAGAGGATCAAGCTGAGCAAGGAAAAATATTTGAGGAGAAAAGGAGCAGCAGAAAGTGGAATGGCTCTAAATCCTGTGTTCAAAGAGATAAACGGATTAAGAAATGAAATAAAGGGATGGTGACCTCAGGGCAAGACCCCACCCAGCTAAACTTCCAATGTGTGAAAAGCTCAGAGTCAGGTGTGATGGTGCGTACCTTTAATCCCAGCACTCCAGTGGCAGAGGCAGGTGGATCTCTGAGTTTGAGGCCAGCCCAGTCTACAGAGCAAGTTCCAGGACAGCCAAGTGTAGGCAGTGAAGGAAACCATGGAAAACAGAAAGGTGGTGAAAATGTAATTGAATGAAGGAGCCATGTTCTAGCCCCAGGAAGCAGCAGAATTTGGCAGCTTAGGCCATGAGGTTCTGGATTCAGACTCAAGGATAGAAGAGAAGGGATATAGAATCTTCCTCGACGACTAAGCCACAGTGGCCAGGCATGTGTCAGGGGTGTCGTGCATGGAGGCCTAGAGAGGACATTGCATGTAGCTGTGGAGGTGAAACCTGGATTACCTTGGAGACCCCAAGATGCTGGAGATGACAGAGCTGTGGGAAACCTGCCAAGGGGAGTTGATAACAGGGAGTGGAGCCAGCCCAAGAGTGAGAAGTGTGCTGCAGTCAACAAAGATGAAAGGAGTTGGAGATCTGAAGTGCATTTTGACATCAGTCACGAAGATGCAGAGTTTGGAGTTTGCCCTGCTGGTTTTCTGTCTTGTTTTGATCCAGTATTTCCTCACTCCCCCCCTCCCCTCCATTTTGGAATGGAAATGTGTATACTATGTCATTGTATGTTAAAACTATGTGATCTGCCTTTTGATTTTAGTTTTACAGGAATTATGGTTAAGAGATTGCTTGAATCTCAAAAGAGATTTTGAACTTTGGACTTTTAAATAAGTTTGAGACTCCTGTAGACTGTAGGGATTTTTGAAGTTGGACTGGATGCTTTTTACATTATGGTATGGCTGTAAGTGTATGGGGGTGAGGGAGTGCAATGTTGTAAGAAAAAAATAATCCCCCATAGGGAGTAGCACTATGAGGAGGTATGGTTTTGTTGGAGTGTGTGTGACCTTGCTGGAGGAAGTTTGACACTGTGGGGGTGGGCTTTGAGTTTTCTTATGTTCAAACTATGCTTAGTGTGGGACACAGACCCCTTCTGCTGCCTGCAGATCAAGATGTAGAACTCACAACAACCTGCCATGATGATAATAGACTGATCCTTTGAATTGTAAGCCAGCCCCACCTAGATATTTTCCTGTATAAGAGTTGCCATGGTCATGGTGTCTCTTCATAGCAATAGAAACACTGAGACAAAGATGCACCCAAACTGGGAAACAGCATTCCAAAGGCAGAGACCTGGACTGAGAGAAAGGAGAAGGGAGGTGAGCACCAGCATTCACCTCTCTGCTTCCTGACTATGGATGTGACCAGCTGCCTCAGGTCCCTGGCACCCCGGCTTTCTGGCAATGATGGACTGTATCCTTCTTAACCCTTAAGCCAAACAAAACCCTCCTTCCCTAACTGACTTTGGCTGGGCATTTTATTCCATGGAGAAAAGTGACAGGTACAGCCTAGCTAAGGTATGCTGTTTTGGAATGTGAGCTCCCAGCTTACCCCAAAGCTCCCTGGGCTCCCAATTTGACTTTGGCCTCTTTCCAAACTGCTTCCTTCACAGTCCACACAATCCAGAAAGGTTAATGTCTTCCAGGGAGTCTCCTTACCTCCTCCTGAAGCTGCTCGCACTTTGCAGAACAGATTTGGGAAAGATGTACTTCATTAACTTGCGGGGCTAGATGGGACCTTTAGAAGCCATTTGCTGCACAACAGGCCTCTCCAGAAGTGGCCAGCTCCAGATGGGCCTCAGCCTCTTAACAGGAGTCTGTGTGTGAGGAATGGACACGACATCACTTGAGGAGGAAAGCATGTGTCTGGCGTGACATTTACTGCTCAGGATGGCTTAATGTACTCTCTCTGGGAGCAATCTTAGGTGTGGTTAAAAGTAATATAAACTTCTAGGCCTTTGGGTCTCTTTGCCTTTCTT
The DNA here is from genome assembly GCF_943737965.1 of Phodopus roborovskii. NCBI lineage: Eukaryota > Metazoa > Chordata > Mammalia > Rodentia > Cricetidae > Phodopus > Phodopus roborovskii. The sequence goes on from NW_026126433.1 coordinate 51,573,340, forward strand.
GGGGGAAAGGGGATGTTGAGGGAAACATCCATAACAGGACTATATAGGAAGCTCTTTTTAAATCTCTAATTTGACTTCAACCCCTGCTATGGTCTTTCAGAGTCTGATCTGGAGGTTCATACACAGATAGATGCCCTGGTGGTTCCAACACTTGTCCCTGCCTCTCTCTCTGAGAGGCACAGGCCAAGGCCAAGAGACACAGGACATCAGTGTGTTGCATAGTTGAAACTGTTGGACCAGGGCCCAGAAAACAGACCCTTTGCTGTCATCATTTCAGGTTCACAATATCACAGGCATCACCACACTCTGAGTTCAAGTTCATACTGACCAGTTTGTCTCTGTTTTACAGATGAGCAAGTCCAGGCCAGTTAGGGCAAGTGCATAGTCAAAAAGAGAAGGGTTGATTCCTAGCTCACTCCACCAGGGTCCCAGACCATGCTGATGGCATGGCCAGGGCAGTGGTAGCCATCATTCAGATATAGGTTGGGGCATGTTAAAATAAGCATTTATTTCTCCTCTCCTATTGTATTCATTGTGACAAGGCATCATTTCCTCATTTGATGTTACTTTGGTCTGGTCCTGTCTTCATTCTCTTCGGATAGGTTTTATTGGGAGCCTCCAACTGCTGTGGGTATATGGCATTTTTTCAGTTCTCTTGGCACCTTCTGAACTGTGAATCAAAACAAATCCCCCTTTCTTTGTAAAATTAGCCTACCTCGTATTTCATTACTAGAGAGGCAGAATGGGTGAATAGCCTTCCATCATGCAGAAGGCCTCCTTCAATCAGTGAAAGTCAGAACAGAGGCTGACTTCTCCTGGGAGGAGTCTCTGCCAGTGGATGGCCCTCAGCTTTCCACAGCACCACAACACCAGCCCTTCCCAAACTAGGCAGAATATTGGCAGGCTGAGGCTGTAATGAGTAAGGTTTTTCCTCCCACCACTGGTCTTGTCCCACCACTGCACCAGCCCCAAATAACACACTGAGACGCTGTATTTTATATAATGCTATTGGCCAGCTACTTGTTTCTTATCGGCTAGCTCTGTCTTAAGTATTATCCCATTTCTGTTAATCTATGTATGTCCACGTGGTCTCATCTTACCGGAGAGCCGGCTGGTGTCCTGCTTGCTCCAGATTCTCCATCTTGACTCTTCCTTCCTCCTTCCTCGAATCCTCCTTGTCTCCTAGTCCTGCCTATCTTGCTTTCCTATTGGCCAACAGTGCTTTATTCATTAACCAATAAGAGAAACATATTTATAGAATGACATCTCCCATCATCTCCTCTTTTCTGTCTAAATAAAAAAAAAGGTTTTAATCTTAACATTGCAAAATATATCACACGACAATTATCAAATAAGAATCACAGTTAGCAATATTTAGTCCATTAACATTTAGTAAGATTTAAGAAAATATTCCATCATCTATTCTATCTTTGTGAGTCTAAAGTCCTATATGTAACTTATCTTTAATCGTAACTAAGGAAAACCATAACTATCTGTCCTCAACTCCTTCAAAGACCATAGAAGGATAGTATATAAACTCTAGAAATGACAGAGACAACTCCCTGCCTGGTCAGTCACTCAAAGTTCTTCTGTAATCTTTTATCTTCAGCCCATAGGCCATAGTGTATTTGGCAGACTCTTCAGCAAAGCAGGAAACTTTAAACTGTCTTCTTGTATTGGCAGTTTGTCAGTCACTTTTCTCTGTGTCCTGCAGACCATCTGGCAGACTCTTCCATGAAGCAGGAATCCTTTAGCAATGTCCATCTTGAATCAGCAGTCACTTTTCTGCGGGTCCTGAATGTCCAGTTTATACAGAATAAAGTTGAACAGTCCAGACAAGAGCAGTATCTTGCCCAAATGGCTAGTCTTGCTATATTGAAAGCAAACTTCATAATCCGTTTCTTCGATGTCCATCTTTCTGACACAGGTGGTGTTGCCAGGAACATTTATGTCTCACTGTCAAGAAAAACCCTAAACAATTTTAAATGCCATATTCTGTAGGTCTTTGACAGGTTTGAAGAATGCCTATTTATATCAAATACATCTCTGCATATCTAGAAAACCTAACTCACCTAGCTATAAGTTTTGACTATTATAGGTAACTATCTAAAATCTGTACTAAATTATACAATAATCCCCTTTTTACCTTTAAAAAGATTGGTTGTGGTCATTAACTATTTATAACCAAGCCCATTTAAATGAAAACAAACATTTATAAACAATATTTAGGAATTTGGGCGTTGTTCTTTCCAAACTACTTCCTACTGGTAAAGGGCGTTGTCATGGGGATCCTAAGAAGATGCAGAAATCCTGGCTGTCGTCTGTAAGGCTGCTTTGACCCAACTGTTTTGAATGTAGGACTCTGTTTCAGGGGGTCTGGCTTGATCAAACCACATTAGTCTGGAAGGAATCCACAGCTTTTCATTTTCTGTGGAAACGAAAATAGAAATTCTTTTCCCCAGTAACTTGTCCTTAGACAAGTTTAATAGAAATGGGAGAGAAAAGAGGGACTAGGAGACAAGAAGGATTCGAGGAAGGAGTAAGGAGGAGTCAAGATGGAGAGTCTGGAGAGAGCAGGATGCCAGCCGGCTCTCCAGTAAGATGAGACCACGTGGAAATACTTATTAATAGAAATGGGTTAATAATTAAGACAGAGCCAGCCGATAAGAAACAAGTAACTGGCCAACAGCATTATATCTAATACAGAGTCTCAGTGTGTTATTTGGGGCTGGCGCGGCGGCGGGACAAGACCAGCGGCGGGACAAGACCAGCGGCGGGAGGAAAAACCTTACTCCTTACATGAGGCCTCTGCCTCCAGGCATTCTCCACCCCTCACCATCCTTGCCATGTGGGAGGCACTGTAGTGACCAAAGCAGGAGACCCTGGAAATGGGCACAGATGAAAGTCACAGGAGAGGAAGCATGGTGGGCATCAGAACCGTTCTCCTGTATGCCACTCCCCACCTAGGGGAAGCCTGAGGAAAAGCAGACAAAACAGAGATATGGGGACAAGCCACACTTGGCCTTACTTCTAACCAGAGAGTGGAAAAAGACCTGCAGTCAGGTGTGGGGGTGTACACCTTTAATCCCAGCACTTGGGAGGCAGAGGCAGGTGGATCTCTGAGTTCAAGGCCAGCCTGGTCTACAGATCAAGTTCCAGGGCAGCCAGGGCTACACAGAGAAACCTTGTCACTGAAAGCAAAGCAAAACAAAACAGAACAATAGATCTGCATATAGTTCTACCCTTTGGTGACAGTCAAGGCTGTCACCAAACAGAGTCAATGGGATATTGGAAAGACCAGGAATTTGTTCTAAGGAATAGGTTTGTGTGGTCATAGAAGCTGCTAAAAACTGTAAAATCTGTACAGTAGGCTGGCTGATAAGATGGGTCTCAGGAAGAAGCTGACCTGCAGAGTTTTAAGGCTGCCAGCTGGCATGGCTTCCTCTATCTCAGGGGAGGTAAATCTTTGCCCTAGTGAGGTCTTTCCCCCATTGGATGAGACTCATTCATATTATGGAAGCATATTAGCCCATCTTACATGACTATCATAAAATACCCAAAGTAGACTAACTTTATAAAGAAAATACTTAATTCACAGTTGTAAAGGTGCAAAGTAAGGGGCCCCAGCTGGTGGTATTCTCCTTGCAGGTAGGGTCCTGAAAACAACACATTGTCTATTAAGAGACAAGGTGTGTGTGTGTGTGTGTGTGTGTGTGTGTGTGTGTGTGTGTGTGTCTGTCTGTCTGTCTGCCTGCCTGCTCTCCCTATTCTTACAAAGCTACCATGATCCACTCCCAGGAGCACTCCCATCAGAACCTCCTCTAATTCCACTTCCCTGCAAAGGTCTCATGTCTGAACACTGTACCCAGGGTAGCATCCCGCCCCATTAATAACTTACAGTGTGATTAAATGTTAACACAGAAGCCTTGAGGAACACTCCAGCCATAGGAAGAGGACAATGTACAATGTGGCAATATCCAAGTGTATTTGACTGAGGACTTGGGTAGAAGACCCAGCCAAGTTGACATGACAGCGAAATCTACACACACACACACACACACACACACACACACACACACACACACACACACACGCTCGCACGGTACAATCTCTGAGCCACAGAGACTATCTATCAGAGACTGGAAGACTTCCTGTGGAAAGGGCTCAAGGCTAAATATTTTAGACTGTGTTCATGGATGTCTCCCCAGCACAGTTTTGGTCTGTCTCACAATCCCTTAAAAGTACAAAAGCGAATGGCAGTTTACTGCACACAGAGAGACAGGTGGAGGGCTGGATTGGCTTGCAGGCTGTAATTTGCCAACCGCTTATTTCAGCTAATCTTCCAGACGCACCTGGATGCTTGACATTCCGGAGCCACTACAAATCTGTGAGAGCGTTCCTCCTCCTATTGCCTCTGAGGCCCAGTTATGCAACAGAAACCTAAATAGCAGGGATGCCAGCTGGTCAGCTGGAAGAGAAGGGCTTCTCTCTTTCCCACTCTAATCACCCAATGGCCACAAAGACATTCCAGAGGCTTCTTTTAAGGAAGCAATAGTGCAGGCTCTGATGCAGGGTCTCCGGTGTGAAAGTGTTATGACACAGAGCCCAGGGCGCACGGCTGCCCACCAGACCTCCAGCTACTAGTGGCCTGTCATCACCACCTCTGACTTTGTTTCCTCTTCAGAGTTTCAGTTGAGAGCAACACCCAGAGGTGTCTCTGAGGCAGCTTGTGCCCAGCAAGGAGTGACAGCGGGGCCACGCCCAGTCAGAGTACTGTGCCCCTGAGGGTCACTCTTTGGTGTGTATTTTCAGGAAGGGATTGGGAGGAAACGTATATGAATTCCGTGTGTTGTGGGACAATCTTTTGGTACACTGTGAAAATGTGTCACTTGTATTGGTTTAATAAAAAGTTGAGAGGCCAGCAGCTAGACAGGATTTTTTGGACCAGAGAGGATACTGGGAAGAAGAAGGGAGATGCTGAGAGACAGAGAACAAACATGACATGTAGGAGTTGAGGAAACAAGCCACAAGCCACATGGCAGCTCATAGATGAAAAGAAATGGGTTAATTTTAGTTGTAAGAGCTATTTAGAAACAAGCCTAAGCTATAGATCAAACTTTCATAATTAATTTTAAAAAGGTATACATATCAATATTGGGGAGCCAACAGTCCCAATGAAAAATACTCTTACACTTATGAATCAGTTGAAGTACATGATCTTGTCAGGAAAGACCCAAAACCTGGTCTCTTTTGCTGAGGTATGATATTTTAGCATGAGTGGGTTTCCTTCTCCCTCAAGTCTTAAGTGATAAGTGGAAATAGTTGAGTTGCTGTGTAAGCCTGGCAACCTGAGTTCAACTCCCAGGATCAACAGGAGAAGGAGACAGCCAACTCCCAGAAGCTGTTCTCTCAATTCCCTGACAAAGGCACACCTTGTAATGTCTATCTTAGCACTTAGACATACCTGCACACTGGCACATGTGTACACAGATGCACATACACGCAGATACACACACACACACACACACACACACACACACACACACACACACACGGCTTCTCTCACTTACTGCAGCATTGTTTCTGTGTGTGGCTTTAACCATCCAGAGGAGCCAAGTGATGAGCACTTAGCTGTCTCAGGGCCTTTGCATCTCAAGTACAGAGCTGAGGATGGCAGAGTCCATTGATGGGGGGAGTGAGGCTACCACAGAGAGCTTCCCAGGACAGAGGTCAGAAGCCCAAGCTTGGAGCAAGGTATAGCGTGGAGGGCAGGATTAGAACTATTCCTTCCAGGCTTCTAATGCTAAGGGAAGACAGCAGCCAGACCCCTCATGGTGCCATTACAGGTGTTATAGAATATTACCCCTGTGCTGACAGACATTGCCATCTTAATCAGAGCAGCTGCAACCTCAAGATGAAGTTGAAGGTCCATGTTCCCTCAGAAGAAGTGGGGAGCATCATTAGATCCACACTTGGGAATCTAGCTCCCCTCTCTGCTGTTTCCCTCCCAGCTCTATGTAATTCTGCTCAAGCTGCACATGGTCTTGTGACTTGGGGACATGGTCTACACTTCATCTATGTAACTATGGAGAAGTCATCATCCAAGCAGGCGTGAGGCATTTTCCATGATGCTGCTGCTTTGGGGTTATTGATACTCATGTAAGTAACACTTCACTCATGTAATCCCAACAACTCCTCTGTTCACCAAGTTAGACTCTTGGAGGAATCATTCCTTTGGCCTGTCGTTGATGCCCTGTTTGGGGTGAGTACACTTTGTTCATGTCTCCCCCAGAAAAGTTCATTCAACATCAGATTAAATTTGGAACAATTTCCAGAAAGCAGAACCACATATTTCACAAGATTTGCAGTGGGTGTTTTATTTGAATGTCTACTGTAGCCTTTAGACTTGAGTTTGAAATGCAAGTAATGCTGCTTTGATGAATTGGAAAGAGGTCCATAACCAGCTGTGTCCTATGGAGATTGTCTGAAGTCTGATCAGGAGTCTCAAAGTGGTGACTGCAAAAGAGGCGATGACTTCCAGAGAGAGTGTGTCCTAGATGTGTCTAGGTGACTTGCAGAGAGAGAGAAAGAAAGAGAGAGAGAGAGAGAGAGAGAGAGGGAGAGAGAGAGAGAGAGTTGTAGATGTGTCTAGATGACTTGCAGAGAGTGTTGAGAATGTTGTAGATGGGTCTAGGTGACTTCCAGAGAGTGTCGTAGATGTGTCCTATACAAACACTAACGGTGCTGAGGACTTGGGAGCCCCTTTAACACAAGAAGAAGTTTCCCAATCATTCTATTTTATGATGTTTTCTCTGTGAAGAAGAGCATTTAGGTGAGATCTTCTCACTATAAAATACTCAGAGCCACTAAAGGTCAGAAGGATAACAGGTGCCATGAAAATTTTCCCATTGACTGTGTCTCTAGAAATTGCTGTGCATGTGTCTTTAAAAAATTTTCTGAGTGAATAAAGGTTTTAACTCATGGTGACAATGACTATGGAGTCAGGCTCCAGATAACAAAGGATTTTCTTTTTTATTTTTTACTGAATGGTTCAAGAATCATACTGCTTTAATCATATATATATATATATATTCCTGTGACTCTCTGAAAGAGGTTGAAAGGTTGATAATTCTGGAAAGTAAGCCATCTTTGCATATTGGAAAGGAGGAGAAAAATGGTATTGTCCTTTATTCATGTATTCATCACACTTAGTCTTTCATTTTTTTCAGATCAGCAAAAACCCAAGACTAATAATAAATAACCCGACTTACACTTACATGAAATGAAGTTTGCAAATTGCCCAGCAGGTAACCTGAGAGCTACCTTGCTTTCCTGTTCGAATATGGAGAGGAGGTGGGTCTAACTCCTCTGAGGCTTGGCATCTCAAGGATGTCTTGTGAGGTCAGCTGCATGGAGCCACTATAGCACCATTTACCTTTAGGCCTTTTCTAATTCTTAACCCTGGGGCCCTGGAGTTGATCTCTGTCCCACACCATTTGGTTCTTATTTCTCTCATGGCACGCATAGTTGTAAAGTCAGAGAGTTGTGAAGTCCTGAAGGCAGGGGCCAGCTGACAAAGCTTTGTTTCCCTTGCCACAGCTTATGGAATAGAGCAGGGATTATTCGCCCCTGGCTGATTTTAAAGTTTATAACATTAACTAATATTTAGTGAGGGCTTTTCCTCATGAAAAGCCTTTTGCACAGGCTTTTCTCATGTCATCCTCACCAAACCTCCTCATGGGACAGATGCACTGATTACCCCATGACCCCTCAGAGAAGTGAAGAAATGTGCCTGAAGATACACAATCCAGAGGCGCAGGCAGGACAGTATAGCCTGGCTCCAGTCCAAGCTCTCTGGCTCCATGCTGATGCCAGCTGGCTCACATACAACAGACGGTGTGTCTGTCTTTACAGCTCATAGAAGAGCAAGGTTCTTTCCAAAGAAAAGATAAAGACAATTTCCTAAATGGCACTGCATCTGCTTCTTGGCTGACCTTGGGGTTGCCTGAAAACAGTGTGTGTGTGTGTGTGTGTGTGTGTGTGTGTGTGTGTGTGTGTGTGTGTGTGTTTTCATGACTATGTATGTCAGCATGTAAAGGCCAGAGGCCGACTTTGGGTATCTTCTACAGTTGTACTCCACCTTAATTTTGAGACAGGATCTCTCACTGAATCTGGAGGTGACCAGTTCAGCTAGACTGCCTGGACAACGGGCTCCAGGGACCATTCTGTCTTTGTCACTTTTCTTCATTTATGGAGTCAGGGATCCCACCCAGGAAATGGTACCACCCATGGTAGGCTTGAGGCAGCCCACAGGCCACAGGTTGTTCAACTCTCCAACAATCCCAGTTCTGACCTCCTCATACCTGGCTATGTGATGCTGCTGTCCCTCTACATTGGTGCTGGGCTTGCTCTCTGGGAAGCCTTGCTTTGCTTACGTGTCAATTCTGGGCTCCATAATGTTCCCTGCCTGTACCAAAGTGTAGGTCACAATGGAGTCTCCAGAAAGGCATCTCCAGCGCCCTTCACTGATGGCTTCATTGGCTGTCTCCAAACCCCAGAAGGACACATAGGTCCAGGAGAGTTTCTCCCACCATTTATTGCATCCCCAGTCTCTGTCACCTGCCCAGCATCCTCTTCCTGCCCTTCCATCTGAAAGCCTCTAGACTCAGAATCCACCCTTCCAGCAACATGTTCCTTCCAGGCGGGAATCCCTAACAGACAGGCTCAGCACAGGCACCTATCCTTTGTGTGCATCCTGCTTTCCAGTTTCTACTTTCCCCAAGTGTCCTTTATGATCCAAACCTCCCCAGAATAGATCCCTTCCCCATAAGCTACCAGAGTCATGGGTCCGGAATCACAAGGACTTCACTGTAACTTTTGGCATCCCCTTGGACACGGTGCTGATCAGCAGTGTGTTGGTCTCAGAGCTCAGTTTTCTCACCTGGAAATGAGTATGATGTTTATCTGGGGAGGTTCCTGTGAGGATGACAAGTGATGATGCCCAGAGAAGACCTGCAGTGGGGGGTGGCATTTGGTGAACATTCAGCCAATGTCCCTATCCCTCCTGACTGCTCCCTCCACTTGAAAGAGGATCACACACGAGCATGCAGAAAGAAGCAGGAAAGCAACACTCTGGAAACATGGATCTGGGCCAGATTAGGGAAAGCTTTGCATGTCACAAGGAATTTGGATGGTGAGTGTTACTGTGGCAGCTGCTCTTAAGGTTTGAATTGTGTCCCCTAATAGTCTTATATTGAAGTCTCTGGATGTGGCTGTATTTAGATTGGGTGCTTATAGATGCTGTTAGATATGGATAAGATGGGTCAAATCCAACATGGCTTGTGTCATGATCTGTAAATGCAGTGTCCCCCAACACTGCTGGTGTCATGGTTTGTGTATGTGACCCCAAAGGCTCATGCATTGAAGACTTGGTCTCTCCATTCAGAGGTGGGTCATTCAGGGAGAGATCATGAGGACTCTGCCTTCATCAACTGATTGATCTATTGATAATTTCATAGTCTGAATAAACCATCAGGAGGTGGAGGAACCACCATCAGTGAGATGCCATCTCTCTGAAAGTAAGGCAGTCCCTAGGAGTGTGGCAGTCAAGGGTACCCTGCTCAGGTCTTTCCCTGCTAATCCACACACCCCTGCTACCACGATGTTCTGCATCATCTTGGGTCCAGTGTCGTGGAGCCATCTGGCCATAGACTAAAACCACAGACACTCTGAGCCAAAAGTTAATCTTCCCTCCTTTAAAGTAGGTTTTCTCAGGCATTTGGTTACTGTGGAAGTCTAACACTACCACTGACTGGACAGATGCACTCTGGAGGCAGACATCCACTCATAGGGGATATCTTTGGCCTCCAGAACAGAGATAGTAAATGTCTGTAGCTCAGGCCCCACAGTGGTTGCTATGGTGGACCTGACAGGATCTAGAATTGCCTAGGAAACAAACTTTGGGCATGTCTGTGAGAAGTTTCTAGATTGGGTTAATTAAGAAAGGAAGACCCATGCTACACTTGAGTAACACCATTCCATGGACTGTGTCCCAGGCTAGATAAAAGAGGAAGAGGGCTGAGCATTAGTGTTCATCTCTCTCTGCTTCCTGACTGTGGGTGCGATGCTAATGGCTACCTGCTTCCATGCCTTATCCACCACGATGGACTGAACGCCACAACACTTAAGCTGCTTCCGGTCAGGTATTTTGTTGTAGCAACAAGAAAAGTAACTGATGCAGGTTCATGGCCTGTTATGGCAACATGGTTCATTGATAAATACCACCGTGCAACCTGGTTGAAGGGATGTGTAGGGTAGGGCAAGAGATGCAGGCAGCCACAGCCCAGGATAACAGGAGCTGAAGGGATGCAAGGGAAGGCAGAGGCCACCAGAGGTGCTGCTGACAGATGGAGAAATGGGTTGGGATGGGAGGGTGGTCTGAGGAGAAAGCACACAGATCTCTGCGCTTGAGAATCTCAAGCCCAGACCCAGGCAGCTGAAGGCTTTACCTCCTTCTGATCTGGCAGCACCCTCCCCTGAGAGGCTTGGGGCATTTGCCTTTGATGTGGGCCACACCATGGGACATCTGGCAGGGTGGGAGGCCCTGCTGTGCAGCTTCCTGCAAAAGCAGAGCAAAGGTGTCTGCAGTGGCATCAAACAGGTGTGTTGGCTCCAGGGAGAAGGGTTCCAGGGCACAGTCATAATGCATAACCACACTTTCCTTCAGCATGTAGCATCCTGCTGGGGAGGGGCGGGACTGACCACCCCTTCCCAAAGACAGTGTTGGAGGACAACAGCTGTGTAATTAATAATCTTCAGCATATTTGAAATGAAAACGAAAAGTCCCAGGTCTCTCAGGCATATCAGCTGGTGGGATCAGCACCTGGAAGAGAGAAAGGGGTGGGCCCCGTGATGGTCTCCCATCCCTACAGTTCAGCAAGGCCTGGTCTTTTAGGAAAGGACAGTCCTGCTCTTGGAGAGTGACTTTACATGTTGTTGAAGGTGTGTGTTCTCATTTATTTATTCACGGCATGTGTGTTTTGAACCCGTCACTGTGTGTCAAGGGCTAGCTGAGCCTGTTTAAAGGTGATTTAAGAAAGAAAGCACCTGGCACCAGGAGCCTAACTCCAGAGACCCTGTGGTTCTGAGAGTGGAGACTCGCCTGCTAAGGGGTAAGGATATACAGGGCAAACTGAGGAGGATTGGGCCGGAAGGGGAGCTTCATGGGGGGGGGGGCTCCACCCAGAGACAGGCAGACGAGAACTGGGTTTCGTCCAAGGTATATCAGGCACACTTGGTATTGGGGTAGTGGCATCTAAGCCCTTCTGCCATACTCCCCCCAAATAGATACTGTTTTGTTTGAGGGTCTCATTATGTAGTCTTGGCTAGCCTGGAACTCATTATGTAGACCCAATGGGCCTCTAGCACACATGTGGCAAAGCTCCTGCCTCTGCCCTGAGTACTCAAACCATGGGTATGCACGACCACATGGCCCTGCCAATTCTTAGGTGTAAGCCTGAGGTCCATGGAGGAGAAGGAGGTGCTCCTGGAACCTGGCAAAGGTGAGGATGATGCTACAGATCTAAGAGTGAATGTGATTATGCAAGTGTCTTCAGGGAGCATCCTAACCTCTTCAAGTCAGAATAAATACTCAGTGAGGACCTGCTGTGGAAGGCAGGGTCTGGAGATGAACAGACCCAGAGGGCCCGCCTGCAGGGTGGCTCTTGTGTAGGGGTTGAGGCTGCTGCAAAGAGATCTCAAGTCTCAAGAGCCTAAGATGCTCCAGGCATGGGGCGGTGCAAGGGGGCTGTCTCTAGAATCACTGCCATTTGTCATCATCAAAACACACTTATTGAGCAACTAATTGGGCCTGATTCTGCACTTGGGTTTATTTTTCAGCACTCTTAAGAACAAATGAGCAAAACAAACAGCCATATAAGGCAACTTATTTGTATCATTAATATCATTAATTTTCCTTTTTTCTCCTCCTTTCCTAGCAGTTGCCTACTCATAAGACCTGACTAATCACATATGATTCCTTCATACAAAATGTCACAACCGCCTCACGCCTGCCCTTCCTTCCCAACACACAGTTGTATACACAGAGCACACACACCGGCTCCCACTTACATCCCCCATCTCAACACTTACAGCCACAACTACATCACACTGATAGGAAACATGCCCAGACCACAGTATTTCACACATGTGGTTTGAGGCTATAACAAACCACACACATACATTCTGTAGGACACCTGAGGTGGCTGCTCCTATCCAATGAGTTGTTAGGACAATATAGAGCCTTAGCCATATAGGGTCAGAAATGGGAGAGGGGAAGCAGAGAGCAACAGGCTAGCTGAGGGTCAGTTTCCAGGAAACTCGGGAGTAGAGCCCTCTGTGGCTTAGAGCCAAGCAGGCCTGGGGTTCTGTGCTCGCCTCCTCTTCATGATAGTCTACCCCAGCAGAAGGGCTGACCTGCTTGAAAGACCCCCACTATGCTTATTGCCTGTTTAAATTGCTCTTGCTAATTTGCCAAGGTCAAACTATGAGAAAAGTACAGGAGGGAACCAGGTGCTGCTCTCATCCAACGCCAACCAGATATCTGTGGTCTGCAGCTTGGACCAAAGCAAGGTCAGCAGGACAGTGTCCAGTATGCTGAGATAGTCATAACTGAATTCTTTGTATTCTTTGTGCCCAACCCGAATAACCAACTGTCCTTGGTTAACTACAACTGCAACATTTAGATGAAACAATGAAATCCCTGTAACCATGCTTCTGCTTCTGTAAGCCTGCTTCTTGCCACCCCAACCCTATATAAACTGCCTGAGTTTTAACCTCAGCACGCTCAGTCCCCCCGAAAGACTGAAGCGTCCACAGGTACCTGTGTAAACAATAAACAACCTCTTGCACTTGCATCCAGTGGTCTGGTCTCATCTCTTGGGGGCAAGGGCCTTCCCCCTGACAGGCTCCAAACTCTTGGGGTCTCTGGGGGTCTTTCATTGGAGGTTCCACCGAGATTGGAGACCCTTCCCCCTAGAGACTGACACTGACACCCACCGGGAGGTAAGCTGGCCAGCGCTTAATTTCTGTTCTTTGTTGTCTTGTTCATATGTCTTTTACTTGTTGCTTGTTGCGCAGCGATCGGTAATCGGCTAGGCTAGTCGAGTCTGTAGGCGGCTTGAGAAGGAGCTGACGAGCTCGGACTTCTACCCGCCACCCTGGGAGACGTCTCAGGGATCTGGGGCGCCCGATTTTTCGGGGCCCACAACGAGTCCCAGGGATTCGTGGTTTTGGGGGGCCCAGGGGGCTTAAGATCCTCTGTGCCTCCAACTCAGTATCTGGTTTCGGTTTTACGCCGAAAACGCGCAGCGTGTCCTTATGCCGGCTGTCTATGTGTTTTGTCTGTTCTGTTTATCTGTCTGATTCTTTATTTCGAAGAAAATATGAAACAATCTTTAACCACCCCCTTAAGTTTATTTTAGATCATTGATGATGTACAGAGCCGAGCTCACAATCAGTTGGTTAAAGGAAAAAAAAACTGTGTGGGACTCCCTGGTAGCCAGCTGACTTGGAGATCAAAGGGAGCCAGCCACCGAAGGAACCTGCTGAGCCTTTCCCCTGCACCAGGCTGCTGGATTAGGAGGGCAATTTCAATTTCAATACTGGTCTTTCTTGGCGTCCAACCTTTATAATTAAAAAATCTAACAACCCCTCCTTCTCCAAAGACCCTGTAGCTCTCTAACTTACTTGAATATGGCTTTTGCAGGTTCTCCTAACCTTGGGGGGGGGGGGGACAACACATCTTCCTGGGAGAAACCGTCTTAGAGGATGATAAAAAAGCCCACTCAGTTGCCAAATAAAATTGAGGAAATTTTTCCCCTAAATCGTCCCTGCTGGGACTTTAACACCTACGACTTTATAGCCAGTTACTCACAGCGGGTCTCCGCAGGCCTGGGACGCCATCCCACGAATTTGGCTGAGGTAAGACAGATAACCCAGGGACCGGAGGAAACTCCGACTGCATTTTTGGAGAGGCTAAAGGAAGCCTACTGTATGTATACACCCTTTGATCCTGATAGTAACGAGCAAAGGGGCAATGTTTCTATGGCTTTCATTTGGCAGTCGGCTCCAGATATTAGGACTAAGTTGCAGAGATTAGATAATTTATAAGATTATAGCCTGCAGGATCTCGTAAAGGAAGCAGAAAATATCTTTAATAAGAGAAAAACACCTGAGGGGAAAAAAAAAAGACTTAGAAAGTTGCAGGAGGAAAGAGAGGACAAGTTTAAGAAGGAGCTAAAAGAGGAGAGAGAGAAAGGGATCATAGGAACCGGAGAGAATTAAGCAAAATTCTGGCCACTGTAGCTCAGAATAATCATAGTGCAGGAAGTCAGGAAAGAAAGAAAAAAGAAGGAGGCCCAGGGTAGATCGAGACCAGTGTGCCTACTGCAAAGAAAAAGGCCATTGGGTCAAAGATTGCCCTAAGAGACCTAAAAATCAGAGGCATGGGGATGGACCCCAAAGACCAACTCAGCTTCTAGCCCTAGATGAAGACTAGGGCAGTCGGGGCCAGGAGCCCCCCCTGAGCCCAGGCTAACCTTAAGAGTCGGGGGGCAGCTAGTCACCTTCCTGGTGGACACTAGAGCCCAACATTCAGTTCTCACTGAAACGAACGGGCCATTGAGTACCAAAACAGCTTGGGTACAAGGAGCCACCGGAGAAAAACAATACCGATGGACCACGGAGAGAAAAGTTCATCTCGCATCAGGTAAAATCTCACATTCCTTTTTGCATGTACCGGACTGTTCATATCCATTACTGGGTCGAGATCTACTGACTAAATTAAAAGCCCAGATCCATTTTGAAGGACCAGGAGCTAAAGTCTCTGGCCCACAAGGGGCTCCACTTGAAATATTGACTTTACAATTGGAAAATGAATATAGACTTTTTAAAAAGCCTCCTGAACAGCAGGAAGGAATGGACTTATGGTTAAAACAACACCCCCTGGCCTGGGCAGAAACAGGGGGCATGGGCTGGCCATACAACAGCCACCCCTAATAATAACCCTGAAACCAGCCACCTTGTTACCACTGCTGGAGGAACCAGCCTCCCATGACTGTCAGCAGATCCTTGCAGAGATGCATGGAATGTGGCCTGATCAGCCCTTGAAAGATGCAGAATACACCTGGTTCACGGATGGCAGCAGCTACTTGCTAAATGGTGAGAGACGGGCAGGGGCTGCAGTGACGAATGCCTCAGAGGTCATATGGGCCACTGCACTCCCCGGAGGCACCTCTGCTCAGCGAGCTGAACTCTTTGCTCTGACTCAGGCTCTCCAGATGGCAACAGGTAAGAAGCTTAATGTGTACACTGATAGCCGGTATGCCTTTGCCACTGCCCATGTCCATGGAGAAATTTATCGGAGAAGGGGCCTTTTAACATCAGAAGGCAAAAAAATCAAAAATAAAAATAAAATCTTGACATTATTAAAGGCCCTGTTCCTTCCTTAAAAATTGAGCATAATGCATTGCCCTGGACATCAAAAGGGGGAAAGCCTGGAGGCAAAAGGAAATCGCCTGGCTGATGAAGCAGCCAAACAAGCAGCCTTAAGCCCCCAACTATTGACTATTAGCATATTGACTGAAAAGGAAACAGCTAAGACTCCAGATTGGGACTATGATGAAACGGATTTGGACATTGTTCAGAAACTAGGTGCAGATTATGACCCCAATCGGCAATGCTGGGTCTACCAAGGAAAGACTATACTGCCTATAAAAATGGCAAAAATGTTAATAGACCACCTCCATAAACTGACTCATCTAAGCGCCAAAAATATGAAAACTTTGCTAGATAGACAAGAAATTGGAACTTACCTTCCCAATCGGAATTTATTACTGGAACAAGTAACTGCTAACTGTCTGGCCTGTGCCCAGATAAACCAAGGAAAAACCAAACTGAATTCTGGGACCCGGCTTTGTGGCGATAGGCCTGATGTCCATTGAGAAACAGACTTTACTGAAGTCAAACCTGGAATATATGGTTATAAATATTTACTGGTTTTTATAGACACCTTTTCAGGATGGATGGAAACGTTTCCTACCAAACATGAGACTGCAAAAATGGTCACCAAGAAACTATTAAAAGAAATCTTTCCCAGATATGGGATGCCACAGGTAATAGGATCAGACAATGGGCCTGCCTTCATCTCCCAGGTAAGTCAGCTGGTGGCCAGGTTGCTGGGGATAAATTGAAAATTACATTGTGCTTACAGACCCCAGAGTTCAGGACAGGTAGAAAGGATAAATAGAACCATTAAGGAGGCTTTATCCAAATTAACGCTTGAAACTGGCTTTAAGGACTGGGTACAACTCCTATCTCTGGCTCTCTATTGGGCCAGAAACACTCCAGGCCCTCATGGCCTAACTCCCTTTGAAATCCTATATGACAGTCCACCGCCAGCTGTATCATTCTTTGATGCTGACATTTCTGATTTTGCAAACACCCCTTCCATACAGGTGCATCTATGAGCCTTACAGATAGTCCAAGAAGAGGTCTGGAAACCTCTGGCGGCCGCAACCCGGGAGGAACAAAGAACCTCTTGTCAGCCCCACTCTTTCCAGATTGGCGATTCCATCTGGGTTCGGAGACATCAGACTAAGAACTTAGAGCCCCGCTGGAAGGGCCCCTACACTGTGCTCCTGACAACTCCCACCGCCCTGAAAGTAGACAGGATTGCTGCCTGGATGCATTTTAAATAGACTGGTACTGTTCAAAAATACACACACACACACACACTTGTCAGTTGTTCAGGCCCTAGTTTTGACCCAGCAGTACCAGCAATTAAAACAAATGAAAACTGAAAAACCATGAATAAAGGGTTTTATTCATTTTATAGAAAAAGGGGGGAATGAAAGACCCCCACTATGCTTATTGCCTGTTTAAATTGCTCTTGCTAATTTGCCAAGGTCAAACTATGAGAAAAGTACAGGAGGGAACCAGGTGCTGCTCTCATCCAACGCCAACCAGATATCTGTGGTCTGCAGCTTGGACCAAAGCAAGGTCAGCAGGACAGTGTCCAGTATGCTGAGATAGTCATAACTGAATTCTTTGTATTCTTTGTGCCCAACCCGAATAACCAACTGTCCTTGGTTAACTACAACTGCAACATTTAGATGAAACAATGAAATCCCTGTAACCATGCTTCTGCTTCTGTAAGCCTGCTTCTTGCCACCCCAACCCTATATAAACTGCCTGAGTTTTAACCTCAGCACGCTCAGTCCCCCCGAAAGACTGAAGCGTCCACAGGTACCTGTGTAAACAATAAACAACCTCTTGCACTTGCATCCAGTGGTCTGGTCTCATCTCTTGGGGGCAAGGGCCTTCCCCCTGACAGGCTCCAAACTCTTGGGGTCTCTGGGGGTCTTTCACTGCTCACATTGATTCGTACTGGACCAACACTCCGAAGGTTCTAGGGTCACATTTAGAGTATGGCTGCTGTCCCTTTACTCCTCTCTGGAATACAACCCTGCCCCTCTGCCTCCCTACACTGGGAAGACACTTGGCTATGCTGACGGGTTCTCCTGTGACAGCGGGCTGTAAGCTTGGGAGTCACTGGCAAAGTGCTTAAAGTCATGAATTCAGATGAACTCACTGAATAAAGATGACCGGAAGGCGGGAGCCCTGAGACTGTTCAGGATTTAGAGGCCTGCAGGGACGTGATGGTGACGATGAGAAAGGATGCTGGGGCAAGCAGTGTGTGGAAGAGCATCTAAATCTGAGTTCCAGTTAGTTTCTGTCAACTTGGCACAAACCTAAACAGAGCTCAGGAGAGTCTTCATCCGCCTGGCCTGTGGGCATGTCTGTGGGGAACCGTCTTGATTGGTGATTGGTTTGGAAGGTTCTAGACCATAGTCGGTTGAGACAGCTGGGGAAGCCATGAAAGAGTGAGCCAATAGGCAGAATTGCTGCGTGGCTTCTGCTTCAGTCTGTGACTCTAGGTTCCTTCCCTGAGTTCCCTCAGGACTGTGACACAGACCTGTAAGCCAAATAAACTCTTTCCTACCAAACTGCATTTGGTAATGATGTTTGTTCGTCATAGCAACAGAAACCAAACCATGGTGGCATGGTTCTTGGACGATGTAACAGTCAGCGGTAGGCACGTAACAAACAGACTTCAAACTGTGGAAAGATATAACAATAAACATTCATTTGCTCCGCATCATATTTGTTAAGGATCAAGCACATCTGTGCTGATTGCATCCACAAGTGCATTGCTGGCCCACTGAGGACCCTATCAAGCCAGCTGGATCTGCTCTTGGCAAACAGGTGTACTGCGTAGCACTTCTCAAGCTGGGAATCTGTGCGCCAAAGCAACAGACTAAAGTCAAGTGCAAGAAAACAGAGTCCTCTTTTGGTGAGAGGCCCTGCAAAGTCACGTGGCCAAGGGGGGACACACAGGGAAGTGTGCAGACTCACAGCTGTAAACACAGCTTACCACAAAGGCTGGCGTAGACACTGCATCCAGCAGGAAGGACTGGTTGGCATGAGAAGTGCCCCAGAGGTCAGGGAAGACAAAACTTTTCCTGGGGAGAGACAACACACACATCTACTCACCCAAGATAGAGAGGCCACAACAGAAGAAAATATGGATACCACCCAAGTCCAATTTGGTGAACCAATGGGTTTTATTGGGGTTTCTTCCAAGAATGAGGGGAAGGGATTATTTATCCGAGCAGAAATGACTCAAAGACAGCTGTATTGCCAAGGACAAACCAAGCATGGGTGACAGCTCACAAAGCTTTGGAACCTGGAGCATGCTGCACAGCCTACAGGCAGCTCAACAGTTGGAGAGTGTCCTTTCCAAATGCCTGAGTTGTTCTAAACCCCTTCCAAGCTGGTGAGCCGGTTTGTGCTTCTTCAAGGAAGCTGGTCTGGTCTTACTAGGTCTTCTTGGCAGCTTGGCTCTTCTCAGAGTTTACTTTGTAGCCAGCTTCCCTCCATTTGAGGGGGATCCTCAGTTTGAATTGTTTACTCTGACATGAGGGCTGGTCGGTTTCAGGGACTTCCTTAAGCTATTTTGAATTGTTTACCTTCCTGCATAAGGAGCTTTCTGTAGGTTGGGAGGTTTCAATCTGGAAACTGTTACACAGGAGGAGCAGAGAGGCTCTGCACTACCCTGGAGTGGAGACTCAATGAAGCAGACGGAACAGAGGTGGGAATTAAGAAAGTGTAGACAGCAGCACAGAGCAGGCTCAGGTTCACTTCACCACAAGGGGCCTGAGAGGCAAGAGCAGTGCTGGGGGCAGGGGAGGGATGTTGTTCCAGGAACCAGCTCTCCATCCTGCCCCCCTTCCTCCTCCTCTATTCCTTTTCATTTGTTACTTCACTCATCCCAGGAGTCAATACTAATAATACTAAGTCAATATTAAACTATATTTCAGTATTATGGATTAAATGGGTCTCTGAAAGCCTGGCTAGTAATTATAGCTTTGTCCTTAAGGGAAACTGTATCCCAGGTAACCAACAGCTGGCTTCAAAAACACTTTTAATTTGGCACTGTAATGTGGTGTATAGATGCCCATTTGTGACATGCATTGCCTGCCCCCAGAAGTCCTAGGTTAAGCTTAAGTGGTACCTACTGCAGGAACTATTCTCAGGCACTCTGTTAAGAAGGGGGAGACTCTGTGACTGCCAGTTCATTTGTGGGGTAGGGGCCTGAAGGAGGGGAAGAAAACAACCCTGCTGGGTCTAGGAATGTGGGAATGTGCCTTATATGTGGGTGGTGGAGTTCATCTTTCACTTTGTCTCTGCTTTTAGTTGTTTGGTATTCTTTGACAATTTCACGCATGCATGTGTTTGTGCATGCTTACATACATGTGCAGTACATTCTGTTTACTCTTCCCACCACCCACTTTTGTCTCTCCCTCTCTTCTGTCATTCTCTCCATGGGTGTTTTTCTCATATTCAAATCATTATTGTTTTGTTTTGTGGCCTTGTTTTTTTAGCCAGAGCCCTCTATGTGCCCATGGGTTTAGAACTAAGCTTTGGAGCTTAGTGGGCTCACCG
Source organism: Phodopus roborovskii (assembly GCF_943737965.1). Taxonomy (NCBI): domain Eukaryota; kingdom Metazoa; phylum Chordata; class Mammalia; order Rodentia; family Cricetidae; genus Phodopus; species Phodopus roborovskii. The sequence continues at coordinate 51,593,404 of NW_026126433.1, forward strand.
TGTGATATACAACAGAAAACAATTGTCCCTCACCGCCACACTTTCTGCCCCATTCGTTTTCACATACAGGTGTTCCCGTGCCTCCTCTGGCCCAGGTTACCTGGCTTCCGCCTCTGTATCTAGTCTACTGAGACTCGGTAGCTCATTCTTAGAATGTTCCCCAGCCGCACAGCCACCAAACAACACCCCATCCACCATCTAGGATCCCGCTTTGGTGAGGGATCCTTAAAGGGCCCATAGATCCCTTGTGTGATCTGTTCTCTTTCTCATCTCCCTAATGTGTGCAGGTCTTTGCACCTTCCCACAGGGAAGTGGCATTCAGCCTTGGATTTGAGACATTGTGTAATTGGCTTGAGTGTATGTTTTCTGAGTGAATGGGTTTATTTGGGATGTCTTACTTATTTAGCAAATGCCAAGGGAGCATCATGGTGGCAATGGGCAGGAGGAGCTAAAGCTGGAAGGAACTCGTCTTTGCCTCCAAGAAACTTATGATTTGCCGGAGTGTCCACTGAACTGGTGGCTGGGATGCTCTCCAGGGCAATGGCAGAGGCTGTGTCCACCCTGTGCTAAGTCAGCTGGCCATAGACTACTGGGACAGCAGTTGTTTGGAATCTGGGTAGTATAGCCCAGAGAGCAGCTACTCCGTCTAAGGCAGCAGAAGGCTTTCCCTTAGCACCTGTTTCCTTTCCTAGTGTTATTTGCGTTCAGTTTTTTACCATTTTCTATCTTCCATAGTCACAATTTTACCTCCATAACATCCCCAGGCGGACCATCACAGTGCATTAGGACTTTGCCCTCAGTGCATTAGTGCCCTAATCTATCATAGTGCTCTAGATGACGGAAACCCCAAACGCCACATGGTCAGGTCTGTCACAACAATAGCGCACTCCCTGGTGCCAACTGCTGTATTAGTTATTTTTCTATTGCTGTGATAAAACATCATGACAAAGGAAAGTTACAAAAGAAAACATTTAATTAGGCTTTACAATGTCAGAGGGTTGGAGTCCATGATGATGGAGCAAAGGCCTGGCATCAGGAACACCTGAGAACTCATATTTCTGACTGCAAGGAAGAGGCACAATGCACTCTGGGAATTGCTTGAGTCTTTTGAAATCTCAGAGTCCACCCCCAGTGACACACCCTTTCAGAGTCCACCCCCAGTGACACACCTCTTCCAACAAGGCCACACCTTCTTATCCTCCCCAAACCATTCCACTAACTAGGGACCAGGTATTAAACATATGAGCCCATGGAGGCCACTCTCACTCCAACCACTACACTGAAGTAATTCTGCCAAACGGATGGCAGACAGCATGCCCTGCTTCCTGCTGATACTCTCACAGCACACATCACTAATGGATCATAGTCCCCCTGCTTGTCCTGGAAACAGTTCCAACACTACACGCTAACTACTCCTAGTGGCTAAGAGCTGGACTTAAGAGTCAGAGCTACTGACCTCTCATTCCCAGAGTAAGAGTAGGGAGCCAGGAGCCATGACTCGGAAAAGCATTTATGTTGAACCCAGAATCCAAGGAAGTAAAGCTAATGCTGTATTCCCCTGGAGACAAGGCCAGTTACTAATGGACTCTTTGTCCTGCTCACAGTATGTGTCAGACAGCAGTAATCTGGAAAATAGAGTGAGTATTGGGAGGGGAGGATCTAAAACGGATTGTTCTCTTAATTGCCTAAAGACAAAGCAGAAGGAGGCTGGGATACAAGAAGGCCCCACTGGACATGGGGACCACCTAACCTAAAGAGAAAGCTCACTGTATGTGGGATGTCCCTTGTGGGTGTGGATGCTCCTGGGTAGTGAGGACCACTAGTAAGGTCAGAAGTACATTAAGCCTCAGCCAGAAGAGATGGATAGAGCAGAGCAATAGGAGACATCAGGAAGTTAGGCATTGAATGACAGATGTCAGCAGTGATTCCCATAGGTCAGGCATTGTGCCTGGAGGCCAAGAGAACCTCTTTATGGTGATGTCAAAAGTCAGCACAGCAGGGGCCAGGTGGCCAGAAGGAATCAGAGCAAGGCAAATAGGAGGGCTAGTGCCAGCACCCAGGAAGTTAGAGCAGCCCCAGGAGAAGAGAAAGGAGAGGTCATGGCTCTGTCCAGCCTTGGCTTTGGCACTTCAGGAACCTGGCTCAAGTATAGTCAGTGGATAATGAGGATTGCCAAGCCTGGGAGGGCTTGTGTGTGAGGAACTGCCCAAAGTCCCAGAAAGGTTGAGTTAGAGCAGAGGGAAGAGCCAGAGATGAGAAGGAAGCTCCCCAGACACAAATGTCAGTCTCTCAAAGCAGGGGCGAGGAGGCCATTTCACCTGTCTCTTTTCACTGTGCAAGCTTCTGGGCAGGAAAGGTCAGGGTGACACCTGTGTATGCTCTGAGCTGGTGTTCTTGGAACAACAGATGAGGATCCAAGTCTTCAGGTCTTTGAGCTGAGATTGCAGTGAGGGAAGGAACACCGGAACCAGTGGAAATATTACAGTGTTGTTTTTCTTTGGGGGGGGGCACCCTGTGTTGAACATAGGATTTTTTTCACAGATAACTCTGCTAACCCTTTACTAGAGCCCTCTGGACCTGAAGAGGGCCACGCTTTGACTCACTGCACTTAGGTCGTGGTTTTTATCAAGAAATGAAAGTGAGGTCTAGAAGTCATGCCTGTGTATTCATGTTTCCAGTGAACCACACACTGAAGTACAGCCCCCAGCAAATTGCAAAAACACAACAAATTAGGTAAAACAAAATTTCTTTCACATTCTGAACTACCTGAAAATTAAGACAAGTGGACTGAAATATTAGCCCACCACTGGCTGGAAGGCACAGCTTGGCAGCATGGAGTAACAGCAAACAGGCTTGTTAAATACCCAGGCAGAGAAAGTGTTGGCTGTCCAGGCCTACTCCTTACAAAGGAAGGGCTGGTACCATATCATGGGCATCCTGGCTCTCATTGGCAAAAGGAAGCATGCCTATTTCTCCAACTCATTGTCAAGTAAAGTCACATTTCTTGCATTGAACAACCTGAGAGAAGGGGTAGTGATGGTGTCAGAAACCTTCAATAACAGATAAAAACTATTTCCCCTTAGGCACTTCAGAGGGCAGAAATAATGGGCCTCTATTGTGAAGTTAACATATGCTAAGTGTGTCAGTCAGCTTCCTGCTACTGTAACAAAGTACATGAGGTCAGCAACTTTTAAGGAAGAAAGATTTGTTTTGGCTCATAGTTCTGGAGGTTTCAAACCATGCTTGGTTGGCTTAATTTTTTTTGGGGGGGGGGGCTAGTGGCAAGGCAGGACATGGTGTGTGTGTGTGTGTGTGTGTGTGTGTGTGTGAGTGAGTGTGTGTTTATGTGTGTGTTTATGTGTGTGTCTGTGTGTTTATGTCTTGTGTGTCTGTATGTGTGTCTGTGTCTGTGTGTGTGTCTGTGTGTGTGTGTTTATGTGTGTGTCTGTGTGTGTATGGCTTGTGTGTCTGTCTGTCTCTCTCTCTCTCTGTGTCTCTGTGTGTGTGTGTGTCTGTGTATTGGGGGCTGTGGGAGAGCAAATCTGCTTCCCTCATAGAAGGTGAGAAGCAAAATGAGATATAAGAAGAGTGATTTAGTGAAAAGTCAAAAAGACTTTTTCTGGTGCTATATCTCAGGGGTAGAACAGTTGCTTAGCATATGAGAGGACCCAGACTCAATTCTCAGCATTGCCAGAGAAGCAAAAGACTCCAATGGTATAATTTTCCAAGTTCCACTTTTATTTTTCCCACATCATTGGTGAGCATCAAAAGGGTGAGGATCTGTCCCAAACTCATATCTGTTGCTATGATAAAACACCCTGGCAAAGGTAACCTAGGTGAAAAAGGTTTAACTTCATCTTAGAAGTCCAGATGTCAGCCTTGGAAAGTCAAGGCAGGAGTTTCAAACACCTAGTCACATCATATCCACAGTCAAGAGCTGAGAAATGAATGCATATACACTCACTTGTACTCAGCTTGACTTCTCAGAGTTCAGAACCCTCTGGTCTGGTAGGGAATAGTGACACCCACAGAGTACTGAGTCTCCTCATTTAAAGGAATTTAGTTTAGATAGTTCTCCACAGATATGTCCACAGGCCAACACAGTGCAAGCAGTCCTTCACAGAGAGTCTTTCTTGGTGAGTCCAGCTTGGGTCAAGTTGACAAAGCTCACCATCACGGAGTCTATCCAAGGTCACATGTCTTAAAGGAGATAGGACTGAGACTTTACTCTGGGCAGCCTGATCCCAAGGCCTCTTCAACCTCCAGTAGCTGAATCAGGTTTTTCTCAGTATAGTGAGGAGGAAATCCTAGTTCATAAATAGCCAGGACATAAGCTGGAAGGTAAAAAGTGCAGATAAAAAGCCACAGTCCTCTAGAGAGGATAGAGATGCCACAGATAGTGAACCCATGAGGTTCTTGTCACACCAGGATAATTGGGTTTAAGAAAAGTTCATTGAAGTGGGAACATTTATTTTACCCAATAGTGGTGGGAGAAACAGTCTGAATAGGAATTGGTCTTGAAAAATCAAAGTAAAACTGAATCAGATTAATTTAACATAGTTTATGGTATATTAAAACTTTTCTCTAGTCTTTAAAATGAATGAAAACCAAGATCGCGGTTAGTTAGAGAGTTGCCCCACCATCATAGTTGTCAGATCAAACTGTAGGCTTCAGGCCAGGGAGATGGCGCTGCAGTGGAGACTGCTTACTGCTCTTGCAGAGGATCGATCCAGGTTCTTGGGGATCTGGCACCCTCTGACTCCTGAAAACACCTGCACAAACGTGATGCACATAATCTCTCTCTCTCTCTCTCTCTCTCTCTCTCTCTCTCTCTCACACACACACACACACACACACTTTTAAAAAGTCTCTAGACCTTTTCTTTACTTACCTTTGGGGGCTATCTCAAAGTTTCTATTGCTGTGAAGAGACACCATGACCACGGCAATTCTTATGAAGGAAAACACTTACTTGGGGCTGGCTGATGGTTTCAGAGAGGTTTAGCACATTATCATCATGGTGGGAAGCAAGGTGGCATGCAGGCAGACAGGGTGCTCAGAAGGAGCTGTCAGTCCTACATCTTGATCTGCACGCAACAGGAAGTGAACTGTGTGTAGCACTGGGCATACTTTGAGCATAAGAGACTTCACTGCCCCCACACACAGTGACATACTTCCTCCAACAAGGCCACACCTACTCCAACAGGGCCACACTGCCTAATAGTGACACTCCTTATGGAGACCATTTTCTTCCAAACCACCACAAGGGCTTCCTGAATTTTCAGGGGCCTCTCCTAGTTGGTTGGTATCTAGATTATTGATGGATAAAGTACCTTTGGAGTTATCTCCACTTTGATCTCCTCTTTAAGTATTGGGAGGTCAATGATTCAGTATGAAACCTGATATCATTTTCATTGAATTTATAAAATTCTTCTATCCAAAGAATCCTCATTTTAACTTTGCAATCAACTGGTATCATTCATGCCACCTTGTACTGTGGGTTCTTGAAATAGCCTGTTACCATGGTCATAGTGATGGGCAAAGATTGGGCAGAGTGAATCCAAGGCCAACTGGGATCAGGTTTATCTTGGTCTTAATCAACTTCCTTGTCAAGTACGACAAGTGTCCTCCAGGCCAAGACATTAATAGGTAGCCAACACAGAAGCCTCTTATCTGGACAAGACATCAAGAAGAGATGCTGAGCTCTGAAGGGGGAAGTTGTTAGACAAGCATAGTCCAGGGGCAAGATTTGCATTTGCTAGTAGTAGTGCTTGCATGAGCTGAGATTGTCACGTGTATTAGCAAGTAGACCCAAAGACAATGTTGGAAAGTGGTATTGGGACAGAGTTTTGGAGCCAGCTCTTGCAGAATGTAGATGGATGGATATTCTTTTGTGCAACAAGGAGCTATTGATGTCTCTGGATCATGAGTTTAGCATGGGTCTGACACCTGTTAAAAGTTCAGAAATCGTTGTTAAAGCTGCTATTAAATTTGTATTTGATAATAATAAATTTGTATTTAATTAGAGCTGATGGGTATTGAGTTCTGGCACACATATGCAAAGATGATCTACATGTCAAAATTGCATAAACAAATCCTCAGTAATTCCTAGTGTGATGGACACACAGGACTGCCCCTTTTGGAGGCCTTCAGATGGATTTTTAGTTCCACACTGGGACATTTCCCCTTTCAGTTGGTGTGCTGGTGCATGTATTGTACATCCAGGAGCTATTTTCCAGCTAAGACTTAAGTGGCTTTCAGTAACTATATATCCCAGTGTGCTGTTTGAGGCTGTCACTACAAAGTGGGAACCTCTGATCTCTCTGGCTGGGTGGAAGATGGGCACAATGCACTGGGCTCACTTTCAGATCTAATTGAAACCATTTGTATTCTAAATTTGAGTTCCCAGTGGTTCAGCCTGCAGGAGCCCTTGGGTGGGCACACATGCACTTGATAGGCAGTTAAAGAATCGGGTATGATCAGTGTTCTTTAAGCAATAGCTAGGTTTTGCTGGGGAGTGAGGAACAAGAATTCTAGAATTTTCCAGAACTGCTGAACTGAGAGCTGACCTGAATCCTGAACAAACCCTTTGACTTATGGAGAGCAGGACGATGTTCAGATCACTGCGTAATTGTGATGATTAAAGAGCTACAGATACCTCTCTATCTTTCTCTGGTAACAAACCTAATAAGAACCCAGAAAAAGATAGGACTTGAATATGTACCAAGAAGGTTAGCTCTAATACTAATGTACTATGCAAGGCTAATGCTTGCTATGACTTTTCAGGTGGGGAAGAGGAGGATAAGAAACAATGAATGCTAATTAGCTTGCATTAATCAGAATTGTATTAGGCTTCTTTTGTTTCTTTCCCCCCTTTTCTTTTCAGAGCTCTTAAGTGTACAGAAGCAGGTTATTCAAATTTCACCCCTGTTTTTCAAAAATTAATAAGGGCCATATATTAGTGTAACACTCTGCCTGCTTGGTAGAATATATTAGTAAAGGTTTTAATTACTGAAATTATACAGTCATAAAAGATGATTTAATGAAAGCAATCATATCATTTGCATTCTGGGCCTGCCTGCATACAGATGCTGTAAGGAGAAGACAATTACACCAATGTGTGGCCAAATAGTTACTGCCATTGCAACTTTGCCTGAGGATGTTGGACTCAAATGTCACTATACTCCAAAGAAATACCTGTCTGTTGACAAGAAAACCAGTTTCCTCTGAGAAGAAGGATTAGCCATGACAGCAGAGTCCTCAAATTACTTTTCTTTCCCCTAACCCAGAGCCTCTCATGGCTAGAGGATCCATCGTGACCTCCTCTCCGATAAGAGAAAATTAATTGCTATGCTGTTTTGTTGAAGAGGGCTTTGTGGTGCTTAAAATAATTAGAGCAGAGTCTGGAAATGACAGCCCCGGGATGACAAAAAGACAGATGTATTCGTGTGCAGTAGGACAACGGGAGGCACAAGAAACTGTGTACAGGAAAGGGCTGTGCCAGCAGTTGACACAAGTCCCAAGTGTGGGCAGGTACAGAGAGCTCTGCTCGGATCCTCCCAGGCTATCCCTATAAAATAAGAGGCAGTCATGAGTGACCCTGGGTCAGCGTCAACCAGGGCTGCTGAAAATCCACTAAGGAACCATCTGAAATTATTTGTCTTGTACTGGTAGTGGGCAGTGGCTTGAGCAGTGTTATTCTATTCATATTTATACTAACTCTGATGAGCAAGTTCCTTCTGAAGCAAAATTTTGAAGACTCCCAGCAATTACACATGTCTCATAAGATGCCCCAACTTTATGAACTCTAGGGCTGCTCCCGTGATGGGCAGTGATGTCAAGATGGCAGAGACCTGGGGTATACACGAACCTCTGTGGCTTCTCCACTAATCCAGCCAACTGATATTCACTGCAAACATACCATGTCTAAGGTGTACACAATGTGTTAAGTGTGACATGTTCCCCAGCCCACAATACAACACTTTAAGTGTTTTACTTTATTATAATGTTAAGTATGAAGGGGGTACACATGCCACAGTAAATTATGGAAGTCAAATGAAAACCTTGACAGGTCTCTCTCCTCCCATCTTTACATGGGTTTTGAGGGTCAAACTCAGGTCATTGGGTTTTGAGGCAATTGCTATCATTGGCTGAGCCATCTTGCCTGCCCCCATTCAATGTGGAGGTAGAATCTTATGTTCCCTTAGGAAATGTATGAACAGTGTTATAGTGGCTTCATGGTATGGAAAAAGAAATCTCAACACATTTAGACAAAGTGAGGGAAGGGCTTCTGAAAATAAGTGACCAAAGGGAATAGGAGATGTGGGCGTTTGGGGATCTAGGAGGGCACATCATAGGTAAAAGGCAAGGGTGAGACAGGTATGGTGCACTAAGAAGATGGGCAGTGGTCCATTTGGTGGGTGTGGGTGGTGGATAGGGAGCAGCAGAACCTCCTGGGCCTTGGACACTCTCTGAGGAAGCAGATCTCGTCAGGTGGCAACACGGAGGCAGGGCATTGAATTCCTTCACCAGAAGTGTGTACCTAAGGCTGAGATTAGGAGCTGCACACTCAGGAAAGGTGAGAAGCAGGGGGACTTGTGGGTCTTTGCTTTGACAGTTGTAAGGAAGGATGCAATGAGGGAGAAAGGAGACCCTGAGCCCCAGGCAGCTGATGAGACAGAAGAGAAATGGGATGAAGCAGAGATCATTGAGATGCTCCCGTGATGGCCAGGCAGAGGGGAGAAGTCAGGGAGGTGTGGGTGTTGGTGGTGGGTGTCCACAGCCTCACAGGATGCATCCTCTGACAGTCTGTAATATGCCTCCTGCGTGTTAGTCACTTGGCCACAGATGAGTCAGTCAAAACAGAGCCTTGCTCTCCCTTTTCCACTGAGCACTCTGACTCTGTGTGCTGGAGTGAGAGGTGGGACGAAGGTTGACAGACAAGTGGACACTAGTTGAGAGAGAGTCGTTGGCCAATGGATGAGGGTATCCATGACATGTCTTTCAAGGGCAATTGCATGAAGCAAGAAATAAAAATACCATGTACTCTTGATTTAATCATGACAGAGTAGTTATATCAGACATAGAGGGCTGTCTTTGTGGGGCCTTGAGGGTAAGGAGTAACCACAACTCCACAACTCAGACCAGGTCTGTTGTTATTTAGAATAAGACAACCAAGGCTAAGATCAAACATTCTACTGTAGCACACCTTTGACCTTTAGGTCTTATGACTTACTGAGGACAGTTTTGAACTCTCTACCCTTGAGCCAAGATGGAGTGCAGCCATCTTTATGGGAAGCTGGACAGAATATAACTGATTAATGACCCTTAGCTTCCAGTGGCTCTGTGTGTTAAAAATCCAGCCACTCCTTGTCTCTTTCAAAAGAATAGAGTGTGCACAGGTCATGCTACCTGACTAAGGGGAGAGGGAGGGGTCAGGGTGCCCAATGTGCTGGGAGTTTAAGGGTAAAACACCCAGTGAGAAGAAAACTGAAAGAAGGAAGCCCCCAGGGCCCATAGCCTAATTCTTTTTAAGCCACTGGTGACTTCTATGTGGTGTGGAACACAGGCAGAAATAATAACTGGGAGGATCAAGAGCTAAGCAGAGATTTCAGCTCTTGTGGATGCTGGAACAACAAAGGCTGGAGTTCAAAGCCTCGAGACCTTGGTGCACACTGCAAGCTTCCAGCTGATGTCCTGGAAGAACTTTGGAATTTGGAAGGATTATACACTAAAAATAAGGAAAAGGATTGTAGGAGGCTTATTATGGGAAATGAACGTGCATTCTAGAAGTTACATGATCAAATTAAATTAAAAGAAATCTAAACTAGCTAAGGTACATCTCAGAGGAAAAAGAAAAGGTTTAGATGATTTATTATTCTAGGTACTGAGATTTCATTTCTTTCATGGTGTCTGAGAAAGCAGATAAAAAATAGAGCAATGGTCTGGAACTGGGAGTTAGAAGGCAGACTTAAATCTATAATCAGAACACTATGGAGATTCCTTTGGGAGAAATGATGGGCTTTTCTGTAATGATACTAGGTCATGGGGATGGTCACACACGATAAATATATATAAATAAATACCTTGACCCTCCATGTCACAAAATATACAAAAGTAATTTGAGAAAGGTCAGAGACATAAATATGAATGATACACCAATACAGTCTTCTTGAGAAGGACAACAACAGAATATCTTCATAATTTTGGAGTTGGAAAACACAACTTTTTAAAATGAATTAGTCACAACAATAAGATTTATATTAAGACTTAAATTCTCAGAAATAACCTGTTCATAGAGAAAAAAAACTTTAAAGTACAGAGATTGGCAGATGGTATTATCTATCTATCTATCTATCTATCTATCTATCTATCTATCTATCATCTATCTCTATCTATCTATCTATCACTTTATTACTGTATGCATGTGTGTATGTATGTATTACTCTATGTACTCTATGTATGTATATATCTATCACTTTATCACTCTGTGTACTCTGTGTGTGTATGTATGTATGTATGTATCACTTTATTTATCACTGTATGCATGTATGTATCTATCTATCTTTCTCTCTATCTGACTTGTGTGTATCTTGTTTCTGAGACTCAGTTCTTTCCTTCCACCATGTGGGGTCTTAGAATCAAACTCAAGTCATCATGTTTGATGACAAGAGCCTTTACCCATTGGCCATCTCTCCAGCCCAGTACAGGTTGTATTTGTGGAGTAAGTGTCTAAGAACTGATCCAGAGAATATTTAAAGTGTCTATCTGCCAATCAAAATAAAAACTAGGTAACCCAAGTTAACTTTTCAGAGAAGTAAGTATGGTACTAGGAAGGTGGTGGGTTGTTGAACGCTCTTGTAGTTTAATTTCAAACACTCATATAAAAAGCCAGGCATACACTTTGCTGGCCAGTGCCTAAAAAAAAAAAAAAAAAAAAAAAAAAAAAGTGGAGAGTGGCTGAAGATTGATCTCTGGCTTCCACGCACATAGGTGAACTCATGCACATACACATACAAACATGTACTCACCACACACACACACAAATACAAAGATTTAAAAAAAAAAAAAAAAAAAAAAAAAAAAAAAAACCTTAGGCAAGAGTCCTGAACAGGAACTTTACAAAGAGTCTACAAAATGTTCACTGGCATTTCTTGTTACAGATGTGCAAATTAAAACCATAATAAATCCCACTGTGCCCACTGGGATGCCTTTGCTTAAAAGGCTTGGCAACTCTAAGTATCATTAAGGAGGCAGGGCAAAGGGAACTCTCTTAACTGGGAGTGTGTTGGCTGTTGTTGATTTGTTTGTTTTTGTCAACTTGACAGAGTGAGAGTCATCTGTGAAGAAGGAACCGCAATTGAGGAATTTTGCTTCCATCAGATTGTCCTGTGGTGCATGCAGGAAGGTTGCAAGTTCAAGTCCAGGTAGGGGAACACACTGGGACATATTTTTGATTAATGATTGATGAGGAAGAGCTCAGCCCACTGTGGGAGGTGAATTATATAAGAAAGATAGCTGAGAAGCCATGAGGAGTCAACAGTGTTCCTTCATAGCCTTTCCTTCAGTCCCTACCTTCATGTTCCTGCCTTGAGTTCTTGTTCTGACTTCCCTTCCTGTGGTAATTTGAATAAGAATGAGCCTGGAAGAAGAGAGGGAGGAAGGATTATAGGAGACAAAGGAATTGAAGACTCCACAAGATCATGGGCCAACAAATCAAATAAGTAGGGCTCACAGGAATTGAAGCATTAATCACAGAGCCTGTAAGGGTCTGAGCTAGGCCCTCTGCATGTATGTTATGATTGTGTAAGTTGTTTCCTGTTAGAAATCAGACACTCTGCCTGCCAGCCTGCCCTTCAGGGACTCAGTACCAGCAGACAGGCCATCATCCACCCCTGTCAGGTATGGTGCATTTCCACTATTGCTAGGTGATACACATACCATTTAAAAGGTCCCTCTCAACATCATGGTCTTCTCTCTCTCTCTCTCTCTCTCTCTCTCTCTCTCTCTCTCTCTCTCTCATAGTCCCAGTTCAGAATGGCCTTTCACCCCTCCCCCCAGTAAATCTCTAAATCTCTCAAATGGGATATGTTTCATGGTGTGCTATTTGCAGCATACCATGGCGGATGCCTGCCAAGGTACTCTGCAAATAAATTCCAACACCTCCAACAATGGAAGTGGGGATGTCTCTGACTCTTGCCTGCACTTAGGACCCTTTTTTCTCCTACTGGGTTGCCATATACAGCACTAATATGAGGGTTTGTGCCTAGTCTTATTGTGTCTTGTTAGGCCATATTTGGTGGATAACCCTGGGAGGCTTGCTCTTGAAGGAAACAGAGGAGGAGTTGATTTGTGGGAGAGGGGAGGTAGGGGAAGGGACTGAGGGGAGAATGTGTGTGTGTGTGTGAGGGGGGACTGTGGTAGTGTATATTGTATGAGGGAAGAACAAAAATTATAGAAAAAAAACGCACCCCATAGACCCATATCTTGGAATGCTTAGTCATCAGGGAACAGCACTATCTGAAAAGAATTAGGATGTGTGTCTTTGATGGAGGAAATGTTTCACTCACAAGGCTTTGAGGTTTCAAAAGCCTACACTAAGTCTGGTGAGGGTACTGCCTGTCATGCTGGGGAAGTAGTGCATGGCCTTTCTTGGGGAGACATGAGCAAATGTCTACTCATCCCAAATAAGGAAACAGTAATATACCAAATAATGATTCCACTTGGTGAACCAATGAATTTATTGGGGTTACTTACAGGAGTACATGTTGTTCTTTTGATACAACTATTGCCTAAGAAACACAAACACAAGACTCAGCGCCTATGTGGAGTTTATTGAGAGAGGGGAAAGAAGGGGGTAGCTGGTGGCCAACCGAAAGCAGGAGAGAGAGAGAGAGAAGGGAGAGAGAGAGAGAGAGAGAGAGAGAGAGAGAGAGAGGTGCTTGGTGCGCTTACTTTAAAAAGGAAACTTGCAAATGTATAACTGAGTCCCCTGGCAGCCAGGTAAAGCTTGAGCAGTCAGGTAAGTCATGATGTAGAGAAGACATGGCCATGAGCATCCCACCCATCATAAGGGGCGGGACTGCTAGGTTCCAACAGTATGTCTGAGGATTCACTCACAGATTCATGGGTGGGGCAACAGCATTAAAGACTAGTCTACCATAACCTGGTGACAACTCACAGAAACTGTAGCCCTGGAGCTCTCTGCACAGCTTGTAGGCAGCTTGACAGGTCGGAGACTCTCTTCTTTCCCAGCAAGATTTATTGCTTTACTGGGTTGGGTGGAGGGGCGGGGACTTTGGATCTTGTAAGTTTCAGGGACTTTCTGAGACTTAAGAGTTTGCTACTTAAGTCTTAATGAGTCTCCCTCTGGGGTGGTTCCAGTTCAAGGTACACTGCAGTTCAGCAAGCTGCACTGGAAGGAGCTGTGCTTTGTTATGGCAGCGGAAAAACTGAGGCTGCTTGCTTACATCTCAAAATACCAGGAGGCAGAGCAACGGCAATTCCAGTCCCATCTGAATTTCTCTGAAATGTTAGCCATGAAATACCAGTCTTTCATAGGACATTAACCAGTGTTATCCCAAAAAATCTTCTATGACTAAGTGGGTTTGGGGAAAGCAGCCTACTGTCTATCCTTCTGGATATACACTCTTCTTATAATGGACTAAAGCACCATCCCCCAGCATGTTTGCCATTGTTGTATATGTTCAAAATGATGTTGCTGTATTTCTACAGCTCACTGGAGTCAATGGGAAGGGTTTACATTTCCATATGTTACACTTCTCTTTCCATTATATTCTTACAATTAGAAAATAAAACACAGAAGTCTTGCTTTTCAGAAGTAGTCTGTGTTGAGAAGTATGTTTGCATTTGCACACCTCTTTAGATACCAGAGTTGTGGTACCAAGTGGCTGCATAGGAATCTTAACCTAGATTTCCAGCAGTCAGTTTTGAAAATAAAGTTTATCTGCCAGCACAAGGCAGGATTGTAGCTCACATTCCTCAACTGGCCAAGACTTCCTCTCCATCAGTCAGATTTAAATGATCTGATTTCTTGAAATTTTATTTTAAGAATGAGGGGACTCTTTGAATCCAGTGGCAATGCCTTTCCTATATTTCCTTTGGCAGATATATTATCTTCTGGTAATGCATATGATTATGGAATACAATCAACCTGGCCCTTGTTGAGTACTTCTAAACAACAATAGCACGTTTCCTCTAGCCTAGACAGCTGTTCCTGTCAGTGTTTAACTGCTTTTAAGATGCATGTATTATTTTAATAAATATTACTCACAAATCATATTAGCTCCACTTACCCAAAGTTAAATTTTCATTTTGAATACATATACCCTGTCCATACATGTTTATGTTTCCTATAGATCCAGTAAGTTTTAATTAATTTTAATTGTATGCTCTAAGATGACATTAAACCATTTTAAAGTTACTAGCTACTCTGTAGACTGAATATACTGTCTGAACAATTTACAAAATAATCTCCATCCCTTCCTTTTATTCATAAGCTGCTAACACAATCCTGCCTCTGGCCAGACCATGCACTCCAGTGTGGAACATCAGAGGAAATACTGATAGTGTTTATTTAGAGAGGACCAGGAATTTACTGGTCCATGCAGCTTCGGTTTCATTAGATCCCCATTCATCTTACAGTCGGTAATTCAGATCTACAGGTACCGTTGTTTGCACAAAGGCTTCGCTGTGAACAGAGCCATGGCCACTTGCATCTTGTGGCCTCCAGAACCAGCCATGGATGCAGTTTTCCTCCATCTTGTTGTAGAAACTCTATAATCACTGCTTAGATTTGCAAAGGTTTCCATGGTAGGTGTCTCTGTTTCTGGTCATGGCCTTGCATACTCATCACCTGTGGTTAATTTTTGTTCTTTGATGGAGAGCAAACGAAATTCTCCTAAACCCTTTCTTCAGGTATTCCAACCAGGGCCCTTACTGAATATTTCATTTGCACCAAACATCTGGATCCAGCTGTCCACTTACCTGCCCCTCCCACCAAAGACTGAGATTCATTGTTCAAAAGCAGGCTCTTTATTTCCCATTTCCTTCACTCTGTTGGTCTCCGACTCAGGACCCAGTTAGCCATGTAAAGGGGATTATTGTGTAATTAAGTGAGGTGTTTTAGCCTTTTGTTGCTGACTGCAGGCATTATAAATGATGTTGCATTCACTTTTCGTGAGGAGAGCTGAGCAATCATCTAGTTACCCCAGACAGAGAACAAACCACAGATCAAAGAAAGAAGTCTACCTAAGTTCAGTTGGGTGAATCTGTGACTTAACTGAGCTTCATGACAGGGGCAAGGGTGAGGGGTTACTTACAGGAACACCACTGAAAACTCCCAACTGGTTAAGGTGACAACCTCCCTAAAGCTACAAGGCTGGTGTGCTGGCTGGTTTTGTGTGTCAACATGATATAAACTAGAGTCATCAGAGATGAAGTAGCCTCAGTGGAGGAAATGCCTCCATGAGACCCAGCTGTAAGGCATTTCCTCAACTAGCGATCAGTGGGGGGAGGGCCCAGCCCATTGTGGGTGGCGCAGTCCCTGGGCTGGTGGTCCTGGGTTCTATAAGAAAGCAGGCTGAGCAAGCCATGAGGAGCAAGCTGGTAAGCAACATTCCTCCATTACCTCTGCATCAGTTTCTGCTTCCAGGATCCTGCCCTGTTTGAGTTCCTCTCCTAACTTCCTTCAGAGATGGACAGCAAGGTGGAAGTGTAAGCTGAATAAATCCTTTCATTCCCAGCTTCTTTTATGGTCATGGTATTTCATCTCAGCAATAAAAACCTTAATGAAGACAGATGGAGTGCCATGGTCATTTCACCTCTCATCTCCTATGTGCTTAGCACCTCCCCACAGCATGTGCATCTGGGGTAGGGTTACACAGCTGGTGAGGGAAGTGAAAGGCTTTAGTAGCAGGTGAAGGATGGATGACACTCGCCCAACTCTCTCTGAGAGAATGTTAACAGGACCAAGTCAATGAGAGTGTTATGTTGGTAATCACAGCTGTTCTTACTAAGATGGTGATATACTTGGGATGCCTGGAGGCCAGTGTTCAGAGCAGTGGCCCCTTCAGTTTGACTGGATAATATTGCGCTAAGAGACATACAGAGCGTTGCTATTATTGTTGTTATCTTCGTGGCTAAGATAGATACGTTGAGGTGATGCACTATCCTGGTTTGCTTGGCATAGCTGCTTTCTTTTCTTTGTAATTATCTTAAAATAGATGTAACATTAAAAATCTGTCATCTTAACTCTCCCTAATGGCACCCTTCAGCCATCCATTTTGTTCACAGTGTGGTGTAACTGTCCCTGGAATCTTCTCACCTTCCAAAATTAGAACTCTGTGCCCATGAAACAGCTTCCAGTCTTCTCTGGCCTCCTTGACATTCATCATCCAATTTTTGTCTTTGTGGTTTTGAGTATTCCAGGTATCTTCTATAAGTGAAATCACATATTTGTCTGGCTTATTTCACTTAGCACAATGTCCTCAAGTTGCATCCATATTGGAGTGTGTGTCAGAATCGTGCCTTCTATTTATTTGTATGTGTGTATATTTGGGGGGGGCGCTGTTGGTCTGAGACATGCTGTCCTCATTTGAGCTGAGCTCAGTCATCACCTGTGTGAAGCAGGCATAGTTCAGGCCCCCCTCTACATTGCCTGGTATAGGGCAGTCCTGTCTTGTCTTATTTTTTTGTGGCAGCGAAAGGAGGGACAGGGAGAGGAAGCCTCTTGAGGTCCAAGCTTGCTGCTTCTGTCACATCATATCACTCACAGGAAGTCCCAAGAGGATCTCTGATCTGATCTGGGAGAAGGGACATATGCTATCTCTTAGTGCGAGGAGCTACAAGTCATTGTGATAAAGTGGAGTTAAAATTGGAGCCATTTCAGCAATCAGGCTTGTTCAGGGTAGCCTTTTACTGGGAAACCAAGCTGCCTGACTTCAAAGTATCTCACCCTCATTTCCATAATCTCAGAGAAACACGAACCATTCCTCCAGAGTCCTAGCAGCCTGGCCTCCAGATGTACAGGCAGGAGTGGATCCTGTCATGTGTCTGTCTCCTCCTTCACCCACACCCTCTGCACACACTTCTGTCTCTCAATATGCATGCTGCTGGGAAAAGATTAAAATTAACATCAAGGATGGCACTGAAAGGGAAAAGAAAGCATCAAAGACTAGCATGTATCATGAAAGCACAGGGAAGCAGGAGGAGGATGGGTGACATGGTCAATCCCTAATGCCGGCTGTAAGAGGAGAGATGTCTACAGAGTCAAATGCTCTGCATCAACCTGAAGCATTATGAAGTAAATTGTGTTTTAACCTCCTGCCTGACCAACAGGCCTTCCTGAGAGGCCGGCTCGAATTGATGTTCTTGGTCTGACTTGAGTTCCATACTATGAGCTGGATGTTCAATCTGTTCTTGCCTCTTTCCCCTCCTGACTTCCACACACATTGCAAGAAGCCTTCTGTGCATGTACACAAGGGTTTCTGTGAGCACATGCATGATCTGGTCACACTCTGCACATAGCTGTCTACTTTTTCCAGGCATTTCAGGTAGAGAAACAGGACATTGGTGGCCAACAAATGGGCTGTGGCAATGTGAGCAAAGGGCAAGAGACATAGAAGGTATGGGTGGGGTGGGTGGCAAAGGACTTCTTCTGAGTGGCTTAGGTACCTGATACTAGATACCCTGAGTCCCTGTGACCTTCCCTTCATCTTAGCCTGTGCCTCCTATAGTCTTATCTGAGATGTGATAAATGCCTGTCCTCATGCAGAGGGGTGCTATGTCTAAAACCCAATGGATGCTTGTAGAGAATGTGTTCCCCACTAAGGCATTCAGTCAGCATGGCCCTGAACATGTGGTTCTTGATGTCTAATACTGAATATTCTGGACACGTGGGCAACGTGACAAAGTGAAGTCTCACCCCGGGCATGTCTATCCTAAACCCCTCGAGAATTTTCTCCTCCCAGTCAAGTCCCATCTTCCAGCAGGTGCAAGAAGGATTAACTAGACAAGGTCCAAAGGAGGGGAGAAGGATCTTAAGAGCCAATTAGCACACGATTTCCAGAGAGAGCCCATCTAGGGAAACCACAGACAGAGATGGCAGCATGATGAGGAAAACCTCTCGGGGCTTATTGTGCTGTTGTCTGTCACTGCTGTGGACTGGAGGAAGGCTGATTATTATTATTTTTTTCAGTAGCTACTTCTAAAAGCCTTATCTGTGCTTTTGCTTCACAGGAAAAAAAAAAAAAAGACCTCACATGCTGTGGGCTGTAGTATATCCACACTCCCAGTTCATGTGTTGACATCTTAAGCTCCATTACCCCAGAATGTGGCCTTATTTAGAAATAAGGTCATTGCAGATGTAGTGAATTAAGTGACAGTGAGGGCATAGGAGTACAATGGGTCCCTAATTCAGTATGTCCTTACAAAAAGGGAGGATGTAGATATAGAATCAGATATGAATAGGAGATGGTGGAAAGATCTGCAGGGGAAACACAGCTGCCTTCAGGCCGTAGGGTGAAGCCTAGAGGAGACCCTTCCTTCACAGTCCTCAGAAGGAATCTGTCTGTGGACTTTGGTTTTTGTATATCTAGCTTTTACAACTGTGAGATGATAAGGACTGTTGTCTAAGCTACCAGCTCACATTCCCTTGTTATAGTAGCCCTAGAAAGGAACAGAGTAGAGATACTGAACCCTGATCCCATGAAGGGTCTTGCCAGGCTGCTGTGAAGCCTCCAAGTCCCCTGCCTGGCCTCTTCCTCTTCAAGTGGTATAAACATTGCAGTTCGGTGTGTAAGCCAACCTCCTGAATCTTCTGCAGTCATTCAGCTACCATGAGGAAGCCAGGTCTTCGGAAGGGAACACAGAAAGAGACAAAAGAAGGACTGCTATGTTAACACTTTGAGTTACTAGGTCCGTCGTTTAATTATGAAGCCTTCCCCAGCTCAAAAATTTCTAGTGTGTTTGCTGCTGAGCTGGCTCATCAGGTAAAGGTACTGTGGCTGTGCCTGAAAAACCTATGTCTGATCCCCTGGACTCACATGGTAGAAGAGGAGCCCAGCTCCCACAAGTTTTCTTTTGACTTCCATATCCATACCCAGGCAAGCAACCCCTCCCTATACCCAAACACTTATAGGTTAGCTTCATGTGTTTCTCATCTTGGCTTTAGAGACAAGATCTCTCATTGGGACCTAAGACACACTGGTTGGGCTTGGCCAGCTGGCCAGTGAGTCCTAGAGCTCCTCCTGTCTCTGCCTCCCCAGTGCTGGGGTTCCAAATGCATTCAGCTACACTTGACTTTTTATGTGAGTGGGGGAGATCAAACTCAAATACACAGGCTGGTATAGCAAGCATTTTTACCAACTGAACCATATCCTCAACCTTGTTAATGATATCTTTAAAAGTGATTGATATGAAGTAGGAGAGAATAAATAAGATAAATGCCATTAGGTAAGTTTGTTGACAACTGGGATAATGAAGGATGGAAAGCTAATGATCTAAAGAAAGTGGATATTTGTTACTGCTGGAAACATGGTTTAGATGAAGTAGGGTCTCTCTAGTGTGTGACATAAATAGCAAAAGGAGATGAGGTGGCTGTCAACTTTAGGATAACCATTTCCTACTTCCTCCTCTCAATCACTTCTGATTTTGAGGGGAGGGAGTCTGTATAGCTTCAGATGAGCTCATTGTATCCCTACCCTAACTGGAACAAACTTGCTCTAGAGGAAAACCAATCAGTGCAATTCACAATCCCATTCCACCCGCAGCATGTGCCCTGTGGCCATTCAAGGATGCTATGGTCCCTTTCTCCTGGAATGTTCAGATAACAGTGTCTCCTCTTGCTTTGAGCTATGCAGGTGCCAAAATGAGGCATAGAACCACCATTTTGCTTTTCTGCAATGAATAATGATAACCTTACACAAATCCAACAGACAAAGGAGAGTAGAGGCAAGAAAAAGGATAGAACTAGCAGGCTTTAATGTCTATATTGAGCCATGTCAAACTACAATGTCTAAGCTTCTCTTTCATATGCAATAGTATATTTTTATTATTTAAGCCAGTTTGAGTTGGTTGATTATGTCTATCTGAAAATCTACTGATTGATGCAGAACTCAGGAAGATAATCCCTTACTTATGCAAAATCCCTACAGTGAGGTGTGGTTCTGATTCACAATCTGCCTGATTTGAGAAAGTTAATTTGGCTCCCATACTGTACATTATGTAACATCCCAGGTAGAGTGCAGGGCAACAGTCTGCAATCAACTTGTTAATACTTCTACGGTGAAATATATAAATATTCATACTGGGAGGATAAACAAAGACTATAAATAGGTCAAGTTTTGCCACTAAGGGAGCTTGGCATCAACCTTGGGGAAAAGCTGCTTCTCTTGTTAGAGATGCTGAGTTCTACATTGCAGTTAAATGATTGTGGCTTATCCAGCATTCCTTCCTGCCCTTTTAATTTATTCTAGTTCTGCCAGATGAGGCTGTTTTAATAACTGAAACATTCTAGCATGTAGTCATGTCTGGCTAGGGCTAGAGTTTGGTTTGGTCACTCTTGAGATGGATTTAACACTCTTGTGAGGAGTTCATTCACAAAAATCAATCCTGGCCAATAGGAACATGTTGACATCTAGGCCATGCATGGCAGGATCAAAAGCTGCTCAGGAATATGAAGCAGGGGGGCTGAAAGTTCAAGGGATACCTGGATTACAAAGTGAGTGCAAGACCAACCTGGGCAACGTCACAAGACCCTGTCTGAAAATAAAAATGAAAGGCCTATGGACGGAGTCCCGTGATGAAGCGCTTGCCTAACACGCATGATGCCAAGCTTTTGACACCAGTGCCACAGAGACAGAAACACATAAATGAACAAATAACAAATCGGCCCCGGCAGGTACAAGAAGCTAGCTATCAAGTCATTGGTTGAATATTATAGTGATCTTGTCAGCCTTGGGTCTTCCTCCCCTGTGCCAGAGGCTCATTCATAAAAACGAGCCAGAGTGGGGCTGAGGCTAGGACAAGAGACAATGGGAGGGGCCCTGGCTAAAACCACGAAGAAAGTGCTTCCAGCGAGAGCAAGCTGAAGGATGGACAAGACATGGCAGTCCTTGAACCCCAGACTAGGGCAAAATGGGGTGTTTGGAGTCAGGCAGGTCTCAAACCGATCTGGGTTCTGCCACTTACAGGATGACATTAAGTATCTGTCTTCTCATTCTGAAAGTATTTCTCTTCTGAGACTAAGGGGAGGGTGGCTACATGCAGGGCACTCAGGGTAGAGGCTGTCAGTATTCATGAAATGAGACTTAACGACTGTTGCCTGCTCTTTTTCCCACAGCCCATGGTATGCCAGCCTTCCTGCCCTTCAGCATGGGAACCCAGTTATACCTTTAAAGGGTTGCCATGATTATTATTAGTAAAGACGATGGGGCACTGACAGTGTGGGCTTGCTCACAGCTCAGGGAACCAGGAAACCGAGAGTTCAAATAGAAATGGCTCCATAACCCTTAGGATCTGCGCTCCCAGCAACACCACTCCCGCAGCTTGGCCCTGCCTGCTAATGGTTTCACAGCTGCCCCAAACAATGTCATTAGCTGGACACATTCAGACTACACTCATAGTAAAGTAGTAAGTAAAGGTGTTTCCCCAACTTCTTCCACCTGTGGAAGCAAATGATTGAACTTGAGAATAGGATGGTGGGATTCGTATCCTGATGCCAGTTCTGTGGCTAGTAACAAATGTGAAGCCAAGCCTCCATGGCTGGTGTTAGAGCTTGGGCACTGTTGTATAATGAAGCTGATCTGTTGGGTCTGCCCAAATTCTAGGTCGTTAGTGTCAGAAGTTAAAACATAGGACACCTTGTTAGAGTCTGGAGAGTAAAGACTTGTCTGCTGTGAAGATCCACGTCCCCACCCCCAACACACGAGATTTTAATGTCAGGGTGATGGGGTCAAAATCACTCACCGCTTCAGACCAGCATTGAGCCCTGGTCCTGGCTCAATCCCAGTTCATTTTGTCCTTAACCTTAGGGACCATCCTGGAGTCACTGCTGCTGGTTGAGTAGAAAGCATTGCATAAGGACCATTAACGAGTTTGTCAGCTGTAGCTATGTGCCCCTCAGATGTTCACTGCAGAGGACAAAATAGCTAGTGCCTCTAGTTGCACCCAGCATTGTGTCAGAACCAGGCTTTCTGGGAGCTTGTCACCTATCAAGGTGGAGGCAGGATCAGTCCCATCCTTTGAAGAGTACTTTGGTTTGGCAGGTCCCTCTCATCCTCAGTGGTACCTTCTTAGAGCAGTGCAGAAGCCGAAGACTCTTCTTGTCCAATCCTCACCCCTCCTCTCTGCAAGCAGCACCCCTTCAGGAGCCTGCCACTCACCCCTCCTTTCTGCAGCACCCCAGCAACAGCCAGACAATGCTCCTACCTCCCTTTGTTCTGCTGACATTTCCCACTGTAGATCTCTCATGAAAAGCCTGCATGACCTCCAGCCTTCCTCTTTGACCTCAAGAGCACATTTGGGTAGATAAGATTTCCCTCTCTTGAACTGAAGTTCCTACTTGGTTTATGCTTTTCTCTTTGAGTGCTCCTGGCTGGTTTTGTTTAGAAGCAGATACTATCCTGGATCAGAGAGAAAAACGCGGAGTTGGCAGCCTATGGCAGCTCCCACATAAATCAGGATCTCAACCCCATTCATTGCCTCCAACGAGAAAATGTATCTTCTGCTCCTGCAGAGTACACCTGACGTTGCAGCGATAATGGTGGATTCCAGGCTTTCAGAGGCTTAAGAAGACTGCACGCTTCATGATATCTAAGTCAATATTTGAATGTTAAAAGGCCTATGTGTGTATGCATGGCATTTTACCACATATAACATGACAGACTCTTAACTCTTCACCCCTAAGATAACAAAGGAAAAGAGACAATCTGAGACAACACTTACTGAGAAAATTGTGGAGAGAAAATTGGGACTGCCATTGTAGACAGAGTCAGGATGCATTTAGGGCTCTCCAAAGCTATGTTGGGGATCCAGTGAGCCCCGTATCTGTCTGTCTCTACCCCCTAGCACTGGGATTACAAGTGTGTGCCACTATGCCTGGCTTTGCTTTTTTTTTTTTTTTTTTAATGTGGGTTCCAGGAATTGAACTCTGGTCCTCATGCTTACAAGACAGCGTAACACAAATAATAAAAACACAGAGATAGATATTGGTTCAAGATGAAGATCAGAGAGCAAAGCAGCCAACCACTAGCTCTTACTTTTAGCTCAGACCAAACTGGGTGATCCTGTCTCCACCAATCCTCAGAGTTCAGTCCAGACCGCACTGCTCTCCGCCAGACCTCAGACAGTAATTCCTCCAGTTCCTGTCTCCTCCCGCCTTGTATTCCTCTCTCCACCCAGCCATATCATTCCTGTCTCCACCTCCCTAGTGCTGGGGTTAAAGGTGTGTGATCCCAAGTGCTGAGATCACCTTTGTGTGAGCTGTTTCTCTTTTAGACCGGATCAGTTTCATGTAGCTCAGTGTGGCCTTAAACTGTGTCTGCCTCTGTCTCCTGAGTCCTGGGATTAAAGGTGTTAACCTGGCCTCTGTGGCTAACTAGTATGGCTGCTGGGATTAAAGTTGTGTATTGCCATGGTCTGGCTCTGTGGCCATGTCTAGCTTTGCATTTTGATCTCCAGTTGCTTTATTTGATTATAAACAATATGCCACCACACAAGATAAGCACTTATTGACTGGGCCATCTCCCCAGCCCAAGAGTCAGTCAGTTTTGAATGCACACCCTGAAACATACACAGGAAGAGGACACAGGCATCCATATATGTTCTGGAGACAAGCAGGGCACCCACAGAACTGTCTTGAGGATATAACAAAGGAGGCCAAGATGCAGAGAGCTAGAAGGTGCATTGGAGCTGTAGCTTGGCAACCTTCTCTCCTTCCCTGTCAAACCCCTTAGAGACAAGGTGGCCATGGCTGGACCCTGTATCCTCCTAGCCAAGACCTGAAGTAAAGTGAGGCTCCAAAAGTTGGCATGACTTGCAGGACTCTGCAAGGGCCCTTCTAGGTCATCAATCCACTGACCATTTGTGAAGTAATACAAGCACTTCTCCATGTTAGGGCCCCAGCAACACAAGAAGGGGAAGGGATACCTGTGCCTTTGTCCTTACTCCACTAGCTAAGAAATCATCCACTCTGCAATTCTTGGGGCTACTCAACCTCATTCCTTAACTGTCATTTCAAAGGACCTGTGCAAAGCTAATTGGCCATGAAGGCATCAAATACACAAACTGCACACACACACACACACACACACACACACACACACACACACACACACTCAGGCTCATTCAAGTGCATACACCAAGGCAATAACAATGGAATATCGTTCAGCCTCAATGAAGGAAGTAGACTCCCATATTTGCTGCACTAGGAATGACTTTGAGAGCACTATGCTAAGTGAACAAAGCTGCATTGATTCCATGTATATGAGATATCTGAACCAAGTCAGAGGTACAGAAAGTAAAGTCATTGCACAGAAGCCACTGTTTAATGGGCACAGAGCTTCAGATTGAGGAAGATAAGAAGGTTCTGGAGATGGATGGTAATTGGTGGCAATAGAAACACAATAGTGTAAATACCATTAGTTCCATAGAACCAGGCACTTAATGATGGCTAAGGTGGTACCACCCTACATCCCCATCCACAGATGGATGGGCAAAGAAAATATGAGTTACAGACACAATGGAGTCTTGGTGAGCTGTGAATAATGAAACTATGTCACCTGCTGGAAAATGAGTCCAAAGGAGATTGACATGCTACACAGAGTAAATCAGACTCCACAAGACAAAGGACTCGTTTCCTCTCATATCACAGAGCTTAGATTTAATATATGAATTCAAGCATATTCATGTGACACAAGAGCAGACGTGGGTGTATGGGTCAGAGGGGACCTGCATGTGGAAGACAATGCAGTGCACAAAAATTTCATAGGGACACCGGTATTTTTTATGCTCACCAAAATGCTCCAAAGGTCAACAGTTTGTCACATTCGGTTTATCCCTTTCTCTCTCATCACATGTGATCAATATGACAAGACGAATACTAAGCTATTTTCCAACCTCTGCTCAGATTTCACAAGTTTCCGTCACAGACACAGCCCCAGACAGAGCAAGCCACTTCCTTGCTACTGTGATAAATACCTGGCAGTAAGTAACTTAAGAATAGGAGGATTTATTCTGCTTAAAGTTTGAGGAGGAAGTCCTTCCTGCATGAAAGGCAGGGTAGCAGGCAATGTGAGGCACTTCTCACACTGAATCCGCAATCAAGAAGTATCTAGTGGCTCGGGATAGGAGCCAGACTACCAAAACCTCAGGGCAGAGTGTCCAGAGTGTCCAGCTCCTCCTGCTGGGATCTGCCTCCTAAAGGTTCCATAATCTTCCAAACCAACGCTGCCAGCTGACCAAGGGTTCAAACACCGGAGCCCATGGCGGGGAGGGGGGGTGAGGGGGGAGGGGGAGTTCACATTCAAACCACAACATGTTTTCAGTCATTTAATGTGAAACTGTGACCAAGTGCATGATCATACCCAGGACAATGGCATGTTTTTATTGTACAGAACTGTCATAAATCTACATCTATGTCTATGCTATGTACACACATACACACCCATCATACACATCATACACATCACGCATCTCACACACACACACACCACATCACATACATACAACATTCACACACATATATGCATACACACACATAACACACACATTACACCACACATCACACACATACACCACATCACACACACACATACATGCACACACATACACATTACACATAAATACACATTACACACACATCACACACACACACACCACACACACACACACAACATCACACACACATACACATCCATCTCTCTCACACACACACACAATACACACACACATACATACACGCACACATACACATACAGCCACGCACTATACATACCACACACACCATACACCACACACACACACACCACACACACCACACACACACACACACACACAAACACCACATACCCACCACACGCACACACTCTTTCTGGTTAGCTAGATCCTCTTGATTGCCTCCAGGATGCTTGTTTTCTGTCACTGTAGTTGGGGTGCTGTGTTCTCAGTGAGCTCAGTAGGAGTTATTTGTCCCTTGTGTCCTTTCTGATGATGTTGACTTTGGTTATTTAATCATACTGGCATTTGCCAAGTTTCTCTTTGGTAATGTCACTTTGTAAAATAACATCACATTACTTGGCAACATTATTTGCTAATTAATAAGCATCTGTGGGGGGATACTTTTAGATTATAAATACACCTCGCAGATGTTATTCATGTTTATCATCTAACGATTGACTTGAAACTATTGTGATGCTGGTAGCCATCAAACCCTTTTTTTCTTGTCAATGCATCATTCTTTTGGTGTTTATTGGCTTCCTACTGAGCTTGCTTGCTTGTTTATATATTTTGTTGCATTTTTTTAATGTTTTGATTAGTGTGTGTGTGGAGTCTGGCTTTTTTTTTCATTGAATTTGAACTCAAATCCTCATGCATACACAGCAAGCATTTTTATTACCTCCTGGGCCATCTCTCCAGGGCCCTTGTTAGTTAACCTGAAGGGCTCCTGCCAAAGAGGGTCTTTTGTCATGGTCCCTCAGTAAGAATGAACATCCTTAGGCTGTTCAGTAGGTGGAAGTGTAGAAGGGTCAGGTCACTATGCATGGTGTAAGTTGTACCAGAGCTCTGGGTGGGGGTAAGGGGAATCTTGCCAGGCCCTTAGACCACAGGTGGGTTGTGGAGAGCACCAGGAAAAGAGTTTGTCTGGCATCAAAGACTAAGAGTCTACGCATAGGGCCAGTAGGCATGTGTGTCTTTAATTCCAGAACTTAGGAGGCAGAGGCAGGAGGATCTCTGTGAGCTTGAGGCCAGCCTAGTCAACAGAGTTCCAGGACAGCCAACACTATGCAGAGAAACCCTGTTTCAACCTGCCCCACCGCCAAAGAATGAAGAGGCAGATCTTGAATGATGCCTCAGTTGTTAGTAACACCCATTGTTCTTGCAGAAGACCTGGGTTGAGTCTCTAGCACCCACATGGGTGCTCACAGCCATTCACAATTCCAGTTCTAAGGAACCCGACTCCCTGTGGGCACTGGGCACATGTGGTATACAGGCACACAGGCATAAGATAAAATAAATCTTTTTTTTTTTTTTTTTTAAGAAAAAACCAAAGAGGCAGTGTGTTAGGAAGAGGGAATTCGAGATGCTAATGTGCTTTCTGTTGCAATGCTTAAGTGGTTTTCATTTGGAAGTGCTTGGTGATCCCATTGTCAATCATGCAGTCTTTACTTCAAGCTTTTGGAAGTATGCAATGTTTATGAAGCAGGCCAGCCACACTTTTTCCCATGTCACTTCTTAAATGATAGTCTCATGGGCAACGTTCCAGGGCCTCTCATATCGGCCTGCCACCAGACGCTCCCAGGTCCTGCTCTTGAATATGCAGGGTGGAGAGAAACATCATTCACAGACCTCCTGATTTGGAAGCTGTGAGTCTGGTGACCCCTGAGTCCTTTTATACAGAGATCATCCACCTGGATCAGGAAGTCACGAGGAATTCACAAAACCAGCTGCCAAGGAGCCCTGACCTGGCCAGCAGGGACCTTCCCACTGTGCTGTAACATTTCAATTTCTGTAAATATTTATTGGCAGCTAGCAGCAGAACAGATGCTATGTGATGAGAACTTGGGAAATCCAAATGTTACCTGCCTTCAAAAGGTGGACTGCCTGCTTGAAATTCAACCAGCATTCATGGATGAAAAGCTGCAGAGAGCAAAGAGCCCAAGGGCTGGCATCACCAGGCTTGTGTTTGTACCCAAAACCCAGTCACTTAAGGCATCTGCCTGTTCCCTCAGTGTCTCGGTGTCCTCTTAGTAAGTGGGAAACAACTGTCCTTGCCATGTAGGTATCTCAGGAAGATGAAAAGCAAAAGGAAGCCCTCTGGAGAGTCTGGTGAAGAGAGAGAGAGAGAGAGAGAGAGAGAGAGAGAGAGAGAGAGAGAGAGAGAGAGAGAGAGAGAGAGAGAAACAGTGAACAGTAGCCAGGTGTGGGGGGCCTCCTGAAAACAGGGCACAACTTCCCACCAGCCTGTGGACCTGGTGTCACTCTGTCACTCTGCCCCTGTAGAGGTGAGGGTTTGCTGGTGGTTAGTGGGGAATCAGAGGAGCAACTGCCCTTTACTCTCACCTTCTGGCTGTAGGCTGGATGCCGTGTCCTGACACAGCTGGCTCTTGTGGTATCTGGACAATTGATCAAGAAGGGAGAAGGAGTGCCGGGACATCTACAAACATCGAATAACCATGTTTTACCTTTGGATTGTCCCTCTGTCTTCCCCAAATGCCTGCCATCTATTATGTTCCATCCATTCTGCTCCAAAGAGGATTTGCTGTTGTTGAGCCCACAGAAATCATTTCCTTCAGGGCCTTTTCTCCCCAAAAAGCTTCAAATGTACTAAACCACAACAAAATGAATGTCCCAGAGAGTGTCATCTTCATCCTAGGCAAGGCATGGGACAGCTTCTCTGGCCAACCTTCTTTGTGTTTGGGGCTTTGTGCGATGGCCCTGAGGAACCTGGTGTGTTTTAAGTTCTTCCTAGTTCGTTTTATGAGTTAGAGGAACACTTCCTGTTTTCCATACTACTTTGAATGCCTCAGAGTCACCCTAGGGTGAACCAGGAGCCACAGTGACAGGATGCTTAGAGCCAGTCATCCATTGTTATAGCCTCTGGAGCTTGTGTGTGTACCCCCAATTATTCCATCTAGTGAACAAAAGTAGAGAACCTTCACTGGTGAAGGTCAGTGGAAATCTGGCTGTCATGTCGAGGGTTCCCTTCCAGAACCTCAGATGTTGATCCCCCATATATCCATCCTCCATCTCTTCCAATCTGGCTCAGGGGAGCCCAAATTAATATGGGCTATACTTAATATGTACCATATATTTCTTCTCGGAACAAGGTTATCTCCAAACACTAAGTGCAAATAACTATTCAAGAAGCACTGCAAAAACAGCATTGTCAGAAAACTACACAATGCAAAATCTATTTTAGATGCTTTTACAAAAATCAGAAATGTTAAGGCTAGGGAATCAGGTGCTGTATTCTTTTCATGTGCTAAATGTCTATACACCCACAGTGCAGGATGAGGGTGGAGACTGGAAACAGCCTGATTAGTTCTGAATAGAATAGAATGGGTAGAGTGGTTTGAAACTCCATTCTCTGCTCCAAATCAAAACTCCTTAGATGCAGGCAGCTCTGACCACAAGGTAAGCATGAAAGGACTTCCCTCTTCTAAAAATAAAATAAAATAAGACTGTGTATGTGTATGTGTGACATTTTGCTGTATACAATATGGCAGACCCTTATTCTCTACCTCTAAGATAACAAAGGAAAAGAGGCATGTGTGGGAGTGCCCAAGCAGACTAGAAGAGGACATCAGATCTTCTGCAGCAGGAGTTAAAAGCAGTTACAAGCTACCGAAGCATGAGTGTTAGGAAGCAAACTCAAGCCTTCTGGGAAAGCATTGAGTACTTTTAACCATTAAGCCATCTTTCCAGCCCCTTCCTTTTTCCTGTTTTTTTTCTCTACCCTTTCTTTTCTCTGGTACTGAGATTAAAAGAAAGTGCAATTGTGGGCATTTGAGTTAGCACCTCCTGGAGTCTTAGCCCTTGACCTTGGCAAGAGTTTAGTGACCTAACACCAGCAGCTTGACTGGCCATACCTGAGGTGGATGGCCAGCACCTGCTGAGTTCAGCTCTATTTGTTTCCTGTGTTTTGTGCTGAGTCATTGGACTCTAGTGAAGGAGTCCATGAGGAACAATAACATTGACAAGAACTATAGCTGCCATTTTCAGGAACTTCCTGAGACAGACACTTCACAGATCATCGTATTTACTTCACAACAGCAAAGTGAATCACATTGTGCAGGGGTATTTTGTTTGTTTGATTGTTTTCATACGTTATTTGTGTCAAAAATATTTGTGTTTAGTTTTTTTTTGAGAAAATAAATGTATTATTATTGTCACTAAAAAAGAAATACATAAATAGTTATGGGTTAATAATTAAGACAGAGCTAGTTAGTAAGAAGCCTAAGCCATCGGCCAAATAGTTTATAATTAACATAAGCCTAAGTGTGTTTATTTGGGACCAAATGGCTTCCGGACTAGGTGGAACAGAAACTTCCATACACTTGAGTCCTTGCTGGGATAACTACCTTTGATATTTTTTTTTCTCACAACATGAATGGCACAATGGGGACCACTTTGTATAATGTCTGAAACTTTCCACTCAGTGATAAGTTGTAAGATTCTATGTCATTGACTGTGTGGTTGGCCCTCATCCATATCTTTGCTATAGAGAACACCACTGCTAAAGAGAATACCCACTTTATCTGTTCTACCTTTGGTGGACACTGAATGGTTTCTAGATCTTGGACACCTACAAAGTCTTATTATGTACATATAAAGTTTTTAAGGTTGTAGATAAAATAGATTATGGTGAAATCACACCTGTAAGTAGTGAAGAGTCTTCAGGACTTTCTTTTGCTTCTTTTCCATTTTCTTCCTCCTGTCCTAAATGTTTATGGCTCCATCATTAATAATAATGTTTTGCTGTACGTTTTTGGTGGGCTCCTTTTTATCAGAAGAAGGTAATTCCTTCCCCCTTCTGAGCTAGCTAACTTGAGAAGTCATAAACAGGTATTTTGAATTTCATCGAATGTGTTTCTTCCATTGAAATAACCATATTGCTTTTGTTCTTTTAATATGCTAATGTGCTGAATGATAATTACAGATTTTTCTAAAGTTAAGCCTTATACTCTTGGAATAAACTCAGCTTAGAGGCACAGTATTATCTTTTTTTCATTAAGTACAGGATTCATTTTGCTGATATTTGTGTAGGATTATTGCTTCTGCATTCATGAATGAAGACTTCATTATGTTTTTTTCTTACTGTAATTTTGAGTTTTAGTATCAAAGGTACAGCAAGCTCAGAGAATAAGTTGCAAAGAATTCTTTTTCATTTATTTCCCCTCAAAGAGTTTGCATATAATTAGGATATAGCCTTTGAATGCTTAGATGAACTTACCTACAAGCTCATCTGTGCATGGTGATTCCATTTTTGGGGAAAATTATACAATTGATCCACTTGTTTAAATGGTAATGGGCTATTTGCATTTTGTAAAAAAAAAAAGAGTTTGTTATTTTTAAATGGATGCTGGAGCTGGTAAGATAGTTCACTGGGATGCTGCTAAGCCCAATAATCTAAGTTCTATTCCTGGACTTCATAGAGTAGAAAAAAGAACTGACTCCTGAAAGTTGTCCTCTGACCTCTACATATGTGACACACAAAATAAATAAGTAAAGTGTGATAAAAATGAGAGGATGTCTTCATTTCTTCTAAGCTTAAGCTGTTCATGCGTGGTCTGACATGTAATTGTTATAGCACACCATTGTCTTCTCACTTCCTACTGGATCTCCCAACGTACCTTTGCTTTTACTTCTAGTATTATTTGTGAATCTTTCTGGAACATTCCTGATAGAAGCGAACTATACTTACCTGTGTGTCAGAGACTGGGTATTTAGATTCGTTAAT
Source organism: Phodopus roborovskii (assembly GCF_943737965.1). Taxonomy (NCBI): domain Eukaryota; kingdom Metazoa; phylum Chordata; class Mammalia; order Rodentia; family Cricetidae; genus Phodopus; species Phodopus roborovskii. Next base: position 51,625,102 of record NW_026126433.1, read on the forward strand.
CACTTTTATTATGCCAACCTTCCCATTTTATTAATTTCTGTGTTTATGGTTATATTTTTCTACTCTCATGAATTTATTTAATCATTTTTCTAATTTCTTAAATTGAGTGCTAAGCTCACTAATGTTCAGCCTTTCTTCTCCTGTGTTAATAAATATTTGACTCTCTCCATTTCTCTCATATAATCTTTTTTATTTCCAGCTGTGTACCTCAGCATGTGGTATATTTGTTATTGTTCAGTCCTAAATATTTTCAAATTTCTGCTGTGATCTTTTTTCATCTGCAAAGAACTTAAAATACTTTAAAATCTGGGCATATAGTTCTAAGTTCCAAATTAATTGTATTATGAGTAAAGTGCTGATGTATATGACACTGGATGCTTGCAGATTTGAGTACTTCTATTAGGACTATTCCATAGTTAATTTCTGTAAATAGTCCATTGCAGACTCTATACATGCTCAAGAAACAGCACCTGATAATCACACTTTTTATGTTCTGAATACTTTGCCTATCATCAAATAAAGAGGAACCTTGGACATTAAACTCTGGTGGTGAGCTTAATTTCCTGTGGGTTCTATCAGTTTTGCTTTATGAGTATGTAAGACCTTCAGGATTGTCTTATTTTCTAGATGAATTGAACATTTGGTTATTTGGTAGTGGTCTGTTCCATCTGTGTAATGCTTTTCTGTGTTAGAGTCTATTTGTCCTGACAGTAAAGACTTGCTTTCTCTGGGTTAATGTTTGTTTTGTGTATCTTGTACTGGCAGCACACACTGGTCTGTGTGTTTAAATGTGTCCCCAGTGAATAGCACATCACTGAATTTTAAAAGTACCTAGCGTGGCGATCTTTGCCTGTTATCTGGGGGGGGGGGTCTTTTTCATTTACTGTGGTGACTAACAGCTCTCTATCCCTTTCTAGTATGTGTTATTTTGGATTTTTTATCCAATTTTTTAAAAAATAGCTTACCAATTAAAACTTTGCATTTTTATTATTTCTACTTATTTGGAAGATACATTGAACTTTTGTAAATGGGGATCTTCATTGGTCTAAATAACAAAAACCTAGAGTCAGATATAGCGAGAAGGAGCAAGCCAAAGCCACCTTTACCTCATTAGCTTCTCAGAGCAAAAGAGAGCGAGTTCCTGTGTCTTCCAGCTTATATCCTCTCCATGCAGCATCTCACTTCCTGTCTGTCTGTGATCAGAACTCTATGGTTAGCTAGTGGCTAGCTCCATACTCTGATCTTCAGACAGGCTTTATTTGTACGAGCAAGATCTCAACACAAACTCTCTGACTTCACGGTTTCCCTTCAGAGGTTACACACAAACGGATTATATGTCAACATCAGTACTCCAGAGCTCCGCTGAGCAACAAACATTTCTCCCCCAACTTTCACATTGCTGTCACCTTGTTTGTTTTTTTCCCTTTAAACATTTTTATTCCCATAGAGTAGAGCTGGAAATCAGACCTGAACTTTCCATAGTCAGTGCTGTTAATATTTACCTAATTTTCATGAATTGCAGACCTTTTCCCCACCCCATGACCATTTTTCTCTGACCATTTAGAACTGCTGTCTGTGCTTCCTTGAAAATACCGTTTCCCTCTCGCAAGTGGAATTGTTTTTGCTGGGTGGACAGTTGCGGAATGGCTTCGAGAGACAAATGCTCTGCTGTCTCCTTGGTTCTTATTTTCTGCTGAGAAAGTTGCTTCCAGGGCAAATGGTTTCTTGGTACATGGTGCATGTTCTTCTACAACATTTTTACCCTATTCTGTCCATTTGTCGTGTTCGATAAGTTATTTCCTCCCTCCCTCCTTCCGTCCCTCCCTCCCTCTCTCTCCCTTTTTTCCTATCCCTTTCCTTCTCTTCCTCCCTCTCCCCCTCCCTCTCCCTCTCTCTATTACTCTTTAGAGTCCAATGTAGCTCAGCCTCAAACTCACTATGTAGAAAAATTTACCTCAAACTTCGAATCCCTTGCCTCTGCCTCCCAAGCTCTGGGATTACAGGTATACACCACACCTGGCTGATGTGGCAGGGAGTGTTGAATCCAGAGCTTTGTGCTTGCTAGGCAAGCACTCTACTAACTGAGCTACACTCCCCAGCCTTCTAGACTTGGGTTTCCTTTTGTTGTAGTTTTTGGAGACTGTTGTATTAACTCGTCACTGAATAGTCTTTCCTAAGTTCCTGAAAATGATCTTTCAATTTGCGCTCTCCTCCATTTCTCTATTCCTCCCTCCTGGACTCTAATTGGATGTTGAAACATCTGTCTTCCATATATATTGGCCTCCTCTCATTTTATATCTTGTTTCTCTGGGTTATGTTCAGAGAAGTTCTTCATGTTCTTTGGATCTATTTTCACAGTCACGAATTCTCTCTTTGGTTGTGTCTAATATGCTATTTATTCTGACCTCCAGGTATGTCTAATAGCAAAAACTGTATTTTCTTTCATTTTTCTATATTTTTAAGTTGTGCTTTTTATATGTCTCCATTGTTTTCTTTTTATGTTGGATTTTCTCTATTCTAATTTGATTTTTTTATTTAAATAACTTTTTTTCATTTATTTTACCTACCCACCAGTTTCCCCTCTCTGATCTTCTCCGTCCCCTCCCCTTTCCCCTGTAATCTCTTTTCCACTCATCCCTCCTCAGTCTCCATTCAGAGGGGGACAGGCCTTCCATGGCCTTGAAAAAAGAATGGCTCATCAAGTCCAGGCAGTTACTCCACATGGGGTCACCTGTCTCCAGAATGGATCACTGTTAGTGTCTGTCTTTCAGCCCCAGAGCTTCTATGAGCCTGTATTTTGGCATCTCTATCCAGAGCCTCTGTTCAACTGGGAATTTCAGTGTCAACTTCCTCTTTTTGCCATGTTATTATCTGGAGTTATTTTCAGAGCATTCTGACCTTATGTTTCCAGACTCATCTGGTCCCTGGGAAGCTACCCTTGGGTCTGCAACGTCAGTGGTGTGTTTAGTAGCTGTTCTAAAGAGAGATATATTGTCATCTGCAGGTCAGAAGTAGGAGTATGGATGTGATTTTACATTTGTAAAAGGGAAAAGGAGTATGGAAGTCCTAGAAAAAAGAGAAACACTTAATTTCTCTAAGTTGGTTCTAAATTAATGTTGAGTATTGTTTGAGGCATGCACTTTTCTATGTTATCAATGTTCTGTGTCTAGCTCATGTGCCTGAAGCTTGTCTAGTATCTTTCATTCTATTCAACAGCCCTTAAATATTCTTTCCAACACTACACCACTCTGATAAGTCTCCCAGAAGGCTGGGTATTAAGGCTGGGACAATTAAGGTCCTATACCTGAAAAGCTGATGACTTACATTTGCAAAACTCCAAATCTTCTCTTTACTTTTCTCTATGGAGCTGTGGACGATTTCATTTGGGTTCCAAATGGTATGCACAAATGTCTAAAGCTTTTGGTGGCCATTGACCCTGCTATAAGGAGACGGTTCATGTTAAAGCCTGATTAATATTTGGTTCTGAGCTGAGCTATTTATGACATGACTGTGAAGGGTGAGTCACTGGCTACACGCACAACCACACCACTACAGGAGGGTTGTGACACCACCAGGATCTATGTCCCCCATCCAACTGTCTGTCACCTATGGGAGTTTTAGGAATTAGCATCACCCACCCAGTACAGATGACAATGACATCAATGGGAAAAATAAGATTCAGAAGTTTTTGGAGTGAGTCCTCTGATTTTTGGAGAATTAATTCACCTCTACTTAACCTCAAAAATATCAACTTGCCAGTCCATCTGACCCACCAGCACCTTTGAGTCTGAACATCTGTCATATCAAAGTGAAACAATAACTCTTTTTGAGACACAGGGAAATTATCTGGAAATAGAACTATTCTGTTTCAAGAGCTATTAAAAGAGAAATGGGTCTGGTTTTAACCAGACATAAAATTGGAAAATACCCAGAACTCTCTGAATTGTTTTTAAAAAGACAAAATCCACTGGCAAAGGCTCGTTGTCTCAAAAATAATTCTAAAACCTGTTATGGAAAGACTTGATTATGAGAGACCCTTGAGAGGAGGCGGGTTCTGCCTCAGATCGTTTTGGGGATGGACCAGTGTTGTACAGCATGATCCCTCTGACAAAGCAGACACAATCTTCAGGTCAGCCCTGACTACTTTCAAAAGTGTATGACAACTCTCCCTCCTAGAAGGAGGAGGCAGGAGGGATTCTGGACCTCACTTGAGTATCCCTATTTGTATGCAGTTTCATCCTAAGAGAGGGCTAGAGCATACAGGATAGGGGAAAACTAAGGGAAGGAAACTTCATCTATGCAGCCTTAGGGAAGTCACCATCCATATTGGGTGAAGATTTGTCAGTGTGGCTGCTGTGGGGTCACCTGGGTCCTGTTAGGAATCCCTCACTAGGCTGTAGATAACCCCAATAAATGCATTGGTTACCCAGGGTGAAGTTGGGGGGAATTAAGCATTAGTTTGTGGTTTATGCCTTATGAAGGGAGGTCAGGTATTGTTTATATCCCCACCTCTTCCAGGGGAAGAATTTGAAGCAATAATGAAACCCAGCAAGGTCTAATATCAGAGATAATATTAGCATGCCCCTCCCTACCATGAAGAACAGCAGCAGGGTCAGGATGTCTGCGAGAACACCAGCAAAGCCGGGCTCGATGTTGAATCTGTTCAATACAGTCAGAAGGGAGATACATCAGAAACTGAGAGCCAAATCACCTCATTTTAGTATTTAAAGTTCTGGTGTAAACAGTGTTGTAGTCTAATATATGAGAAGTGTTGGTTTGTCATTCATCTTTCCCAAATTCTGCCATGCTTGAAAATCACACACACACACACACACACACACACACACACACACACACACACACACACACACACAGCAATGCTGTTAACTGAACTTTTTGCCTTACACATGCCAGGGAAGTTCTTTGTCACTGAGCTACATCCCTGGCCCACAAATCAGTTTTTAACTCTTAAAATTTGACCTGCATCAGACTCAAGGAATATTTCAAACTAAAAACTAAAAACAAGGAGTTCCCGTCATGCTCTACATCTCTTTTACACGTTCATTTCTTTAAACATCACAACCCTGAAAGTTGTGTACTTAGGTACTCTGTCTGTGTGAAGAAACTGATACAAAGAAGAAAGAAAGGAAAGACAGACAGATGGACAGACAGATGGAAGGAAAGACTGACAGAAGGAAGGACTGACGGAAGGAAGGAGGGAGGGAGGGAGGAAGAAAAGAAGGAAGGAAGGGAGGGAGGGAGGAAGGAAACAGGGAAGGAAGGGAGGGAAGGAGGAAGGAAAGAGGGAAGGAAGGAAGGGAGGGAGGGAGGAAGAAAAGAAGGAAGGAAGGGAGGGAGGGAGGAAGAAAAGAAGGAAGGGGGGAGGGAGGGAGGAAGGAAAGAGGGAAGGGAGGGAGGGAGGAAGAAAAGAAGGAAGGGAGGGAGGGAGGGAGGAAGGAAGGAAAGAGGGAAGGAAGGAAGGGAGGGAGGGAGGGAGGAAAGAGGGAAGGAAGGAAGGGAGGGAGGGAGGGAGGGAGGAAGAAAAGAAGGAAGGGGGAGGGAGGGAGGAAGGAAAGAGGGAAGGAAGGGAGGGAGGAAGGAAAGAGGGAAGGAAGGGAGGGAGGGAGGGAGGAAGGAAAGAGGGAAGGGCTGATGGAAAGAAGAAGGGCTGTGGGGCTCATAGATGGAGAAAGTGTGCCTCAATCTGGCATTGAGACAGGTGGCAGGAGCCTAAGGTGTCTGCAGTCAAGAAGCAGAGAGAGATGACTGTTGGTTCTCTGGTAGCTTTCTGCCTTTCCCCTTTTATTCAGTTCAGAGCACCAGCCCACACTGCTGCCTATGTCAGGGTAAGACAATTACCTCTATGGAAATGCCTTTATGTCACCTGAGTGATTCTAAATGAAGTCAAATTAGAAATGGAGATTAACCCCCAGGTGGGTTATGAACCTTGCCTAAGATAACTCACTAGGTTCATGGTTAGAACCTCACGTTGACCAGGGGCAGTCTACTTTTAAAGCCTGCATCCTAACCACTAAATTGCTACAAGGCTGAGAAAGATGCAAAATGGATGCAGGGTTCAAAAGAACTGGGATCAAATTTCATCTCTACTACTGATGAACAACAACAAAACAGTTCTATCCAGCCTCATTGCTATGTTGCTGTCCCTTATCCATGATTATCTGTGAAAGACCATAATGCTTATGCCATAGGGAAGCAATATAATTAAACAGATAAATTCCTGGGACATACCAAGTCTTTGATAAGATTTGGCTATTAGAGGGTAGGATACACCAATCTCATGTATTTGGATCTCACATAAACTTACATGTAAATGTTTAAGTCACAAAAACAAGGTTTCTACATTTTAATTGAGATTTTTTTTCTCAACACAGTTCATTGAAGCCAATTCAATTTTGCAATCAGCTTTCCAAATGACTAAGTTGCTGCTCATAAATTTTCCTGTTGTTTTCTTTTTGTGTGTGTGTTTGATTAACAAAAATATTCCTTATATTGAAATCAATTGCATTTATTGATCAGAGCTTTGGGCAATATCAAACATGACCTATTACAGGACTTTACTTAGTGGCAATTATTTTCACTAAGCTCACTTTTCCTGGGTCACATTACACTGATATAAATATTACAAAGAAATTTGGATTCCATTATTACATTTTAGTCAATAGCAAAAGTTATCATTTGATGTCTTAGCAAGGCATGGCTTTCTTTAATCATCAACTTGACATCTAGAATCAGCCCAGAAGACAGTTTCAAGGAGAGCTTGTCTAGATCAGATGGCCCATCGACATGTGTAGGAGGGATTGCCTTGGTTACAGTGACTGAGGTAGGAAGACTGTGTGGCACCATTGCTTGGACAAGGGATCTTGTGTGTAAGAGGGGAGAAAGTGAGCTGACACTAAGTATATGTGCATTTGTTCTCTTGATTGTGGATATAATATACCTAGCTGCTTCTTCAAGATTCTGTTACCTTGCTTCTCCACAGTGATGGCCTGCAGCCTGGAACTCTGAGCTAAAACAAACCCTTTTTTTTAACAAAGTTGCTTTCATCAGAGTATTTTATCACAGGAAGGCAGACAAGGCATAGCTACATTGAACCTTTTCATAAAGTCTCACCGTGCGCTTACTTCTATGATTTATTTCATCAGCTTTTAATGATGTCCAGGCAAACAAGTTTTATACATGTTTTGTTATTGTCATTGCTCTTGTTGTCAATGTGGACCTGGGAGAGTGGAGCCCAAAAATGAGGTGGACTAAAGTCTCATGCAATAGCTATCTTTATTTAGAGCATCAGACAACTTATATTCTGAGGGATAAGCAAAGTCACATGATCTGTGTACAAACTCATGGACCTGCATGCCTAGAAACATTTTTTGAATAAAAAAAAGTAAGATAATGGGTAATCTGAAGTAAACCAACTTCTATTTACTGTTACAAAAGCACATTCTAAGAATGAACCCATGTTTAGAAGGAACACAGGTCATAAGACTTCTGTCTTGTGTTCTTGGAGTTTTCTCACAAGCTCTCAGAATACCCTCACACAGTTCCATTCTTGGACTATGTTTTGACAGTTATGTTTACCACTGAGTATTTTGTTTCTAGACAATTGTAAACAATATTGCATTGTAAATTCCAGTGATGTGCATTTCATTGGTTTATGTATAATTACTATCAATCTTATCAATCTTAATCCTAACATTGTGACTCCTAGTACTTGAGCATTTGTGTAGACTTTCATAAATGATCATATTTCTGTCAACCTGCTTTTAATTTTCATTTCCCCCTTTCGGCACTATGTTTCGTAAGAGTGATGAAAATTGTCTCCTTTGTCTTGTGTCTGGTTTGGGGTAAGCATTAAGACATCCACTATTGGTATAATGTTAGCTGCAGAATAGTGCTTTTGTTGTTGTTTGCTTGATTTATTTATTTACTTATTTTCGTAGACATTCTTTATGAAACTGAATGAGTCCCTTTCTACTAATATTTCCATTTATTTGGAAAATATTTATGAGTGGGCACTGAATTTTGCTAAGTGCTCTTTCTTCATCAAGCAGTAAGTGTTCCACTACTTTTCTTTATCCTGTTGACAAAATGGTTTGTTCACACACTGGTTTTATACGAGTGAGCCAACTGGAGTTTTTGTAATATCTCTTTCTTAGTTGTAGCCTGTATTTCTCTTTAAGTGCTCTTGAAATCAATTTGTAAACATTTTAAGATGTTTTTATGTATATATTCATGAAGAACATTGGTCTATCTCTTGTTTATTTCTTATGATCTCTGGGTTTGGTATTAGCGGGATACCAGCATCCTGAAATGAAGTGTTCATTGCTTACTTATCTTCTGGAAGAAGTTGTGTATAATGGACATGTCATACCTTCTTTTAGTACTAAATGAAGTTCTTGCATTAAACCATCCAAACTAGAACTGAGAGGCAGTTTTTAATTATGACTTTAATATTATTATTAATTGTAGGGCTATTTAAAGAGTCTATTTTTTAGTGTGTGAGTTGTGGTATTTAGCATTTTTCTCTTTTCTTTTTTCAGAAATTGATCTATTATTTAGGTAGGCAATCTGTGTATAAACTTGTTTGTATTTTTAATATTTTGTATGTCTGTAGGGTCTATGGTGGTATAGCTGTTTCATTCATGATATTGATAATTTTGTGACGTTTTGGTTGGCTTTCCTAGAGGTTTGTTGATTTTATTGAACTTCTTAAAGAACCGGGTCTTTGTTTCATGGATTTTTCTCTACTATATTTATCTTCAACTGGTTTTTCTTTTATACTTCATTATGCTTGCTTCCATTTTATTCTGCTCATTCTCTATATTGATGGATTGGAATCATGCATCACTAATTTGAGACTTCTTTTTGCTAATACGTGCACATGATGCTCTGATTTTCCTCCCAGCGTGGCTTTTGCTGTGTCCCACAGATCTGACAGTTTTTATTTCCATTCAGATCAATGTATTTTTAAATTTTTCTTTAGATTTCTTCTTTGACTTATAGATAACTTAGAGGTGCTTTGTTTATTTCTGAGTGTTAAGAATTTTCTTGTTAACATTCTGATACTAATTTATGATTTGATTCTATTACTTTCTTAAAAGATGTGCTTGTGTTTTAGCCCATTATAAATTCTATCTTGGGATATATTCTGGGGGGGGGAGGGATGTGCATTTTTGCTTTTGTTGGCGACTTCTGAAAATGTAGATTAGACCCTCTTGTTGGGTGACATTGTTAAATTCTTTACCCTTCCAAATTCTGATGAGTTAGTCTGTCAGTTATTGAGAGGTTAATAAAGTCTGCAGTTGTAACTGGCATTAGTTTTCTTTCTCTTTCTGATTCTTTGACTTTTGTTTCACACTATTTTGTAGCTGTTGTTTGGTACATACATGTTTAGAATTGTCATGCTTTCTTCATAGGCTAATTATACAAGTTGTGCTTCTCTCTGAATATTGCCTTTGTATGCTTAACTGATTAACAGATTTTTACAGTTAAATATTTAATATGCAAATGAATGTGTATCACTATAAGACTTTCACAATTTGTACTTTGTTCATACTCCCCATCTCTTCTCCCAAATAATTCCCATGTATAAGTATCTCTGTGTGTGAGAACCTGTGTCTCTGCCTGTGCATGTGTGCATACATGCATGTGTGTTTAAATCTAGACCTTAATGCTGCTCCCAGAAGCAATAGATTATTAATGAAATTTTAGGTATGATATACCTCTTCAGAAGGGCTGCCCCTTCCCAAACAACACAAGCTATCACCACTGATCTTGGTTGCCTGCCAAACTAGATGGTAAGACCCTGTTGCTGAAGACATCACACTCTGGATACAGTATGTAGAGCTGTTAAGCTAGAGGTGAACTGGAAGCTCTCTTATTGTTGGCTAGCTTTCATGGTGCTGGTGCTGTGCAGACTGCTGAGGGAGAAAGGCCATCAATTATCTCACCCAGTTGTGGACCTGGAGTGCTACATTACCAAACTGCTAGGCAAGATGTGTCCACTGGTACTATAGTGCATGACTGTCATGGGGTGCTCTGGCTAGTTTTCTGTCATCTTGACACAAGCTAGAGTTATCTGGGAAGATGAACCTCAACTGAGAAAATGTTTCTATCAGATTGCCTGTAGGCAATTCAGTAGGGCATAGTCTTGATTAGTAATTGCCATGCGAAGAATTGCCCACTGGGGAAAGGGTCACCCCTGGGCCCAACATCCTAGATGGTATAAGCAGCAGGTTCAGCAAACCATGGGGAGAAAGTCATTAATGATTGATATTTTAGTGTTATCTGTTGTGATGTCTAGTTTCATTAAGTTGGGTCCTTTCTCTTTTTGGTTAGTTTGGACAAAGATTTGTAAATTTTGCTTATTAACACGTTAGTCCTTTGTTCTTAGTACTTTTTTTCCCTTTGGTTTCCATTTCATTAATTTCTACCATCTGTACCATTTATTTCTTCTAATGACTTTGGGTTCAGCTTGTTCTTGTTTATCAAAGACCTTGGGGTATATATCATTATCTATTTAAGATTGCTTTGCATTTTAATATAATTAAACTTTCCTCTTAGAACTTCCTTTTCCCAGGCCAAAGTTCTGTCAAATTGTACCTTTCTTTGAATCCCGGAATGTGAAAATATTTTCAGTGGTCCACTGATTATTCAAGAGCACGGCGCTCTTTATATGTGTTTGTATAGTGTCCATAAGTTCCCATTGTCATTGATAGTCACCTCTATTCCACTATGATGTAAAAAGACTAAGAACTCATTTTAGCTTTGGTATCTAATGTGTCTTGTTTTATAACCTAAAGTAGTATTGCAGAGTTGGTTCCATGGGCTGTTGGAGACATTGAATGAAATGTTTTGTAAGTGTCTCTTGTCCAGTTTGATCTGTGGTGCACTTTCTGAGGTGTCTTTTAGTCTGAATGTCCTGTTGATGAGAATGGGATATTTTGTGTCTGGATGTTCTGAACCTTTATGTGCAGTGTGTGTGTGTGTGTGTGTGTGTGTGTGTGTGTGTGTGTGTGTGTGTGTTTATGAAACTGATGCTCTAGTTTTTGGTGTATATATCTTTACAACTGTTATATCTTCCTGATGGATTGTTCCCATTAGTAATCTGTAGTGATTTTTTTTTAATCTCTTCTAATTTTGGCTTGAAGTCTGCTCCATTAAATGCCAAGGATGGCTATTTTTACTTGTTCCTGGTCCCCATTATTTGGTGTATTGATTTCCATTCTTCCTCTCACAGTCTGGATGTGTCTTTGCCAATGAGGCATGTTTTTTTGTAAACAACAAGAACTTGGGTCTTGGGGATTCCTTGTGATTGTGCATAAGGTTCATGTATGTATACATGTTTGTATGTGCACTTATGTGAAGGCCAGAGGTTAATGCCAAGTAGTGCTTTGATTACTTTTCACTTCTGTATGTGAGTCAGGGTGTCTCAGTGTATGTGGAACTCACTCAGCTATGCTGCCTGGGTGGCAAGCTCTTGAAAGCCTCCTGTCTCTATCCCCCTAGTTTTACAAAACTTCTTCACTAACTTTGAAATATTAGGGCCTATTATTTCCTTGGGTGCTTTTCCAAGCTGGCCCCTTCTTTGCATTCCTCCTAAGATTCCCACACCATGAACACTGGCTCTTCTCTCACCGTCCTGCAAGTACAGGAGGCTTTACTCAGTTTTTAAAATAAAATTTCTCTCTTACTCCCAGAGTTGCTTGTTTTTGCTATTCTGTCTCACGGCTTCTTCCCTCTGTTCCTTTCATTCTGCAGACGAAGCCATCACATTGATTTTTTGTTCCTTGTGACATCTGTTCTCTTCTTCCACCTTGTGGATTCTGGGGCTCAAACTCCTGTCCCTAGGTTTGCACAGAAAGAACCTTCTCATATCGAGCCATCTTAGAGTTTTTGTGTTGTACAGTTCACTTTCCGTTTTCATGTTTCTCACTGGGTTCTTTATACTTTTTATGCCTCCGCTGAGATTTTCTTGACTATTTTAAGTGTGCTTGAAATCACCTTTTGAAACTTTTTGTTGCTGCTGCTGTTGTTATAGCTGCTTATGAATGGGTTTTAGATAACTCCAACATTTCTTTTGGCATGTATGGATTCTTTCTCATTCAGCTCAAGGTAGACATGGGTCTTTGTGGAATGATTTTCAATAATGACCTAGACAGTTTGTTCAGTAAAAAGACTCATTGGGTCTTATTTAAAATATTCTTTGCATCTGGTTTTCTTTGGTATCACCCCTGGAAATAAAACACGGCATTGCCTCATACTGAGGAGCAGGAGTAAAAATCCACTTCCACACTTAGCCATTGCCAACCGAAGTGGGTAGAGCTGCTCTTCCTTGTTGCTGGGAGGGGATGGGAGCCTTGGGGCTCCTCTTCACTCTTCCTGTGGTACTGCTGCAGGTCAGGAGAAGCATGAGGTCTGCCTTGCTCCTCAGGTAGCAAGGTGGATGGGTGAGAGAAGAGATGTGTGGTCTTGTTTTTGCTGGATACTGATGAAAGTTTCTACTCCCTGCCAGGCTTCCTATGATATCACTTAGCAGAAAGTTGAGATGTGTGGAAGTTAGGAGCCTAGGCTGCTATGCAGTTTCTGCAGCATTGCTATGACAGGGGACCTGGTAAGGAAAGAACGCCATTTCTCTGCTCAGTCTTGGCCAGCAAAGGCAAAGGTGAAGCCATAGGTTTTCCTGTCCAGTTTAGCTGGAGTCATGTAGTTCTAGGGCTTCGGTTAGAGCCACCAGGCTGTACTGGGACTGTTGTTCATACTTTAGTATTTTAACTCACCAGTCCGGAACATATGAGGTGAAGTGAAAACTCAAGGAACTTAGGACTGTGTGGGTTTATTTTGGCTCGTGAGTCTAGGGCTGGGCTGACTTTTTGCAGAATTCTCTGCTTGTCTCAATAAAATGTTTAGGGTTTTTAGTTGTACTTAAGAGATGGCGATGTCCCCTTTGCTTCTGTAAGTTTTATTTTGTACATGTTATTTTGGCCAGTAGTTTCCACAAAGGTTAGACAAAGGAATAAGTCTATATTTATTTCTTGGAACAAAGGACAATGCAGGAGAGGAATGGAATCTGGGTGTGGAGTACAAACAACCTACTTGCTGTCTTCTATTTGAACAGTGTTGACGATACCCTTAAACAAAATCATAAAAGAAGTACAAGGCACTGTCCCTGGCCTCAAGTAGCATGTAGTCCAATTAGGAAGCCAAGATTAAATTGCAAAATGGATACTCCTTCCAGGGCATGCAGGTGTGTGCAGGAAGAACAAATTGGGATATGGTGGGAGGAGGTAGCTGGTGAGAAGGCATTAAGCTCAAAGGGGTAGGGTTAACAATGACACATGTCAATATTAATAATGAGAGCCACAGTATTGAGTTACAGAACATTAGATCCTGGGATCCTTTGCCAAACACCTTGCATGTATGATTTCATCTAATTATCACTTAACAGCAATGCCTGGGAAGCACGAGTTACTTCTGATTTTATAGGTAAGAAAACCCCAGATTTGTGTCAAGGCTTGTCTGAAACATCTTAAATGTTATCCCAGAACACCTGCTGACATGGCTAGATCATGGATTGACTTAGACATGAAGACAGTAACATGGGAAACTGATGCCTCGATCTGTGAGTGCTTGCATTCTTGAGCAGGGGTCTCTGAGTATGTTTGAATGGAGAAATGAGGTGGTCTATTTAAGGACAGCCAGTAGGCGGGACCTAGAACAGAGGAAGAAAAGGGGATAGGGACAAGGGTCTGATTTCCGTTGTATAAACAGTGGATGTCACTCTGACCTCTGTATAAAAGTACTGGTCTGGTTGTTTGATGCTGTTCCAAGACAAAAATCCTCTGACACTGTCTATCTTTTCCCTTCCCGGTTTCATGCAGATCCTACGACAGGGCTGTGGGGTGGTACAGCCGGTAAAGGTGCTCACAATTGGTTGGTGCAAGGCTGTCAACCTGAGCCAAATTCCTGTCCTCTGACCTCCACATGGGCAATCCCCCACGTACAGACAATAACAACCAAAATAACTTTAAATTTTCCATAAAGTGTTTTTTTTTTTTTTTAAAGAAAACATTTGGTTGTTCAATTGAAGTTGAGAGATAGGATGGGTTAATTTCTATTGTTGCTGCCTCCTTATCTTTAAGAAGTCATATTACTGAGTCATGTTTAGTCACTCACATAGAGCCTAGTTAAGCTAATTAGGTTCAATGTGGGTAGACAAAATGACATCACGTGCCTCCTTCAAAAGAGACAGAGAAATAGAGGGGAAGAGAAAAATGCCAATAGAGTCTGGATGCATAAGGCTGGATGGGAGCACCTGCCAGCTCCCCACCCTCCACCCACACCACACCACCACACCACACCACACCACACCTTCCTATTCCCAGTCCAAGAAAGACCAAATATATTCTAGTGGCTTACTTTTTTTCTTTTTGAGACAAGGCCTCACTGTGTAGCCCAGGCTGGTCCTGGAACTCACTGTGTCACAGCCCATGCTGGGCTGTGGTGCTGGCAGTATATAGTAGTGCTGTGTGTGCCCACTGGATCTCACTGTGCTCTTAGATACCATGACTGGTGGGACAGTACACACACAGTCCTAGTGGGTTACAAACAACATTGCCATAAGTAGGGATGGCCAAAGAACTCCTTGATCTGGGAGGAGTTATGGGACCACCACCACCACCACCACAAACAACCACAACAATAACAACGGTATTTCATCACCCAACATCAATTCCATGGAATGATCTGAGAAAGGGAAAAGAAAAAGAGGGTGGGGTCATGGTTTGTTATTAATACTAGGTTAGGTTAAATGGATGTCTACACTGTAGGCTTTTGAGAGTGTGTCACAAACTCTTCAGAAAGGATTAGAATATACAAGATTCCCCAATCTAGCTGCTTGGAAAGTCTCCTAGCCCACCTTTGCTACTCTGAATTTCACCTTTCTCAAGTTGTACATTTGCACAATACTTACCAAGCTGTATCATAAAACACTATTCCCAATTGAAATATGTATGTATGTATGTATGTATGTATGTATGTATGTATGTATGTATTATGAGACAGGGTTTCTGTGTAGCCCTTGGCTGTCCTTGAGCTCACTCTTTAGACCACACTGGCCTCGAACTCACAGAGATTTGGCTGCCTCTGTGCCTGAGTGCTGGGATTAAAGATGCACACCTTCACCCACTCCCAGCCCCCGGCCAATTGTATACCTACTGACTCCAACTCTTGCCTCATGTGTGCTTCTAGATTCTTTAAAAGGCAAGTGAATGCTTTCTGTTTCACCTCAAAACTCAAAAGCCAAGCAGTTTTTATACCTGCCCCCCACTTTTTCTCACCAACCCCATTCACACCATCCAAGTGAATCAATGAACTAATTTGTGGGAGGAAATTGCAGCTATTTTATATAATTTTTTTTTTAAAAATCAATGCTCGGTTAAACTCAGATTATAAAGCGGAATGGCATGATGACAGTGACGTCTCTCGCTGCTGGGTTGTGCCCTGATCCTCCTGTGCTCTCAGTACATTCCACTCTGCTGGTGCATAGGCAGCTGAACTTCTGCTGCCATGTGGTCAAAGCAGCAGTCTGTCTTGGAGGTTGAGGGAACCTTCTGGAACTCCTGGAAGATGGGATCTTTCCGTCGGGTCATCTGTTCCACACTTTGTTCCTTCTTCTTGATGGCTTCTTTGATGCCCTCAATGTGACTCTTCTCCTCCTTCTCCGCTTTCAGCTTCGTGATGTGGTGGTTCCTCTCCTGCAGGACGTTCAGCTCCTGCAGGTGCTGCGCCCTGTCCCTGCTGGTCTTGTGCGCCTGACACCTGGCCTGCCTGATCTTTTGCTCAGCCAACTCTGCCAGGACCCGCTTGCTCTCTTGGCGCCGCTCCTCTGCCTGCTCTGCTCGCCACCTCACTCGCTGGAACTGCTCTGCCTCCTTCTGGGCCTTCCCCTGCTGTTCTCGGTGCCTATCCTTAGCCAGACTTTCTTGGGTGTCCTGGGAGCACTGGGAACTCTGCTCCAGCGACAGCTTCCTCAGGAGCTCCTCCGCCTTGGCCTGACAGTCCATGAGAACCTTGCGGGCCTGGAAGTTGACAACCGAGCTCAGGTTGCTCTCCTGGATCTTCTTCTGGCTCTCTGCCAGGTGCTGCTGCCTCCTGTGATAGACCGCCTCCAGCCTCTTCTTCAGATGCAGCTTGTTCAGATCCTGCAGACTCTGCAGCACCCTCTCCTGCTCCCGCAGACGCTGCATTTGACACTGTTTGAGGTGCTCAGCCTGGGCGTGCGCCCCATCTAGCTTGTCCAGGTCTCTGTTCTCGGGGTTGTGAAGTTGCACAGGCCACCGACTCTGGCTCTCCGACTGAGCAGGGCTCTTTTCCTGGCGGTCCCGCCGCTGTCCCGGCTGCTCGTGGCCCTGGTGGAGCTGCTCATGATCTCGCCGTGGCTTGTGCGGTTCCTTCTGTCCTTGCCACTGCTCCTGGCTCTGCTGCAGCAGCAGCCTGCGCTCTCTCTCCAGGGTCAGGTGGACTTTCTGGTCTGAGCGCTTCAGCTCTTCCCAGGCGACTGCTGCCTGTTGTTGGAGCTCTCTCATCCTCTGGGCCTTCTTGAGCCGGCTCAGCACCAGGGCCACGATCTTCTGGTCCCTGGAGGATATCACCGCTTCGTCCAGCTTGCTCTTGAGGACCTGAGCATGCTGGCTGCTCGTTTCTTCGCAGGAGGTGGAGGGCTGGGAGTACTGGTTGGTTAAGGACTCGGTCCTGTCGCCACTGCCCCTCTTCTGGGTGCACACACAGGTGGATTGCTTCCGGAACTCGAGGGAGTGCACAGAAGACTTGTCGGTGAGAACTGAGGAAGGGGACCAGAGTCCTACATGTCTGCTCACCGGCACTGCCCACCGGTCTCCATTGACTGTCTTTTCGAAAAGCAAAGACCGAACACTCTGGGGACTGTAGGCTCCTCCGGGGTTGGGCGGGGATGAACCTCCTGGGGCTGCAGGGTAGCGGGGGCAGGGCTGATCCGGCTGAGGCTTCTGCTGCTGCCAGGTCCTGCTGGACTTGGTGGGCGCCTCTCCGCAGGCTTCGTCCAGGTGCAGGCTTCCCGACCTGTGCTTCCTGGAGCGGTCCGACTGTCTCCGGGCTACGTGTGTCAGGCTGTGGCTTTCTCGTGGCAAGGAGATAGACCCACGCCTGCGAGACCGCCCGGTGGACGGACATTTCTGGTGTACACAGGGCACCCCGGTCTCGATCTCTGCATCGGGAGTCCTGGCCCAGGTGCTCAGGGATGGCTCGGGCCAGCCCAGCTGTGCTGCGAACTCCAGCTGCTCTCCACCTGGTGAGGGCTCCCCAAGCTCCCCATAGGGCCTTGAGGAGAAGAGGTGGAAGCCGGCCATGCTCTCTTCCCGGCGGGCCCAGAGTCTACACGAAGGTCAGGGGACCTCCTGGGGGCCACTGAGAACACCCACCCACTCTCAGATCCTGGCATCCACGTGGCCTGTGACGCTCCCGCCACTTCACAATGCATCCTTTCGCCATCAGGCCTTTGAAGGCCTCAGTGCACTGGGGCTTAGATGATAGAGAACAGAGTGAAAAGATTCCTCGGAGGACACAGTTGGAAGTCTAGGACATCAAGGGTGGTATTTAGAAACGAGGATCGCGATGCCACTGGTGTTTCAGCTCCCTGAATTAGTGAGACTGTGAGATCCCCTAGGCCAAGGGTGACGTGCTAAAAACAGAATATAGTGGGAGGGAGGGTCAAAGTTCAGTGTAGAGGACCTAGGGTGGTACTTGTCCTTGGAGTCATATGTCACTTTTACGTGTGTGTGTGTGTGTGTGTGTGTGTTTTATTGTGTGTATGAACAAGGACAAGCCGTGGCCGGTGTATGGGCCGCAGAGGACAACTCGCAGGAGTCGGTTCTTTATACCATGTGAGTTCAGGGATCAAATGCAGGTTTGGAGAAAGCTCCCTTTACTGGCCAAGCATCTCACCTACCTCCGATAGGTGCCAGCAAGGCAAGGCAAGGAAAAACCAAGGAAGAATACTGGTTCTGATCTTAGCGAGCCTAATGGATGCTTCCATGTTAGCCTTTGTAAACTTTAATACAACAAGAGGCAGTTCTGATTTTCATCTAATGTGCCAGTTACAGCTTTTTATCAAACCATGAATTTTGTCTGCGCTATTTTGAAATTGCCCCCCAAGATTTCATTTATTTGACATTTGTCTTTTTTTTTTTTTCTCTCTACTTTTGTGGGATTTTTTTTCCCCTTGCCGAGAGGCAAATGAATCTGAGACTTCCCCTTTTCAGCCCATGTGATGTTGGGCAAGTTACTTCCGTGACCCTCACATTCTGGAAAATTGGGCCATTGTGAAGGAAAAGTGAAACGGAGTGTGTGGAAACCTGACACCATAAAGCATTGGATGATGACGCCCTACTAAGATCTGGCTAAAAGTTTTATTGCTTAGTATGTATACTAGTTCACAAAAAATGTCTGCAGATTTCTAGGTGAAGAAAAGAGTTACTGGGTAGATGAAATTTTAACAAAATTTGGATAAAGTGCAGAAAGTGGTGACTCTCAGGTTCTGTCACACCAAACTGGGGTTTGGTCATCTTCCTCATCTAGGGTTGCTATGGTCTGGATGTATGCCCCAAACTGCATGATTTGAAATCCAATCATGATGGCTGCATGAAGAGGTAGGGGCCATTGACAGGATGGTTTAATCATGAGGGTGGAACCCTCATAAATGGGATGGGTACCGTTGTTCCAGAGCTTCATTCCGATTTGTAAGAATTAGCCCCAAGATGGTATGAGACAGAAAACAGTAGCAGGCACACCCAAGACTACACTGAGTGCCATTTATTAGGGACTGACTGGCATGTGTGAAGTCCTAGGCAGAAATATGAATATTGAATTGGCCTTGATTGGTTTAGGAGACTTTGATAGTGTTCAGGACCAAAATGACTTCACTCAAGTCAGAATATACCTGGTTTATCTTAAGGCAATATCAAGAATGCAAGGAATGTTTTTGGTGCTCATGACACTGAGTTCTGCCTTGTACAGCTCTTTCTGTTGGCTTATTTATGAAGATAGATACATCCCACCTGTGGCTCTCGGGCCATGCCCCCATAGGTATAAATATGGCTCAGCATAAAATTGCTAACGTAAGTGTGTGTGTGTGTGCATGCACAGCTCTGTTCCCAATTCTCAAGTATGAACTTTGTAGATGACTACATAGTGCCACAATGTCAAAATGTTTTACATGCTTGAAAGCTTGGAGACTACATGAGGTAGCCAGCCAAGGCTACCCAGGAGCAATCACAGTGGCTATCACTCACAGTGACTGTGGTAGCTTCACACTGAATCCATACAAAAATGTGAGCCAAGGAGATGGCTCAGTGTGTGAAGATAGGAAGGTTCAACCATACTCTCTGAGGGAAGGTCTTCCTCTCATAGTTAATCCTTAATGGCTAGCAAATGCTTCATAGAACCAAGAACCGTGTCAGGGACAAACTGGTGAAACATAAAAAGAAAGCTTTTTGAAGGGTCTCAGAACACACCACACCTGTGTCTCTGGATCCCCATATGACTCCTTGGAGGGCCCCAGATTGCAAGTCATGTCCGAGCTGCCAGGAGTACGTGAGCTGCCCAGCATCCCCTCGATGCTGGGAACAATCGGTCAGGCTCCTTTTTATTTAGCAGTGGAATCCACCAATGCTTGCATGTGTGCCTCAGAATGTGGCCTTCTGCCAAAGGGAGACCCAGCTAGGCCTTCTTTCTTACTTTGGTGGAGGGTTGAAAAATATGCTCTGACTGCACAAGTGAATCCATGGGACAGAGGTGTGCTCTGTGCTTATGGTTCCTGTGGAAACTTGAAACATTCTCTCTCTCAGGAGAAATTAGTTAGATACTCACATGTAGCATGGGCACTTGATCACCGATTGTTCAAACAGACATGGGCTTAACTATAAAATATATACCGGGGGCCGGAGAGATGGCTCAGCAGTTAAGAGCACTTGCTGCTCTTGCAGATGACATGAGTTTTGTTCTCAGCAGCTGTGGTGGGTAACTTACAACTATCCCCAGCTTCAAGAGAGCTGATGTCCTTTCAGGACCCTACTGGCACACACTTGGTATACACAATAAACAGAAATAAATCTTGTAAAATGAAATACAACCAAATACAAACAAAATACGCACTGGATTCTAAAAATGTAACACAAAGAATAGCACAATCTACCAATGTTTTAATTTTACACGGGTTACATTTAACATGATGATATTTCAAGCCCATCAGAGTAATGCAATATATTGTCAAAATTAATTTCATGCTGCTTACACTTGTTCTGATATGAACTGGGAGATTTAAATTTACATATGTGTGGATATAATATATTATAGTATGCTTATTTTTGTGTGAAAGATTTTTTAAGTTTAACACATAAAAATTACAAATTCATGGGATGCTGTGTAGTATTTTGATATATTCACATATCATGGGATGTTTAGATCAGGATAAACAAATATGTCTCCTCAAACATTTGTCATCTCTTTATGGTGGAACTTGTGAAATACCTTTGTCTCCTTTTCTGACATGTATAGTACACAAATGTTAGTCGCCTACTGTTTGTTAGCTCCGATGAGCCATGCTGTCACGTGACTGTTACTTAGCACCCATTGATCAACCTCTCTGTTGATCACCCATTGATCAACCATCCTGATTTGTTTTTATTGGGCAGAGATGCTCAAGGTACCGCAAACTTCCCAGTGCTTGGGCTGTAAATAAAAGCTTTTGGCACATGCATGATTTTTATTTTATAGAAATTTATTGCTTTGAAATCTCTTTGGTTTTTCTTTCTTTTTTCTTTTCCTTCTTTTTTTTTGTGATGTGTGTGTGTCACACACACCCACACTTGCACATGGCACACACATGAAGATCAGAGAACAAAATTGGGTATCATTTCTCAGGCACCCTCCACCTTTCATCTGAGACAGGGTCTCTCTCCCTTGGCAGAGACTTGTCCAGCTAGGCTAGTCTAGCTGGTCTTTGAGCCTCCATGAACCCATCTGCCTCCTGCTTTCCTGTCTCCATTACTCAGATTACCTGTGCTCACTGCTGAACCTGGCTTTTTAAAAAAATACTTATTTACTTTTTATTTTTAAAGAAATCTTATTTTACATACCAGTCCTAGCTCCCTCTCCCTCCTGTCCTCCCTAACCACCTCCCCATCCCACCCCTATCCATTCTGCAAAGAGGGTGAGGCCTCCCATGGGGAATCATCAAAGTGTCACATCATTTGGTGCAGGACAGAGACCCTCCCTCCCATGACTAGGCTGAGAGAGTATCCCTCCATAGGGAATGGGTTCCAAAAAGCCAGTTCATGCACTAGGGATAAATACTTGTTCCACTGCCAGCAGCCCCATAGACTCCCCAAGCCCCCCAACTGACACCCACATTCAGGGCCTAATTTGGTCTTATGTGTGTTCTCCAGCTGTCATTCTGGAGTCAGTGAGCTCTCACTTGCTCAGATCAGCTGTTTTTGTGGGTTTCCCCAACATGGTCTTGACCCCTTTACTCATCACACCTCTCTACAACTGGACTCCAGGACCGAACCTAACTTTTTATGGGTCCTTCTGTCTTCAAGGCAACTACTTGACTGACTGAGCTATCTCTCCAGCCCCCAAAGTCAGCTTTGCTAAGAGTATAAAATTTAAGTCAGAAGGGTTTTTGTTTTATTTTGTTTGTTGTCAAATCCTGGATAGTAGAACAAATAATTTTCAGAATTCAGTTTCATGATATACTTTCTATGTCGCAGGATTTAGGGTCTTTTATTCCCCACCTCCATTGTGTCCTTACTGCACAGAAAAATCCATGACTCCAAGTAACAATAGCTAAAAACAAAGGCCTGGACAGCTCTCTACATCTGCCGACAGTGCACAGTGGACTCATGGAAGACATCAGGAACACAGAACAAGAAAAAACAAAACATACAAACAAGGAGATAAATGAAAAACAACAGCTTAGGATGTATTTATGCTAATAGAGTGCTAAGCATGAACATTCTAGCCTATAAACAACATCTTTCTTAAAAAAAGAAAAAGAAAAAGAAAATAGTAGGTTAAGAACCTGGAAATAGGCAAGTTAAGTTGCCATGGAAACAACCACAATGCAAATATTCCATGTGGATGAAAGGTTATATGTGCAAAAATGATGGCTGACACACCTCAAGCATGTGCTTGAACATGCCTCCAAATGCTTTATATGTAAACCTGACCGTGTCAATGCTGAGCAGGGCCTGCTGTTTCTAGAGGAATCCATTGAAAATTCTGGTCCATGAAGGTGGTAGTGGGCATAGGATCCAGACTAGAATCTGGGTCCTCACACCCAACTCAGCACCTCCTACTCAGCCTTCCACTGTCAAATCTCCCAGGCTAACACTGCTCACAGAGAAACATGTGTGTGCTTGACTCAGAGCAGAGAGGATTTTAAATACTTGTAGGTTTGCTACAACCTAAGATTTTAATACTTTTCACAATGGTAACCTGAACCCAATTACTAGTCAGAGATGACAATTAACAAATTCTCATGAACTAAGGGAAAACTCATGTGTGTTCAGAGCCAAAGGTGAGCTAAATTCTATGGGAGTGGGAGGCTCGAGGGGCATAATACTACAGTCATCAGGCCACTCGACAGTGACCACATGTGCTTTTAGTTCTTACACACAGGACAAAGTTTACCCTTCATGGCTCATCCAATATGGCAACCCTTCTCAATATAAACAACATAGATAATATATTTAATAAGTGTTCTTATTTTTAAAGAATGTTTCGGCTGAAACTTAAAAATCTGAGTCTTTTGTTGTTTATTTTACTGTTTTGCTAGTCAAGCCTATTATTTCTAACTTCAAAGACGATTTGTTTTCTCAGAAAGGTTCAAGTGAGGAAAGATAGCTGTCCTAGTTGGGATTTTATTGCTGTGAAGAGGCACCGTGACCATATTCTAATAAAGTAAAACATTTAATTAGGGTGGCTTGTTTACAGTTTCAGAGGTTCAGTCCATTGTCATCAGGATAGGGGTGTGGCAGCATGCAGGAAGACTTGGTGCTGGAGCTGAGAGTCTTGCATCCTGCAGGCTACAGGAAGTTGACTATCTCACTGAGGGAAGCTTGAGCAAAAGAGATCTCAAAGCCCGCCCTTACAGTGACACACTTCCTCCAACAAAGCCACACCTCCTTGTAGTTCCACTCCCTTTAGGGACCATTTTCTTTCAAACCACCACAATACCACTGCAGTGGAAGTGTGGTAACTGGTGATTCTCTGTGATTGTGGACTGTGTGTCTATTGCAGTGCACAGGCCATTGTCAATCCTTGGCTGGCGTTGTTGGTAGGGCAGGAACCCCTCAGCCCGCTGAAATTCCAGCCTCTGCCCCTAAGCAGGCTTATTATATTATGGAATAGTTTTCAGAAGGCAAGGCACAGTGATCTTTTCCACTCGAAGCCACCTACATGCAAGGCTAGAGAACCTCAAGCAATTGTGGGTGGTTCTCTGTGCACTCAGAAATCACTTCTGTCCACAGGAGCTATACAAAGCCCCTTTGTGCAGCTGCCACAGTCACACAGCTAGAGGAAGCCATTAACTGCCTCCTACTCTGTGTAGAGTGGTGCCCTTTCCCTGCCCTCCCATGCCAAGTGAAGAGCCCTTTGTACACTCTCGTGGCTCCTCCATTAGAGAACCAGAGTTTCTCTTTGTGGTCTGTGTCCATTGTGTACCCACACCTGAAACTTCTACCAACATCTTAACAAAGTCCTCCTGCAAAAAGTTCCATGAGAGACTGCCTCGTTTCTCACTGTCTCTACCACCCAGTAGAACATCTCCACATTCTGTCACCTCCCCCTAGTGTCACAGGGTGCTGACTAAGCCTTTAACACATGCTCCTTTGGGAGACATTTATCCAAGCAATGGCTCACTTCTGGAACTCCACCTTCTTCCTTTATGGCCCAAGGTAGAAGCTGTCCCATCCTGTGCCAAACTATGCCTGTGATTTGGCCTCTGACTCCTTCCCAAGCTATTATCCTATTCTGTCCTTCCCATGCTGTGGGCTCTCCACCTTGGCTTCCTCTTCCTGCCTCACTTTCATTCTGAGGTGACAGCTGTTCTCCAGGACACTTGGTACTCTCCCATGTGGTTTAGGTAGATGTTGATTCATTAAATGTTTGATTCTATATACTGTGAATCAGGCGGCAAAGTAAAATACAAACTTTTTAATGTGGACTATATATAAAAAGTCAGGTTTCTCTCAAACTGTGACCATAGAATTTAGGTCAAGACTGATATCCAGGAGTTGGAATCTAATGGCCTCTTCCTACCCTGATGTAGATTTTTTGACAGGGCTTCCTATTGTCTTTTGAGTAAAGTTCAAAGTCCTCCTGGTGGCCCGAACAGTCACCCACAGCCCTATATAACATGCTCTCTAGGTGCAATGAACTTTCCACAATTTCCCAAACAGACCTTGATGTGTTCTATGCCTTATCCTTTGTGACCCTCATAGAATTAAAATTCTCCCTTGGGAGTGAAGATTCCTGAATCATGGCAAGGTTTTGTTGCAATATGATGTACAATCATAAAGAAGGCTCAGTCCTGTGCCCTTCCATCCCAGTCCCACATGAAGAGGGAGAAGGCAGAGTTAAGGAGCAGTGCAATAGCCCTCTTGGGCAGCTAGCTCTTTTGATATCCTCTATCCTCTGGTAATGGAAACGAAGGAAGACATTATTCCGCTTCCTCAGGACCTGATTGCGCCTCTATGAAGATATCTGTTTGTCCAGTCAGGTCACATAGGCATTTATTAACACTGTCTTGGGTCTGGTGGGAGCACAAAGGCTAAGAGGCCATCCTGCTCTCTGTCATCTTGCACATGCATGGCACAAAGCAGCATTGGAGAGAGAGGGGCAGGGAGGAGGAGAGAGCATAAGTTCCCAGGACTTCTGGGTTGGAGGGGGGGCGCTGGGGATAAACTATCGCCTACTTCCAGCCACTTGAGTGCAAACTCTAGATGAATAAGGATTTTTCATTTGATTGGTTCTGTATTTTTCCACACTCAGAGCAGGGCCTCGGTATATGATATATGACTTGATGCCTGCCTATGGGTTGAAATATGCTGGGTGTGTGAACAAAGAATTCTATGCATGAAAAATGTGGCCCAGGTTTGTAACTTTGAGATTCTGGAAGGTTTGGTTGATGCCTCCGTGTCTCTGTGGACTTTCCTGAGGCTGAGCATCTCCTAGATGGACTCGCCTGTGTCTGGACATCTCCTAGATGGACTTCCCTGTAGCTGAACATCTGCTAGACGGACTTGCCTGTGGCTGAGCATCTTCTGGAAAGTGTTAAATGCCAGGCAAGTGTTGAGTAAGAGGCTTCACAGTGGAGGTTTCTCTCCTTCTTACCTTTTCCCAGGCATCACTTCGAATTAGCCTTTTTAAAGAAAATGTTCATGCCATGCTGACAATGACTGTAAAGGGAGGAATCTAAAAAAGTCAAAAAAGTCAAGGTGATTAAAAAACAAATACAAAAACAAAAACCCAAAACAAGAGGAAAAGGTCAGGAAAGCAGCATTTTAATGTAATTAGCCTCCACTGGGAGTGCATCTGAAAGCCCTGACTCACCTTTACCTGGTAACCGACTGAAGTGGAACATTTAACCAGAGGTGGTGACCAGGTTAAAACAGCTCATTAGCAACCCTTGTTTGATTTACTCCAAGAACCAAACATCGCTATACAAAGGCCAAAGTTTAATGTTATTAAAAATATTTACCCAGTTCCAAATTCAATAAAAAGCTGAAGGTTCGGGAATTATTTCTGTCTCACTTCTACCCCACCCATGGTGATGAAACTTAATGAACGGAAATGGCATTCTAGGCATTGGATATTTATGCCAGGCCTCTGAAGTGGCATCCGTCCTTGCACACTGAAATTACTCAGTTTTTGAGATGCCTGTCCATTAAGAACTCCTCCCGAGCCTGGTGGTGGTGGTGCACACCTCTAATCCCAGCACTCAGGAGGCAGAGGCGGGCAGATCTCTGTGAGTTTGAGGCCAGCCTGGTCTACAAAGCTATGCAGAGAAACCCTGTCTTGAAAAACAAAACAAAACAAAACAAAACAAAACAAAACAAAAATAAGAACCCTACCCGATGCAGAATGAGTTGCTGAGAGAAGAATCAAAAGCAAGAGACCATCATAGCCCTTAAGAGGCTTTCCATGCAGGAATGTATGTGTATGTTGTGAGTGGGGACACCCCTAGATGTATAGATTTATTTAAGCCAGCTAGTTGTCCTTTTCTACACACAGAATAATTGCCCCAGACTACATTTCCAAGTTTCCTTTGCATATCTGCAAGACCATGTGAATAATCGGCCATTGTGACATCATTCTAGGTAATGGAATATGTGCAGAATGGATATGTCTTTCAGGCCTGGTTCCTCCCTCACACAACTTGTTCTTCTTTCCCATGGGTTGATGCAAAAAAATGTGCATGATGAGTAAATTAATATATGTATAAATTAATTAATTGTGCACTGTTTATGTGTCATCCAGGTTTGAGCCTTTGGTGAATGGCTGGTAGTCATTGGTTCTCTCTCTCTTTCTCTCTCTCTCTTTGAGTACTGAGGGTCCAACCACCAGCCATGTTACTTTTTATTATATCACACGGAGTCAGTGTAGACCTTCCCTAATCACCCCAGTCTAAGGTACCAATCAAGAATAATCCCTATGCTTTTATCCATTCAAAATGATCCATATTAAGCAATCCACTGAAGGCCTGTGGAGTGGAGCTAACTACACCCATGTGGCCTTACAGCTCTGCCTCTTGTTACTCTGTCCCTAGTACAAAAGGCAAACTTGTTCAGTAGGCAGACACCTCTCCTCTTTTCTCTCAAGAAAAAACTCCTCGGACTGATCCCTGTTACCCCTCCTCTAGTACCACGCTAGCCCATTTTGGCACATGGTAGTCTCAATGTTAATTTCATGTTGTTAAGTTCTAGGTTCAGGTCTACCTTTTCTCTTATTATGTGTATTTTTCTTTTTACCAGTCTTGAGGTGTCATTGTTGTTGTTGTTGTTGGTGGTGGTGGTGGTATGTGTGTGTGTGTGTGTGTGTGTGCGTGTGTGTATGTGTGTGTGTGTGCATTTATGCATGTATCTACAAGCTAGAAACTTCTACAACTGAACCAAAACCCCAATCCCTCCCAGCCCAATCTGTTGCAAGCAAGCTTTGAAGGTAGAAGCAAGAACTGGTACCACCTTCAGCTATCGGATAAAGTACCTTAGGTGAATACACCAGTGTCATTTGGAATAGACAGTGACTAGTGAAAAGTAGAGCCAGATTCCCTCATGTGCAGTGTTGGCAGGGTGAGGAGTAACTAGGAGTGACTAGGGTGAAAATGGTTTTGCAGAAGTTTGATTGCCTTCACAGCTCCCTTGCATGTACAGCCACAGGAACACATGGAGGGCGGAGGGCACTAGAGCTGATTGGAAATTTTGGGGGACATGGCCAAGAACCTTTGCTGTGATTTCCATTGGAAGAACTTGGAAGCAGGGTAAATGGGCATAAGTCTGACCAGGGTGGATGATTTCAGCTCAAGGATGCAGGGCCTGCCCCTCATTGTCTAGCACCTGGGCCTGGGGAAAATACTGATCTTGAGTGTGAAGATTCCCAGGGGAGGGAGTGGATAGACAGACTCCGGTTTACTGTCTCTACACATTGGCTAATCCTGGGAAGGATATCCCATACAGAGAAGCAAGGCCCCCAGACAGATACCGAAGAGTCAGATGATAAACGTGGCTAATCCATGAGGAGTTTGAGTTCTTAGAGGTAGAATGGAGATGCTCATTTTCCCTGCATGTGCATCAAACATTTGATATGCTCACACATGTGTCTGTAGTCCACAGAGGGTGGGGAGGGGACCAGGTATTTCTTTAACTGGCATTCTCCAATTCGTCAGTGATCCTTTCCATGTGTCTGTGAGCCAAGGAGGAATGGAGAACTCTGTATAGTGTGTCCATGCCTTCCTAGTCTTGTCTCTTTGTCTTCAGACCAAAGCTAAACTTGCCTATATGGCTTTCCAGGCTCCTCCTGGCATGGCCTTAGATGCGTCTCAGACATTGTGCCATTTGGCATTTCCCTGCTTGCATTGTAAACTCTGTCTTTGGTTGCTATCCCTAACCCTTCCCTCCTAGTCACTGCCTAGGCTGTTCTATATGCCCAGGAAACTTGTTGAACTATTTGATTCCTTTTGTTCTCCTCAAACCCACACTGGCACACAGGTGTTTGTATTCACAATACATATTGAGGCCACCCCCAGGATCCTGTTCCAGGGCATCATCTCATTTGTACCTCCCAAACTTTGCTTTACTACTGTAATAGTTGACTTATTTTTTTTTAATTTCCCCATAGGCTATAAACTTGTTGAATATTTTCATGTCTTTGTAGTCTCTGTACCTAATATGTTGACTGAAAAATGCCATGTGCCCACTCACTGAGCACACTTTGTATGGATGAAGGAGGTGGGAACTGCTAGTGTCTACATGAGCTGCTTTATCTATCTCAGCAGCTCCTGAAACTTGCCTGCTCACATATTGGGTTGAACCTCCAGGGCCCATGTACTGGATGGACCACAGCTTCAGAGAATTTTGGATCTTTACAGAAACACAGCATTCAGTGTGATCCTGGCCTCGTGTCCTGCATGTTTGGGCATCAGTAAGTTGACTATACATTTCCTGGATGTTCATAATTCAAGACACCCAGGGAAAAGAGAAAAGATCATTACTTGGCTTCTGTCTTTAGTTTTCAGTGTTTTCCTGAAGGTTCACCTGTTGGAAACTTAACCCCCAAGTGCCACAGTGAGTGAAGCAAAGCCCGATGGGAATTGTTTGGGTCATGCGGGCTCCATCTTGATGAATGGACTTATGCTATTCCAGGAGTGAGTTGCTTACAAGGAATGAGTTTCTGAAAAAAGGATGGGTGTCAGTGCGCTCTCTCTCTCCCTCCCTCTCTCCCTCCCTCTCTCCTTCCTTCCCTCCCTCCCATTTCTTTCTGGCCACGTGGTATCTTCTACCATGCTATAATGTAGCAAGAAATCCCTTACCAGAAGTAGTTCTTGTTCTTGAACTACTTAGCCTCCAGTATTTATAAATTACCTGACTGTGGCATTAAGTTATAGTAGCAGGAAGTAGAAGATGAAGTTATCCTGAATTTCACAACTACTTCTGTGTCTGTCTAATACTCTAAGAAGTCTTTAGAGTAAGTCAGGAGGCTTTTGCTTTCTACAGTTTGGTAGTGAATTCCTGTAGGAGTGAGAAGGACAGAGGAGGTTAAGTTTTCCATCACTTGGAAAGAACTGAGTCATACTATCTCCTTTTCTGGAGAAAGTGTATATCCAATTATATTCAAGATGGTTTTTTTGTTTTGTTTTGTTTTTGAGACAGGGTTTCTCTGTGGCCTTGGAGGCTGTCCTAGAACTAGCTCTTGTAGACCAGGCTGGTCTCAAACTCACAGAGATCTGCCTGCCTCTGCCTCCCGTGTGCTGGGATTAAAGGTGTGAGCCACCACTGCCTGGCAAGATGGCTTATTTTTTAGATTCTAGTGCCTCTGAATATGACTGGTTTTTGAAGACAAGGCCTTTAAAGAGGCAATTACATTTAAATGAGGCCATCAGGGTTGTCTTAGGTACCACAGAGTGTCTAGGCCACATGAACATACAGGAGGCTCTAATCTGCACCCAAACCACTTTAGCTTTGGATGTTCAGCACCCAGAACTTGGAAAAATTGAATTCCTGTTGTGTAAGCCACCAATTTCATGATATTTTATGGCAACTATGGAAAATAAAACAAAACCATGAGACAATGTAGGAGACTGACAACATGTTGCGCTGTAGTCATCTTCCAAAAGCTTCCATTGTGTGAATGGGAATGGTGGGAACGCCCAGTCCTATCCTGCATGGGCGAGAGCACAGAGTGATCATACCATATGCTTCCTTTTCCAAACAAGCCCTCAGTGCTAGAGCTGAGTGGGCACTGGGGAGATCTGTCACCTCTAGTTTGACCACAAGCTAGTGAGGAACCTGGGAATTGTCACATCAAGGGGAGTGACTACATATGATCCAGAGAAGGGAAAGGCAAGGGAGCATGATCTACCTCCACTTGGATGAAATGCTGTCTCTCATTTTATTAAGTTTATGTTCATAAATTTTTTGCCTGCATGTATGTGTGTACACTACATGCATGTCTGATGCCCATGGAGATCAGAAGAGGGTAAGGACATTGGGTACCCTAGAACTGGAGTTACAGATGGTTGTGAGCTACCATGTAGGTGCTGGGAATCAAACTCGAATCATCTGTAAGAACAGCAAGTGGTCTTAAGTACTGAGTCATCTCTCCAGCCCTTGAAAGTCTGTCTTCAAGAAGAATTTGGCTGAGCTGCATGGGCCAGGAAAGGAGAGGCAGAACCACAGGTGAAGTTTCAGGAAGGGTAGCTTTTGGTTCTGTTACAGCTTTTGCCAACTTGACATAAACCTAGACATATCCAAGAAGAGGGACTCTCGACTGAGTAATTGCCTCCATGTGGCCATGTTTGTGGGGGATATTTTCTTAAATGCTGAGTGGTGCAGGAGGGCCCAGCCTACTGTATGTGTGTCAGGGGTGGGGGCTGGGTACCATTCCTGGGCAGGTGGGTTTAAGCTGTAATAAGTGAACAGGCTAAGCAAGCCATGGAAAGTAAAGCAGTAAGCAAACAGCATTACTCCATAGTCTCTACTTCAGCATCCTGCCCTGGCTGTCCTCAGTGATGGACCATAACTTGTAAGCCAAGTGAACCTTACACACACACCCCAAGTTGCTTTTGGTCAGCTTTTTTTTTTTTTTTTCCAGCAGTAGAAGAGCAAACCCACATAAGGATGCTATAGGCAAATACAACAGGCTGCCTCAAGTACTGGATGAAGCTACACAACCTTGTTCGCAAACGATTTAATTTTTATGGTACTGGGGATGGAGCCCTGAGCCTCATACCAAAGCTAGGCAGATGCTCTACTACTGAGCTGTAGTCCCAGCTGGACACTGCTATGTCAGAAAGCAGAGTTAAGCATAGACCCCATATTTGGGCCTGATGAATATTCATGTTGACCCTGGCATTCTGTATAAACCTTGACTGTTGCAGCTAAGAGGAAGATTTCAGATATGTTTGTTGTATGCTCAACAGTTCTGAGCCCTGTGGACTTGACAGCTATTTAAAACGGGGTAGACATTTTATTGAGAAAAAACTGTAATACATTTTCAATTTGCAGCAAACAATTTTGGGACCTTGGAAACATGGGAAAATACCCAAGCAATATTTTGGGGCCTCAAAGTACATGCCTTAGCAGGAATGCATTTGCTATAGCCAAAAATGTTAAAGTTACTCTGGGCAAAGCAGACATCGAAAAAAAATTGAACTTGATTTATCTCCTGAAAGCTAATTTCTCCTTCAAAAATTTGTTAAAATTCCTCACAGTAAGAGCCGACACAGTAAAAGCTGTAATTTCCCAACTACCTTTAGCATGTAAGAGTTTGGGAAAGTCGATAGAAGGATGGGATGATTTGGTAGCTGTATCAGAAGCATGGTTTTTCATATCTACAAATTGCTACAGAATAATGGAGTGCCAGTGGTTGGAAAATACTGCCTGCCTACACAGCCTCATTAGGACACACCCCTTAATCACTAAGGCTGGAACCTGGGCCCTAGGAGCCCAACCCGCAGAGGGAGGCCTAGCTTGCTGGGGAACTGCAAAAGGCAGGAATAGGCTGGGAGAACAGAGCTCGCAGCAGGCTGAACTTACAAGATACCAGAAAGGGACAGTTGACCAGGGGAATCTTCATCCTTTTCGGTTCTTACCCATGGGCCATAAGCATCCCTTTCATGTGATACCCAGCTTTCTGCATTGGCACCCATAGCCTCCCTGGGGGAGAGAGAGACTCTTGAGAGAAAGCTCCGAGGGATGCACTCATCTCCAAGGCAGCCAAGAGGGCAAATGCCAAGGGTGCAAGGGACAGGGCACAGAGACCCAGCCTCCTCGAATCGTCCTCTGGGCTCTAGGAGAAGCGCAGAGCCCGCGGAGGTGCTCTGGGGTCACTAGGTACTTGAGGTTTTTAGTAAGGAACGAACTCACTCCGCCCCATTCAAGTTAACCCGGTCGTCGATGATGGTCCTGGGTGGGATCCCTCTACCTAAGGCCACCTTCGCCATCTCACCCTGTGGTGATGCGCACAGGGCACCAGAGGCCACCGGTGAAGGATCGCGGTGCAGACCTGGGCGTGTGCGCGCGTGCGTGTGCCTGAGTCTGTGTGCGTGCATATGCGTGTGCGCGTGTGCCGCCGCCTGGCGACTCGTGCCCGACAGGTGCAGGCGCGCCGGCTTCCCATTGGCCGTGGCGTCCTCCTCCGCCCTCGCCATCCCTTTACCCCCACCACTACTGCTGGCTGGGATCCAGGGAGGCGCGTGCAGGCCTGCGCGCCCCAGTCCTCCCCCGCGCGCGCCCCCGCCTCATCCCTCCCTCCCCCTCCCCGCGCCGCCGCAGCGCGCTCCCGAGCTCAGGTAGCGGGCACGCGAGCGCCTCCTCGGGGGCGCGCAGCCCGGCCGCCTTGGTCCTTGTCACCCCCGACCCCCCTCCCCCGGCCGCTCGGGGGAGCCCGGGAAGGGAGCGCGCGGCGGGACGGGCGGGGGCGGTGTAGCCCGGCAGCCGCCAAGGCTTCCGTCTCGCTCTTTCGCTCGCTCGCGCAGCGGCGGCAGCAGAGGTCGCGCACAGATGCGGGTTAGACTGGCGGGGGGAGGAGGCGGAGGAGGGAAGGAAGCTGCATGCATGAGACCCACAGGTAAGAGCCGGAGCCCGGAAGGGGCTTGTCTGCCCCGGGAGGCACGCACAGGCCGGCCTGGGCGAGTTGGCTCCGGGCTCAGCACCCCTAAGGGTGGAATTTTTAAAATAAAAATCACAGCTCAGATTTCAGAGGGGACTGGGGCAATAGGACCCTCCCAATCCCTGGAAAAGCAGAGAAGTAGCGGGGGGGGGGGGCAGCAGGGGGCACATTGTGAGATTCCTGCGAGTAAAATGTACAGGCCCGGGGAAAAGTGTTTTCTCAGCGGCTTGATGCTAGAAGGCTTTAGACTTTCCTGTCATGATCACAACCGCTGAATCCCAGGGACCAGCCTAGAGCCAGCGTGCACTAACCCCTGTCCTCTCTCCCATCCTCCACCCTCCCGCACGCGCAGTATCCCATGGTGGCTGCTACTCTCTGGACCCTGCATGGGGGGTGGCAGGAGGATCTCGCCGTGAGAAAGGGGGCGGGGGCTGCACAGGGGCGAACCGGGATGGAGCCCGCAAAGCCCAGGCACCGGGTCCCGGGGGCGGAGGAGGGAGAGCGTGGCCCCAGAGCCCAGGCAACCCGGGGTTATTGTCGTGTTCCGCTCCTGGTTGCAGACTCTTGCAAGCTGGATGCCCTCTGTGGATGAAAGATGTATCATGGAATGAACCCGAGCAATGGAGATGGATTTCTAGAGCAGCAGCTGCAGCAACAGCAGCCTCAGTCCCCCCAGAGACTCTTGGCGGTGATCTTGTGGTTTCAACTGGCGCTGTGCTTTGGCCCAGCACAGCTCACGGGTGGTGAGTGACCCTCTGTGATGGGGGAGCCTTGGACGTCCCAGCAGGGAGGGGAGCCTTTGCTGACAGGACAGGACTGCAACTCCTGCATACATGCAGACTTTAGGGGTACCTGAGAAACAGAATTCTTGTGCCCCAGCCTTCTGCAGAACCCCTGGAGTTCACGGAAAATTCTGTGGAACCGGTGCAGGTTCGCACACCCACCAGCTGCCCAATTGGGCTTTTTTGAAGGAAGGACAAAAAGCCTGGTTTATTATTCCCATTTTGGTCAAGAAAGAAAAAAGAGGGATAGAAGAGGGGAAAAAAGAAAGGAAGGAAGAAAGAAAGAAAGGAAGGAAGAAGGAAAGAAAGAAAGAAAGAAAGAAAGAAAGAAAGAAAGAGAAAGGAAAGGAAGGAAGGAAGAGAGGAAAACGACGGTGTATTTGTGGACCTCTGACCTTTGATCTTTGCATTTTTCAGACAGTTCAGGTTTTGGCTTCTGGATTTGGCAACACTAGAATAACCACCTTTAAGAAAGTGATGAGTCTGGAAACACAGTCAGGCTTGTTGAAGGACAGGTTTATTTGAAAGTTAACTTTCTCTTTCTTGGAGGTGGTGTGTTGAGGCACGTTGGTGGCTGTTGGGGGTGGGGAAGGGTGCAGAGCTTCAGATGCATTTCTGAAAGACTGCTTAGCTTGTTCTGGTTTACAAGGGGGTGGGGATCAAGTAAAAAAGTGGATGTTGACTGAAATAAACGGATAGCCCTAGTGTCTGTAGGCGGCCCATCTATAAGGTACTTGACTCCAAGGGAGAGGGTTATCTTTTGGCTGTGGCAGAGGAAGACAGATGGAGTTCCTGTCTGAATTTCCCTGCTTAAGTATCTTCCTTTCTCCCTTGTGCACCACTGTCCATCATTCCTGTCTGTTCCATATATTCCTTGAGAGCTTGCTGGTGTGGATATGGGAAGGACAAGTTTGTGTTCTCATAACCAACTCTGTGGATGCCTAAGTAGATTGTCATTAGATGATAAGCAAGTATTGCTTGGCATAAATGAACCATTTCCACATTGGAAAATGTCGCTGTTTCGGAGACTTTGAAGGTGAAGAGGGATCTAATAAGTGAGTGGAAATTTAGCAAAACTGGGGGGAGGGGAATGACAACACAGGCCTTGACACAGAGCAGTCAGCCATTCAGGCATTCTACATGGGTACGAAAATGTTTATTGCGGTGTGCAAGGAGTCAGAATCAGAGAAAAGTCTGACTTTGGCTTTGGATAGGGTGGGTGGGGTGGTTATTTTCATTTTATTTCTTCCAAGGAATAACTTTTTGTGCTGTTATTTAGTTTTCACTAGAAACGCCTCTGAGGCAGCTGCCCTCCTCACAGAGGACAAGGTCAATTGTGAGTCCAGACCTTGATTTTGTGGCCTGCCAGGGTTCTCCCCTCTCTGGATACTAGCTCTACCTCATGAGAACATGGGGATCAGTGGGTAAACAGGCCCTGGGCTTTTCCTCTCTCTGGTCTTTCAGGTCTAGCTCCTGGTCCTTATAACCAAGGTCTGGTGATTTTCTATCGTCCTGGCCCATGTCTCCCACATAGATGACAAATGCTTATCAGAGTCCATCTCCTTGTATCTCTGCTGTTGCGTGAGGTCTAAACTTAAAGGCTATGCTCTCGGCTTCATCCATTGTTTTCAGAGCTTTCCCAGATTCTTAGCAAGACCCTTTGGACTCACGAGTTACCTTTGTAGTTTATATGGTGGTGTCTTTTCCTGTCCCTTTCCGGAACCTTGGAAATGGTGGGGGTAAGGGTTCCCTGTCATCCTTTTGTGTCAGAGCCCTTTCCTTCTAGGGTTCATCTGCTGCAGAATGGCTGGCCACCCGTCTGATCTCACCTCCAACGCTTTGTTGGGCTGACGATGATTTGTAGGGGAATGCTTATCATTTTAGGATTCCTTTGTGAATCCACAGTGTGGGCAGGAAAGGATGGAGGGGGACATCCAAAGACATTGGCAAGACAGGTTTACTTTCTTAGAAAAGACATCTATGTAGTCTCTAGGTTGACAATAAAGGCGAATTTACTGTTGCTTCAGATCTCTGCTTTTAAAATGTCCATGTGTGCGTAAGTCACCTGGAAACTTGTTAAAAGATAGATCTTGGTTCCGCTGGCTTTGAGTGGTCCCTGGGAGTCTGCACGTCTATGTTCTTTAATTTATTATTTTTGTTTATTTGTGTGTGTCTCCCATGTTTGTACTGGTTCCTGAGGAGGTCAGAAGAGAGCACTGGATTTCCTGGAGCCTGAGGTACAGGCAGTCATGAGAGGCACATGGGTGCTGGGATATGAACTCAGGTCCTCTAGAAGAAAGGCAGGTGCTCTTAACTTTGGAGCCATCTCTTCAGCCCCAGGGGTCTATATTCAATAAACTCCTGGGCTAAGCCTTTTTGACTGGTCCAAAGACCACAGTTTGATTAGTGCTTTAGACTAAGCTATTCTTTACAGTAAGTGGCTTCTACTCCAGACTCCCTGACCTCTTTCTCGATTACCAGATGCAGAAGTCTCACCCAGCATCTAATCTGTAGGTGAAACACAGCTGAAGTCAGTCCTCAGTGAGCTCTTTCCTTTTTTAATCCACAAAAAGGTGCATAGTTAATAGACACTCTTCTGAAATGGGGATTTTCATTTTTGATTGCTTTCAGAGGAAAAGGAACACCACAATGGCTAGATATAATAGTTTGAGCTGGGATGGGGAGGGAGAAACATTCACCCAATGTAAGCATCACAGAAAAAGCCTGAGCTAGAGAGGGAGAAATTGAGAAAATGATCAGACAAAAGAGGGGAGAGAAAAGAACTCTATCAAAACCGAAATGCTTTGTCCTGGGAAGCCAGAGATCCAATTCAACTCTTTGAGCCCTAGGAGAGCTTTTGATAAGCCCGGTTTAGCTTGTGATGACTTTGGGTGGCTCTCTCTGAGCTGTCTGTTGTCAGCTGGGTGCTGGGAAGAAGGGCCCTCATTTGGAGTCTCTGAAAATGATGATTCCCTAGTGGGCTCCCACCAGGCTTGTGGGGGTCCAGGACCCCGTTGTGCCCCAAATCCTAATGCACTGTGGCTTCAGTTGCTTTTCTTTTGCATCTGTCTACTTTTCCAGAAGCCTGGGTTCTGAGGGATGACTAGAGTGGTCCACCCAGATGTACAGGAAGAGGACCTAGACTTTGCTCTACAAATTACCCCTCAAAGATGAACTCCTTCTATTATTGGGGACTCAGGGTGGGCATTGACACTTGCTAGCTTTCAGATTTTTGGTGTGTATGGGTGGGTGGGGGTCTCAGCCTCCTTATATATAAAATAAGGAGGATTTTTACAAATCTTAAGGAGTTGATATCAAGGACGGAAATGCCAGAGACACTCAGTAACTGTAGAAGGTCTTAGAGAAGTAGTAGCTAAGACAATGCTATAGTTTGGGCCATCTTTGATCTATTCATTCAATAAACATTGAGTACTTGTACCCCACCTCTAACCAGGGCCTATTGCTCATACTGTTCTTTTAAACTAAGAGAACCTTCCCTTAATTTCCCAGTCAACAACCCTAAGTATAACCTAAGTGCCATCACATGTGTTTCTCCAGTCAGTAAATTCTCCGCTCTCCTGGGCTCCCAATACTCTATGAAGCAAGGCTTTATCATGTCATTGTAAGCTCACTGAGGGCAAGGATCTTGACTGACACATTTTTATGTTTTAGGCACCAGTGCAGCATCTAATTTATGGCCAGATGATTAGTTAATGTCAGCTGGAAGCAAGAGAGAAAGATACCTCAATTTCTGCTTCACCATTTAGAAACCAGATACTGTGGGTGGACAAGCTATGAAAAGTTGAAGCCACATCCAGTTGGAGGTTTTCTGGGGAAGGTTAGAGGAGAAATCAGGAAGGGTTTCAGAGACAGAGAGGACACTTAGGGTGGGTGGGAGGGGTTTAGCAGAGATATCTTGTACAGAGATGTGGAGATGATCACATGATTGGACGCATCGCATGATGGGACTCATCAGAGAATAGAGAATAACTTCATGAATGCAGACTCTAAGGCCACAGCGAGCCAATATGTAGAAGGACAGATAACTGGAGTCTTTTCTTAAGTGCCTTAGGAGCACCCTGAATGTGTCACATCAGTGGAACAGGAGTGTAATGTCAGACAGCTATACATCCCACTTCCACGCTACTGAGTCAGCACAAACGAGTAACAGTTCTGTCTGAATTTAGCCCGGGAGGGTGAGGTATCATGGGTCATGAGGCTATGTCTGACTGCCAGCACATAGAAAAAAGCTTCCTGAGTGGTCAACTGGTTTGTAGATGTGAGTGTCTTGGAGTTTTAATGCGAAAACTTTTATCTGTGGCTGAGTAGAAGTTTTTCCTGCAATGCTGTGTCTGAATCCATTGTTTCAAGCTGAACCTAATCAATGAAGTCCCAACTCCCAAAACTCCAGCCACA
Source organism: Phodopus roborovskii (assembly GCF_943737965.1). Lineage (NCBI taxonomy): Eukaryota > Metazoa > Chordata > Mammalia > Rodentia > Cricetidae > Phodopus > Phodopus roborovskii. Next base: position 51,663,240 of record NW_026126433.1, read on the forward strand.
TATTTCCTCAACAAAGCCTGTGGTAATTTAAGCCGCATGGAAGCAGCTTATTGACAGGTGAGATTCCAAAGCTTTGGGTTTGCAGAAGGACTTCCCATAGCAAGTAGCAAATCTCACACTTCACAAGCCAGAAGAGAAGGGGCAAGTCAGAGGGACCTAGTGCTTCTCTAATTCCCTAGAGTAATGGGTGTAGATGAAGAGCTTGACCCAGTGGATACTGATTAGGAAGGAAGAAAAGTGGCTGTGCAATTCTGTTCTTGGTGTCTGGGATGTATTTCCAGTGTTCCCCAAAGGCCTACAAGTGAGGACAAAGGCTCTGCATTCTTTCCAGGGTGAACAGGGTTCAAGTTCAGCTTCTTCCCTTACATGGCTGCATGGATTTCAGTTGCCGTGTCCTCATGGCCTGAGAATAATATATTAAAGTAGTCAGCTCTTGTCTGCAGTTTTGTTTCCTTGATTTCTGTTGCTGGTTATCACCATGGACTGAAAATATTCAATGGAAAAGTCTAGAATAAGCAATAAAGTGGGAGTGGCACTTTGAGTAGCATGGGGATGTCTTTCACCAACCTGCCCAGTTGCTCCGGCATAGAATATAAATTAATCCCTTTGTCCAGTATATAATACAGTAGGATATTTAGGATAATATCTATAATACCTGTGTTATAGCATATGTTATGAATGTTTGGTTTTATTGTTTGGTATTGTTAATTCCTTACTATTGCCTAACATATAAATTTAACTTTATCATAGGTATATATGTATAGGATAAAAGCATCCTGAGAGATTCTTGGAATGTGCACTTACAATAAGGGGGGCTTTCAGGAATTACTGGGTTCTAAGCTCTTAGCTGCCTTACCCATTTATCTTCTATCATTTGGCTTTATCTCATACCCTGGATATACACATATAAGGGGATTAGATTTTGCTCCCAAGGAAATATACAAATAAAACTTCTTAAAAGTTGAAATGCAAATGACTTTCACAAAAAATTCTTAATATAGATTTTTAGTTCAATTTAAAGTCTAGTGTTATTTATTGATACTGATGAGAAAAAATGATTTTTTAAATTCAGATTGCTTCTCTTTATCCTTGCCTGATTTTGCAAGCCTTTTCAGTGCTTGATAATTGAAATAACCACAAGGGGTAATGGTACATCTAAATAGGTCACCAGGATCATTGCTTCTGAACTGAAGGAAAGAAAGGGCCAAATGAACAAGCTTTTTAGCTTATTTATAAACATGGTCTCCTTTTGCCAAGACACACAGCAACATCTATGGCAGATGCAAAAGATGCTTAGTCTCATGCATGCAATGTACCATTTTTCTACTGTTCAACTACCACTGACCATGGAAGATTGAGAAAAGATGGGACAAAATGTTGAGCTGGCTGAAATCCAAGCGATTGATAAAATTTCCAAATCATCAATAATACTAATTGCAAATGCCTAGAGCATTCTTTGTGTGTGCCAACACCTATTCCAATACATATGTAACCTCATTTAATTTCTCATGGTGAATGTGCATGGTATATGCCATTATTTATCCTGAGGGGTGACAAGATTAGGCCACTTGTCATTTTCATTACATCATTTCTCTTAGTATGCCAGGACATGATGAGTTCAATCTCTAATACATCTACCCAACCCAATTTTTATGATAGCTGGCCCAAAAGTGTCCATTTAAGCTGAAATTATCCAATAGTTTAAAAAGTGGCCTTCCCTACCTTGACATAAGGGAACTTTGGTATTGTGATCAGAAAGGGCCATAAATATACTGGTGAATCCACAAGAAAATTCCATAATCTGGAATGAAGTAGAGGCTAGGGTTCCTGAACCCTGGACTCTGGGTAGATAACGGTAAGAGACCAGAAAGCTGAGAACCTGTTCCCCAGGTCAGAATGGGAAGTTCCTTGACTAACACCTGCTTTGAGCAAAGTGATGCCTGGTTTCTGGGACAAGTGACATGCATGCTCACCAACCCCTTCTAGGGGTTGTGACAGCTTTCCTTGCAGTTTCCATGCACTTTGAACAAGTGTTAATGATCCCTCAGCTAGCATGTGCTTAGTGTGTTAAAAACAATGCAAACAGATTTTGTATGTGTCACTACCTGTAATTGCTGAATGCACCAAGAGGAGTCCCCCCCCCCAGCTTTTTTTTTTAATATTTCTCCCATCTTTTACTTCTTTATTTAAGAGACATCCCCAGTGAGGTTGCTCCCCTAGTATCTACGAATGGTCAGCTAAAGCCACATTAGGGAGCAAGACACAGAGGCACACATCTGTAATCCGAGCACTGAGGAGAGACAGTGACAACTAGGACCTTTGAGCCCAAGGGGACATTTCTCCCTGGAAATGTTAAATTGGAGGAAGAATGATCTGTGGTGACTCACAAGATCCCAGAGTTACTTGGGCATGTCTCCTCCCCAAGACGACATGCTGGATAGATGAACTTGAGCTTGAATTTGGGGAGGAACATGGCCTGGTTTTCCTTCATCTTGACGAAAAACATGTCTGAACCACTCTAAGAGAAGTTACCCACTCAAGAAGAAAAACAAATAGAAATAATTAAGTGAGTTGCTCACAAACTGGAATTGAAAGTGCATTTTGAAATAGCTTCTTAATTGGCGTATTGTAATTGCTTTATTAATCTTAAACAAGGTAAATTGGGAATATCAGAGAAGTCAAATGAAAGCAAATCCTTGACATTATTCAGAAGTGACATTAAACCTGGGGCACAGCATGAGTGAGCCTCCAGTGTATCCACAGTGGATATGCCAGAAGCTCCTGTAGCCTCCACAGGCTATGCGCTTTTGGGACCCCGACTGTGTGGTTGAACTTGATCTGAGTCTCCAGGAATGGATTTGGATGCAAAGAAGTGGGAAGAATCGCAGAGCTGAGTAAGCTTGATCAGTGGTCACTTCATCATTGTCCTGATAAACAGAGCTTTCAAAGGAGGACACGGAAGGACAGGGCTCTTTAGAAAAGAAGGCTGTGCTTGGCTGTCTCTTGCTTCTGTTTGAAATGGTTGACCAGTGTGGCAGAAGAGATAGACAAGGGAGGTCACTCAAACTATACCCTTATTTTTTCTAACAGTAACAAAATACAAAACCACCTTACTTCTTGGGTCTGCTTGCATTTATATAGATGTGTGATTGGATTAAATGAGCCAGTGTGGGGGAGAAGTTCTTTTAAGAAAGACACAAAATATGTTCTCATAGTGGATTTAATGCTGGTATTTCCACAACATTGGTATTGATATAGCTAGTTACAAAATTCAGGTTTTCAGTAAAGAATGTAGACAGAGTTTCTGGACTTTACGCTCTTATACTCAGAGATTGACTTTAAAAAAAAAATGAGAAGGATAACAGGATCTACTGGTTTTATGGAAATCAGATTGACTTAATCGTGTGAGAGATTTTTCAGTTATCCTTTCAAGGGTTTCTGTTAACTAACATAGGGTCTTAATAACCCAATCTAACCCACAGACACAGAGGCAGCATTCAGCAGCCCAGCATTCACATAAAAAGCCAGGCTTGGCAGCAGACAATCCCAGTGCTGTGTAGGTGGAGACAGAAGGTTCCCGGGGCTTGCCAGCCAGTGTTGCCATTGGTGAGCTCTGAATTCAGTAAAATACCCTGTCTCAAGAATAAGTTGTGTGTGGTGGGGTGGAGAGCTGGTGTAGCAGGTAAGACTGCTTGTTGCTCTTCCAGAAGACCTGAGTTCGTCTCCAGCACCTATTTTACAGCTCAGGACTCTTGCTCCAGGGTATCCGAGGCACATGGTACATGTGCATATCTGTAAGCAAAACACTCATGAACATTTAAATAAAATAAATAAATCTAAAAAAGTAATAAGGCATAGGGCTGGAGAGATGGCCCAGCAGTTAAGAACAGTGACTACTCTTTAGGAAGGACCCAGGTTCAATTTCCAGCACCCACATGGCAGTATGCAACTGTCCGTAACTCCAGTTCCAGGGGATCTGGCACTCTTACACAGACATATGTGTAGGGAAACTACCAGTGCACTCAAAACAGTAAATAAATTATTTTAAAAAGTAAGGTAGAGAAATATAGAGGATGCCTGATCAATCCCTAGTCACCATATACACACTTACAGGCATGTGCATGCCCCATGAAGACATGCATATGTATACAGCACACACACACACACACACACACACACACACAGGTTTTTTGTGGGGGGTGGTAGGAGGCTCCTATTTAAATAGAGGAATTAAATTTCATTGAATTATATTTAAATAGGGAATCAATTTAAGAAACTTTTAGTTTATCTGTTTAAGAAGAATTCAGTTATGAATTACTGTGTGTCCATTTAAAAGTCTTGCCCAGGTTCTACCCGCCTCCACATTTGCTTTGGAATAGAAGTAGAGGGCACATTTTGTTTTGTTTTGTTTTTCCATTGTCATACTATTTATACCATTGTCTTGTAGGTGGAAGGCATTTACTTTTAATATTGAGTTGGTGAGTACGCTATGGATTCTGGGAGCAAGCACTGGGCAGACACAGTGGCTTTAGAGAGTAACCAGTTCTCATTGCTGCTTTTACCACTGGGCAGAGGAATGGTAACTTACTGGCTGCCTTGGTTTCATTCTCTGTGAAAGGAGTTACTTCCCTAGGTTCTGTGAAAATGGGGGGAGGGTGTCATAGCTCCCCGAGGTGCCAATATCGTGCAGAACAAACTGACAATGAACAATTGCCACATTTACTGCCCTGGGAGTGAGCCGCCAGAGAGTCTTCTTTGCCTGGAAGGGATACAGAGTAATATTTACATGTCCTACAGCACAGGTCAAGGTAGATGGCTGGTGAAGGCATTCACTGCATAGCTCCCAATTCTTGGTCTCAGTGGTCCCATGGAACTAACTACCATTATGCGGTACAGTGGGTTCATAGTGGTAATTTATCTCTGAGGTTCGGGGCAGGGGTGGGGGTTGTGGTGGAGGCTCATGAAACGCAAAGGCTTTGGGGCCAAGCCTTGATCAATAAAATTGTTTCCAGGTGAAGAAGGTGTTGGAAGATGATGTTTTTTGTTTTTTGTTTTTTGTTTTTTTAAAGAAGGGAGAGCAGTGTGAATGAAAAGAGTCCTAGGAGGAGAAAGATTATATGCTGAAGGCAAGGAATAGCTCAGGGTAGCCTTGATAAAGTGCACACACAGAGGGTAGGTTAGATCCATATGCCTGGCTAACCACAACACTTAGCGATTTGGATGGGAACCTTCAAAAATAGGCCTTCAGGGGCATGGCATGATCTGCTTCATTTTGTTTTAGAAATGGATTTTTTAGCAGCATGGAAAATAGAGATGTAGAGAAACCTTTGCTCATTAAATATTTATCATGCATCTATCCAAGACTAGGTGGCAGATACAGTTGGAAACAAAGCCCTGCCCTCTGCAAATGTCTATTCTCTGGAGGGCAGTTAGGAAACAACTGTATTGACTCAGGAGGGCTTCAACTACAGAGAGCTAAGCAGAGGGGAAGAGGCAGAAATAACTGAGGCAGACATTGGCATGTGAGGGTGGCAGAAGGGAGAGAGCTACTGGCAGAGCCTGGCAGCACTCCATTGGAGGGATCACCGATGGGGGGTGGCAGCCAGGAGGGTGTGCCCTGTCACCACCACTCAGGTACACAGGAAAGGACACACCCAGAGCTGCCCACTGACACAAAGAGGCGCTGCTGAGCCTTGTCCTTCCAGCGATGAGGAGGCTGCATTGCCCTCGACACATACGTTTGGTCACCATCTGTCCATCGGACAGTTGGACAGTTGAGAACTTAGTCTGATGCTCAGGAGGGACGTTAGGGCTGGAGATGAAGATGTGTGTGTCATCTGTTTCAAGAGGACTGTGGAAGGGGCTGGGCTTTCCCAGGAGGGGAGTGTGGGAGAAGAGGTCCAGCAGGTAATGCTGGGAGGAAAAGCCAGCTTGGAGACTGAGGAGCTGTGCAGCTCATCAATATTGATACCAATAAGAATTTAAAAGCAAAACCAAATACACTTGATTCGGGTTATTGAATACTCCCTCCTGTTTGGGAGCTTTTATCTTATGTTTATGTTATTATTGGGATACTTTTATGTTATTATTAGAACAGTGCTTTAGAGTCCCAGTTCTGGGTGCTTCTGGCAACTGTGCAGAAAGCTGAGCTAAGAGGGAGAAAGGCCATGGCTGGGGGTCTGTCACGCTGTGTGTATAAATATCCCCTACAAGTTTCATGTTGTCTTAGTTAGGGTCACTATTGTTGTGATGAAACACCATGACCAAAAGCAACTTAGGGAGGAAAGGGTTTATTCCACTCACAATCCATCATCAAAAGCAATGAGGGCAGGAACCTGGAGGCAGGAGCTGATGCAGAGACCATGGAAGGGTGCTGCTTACTGGCTTGCCCCAAAGGGCTAGTTCAACCTGTTTTCTTAAAGAACCCAGAACCACCAGCCCAGGGATGACCTGCCCACAAAGGCTGGGCCCTCCCCCATTAACCACTGCTTAAGACATGTCTAAGGGCTGGAACTTGTGAAGGCATTTTCTAGACTGAGGTTCCCTCCTTTCAGGTAACTCTAGGTAGTGTCGTGTTGATGTAAAACTACCCAGCACATACTTGGCTTCCTGCCTGATGCTGTTGATTTGGGAAGTGGGATCTAGCTGGAAGAACTGAGTCACTGGAGAGCTGGGCCTGGGGGATTATAGTGCTGCCTATGCCCTTTCTCATCTGTTCTCATTCCCCACAGATGTGAGGAGGGAAGCAATCCCAGCCACATACTGCACCCGTCTCCCTCCCCCAATACACACACAGAGTTGCCTCCTGACATGGGTTCTCCACCGTGGCAGACTATTCCCTAAACTTCAAGTCAAAATAATTCCTTCCTCCTTTAAGTCACTTCTTAGGAGGCTTTGGTTACAATTTAAAAGCAATAAAGGAGTTGGAAAATCAACATGGAGATGTTTGAGCTCAGATGAACTCTTGGAGCAGTTTCCAGTCTTTGGTGGGAAGAGAAGGCTAAGAGGGTAAGGTTCATCAGGGCCTCCACGTGTCTGTGAGCATCTCTGGATGCTTCCCTTCCTGTGTACCTGAGTGTATTGATGGTGGCAGGGCCTTTGCAGTTACCCCTTTCTCCTGGGTCTGAGGTTTTTCTGTGGGTGCTATGCTGTGGATGGCAGTCCTTCCTGTGCATCTCCTTGGTACCCCTGTCCTTGAGTTCTCCAGGGACCCAGCTGGCTGTCTGCTACTCTGCAGAGGTGGGTTGTTAAAGAGTGAGCCCTCTGTCACCCTGCCCTCACCCCCACTCCCCCACCCCTGTCACCAGTCACCATCCTGCTGCCCCTGAAGGAAGTCACATTACCTTCCTATGCTTTTGTTTCTTTCTGTGCAAACCAAGGCCACAGGGTTGTGGGACAGGAAGAAGGTGCAGGTGCAGGGTTGTGGGACAGGAAGAAGGTGCAGGGTTGTGGGACAGGAAGAAGGTGCAGGTGCAGGGTTGTGGGACAGGAAGAAGGTGCAGGGTTATGGGACAGTTGTGGGACAGGAAGAAGGTGTGCAGGAATCGTACCAGAAGGCTTTGGATGAACACAAAACAGTGATGACTGCCTGGATGTCTGCAAGGAACACCAGTGGGGATGCTCTGCGTAATATAAAAAGCATCTCCCAGTGAATCCTGATGCCAATAGGAGCTCATTTTGTGTGGACATGAGGTGAGACAGCTGGAGGAGCTGTTTTGCTGCAAAATGGGATGTGCCAGTCTGTGCTGCGTCCCCACTGCTGGCGCGTTCAGAGGATAGTCACGTCTGGAGATGGAGAAGGTCCTTGTACTGCTAAAGGAATTTCTCAATAGCTGTTGGCCCAAGCCCAGTCGGCTCCTTTTTTGTGCTGACAAAAGCCCCAGGAAAAGAAGACTTAAATATGTGAGGCAGGCTAGCAAGTCATTGCAAGGGCTGCAAAGGTTCACTAGGGAGGGACTTACTCTGTGTCTCTTGCTCCCCCTCCCTGTTAGCCAGTATGGTCTATCTGTTATGGGAGCTTGTGAGGTGCCATAGGGCTCAGCTTCTGCAGACCTAGCTCAGATGCTGGGATGAGCTACGGTTTTGCCTTTGGATCTCATACAAGCCAGTCCAACTGTTTGATAGTGCGACATGATGTCATTGGCAAAGTTCAGACTCAAGAACCAGGTGGATTGTGGTGCAAAGAAAAACTGTAAACATATTTCATGATGGCAAGTCTGATTTTGTGTTGGGCTACATTCATGGGCATCCTCAGTTGAGTGCAGCCTGTGGGCTATGGGTTGGACACACCTATACTTGTATTTGTTCTATAATGCCTCCTCCTCTCCAGCTACATGCTGTAATGCTAGGATTCTTCCTTGTAGTTTGGCAAGTAGGATGTAGTTTTGGGACATTTGTAAGGTCATGGCCGGTGGTGGAATTCCTAGTCCCTCTTGAATGAGGAGAAAGCTTCTGCATTTTGATCTCAAAGTCCTTCAGGACAGCTGAGGGTACCGTGCTGTAGCTTCTGCCCTGCCCCTCAGACCTTGACCATGACAGGGCTCCAAGTTTGCCCAAGTTTGATTTGAGAAAGGGTTTTTTCAAATACAAGCTGATCCTTAGGCTTTGAATTGATAGCAGAGGGCCTTGTGTGGTTTTATGTGGTTTCGAGCATTTATCCATCCCCTTGAGAGTGGCTTGCTGGGATTCTGCTGCTGCTGCTGCTGTTGTCATTTACATGGAAATGAGTACCCAGAGCTACTGCTCCAGCTGAAGGAAGACATTGATGATCCGGAGCTCCAGAGACTTCCCCATCCTGCAACAGCTGCCTTTGCACCTTGGCTGTAGCCACACTCAAGGGCAGGTGCCTCTGAGCCTGTTGCTGCTGCTACTGCTGTTAAAATTGGCCTTTCTCAGGTCCCTCCGTGCAGTGTGGGTACCAGGGACTCTAATCAAAAGCTGAGCCAGTTACTGGTTTCTGCCTTCACCATGCTCCATGGTTTGTAGGCCTCTGACCTCCTACATGCCTTGTCCTTCTAATACTTGGCATTTTCTCTGGTGCCTGCTGTGTTGATGTTACTAAACTGGGTCATGTTCTCAGTGATACAGCATGAGCTGACTTCCACAGAAATGCACAAGACTGTACAGAGCCCATTTCTATCACTCCTTGAATTTACATGGACATTATTGCTCCCAGTATGGTCTGTGGGCCAAACTAAGTAAGCTCTCTTAAAGTAAGATGGCCACGACTGTAGTCCCAACCATGAGGTTGAAGCAGGTGGTCATTCTCCTCAGGTAGTGTGGTGGTTTGAATGAGAAAGGCCTCTATAGGCTCATCTTTTGAATACTTTGTTGCCAATTTGAAAAACTGTTTGAGAAGGATTAGGAGATGTGGCCTTGTTGGAGGAGGTGTGCCACAGCCAGCGGGGCTTTGTGGCTTTTAAAGACTGGTGCCATTTTGAGTTAGTCTGCTCTACCTCCTGGCTATACCTCAAGATGTGATCTCTTAGCTACTTCACCAGTGCATGCATGCCTGCTCCATGTTCCCTGTGGTGATGGTCATGGACTCTAACCCTCTGAAACTGTAAGCCCCAAGACACTCTTCTTCTGTAAGTTGCCTTGGTCATAGTGTGTTATCACAGCCATAAAAAAAAAAAAAAAACGTAACTAAGACAGGTAGTTTGAAAAAGTCACTAAGAACAAGAGCCCCAGGGGCAGAAATTCTACCCTAAGGTACAATCCAAGCTCAACTGTTTAATTGCTTCATAGAGCAAGTGACTTGCCTCTGTCTCAGCTCTTTGCCTATAACATGGAATGGTAGCACCCAACCACACCACAGGACTACTGACGAAGGTTAAATGACTTAATATAGAAGGTGCCCAGAAGAGTGCCTGTGATGTAGTAGTTGACGTAATGGCTTCATTACCTTTATCATCAAGCCCTTTAGAGGTAGATTTGTAACTGGTTTGCCTTCATGTCTCCGGACCATACATTTTCAGTGCATCCTACTGACCAATACACACGGTCATGACCGGGAGAGCAAGCCCTGCTGTCAGGCTCCGCAGAGGGATTACATGTTCCTGGAGGGCAGGCAGTTGACTTTGCTTTGGTTTACCTCTCAGAGTATAACACTGGCATTCCAATAGTCCAACCCGAGGGTGAGAGGGCTTGGCAGGGCTTGTTGCTATAGGAACAAAACAGAAAGACTCAAACAGAAAGAAACACTTAAAAGTGTGTGTGTGTGTGTGTGTGTGTGTGTGTGTGTGTGTGTGTGTGTGAGCATGCATGCCACGGTACACACATGGAGGCAGAAGATGCATTTGTGGAAATGGTTCTCTTTTTCCACTGTATGTGGATTTGAGGGATTGGACTCAGGTCACCATCTGAAGCAAGACTTTATCTGCAGAACCATCCTGGTAGCCCCTTTGCTATTTATAAAGTCTCTCCTTTTCCAGTCTCACTTCCGACATCTAAGTCAGCAACAGCTTTTGGGGTGGGTAGAAAGGACAGTAAGAGGGTTGATGCTCAGCTGGACTGGAGTGTGGCTGCTCTGTTTGGAGTGACAGCCCCATGGATCACTGAGTTTTTGTTTACATTGTTTACATTTGTTTACATTGTTTACATTGATGAGGGTACAAGCATGGGTTGTGTTCACAAGGATGCAAAAGTGAGAGGTGCTTTTCAGTTTTCCAATCTTCATCTGTTCCTCCATTTCCTCGACAAGAATTTACTATGTGTAAGGACTGCAGTAGGTGCTGACTGAACATACAGATAAGATAAACACTGGTCCTTAAGGGACTCATTTGTGTGTGCTAGCCTAAGTCAGTGCAGGTAGCCATATCAAGCTACCACAATCTGCGGAGCTGAAACAACAGCCATTTATTGTCTGGAGGCTGGAAGTCCATGTTAAAGTGTTGGCAGGTTGGGTGCTGGTGAGGGTGCCCTTTTCAGCTTGTAGACAGCTACCTCTCACCATGGCCCTCCTCTGGGGTGTGTGCAGGGCATTGCGGGGAGGGCAGGAGAGAAATGACTCAGTGCCTTATCTAACAAAGACCCAATCCTATCAGGGTTGGGCTCTACTTTTATGGTTTCATTTAACTTTAATTGTTTTCTAAGAGTTCTATCTCCAGACATGGCCAAGTGAGGGCTGAGACGCTCACTCCGAATTCAGAGGATGCTTTTCACCTCTGAGCAGACTTCCGAGGAAAGAAAACATTAATTCTGATAGAAAGTTGCTATGAGGGCGCAGCGCTCTCATCCCAGCTGAGGGGAATCTGGGATAGCTTCTGGGAGATAGATGGTACCAGCTTTGTTCTGACAGAAGTGCAGTAGTTATGGGGAAGGATAACCAATAGGAACACAGGTGTAGTCACTGAAGCTGTGCGTGTGTGAGAGTGTGTGTGTGTGTGTGTGTGTGTGTGTGTGTGTGTGTGTGTACGCGCACACTTGTGGGGGGACGGAAGCTACGTGGTGACATTCATTGACCTATCTGTGCATATCATTGAATCATTCACCAAATACTTCTCAAGATCAGCTCTGCATTCAGACACCGACGGCTGTGGGGTCCAGAGGAGGTGTGGAAGCTCAGATTGGCAGTTTCCTAAATTATAGAGCCACATTGTTTGCCTTAACCCAGTCAACCTACTGCTAGACACTCACATTGTTTAATTACAGCTGCTGGCCACTGAAAGGCAATTGTAAGTGGTTCCCCAGGCCGTGAAGGGGGCCTACCCCTGGTTTGGGTCAGGTAAATATTGAATTATTATGAGGACTTGGCCTGAGGAGAAGTGATGGGTTAAAAGCTAGAGTAATAGGACACCAGCTCTGATTGGATTTTTCAGTCATTTTGAATTTATCTTCTGTGGGGCATTTTCTTATCTCTAGTCAAAACACTCCCTTGTGTTTTCCTCTCCTGCTTCTCCTTTTCCTCTTTCTCTCCCTCTCCTGCCCCTGTGATTCCTACAACTTAAGAGGAAGGGGGACATCTGAACGATTTTTGTGACTAGGTTGCATGTGGTACACTGCAAGGTACCTGGGTGAGACTGTCAGCCCTGTTGTCAGCAAAGGGCCTCATGAAGACGGTTGGGAGGGATGGTGGTTGAGTCCAGTGTGGTCTAGCTCTTCTGCCTGCTCCTCCCAGCTAGCACATCCCCCACACCCATAGCCTCACCACGGACCAGTCTTTGTAGGCTCTATGTCAGCCCCAAGGCCATCATGGCCCGGTATGAACATCAGTATGTACACGTCTCTGAAAAGGGGTTGTTTGTAGCTTTCAGCAGACCTCCTATGAGCTCATTAATGAACAGGCAGCTTTAAAATTCCATAGCTTAGAACAAACCCTTTAGAGTGAAAGTGTGTTCAAGCTTCAGAGAGAGGCATCATGTAGAGAAGGGAACGGTCTTTAAGGCACCAGGAAGTGATTGCTCCCTGTGACTGCCTTTCTCTAGAGGTTTTGTGTTTAATGACCTTTAGCATACATAGGTTTGGAGTCTCCTAGGAGAAGAGGGTCCAGCCAGAAAGCAAATGGTATTGGCTGAGAAACCCATCAGAGACCTTCATCCTGACCCACCCTGGTGGTGGTGAGGACTGCAGTTCAGAAACCTCCTCCACCATTCAGCAGTGTCTCTATAAACATTAATGGAGTAGATAGGTCTAGAATGGTGGGGGCTGTCTACAAACCTTCATGAGCCTGTTATGTGCAAGGCACTGTAGGAGGCAGGGTGGGGGAGTTGGAGATGAATGATGGGCAGGTTCCTCAATCCCGAGTTGATAGAAAACAACAGGTGGAAAATATTCATCTTCATATTTTTTTCTTTGAAAATGTGGACAGTATGAGAAATATTCCAATAAACAGGCAAAAGCGACACTTTTGTCTCCACTATCTCTGTAATTCAGCATGCTGTAATGATACATTGAAACATTACAGGTTTATAACTATGATTATGTTGCCGTTTCCAGTGCTATAAACCGATGGTTTCATTGAATATGAAGAAAGTTGGATTTGCCTGTCCCTCCCCCCCCCCCGGGAGTTGTGATGAATATGAGGAACCTAACCAGTGTCTCTACCATGGAGATCTGTGGTCAGTCCTCTCAATCCGGGCTTTTTGGGTTTGAGGTATTAAAGCATTGTGCCTCCATAGCATGTGATGCTGGTGAGAAAAAGAGCCTTGAGAGCAGGATGGGGTGTGGTGGCATCATGGCTGCTTGGTGATGTCACCTCAAATGGGGCTTCATCATAGCATCATTCCTCTGTCTTCAGACAACTGAGGCATAACACAGGAGGAGCTTCCTGTTAGGACCCGGAACATGAGCCCTATGCAGGCTGGACCACTCACCTACACGACCCCATCTCTAGGGTAATGCATTCACATGTGTGGGAGCTGCTGAGTACCTTTCCCTCAAATGCACAGGCCACTCTCTGGTTTTGGAAGGTGCCTTGCATTTATAGGGGACACATGGGTGTCATGTTTTGCTGAGTAATGGCAGTATACCTTTGCCCTCCAAGGCTGGTTGGTGCCAAGGGCACCACTTGTGACTCTGTCTCCAACCATACACTGGGTGAGGTTGGTGACTTGGAGCCAGGATTTACTGCCAGATGTGCCTAGAAGGCAATGCTGTGACTCGGCTTTTAAGAAGAGAATGAAGTTTACCTTGAGATGATTAGCAGGGATGTCAGGATCCCAAACCCACCTCTCCAATTGGTTAATTGTAGGAATCCACAGCCAGTGAGCTGCTTGTTGAATAGATGGTAAGGCGTTTCAGGACTCATGTACCCATGGAGGCAGCCATCGTGCATCTTCATAGATGGACAGTTTTCTTCCTGGATAGTTATTTTCTATAGTGGTGGTGGTGGTGGTGGTGGGGGTTGGGCTTGTGATGTCCAAAGGCTGTTGACTGGACAAACTGGCTGTTTGTGCACAAGTCCATTTATTTGTTTTGTTCTACTTTTTTGAGATGGGTTTTCTCTTTGAAGCTTTGTAAGCCAGGCTGGCCTCAAACTCACAGACATCCACTTGCCTCTACCTCCTCAGTGATTGCAGTAAAGGCATGTGCCACTACTGCCAGGCTTGCACAAGTCCAGTTTCGAAAGCCTAATTCTAAGCCATTCTTAGTGGGTTCTGGAGGCCTTTACAGGAAAAAAAAAAGAAAGAAAGAAAGAAAGAAAAAAAGCTTAAACATTGTAACATTGTGCTTTAAGGAATTTACACCTGTTGGCTCCAGATCTTAGTGCAGTTCATGTACTCTGGGGCATAAAGACCCAACAGGAGGGCTGTGATGCCTAGCAGCCCATGATATGGTGTGGTGATATATTGTTTATGATCTAATAAAGCTTAGTTGGAGATCAGAAAAGCAAAGCTAGCCACAGCCATAGAGGTCAAGCAGTGGTGGCACACACCTTTAATCCCAGCACTAGAAAGGTATGTAAGACAGGAGCCGGGTCTCAGAGCTGGCATTCAGTCTTAGACAATTAGTCTCCAGCCATGTTGAAGACAGGATCTCCCCAGATTTGGTAGAGATGAGAGCTCTCTGGTGGCTTGGCTGCTTTGCTTTTCTGATCTTAAGCTTGAACCCAAGTATCTGACTCTGGGTCTTTATTATTTTTGCTACAGTATGGTGTGCACTGGTTTCTCTGACCAGACTCATGGACACTCGGGGGCAGGTGTAATGAGGAAGCCTTTGTACTCGGTCCTTCACACTCAAGAGCAGACATTTTTTCCAGCGCTCTGTTGGCAACATCAAAGTCAACCCAGAAGCAAGATGAGAATGAAGAAGTTAGTGATTAACTGAAATATCAACTCTTCACTTAAGATGAATTTTAAAAAGTGGGCAAACAACTCTTGTCTTGCTTAAAACTTTAAAATAAAAAGTGGGAGTTTTGGAAACTTTATTTATAACCAGTCCTCTGTTTTCATGAGTCCACACCTATGGATTCACTCAATCAGAGATGATTGAAAATATTTGGGAGGAAAATGTGTCTCAACTGAGCATGTGTATGTTTTTTTTTCTTGTCATCAGCTCCTACACAACACAATGTGACAGCTATTTGCATAGCATTTTACTGCTTTAGGCATTTCTAGTAATGCAGAGATGATTTAAAGTAGACAGGAGAATATCTATAGGCTGAGGGCAAATACTATGCCAGTTTTCACAAGTAACTTGAGTATCCACAAATTTTGCTATCTAGGTGGGGAATGGTCCCAGAACCAGTCTCCCATGATTCTGGGTCATGCATACTAGCATGTGTTAGCAAAAACAACCACCTCTGTCTAGTAGAGGTTGTCTTCATATGTGTTAAAAATACTTCCACCATACAAGTCATCACAGAAATATGAAATAGTTCCTTGGTTACGTCTTCTGTAGATTCATGTTGGAATCACTGAGAATTTACTGTGTGCGGGTAGTATGTCAGAGTCCATGTCTCTTAGATAGACCAGCTGGGGGTTGGGATATTTAGCCAGGAAGGAATTTTATCAGTCCAAATGGGGGCATAAGATGCTGGATACATTATCTAAGTGTTGTGTGGTTCAAGAGTGGGAGAGATGTGCTATGACTTGTTTGAAGAGGGGAAGGTTTGTGACAGAGGTGACTTTGCAGTTAGGTCATGAGAGTTTGGTAGAATTTCAGCAATGGGGATATAAACTGGAAGCTTCAGAATAGACTATGAACACAAATGCTGCCTGGCCAAGCCTGGGTCCTGCTCACTGGCAGGGAAGGACTCAACTTTGACCTTGCTGTGGACAAGAGTCTCCAGAGGGTCTGTATATGACAGGCGTAGTTGCTAGCCTGTGGAGTGGAGGATGGCTCGCAGTGGAGCCTAGTGAGAAGTTAGGTCACTGATGAGGCCACGTCGAGGAAGACCAGTGCTCTCTCCTCTTTTATTTTGTTTTCTGGCTTCCATGAGGTGGGCAACTTTGCTTTTCCACATACTCCCCAGCATGATTGTGATCTTACTACAGTTCCCAAAGCAAGAGAACCAGCTGAGCATGGAGCCAAGCTTCTGAAACCATAAACCAAAATAAACTTCAGTTGTTTTGTCACAGTAATGGAAAAGTAGCAGTTGTGAATTGTGAGTATGTTTCGGGACAGCTGGCTGCTGTTTTTAATTTATTTGCTCCATTCCAGGTGCTTCGTACATTAGCTCCTTTAAACTCATCAGAATTTGAGAGTCAGTTTTCATTCACATTGTCAGACAGGGAAACCAGGATGTGGTTACTTGGAATCAGGAGGTGGGGATGCTGGAGGACCAGTCCAAGACATCTCCCTAGAGAGTAAGGATGTTCACTCGGCCTCACCACCTCCCAGCCACGGGGGCCACAGGAGCCCCAGTAGGGATGGCTTTGCTTTTCGTCCATAGACCTCATTTTCCTCAGTGCACTTTCAACCCCAGCCCGAAGGTAGTTAAGCCAAAAATCTCAAGAAAAAAGAAGTCATAGCTAGGATTTCTCTTTTAAAATATTATTTAAAAATTTTGAATTATTATTATATGTATGGATGTTTTGTCTGCCTATATGTCTATTGCAGTACCCACTGAAGCCAGAGGAGGACAATGGATGTCACATCTTCTAGAACTGGAGTTATAGATGGTTGTGAGCTGCCATGTGGGTGCTGAGAATTGAACCCAGGTCGTCTGAAAGAGCAGCCAATGCTCAGCCATCTCTCCAGTCCTGTAAATAGGAATTCTTATTTCCTAATCTCTAAAAACCAACTCCTTCTTACAAACTCCTCTAGGGCTGGTTGGTGAGCTACTGAGGCTTCGGAATGAGGCGTGTTGGAGCAATGGTGTAAGGGTGTGGTTCTCAATGGTGTGGTTTTTTGCCTCGGGGAGACATTTTGAGTTATGAGGAGATGGAGAAAGGTGAAGTGGGAAGCACATACATGTTGGTGTTTGGAGAGCAGGGGCCAGAGATGGTCCTAACCACAGTATGGCCATTGACAAAGGATTAGCTAATCCAGTATGTCCTGAGGGGAGGGTGAGCAGCTCTGCCTGGGTGGCCAGTCTGGCTGTTGCCATGAGGAGGGCAGGGTCTTGGAGACAGCTACTCTGGAGAAGGGAAGTCTTGCAGGGGAGAGGCCCTGAGGGCGCTGAGGCATATACATTAAGCACAGTTATAGGAAGGGAACAGAGGTGAAGACCAGTTCAGCAGCCATAGCCCAGGCTGTCTTGTATAGGAAGGTCAGAAGGGGGGGGGTCATTAACTGTAATTAAGAAGTGAGGCAATGAGCTTATGTTAGTCAGTGAGTTGGTCCTAAAGCATTTTGTTTTGATTTGGAGGCAAACGTTCCCTCCAGCACTTTCCAAGGAAGGATGGAAAGGGTGAAGTTGGGTCCTAAGTGAGGTTTTAGAGTCATCTCAAGGGAAGCTTGTATGGATACCCCCAAGGTGCTGTGTGAGAGTCAGGGCCCTGGGTTCAAAATCCCAGCTCCCTCTCCCAGTAAGCATGTGAACTTGATTGCATCCTTGAACCTTTTCTGTCTCCACCTCATTACAGGAAACCAAGGGTTTGCTTGGAGCTTGGTGAGAAGCCAGACTAGCATAGGACAAGAGAGCCAAGTAGGAAGGGCCACTGGTGGCACTCTGCAGAGCGGGGGCTACGTGGATGAGTGGAACAGCCTTGTGTTAGAGCTCCTTGGTGACTTTGGGGACAGCAGTTTCATTATTGTTTCATGAGTGCTGCTTCTGCGTGGGTTAGCCTGCTTGGCATTACCACGGCATCCAATTATGTTTTTCATACCCAGTGTGTCTGTGTAGACTTAATGACCAATTACTCATATTAACTTTATGTTTTCCTTAAGTAAGAGGAGTACATTGTAGAGGAGGAAAGCGAGAAGAGACGAGTTATAAAGGAGTGGTGGGGGGAAGACAGCCAACAGGAACTTAACCGTTGTTTCCCACAGAATCTGTCTTGCTTTGAACTTCCGAACTCCTGGCGTTGGATGTTAGAATGAGGGCAAGACATTCTGAACTTGGAAACTGTCCGGACTGATTCCAGGAAGTACTTTTGTGGCCTCTCTGTTCATGCAACCTCCTGAATGGTAGGCCAGCCAGGCCAGCCTTTTCCATCTTGGTTAAAGTTAGGCCACGGGGTCTGAAGAGGTGGGTGAGAATGGTGTTGGGGTTTGACTTTGAGTGGGGCAGACTGAACCTGCCCCGCCCAGGCTAAGCTCTGCCCTTGGCAGCCCTCCTCGGAGACGACTGTGAGCGACTCTTTTGGTGTGTGCAGACTTGTTCCCTTAGAGACAATTAAGCAGGCTGGTTTGATTCCCATGAAAGGCAGTCCCCAGCAAAGCGCATTACCTGCCTGCCCTCGCCCTGCTGAGCAGTGGATACTCTCCACATTTGTCTTTCCTTTGCCTGAGAACCTCTCTTGAGATAAGGGGTTCAATTTTCAGCCTTCCGTGGCTTCCTCTCTCTCTCTCTCTCTCTCTCTCTCTCTCTCTCTCTCTCTCTCTCTCTCTCTCTCTCTCTCTCTCCTGCCTCTCTAGCTCTTGCTCGTCTCACAGTGTTTATGTCCCGCTCATAAAGCACACGGTCTCTTTGAAGCAGAGTGAGAATGACCTTTGCTATTGAGGCTTTAGCTGGTTTGTGACCTCCCTGGGCGGTCAAGCTGACCTCATGTATTCTTTCAGAGGACGGTTCTGATGCTGCGCAACTGAGGAAAATCATGACCCACATCCCATCCTGGCTGTCTCAAGGAGTCTAGCTCATGCATTTGGCTTTGATTTTCTGAGGGTGGGGAACATGGGCCTTGGAGGTGGTTAAGGCAAAGGTTGTTGTGTTGGGTGAGCTGTGCTCCCTTTCTTCTGGTAAGACTCAAACCCAGGGAGTGGAGAAGTATGTGAGTATGTGGAAGAAAGCCACTGAGGTTCCTACAACAGCTGAGCTTGGACCTGACAGAGAGGAAATGTAACCCCCACCCCCACCCCTGAGTCCAGAGTCCATGTGTGTATTTATTATTGGGATGTTTTAAAACATATTTGATAAAAGCAAAATTAAGAGAACAAATCCCACCCTAATTTAGCCAAACTGTGATTTTTATCTTTTATTACATATTTTCCTCCCCAAAGTTTTACATATATGTTATGTTGCAACCTGCCTTTGCTACTTAACAATGTATCATGTTTTTGTCACCATATAACACCAGTTAAACTTAGAGAAAATATTTGATTTTATAGTTCCCTAATTTATTTAACCACTGTACTGTACTGTGTATGTGGCTAGTAAAACCAGAGGTAATTTATGCAGCAAGGGAGACAAGCAGCCTGCTAAACAGAGAAATAAATGTGTACTTATAAACTCACAATGCCACAGATGGAGACCACTTGGTGTTGAACACGTTTCTCAGAGAGGAGAGGGGTCTGCATTTCAAGAGTGTTCAAGGGCTTTCCTGGGGACATTAGCTTCATATAGAGTTGATGGATTTAAACTGGGGAAGATCAAAGACAGAGTGTGTTCCTAACGAAGAGAATAGCCTGTGCCAAGATCCTGTATTCAGACATAGACTAGAATATCCATGAGCTTGACGGAAGATTGGTGCAGCTGGAGCCCAGGGTGTCTGTGTATATTTATTGGTTTCTCTTCTTTGTCCATTTTTTTCCTTAAAAGTGTGTGTGTGTGTGTGTGTGTGTGTGTGTGTGTGTGTGTGCATGTGGGTGTATGTTCACAGTAGCCAGAAGAGGGCATCAGATTCCTCAGAACTAGAGCATGGGGCATTCATGGGTTCTCTGGCTTGTTCTGTGGGTGCTGGGATCTGAACCCTGGCCTTCCTGATTGCTCCACAAGCACTCTTAACTGCTGGACTGTCTCATGACTTATAGAACCTGTTTTCAGACACCCACTCCCTGAGGTGTTTTGCTGCTTGTTGTCTGTCTTTAGTCATGTCTATGAAAGTTTTGCCAGCATTATTCCTGTGTAGCTCCTGCCATTTGATGGCATGCCACGGAAGTTTGTTGACAACCCAAGGTTAATTAAATACCCACCTGAGGTTACTACGTTTAAGTGTGTAGTCAATCTGGGGGTTAATGTGTGTGAACTGGGAGGAGTGAGGGCATTGTTCATTGTTATCTACATGGTCGGCTAGTTGTAGACACAGTGCTTACTGAATAGTCCATCTTCTCCCCACTGTTTTGAAATAGCACCTCCACAACACACTGAAATTGTGTAGATATTTGGGAAGGCTCTGAACCTTCTATTATATGCCATTGATTTGATGTCCCCTCCTTTGCCAGTACCTTCCTATTTTATTGCTGTATCCTTTAAAATCTGATAGAACAAATCCCTGCTCATTACTCTTATTTTTTTCCCAAATGTTCTCAGTCCCAGGAAATTATTCTCCTGGATAAATTTTAGAATCATTTAGTTAATTTTGCAGATTAATTTGGGGACAAGTGACATCTATTCAATACTGTGTTCTCAGAAAAATGGCAAAGCTCTCCATTATTTTAAATCTCCTCTTGGGTTATTGGGTAGAAGGAACATCTTTAAAGTAAGCAGAAGCCTTGAAGACAGTTTCATCTAGAAAATACCATGACCCAGAGAACATAACCAAAGTGAAAACCAGGCTGACATTAGGACACTGAGGTCCTTCCGTGGCAGGTAATGTCCTCCCCAAGGCTTCAGCCCCCTGGGCAGACCTCAGTCATGACTCTGAAGAGCTGTGGAAGGGAAGGAGATTGATGTACAAAGCTCATTAATGCTAGCTGCCCTCCTCTGCACTAGCATGGGTCTCATTCACTCCCAACATGATCAGCAAAGGAGTTCTTGTGAGCTGGCTTTTAAATCTGACTCCAAGACTCCGGGAAGCAATTTAACTTTGCTAAAAAGAGGGTAGTGAGGATGGAGCAGAGGACAGATGATATGTGTGCAAGGCAGGTAGCTGGAAGAGCTCTTCTGTATTGCCCTTATTGGATTAAGAGTGCCACCTGCAGGCAGAGCTGCCCTGTAGTCCCTTTGTGTCCGAGACAAGGGGGAGAGGTGTCCACCTTTGTTTTTGTTTTAAAGTCGGCCTGGATCTGTGACTGGTTCATTGCCTTGTCTGTAAACCAGGACCTCCCGACCTGTTTGTATCTTCTGTTCTGCATGGGGAGTTTGATGGGAATTGACTCCTCATTACTCCCCACCCAGCTGGGAGGCACATCTGGAAGGGGCACGAGAGGGGAGGTGGGATGCTCCAGGTTCTGCCTGCAGCAGCTGCCATACTTCTCCCATCCTGGGCTGGCAAGATCAGCTCAGCTCTGCTATTTTTAAACTGTCCGCTATGCTCTGGTGGAGGCTGCCTGCACCTCACGCTGAATCATGAACCAGCCTGCTAATTGCAGCAGTGCCTGTGGCCTGCCAAGTACCCAGACAGGCATCTGGTTCTGCAGCTTTTTGGGTCCCTTGCAATAGGACAGACAGGATGACAGACATGCCCAGGGGCAGGGGGTCCCAGGATGACCCAGTCAGTACTTCTGTGGCTCTCCTTACCTTTGGGCTTCGTAAAGAAATTTATAGAGACAACAGCAAACAGCACCAGATTGTTGCAGTTCACACATTAAAATGAGGGGCTTTAGGACTTTGTGTATCATATCAGGCATCAGGGTTGCTCCCTGTCCTAGAGCAGGTAGCATCTGCCCGCAACCATACTAAAAAGAGTATGTGTAAGGCACAGGCTAGTGTGTGATGACTCTCTTTCTTTAGAAGCCAGTTTTGCCGGGGCCATTACTATATTTCTGAAACAATGGGGAATGAAGGATTGTTCCTCCAGGGTGCTGGCAGCCTGGGTGCCTGCTGGAGCATTAGCTCCTTCATGTCCCTACCTATGAGATCACTGGACTAAGAAGGGCCCCTCCTGTGAGGACTTAACCTCCATACCTTGTCCTCTTCCTAGAACCTCTTAGAAAGCCAGCTTCCAATGGTTGCAGTAGGCCTGATATCATGACCCGTGGAAGAAAGCCACCTCCAAATACCAGGAATCTAAACGACAGGGTGTCGACAGCCCTTCCTTACCCTTGGCAATGGTGTGGCTCTCATGAGACATTTCTCGCATCACCTTTTAAAACATGAGGTGGCTGGATTTTAACCATAGCTGCTGTGTGAATGCTCATCTGGGTCTGCCCGTCAAGCAGAGCCCTCAGCTGGCCAGGTATTACCAGGGTTGGTCCTTTTGACCCATTTGAGGGTGTAGTCAACTTCAGAGAGGATAATTTGAGCAAGATGATGATACTTTCTTTTCTGTAATCTATTGTGTGTGTGTGGGGGGGGGATAAAGAGACAGCTTCAAGGGCAGCTGTCAGAGGGGGCCTGCAGGAATGAGAGGCTCAGCTCTGTTGATTGAACAGACTGCCATCTGCCTTCCTTAGGACTTCTGCAAGTGTCCTTACGATGATGAGTGAGGATGCTGATAACGGGCTGGCCTTGGGGCTGGCCCATTTTTGGAACGCAGTGGGTACCAGGCTTCTGCATCTTGCAGGGGCTGTGCACTGTCCACGGAACCTGACCAATTAATATTAGCTGACTCCCCACTGCTCTCGAGAGGCTTTGTTCAGTCTCCGTGGCTGAGTCATCATAGACCGCAGGCTGTGGACTGCAGGGGTTAGAGATTTCATAGTTTTGGGGTCCTAATGAGTAGCAGGTGTAGTGCCTTGTTCTCTGGAGTCTCACTCCAGCTCTGGGAGGGATCATGCCACTATGGAAAGACCACAGAGCTTTCAGGACAAGGCAGGCAGGAGGGGCAGTGGTTGGCTAGGATAATGATGCCGTCCATCCCACCCTGTTACTGCCCATTCATACCCAGCCCCTCTCCTCACCGAGTCCCCCTTTAATCTTGGCTTTCTACCCTTTCTCCCTCCCCAGGGAATTCCTGGAGATACAGTTCACTTTTAGTTTCTTCCCTCGTCCCCGACTTAACTGCTCAACCCACAGCAATCTGGTTCCACCCCCACCACACCACTGAAATTATCCTGGTAAATGTCACCTCCAAAGACGTGTGAACAGCAGATCTGGGGCTTGTGAGCTCTTTTCTTTCTCAGGCTTAGCAGGGCTTGACTTCTCAGTACCCTCCCTGCCATGACGGCAGAGTATTGCTCTCTTCTACCCTTTCTTCCTGTGACTATCCCTCTCCTCGGCTCAGGATCTCGGTTCTTTTCTACCTCAGTCCACTCAGTGAGCTGTGTGACCTCAGCTACCGTTTTCAGTCCACCCCCTAGAGTCCCATGTTTTCCTCTTCATATTTCTTTCTGGCCCAGACAAGGAATTTTAGGTGCCTGTGGACATGTTCATTGTTTGCTGCCCTCCCACCACACCCACCAATCTTAGTTGGTCTAGATGGAATTATTCCAATTGCTTCTGCTTGTATTTCCCCATCTCAGTGAAGTACTATGGTCTGCGTCATCCTCCACCTCTTGTCTCTGTACATGTCTGCCCTCACCATAGCCATCACCTTCCTCTACCTGCCTTTCTACTGACCGCATCCAGACTCTCAATCTGGTTGCTCCTGGACCACTAGACACACCCCTTAGCAGGTTTTTGTCTGCCGCTCGCACCTATCCAACCCATTCTCCTTCTTGCAAAAAGGAATTGTTGGTGTTGTCTGTGTATGTTGACTGCCTGTTTGAACTTAAGGCCTGATGTAACCACCTTGAAAGCTGGGATTTAATATTATTAAGGAAGGAGGTTTCTACCCCTGTTAGTGGCATTATCTTGGGAGAGGGTACAGAGGCTAGCCTGCTCTTTCCTGCTCTCATTCCCTTCTTTCTGCCCTGGGATAGTGCAGCAAGGATGCTTTCTCCAGCTTTGTCTCCTGACTTTGGACTCTGCAGCCATCAGAACTGTAGGAGACAAACCTCTGCTCTTGTACAAATTCTCCAGGCTGTAGTAGTCTGTTAATGGCAACACAAAACCAACTCAGGCATTTGTGGCTCCAACATGTATCCGCTTGTGTCCTCTTCTGCCAGTGAAGTAGATGCCAGAGCGTAGCCCACAAAGCCCTCTGCAGTATCCACCTTGCCTCTCCCCAACCTCCGTTTTGCTGTTTCTCCTGTTGCTCTACGCCGCCCCCAACCCCGGCTGTTTGTGCAGGCTAGCAGGCCTGATTTCAGAACCCCTGATATCCCTCTGAGCATAGTGGCTCACAGTCTCACATCTCAGGGTGCCCCCCCCCATTGTTTTCAGGTCAGTGTCTTAAAAGAGATTGAATGGTTTTACGAAGCCATAGTTAATTCATTCCTTCATTTCTGCCAGAACTGTGTACATGCAAACATCACTGTTTGGCACCAATATGTATTTCCAGCCCAGTCAACTCTGAATTTTTACATTTGCCTGCATGGGACTGTGTGTCCTGGATAAATGTACTATTTCCTCTCACCTTAAAAAAAATGAAAATAGATCAGGCATTCACTAGGAGGGCAGAGACCTCAGATGGAACAGATCCACTCCAGCCTGAGGAAGAGGCTCGGCCCAGAGGCTGGGTGGCCTCAGCACATGGCCTCTCAAGGGCTTTCTTAAGGGATTTGGTGTGCTTTGGCCCCATTTTCTTACTCCAGGCCACCTTTGTTTCTGCTTCTGATTATTCTAAAAACAATAGTTTTTAGACTGGGTAGCAGGTAACTATGCAGGTGAAGCTGGCACGAGGGTAGGGGTAGAGTGTCCCGATGAATTCGTGCACAGCTCACAGCTGCAGCCACGTGGCTCTGGGCTCCAGGGCTGTGGTGGCCTAATTGCTGTCTTCTGAGCAGATGGTTCACTCCCTGCTAAGGCTGCCTGAGAGGTTCTGCTATTAACACCCGGGTTGCAGCAAGAGCTTCCCTTACCTACCCACCCCCTATTTCCAGGAGTTATGTTACTTAGCTCCTTATATTCTCACTCACACCTCAAGCTAAATTTAGATGCTGGAAGTTTCATCCACTTAACAGTCTGTGGGTAGGCTCTGTGAAGTGTCATTCATTCATTCACGCATGTGAGTACTGAGAGAGCCAGGGTGACTATGGGACACAGCTCCTGTCCTCCTGCAGGATCAGAAAGCACACCGAGGACAGCACAAAGTGAAGAAAATTTTAAAGAAACTGAGCTGACTTCTCTGGAGCACAGGCTGACAGGGAAGGACAGAGGGAGCCCCTGGACGTCTGGTAACGGTGTCCTCTGCTGCTACTGTGGTGGCCAGCCATTACCAGGCTGCAAGCTCTGCAAAGGGTGTTCCTAGCTATGCAAGTTGTGCTAGGGTCCTGAGCTATGGGCATGAATCTCTCTAGTGTGTAATAGGCATTGGTGGGACAGAATTGGTGTTTGATTTTGAGGCGGAACCTCTTGGTTCCAGGTGCAGACAGAGAGAGTCTTTGCTGATGGAATTTGACCAGCACTGTGGAGACAGGCTCTCCATGACCATCGGCAAGAGGCTGTTGTGTGAAAAAAGCAGATACAGTCTCATCTGTGGTCCTGTTTGCTAAATGTGTACCAATAAACAAGACAGAAACGAGACCATGGCCTCTGTGTGGCGCTTAATATCGGGAGAGCAGTGACCCACACTGCTCCTTCCAGACGCTCGGAGGTACCCTCTTCCACGCTCACACCACTCAGGAGGCTGTCTCCGCATATCTAGCTGTGTTGCTTATATTGGCACTTGCTTTATAAGATTAGATATTGAAATTACTAAGTACTACCTGTATGTGTCAAAATTTAAAACATACGAATAGTTTCCTCCCTCCATCCCCATTCCTCTTTTCAAAGTAGTTCTTTCCTGGTTTTTATTTACGCCGGTAATTGTTCACAGTGACTAAGTGCCTGCTAAGACACAAAGTATGAAGATATTTCTTTTCCCCACGGAGTATGAAGATGATTTTTTTTCTTTTCACTTATAACCTTCCATTGTTTTTCAGGAATTGACCATAACTGTTATTGTTTTATAGTGATTTGGGAACGTCTATAATTCTTAGCTAAATCTACAAACTCTACATCTGTATTTATGTATTTGACCACTTCTGGTGATTGAACACACATGCTAGACGTGCAGTTTTACCACTGACTTATACCTCAGCCCCTACATTTTTGATACCCCTTTTTTTTATTTTTTTCATTTGGACAAATAGATCCAGTCATGTTTCAATCCCCTTATTTCCCGGCTTATCTCCGGGCTTGCTTCTCTTGATACTCAACTACTCTCCTGTGTTGCTTTCTCTGTTTCCGACTCTCTATCTCCCCATATTTTGGGCTGCACCCAGATTTTAGTTGAGAACATTTTTAGCAATCTTGTGAGTAAAGGGGTGACTAATCATATTTGACTGTCCAAATATGGTTTCCCCTTCTACCTTCACACTTCCCCAGTAGCTTGGTAAAGTATAAGTTAAAATTAACTTCCCTCAGAATTTTGAAGGTGTCACTCCAGAGTTCTGGAAGTTCTGGTGTCTCTGCTAAGTGTAATGCCACTCTAAATCCCTGTTACTAGATGTGGTCTGACCTCTTCCCCCTCTACCTCTCTACAAGGCTTGAGGTCTTTTAGTTATCCTCCTTTCCTGAATTGTCCCAATGGTGTGTGCGTCATGGAGGACTATTCATTTATTGTGACCTTGTCAGCTTGAAAACCATTGTCTTTGATGTCACCAAATTTTTCCTGTATTGCTTTTTTGATTATTTTTTCCTCTCTTAAACCTCTTAGGTTGATCTTTAAACTCATCTTTTTCTCTCCACGTTGTTTGTCTTTGTTGTTCTCTGAGAAGAGAGTCCTCCAAAACTTTTCCCTCCATACTTTTTATAGACCTTTTCCAGTTTCCACACATAACACTTTCTCTGTCCTTTTTTAAAGAGATGTTGATGGGCACCATACAGTCTTGTATGTCTCAAAGGGTTATTAATTGTAGTATTTTCTCTCTGAATTGCCTTATACTCCCCATTTTCTTTTCCCTTTTATTAAAAACAGATTATTTTCTCATATAACATATCCTAATATGGTTTCCCTTCCCTGTACTCCTCCATTTCCTCCCCTTCCCCCCTCCCCTCCACTCCCTTTCTGCCTGTCATTAAAAAGGAACAGGCTTCTAAGAGATAACAACAAAATATAACAAAATAAAATATAACAAGATACAACAAAACCTACCACATTGAAATTGGACAAGGTAAACCAAGAGAAGGAAAAGATCCCCAAGAGAAGACACTAGAATGAGAGGCCCCTCGTTCACACATTAGGGAGCCCCATAGAAAGACTAAACTGAAAGCTGTAATATGTATTCAGAGGCCCTGGTGTACACCCGAGCTTGTTGCTTCAGTCTGTTCTCACCCCCTCACTGTTTACGTATTTAATCGTGTGAGTGTCCAATGTGTATGGGCACGTGTGTAAGTGTGAATGCACACGTGCACACTTATGTGTGGAGCCCAGAGGTTGACATCTTCCTCAGCCACCTGCTGCTGTACTCACTGAGGCAGGCTCTCTCACCAGTCTAGCTAATAAGCTTGACCCAGACGTCTCTGTCTCCACCTCTGAGGTCTAGGGTGACAGATATCTGCAGAGTCCATTTGGCTTTTATGTGGGTGGCGGGGACGCAAACTCCTATTCTCGTGCGTGGGCAGTCCTCCCCACCTCTGTAGAACCGGGAACTCCCCTTCCCCAGCTCTGGGGGCCTCTGTGTTCTCACTCACACCTTTCTGGTTCTCTTGGGTCCTTTATCACATTTCTTCAAAGTTTCTTCTCATTTCTGGAGTGTTGAGGAGGGAGAAATGATCTGATGTTCGATTTATCACATTCAACAGAAGTGCCAATTTCACTTTAATGTGTTTTGGAATGCTTTCTTAAAAATTGATAGAATCACAGGCA
Organism: Phodopus roborovskii; assembly: GCF_943737965.1. Taxonomy (NCBI): domain Eukaryota; kingdom Metazoa; phylum Chordata; class Mammalia; order Rodentia; family Cricetidae; genus Phodopus; species Phodopus roborovskii. The sequence goes on from NW_026126433.1 coordinate 51,690,995, forward strand.
CTCATCTTGTGTCTGATCTGATTGGGTCCTGATGCTTACCTTTGAAGGAGGTGTTCATTAACCCCAGTTTACATATGTGCGTGCTCATGCATGTGTGTGTGTGTGTGTGTGTGTGTGTGTGTGTGTGTGTGTGTGTACATGTATGTGTGTGAACAGGCAGAGAGAGACTGAGTGTCTGGAATGGATGGTGTGGCAGCACCCAGGCTGCAGGCGTAGCTGCTCTAAACTCAGGCCCTATCTCAAGCACTGCCTGTCAGGGATGAGCCTTGTGTACATGCTAACTAGTGAGATTATAGTCAGGACCTGGAAGGGGCAATGCAGGACAAAGAAGGGACGGAGGGAAGGGGCCACCTGGGACAAGGAAGGAAGGCTAGGCTATGGAGGGAGAGGCCAAGGAAAACCAGTTGGCTGTGTCTTGCTTGTGGTATTGAGGTTGCGTCTACCCTAAGTCAGTGATATGGCCTGGATGGCTATGGTAGGCAGTTGGCAGTATTCAATCCATGTGCCAGCAGCTCATGGTCATAGATGGACATTCAGCTGGAAACAGGTTAAAATGTTGGATGGCCTCTACAATGGACATTCGGCTGGAAACAGGTTAAAATGTTGGATGGCCTCTACGAGGCTCTCCTAAAATGGTCCCATCCTCCCTCCCTAACACCTGTGTAGGTAGAGGGCTGTATAACACTCAGGGCAGGAGATGGACTCAAGGCTTAGGAGTGCATTCTACTCTTGGATTCTAGTTCCTTGTTACAACTCTGAAGGAAAGAGTTGTCTGTGGAAGCACTTGTCTTCCATGAGCGTTTTCTATTACAGAGGATGGCAGAGTAACTCATTGCAGAGTGCCCAGTCATGTTTCAGTGACCGGGCTGTATGTTTTTAAAAGTCTGGAATCCAAATTATAGCATTAAATGTAACTAATGACCTTGAGTTGAAGTGGTCAGAGCTAAGGAACTTTATCTGTGTCTAGGCAGTGAACCAGCAGGGCTCATGTCTGGAAATTGTTGCAGACACCAGCAGCAATAAACACCCGACTTTTGCAAGGGAGCTCGCTGGAGTAATTTAATCACATCGATGCTTGTAGGAATTTAGATACAATGTCTGAATAGAGAGATGCCGTTTTTACATGCACTGTAATATTTTCTGTAGATATGTATATACATGAGCACATGTAAAACAACTTGTTCTGAGGTAGCCTCGTCATGCTTCCTAATAACACCCTGCAAATATTTTATGAACCACATCTTATGTATTTTATGTCCTTAGAGAGCACTCCTGACACAGCAGCCTGACTGCTGTCATTTACCAACCAGCATTTCTTCAAGAAGACTAGAATACAGAAGCTACAGGATAGGGGGGCTTGTAACCGTGCCACCCAGGTGACTCCTTCCCCTGTCACTTAGCTGTCACTGCACGGGAAGCCCTGCTCAACAGCCATGTTGCAGTTCCATGAAGCAGAACACAGGTGGGAGGTCGGAGGACCAGGGCTGGGGAAGGCAAATGTCAAAGTGGCCCTCTAAGACTTAACGGAAGACCGGCTTGCATTCTCACCCCTTAGCAATCATCTTGGGTTTCTGAGTATCAGCTCAACAAACCTGGACATTTTGCTGTTGCCCTTCAGTGCATAAAGGGATGACTTGTTGGGGTAAGACAGAAGGAATCTCACCACTTCTTTAGCATCTCTGGGTTGGCTCTGGCAAGCTGAAGCACAAGGTCCTGGGCTCCTCTGCATGAGTCCTCCTGTGGGAGAAGAGGGTAGACTTCCCAGCCTGCTTAGAGAGGAACATGATGCTGTGTAAGGCGAGACCACAGTCAGTACATTATGTTCATCAAGAAATTAGGGTTTGAATCTCAGGCCCCAAGAACCACGTTTGCTGTGTGGTGAGGGTAGACCCAGAGGTGTTGGACACGATACAAGGGTGTTGAGCAGGCAGCGTTGGCATGAGTGGGATCTGCAGGCCAGGCTTATAGTTTCTTTTCAGAGGCCCTTGATCATGCTCAGCTCCAGCCATACGAGGACTCAGGTTCATCTAAGTTTTTGCTGGAAGTGATGAAGCTTTGTTGGCACACAGGATCCTCTAGCTGGCTTGGAATGGAAAGAATAAAGAGAAAAGGAAATGCTTGCCTTGGGGACCTCTGTGGCCCAGGGGAGTGACCACGTGGTGGAGAGAGCCATCTCCACAGTGCTGGGAGCACGATGTTGTGACCTCCAGAGGGCCACCGTGTCAGATCTTAAGTCATTTATTCTTGCCGCTTTGGATCAGTGGCATTGGTCACTGTTCTGAACAGGTCACCAGGGACAATAATACAAATCTCATGTGGAGGAATAAGCAAATGAGTAAGGTGACCTTGGGGTGGACCGTCAAAGTGCTCTGATGGGCCAGTGTAGAGAAATGTCCTCGCCAGAAGGCAGTCATCTGGTGGGGCAGATGCTGTGCCTGTGGCAGAGTGGTGGCGGTAGGAGGTGGGGGAAGGACGGGGGCATTGGCATCTCGGGTAGAGGAGTGTGTTGGAGACAGACAACCCTGCATGAGAACCACGACTCCTACTCCCCACTCGCCAGCACTTCTCATTCATTCTTTGTGATCCCTCCATCTTTTCTGTATGACAGAGAGGTGCCTCTGTGACATGGAGGGCCTAGATGGCTCCATGGGGCTACCCCACCACAGGACTCCCTGTTTATACATGAAACCCAACAGCTGTGGTGAGTGCTACCGTGAGACTAAGTGTTGCAATCAATCGTGTCTACAATCTGTTTACTTGAGTTTGTCTCCGCTGTACTTGAACTCCGTGGCTCCTGTTGCCTGGGGTGCTAACTGTATGTTAGCAGCATGAGGCTGGAGACATGCAGTTTTATTTCTATTAATGCCAGGAGAGCGAGAAAGTTAAAAGCAGTAACTAGGACAAACGGTGCTCTTCCTGGCAGGTCCTCCTTTTGCTGTCGACTAACCTGTTTTATTTTTCTTAGTGTGGCCTTTATTTCCTCATCTGTTGCTTTTGGGACCTCCTTGCTTAAGAATTAAAGTTTGATGAGAATAGGCAATGAGGGTCTTAGGAAAGATGAAAGGCATCTCTGTAGCGGTTGGGAGGTGTGTGGTGCAGGTGAGAGAAGGAAGGCCTGCGGAATTTTCCCTACAGAAAACTTCTGTTTCTTAACTACGAAGTGAGAGCAGTGATATGTGGGTTGTGGTTCAGTCAGAAACCTTACCCTTCAAGCTGTGGACCCTTTATAGCTTTCCCTTGCTGCTATGTGCCAGTGAGCTTCTAATGTAGTGGTGGCAGGAGAGAAATTGCGAGACCTCCCATTGAGAACGTGCTTAGGAATCAAATGAATGTGATAAAGGGGGTGGATGTGTGCTGTTATCCCAGAGAAACGAGAGGAACCTGTAGTAGTGCACACGAAGGAAGAATGCCCTTCTCTGCTTCCTCCCAGTCCCTATTTCCTCCATCTGCTGTCCAGCCAGCCGGCCAGCCGCCTACCTGTCTAGCCATCTCTCCATACATGCGTGTATCCATCCAGGGAAGTGGCTTTCAGGGCTTCAGGCGTGTAAAGGCCAGGAAGGAAGGACTTCAGGGATGCAAGGCTAAATCAGAAGTGGATCCCTTCCCAGAGTCTAAAGTAAAAGATAAGCACAGGACATGGTGGCTAGAAAGCAGAAGCAATAATAATAATAATGATGATAATGATAATAATAATACATAGATGAAGTACCAGGGAAAGTTACAACTTTAAGGCAGAGGATGTTGAGCCTGGGGTGTGAGCCTGTGGGGAAAGGTGGGGCAGTATCTGGCAGAGATTCTTTCTTTCTTCCTTCCTTTCTTTCTTTTTTTCTAATGGGATCATAGAGTTGAAGTCAGAACAGATGTCTTAAAGTTATATCCTTGCACATTATTGACCCAGAATAGGATCAGAGAGATAAATTATGACAGTTAATTGATAATCTCAAATTTTCACCTACACGTGCGTTTCTGCCTTTTCTCTGAGTCTAAATACAGAATCGGTTTAAATAAAACACCCTTTCTGAGCCAGACATGGGGACACACACCTATAATCTCAGTATTTGGGAGGGTTATGAGTTTGAGGCCAGCCTGAGCATGCCAAGGGCTGGAGATGTAGCTGGATGGTGGAGACTTTGCCTGACCTGCCCGAGGGCCTGGGTTTGAACACCACACAGTAAGCAGAGTCCCACAAAACCCTGTCTCACTCTTTTTTATATCCACTGATAAGCTTGCGAATTCGAGGCTTGCACCTCAGAGCATGGCAGGCTGGATATGAGGGAAAGGGCTAGAAATTCGAGGCGTGCACCTCAGAGCATGGCAGGCTGGATATGAGGGAAAGGGCTAGAAAGGGAGCATGCTGGGCACTAGCCCAGGATAATAACTGTGGGGCAGCTCAGAATTAGTGGCCAAGGTGGAGCATGGCACTTGTGGTTGCTTCCTTGGTGCTAAGCTGTGCAAAGTGAGGTGGCTTAGCCAACACCAGGCCAACATTACTGTGTGGACCAGGAGCTGGTGTGATGTCTCCAGAGTCAGGACTCTCCTCCAGGGAGTCAGATCTGCCCCGAATGGCTGACACAGAGGATCCTGAGGAGCCAGCTGGCCAATGGCCAGGGAAGGGGAAACAGCCCCAGGTGCAGCTGCCAGCACCTGGAAGTCAGTCGCTGAGTCTGCCTGTGACCGTTGAGCCCTGCAGATGTCCCTGAGGTCAGGATCTGGGGACATAGTGCATCTTGGGAGAAGATCAGTGAACACAGGCAGCAGCTTTCACTGGTTTTCTGTCACCTAGAGAGATTCAAGGGGCCCTTGGATGCCACAGACAGTGCTGTCCTCTCAAGGAGGTTTAGTTTAGCTAACTCTGGCGGTACAGACCCACAACCTTGGCTACTCAGAAGGCTGAGAAGGGAAGATAGCAAGTTCAAGTCCTAACCTGGCATACAGAGTAAGTTCAAGGCCAGCCTAGACAAATTTAGCAAGATCCTATCTCAAAATAACAAGTACAAACCAGCTAGGGGTATAGTTTAGTGAAAGAGTGCTTGCTTGAGGACCTAGGTTCAACTCCTAATATCTCCAAACAATTAAAAATAAGAAGACAATTAGTTCATCTAACTGGTGCTTTTCAAATGTTGAGGGCATTAACAAAGGAGATCTTACATATCAATAAAACACTTATTGGATCTTTGGACAATAACTCTGTATGGCAGGCCCATGTAGATGGCACCCCACCAGAGAGAACTGGGCAGGTAAAAGCTCTACTCCATATGTTTGGCTGGGTATGGATAAGCCTGTTTCCAAATGCATGGGGTTATCTGTGGGATGACAGCAGGCTCACTGTGTCTGTCATTCCCTGACTGAGTTATGGGAACCCTGAGTAGTCTGGCATAGTACAGAAACCCCGCAGTAGAACCCGGGCCTGTTCTCTGCAAGCTCCTACAGCCTCCTGGCCCCAAGTGGTGAGGTCACAAAGTCATGCTGGGAGGATATGAAAGGAAAGACACTTTCTCTTGTTCCCTGTGGGGCTGTGTGAAGTCATAGAATCGGGTATAGAGGAAGTGTGTGTCACCAAAGCCTGCTGTGGTTTAGTTGTCTTGCCTTGGAACTTTGTAGATTAGCCATAACTTCCTAAAGTAACCACTCTTGTCCTTTAGTATATTTTTGTTAGAGCATGTCTTCTCTGTTTATCTGTCTGCCTGCCTGTCTACCTCCCTCCTTCCCACCCTCTTCCTCTTCCTCCCTCTCCCTCTCTCCTGCCCAAGTCATGGTTTTCTAACCCACCCCCCCCCCCAGTGACAAAATTCAATTAAGTGATGATGCTATTTGGGAATTCTTTTGTTTTGAATTCATTTGTTCATTTACTCAAGTAGAGACCTTGGCATATGAGAGGGTTTTCTTGCCTTTGGGAGAAGACACTGAAAGAAAGGATGCTAAAGCCAGGTCTGACTGGCTGCAGAAATAAATCATTCATTGCTTGGATGTCTGGGGTTGATCCTTTTACTCTTGGCTACTTGAAGGCTGAGGCGTTACTGGCTCATGCCGGCTGCATGGTGGAGAAAGTGTGCTAGAGACACACAAGTGTCACTCTGGAGCTCAGGACACTATCCTGGCCTAAGGGGTGACACGTGAGGAAGTGTTTGCAAGCAGGGACCCTATTGGGGCCCTAGCTTCCTGTCACATTGATGTGGGTGGGGTCTGACCCTGCAGAGGAGGTCCCCTAGCTGGATGTCCTGGAGGGCCATGTGAGGCAGGTCCTGGAGAGAGGGAGAGGGAGAGGGAGAGAGAGAGAGAGAGAGAGAGAGAGAGAGAGAGAGAGAGAGAGAGAGAGAGAGAGAGAGAGAGAGAGAGAGTCTGTACTTGGGCAGGCCTGCAGGAGAGGAAGACAAAATACAGCTGTGCATTATTGATCCTGTAGCTCTAGAGAAGTGGCAGCTTCTTGGAGGTCAATTCTTCATTAGCTGAGCTTTAAAAAGTATCCCAAAGGTACACTGTGAAAATAACCATTTTGGATGAGAGTCCTTAAAAAAAAAATGCATTTCTCTTCCATCCTTCCACCCCCTCCCTTTTTTCTGGGTTGTTTGAGGTGGAGTCTCACTGTGTAGCCTAGTATAACCCAAACTCATGAGCCTCCTGCTTCAGCCTCCCGTGTGCTGGGACTGTAGGCATGTGCTACCACACAAGCTCCTGCTCCCCTGTGTGTGTGAGCACACACAAGTGTGTATACCTGTATAGCGGGTACACACCTCTGGGCACATACCTGCAGAGGCCAGAGATTAGCATCAGATGTTATCACTCTCCATCTTACTCTTCAGCTATCACTCTCCATCTTACTCTTTTAAAGACAGGATCTCTGGCTGCACCTGGAACTTAGTACTTTGGCTAGATTGACTACAGTGAACTTCAGGGATCCTCCTGTCTCTGTCTTTCCAGGGCTGGGGATGTAGGGGTGTGGGACCACATATGCCTTTTATGTGGCTACTGCAGCGCAAACTCTGGTCCTCATGCTTTGACTCTACCTACTGAACCACCTCCCAGCTCCAGCTCTTACTACTAAGGAAAATCATGTTGACTTGGGTCTTCATTGTGAAAGTCACCGGTACAGTGATTCGCACAGCCTACACAGCCCAGCAGCCTGGCCCGTACAGCAACTCACCCTGGCACCTCCTGCCTTTCATAATCTTTGTGACTTTGACCCCATTTTCCTTACTGTCCGTTGCTTTCTGTGCACCCAAGCTCGTTACCTTCACACATACCTGATGCATGCACATCGTGAGTGAGACACGGAGCATGGGAGCATGGAAGGGTGGAGGGACACTCTGCACTCAGTCTGCCAAAGGGACTTTTTGTTTCCCGCATGTTTTCATTTGATGCTGAAGCTGCACATGACCCCCAAATGTATTTCCCGTAGGTTCAGTGGACTGCTACAGTTAAACTCAGCCTTTCTAGCAAATACCCGGTTTTTCTTTTTACTCAGTTAGTGTATGGGGGGGGGGGCACAGGAAGTCAGAAGACTTCTATTGGGGACTTGCTTCCCACCTACTTTGTTTGAGGTAGGGTCTCTCTTGTTTCTGCCATTGCTTAGCATACTTAAGCCAGCTGGCACTCAGACTTCTGGTGGATTCTCCTCTGTCTGTCTCCAGTCTCTTCAAAGGAGGGCCAGGATTACGGTAACATGCCACTACATCAAGTTTTCCATGTGGCTTCTGGGGACTGAGCTCATATTGTCAGCTTTGCACCCCAGGCTTGTACCCCAGCCTGGCGCTTTCCCCCACCCAGCCATCTCCAGGGCTTTCTGCTCCCTCCCCCTTCTATTTTCCTTTTCCCTCTTCCTTTCTCCTTCCCTTCCCCCTCCTTTCCTGCCTCCTCTGTTCTCCCTGCATCCCTCCTTCCTTTCTGCTCATTCCTTTTCCCCACCTCATTTTGAGGATCAGTCCCTACAAAGCGAGGAGCAGATACATGGCACTGCCCTAGGCCGTCAGCCATCTCCCAAAGGTGAGGGCTGCAGGGTTGCTCCCTCATCTGCCTCTTAGGGATAGTTGACCTCCTCCTTCCTCTATGGACTCCCTTGTGCCATGCTCCTCCTCCTGGGGGAAGGGCCCAGCTGTAATTATGGGAAGGCTGCAGGGAGCATGATTAGAAGGGAAGGGAAGATGCATCTGTTTAATATATTCAAAATATCATTCCAGTTGCATAAGCATAAATTAAACATGGACTCTGCCCATGAAAAACTTGCTCTTGTCAAGGAGATGGATTTATGACCAACCACTTCTCGAAGGATTGTACACATTCCATTGTACTGCAGTCGCCTGTTCCTTGCTTTTCCTGCTCATGCTTACGTATGCACACACCCTCAAAGCCATCTGTATTTCTAGTCTCCCACATGATGACCCACTGTCACAGTCACTTGTATGCAGATTTTTAGCTGCTAGCAGAGAAGAGTCTTATCATGTTTGTAGGACAAGGCACTCACAGAAAAAACAAACAAACAAACAAAAAAAAAACAAAAAACAAGGGGTATAGTCCCACCTGACCCTGAAGTTACAGGGATGAATTACCGGTGAACAGGATCCTAGACTGCGTTCTAGATAGAGGAAGGTCCTTGATGGGACCCCAAAGGGCTGTGAGCTCTTTATGTTCATTTATCTATAACAAGCATCAGCATTTTTTAGGGTATTGACTGAGGTCATCCTAGTAGTATCTATAGTCCTGTCACCTTCTTTTGTGTGTCCTACAGTTGTTGGTATTTCCAAATACCATTTCATTAATCAGTGGTTTAAAATTAGGGAATCCTCAGGTGCTACAAGGAGGTCTTTTTTGATATGTTAATAAAAATGCACGTATATCCCACATCACAGATCTGTTAGACTGTTTTGATAACTGTCTTTCAGCAATGTGAGTCTCTACTATGTTATGCAATAGAAAGCATTGTTTCCCACGAGGGTTCACATACAACCAGAGGGACCCATTGCCCAAAAGGTTTAGAATATCTTGCCTTGTTGGAATAGAAGGCCCATGCTTGAATAATCCCATTAATGTGGCAAGATCCAGGCCTTGGGCCTTGTAATAGGAACAGGGTGATGGGAAGTACTGACCCACAATGTACCTGCTGTCCAAAAACTCAACCAGGTCTCCGCAGAAGAGGTCTAGGCCCCCCACTAACCAGCGACAATAGTCAGTATGTGTTGATGTCTGTGTCCCCAGGAGGGATCTAAATGTTTTAAGTTCAACATCTTATAGCTTCTAACAGCCTCAAGAGGTAGGCACTGACTCAGGAGTCAGGCACTCCCATCTTACAGATCAGGACCCTGAGGCCTGGAGAGGTGAATTAACTTGCTCAGCCGTGCAGGTAGAAACTGACTCAGGATTGCACATAATAGGATGGTTCTCTCTGCCTCCCCATGTATGGAGGCAAAGCAGGAAGGAACACTCAGGGTTGGTACCTGGGCCTGGCAGAGCTTTCCCTGGCCATGTATGACAGTGTTTGCTTCACAGGATGGGCAAGATTGTGGGATGCAGCGATGATCTGATCAGAGGGGAGAAGGCTATTTCAGAAATGCATTTGTGAACACTAGGTTCCTTTGGTCCAGAATGAAGTGATATAGTGGCATGGCAGTGTGTGTGGTGTTCTAATGGTTTAAGTCACTCACAGAAAAGTGTGTGTGTGTGTGTGTGTGTGTGTGTGTGTGTGTGTGTGTGTGTGAATCTCTGTGTGTATATGTGATGTTCTAATGGCTTATGCCACTCACTGAAATTTGTGTGTATGTCTGTGTGTATGGGTGTGCATGTGTGTCTGTTTGTGTGTGTATATGTGTGTGAGTATATGTGCCTATATGTGTGTGAGAGTGTGTGCATGTGTGGGTGTGCATATGCAAAGCTGGAGGTCAGAGGAAGACATTAGGTGCTGTTTCTTGTTTTGGGGACATGGTCTCCCCTTGGCCCGGAACTGTCCTAGTAACCAAACTGTCTGACATGTGAGACCTGGGGCCTGCTATTCCCTGTCTCTCCATGCAGTGGAGCACACGCACATGCCACTGCTCCTGGATTTTTTTAATGTGGGATCTGGGAGTTGAGCTCAGGTCATGGTGCTGACAAAGCAAGCACTCCCCTAGCTGAGCAATCTCCCCAGCCCACAAGAGATGTTTGTGTCTCTGCCAGGTATGTCCAGCCAGATGCCCAGGGAGACCCCGGAAGCAAAGGACACAGGCACTACTGTGTAAGAGCAGATCCCACATCCCCATTTGGGAACAGCCCATTTTGGCTCTCAGGCGCTGGACTGCTTAAGGACCATCTAGTTTCTGCTTCCCCCCTCTGATGGTGACATTAGAAACAGGACATGGCAGGTACTACTTGGGATCTGCTGACTCTTTTAGATATGTGGTATTACATTTAGCAAGAGAAATGGCATTCCTAGAATGAGTCATAAATGGAAAAATCTCTCCTGGCTGAGGAGGGACAGAGGGAAGCCGGCTGGATGCTTAAGAGACATCAGTACAGAGGTGGTCACACTAGCCCCAGCTGCTACTATACGTCTGCCTTCACTAGGATTTGCTGAAGAGAAAACAGGTATAAGAGGAAAATGGTTTGTGGTTGAAGCCTCCTTGCTTAGAAGTAGATTCCAGCCCAGACCTCTGCCTTTGGGTCCTTGCCTTCCACACTGTCCACCCTCCCAGCAATACTTTAGCAGTGAAAAGGGCCTAAAAATTCCGAGTGTGCGGCATCTTGGCTTTCTATGCAAGTTGGAGATGCCAGATTCAAACTCCCTGGTACATTGGCAAACAGAAAATGATGGGTTAAAATTGAGCAAGAAGAAACACCCTAGGAAAGAAGTTGGTCGATAGATCAGTTTTAGTCCTTGTTGGCACTCTTGGGCTTCCGGTAGCTTCCCATGCTGACTGTTGGGTATATTGCCAGTGTACTCTAGTGGGTGCACAAGGAGCCGCAGGGGGTGTGTGGAGGGGCTGTTGCCCTGACCTGGCGGGGTGTCAGGGTGTGTGGCTGGCTTTGCACTCTGATCTCGAACTAAGAAGGCCAACTGGAAAGAGGTCTGCATGGCACATGAATCTCTCAGCAGCCACAGCCATGTGTATCTGAAGCACTTAGCCTTCTGGCCTTGTGAGAAGCACTGATTGTAGAATAACAACGCTAACAAAGTACTTCTGGGAATAGAGATGGAATAGGAGCTGTTAGTTAGGCTAGGAACTCTTCCTTACTCTTCACACCCCTGGCTAATCTGTCCCCTACAAGGCCTGGCTGGTTCTTCATCTTCACCAAGTCCTCACCTGCCCACGGAAGCATCCCCATGCTTTAGATGCTTCCCCTCCTTGCCTTGACCAGCCAGCAACTATGCTTAAGATGCGAAGAAGTGGATATGTGTGGGTTGGGAGACTGAGGTGATCCTGGCCCTGTGACTGTTAGTGAGTTCTTGGAGTTTTGTGCCACTGTTAAAAACTGAGTGTGGCTGGGCATTGGTGGCACACACCTTTAGTCCCAGCACTCAGGAGGCAGAGGCAGGCGGATCTCTGTGAGTTCAAGGCCAGCCTGGTCTACAGAGCAAGTTCCAGGACAGACTCCAAAGCAATACAGAGAAACCCTGTCTCAAAAAAACCAAAAAGCAAACAAAAACAAACTGAGTGTGCCGAGTCCCAGCCAAGCCTTGGTTTTGTTCTTTCCTGAGTATGACATTGATGTGGTAGAAATGGCGTCGACCTAGTGAAATCTGTTTGAATGGAAGGTTGTGACCCTCTGGGACACAAAGAGAGGGCAGGTTGCTGACTGGTCAGTTGCAGCCAACAGGGCATGCAAAGAATCCCAGTACTACACTGTAGTGCTGTATCTCCCTCATCCCCCCACCGTGGGTGGTAGGATGGTTAATATTATCAGCTGGACAGGCTCTAGAACAGTTGTCCTCAACCTCCCTAATGCTGCACCTTTTGAATACAGTTCCTCATGTTGCTACTTCATACTTCATAACTGTAATTTTGCTACTATTTTGTATAGTAATGTAAATATCTAATATGCAACCCTCAAAAGGGTTGAGACCCACAGGTTGAGAACTACCTTTTCTAGACTCACTGAGGAGACAAGCCTCTGGGAACATGTGTGGGTGATTTTCTGGCCTGCATTAATTGAGATGGAAGTACCCATTCTAAATGTGGGCAGCGTCATTCTACGGTCTGGGGTCTGGGGCAGCATGAAAGGGCGGAAGGGATCTGACTGGATGCTAGCGTTCCTCCCAGCTGCTTCCTGACTTGGGATACAGTTGGCTTTGCCACCATGGTGGACTGTGAGCACCTTGAACGGCAAACCAAAATATACACTTGCTTTTTAAATTTGGTTCTGGTAGGTACTTTGCCACTGCAATGATAAAACTAACACAGGTGGAAACCCTTTAAGCCACATTCAAGGAAGTAGCTAGAATGGTGTGAAGGAGCCTATGTCCTCCCTGTCTCTTCTCCCAGAAGCACCCGTCCTGCTGAGGACAGGTTACTGGATAAATAAGTCAGAGTGAAATCTCTGTCCTTTCCCACCTCCCTCACTGTTTCTTGGAGCATTGATATGTGCAAGGTAGCTTGGGTTTCTCTCTTCTGTGCAGTCACTCTTGGCGTAAGCTCTGTCGTACTCACCCATGCTCAACTCCCTGCTCACCTCCATGCCCTCTCTTCCAGGCTCTGGTCACAGGGCTCAGCACCTTGAGCCTCTTTCCCCAGGGTGTACGGTGGGGCTTCTCAGTCCCTCCGTGTCCTCTTTTCTACCTCTTGCTATAGAATCATCTCTGATTGTTCTGAGACTGTTGGAAAACCTACTATTACTACTCTCAGGCTTTCAAGCCAGACCTGAATGAGTATAGCATCTCCTTTCAACCGTCAAGACTTCTAATCCAGGGATGGCTCACTTTAAATTGACATCTAGTTCATGAAACACAGAATATTTTCCTAAGGCTCAGCCACCCTCACAATGAGATCTATTCTCTCAAGTCTTTCACTGATGCTTTTAGTAGACACACACACACACACACACACACACACACACACACACACACACACAAGTGTGGAATGATGTTGTACCTGGAATTGCATGAAAGGAAACATAATGGTGGTCTCAGGGTTCCACTCCCTCGGCTCCTTCCCTATATGAGTTGAGAACGTGAAGTACCATACCCTGTGTTCTAGGAGAGAAAGCACTCAGCTGGTAGAGAACAGATACTCTGTTCAAAAAGAGATTTCTGGAATGTTTGTGAGCCAACTGCCTTTGAGATCTGTCTACCTCCTTTACCATCCTCCTGGTTTGGGGACCACAGAAACATTGACACAAGCTTGAACCAAGGGGTAGATCCACCCATCATCCAGCTCTGCCAAAATCGAATTTTTACCCTGAGCATTTAGGACTTTAATTCCCATGGCCCTGTGCTCTCCATTTTGCTGGTCAGGGAAATACAAAAAGGTTCAGTAGTCAGCCTGATGTGGCAAATCTAAGCGATGGCGAAGCCAGAATCCACACCTGGGTTCTGACCCAAATCCTGAGCTGGATTCCTGGTCCCATCTGTCATTGTCTTCTGCACCACTGGTTCCCAGGGCTTGCAATGTGGTTGTGACACCTGCAGTCGGTGCAGATTCTATAGGCCAAGGCCCTGACTTTAGACACCAGCTGGAAAGCTCTGGGGTTCCAGGCCACTAGTACTTCTAACCAAACACCAAACAGCTACAAATTAAGGGGTTCTCACTGCCTTCAAGCTAGTACCAATGCTCCTGCCCCAGAGCCAGCTCCCCAGACCCACCCCCTGCCTCTGCGACAGTACCATGCTCCTTAGGTGAAAATGACCTGGAAATAGTTGTGTCTTCTTCTTCTTCTTCTTCTTCTTCTTCTTCTTCTTCTTCTTCTTCTTCTTCTTCTTCTTCTTCTTCTTCTTCTTCTTTCCTTTGCTTTCTTCCTTTTTCTCAACTGTCCTTTTACTGGCTCACTAAGTAGAGACAGAGAAAATGAAGTCATTTTCCTGAAAGCTCTGCACAAGGGAGCCCATCTTTGAGTCCACACAGACGTGTTGCCCTTGGACCCCAGCTTCAATGCAATTTGTTTTCAATAGTATTCAATGGTATGCCTTTCTGAATCTTCTAAGCACACAAGGGCCTTCATCATGCCTCCAACTTCCGGAGTAGTAATTCCAAATCTCTGGTTTTCGTAGATTAGATTAACAAATCTCTGGAAGCTTCTATAATTAGCTGAGGTTGACGTGTGTGTGTGGGGGGGGGGTGTGGAGGATGAGACCAGCCTAGCAACTGGGATTGGAAGCTAGGTGCTCCTTTGCCAGCACCAGTGGTCAAACCTTGCCCTCCTCCCTGCCCCCCTCCCAGAGCCTAGAGAGAGAGTGATTCCATCCAGCCCTTTTCTGTGTGCCCTGCAGAATGGAGGCCTGGGCTGCATTCAGTTCCCAGTCCATCCTATTTAACAGCTAATGAAACACATTGTGGGCCCCATAAAAAATTAAATAGCAGCTGCTTCATTTTCTTCCTATCAGACTTTGAGATTACGATCTCATTTGCACGACAGCTCAGGGTGTGGATGTGGGGGTTCACGGGGTCCTGGGTCCTTCAGAGTCATGTGTTTTTTTCCTCATTGGCTGGGTTAGAACATTTTGAGCAACCATTCATGAACTGACCCATCAGTCCTGCAAATAGAGCGCACGATGGCCGAGCACGCTGTTGGCTGCTAATTAATAATTCTGTGCAGGTGGAGGTGCCAGGTCTAATACCCAAGATAAAATTAGGAAATGAATGGCACTCCCAACAAATTGCCATATGGCTGAATGCTAGGGCGTGACATGACGTTCTGCAGCCTTTCGGCAAGAGGGTGACAACAGACAGAAACCCACTGCAAGTCTTATTTTTGCCTATGTCCTTTCTGCACATCTTTCTGTTTCGTTATCTGGTTCTGTGTCACAGGTTTGGGGAATTTCTTTCTTTTTTCTTTTTTATTATTTTACAAAAAAGTTGTTTAATGTATTTCTGAGCAAACAAGAATCTATTTGCAGTTCTCCCCTGCGTTAATCTAATTTATCCTGGTATTTGACGGCTCACAAACACTCTCTACCTCTTTCACATCTGACACACACCATTTCTACCATGAGTCTGAACCAAAATCTGCAAGTAAAATGGACTGATGGTTCGGTGCCCTTTAGTGGCATTTGTTTGTTTGTTTGTTTGTTTGTTTGTTTAAGTGAAGCCACTTTCCCAGCAGCAAAGGCTACCCAAGGAACATCTGATGTCATTTGTAGCATCATTGCCCTTTCTCAGAAATCCAGGTAGTATTTCAGCTAAGACCATAGCCAAGGATGTCTGTTTGGGGGAACTAGAGGTACTTCATCTCCCCATTTCTGATTTATCTCCATTCTCTGCCAACTCCACCGACAGCATATCTATAAAACAGTGTTTAGGAAATTAAGTGGCTTCAGATAGCACGCAACGCTTCATTATCAATCCCCACCAGCCTGCTCTTTCCCTCAAATCCATCTGTGCTGTTCCTCTCTGAGTCCCCTGGTCTCCACCCAGCGCTATTTATTCTCAGCATGCAGGCGACCCTTGTGGGGAGGAGGGCCATAAAGCACCCAGCCGCATTCTGAATGTCACAGCCTTTCTCCCATAGCTGCAGCCCTTTAGAGTCCTGGGAGGCTCAGAGACAGTGCGGCTCTGATGCAGGAAGATGATTTAGGGGAGCCACTAAAGGGACATTATGTTATTTGCTGGTGCCTCTGTAGGATTTAATACCCTCCTGAGTGGCGCTGAGCCTGTGCTATACACCTCTGGAGGAACCAACTGCTTTGTCATGTTTGGGGTCCTGAGGACTGTGTGTGTCTTTTGACTCCCACATTTCTTACCCACCCCCAATTTAACAGTCTTGTGCTGTGGAGTTCATCGAAAAACAGCATTTGTCTCTTGAATATAACTGTTCAATTGATCATTGTAGACAGTGTGGTTAACCCAGAGCTGCATAAAAAATAGAAAAATCACCAGTCAGCATTCACTTTATTCCTTATATATGTTACATCTCTTCTTCATATTAAAAAAAAAAAAAAGACCCTAGGCCAACAAGATGGCTAGATGGGAAAATATTTTCTACCAAGCCCAGACATGAATTCAATCCCCAGGACCCACAAGGTGGAAGGAAAGAACTAACTTCTGACCTCTACTTGTGTGTGTGTGTGTGTGTGTGTGTGTGTGTGTGTGTGTGTGTGTGTTTGTGTTCGAGAACTCTCAAACATGCAAAATTAAATAAGTAAACATAAACAAAATATTTATATAAAATGAACAAGTGTAAAATCTAAAAATCCTGCTATGTGTTGTTTGAGGTAGCCAAAACAAATACAGGAAATTGTCGGTAGCTTTTCAAATACACATCAAATGGTTTGGGAACGTTGTATCCCATGAACAGCTCATTATATCAGCTTGCTGCCTCTTGTACAGGTGCTCCCGGGGAACTTCTGTCACGTGTTTGGCAATGGAGGTGGTAGGAAATTTCACACAAGGATTTCCGGTTGTAAAACAATAGCAGGAAAGGCACTCTAGGCTGAGGCTCAATCCAGTACCATGGCTGTTCCTATGTAGGAAGAGCAATACTGACCCCTGAGGCTGACTCTTACACAGTGTGTGGTTACTGGCCTGTGTGGGTAAAAGCACTGCCCAGAGCTGTCTTGCCTAAGGAATGGGACAGCTCAGTGAAAGGTAAAATGGGCATCACTGGAGCATGACCTGTAGGTAATAAGTGAGGCCTACTTCTTAGACACAGGCATGTCCCAGAATCATCCCAGCAGCCAGACCCATTGTCAAAGCTGTCATGTAGTTGATGTGGCACTCTGTAAGCCATGGGGGTCACATGCAAGAAACCAGTTACCCAAGTTTCATAAAAGACAGAATAAGGTTAGTCAGCTCTGCACTCAGTACAACGAAACTTGTCCCAAAGTACTGGCCCCTTAACCGATTCCCTCCTGTCCTGAGAATGCCTTTAATCCACGCATCCTAGATCTACATTTGCTTCTCCCTGTTAACAGTAAATATCCTTGTCAAAAATTGTGAGAAACTTGACATCACTGTATTTTTCTGAGTCACACACAGTACAGCCAGCAAGTTGGGCTGTGCTATTCTGGGGAGCTTAGGCAACCCTTCCATCATTCCTTCCTATAGCCCCTTCCCCAGCTCAGGGCATACTTGGGGGCCAGGCTGTGGCCCCTGAATTGACCCCATACAAACCCAGTAGTTCGAATTTGCCCAGCTCCCCCTGTGCTGGCCCCTGGCTGCTGCCCCAGACCCAGGTCCTTCTCTGACAGAATCCACTAGCACCAGCCAGACAGGCTGCTCAGCACATGGTGCATAGGGAGTGAGGAAGCAGGGGTGGTGCAGGCATTTCCAAAGTGTCTGGGGATGGCCTGTGTGCTGCATCTCTCTTCATTTTGGTTTGTACCTTGAACCACTGTTGATCAGTTGCAACAGGGTCTGTTTCATTTTTCTTTGTTTTGGTTTTAACTTTTTCTTTTTTACCCGTGATTCTTTGGCATAATGCGTCACAAGAGGAAGACACACAATTCTTTTTTATGCATTCATTATAAAGGCAATATTCTCGTTTTTTTTTTTTTTTTTTTATAGTCAAAAAAATAGCCACGTCTCTCTGAATGAATCCTTCTGGCTGGGTGCTCTTCTATTTCCGTGACACCCTCTTTTGATTTCATGACTGCCGTCTTCCTGGCAGTAGCTGAGGGTGTGGTAGCTTCAGGCCGGGACATGCACAGCAGCATCGGGCAGAGTGTTGCCTTGTTTGATGGATGCTTGTTCTGCTGTCCCCGGAGAGTGAAGAGCTGTGGATGTAAGATCTGTCCCCATGTTGTAGTCCTTTCTTCCTCAGAGTTGTGTGAGCTTACAAGGCCATGCATGTCTTGTTTGTTTGTTTTGTTGGTTTAATAAAGAAAGTTCTTCAGGTTAATTCTAAGACCACTTCCTACACAGTTTCTGTTTCTATCTACTTGCCTACTATTGTGTGGTTTGCAGAATTTTTTTTTAATAAAGACTTAAATAGCCTAAAAGGTAGATAGGTGATAAAATCTGTTAGAGTACATTATTTAAATAAATTACTGCTCCACAATCCATTAAAAAGAGCTGATGCTATGTCAATTAAGGAGCAGAACCACCGAGTTGAAGAGCAAGGACATGTTGGTGATCGGGCGGTCTCTGTAAGTTTTGATGATCAATTTGTAGGTGGTGAAAGAATTTCCTCTGACTTATCCTAAAACTAAACAAAGGAAGGGCAGAGCTGGCTCAGTAGTTAGGAACACATGTTGCTCTCCTAGAGGATCTGGGTTCAATTTCCAGCACCTACAAGGCAGCTCACAATTGCCTGTAACTCTACTTTCAGATCCAGCACCCACCAACACCCTCTTCTGGCCACCTCAGATTCCAGGCATGCACACAGTACACAGATACACCTGCGGGCAGAATACCCATACACATAAAACAAACAAACAAAAAACAAAGAAGAGCCCTCTTCTCACACTTGGGCATCATGAGCTGAGGTTCACTGTCAGTGTAGCCTGGTGCTGAGAGACGGCGATTGTTTTGCACACGCTGCAGGATGTGCTTTTTTTTTTTTTTTTTTTTTCCATCTTTTACTGCACAAGTTATTGCAGTTTGCATGTTGACTATCTCTCAAGGGCACATGTGTTCTGCACCCAGCTCCTGGTACTACTGGGGCGATTGATGTGCTGGGACCTGAGCAGTAGGGCCTGGTAGCATGCAGTTGGTCACTGGAGTGTGCCCTTGGAGGGGATAATGAGCTCCTGGTCCCCACACTCCATTTCATTTCTCATTGCCATGAGATGAGCAGCTTTTCTACTGCCCCTCTCCCCCACATACCCACACGAGTGTGCACATACACACTCACACACACACATACACACACACACACACACACACGATCATACGTGTGCATGCACACACATACTATTAAGTACTGCCTCAAAGCATCCGGGCCTGCCTGTCATGGGTGAGAACTTCTGAGAGTTTGAAGGAACATGATCCTTTCCTGTTTATAATCTGACTATCTTAGGAATTTTATCATAGTAAGGGCAAGTTTACTAATGCATAACTCCTTCTCCCCCCAACACCCCCCACACACATATACACACACCACACTCACATATACATACATACTCATATACACATATATACACACCATACACACACATATATACACATATACACATTCTCACACACACATACATACATACACCACACACATATACTCATACATACATTTATACCCAGACTCCCACACTCACACACATACCTTACACACACAAGTTCCAAGGGCACTTGAGAGTGTAGAGATTAAAAACTCACGTACTGGCTTAGATGATACTTTGTGAATGAACTATTGAGGTGGGTAGAGTGTAGTTCTGCTAAAAAAGACTGCTTGCCTGAAAGTTATTGCTGTTAACAGTTGGGCTTTCTACAGTGACTGTGAGAGTTAATGGTATCAAACTGTTGGAGTGATCTCTTGGGGTTGCTATAGGATGAAGCAAGACAGTGTGTGTAAAAACGCTCTGTAAACTGTGAAGCTGTGTACATGTGGGAAATGTGTTTTAGTATTGTCTATGAAAGCTGTTGCATGTAAAAAAGACAGAAAATTTTAATTTTATAAATAGAAAACAGCCACAGGCTTCCAAAGCTTTCCTTCCTTCCTCCCTTCCTTCCTTTCTTCCTTCAATTTCTCATGACTTGTCTTCCAGGCTATCTTAGTATAGGCCAGTGGTTCTCAACCTTCTTAATTCTGCAACCCTTTAATGCAGTTCCTCATGTTTGGGTGCCCCCCCAATCATAAAATTATTTTTGTTGCTACTTTTTAAGAATAGTTTTCCTGTTGTTATGACTGTAATTTAAATGTCTGTGTTTTCTGATGGTCTTAGGTGACCCCTGTGAAAGGGTTGTTTGACTGCTCCCCCCACTCCAAGGAAGGGATTGTGACCCATAAGTTGAGAACCACTGGTTTGAGCACTTACAGTCTGGGAGATTGTTACCTGTTTGAAGGCAGGGTTCAAATGAATCCATCAGACCCAAGATAAATGGTAATTAGGTATTTATTACCTACACAGATAAGAATAAGTAACTGCTGAAGTCTTCCTGCTCCAGAAGATGCAGTCTCTGCTGCCATTCCCATGCTCTCTACAGCCCAAGAGAGCAATTGCCAGCCCTCCCCCTCTACCTTGTAATGGGTCATACCTGAACCTGAAACCACGCCCAAAGGGTGTGGCCACCACCATAAGTTCCCTAGAAAGGCAAGATGCTGCTACAATTCCCCTTTTGTCTAAAGAAAACCTAACCAACATGACTGTAAATTTTGACTATTATAGGTGGCTATCTATAATCAGTATTTAATTGTACATTATGTTTTTAAAAGAGCTGTATATAAATAATACCTAAAGAAGAGTAGAAATATATAACAAAATTGACCTTAAATTTGTATATAAACCAAAATCTTTACCAATGCAAAGTATTCATTTCTGTATAATATCCCCCTTTTTTTTCTTTTAGAAAAGATTGGCTGTAAACATTAACCATTTATAACCAACCCAGTCTAATTGAAAACAAATAATATTTTGGAATTTGTGTATCATTCTCTCCAAACTGCTTCCTACAGTTTGGGGGTGATGTCAATTCCAAGGGGATCCTGAGAAAACCCAGAAACCTGGCCAAATCCTGACTGTAATAGTCTGAGACTACATTGTCTCAACTGTTTTGGATGTTGGATCACCTGGGCCACTGCTTCAGGGGGTTCTTGCTTGATCAACCCATATTAGTCTAGAAGGAACCCACAGCTTTTCATCTTCTGTGGAAACAAACCAGAACCTCTTTTCCAAAGTAACATGTCCTTAGACTTAAAACTTGAAGTCAAGGCATTTTCAAAATATATAGGTCAGATTAATCCAGCAGCCTGTATAATCAGATGTCTGTTTACAGCTGTTACTCCCTCTCAGCAATCAAATGATTCAAAGACAACACAATAACATGCAGTATCCAGACTCTGTGCATTTTCCATCTTTATGTGGCTTTTTTTTTAAATTACTCTATTTTTTTATTTTTATTTTTTGGTTCTTTTGAGAGAGGGTTTCTCTATGTGTTTTGCCTGTCCTGGAACTCACTCTGTAGACAAGACTGGCCTTGAAATCACAGAGATCTGCCTGCCTCTGCCTCCAGAGTGCTGGGATTAAGACCTGTACCACCACACCTAGCCACTCTATTTCTCTTTTTAACCACTTTATCCTTTTTCTTTACTCTCCCAAGCCTACGTATATTTTAAAACATACCATATACCAATTAGAGATTTTGTTTTTCTAATCTATCTTTTCTGTATGTCTTGTTCGTTGGTTTTTTGAGAGTTGCTTCATGGCTGAGTACTGGTGGGAGCCTTGCTTGTTGCCTCAATTCTGAGGAGTTTCTAGGTTCATGTCACCACCAAGAAGCATGCGACTGGCTGCTTACAAACACCACTTAATTGTTGGGTAGCAGGGCCTCTTGAAAGAGCCATGTGCATTTTTTGCCAGTAATGCTGAGTCAGGAAGCCTCCCTTAAAGGAACCATGAATCTCTGCTTGTCTCTAACAAACAGAGCTCAGCCAAGAAAACGCTGCTACTAAGAAGCCATGCTTGTCTCTGTTCTTTTGTGTTTAGAATCCTTTTTAAGCTTTTGTCAGGTTTTATGTGGAAATTCTTGCCCCACATTGAGGGTGCCATTTGTAGACTGAGTTTCTTTCCTGCCTGGGCCTGTTGCCCTGCAGTCCCCAAAACACACTGAGACTTATATTAATTATAAACTGTTTGGCTCAGGCTTCTTATTGGCTAGCTGTTTCTTAATTATTAACCCATTTCTATTCATCTAAATATTTCCACACCTGTCGCCCTAGCACTTGGGAGACAGAGACAAGAGGCCAGAAGTTCAAGGTCATCCTGGCCTGCATAGGAGGTTTAAGGCTATGTGGACCTTGTCTCAGTTAAATATTAAAACTAGGAACCACCAAGTTACACCTCCAAGGTCAAGAGCTAGCTAGACAGGAAACTACATTTTTCTCAGTAATCATTTATTGAGGAGATAAAAGGGAGATATATCTTTAACCATAGCAACTCATTGTCTAAAACTCTATCACACATCATCTAGATGTCTGCACAACTGTATCAATTTATATCAACACATCCCTGCCATCTCCAGCTGACAGAGGGCCTGACTAGTCCTGGTGGCTGGTACTCAGCGATCCCTTTGGATGCAGGTGGATGCTGCTGTTTTATGCTGGCATGGTATGGTCTGGGATGACTCTATTGCATTGTTGGCTGAGCACTCACGAAGCAGTATCAGGAGACTGCAGTGAAAATCGCATTATGAGTTAGCTTTGTGATCGGTTTTATTGGAACTGAAACTGAGTGAAAAGACTTAGGAATAATTGGGTAATCAAAGCAAATTAAATCAAGAGGGGGAAATATCAGTTCTGGCATCAAACGGGGATGGCTCTGACACCCACATCTGTGGTCTTTCTCCATTTTAATCAAGTCTAAATTATGCCATTAAGACTTATTTTTGTGATGTTTACACTTGCTCAGACATAGCAGACTTTCTATTCATCTCCGGATATTTCTCAAAACATTAAAACCTCCCCACTGTTTCTGGGGAAATGTTACCTAACTTGATTAGCATCCAGATATTCCTAACACGTGCTCACTTGTGGGGCATTTCATGTAGTTTCTGAGAAATGCAATCCAGATGTTGAGCTTTCAACCCATGAAGATGAATCTTTCGTCCCAATACTCATTGTTGCCTTCAGAAAGCCATATTTAAGTGCTATCTCAAGTGAAAGTCTACTAAAATAAATAGCCATATCATGCTCCCTGGATGGCAGAAATATTACTATAGTAACTAGCCAGGGTTTCTCCAGTTCCTTTGCCCTGCTTCTCAAAGGGTACTGCTTTTTCAAGAAAAAAAATCTTGGTTGGACCAACAAATGGCAGTAGTCACTGCCCCCTTCCCCCAGTACTCTTAAAGTATGCAACTGAAGGCATGCTGAATTAAGGGGTGACGATGCCAGGCTCACAGGCAGGGAAATGAGTGTAGGAGCCTTCTGTCTCCTTTGTTGAAGCTTGAGTTTCCTTGTCACTGAGGTTTGGCCACTGTGTTATCTCCCATTGGAGCCTCTATCCCCAGCCCCTGTCTTCTTGCACTCCAAGCTCCTGCTGTTTCCATCTCAGGATCTTGGTGTCTGTGTACTTGGTTTGGTTTTGGATTCTGTTAGCCTCATTGGTATCTTGTACCCAAATCAGGAATTGTTTTGGAGGCTGACTTCTTATCCCAGAGGGACCACTGGCTGTCTTCTGCAGGACCTGGTTACTGTCTCAGCAAACAAGGTTGCAGCCCTCTGTGCACTGAATGCTGCTGGCCTTGGTGTTCCCTCTCCAGGCTGTGTTCTGAAAGAGCCCTGGTTCAGTTCCCCGGGAGGTCTGTGTGTTGCCCTGAAAGTTTCCATAGCGTACTGCTTTGGCCAAGGGAAGGGCTCTATTTGTAGGTTTTTGTTGTTCAAGTGCAGCAGTCATGTTCACCAGGGTCAGTTAAGAGAAAGGGTAGGCTTGAGTACCTTGAGGTGGTTCTATGAAGAGTGGTGCAATCTCCTCTGTAGGAACTTGCTGAATATTAACACAGCAGCTTGTACTGTGCCTGTCATCCACCACTCACTGCCTTGTATGTATTTATATCTCACTAAAAGTTCACAATAATGGAGACTTTTCTTACAACACTTCCTTTATATAGAAGAAAGCTAAAGACACAGAGAGGTTAAGAAACTTACCCAAGCTTACATAGCTAGAACACCTGCAGAGCTAGGGTTCGAAGCATTTTTCTCACTCTAAACCTTACACACAAGCTACATTACATCATTTGTAATAAACATGCCGTCACTATCTTGCTGTAGCTGTGGTAGCAAAAGCTATGTTTTGTTTAACCTTTCTGGCTGTGGTCTCAGAAAGCAATATGGACGGAAATGCAAGAAAGCGTGCTTGCACGGATGCAAGGAAAAGCCACTCAAAGCCTTCTTCAACTCCCAGGTAGGAGGAGCCATGTCCTCTTCTGTCATTCTGCTTTATTTCTGAAGAATGCTGATTGCAACTAAGTCTGGAATGAATCTCTGGTCCCTTCTGGGGAGGCTGAGGCAGGAGGATCACATATTCAGGCCTGCCAGGGCTGCCAAGTGAGTTTAAGGCCAATCTGGGTCACTCAGTGGGATCTTGCATCAAGTAAAAAAAAATAAGAATAATCATAGGAATACGTCTCTATGATAGGCCTCCTCATCTAGTAAGGATTGTAGCATTGTATAGATAGACCCTGCCCATCACCCCCACCCCAGAAAGAAAACAAAAAACAAGAGAGACAGAGAGAGATAGAGACACAGAGAGATAGAGACACAGAGAGACAAAGAGAGAGAGAGAGAGAGAGAGAGAGAGAGCACACTCAAACTCTTGTTTCCTGAAGTTGGTTGAATGGCTATCCCCCAAACACCCACCTCTTCTCCACACAGCAAGGTAACACAAATAATAAAAACCCAGAGATTGATATTGAGGTTCAAGCTTCAAGCTGAAAATCAGATAAGCAAAGCAGTCGGCCACTAGCTCTTACCTCTGCCTCAGACCAAACTGGGCGATCCTATCTCCACCAATCCTCAGAGTTCAGTCCAGACCGCACTGCTCTCCGCCAGACCTCAGACGGTAATTCCTCCAGTTCCTGTCTCCTCCCAGTCATATCACTCCTGTCTCCACCTCCCTAGTGCTGGGTTAAAGGCGTGTGATCCTAAGCGCTGAGATCACCTTTGTGTGAGCTGTTTCTCTTTTAGACTGGATCAATTTCATGTAGCTCAGTGTGGCCTTGAACTAGTGGAGAGCCGTCTGCCTATGTCTCCTGATCGCTGGGATTAAAGGTGTGCACCACCACTGCCTGGCCTCTATGGCTAGCTTTGCATTTTGATTGTCAGTTGCTTTATTAGATCATTAGCAATGTTTCACCACACAGCATTGTTTGTCGACAGAATAAATAATATAAACAGATCATAACTTTTCCTTTCTTGTGTCTGTTTTTTTAAAAAAATGCCTTTTCCCCTTCTGTTTTCTTTTTAAAAACAAAGCTGAAATTTTGCCAAATGTGGAAATTGGCTGTCCTGGAACACAGGACAAGTGCCAATTTCCATGATAAGAAGCACTTAATAATCATGGAAATGTGTTCAAAAGATTCTTTGTAAAGCAAGTCACATCTTCCCAGTGATTTTCCTTGTCATTCTAACCATGTGGGTCCCCTTCCCTGTCTGTCAGGAACTGCTCCTGGGGACTCCTCCTCTTCTTGGTGATGCCTCCCCAGGTCTCTGCAGTAGACTGGCTTGGCCCCAGCTCCTCAGTGGAATGGACTCAGATTCTGGTTACCTGATGCTGGGGAAGGCAGTCCCCCAGATATTAGAATCTGGCCCTGACTCAAAACAGACTTCCTGGTCATGGAGAGCATCAAGTGTAGCCAGGAACTGAAATGGGCTGTCGGGGTGGGGTTGGGGGTCAGGGCAAGGATAGCCTTGATGCATCATCCATGGCAGGGTGGCTAGAAATTGGGCTCCCAGGTACTCCTGTGTTAGTAGATGGCCCATGCCCAGGTGTGTCTGGGTTTTTTAATATTGTCATTAGAGACTCCCCTTCATAGCTTGACATTACCTCTTCGATGCTGCCTCGCTCCCTTCTTTCACTGTGGATCCCGTGGTGTAGACACATGCCAGCTCAAGTGGTTTCTGGGCCTTGATCTTATCCTTTATAAGACAGGATGTCAATACATGTGTTCACTCAGAAAAATAAGCAGAGGCTGTTCTGAGAGTGTGGGAGTTTTGCGGCAGGGGAAAGAAACTGAGGGTGTGGTATGAGGGGAGGAGTGTGCAGTGGTGCTCATGCACAGGTCCCAGGACAGTGGGATTTCACTTCAGCACACAAATACGCTTGCAGAGCTGCAGACACCTAAAGGCCTTTCACAGATTTTTCTCTGTGGGACACAGGGTGCTCATCCTGATGTAACTTTTTCTCAAAGCACAGAGACAGTTTACTGTTGTCTATACTCAGCTTTGTCCATGTGTTGCTACTGACTAAAAGGCATTTGGTGCTGGGAGAAAGGCAAGCCTTTGCCTATGGGAATATGTGGAGGGAAGAGCTTGGGTATTCAGGAGACTCCTGGAAACCCACCACATAGTCCTCTTTGTTCTCTGAGGCTTGAAGGTAATATGCAGTTCAGTCTGTGGTATTTCCTCTATCTCATGCAGACATCATCCAGGACTAGGCAAGGATATCTATCTTCATCATAAGATGTAGACTATGAACCCCCGCTATTGCCTGGAGATGTTTGATGGGTCACTTTCTGGATTCTTAGATGTCTTAGGTGACTCTGAGATGGGGTGATAAAGGGTCATTTTGGGGGAAACCATGAGGCTTGTGTGGAGCATCGCACAGCCCAGTGTTGGTCTTTGCCCAGCACTGTTCTAATATACAGAATTTGCAAACATCTAAGAGTTGAGATTGTCACAAGATTTGAGCCATTTGCAAACTAAAATTTGAAGGCAACTTAAAAGAAGTTCCACTGGCAGAACAAGATGCCGCTACAAAAATTTGATGGGAAAAGGCCAAGCAGAGGTGACGCCGTTAGTGTCAGGAGGGCTGATCCAGACTGAGTCAGAATCCTCAGGTTTGGGTTCTGTCTTCACCACTGGGGTGACTGCACCAATCCCTCAGCCTCACATCCCTTAACCACAGAGTCAGATCAATGGCCTTGCAGGTGATTTGAAGGTTGACTGAGACTACAGTAAGTGCTCTGGGTGGGAGGGAAAGCTTGGGAATTGCTCTTAGTTTTATTTAATACCTGCAAAGATATCTGTTTAAATGTTTGCAGGGATGGCTCCTTCTCTCTTGCCCAGTACCCTCTCTCTAAAGAAATGCATACAAAATCAATTTTTGTGTCTATATCCAGTTTCTTCCCCTATAGACCCATAGAGCAGTTTACAAAGAAATGGAAACCCAGCCCCAGCTCTAAATTGATTTGGCTACATTTGATACACTATTCCTTCCTAGAATATGACTTTTCAGCTGTAATAGCCCAAAAGATTGCTTTTCACACCTCTTTCGTTTTTATGATCCCTTTCAAAGACTTCTTATGTTGTTCACAGTAGAACTGGCGCCCAGGTTTCTGCAGTTTCAGAAGTAACCACGCCAGAAGTGTCAAGACCTCATCATGAGACAGAGGGCCTGATGCATTTCTTTGTATGGGAAGACAAGGGCGATCCCAATACCTGTTACACAGGTGGATTTGGGTTCAGAGAAAAGAAAAATAGGGAATCCTGGATTCACAAGAGGAAAAGCAGCTGGAAATGAGATGCTGATACCTAAGAGGGAAAGGGAGGTGCAGGCTCAGAGCACCCAGTGCTGTAGGCATCAGAGGCGAGGGTGGAGACTGCTAGGACAAGGACCACAGGCTGGGCAGGGACCACAGGCTAGGGCTGTCTGGCTGGGCTGTCCAGACCCCAGTGTTCAGGCATTAACCTCATTCCGTGAGTCAATTGTATATGTGAATTGGGGTTCTTGAGAGAAGTGGCCTCTGTAGGCAGGGTGGTTGGCATCCCTGTTATGCACAAGTTAGAAGTGCCTAAGCACTTTGAAAGTCTGTGTTCTGCAGGAAAACAGAACCAATAGAAAACATTAATCTGTATGTCCATTCACTCACTCATCCATTGATCTACCCACCCAGCAATACATCCATTAATTCATCCACCCATCCATCCATCCATCCATTCATCTACCCACCCAGTGACGTATGCACCCATCCATTCACTACCTATGCAGCAATCCATCCATCCATCCACCTACCCAACTGTCCATTCATCTACCCACCCAGCAATCCATCCATCCATCTATCCATCCACCCACCCATCCACCCATCATCTGCGTCTCCTAGAGACCCATGACAATCAGTGCTTTAGTTCTAGTCAAAGTGCAGAAGTTTAAGGCCCAGGAGAGCCAGGGTGCAAGTCCTGAGCTGAGTCTTGATCCAAAAGCAGAGGACCAGTGTTCCAGCTTAAAGACTAGCAGCTATGGAGAATAAACACTTTCCTATTCCTCTCTTTGTTTTGTCCATGCCTGTAACACTGAAAGAGACCACCCCACACTAAGAGGGCACACAATGCCATTCTGCTTGATCTCTAGTCTCAGGTTGAAATCACCCAGAAAAGTGACACATCAATCCCTGTACATGGGGACTAATATCTGGGCACCTATATCCCAGTCAAGGTTTTGCCTGAGTGTGTCTTGAGTACATACATTGTACTCTAGAGTGACTATAATAGGAACAACCAGGGGCAGCTGCTGCTGAGGACTGTTTGAAATGAGCACTCCCAATCCTCCTCCAACTCCTCCCAAGAGCAAACATGTCAGAAACCATTCTGGGAACTCCCTCTTCCCTCCAGGCTGTGACCACTTAGTTCCAAAGCATTGGCAGAATTTGACGGATGGGAAGGGAATGTGTTGGGGTTTTAAGAAAGCAGATTCTTGAGAGGCGATTTGAGTGGGCCTGTACACGAGTTATGTTCCATGCCTCCTAATACCTACATCAGCCCACTCCTTAATGGGCCTGTTATCAGACGGGCTGATCATCATCATCATGGAAGGACACGAAGAAAAGGCTCTGCAGAAAAATGGCCTGGGCTGGCAATTGATCCACCAAGGGATAATTTGAAACAAAGACTCTGAAATCTAGCAGGCCTAGAAAATTACTACCTTGCTCAATGGGATTAGTTGTCCAAATGAAGAATATTTTCTTCTTGTGCCATCCTGCCTTCTGATGGTTCTTTACACTGCACCTCTTCTGTACCTGTGGCTGGATCCCTGGCCAGCAACACTGCAGACTGTCAGCTCCGCACCAGGCTTAGGAATATGGCCATGGTTAGCTGTGGTTGAATGGAAGCAGAGGGCTGCTGGGGCTGTGTCTTACAGAGTCCCTCATGAGGAAGGTCTCTCGTCTTCCTGTTGTAATTTTCATGACGCTCTCATCATTTTTTGATTAGCCCAGTGATTTTCCTGATAGGTTAGGTCGTCTTGTCTGATGGATCTTCAGCCCTCCCTTGACTAGTCTCGTCTTCTCTGGAGGAGAACGGCTTTGTGGCCAAAGACAGGGTGTGGCCAGCTGGGGGAACTCCAAAGTCAGCAGTGCTGATGTTTGGTAGCAGGGGTAACAGACTAAAAATATATATTGGGGGAGCATAGATGCCCCAGGCAGCATGAACCTACCCTGACCCTGTGTTGAAGAATAGCACTAAGACATTTGGGTTGTAGAAAACTGAGGAGCTGGGTGTGGTGGTGCATACATTTGATCCCAGCACTCTGGAGGCAGAAGCAGGCAAATCTCTGTGAGTTTGAGGCCAGCCAGAGCTACAGTGTTTCCTGGAAAGGAAAAAAAGTGGAAGCAAAAAGATTAAGGATCATAGTCTATAGGAAAGTGAGAGAAGAGTGCTGCAGGAAAGGATGTCATACCTGTCTGTAACCTGCATGCGCTCCTGGCCACTGGTGGTCCTGCTTCTCATGGGGAGGGATGGGTCTAGCAGAATAGTTGGCACATCCATGCATATAAGCAAACACCACCCTTTACTCATCCACCCATTCATGTATCTACCCATCTATTCATCCACTCATATGTTTATCCATTTATAAACCTATCTATCAATCTATCCATCCACAGATCTATTCATCTATCCATCTCCTCATCCATCCATCCTCTCATTTATTATGTCCCTCCATTTGCACCTCTACCTACCTACCCATCCATCTGTTGACCTGTCCATCCACCTACTTAATGTATCCGTCCATCCATTTGCCCACACACACACCTAACCACCCATCTGCACATCTACCTGGCCCATCATCTTTCACTAATGTGCTTGTGGAAGTTGTCACACACAGTGCTGGATGCTGAGGAGATGAGGGAGGTGAGTCTCCTGCTTAGGCTTTCACAGACCAGAAAAGGATGCAGATAAGTATTCTAACGGTTCTAGTTACATTGAGGAAAACCTTGAGGGGTGAGCCCAGGCTACCTCGATGGGAAGAGGGGCTTCCTGTATATATTTTGAGAATGCTTGCATTGTGAGAAATGTCTTTCCCTCAGTCAAGGGTGTAGCAAGACCTCCCTTCTGTTTCAGTAAGAGATAAGTATCTCCTGTACCCCTGTTCCCTAGCAGTTTGCTGGAATGTCCCCCTCAGCTATCCTCAGCTACACCTTCCTATTCTCCACTGTGTTTCTTTGTTGTGTGAAGATTCTTAGATCCAGGCTGTGTCACAGTGTCCTCTGCCTTTAGCCATGAATGCTCTTGACCTGCACCCATGATGTCCATTCCTTTCTGGCTGGTGTCCACTGTCTTAAGGACTCAGCTGGAGGCCTTCTGGAGGCTCCTCCACCCTCCGCATGCCCTTCTGTGGCTCCCGCTGTCACACATGTACCCCATTCTCTAAAATTAGGAGAGACTAACTCCATCAGGATGACCCACTGTGGGAATGTGTGTCCTTCCAGGCCGAAGGAAGTTAGGACTCCCTTTACCCCAGAAGTACCTGATGACCCACCTTCCCTAAATGTGCAAACCGTGAAGCAATCATGTGACAACTTTCCAGTACCCTCGTTGGGACAGGACTATTGGTACCCGAACAGTGCCTTCTTGCTGTGATGTAGTTTCCCGCGTGCTCATACGTTAAGGGGTAGAAATGGGTATGCTGCCCCCACTACTGCCTCCCTTCTTAGTTGTCCTCTCCCTCCACCATTCCTGTTCATCTCTGCACAGAGGGAACTCTGACAGTGAGTTTTGGACAATGCTGACACCGCTGTGTCTCCCATGCTGAGAGGCTTTTAGCACAGTGACCCCGAAGGCGGGTGTCGAGGGAGGGTGAGTCTCACACAAGCACACAGGGGTGTCACCGACAGTTGAGGACCTTTAGCAGAGGAGTGGCTACCTCATGAGCTAGCATCCAGGCAGCATCTGAAAGCGGGTGAGTTTCTAGGAGCCCCGGGACTGTGTGCTGTCCTCTTAAATCTGAGAAGTGGTACCAGCGGACTGTACTGATAGTTGAAGATGGGCACACCAAACTCATCTCCATGGAGTTATCCATACTGGTTCCCAATATCCGCTCAGTGAGGATTTTTGCATTGGCTTTCCTTGTTTTATAGTAGATGTCGGTTGAGAGCTTGGGTATTTCTGTGCCTCCCCATTAAGGGCACATTTGGGACATTATGCAGATAGAAGCTGCATCTTCCTTATTCTTGCCTATCCTAAGCAATGGAACGCAAGCTAACAGGTTGGGATTCTTAGTGTTGTTCATAAGGATGGAGTGGCTCAAGGCACAGGAATACAGTTCCTGGAGAAGTATTCAAGGCACTTTCTCTCTGTGTCAATGTAGGGTTCGATGACGTTGACGTGTGTGGTGACCCAGGCGTTCCAGAGAATGGCTTCAGGACCCCCAGTGGAGGAGTTTTCTTCGAAAATGCTGTAGCCCGATTTCACTGCCAAGACGGATTCAAGCTGAAGGGCTCTACAAAGAGACTGTGTGTGAAATACCTTAATGGGACCCTAGGCTGGGTCCCAAGTGACAAGCCTGTCTGCATACAAGAAGGTAAAGAGCCTGCCCCTCCATGGGAGCCAGAGGTGGGACTCTTGGGGATGAGGGCAGTGGATACTCTAGAGGCATCTTTCCCAGGGCTGGTGGTCTAGTCTACAAGATGAGTTTGCACGGTCCTCTTTCTCTGTCAGTCACCATCCGGTGTATCACCGTTTTGGCTAGAGCAAGAGAGCACTGAGATCACACAGGGCACATTGAGATCAGGCTGCCAGCTCAGCGCTCACTCTCAGTGAAGAGTGCAGAAGCTGATCGTACAAAAGGTGGGCTGGGACTCAGAATCAAGTCAGCTACTGCTTTTAAGCCCAGTGTGTGGTGTGACTTGTTCACGAAGGAGTTACGACGGGGACAGCCCTTTCTAGCAGTGACCCCTGAATCCATTGTTGCTGCAGAGTGCTCCCTGGCTTCTGGCGGCTCGCCTGTGGCTGCTGGCTGCAACACTCTCATATGCTCTTATGCTCCATCTCACTTTGTTTTATTTTTGCTCTGTAGACAATGTTTAGAGCTATGAAAAATGAATTGCTTAATTAATTGGAACGCTAGGAGATTGATTATGACTCTCCCAGGATCGGCGAGGCTGAAGTTGGAATAGGCACGGATCGGAAATTAGCTCAAACCTGTAACCTCCAGGAGGCACAGGCCTGCCCTGCTTCCTGCTCCACTAATGTCTGAGCTCGTTAGGAGCCGGCTTCCGTTTCTCTTTGGGAGCAAGATTTTATGATAATGTGGGAAGAATCACTGTGATGTAATAATGTGTACTTTCTTACTGAAACTTTAAAAAAAAAATTACACTGTGCATATGTGTCTGTGGGTGAGGATGCTTCTGTGAGAGCAAATGCCTGTGGAGGCTGGAGGTGTTGGGTGCCCTGAAGCTGGAGTCACAGGCCAACCCACCAGCATGGGTGCAGGGAACTGAACTCAGCCCTCCATGAGCAGTGCGTGCCTCTTGCCCACTGAGTCGTCTCTCCAGCCCCGCTTTATGAAACTTTTAAACTGAGTTAATCTGACAAGCACTTTTTATTACACCTTTTCTTATGGAAATTGCAAAGGATGAACAAGTAGGAAGTCTTGCCCTTAAAGTCTTCACTAATAAATTCACTGTTCCCTCTTGCGTGGATCCTATGTGAGCTGTGCTCTGTAGAATTCTATTAAACTAGAGGTTTATTTGGTTCATGTCTGCACTCCCTGCCAAAGCCCGTGGCCTGAGAAGCCCTGTGCCCAGGGGCATGAGATGACAAAGTAAAAGAGAAGAAAGGCCCAAAATGTTGCCCGGAAATGAAGGCCTTCTCTTGTTTCATCTTCTTGGGGCAAAACAAAAGCAGCTTAGCATCTTTAAAGTGAGTGCCAGCCCTGTGTGCTGTAGAGATGATTCCAGGTGTTGAGCAATCTCCTTGGCTGGGGGCTTCTTGTGTGCCAAGACACACAGAGAAGGCACCGTGTGAAGTGCTGGCATGTGTCCAGACTCAGCACTCCCATCCTGCCACCTGAAACCGGACCTTGACACTAAATGGCGGTCCAGATCTGTATTCTGGTGTTGTGTTAGGCTGTGTTTGTGAAAACTTGGAAGAGCAGACCGCCAGCTTACTTACAGTGGCACCACTGATCCTAGGGAAGTTGGCCTGCAGAGGTGGCTGTTGTGTCTCAATGGTGGACAAGGTTATTGTTGATGTCTTTGGTGTTCTTTATTTTTTTTGATTTGAACCCAGGACCTTGGGCATGCTAGGTTAGCTCTCTACCACTGAGTTATCTGCCTGGCCCTTTCTTCTTCACAGTTCATAGGGAAGGTCGGGAGTGGGGTCTACACCATGAAGATTTTTTTTCCTACTTTGTAAATAACTGTAGCTGAGTGCTTCACATTTACGCTGAGTGGTTAATAAGAGTTGTTAGATTAATTTGCTGCCCTTGCAGGAAGGCTGAGAAAATTTTGAAATGGAGCTAATGGAGGTTTATTTCAGACTCTTTGGCACCCTATGAAATGAGATTTATGTTCTCATTTTCTGTTTGGGTGGCTGAGACTCAGAGAGGCTCATTCACTTCCTCAAGGTCACACAGTTTATGAGAAAGTAACAGAACTGAAGGTAATCTTAATGTTATGGGAACCCTTAGGGATTGCTTCAGCTCTACTGAAAACCAGCAAGACAGAAGTGGTGGAGAAACAGGCTTGCTGAAGGACAGCCCTAAGGGCAATTAAGGCAGCATCTCCGTCCTCCAGGCTCACAGTTGCAGAGAGCTGCTCTGGGGCCCAAGAGGATACAGTTTGACAGGAGTGAAACCCCTCAACTCTGTAGGGGCTCTCTTCCTGAAAGTCCTTCTGGATATGGAACAGCATCGGTATCTTATTTTAGGTCAGCCAGTCCGTATGTCCATGCAGAGAGGGGAGGGCCTCAGAGAATATCAGAGGGGAGGAGGGAGGGGCTGGTGGGTACAGTGCCTGTTCTCCCAAATAATAATGTACTTTGTAAGTTTGCTGTTCTAGACATTTATCTACGCTTCCACATTTTGCAGTGTAAACATGGCTTCTACCTGCCCTGTCACACTAAGCCAGGATGCTTTTCCTCAACAGGGTTGTGATTGACTTTTACTATGTTGAAAAAGCCCACTCTTACAGGGCATAAGAGCAGCACACTGTGACAGCAACTCCAGGTTGGAGTTGAAGGAACTCATGGGGTCTCCTAATTTAAGCACTGTGTGGCAGACAGAGACACTGAGCCTCTGAGAAGGAAAGAGTTCCCTGGCTTTCCATTTGGTTTAATGACAGATGGACCAGATCAGGCCAGCCTGGGGGTTGGGGGGCTCATCACTGTGACCCCCACTGCTGTCTGAGTCCTTCACCCTGCTTGCCAGCTCTGTCTGAGAAGCAAACATTTGTTTGTTTGAGACAGTGTCTCCTGCATCCCAGGCTGGCCTGGAATTTGCTATGTAGCCAGGATATCCTTGAACTTCTGGTCCTTTTGCCTCCACCCCAGAAGTGCTGGGAGCACAAACATGCACCACCACATCTGGGCTGAGAAGCAGACTCTAAACCGTTGAGCCTCCTTGACTCCCTCCCGGTGCCCACCAGCTGTGCCGTGGGCACAGAAGTGTTTGCAGAAGTGTTTGCAGAAGTGTTGGCGGGATGAGCTGTACAACAAACTAGGCAAAAATGCTCTCGGGTGGTTCCTGGGATCCCCATCTCTTTACTCTGTACCCTACGGTGCACCAGCTTTTTTCCCACATCCCAGTCCAAACTGCTTGTCTCAGGGAAGGTCAGTGTCAGCCAGGTCCCGCATGGCTGACTTACCAGGAATGGGCTCTTCCCAATATCCAAATCTCCCACTTGAGAAGTATGGGTGTTTTCTCTGTGCCATCATCCAGGGGTCACTCTAGCTGAGTGAAAGCACCCAGTGGCCTGGAAATTCTGGAACTGGCCAAAGATAGAGAGTGCTTCTGGTAGGCAGAGCATTACAGACCTGTGATGTCAGGGTTCCAGCTACCAGCAGGGCCTGTACTTTGGCAAAACCACCCAGCTAGGTCTAACTGGGAGCACTTTCCTGGGGGTAACACCCTTTTCTGTGAAGAAGGGGTAAAGCAAGATTAACCTTCTTCGAACTGAATTTCTAGACACTGGCCGAACACAAGTGTTAAGGCAGGGACAGACAGACAGTCAGCTCTGGGCTGACTCTCATTTTGGTGTGCATGCTGTGGTAGGTGGATAGAAAGTTTCAGAAGTGTATTTTTAAAGTAAAATACCCCAGAAACTGAAATAAAGTCGCCTGGGTTCCTCTCCATGCTATGAACAAGTGGACAAGAGAAGGGGGAAGCCCCTCCTCTGTCCTGCCAGGTCTGCTGGTGGCCAGCGTTATTGCAGCGTTATTTTCTTGATGAAGCATCTGCTGCTGCTGTGCTACAGGGCACAACTCCAGCTAGACAGAGGTTTGTGCTTTTGCCTTTCAAGCAGAGAACTAAATCTTCAGTTGCAGCCAGTTAGTTCCCTTAGTTGTCTCTCCACTAGGAGGGGTGTTTATGAGGCTTTTAAAGTCAGATCTGTGTAGCAGGAGTGTCACCCTCTGGGTGGGTTCCGGGTATCCTCAGAACACAGGTGAGGGGCACACGGTTTTCTTTTCTCCTTTAAATGCTCCTATCTGGAGTAGCTGCTTTGGGAAGTAGAGACCTGAACACCGCAACCTTAATTTTTCATGAAATTAGTATTTGAGTTCTTCCTCAGCAAGTTCTCCTCAGCGAGATGGGGGAGGGGAACTTTCCATTCCCTCCCCAGCCAGCTTCCTTGAGCATTTGGAGAACAGCTCCTTGGCCAACACATTTCATGTCAGTTTCTGATAAATACACAGTAAGAAAAAAAAAAAAAGTATGCTCGTGACCCTCGAGTCCCCAGCTCTGGCAGACAGCGTGGACAGCTTGTCTCAGTGTGTCTTTTTGAGCAAGTGCCCAGATGGTTTATGGGGACAGTGACTCCTCTTAATCCCAACATGATGCTATTAGGAGACCTTCCATGTTCCCCCACAGAGCACCCCTTGTTTCAAGTGACCTGTCTGGGAGGACGGCTTCTCCAGACAGCCATTCCTTCCTGGTGGCCAATCAGCTGAAGAGGAGTAGGAAAATATTGTTTAAACCACACAGCATTGCAACCCCAAAGCATTGCCTACCCAGAACCCTCTGCCCCCAGCATTGCCTGCCATATAGCTTCCCACCCAAGACCTTAGGCACAATCTTCAGTGCTATTTTAAGAACAAAGCTTCACGGTGATAATCGGGGCCACTGTATGGAGAGAAATGTGTGACGGGGGAATTTTTACAAATTATATGTATTTAAAATTTTTTAAATAATTTTAAAAATTATTTTGTATTGGGACTTCATGTATGTCTGGTACATCTGTGCATCATGTGTCCTGTGAAGTAGGAAGAAAGGCAAGACCCCCTGGAACTTGAGTTACACATGAGTGGTTGTGAGACTCTGTGGGTGCTGGGAACCCAGCCTGGGTCCTTTGCGAGCACCCTTGGTGTTCTTAACAGCACGGTGCTATTTCTCCAGCTCCTCCAGAGTTCTGTTCCCCAGACAGCAACCACATTCCTTCAAAGGCAGGGACCTCTCACTCTAGAAGATGCCACAGCAGGTGGCTGCTGTCTCACCCTGCGGGTGTGCTGAGATGCTGCTCTAAGTTCCTTGTCTTGAGTAGCCAGTTCTCACCCCTGAGGTGTGAAAGGGGACCCAGGGTTGTGGCAACTCCTGCTTCCTCCCCATTCTTGTTAGACAGAGGCAGAGGTCTTCTGCAGCTGCCTGCCTCTGAGGTTCCCCATCGCCTTCCACAGGTGGCCTGGGAGTGATTGGTGTTCTCCTCGGTGTCTGTGAGTAGTCACACCAAGCTCTTTTGGGTAATACAGGCTTTGCTGTGGCCTCTTTGACTAATGTTTGGGTTTCCTGTACAAGGTGGCTCTAGCCACTTGGAGTATTTCGGAGTGTGCCTCCCCTCTGTACCTCTGGTCACCTTAGCACACACCTTATCCTTGCTTTTCCACAACTGGTGACGTGAGTTCAGTTGGGTCTTGATTATCTGTAGGGTTGTGGAAGGAGTTACCAATTCCAGATCATGCGCTTTGGGAATGTTTACAAAGATGAACAATGACATACAGTTCAGTCCAGAATCTACCTCCACCCCAGTCACTAGGCACAAAGCAGTGTCCCCTACACACTCCTGCACTCTGCCCATGTCTGGCTCATAGGCCTGTTCTGGTGCAGTGTCTCTGATCTTCTTTCCCCCGAGGACACTGCACTGTTGTAAGGAGGCGTGTCCTGTGTAGACTGGGTGCTGTATTAGGTGTTAGGTATGTTCTTCAATGACCAGGTGCTGTCCTGGATTCACTGTGTTCTCTCCAATGGGTGCTGAACACACAGTATCTTCTTCAGTGGATCCTGGATTCTGAGTGTTTATCAGTGGCTGGGTGCTATGCCGGATGCTCTCTGTATTCGTCAGTGAGTACAGTAGCCCAGCATTCTGGCGTTTGTTTTCCGGGTGAGAATTCAGGAGCTCAGAGGAGCTGGATTCTCCATGGAACCCTGGGCAGCGGCAGGGAAGGGTCAGCTCATTCTATCCACCTGGCCACTGGTGTTAGGGATGACAGACATATGAGGTCATGCCCCTCGGGAAGGCCTCATCCTATCAGCATCCTTGGTAAGGACCTGTGACTACAGAGCACTGGCTATTAAAGTGTGGCCAAAGATCCCTGCCTCAGAACCTGCTGTAAATACCTATTCAGATCTCCCTCAGAGCTAGGGGCGGGGCCAAGGAATCTGTATTCTTAAAAAAGAAAACGGGAAACGTCCCAGGTGATTGTCTCCTTTAGAAGCCCCAAGAGCCCCTTACCCGAGGATGTTGGGGATGTAGTAGTTTATAGCTTCATGTGAGGGAAGAGAACTTATTTCCTGTAGTGTTTAGCAGAGTTGCTTGGAGACCATTCTTGCGATTGGGAGTGTCCGTTTGTCAGGCAGAGAGAGGCCTGTGTGAGCATAAGTGAGTTACACAATGAGTCCAGCAAGCAAGCTGGAGTGTGTGGGCCATCATCCCAGTGTCTGGAGGTGTGCAGTACAGGCTTCCTGCCAGATCACCTGGGGAGCTTCAAAAACAAAACAAAAAACAAACAAAACAGAGCTGGGGACCATTCCAAGGAACTGCAGTTCTCGTAACTCCATGTCTCCATTACCTGGTTGCCTGGTCATAATCCAAAGGTTGGTCAGAATGTAGGGAAGCTGTTCCCAGGATGAGCCTGGCTTGCTACGATGGCATGTTTAACCCGTCTTTGTTCAAGTTCCTTGCAGCATGCCAAAAAGAAAAAGGAAATAATTCATTCATGAAGCACTTTTTTTAAAGTACTTACTAGAATATTTTGGCTCCCATAGGCCTGACCAGGATTGCTATAAAAGATGAATAATTTGACACTAAGAAGATTCTTTCAGCTTCCTGGGGGAAGGGTGCGATGTGAGTTTAAGTATTATTATTACATTATAAATTTTTAATTGAAAGATCCAACTTGACTCCCAAGCTAAAGCTGGTAGTAGAGTTGGCAGCCAGCGCCTTTATTCATCGAGAGTGTGGGGTACAGGCATTTTTCAAGAGCAGGGGAGTCTTATTCCTTTTTATGGCTACTCATATATTAAGCTCAGCTGTCTTCCACCTCCAGGAGCTCCACCAAAACAGATGGAAGCCCTAAAAATGGTTTATTTAGCATTCTTTTCTTCTCAGGTGCATTTTCTATCACCTAAAATTCCTTCCATGTTGCTTTAGACATGAGTTGTGGAGATCAACAGCCTCTGACCCCCGAGAGCGAGTATTCCCGTGCCTTCCCCTCAGATACACTCATGTTTTCATCCTCTGAGATAGGAGAGTGCAGACGCACACCCCTGCCTGTCTCAAGGCCACTGTCAAGTCTCACTTTTGCTGATGCTGACAGAAGTCACCACTGCCCATGCACTCGCCTCTATCATTTCCATGGGAGTTTGGCTTTTGTCCTTGAAGAATTTCTTACCTTAAATGTAGACATGACTTGACAGGGGGAAAAAAGCAATTCTAGAAGAAATAAGGTGAGGTCAGACTGGGGCTGATCCAGTAAAGATGAGTGGCAGAATGATCACTTACCCCTGCGGCAAGATGACAGTCAGATAGCCACAGGCAAGGGTGTACTAAGCCTCAGCATCAAACCCTGCAAGGGCAGAGGGGAAGTCTCCACCAGGGCAGCCTGGCTCCTTAACCAGCTGTGTCCACATTCTTGCATTCTTCTGTCTATGAACAGTGCATTCTTACCCTGCAGGTGAGGATGAGATGGGGTGGAGGGTGGCTCTCAATCACAGAATTACCAGGTAAAGGGAGAGTCACAGCATCAGCATGTGACCGTCAGGTCACATGGAAAGGTCACCTGCTTGACCGTGAAAATCCCCCCAGAAAGCAATAGTTCTTCATAA
The DNA here is from genome assembly GCF_943737965.1 of Phodopus roborovskii. NCBI lineage: Eukaryota > Metazoa > Chordata > Mammalia > Rodentia > Cricetidae > Phodopus > Phodopus roborovskii. The sequence goes on from NW_026126433.1 coordinate 51,730,659, forward strand.
GCTCACACCTGCAACAACCCAGAATTAGGCTTATGAAAAGTAGGGCTTATTCCCAGGAATGGCCTTTCAAACCCCTCGCTGTGTACCCAGAATGGAGTGGTTTGAGGCTGACCCAGGCTTCCCAGGCCCCATTTTCCGAGTCCTATTAGCAGCAATAGAGACCCTCTCAGAGTCCCTACTGGATCTGCAAAGCAAAGGCCTCATAGTGCAGACGTGCTCATTTTAGAGTCTGATTTCATGCGGCTAACACAGCTGCTGGGATCGTTAACACTGCCAGCATTGTTTGTTCTGACCCATGTCTTCTGTCTCCTTGGTCACCTGCACTGGCTTTGGGCTTCTTCTCAGACAGTTCATCTTAACCTTTAATTGACCCAGAGGCATGGAAAACGCACATTTTCAGGCACCACACCCCAAGCATCATACAGGCTGGAATCTAAATTGATTGAACATGTAGGTGATTCTCCAGCTGTGCCTCGGTTAGCCCTTGAGAGGCTTGCCCTGGGTCTTCTGTCTGTAAGTAAAGATGCTGTCAGTCATCAATCTGTGAGAACTGCCCTTGAACCCCATTCTTGGCTGGGAGAAGTAACTCGGGAGGCAGATTGCCCACCCAGCATGTGCAAGGCCATGAGATTGGTGTACTCGGTACCAAGAAAACAGAGCACCTGTCTGGCATGAAGTCATTTTTTTTAACACTTCTGAGCCCTCTTTGGGTCACCTGGTGCATCCTATCCTTCCTTTATACATGTGAAGCTACTTTCCAGAAAAGTTTCTTTAAAGATAAAATAGCTAAGCCTTTGTTTATCAAAAGAAGCAGAAAGGGCTGGGGAGATGGTTCTTTGAACAAAAATGCCTGCTGCACAGGTATGAGTTCAAATCCCTAGCACCCATGTGAAAAGCCAGGCACAGTAGCATGTACTTGTAATCCCAGCACTGCAAAGGAAAAGACTAAAGGATCTGAGGGCTTGCTGGCCAGCTATCTCACCGAATGGATAAGCTCCAGGGACTTTGACAGACTCTGTCTCAAAATAATAATAATATATAATGTAGAGAGCGATAGAAAGGAATACCATAAGTTAACCTCTATCCTCTCATGCACACTCAACATATATATGTACATACACATATATACAGACATATCACAGTTTACCTTTGCAATGAAACTGCACCAACTTCTGTAATTTACACCAAGAGGTCAGCCTGCCTTCTTGAAATTTTCTGGCGGATGATTAAAATTTTATGCTTTGGGGAATTTCAGTGCTTTATCCCCATACACAGACTCAGTCATCCCTAGGCTTTCCATTAAGCGGCTCCAACTCCAGCAGGTCTGGGTGAGGCAGGGAAGGGGGCAGCTTTGTCAGTGGGTTGCATTGTTGGGCTCATTTCGCTGTCCTTATGACTTTGTTTAAATTTGCAAAATATGGTGTATATAGGAAAGTACATGAAACAAGCAGCTCAGTGAACACTCACAAGGTAACACCAACATTGCATCATCCAGGGAAGGAATAGAACACCGTTGGTGTCCCCAGTTGTCCCAGAGGTTCATTCCCACTCTCCTCCCCTTCCCTCTGAGAGGTAGCAATCATTTCTCAAGATGGTCATCCCTGAACCCCAAAGCATGTGCTGTTCCTAAACACGATGCTATTTCAGGATGAATGTCCTTTTGCCTGGGTTTGGAGTTTATGTACATGGAATTACAGAGTAAGCATTGCTTTAGATCTGACTAATTTCATGTTTATGAAATATACACATAATATTGCACAACACCCCAGTTAGATCATTTCCATTGTTTCATGGTATTCTAATGTATGGGCATGCCATCATTTGAATAGTCATTTTTGGTGGACATTTTAGAGTTTTCCCATTGTCTTCTGTTATAAATAACGCTGCAGTGAGCATATCTGAACATGCCTGTTGGTGAAGAATGATAATCCATTTCTGTTGGTTCTGTACCAGAGAGTAGAGCTGTAAGGTGTGTGGTATGGATATATCCAGTGTTAATAGGCATTGTTGGTTTTCTCAAGTGGTTGTATCAGTTTATACTCCCACAAACAGGATATGCCCCTTAGTGTTAGCAGTACTTTAGCCATCTGAAAAGCATGTAGTGCTCCCTCTGACTTGGTGGTAGATTGGTTGTTTGGGTGTTTGCCTCTGATTTTGGTTGGTTGATTGGATTTGTTTTGAGACAGCGCTCACCCTCCTGAGTCCTGCTTTTGCAGGCAAGCCCCACCACTCCCTGAGGCTCCCACTTTAATGTTCATTTCCCTGGTGAATAATAAAGTTGAGAAGCTTTCTGTGTTTATTGGCTAGCTTGTGATTCTCTCCTGTGAAGTGCCTGCTTAATTCGCTTAACCATTTATCGATTAGTTGTCTTTTCCGTATTGATTTTTTTAGGAGATTTTATACACACTAGATCCTAGTCCTTTGTTGGTTATAGGTTCTACAAAGCTGTGCTGTGGCTTAAGGTTTTACTCTCTTATTATCAGTGTGAGGCACAGAATATTTTAACTTGAATGTAGTCAAATTTATAAATCTTCTTCCTTATGCTAAAGTTATGTGGGGGTTTTCTTTGTCATGATAAAAATTTTTTTACAGGGCTGTAGAGAAGGCTCTTCCAGAAGACCCACCTTTGATTCCCACCATCCATGTTAGGTGGCTCACAACTGCTTATAACTCCAGCTCCAGGGGGATCTGATGTCCTCTTCTGGCCTCCACAGGCACCTGTACTCTCTCCCTCCCTCCCTCCCTCTCTCATACACACACACACACACACACACACACACACACACACACACACACACACACACACACACGCCAATTTAAAAAAGAAAATAACTTTAAAACTGTCTTTGTATTGTGATATTGCAAAGGCATTTTCTTCTGTAATCACAGAACCTCACAGAAGTCTTGCATTCTTCTTTAGCCCTCTAATCATCCCTCTTGGACTTGGTTGCATATAATGCACAAAGCACTGTTTGTTGGAAGGAATGTCCCCACTGCTTCCTGTGGCCTCCCATGTCAGGAGATGGAAGTCCTGGCTCAGTATCTGTTCTGTTACTTTGTCTGTTGTGTGCTGTATGTGATTCTGTGTTCATGACTGCAGCCCTGTAATTGCTCTCAAATGCTCGTAACACAAGCGTTACCCACTTTCTCTGTTCCTTCAAGACTGTCTTGGCCTTCCATGTTTCCATTTTAGAATGAACACAGCAACTGTCCAAAATAAGTTTGAATTCTGAACATTATTATGTTGGGTTTTGTGATGTCAGTCTAGAGTCGCCTGGGAAGAGAGTCTCAGTCAGGAACTGTCTAGATCAGGTTGACCTTTGGGTGTGTCCGTGAGTGATTTTTTTGATGATGTCATTTGATGTGAAAAGACCCAGCCCACTGTGGGTGGCAGCATCCCCTAGGCTTGAGTCCTGCACTGTGTTAAGAGTGGACAAGGGAACTGAGCAGTAAGCACGTGAGCATTCACCCTCGGTCTGCTCTTAAGTGTGAGTGTGAGTAGCTGCTTCAAGTTTGTGACCCCAGTGACCTCCCTGCTATGAATGTAAACTGGTCATAAAGAAAATAACTCTTTTTCCCCAAAGTTTATCCAGGGTATTTTGTCACAGCAACTAGAAGAAAAATAGGACAGATTTATAGTTAAAATTCTGAGGAAAGTAAGACCTGTACAATATTAGTTATCTCTTCTCACTAAGGTCTTTAACAGTTGTCCTCAATAATGTTTTCTATATGGAGGTCTTGTCTCATTTATTTATTTGAATTTAGCAATTCAAATTTTTATGTGCTTCATAAAAGTTTAGGTTTGCTTAAATCAATCTGTTAGAAATGTATATGTATTCGGTTATTAATACTTTTACTATTTATATTTGTAAATCATTGAAACCTTTTTGTATTTATTTACTTTATTTTGTGTGTGAGAGAGTTTGCCTGCTTGTATATGTATGTTCCATGTGTATTTTAGGTGCCCTTGGAGATCAGAAGGCACCTGTGGAGGCCAGAAGTGGGCATCAGATCCCCTGGAACTGGAGTTACATGGGTGCTGGGAACTGAACCTGGGTCCTCTGCAAGAGCAATTACTGGGCCATCATTTCTAGTGCCTGCCTTTGTAAATTATTTTGGCATGCTCATATCATATTTGACTTCTAAAGCTTTTCTTTATTTCTAGCTTATTCTTTCCACTTTACTATTATCAGAGTCCTACTTCAGTCAGGAAACCCAGTGTAGCATCCAACGTAAGTGTGAGGAGTGAGCATTCCAGTTGGGAGCCCAGTCTCAAATTGCTGCCCTCGGATTTTTATAGTACATACTTTTCTAATAATATCCCTTATTGAATTGCAGTATTTTGTTTAATTCCTAGCTTACTGAGAGTTTTTTCTTTTTCATATGAGTGGATGTGGAATTTTATCATATGCTTTCTCCCATCTAATGAGGTGGTAATTCCTTCCTTTATTCTGTTAAGTGCTCAGGTCACATTGGTTGATCATTAAATGTTAAGTTGATGTACCTGTGATGCATTGAATTGTGTTCACTGGTGTGTTAATCTGCAGTTCTGTGTTGTCTTGCTGAGGTGGGCTGCCCTGACTGTTTTTCCCATCTGTGACATTCTTTCCACTTGTATAATAGTCAAGGGAGAATGTCCCACATACATGCTGGTGCCCTGTAGAAGAGTTCCCTTTGCTCACAGCGAGATTACTGCATCCCCCAAAATTCAGAGAATTCACAGAGACGTATCCTGGGTCTGGAGTATGCTTTGTGGGAAGGCTTTCTGATTTAACTGAATTTACTTAATGTTTTATATAAGTGTTACTTGGCGATTTCAGCAAATGATAGCATTTCTTACTTTGCCTGAAGAATTTGACTTCATCTAAATTCACACGTGTTTTGATTTCAGGGCTTTTTTCCCCTATCTTATTTTATTTCTTTAATGTAGGCTATGCCAATGCCATTATCTTCTTTTTTCCTGCTGTTTTTGTTTTTCAAGACAGGGTTTCTCTGTAGCTTTAGAGCCTGTTCTGAAACTTACCCAGTAGACCAGGCTGGCTTCGAACTCACAGAGATTCACCTGCCTCTACCTCCTGAGTGCTGTCTTTTTATCCTTACATGATCAGGTGTACTATGTAGTTCTTGATAAATCCTGTCAGTGATGGTTGTGACTTCAAAGGATCAATACTTGGTCTCACTAGTCATTTTTTGCTTCCTCAAAGCTCTTCTCTATCATTTATTCTTTTATTTAACTTATTTCCTTGTACTTTCTTTAGGTTTAGACACCTATCCATTTTCTGTACCATTTAAGAACTCGATATATATATATATATATACACACACACACACACACACACACACACACACACACACACACACATAAACATGGCTCAATATTTATAAAGCAAAATTCAATGAAATTTTAGGCACATACCCACAGCTGCAATTAAAACATAACTAACATGGAAAACTTGAACAAGCGATCAGCCAAGTCCACTTCATCAACTCTAAAGTGCGTGTTCTTGACTTTTTTTTTAAGCATTTAGTTTTTCTACCTGTACTTAGACATTCTCTTGTTTGTTTCTTGAATCTCATTGTGTGGCCCTGACTGATTAACCTCATATCTGTAGAGTTCCAGGCCAGCCTGCTTCTACCACCTGAGTCCTGGGATCCCTGGCATGTGTGAACAACCGTGCTGGACTTTCTGTATGTTTAGGCTTAAAGAGAAATCTATAGCCATAGATTTATCTGCATATCACACATTTCAATATGCAAATTTTCACTGTTACTCCATCCAAAACATTTTCTGTTTTTTATGCTGTTTTATCAGACCCATGGGTTATTTAGGAAGATATTGCTCAGTTTACAACATAAGAGTTTTCTAGTAATTCATTTCTGTCTTATTTTCATGTGGCCCAAATACATGCTCAGTAATTTCAATCACCTGCTCTTTCTGGAGACTGAATTTCCCATGTGATCAGTCTTTGTGAATGTTACATACATACTCCAGAATATGTGAAGTGTAACAGCCTCACCCTGCTGAATGGACAGCTAGTATTCACAGATATTTACTGCCTAAGTTGTAAATATAAAAATGTAAAAGTAAGTTTCTTAAGCTCAGCACAATGCCATAGGCCATCCTGGGTTATGTAGCAAGATCCTGTCTCAAAAAGAAAAGAAAGTCTTTTTAAAAGGGGGGGAGGTACTTTTAAGTAGTAAAACACAAAAAAGTGTAATTGTTTTGAGCCTGCCCCCCCCCCCCGTGCGCGTGCGTGCGTGCGTCTGTCTGTCTGTCTGTCTGTCTATATGTTTTAGTGGTTTCAGGCAGGGGCCTAATTATTTCACAGTAGAATTCACATAGAGCCACAACCTACAAGAGTCCTGGTCCAGTGATGCAACATCAGGTTTCATCAAAGTCAACATCCTTTAAAGAGGAAAGCAGCAGCCAGACCCAACCCTTCTTGTGAAGCAAAGCCATGCACACGGTGGCGCTCCTTTTCTCAGTGGCACCCCCTATCTTATGTTGACTTCCTTCTGGACAGCAATAGCTATCACCTCTGCCTTCCCTTGCTCCATGTCGGTTGTCTATAATGACATCATTTTCCTGGGCTGATTCCATTCAGCTTCTGCAGCCTGCTCCTGAGTAAACCAGTACTCTGAGTTGTACTGAAAGAAATAGCGACACTGGAGGGTGGGAGGGCCTAGTCCCTACTCCAAATGACTTGACAGATTTTGTTGATCCCTCCTGGAAGTCATCACCTTCCCTGTGGAATGGGGGGATGGGATAGGAGGGGGTCAGGGGCATGGGAGGGAGGGGAGGAGGGAGGAAGAGAGAGGGAACTGGGATCGATATGTAAAATAAGAAAAAATCATTTAAAAATGAAAAAAAAAATACCATCCAATGGTAAAACGTTCAGGGCACTACAGCCCTCCTTCAGTCTGACACAGACACTGCAGGTCTGGTGATCTCCAAGGCCACTTTCAAATTCAGTAATTCAATCAGACTCACATACCTTAGAAAATCTATGATCCTCCTGGATAAGTGTATTACACTGGGAACACACAGGTTAAAACCCCCCAAGGAAAGATGTACATAGGGCAGGATGCAGGAGTGAGTGACAGCCACAAGCCCCCAGCGGAGCTGTGCAAACAACGCCTGCCCTTTAACAGTAGTGTATGACAGTTTATCAACAACCAAGGAGACTCACAAACATTATTAGTGTGCAGAGTTCTACTGGGGCTCTTTCATATAGACACAGTTGACTACTGTGGGCTAAAATTGGACTCCCCCCTCCAAGAAGCTGAATTGATATTTGGTGTCCCAAATCACACAGACAGCGTAGCATGCTAACACCACTAGGCAAACATGGGTACTTAGCCCAGTCAGGACACTCCAGGAGCTTAGAAGGTACCTCCCAGGACCTGAGAACAAGACCATAGATTTGGCCAAGACTCATCCTTCACTGCACATGTGACAAATCTTTTGAGAATATAACCCAGACCCTTCTACATGCTTAGGTCCCATCCTACTGAACTAAAACTCCTCTCCCTATCAAGCCTGGTGTGGTCTGGTCCTTCCTTCCCCCTGTTGGCTGCTGTCTTCCAAACACAGAGGTCTCCTCTTGTGTATTTTAGGGCCCCAAGCTCCTTTCTGGCCTTTGTGCTAACCCAACCATCCTGCCTGAAATCTCCCAGATCCACATGTAATTGGATCAGTGCTGTCATTCAGGTCTCAGCTTAATAAATGTCATTTCCTCAGAGGCTCCTTGCCTGTCTGCTAGAATTAAATGAGTCCCCAAGTCACTCCCTATCTTATCACCATATTCTGAGCTCATCGCAGTAGTGAGATTTGCCTGTTCTTTTCTAGCTCATTTGTCTCTTAATTTTGCGGTTAGAAGCCTCCCCCACGCAAGTGCTTTGAGAGTGGCAGTGATGGTTTCTCTGCCCCCACACCTAGGGTACACTGGACCTAGAGTGTGGGCCCAGTAGTCACCGAGTGAATGGATGAATAGCAGGGTGATAAGTAAGACTAACAAATGCCAGTTCTTGGGAATGTAAGTCAAATTATTTACAACAAGACATTTGGAGCCTTAAACATGATAATGTGGATTGTATGATGTATCTATACATCATATATTCATGTTCCTGGGAATGGTATGAATTTTATACATAACCAACATCTTGAAAGTGTTTTGACTCTTCCTGCGCTTGCCCACCCCCTGAGACTGAACTCTGCTGACTAGTCTAATAAATTAACCTGTACTCAGTGTGACGGTGCAGCATACCTTAGATCTTCCCTTCCTTCTTGTACTTGTTCATTACACCGAATCTCCATTTTAATGGGTTCACTGCACAGCAGTGGTTGTGGTGGGATGCTGAAATATGGCTTTCCTGAAAGGGACCCTTAGCTACTCCTCAGCCTATATCCTGGAAGTGCCCATTTATGGCTCACCAACCAAAGTTCTAACTGTTGGCCCGGATTCTGTGTGACAGAATCAAATATTGACAGATGCATCTAGTCTTTGCTAATGATAGGTTTGAAGTGGCTTTGTGATTTTTTTTTCCTGGATGGATGAGTTTGTGGTGTAGGAAATTGTGTGAGGAACAGTCCCAGACATAACAATGGTCCAACTTAATGATGTTTCGACTTTACCCTGATGTGAAAGCAGAGCACACTCAGTAGAAACCTTTCTTCACATTTTGAATTTTGTGTTTTCCTGGGTTAGTGGAACATGGCACGGAATTCCATTTTGATGCTGGGTCAATGGCTGCAGACTGCAGCTTCTACTCAAGGAAGATAGTGAGGGAAAGTGACCGACACTCTACACTGTACTGGGGTAGCGGGGCTGCGGGAAGTTCAGTAGGTTTTATGTGCATGCATGTGGTGGTGGTGGGGATACAGTACATGGGTGTGCACAGGCATGTGGAAGCTGGGGACAGCCCTGAGTGTCATCCCCCAGGAGTGTCATCCACCTTGTCTTTTGAGCAGGGTCTCTCGTTGGTCTAGAGTTTACCCATTAGGCTAGACTGCCTGGTGAACAGGCCCACTTGTCTCTGCCTCTCTAGGATTGTAAATGTATACCACCATACCTTCTCCCATTATTATTATTATTATTATTATTATTATTATTATTATTACTGGTTCTAGAAATTGAACTCAGGTCTTTGGGCTTGCAAGCATTTTGCTGATTGAGCCATCTCCCAGCCCCATTTCCAACTTTTAATGTTTTCAATTTGCAGTGAGCTTTTCTGGGTGTGGCTCCTATATAAGCCAAGGAATGTCTGCATTCCTCTGTAAAACTAACTTTGGCATTAATGAAGATGACACATTTATTTTTCAGATACTCAAGGTCCTGATCCTTTCCTAGAAATGAGGTTGATGGATATTTATCATTACCAAAGCTTGTAGGGGCAGATACTTACTCCAGGCAACATCTTACCTTACACTTGCCTTACCCTTCCTTCTGAGAGAGGTGGATACCACTTAGTGCGTATGAATGATCAGAGGGGATGTGATGACCCTGTCTTCTGTTGAAGTTGAAGGTGTGTTAGAGCTGGTCTGGACTAGTTTTCCCCTTGGACCTAGAGCACGGTGCAGCCTGTTTTCTCTGCTTCAGTGGGACCTGAACTCCAAAGCCTTAGTGCTATATGGCTCTCCCATGTAGTGAATTGTGTTGTGTCACCCCCATACGGTCTCTTTTTGACCAGAGCGTATCAACACCCCTGGCCACACACACAATGTAGCACACCAAACCTGTGTGAAGCATTCCACATTAATCTTACCACAGGCTGGAGAGTCAATCTTGGGAACAAGGCCTGGGAGCTTCTCCCTCTGACCAGCCAATGTCAACCTGTCTGTGACGTCCAAGAGGACACTCTGTCCATAGACTTTGCTCCCCAAACTGGCTACCTCCAGACTCTATTAGCTAATTCTTAAAGACACTTAAAGTCCATCATGGGATGGTTGCTTTGACATATACATTATCATCTCAAGAACTATTTACACCAAGATTTTACAGACAGATGCCTTGATAAATGTGTTTTTACTTGCTGTGAATAATTTCTGCCGAGTGCCATTGAGAAAAACATAATTCAAATTTCCCATTAAGAAGAAGGCAGCGCTGGTGTGCAGAGTTGTCAGTTACCTTGTGACTATTCTGGGGTTGATTTGGAAGGAATTAGGCTATTTTAACTCAGAAACTATGGGTTTAACTTGAATAGTTAGTGTGCCCTTTTTCCACAGCCAGTTATAGTGTGAATGAGAGTCGAAACAGAAGCCAGTAGACAGGTCTTCAGCACAGACTGTGGGGGGACACCTGGGTGTGCTCAAAGCCAGCTAGCTGGGCTCAGAGGGCTGGGCACTCCTAGGTTCTAGGTGGAACTTTAGGCAGCACCCCCTCCCTGCAGTTCTTGTTTGCATGAATGGGCCTGGGAATGGGAAAATGCTGGGGAAGACATTACTCACTTGTGTCGAAGTGACATGGGTCTTGCTCTCAAGTCAGTGGTGGCAAAGATAAAGATACGCCTAGCCTTCTGGGTGATCTACAGTGAATGGCCTCTGCTCCTCTCTCTCAAGGAAGCCTTTTGTCTGAGTCTTCTCCATTGCTCATGCCCTGATTTCTGGAATCTGCTGTGTCCTACCCCATGCTGCTTCTAGAAAACCTATAGGCTCTTTTTAGAGTAGCAGCCACCAGCCATTGTGAAGTACTCCCTTCCTACCTGTACCAGGTCCCCTGGGGTTCGGACCCTCAGAGCTAACAATTCAAGCTGAATCGTCTTGACGAACAGGACTCTTACTAATGCTGTTCCAGCCACAGTGTGCATTCAGTAGACTCTGGGGAAAGCTAAAAAGCCGAGCACAAGAGCCCTTAGCCCATTGGAGAATTTATGGAGAAAGGTTCTCATAGGAAAACACTCCCCTCAGATTTTTGCCTTGTTTTCAAATTTGGAGTGTAACCTATCTCCAGGTCATACTTATAAACCTATGTGCATCTAAGATCAGAGCTTTTATTAGGGCTGTCAGTAAAGCCGTAAGATAGAACATCTACCCAGCAGGCTCAGTGTCCTGCTGCCCTCTATCCCCTACACACAATCAGAAACATTTAATAGAGAGGGATGGGAGAAAAACACACAGTGGCCGATGTGACTTAAGCCAGGTGACTAACTGTGGGATGTTCAGGGTTAGGATGAGCAGAGTGCCAACTTGGCAGTGAGGACCACTGTGGTTTGATTCTACAGTGAATTGTGTGACTCGATAGGACCAGAAGCAGACACTCACCTTGCACTCTTTGGTGTGTTTTGTTGCTTTGCTGCATGTCCTCACTGTCCCTTTAACCTTTGCCTGTTTCTCCTTTCTGTTGTTCTTTTCACTTGGTCCCAACCACTCCATGTGAGGACATAGTATGCCCAGATGTCCTGAACCTAAGGAGGTTGTCAAGAGTATGTGCTGCTCCTTTCATGAACATACACTGTTGGTAGCCAACACAGAGGTAGTTCAGCCTCCATGCTATTCTGCACACCATGTTTGCTCATCAGGTACTGCATCATGCCTGGGTGACTACAGCAACCAACATGACAGGCTATACCGTGTTGAATCCTGTCCAAAAACACAGCCAATTCTTCATTCATTTCCAGTATTATTCAGAAGATCAACCATCTGGTAGTGTCTTAGTAAGGGTTTCAATTGCTATGAAGAAACACCATGACCATAGCAACTTTTATAAAGGAAAATATTTAACTTACAGTTTCAGAGGCTTAGTCATTATCATCATGGCAGGGAGCATGGCAGTGTGCAGGCAGACATGATGCTGGAGAAGGAGCTGAGAGTTCTACATCTTGATCCACAGGCAACAGGAAATGAACTGAGTCCACATTGGATATAGCTTGAGCTTAAGAGACCTCAAAGCCTGCCCCCACAGAAACACATTCCTCTAACAAGGCCACACCTACTCCAGCAAGACCACACCTCCTAACGGTGCCACTCCCTATGAGCTTATGGGGGCCAATTACATTCAAACTACCACAGATAGGAATTGTCATAGGCAGCAAATAAAGTTCTTTTTGTGGGGTAATTCCTGTACACTGGTTTCCTCTTCCTGTTAGTTCTGTGACACAGGCTGTGAGCTTGTCATTGTCACCTGAGTATGGTGGCAGGTGAGGTACCATGTATCTGTTTATTGTGTAGTTTGAGACCAGGACTGAAAAATAAGAACTTCATTGTAAAGCTGTTGACCATTTTAAATAGCAAAAAAGTAATATTTGTCTCTTTTTGCAGACTGCCGCATCCCCCAAATTGAAGATGCTGAGATTCATAACAAGACATATAGACACGGAGATAAGTTAATCATAACCTGTCATGAGGGATTCAAGATCCGGTACCCTGACCTGTACAACATGGTTTCATTGTGTCGTGATGATGGGACATGGGATAACTTGCCCATCTGTCAAGGTATGAGCTGGGAGTCATTGTTGTCAACTGTACTTGTCGCGACTTCATTGTAGAGGGTGCATGTACGTGACCTTCTCACACAGCAACAGAGATTATGTCAGAAAAATAGTCACCCCACGTAGGTCCTTCCTGTCTTTCTCTTCCCTTAGAATCTCATCACTCCTTATGGTGACTCGGCTCCAGGTTTCCCAGTCTAGACAGGAAAGACCTAACTTTTTTATTATGTTGGGCACCATACTCTTTCCATAGAAAACTATAAAAGTAGCTTAAGAATCAGGAGAACTGGGCTAGTGGAGGGACTCAGCAGGGAAATGCTCACTTGTCAGCCTGATAACCTAAGTTTGGTCTCTGAAATGTTCTAATAAAGGTAGAAAAGAAACCAACCACCATAGGCACTCTGGCTTGCACATGTGTGCCTATGCACATGTACACATACATGTGTGTCCAAGTGCATGTATATATACATGTGCATGCCCCCCACAATAATAATAACAATAACAATAATAATAAATTAAAAAGAATTTGGAGGTTTTTTAACTGTGAATACACGGGTGAATTTTTGTCTACTTAATGAAAATTTCAGGGTGTAATACTTACTTCAGTGGTGAGAATATAGAGAACACATTGTACAGGGACTATTTTCTCTACATAATGTTATCCCTTTTTATAACACATGAAAAGTAGAAAAATAACCACATCCAAATGCTTCCAAACCACACAGTGAATATTTAGCCCTTCACATTTTAAAATCTGCCCCAGCCACCACATACAGAAAGACCTGTTTTTGAAAATAGCCCTTGAGTTCACATTAATTCTGATTTTAGTTTTTGACATGTGACTTGGTCTAATAGACCAAAAAGCCAATGCATAATTCATAATTGGAGGGAGAAGGAAGGCATTCAGATTTGCTCTGGCATGTTCAAGTTGGGATGAATGCTAACTTTATGCTTGGAAATCACACCTGGCAGGCCATGGTATTGTTTTGTGTTCCCCTCATCAGAAATAAATTGTTTTCCTACAGGCGAGCTTAAGAGTCTCGACCCTATGAAGGAACAAAGGGTTCAGAGTTGGGGAGACAGAGGAGCCCAGCCACTGTCACACTCCCTGCCCTGTGGCCTGTGTCACTACCCTGCCCTAAAAGAGACGTAGTTTTATTTATCTGTTCAGAGACTGCCTACAAAACAAGCAGCTGGCGCCTGGGTTGGGCTGTTCATGCAAATAAACATCATTAGCCACAGATTCATTCCAGGGACAAATCCATTCCAGGGCTGGATTCCCGGGTGAGGAAAATCACCTCCGACTCCAGCCACTCCCTGCAGCCCTGTTTTCTCCAAGTCCTTTCTCTGTGGCCTCTCATTCTTTCTAGTTTCCCTAGCCTTATTGCTTAAATACACTGTGTTCCTTAGGAATTCCCCCCCCCCCCAGCCTTTTGGGGTGTTAGTTTAAAGAGTTCAGACCTGTGTTTCCTGTTGCTCTGTCTGGCCAATCTGGGTCCGTCTCCCTTTCTCAAGACATGACTTTTCTAGGTCAGCAACAAGAGAGCTGCATGGCTATTCCTTTTGTTTCCCTTTTTATTTTGTGGTGTTACTAGGATTTGAATCCAGGGTTTCACACGGGCTAGGTCATAATCCTCTTTTTATTCCTAATTTTGAAAGAAGGATCTCACTAAATTCCTCGAGCTAGTCCTGAACTCACTGCATAACCCAGAAAGGCCTTGAGCTTGTGACCCTCTTGCCTCAGTCTCCCAAGTAACTGGGGTGACAGGCCTGCACCTGGTTACACTTAAGGTATATGCCTCTTCAAATGCCACAGGCCCCACCCCACTGCCACCGCTCAGAACCCTCCATCCCAGAGTGGCCGGCCTGTGCTGTGGCTGCAGCCCATCCTGCATGTTATTGCTGCTGGAGACAGTCCTGCCAGCTGCCACCTGGCCGCCCAGCTGGCACACACTGCAAAGAAGGGTCCTGAGTTGCTGCAGACAGCCTGGCACCTCTCCCAGCCCCGGTGGATTGTAATTGGCTCTTAAGAGTGACATTTCATTCTAGAACTTTTATTTGCACCTATAGATCCAGGGGCTGAAGCTCCAGTAGGCATCTCTCTATTTCCTAGAAGTGCAAATGGAAATCCCATTGAACTATTGAGTTGAAGCCTGTTTCCCACTGTTATATTTAAGATGGGCTGTCTCCAACCAAGAGTGAGCATATCTTTCCCTCCCAGCACTGATTAGCCAAACAAATTATAGCTCCTGCCATCTCCTCGGGAGGAGTGAAGGGTAGGCTGCTCAGAGGCCTTTTTTTTTTTTTTTTTTTTTTTATGGTGGCTACTTCAGGTTTTGGAGAGAGTCTGCAAGCCCTGCTCCTCACTGTGGGGGCAGAATCAGATGTGATTTGGGAAAGACCAGCATCTTAGAGCTGGAACCCCATCACAGGAGGGAGTGCCAGGCCAGCACCAGGTCGGCCACCAGAACTGTGTAAGCATCCCATGCCTTCCTTTTGTTCCTGTTAATGGGTTTATTCCCGTTAACTGATTCCATTCCTTCCTGATTCCCATTCCTCCCTCCGACTCTTCACACTCTGCTTTTGCTGCAAAAAACAGTTTTTAGCTCAGGAAAATTAGAAACCATCTAAGGGTTTTTAACACAGGAGATGGCTCAGTTGGTAAAGTACCTGCAAGCATGAGGATGTAAGGTGGGATCTCCAGGAACACAGAGACAGGGCTTGGTATGGTGGCAAGTGTCTGTATCCCAGTGCTGGGCTGGGGTACAGAGGCAGGGCAGTCAATCTGTAGGTCAGCCAGCCTAGCTGAGACGAGACGTATGACCTGGAGTCTGTCTGTCTAGCCCTCTGGGGAGTTTACAAGCTTGAAAAACAGTGTACTTTATCCTCTTAACCTGTTTCCCTTAAAATCAGATACCCAGAAATCTAGTAGTACCAGCCCAAGCACGATTCTGGCCAGTGATTGAGTTTGGAACATAACTTGCCCAATTCACAGACCCTAGCCATTGTAACGTCTGTTTCCTCCTAGAGTGCCCTCATCCCCAGTGTCACCTTAAATGACACAGGGAGCTTCATAAACATGTAGTTAACCCAGGTTCTCCTCCAGGGCATGGGGCCTGGGCACCACTAGTTTGTAAAAGCCCTCAAGCGATGCTGAGGTTCCATTTAGGAACAGCTTCACCAGCTATGGATGTGCTAATCCATATGCCTCGTGCCTCCCTTCTTCCCCGCTAAACCTCTATCTGACCCTTGCGGTACCACTTAAAATATATCAGCAAACATCTGTCTACACATGGCCCAAGTCTTCTTGCCAAGGGACAACCTTGAAACATGCAGAGGCAGCCTGGAGACACCTTTCCTCTTTCCCTTTGATGTTTCACAGGTTGCCTGAGACCTCTAGCCTCTTCCAACGGCTACGTGAACATCTCGGAGTTCCAGACCTCCTTCCCCGTGGGAACTGTGATTGCCTATCGCTGCTTCCCTGGCTTTAAACTTGAGGGTTCTGAGTATCTCGAATGCTTACACAACCTTATCTGGACGTCTAGCCCACCCCGGTGCCTTGCTCTGGAAGGTAACACATATTAGTCTTTTGAAAGTGGATGTGCAATCTCGTTATGGCCAGTAGTGACTTTTGCTTGCCTAGATCCAGATCATCCACCTGCCGTAGAGCTATACTCACATTAGACGTGCCCACCCCGCCACCCGCCCTCCACCATTCTTAGATTTAAGGGGAAGAAGGGAAATGAAAGGATTTTAAATAATCAGATGTCACACTGCAAAATATTGCAAAGTTAAATGAAATGCCTTCAAAAATTAATTTTCTCTGCACCAAATGATAACAGATGGCATTGTGGCACCATCCGTCTCAGTCTTACCCCTCGTTTATTGTTGTGTCAATGTTTCTCTCATTTTCCCATGCATTTATAGCTAAGCCATAAATGTTTGGCTGTACGACACTTGGAATCTGAAAGCAAGAGCCATCCCTTCCCTGTTTTTATGACATCTTCACGATTACAGGGCTTTGTTGCTAAAGACCACTCATCAGACGTCTGTGTTGGCGGGGTGTGGGGAGGCTCCCTTCCATTTCCAGAACCTGGGCAGTGTCCTGGGGATCCTAAAATCCTCTGCCATTGAAGTCTAACACTGAGCTTCAGCCCTGGTTTATCTGTAGTCCTGAAGTTTCAACTGATGTGTTTCTTAACATCTAAATAGATGGGTGGGAGAGAAGTTCTATGAGAAAATGGTGGGGGTGGTGGGGTAGAAAACTTCCGTTCCAGAGCCATTTCCAAACCTGTCCAAAACCTAACTTCCCCCAAACAATAGCATGTCAAAGCAAAGCAGTGTTCCCAAGTGTACAGTGGCATAGCTTCCTGCTTCCTTGCTGCAACCTCCAGGAGTGGGCTTGGGGGGTTTGCTGTGGGGAATGGGGGTTGGCAGAAGGGGAATAGAGCAATGAGAGAAGGCTTTTATTTGCAAAGGGAAGACAGACATGGCAAGGGGCTGGCCAGAGCCATGAAGCCTCCCAAGAGAAGAGTTGAGAAAGAGGTGGGAGGGAGGGATGGCCATGCCATGCCATGCCATGCCAATCATTTTGTTACAGTCCTAAGTGATCCCATAAGATCCCCACACATCTCTATCTCCCACGTAGCCCAAATTTCATAGGGGCAGAGGCAAAGGTAGAGGTGTTAGCATTGAGACACCCTGGTATACTTGAATTGCTTATAACAGACGAGTTTTCAATGGGAGCATTCAGTAAGCTATATATACTACATATTGTGTGTGAGTGTGTGTGTGTCTGTATGTTTACTCTGAAATTCAAAGAGAATGGACTGTTTTCTACCTGTTTGTTAAAGCTGGCCGTCCTAGTCTCCAGGAA
Source organism: Phodopus roborovskii (assembly GCF_943737965.1). Taxonomy (NCBI): domain Eukaryota; kingdom Metazoa; phylum Chordata; class Mammalia; order Rodentia; family Cricetidae; genus Phodopus; species Phodopus roborovskii. Next base: position 51,747,961 of record NW_026126433.1, read on the forward strand.
CAATGTCACCCCCTCTTTCCAGTGTAGTTACCTCTCCATTGTCCACATACTGCCTGTGGGCTGTCACAAAAGGGCTTACTTTCATAGTTCCTGGAGGATTTTCCCTATTCACAAAACCAGAAATCAAGGGTATTTTGAAGTTATCATTGTTATGATTTTATAAATTTGAAATGCCTGTTTTAGGATCTTTTCAGATTTGCCCTAACTGCATTTCTAGTAGTCAGATTTGGTAAGCTTCATTTGGGGACTTGGAAAGGAGCTTTTTATGGAGCCTAGAGAATATGATATGGATAGACATAAAACAAAATCTAACTTCAAGAGGCAACAATCTAAGGTTATAAACAGGGAGCTATCAGTGGCTATGGCTGAAAACGTGCCCCATTGCTGAACACACGCTCTGTTTCTGTTGCCAGGCTCAACTCTGGCCAAGGAAGGATCTGGAAACCCTTCTGGTGGCTGCCTGTGCCAAAAAGGCCACTCAGCACCTCCCTGCCACCATTTAAATAAGTTTGGCATCTTTGTTTTTTAATGCCCATCTCTCAAAATATCCAAGGAAATAGTTTAAGAGCCCTTTCAAAGCAGAAGAGGCCAAACCTATAAAGGCTACATCCTAAACACATAGGCAGAGGAAGTCAAGGGTTGCTCCATACTCTGGACCACATAGAAACTCAGGCAAGCAGCATCAGACACAGCAGTTCACAGCTGTAACCCCAGCTACTCAGCAGGCCGAGACAGGAGGATTGAAACTGAACAACACAACAAAATCCTAGCTATTTAAAAAAAAGGTAAAAATGAAAGCGCTGGGCTAAGATAAAATATAAAGATTCATGAGGAAGTCATTCAGGCAGCCACTTTCCCCCATTCTTCCTTTCATTTTAAAATGTTGGTGCACTGCTTATTTATCATGGCAGCATAAACAGCATAGATCAGCATTCCCTGGCAATCTACCCCTTCACGTGGCACCCACCTTTCCCCTTTTTCCTGTCTTATGAAGCACACATTTCACATAATTTGATTTTTCTTCATGGTATAGTAAAAGCTACCTAACTGTGCTATGTATCATGTGCTGTGGGGGGCTTTTAAATCCATTAATGTCCTGACCCCAATGGTGAGTGGATGTGGACAAGCAGAGCTGTAAAAAGCTTTCCCCAACCTCCTCACCTCTTACTTAAACCCTAAGTCCCACTGCCTGAGCATCTGTCACTCATGCATGTCACTTCTGCCGTTCCCGAACTCAGCCTACCCAGTTACTCACTGGGTTCAATCCTCAATACCACATAAAGCAGGTGTGGTGGCACTCAGGAGTTCGAAACAGGAAATTCAGGAGTTCAAGATCTTCCTTGGCTATATGGTGAGTCAAGGCCAACATTGGCTACATAAAACTACATCTCAAAAATAATCAAATGAGACTGGAGAGATGGCTCAGTGGCTAAGATCACACACTACTCTTTAAAGAGGACCTGAGTTTGGTTCCCACACTTATGCACTTATGCCGAGTAGCTCACAACCACTTGGGACTCCAACTCCAGGGGAATCCTTTGGCCCAATGTTAACCTACCTGTCCTCATGTACCACCCCCCTCTCAATAGGGTTTCTCTGTGTAATGGCCAGATTTAATGTTTTTAAGGAAGTACCTGGCGTCTAGTGTTAGTCAAGGGTCTACAATGACTCTTAGATTCAGGTATGAAGTCACCCTAAATTCTGACTATGAATAAAATGTTCAGGGTTTAAGGCTCATGTGTCATGACACTATTGGATTGTTCAGGTGCTCTCCGGCTATCTGCATATTCTCAACTGTGTTTGGAAATACCTCTCATTAACAATGGCCAGTTAACTTTGAGAGCTGACAAGGTATGTGCCAGGCTCTCACCACCATGTCCTTTGGTCCTTGTGACATCTCTTTTCTGCTCTCAGCCCCATCTTGATGATGAGCAAACACAGGCTTCTATAAGCTCAGTAACAGTACATGATGGAGCTGGGACTCAAGCCTAGGCCTCTGTCATTTGAAGCCATGGGCTTTGTCTAATTAAATGGTACAGATTGCTTTACAATCTAACAGAAAGATGATTTGATACTTTCCTGTCATTTTCGAAGGTAAAGAAATCAAAATAATAGCTGCATAGGAAGGAACGTGTCTTTCTCATCTAGTTGACACTAGAGATAGGAGGTCCTTCAGTGCTGTTGGCATTTACTGCTGTCTCAGGCATCCTTGGCTACAGAGGAGCCCTGTTTCAGTAAGGGAGCAAGGCAGAGGTCTTTGGTCCCTTTCAGACTGAGGCACTGACACGTTGGTGGATGGCAGGACTTATGCAGACCCTTGTGCATGACTCCTTCTACCACATGGCACCCCTTCATGAGGTGAAGAGCTAACATCTGAGTAACAGGTTTGAGTGACCCCATCATCAGGACCAGGCTTTATAAGGAGGTAATCATTAGGAAGGAAAAGTCATGGCAGTGCCATCAGGGGTTCCGAGGACCATTCTGAATGTTACACATTTGAAACACTGTACTGGGAAAGGCATTTAAGGTAGCCTCTCCACTATTGCTTAGCTTGTTAGTTGGGTTCATCCTTGTAGATCTCTAGACATTTCCCTGGTGACAGATTTCTCTTTAAACATATAATGGCTACCTCTATTATATCTCTTTTTTTTTTTTTGCTCTCCTCTATTCTTCTCCTGACTCAATCTTCTTGTTCCCTCATGTCCTCTCCCCTCCTCTTCTCCCCTTCTCTTTCTCCTAACTCCCTTGCCCCTCCCTCCATGCTCTCAATGTGCTCAGGAGATCTTGTTCCTTTCCTCTTCTCCAGGGGATCATGTATGTCTCTCTTAGAGTTCCCCTTGTTTCCTGGCTTTTCTGGCAGTGTGGATTCTAGGCTGGTGACCCTTTATTCTATGTCTAAAATCCATATATGAGGAGTACATACCATGTTTGTCTTTTTGTAACTGGGTTATCTCACTCAGGATGGTTTCTTCTAGTTTCATCCATTTGCCTGCAAATCTCAAGATTCCATTGGTTTTTGTTTGTTTGTTTTTCCCTCTGAGTAGTACTCCATTGTGTAAATGTACCACATTTTCTTCATCCATTCTTCAGTTGAGGGGCATTTAGGTTCATTCTAGGTTCTGGATATTATAAATAATGCTGCTATGAACATAGTTGAACAGATGTCCTTGTTGTATGAATGTGCATCTTTTGGGTATATGCCTAAGAATGGAATTGCTGGATCTTGTGGTAGACTAATTCCCATTTTCCTGAGGAACCACTATTCTGATTTCCAAAGTGACTGTACGAATTTGTACTCCCACCAGCAGTGGAGGAGAGCTGCCCATTCTCCACATTCTCTCCAGCATAAACTGTCTTTGGTGTTTTTTGTTTTAGCCATTCTGACAGGAATAAGATGATATCTCAGAGTTATTTTGATTTACATTTCCCTGATGGCTAAAGATGTTGAGCACTTTCTTAAGTGTCTTTGAGCCATTTTAGATTCCTCTATTGAGAGTTCTCTATTTAGTTCTGTACCCCCCCCCTTTAATTGGATCATTTGGTATTTTGGTAATTAGTTTCTTGAGTTCTTTGTATATTTGAGCAAAGGGGTCAAGACCAGGCTGGAGACACCCACAGAAACAGCTGAGCGGAACAAGGGGGAGCTCATGGAGCCCAGTCGGATAGCTGGGAAAACAGCATAGAACCAACCTAGACACCCTGAATGTGGGTGTTAGTTGGGAAGACTGGGCAGTCTATGGAGCCTCTGATAATGGATCAGTATTTATCCCTAGTATGCGAATGGACTTTGGGAGCCCATTCCACATAGAGGGATACTCCCTCAGCCTAGACACATGGGGGAGGGCCTAGGCCCTGCTCCAAGTAATATGACAGACTTTGATGATCCCCCATGGAAGGCCTCAATCTCCTTGGGGAGCAAAAGGGATTGGGATGGGGATTGGGGGGCAGGGGAGGAGGGGAGGGTGAGGGAACTGGAATTGACATGTAAAATAAGCTTGTTTCAAATTTAAATAAAAAATTATCGAAAGAAAGAAAGAAAGAAAGAAACCCTGTACAGTTAAACTCCTCTGACTGACAGAGGACACATTCTGGAAGACTCCTGTGTCCCTGTGTTCATATCATGTGATTTAGCCTCTGAGAACACAAAGCCTTAAGTCCCTGATGTAGCAGATAAATATGTTGATCTATTTGGTCAAGGAAGGAGCCTCATGGGTCCTTATATGTTGGCATTTCTTGTAGGTCTGTGTGTTTGTTCTCATGTGGCTGCATCTTAATTCTTTCCCTTCTCAAGCCCTTTAATCTCCATGGCAGTCACCTCTGTCTGTCTTTCCCCCCATACATACTTACATGCTGAATTCAAATCTTATTTTTACGAAACGTCTTCCTTAGTAAGTGTGAGCAGTCTCCCACTTCCAGGTGCTGAGAACTCCGCTACTCTTTTCTGAACACTCTGAGGCTTGGAGCAGCACTGACCCAGGCACCAGGGTACTGCAAGGAAAGGAAAGGACATGACATAATTTAGTTGTTTGCAAAGTTGACAGTCTAACAGGGAGAACAAGGTAGACCGAATTGTTGCCGTAGTCTGCACATCCACACAACAGCTACTTTACCAAAGAGCACATCAGAGCTGCTCTGGGGAGGAGTGGGAGGGTGGGAACAGCGGGATATATCACAATTGCAAAGGGTAGTTTCTACCCAGAGATGCCTGGCTCTTCGTTTCTCAGAGTCTGAGCAGGAAGCTGCACAGAGCTCATCAGACTATGTGAATGCCTCAGCGCATGGAGGATGCTGGCCCAAGGGCTTGAAGGATGGGAGAGTGGGAGGGGAGTGGGGGGCATCAGACAAGTGAGTGAACTATGTGGGCAGTGGCTCAAGGGAAGCTGGTGGACACACAGGTGAGGATAAGAAGATAAAAACTGTCTGGAACTGTGTGAGACGCCAGCTGTGTGTGGTTGCAGAAAAGCGCTCTCTTTCTCCGGAAGGACAAACCCTCAGAAAGTGCTTAGTGTCTGCCTGGAACATTCTCTTGCCCTGCATGCTTTCGCATGGCCTAGAAATGGTGCATGCACTGTGCATATTTAGCTGCAGAAATTCGTGGTAACAGTTTCCCCAAATGGTGGGGTAGGGGCAGCAGATCATGTGACCGTGCATATTCCAGCAAATGACAAGGTCAAGAATGGGTGACTGAAATATGAACTTGGAATTCCAGTTATGTAACTTATGGCTCCTACACACTTAAAAATCTCCATTCATAGTCTTCACTATCCCCACACTGGTCTTCCTTGTGGGGGAAAAATGGGTTTGTTTTGGAGCTTACACTTTAAAGGGACATGGTGCATTGTGATGAGAAGGCACGATGGCAGGAGAGCCAAGTGGTTAGTCACATTGTGTCCACATTAATGAAGCAGGGAAGAGGCAGGAAGGCTATGAAATCACAAGGCCAGTAGCCCACTGGCTACAGGAAGTTTCTGCCTCCTAAGGTTCCACAACCGTCCAGCCTTGGTTGCCCACCCGGTGTTCAGACACACCAAGCCTATACAGGACATTTTACATTCAAACCAGTTTTCTGCCACTGGTCCCCCTAAGCTCATGTCTCTCTCAGTTCAAAGGGCATCCAGTCCAACCTCTGAAGTCCCCACATAGTCTTTAACTGTCCTAACACTGTTCAGTTGTCCATGGTCTCTCCTGAGACTACAGGCACTCTCTGTGAGCCCGTTTTAAGAGGACTTTATAGTCCACCATGGGAGGGAAGGCATGATGGCAGATGGGTGAAGTGGGGGCTTGTCACATCACACTGGCAGTCAGCCTCTCCCTGCTGAGTTAGAGGATCTGGACCTGCAGTTGGGAGCCCTACTTTCAGTAGAACTCTAGAAATGACGTGTGGGGCCATGATTCCCTCTGACAAAGACCACGTAGTCAGTGAAATTAGACTTTGAAAAGAAAGACACTTCAGTGCTGGTTGCTATTTTAATTAAATGCCTGTGAGATTCATGTATTCATTCAGCAAATGTTTTTATGCTTAGCTACTGTGGAGTCTACAAGACCCAGAGACAAGTTAGTGACTTAAGATCTCTGCTGCTCTGGGGTGCCTGAAGCTCTGGCTGGCCCAGGTGAGACCCACGCTCCTGAAGGTAGACGGGGGCTCACAATACCCCACCTGTCAGTCATCTAGGGTACCAGCTACCAGCTCTGAGACCAGGCAGATAGACTTCCAAAGTGAGGCCTTCCTAGTTCTGAGAGGGGGTTGAGAGGGCTGTGCTGGTGGGCTGCTTGTTGCTGGGTGGGTCATCTCTAGAGAGGTTGATATGTTTGTCCATTGGATTAGCCCCAAGAGGAGCAAGCAGATCGCTCTAGACAATGGTTCTCAATCTTCCTTACTCTGTGATCCTTTAATACAATTCCTGGTATTGTGGTGACCATAAAATTATTTTCATTGTGACTTCATAACTGTAACTCTGCTACTGTTATGAATCATAATATAAACATCTGTGTTTTCTGAAGGTCTTTGGGGGTCAAGACCCACAGGTTGAGAAGGGCTATTCTATTGCATTGTCTGTGATGATTTGAGCAGAGGCTGCCTTAGCCTCGTGCCTGGCGTTTGTGCCAGCAGCAAAGCTGACTAGGCTTCTGAATCATGAGCCCGGAGTGATTCCCTGTGCCTATGCGTGGCCCAGCTCACTCAGAGAGTGGGAGGTGTAATCAGTGATGGGTTCAGTCACCGAGCAAGCTGCCCTGTGGTCTCCTGAGAGCCCCCTGGTGCCCAGGGGCCTTTTAGGCCAGCATTTTTTTCATAAGAAAAGGAGGATAAACAAGAAAAGGAAGAACCCTGTTTGGCCAAATGTTAAATAACTTGAAAGGTTCCAATTTGAGATCACAGCTCAATGCCAGCTTGGATGTAGGGACTCATTTTGTAGAGTACTTTGTTCCCAAGTCAAAACACATTCAGGTACCAGAGGCTGCCAGCCTAAGAGATGCCTGCAGTGATTTCTCCCGCCAGGAGAAGCACCCAGAGACTTCAAAGGAGAGGCGAGGCGGCAGGAGTCTGAGCATCTGGTAACAGACCTCCTTTGCCTGCAGCAGAGAGCTCCTGGGAGACAGGCAGCCCATCCTCACTCACCCTGTGCCCCACTCTCACCCCCCCCCCCCAGGGAGTTAGGTGGAAAACTGAGAGCGCTGTGGGTCCAGCCTCTTCCCAGGAAGGTGGCTGCCAATCATGGCCCATGATGAAACCCGCTGTCTCCAGCTCACTTCTTTAAGCCAGAGGTAGGGTCCTGTGCTTCATGTGGGTCAGCTTCTGCTGCCTCTCATCTGGCAAGCAAGGGGGACTTGGAATCTCTCTCTTTCATCCCTGGTGTCCAAATAAGAAAGGCTTAGATTAGATGTGTAGCTTAGTTCTCTACAGAGAATCCCACCTAGGAGTTTGAGAACAAAGGAAATGGCAGAAGAAAAGTCACCTCAGCTTCTGGAGCTGAGATTTACAGGCCTGTGCTACCATTGCTCGCTTCCTGGTGCTCATTTTGAATTAGGGTTCACAGAAGACAAAACCATAGACTTCGTCACTACCTCTCTCACCCTCGCTACCCTGCCGCATTGGAACACCTCCTCTATGGGGATGAATGGGAACTTTGGAGATGGCTTGGCTATGGCCTTGCCTCTGGAAGTGCTGTGCCCATTGAAGTCCCCACACACAGCCCCAGGCTCTGACATGACTGAGCACTATCCTGGGGGAGGGGCCATGCTTCTCCACCACCTCTCCCTTCTATACTGGCATTCTTGAGCAGAAGGAAATAGTACCCGAAGGTCACTATTCTTGGAGCAGCTCCTTGCTAGAATAGAAGGTAGTTCCTCTCCTTCCTTGCAGCCCCCAAGCACGTTCTCACACCCCAGCCTGCCTTAGATCTCTTGTCATTGCGAGGCAGCTTCCACCAAGCCACACACACAGTGGTGCCTTTATTCTGTTATCACATCCCAGTCACAGTATGAAGCAGGTGTGGTGGCAGCTGCAGAGGGCTCCTGCCCTTCCCCAGGCCTCGTATTGGATCTTGGCTGAATTCACTGCAATTCTCTACTCTGTCTGGGCTTGAAGTAGAGCAGGAAGAAAAGTCACATTCCCAAACGCGTGTCTCTTGAAACCCAGGCCTTCTGACACCATACCTTAGCTCTCTAGGACCCAGAGGCCCCCTCCTGACTGTTCTTTACCAGGGCACACTCTTCCCAGGGAGGGTCCCTCGCTTGGGCTGCCTCTGAGGGGTGGGAGGCAAGTGTCTTTGGTTTTGGTCATGCATGTCCCCTTGGGGAGGCCAAACAACTCACCGTCACAGTCAGTCAGCCTTCCCCCACTAGGAGCAGCTGTCCATCCTGCCTGCTGTGGAGGGTCATCTGAGAAGCAGGCATGCACTTTGTCATCTTTCTTCAGCCTTGAGGCATTCTAAGTACTAAGTCTTTTTATAGCAAGGAAGCAGGCTGGGTAACTACCCTTGGCCTTGGTACCACCTAAAGGAAGAAGCAGCCCTGCCACAAGGTGGCGCACTTTCCCTGAACTTCCCATTGTCTTTCTAGCACCTTCCTTATCCATCACTGAAGCTCACTGCAGTGTGAGGTTTTAGTATGCAAGTGTTTCAGGTGTTTGTGTGTATGGGGTGGTGGGTAATGGCCTGTGGTTGTCCCCATGACCCTCATACCTTGTTCAGCAGGGAGTTCCTTTCCTTTCTTTCCTCTCTCCTTCCCAGATAAAGCTCCAGTGCCATCCAGAGTTGTATGGAACTGCTTGGGGCTCTGCTTATTAGGATTCAAGTCTTGCTCCCCTCAGCTGTGGTGATAATAGCAATGACCAAGCGGTCACCCAGCCCCTCCCCCACAGCTTCCCACCCTCTGAGTAGACCAGCTGGCCAGGGCACAGTCTCCATTAGCCTCTTCTGGCCCTCGAGGCTCCCCGCAGACTCACCGGCCATCCTGGCAGCAGCTGGATGCAATATCAGATTGAATCAGCAGAAGTGAAGAGCAGAGGATGCCTGTTTTCTCTCCTCTTTCCCAGACATAGCAGTGGGGCACCTAGTCACAGGAAGTGGGAGGAGGCCTTCGGATTTACCTGCTTGCCCCAAGCTATCCCCTTCTCCACCACTTCACTCTTGGGTCAGGTGGTTTGGGATTACTGTCCTCTGGGCTCTGAGGCCCAGAGAGGCTCCTAGCAAAAGAGTGCTTATTCCCTGTAGCTTTGTCCCAGGCTGGCCCTCTTCCAACCAGCTCTATTTGATGTTTTGTTTTGTTTTGTTTTACATAGTGTGTTCCTTCTCAAGATTTTTTGAAAGAAGAGTTTTGGTCCTGTTTCTTTATGTTTTGGTTTGTTAGTGTGTTGTTTTGTCTTTTGTGTAGCCCTGGTTGGCCTAGAAATTGGTCTGTATGTAGCTGAAGCTGGCTCCAAACTTGCAGCAAACCTCCTGCCTCTGCCTCAGAAGTGCTGAGATGAACAACTTTGTGCCATCACGCTTAGCCATAAAAATATGGAAGATGTACCCTGAGTTCTGCCTTCTTGAGAGTAGAGGAATGATTTGCTGGCATCATAAAAATCCTGGGGCCTCTTCTCAGACTGCCAGGCTTCAGCTGAGCAAGTGATGGTTAATTTATGACCTCAGTCAAGAGCCTGGCTTACACCAGTCAAGGTCGGATGGCATTTGGGGATCTTATTCTCAAAAACAGAAGAATTTTTGTTTGCTTTTGAAGACAAGCATGTGTTTCCTGGGCCTGGGAAGGAGGAAATGCTGGGCTTGCTCCATGTTAGGCATCGCCTCTTGAAGTACTGTCTGAACTCAGTGGTCAGTTGTGAGCACAGATGGTCTGGTCTGGACACACATGCTAGTGATGTCATCCCCTTTACCCCTTTGTGCCCTCACAGTGAAATGCCTGTCACTGGCACTACCTGCCTGACAGCCTCCTTGCCAGTGACCCCAAGGAGGTATTGTCTTAGCAGGATATGCAAACTCAAAAGCCATCCTATTAATTTATTGTTTATAAGCCATAGTAAATTATCCTAATGCTTTTTCCATGCACTGCTCTACATGACAGCAGAGCGATTATGAGAAAATAGCTGCTTGCATGCCACACCAGCATTCTGCACAATTGCTGCACCTAAGATTTTCTTCCTTTCTAGGGTGAGTTATTGCCGCCCATGTGTTCCACTTTCCTCGAGCCACAGAAGCTTGTGCTTCAGAGAAACTTTGCCCTAACGTTAACAACAATCTCCTCCTCCCCCACCCTCTTTTTCTACCCTCCCCCTTTCCCTGCTCTTTTCCCTCCTCCTCTTCCCCTTCTCTTTTTCTGCCTATATTGAATTAGAAACACTGACCTTTTTCTTTTAAAAGCACACATTTTGGGGCTGGAGAGATGACTCCAATGGTTGACTGCTCTCCAAAGAGCCAGGGTTACATTCTCAGTGGCTCATAACCCTTTGTAACTCCATTCACAGGAGATCTGATGCCCTCTTCTGGCGCCCTCAGGCACTGCAGGCTTGTGGTGCACAGACATGCAGGCAAAATGCACGCGCACACACACACACACACACACACACACACACACACACACACACAACACCAAACAAACAAGAAGACGTTCTTTCTGTTTTTCAAGCAGACCCAAGACCTTGGGCTTTTCTGCTGTTGGTTTCTAGCCTAACTTCCTGTTACTATTACAACTCTCCGATGGGCCCAAACTCTCCTTCCTCCTCTTCCCAGTCTTGGTCCCTTGGCAGAACCTGCCTGCCTTGTCTTCTTTCTTTCCTTTTGTCCTATTGAAATGTGACCATCAGCCTCCATCTCCTCTGGACTTTGACAATGAAATACTTTTCTTTTTAAACATCATTTAGGGGAGAAATTTCATCTGAGGTCAAAGGAACAGGACAGGTGGCTCTTCCTCCACGGTGAGGACCCCAAAGGAAAATCACCCCTGCCAGACCAGAGCCTGCCTCCTCACAGCCCAGCCCTCCACTCTCACCTGGCAAGCCACTTGTCCTGGGGTTCCTTTTGGGGGCAGATGGGAGAAATGCTCCCTTTGCCATGTTCAGGACTCTCACTAAAACATGGCCCTCCGTGGCCCTGCAGTCCTTCCCATCCTCTCAGCTCTGCAGATGAAAAAGCCTTTGTTTTGCAGGGCTTATGTGTCAGCTCCCTGGAAGATGCAGAAAGAAGTCATCGGCTGTGACCAGAGCTTTGAGCCCCTCCCAAGAGGGGCGACTTCATTATGGTCGAGATATAGATGGCCACTACAAGTGGGAAACTCTCTGTGTTTGTCCTTAAACCCTAAAATCTCCTCCAGCTCTGCTGCAGGCAGAATTTATTTCCTCCGCCCCTCCCTAGGACGTTAGATGACTTGTATTTCATAGTAATAAAACCCCTTGCAATCAGGTACAACACAGAAAGTAATAAATTCTTTCCATCACCATCACCCTGGGGCCACGCGAGCCTGGCAGAGTGCTTTGGGGCCATTCCTCCTGGTTGTTTTCTTTTCCTTCTCTTTACTAGCTCCCCCCCTTCCCCACAGCCCTTCAGGAATCCCCACAGTCGCCTTCCACTCCCTCCAGAGGTGCTAGACATTCGGATGGGAGGCGGTAAATGGCCCACCAGACCCTGCACACCTTACATTTTTGACAGTGCCTTTTGTCAGCCTAGAGATCACAGCGAAGTCAAGGCTGGCTAAGGAGTATACGCTAAACATCCACCTGTCTCCACCTCTCTAGCTCTGTGGGTTCTGTTTATCAACTTGAGCAGCAAGCACTTTACTGTCAGACCTGTCTCTCCTGCCCAGCCTTTGTTTGTTTGTAGACAGGGCCTGTTGCAGTTTGAATAAGGAATGTTCCCTATAGGCAGGCTCCTATGCGTGATTCCCAACCCGCAATCCTGACTTGGAACACTCTTGAACTCTCTGGATATGGCCCAGCTGTCAGATGTAGGACCTTGGGTACAGCTGACTGGGGTGTGGGCTGGGTTTTCTTCCTGACTGCTGAAGCCATGCAGCCAGCTGCCTGCCATTGCCATTGCCACAATGCCTTTGGTGCCTGGGTGGGGTGGGGTGAGGGGGCTGTATCCCCTAAACCAATGGTTCTCAACCTTTCTCAGTAATTGCCTAAGACCACCAGAAAACACAGAACTCTGCATCACGATTCATAACAGTAGCAAAATTAGAGTTATGAAGTAGCAATGAAAATAATTTATGATGGGAGGTGTCAGAACATGAGGACCTGGATTAAAGGGTCACAGAGTTAGGAAGGCTTAGAACTGCTGCATAAACCATTAACCAAAGAACATTCTTCCTCTCTTCCACTGTTTCCATCGGCAACAAAAAAGCTCACTAGCACAGGGTCTCCCGTGTAACCCAGGCTGATCTTTAACCTCATCCACAAGTGCTATGATTACTCGAAGTCCTACCTACCTAGCTTTCATTTTCTCCTTTTATACTGGAGGTCTGGTGTTGTACAAAAATCCTGCCTAACTCTAAATGGCTCCCAGCTTCCTATGACTTGAAAGAATTTGGAGAAGACATTATCTTGTCTGTAGCTCACATTCCTCCTGGAAACAGGTGTGAACAAAAGTCTAGGCTTTGGGCACATTCTAGCAGCTTTGTTCCTTGATGGGTAAGAACTCAGTGCAGGCATGGGGAGACAGCTCAGTGGGTCAGACGCTCTCTGTGCAAGCATGAGGGACTGAATTCAGCATCTACATACAAGCAAGCTGCAGTGGGGTGGATCTGTCATCTCAGTACTGGGGTGGGAGGCAGAGGTAGACAGACAGATCCTGGGGGACTCACTGAAAATGGCAAAACCCCAAGTTCAGCGAGAGACCCTATCTTTACAAGGTGTGGGTGATCAAGGCATAACAAGCCTTGCTCTGCAAACTCTTTGTCAGAATTAGTGAGCTAAATACCCATGTGGCCCACGTAGTAGGTGGCTTATGGAATGTGGCTTTTGCAATCACCACTGGCATTTTCTCTTACTTCTCATAGTGTGGCTAAAAAATATCAGCTGCCTCTTTCTCTTGAGCATCTGCTTTTGAGCCGGACATTCTGCGATTGCTTGTTTAGACAGGGATGGTGATGTCTGCGTCACAAGGACTTTATAAGACAGTGCCATCCCTGTTCTCCAGATGACAGAAACTAAAGCCCCCCCCCCAAAAAATAGTGAAAATAAAGTCCATCAAATGAACATAAAACAGAACAGAAAACCCCCAAGGTCCAGTGGTTACTCCTGATCTGAGCCAAGACCAGAGCCCAAGGCCATTCACACAGTACAAACAGGGAAGCTGCCTGGAGACTCATTACAACATGATTTGTTCTGTCTTTTCCGTTTCCCTTCTTTCCTGTTCTCTCTCATACACTTTGTTCTTTTTCATTCTCCAGTGCTTCTCAAGATTTGTTCATATGCCATAGAACTGTAGTGCTTTTCACAGAATTGCATTTGCTTTTTCTTGCAGAATACTGGTGCACTTAATTCTAACATGAATTTTAGAAGCACTGCGTATAGACTGAGATGTAGCTATTTTCCCTGTGTAACCTACACCCACATCCAAGTGTGCATACACACATGTATATACGCTCACACGGGACCAATGACTGCCTCTTGTCATCACTGTTTCCTCATCTGCTAGGATTTTCAATAACATCAGAACAAGAAAAAAGAAATGATGGCACAAAAACTCAAGCCTCAACTTGGGAGGCTGAGGCGAGAGGACCATGTGGGCTCCCTGAGAAGCTGGGACCAGAAGGTGGAATCTTCTGGTAGGAAATGACCTTTGATCTTGACAGCTGATAAGTGCTAAAGGATTAGAAAAGCATCTGATTGCTTTCTTGACATCACTTGTTGCCTGCTGAGCCTGCTGCTAGGTGTTTCTTTCTGTTAAATGGCTGTACCTGTTAAGGTTCATTGTAAAGATGGGTGGGCTCACAAGAAAGCACGTCAGTGACTGCCTTAGTTAGGATTTTTTTTTTTTTTTTTTTTTTTTTTTTTTTTTGTGGTGAAGAGACGCCATGACTATGGCAACTCTTACAAAGAAAACATTGAACTGAGGGGTGGCTTACAGTTTTGGCGGTTCAGTTCATCATCATCATGATGGGGAACATGGCAGCATGCACACATGGTACACATTGACCAGAAGGCGACAGGAAGATGACTGACTGTCACACAGAGGGAGGCTTGAGAAAGGTCCGCCCACCCAGTGACACACTTCCTCCAACAAGGCCACACCTCCTAATAGTGCCACTCCCTTTGAGGGCCATTTTCTTTCAATCACCACAGTGTGCCTGTGAGTGTCCATAAGAACCACACCGGAGAGGACTAATCTTTAGTGTTTTGAATACTGGCAAGAGGAAGACGTAATACATATAGACACGCCCTGCGTTGGGCCCTTTCCTGGGTGTGTGTTAAGAATGATGATACAAGTAGGGCAGCAAGATGCCCCAACAGGTCAGGGTGCTTGCTGCCAGGTCTGATGACCTGAGCTTAGTGCCTGCAACTCACACGGTTGAAGGAAAGCACCGACTCCCACAGGTTGCTCTCTTTCCTCCACACACAAATAAGTCAACGAAAAAAATAAAGCAAACCCTGTTTTCACCACGCTGAGTTGCCCTAGATTACCATGGTTGCTAAACCAGTGTCCACAGTGGGGAACTTAGGCTGCCATTTCTCACCTGTTGCTGGCACTTTACCTGAATAGCTTTGGTCAATTCAGAGATGCACCCTAAGCCTGTAGTCACAGGTTCCCATGGCCTGGAAGGCTCTGGTTTGGACTGAAAATGGTATCAGTTTGTCTGTCAGAAGAACTCCGTCTGACTCAGACATACTGATGTCCCTCCCACCTATGGCCTAAAGCTTGTGGTACCTAAGAGATTTCTTTTCAGCCTTGAGTATAGAATCCTGAACCAAACGGATGTGCGCTATGCAGGCTACTGGGCACAGGTGAGATCTTCGAATGCTGCTGTTACCTGCACTGTACCGGTGAACTGTATTCAGCCCTCAGTGCGGTCACACTTATGAAGGGCTGTTAGTACTTATTTTAAAAGTGCTAGACTTAATTTGTTTATAAAGTTGTAATACTTCATCTTGTGTTCCCTTCAAGACCAGCACTGTTTCTGTCCTTCCTTCCTTCCCTTTCTTTTTTAATTTAGGGAACAGCAGGTAATGTGAAATAACTGACGAGGAACACTGTAACTGCTGGATTCCTATCTGTAACCTTGTGACACTTAAAACGTTCACCGCTCTGTGTTTTTAAGCAAACTCTCTATTATAATTAAGGGAAATCCAAAGAAGAGAAATGAGGGGAAGTGAGGACAGGGGAGAGGAGGAGAGGAGAGGATTCGGGGAAGCCTGGGCTACACAGTGAGATCCTGTCTCAAAAAGAAACAAACAAAAAGTTTGAGATTCAGAAAATCCACACTGATTCATTTGTGTGCCACCTTGGTCTAGTTTGTGGAGGGGGCTTTGAGAATTACCAGGATAGCAACCTTGAACCTCACACGGTCTCTGGTGGTGCAGGCTTTTGGGAACTGCTAAGAGGGGCAGAAAAGATGAGCAACAAACACTTTCTTGTGTGCGATTTCTGGTCTACCTTGTGGAACACACTCTTCCCTTTCATCCTGAGCCCCTGACTGATTTCTCTCTTAAAGAAATAAAGAAGCCTTGATTGCCACTGGGAATCCCAACTGTAGAAGGGCAGGAGTTGAAAAGGGTGCCCAGACTTCAGAACACTCTAACACAAAGATGTATTCTCACCTGGCTGTGGCTAGGACTACTCTCAAGTTAACTGAGGCTCCTGTCATTTCAGGGAATATCTGCATCCTTGGAGCACAGAAACACATTAGCATTTGATTTCAGCCCATCTTTCCCTGCTGCAAAGACTCATGTCAGTAAATCGCAGGTTCCCACCAGCTGCCTCACCTGGCTCTACATGGCTGCGACACCAGACACACAGCACATTGCTTCTGTGAAGCCCGTTTTTGTTTTTACACTGAAATCTAACACTTGTTATGAGTTGCATGCTGTATTTCTTCGGGAGCACCCCATTGCAGTGACTCTGAACTAGAGAGCAGATCACGGCCTCTCCCTGGAGGCTACTGGGTCATATTGATCTTGAACTGCATCTTTTAGCATATCTCAGAGCAGGTGAACACCATATTCCATCCAGCCTGGGAACAAGCAGAACCCAGCCACATGGTCATTTGCTTCATTGGGTGAACACATTTATTGGCCTTCTGTGTTGCTACAACAAAAGTGGAAAATGTAATGTGCTGTATAAGGTTTATTGATCTTCCTTGAGCTAAAAGCAAAGTTTCAGATGTCGCCTTGGAAACAGCTATGACTTTGGCATACAGGGGTCCATACAGCTTCCTGAATTTGTTACCTAAACTTGGGTCTCCCTGGGACAGCTGCCACAATGTCAGTTTGGGCTTCTAAAGGCCTGCGGATATTTTGAGGGGCAGAGGCTGAGTGTTTGTGTACACATCTACCTGAAAGCATAGCCCTTGCAGAACTTTATAGATGATACAGCAGGCTGCCTGGAGGTAATGTCAACACACAGAATCATGAATATTTTCCCACAATGCTTTGCTCTTCAAGGCCAGATTATGGCATGAAGTACCACCTTTGCTTCTGCCCTCTAGGCCCATCTTCAAAGTTTCCTTAGCTTTCCCATCTTCATTGTGAGTGACTCACCAGGGTATTCCTCTAACACAGCTTCTGATTTAGTGGGTTAGGGTGTGGCTGGAGCCTGCATTTCTAATGTGCTTCTGGCTCATCCAATGATGGTGGGCCAGTTTCAACAGTAAGAGTTTAATAAAAGATGATCAGACAAGATACCATGGCAGTGTAGTTCACACCAGCTTTAGAGCATGAGTGTACCGAGCTTGCATTCAGCTGTTGGTGAGTAAAAGAAGTTGGTTTTCCTTAGCTGTCTATCACAACTGCACAGAGCAGAGCATCTTAACTTGGATTGCCCATTAGAATTACCAGATGGGCTCTTAAGAGCTAGCCAAGACCAGCTCTGACCAATTAGGCAGAGTTCCTCTGAGGGGCTGAGGAGCCACTGGCTTAAAGCATTAAGATACTGTTCAAGGGGCTGGAGAGATAGTTCAGCTGTCAGGAACATTGACTCCTCTTCCAGAGGACCCTGGTTCAATCCCAGAACCCATATATGGCAGCTCACAACTGTCTGTAACTCTAGTTGCAGAGAATTAGTCACCATCACACAGACACTAGCAGACAAATGCTAGTGTCCATAAAATAAAAATAAGTCTTGTTTTAAAAGACACTGTTCAGATGCAGTGTTGCTATGACAGCGAGGGTGAATGCCAGCTGTGGTCACCGCATTGAACACATCAGAGTGCCCATTGTTTTGATTCACTAAGCAGTCTGGTCCCTGTTCATTACTCCTTATGCCAGGTGTAAGGTAAACTGGGACTGTGTGAAAGTTCGCAAGGGACAGTCTGTGGTGCAAACAAAACAAAATCTGTGTTCATGATGCCATGTGGTGCAAGTGTTGGTCAGTTAGTACATCGTCTCCTCACAAGGTGTCCTGTTCTCTGCTGCCTTCAGATCGCGTTGGGAAATCATTTCCATTCTAGCTAATAGGGAAGACACTCATGGGTCTAGCCCGGCCTCATGGTATCAGTTGCTGTGTGTTAACATCTAGTCACAGTCCATTGACTAGAGCCTATACAGGTACAGGACCCTCAGCAATGCAGGCTAGAATAATACTCTAAAAGAGCATTGTGGCTCATGGTGAGCAGCAAGCAACCTCTGGCACTATCCACGTGGGGTAGAGGTGGATGCATAATCTCAGGGTCAGCCCTTTCCTACAAGGAAAACATCTGTGGACTGTGTGAGCCTACGGAAGACGTGAGAACGAAAGGATCAGTGAAAGGAATGGGGCTCATGACTTGGAAGAGTTTTAAAGCACTGGAGAACATAGGTTATACTGTTCCACACTGGGTGTGTGTGTGTGTGTGTGTGTGTGTGTGTGTGTGTGTGTGTATGTGTGTGTGTGTGTGATTATCTGCCTGTCTTTCTACTGCCTCGCCTGGCCTTGGAGCTACTCAGGCTTGTGCCCAGATCCAGCTCCTCCTCCAAAACCACCAACCCCTCTCATCTTCTTCATGGCTGCCCCCCTTCAGCCCCTCCACAGAGTTCACCTTTTAACATCTGAGTGACGTTCCATAGGAAATATCACATTTCCTTTATCTGTTCATCGGTTGGTAGACAGACACTTCATATACCTTTGCCCACAGGAACAGTCTCCACTCATGTACAGCACTCACAGCAGTGCAGGGGCCCTCAACAGACAATTGGTCCTGTCAGCCACGGGGACCACCCTTCCCCTCACCCTCCCAGGATCCAGTGGGGAGACGGTAACACAGAGGAGAACTAAGTGAGGAGGCTATACTATTGCATCTCTGTAGTCCTCAGAGGTGTGGACATTTTGGGTACCTTTTCTCTGTTCTTCCTGCTCACCAGCCATCCTTGCTGGCCGTCTTGCTTACCTTCTGAGCACCCTGTGGGTAGCCAGCCTGGACAGAGAGCCCTTTGGGGAAACAAAAACAGCAATACATGGATTATTGTGCCATGGTGTGGGCAGTACA
Organism: Phodopus roborovskii; assembly: GCF_943737965.1. Taxonomy (NCBI): domain Eukaryota; kingdom Metazoa; phylum Chordata; class Mammalia; order Rodentia; family Cricetidae; genus Phodopus; species Phodopus roborovskii. The sequence continues at coordinate 51,766,573 of NW_026126433.1, forward strand.
GAGGAGGGCATGGTCCAGCCCAGGGGACACCCCAGACAACAGAAAGCTCAGTGTTAAGTCAAAACTCAAACTCCAGTTTTTCCTGTGCCTACCTGGAGGATCCTCTCATCAGACACCATCTAGCTGTGCACATCCCTAGCCTCAGCTCCATCCCTGGGTCCATGTTCCAGCTGGGCTGCCTGCTACAGACCTGACTTTTTAGACTTCCTGCTGAAAGCTGCTCCAGGTGCTCTCCACTCTCTCTGCCCTAGAGGCATTTCTTTTGGCTCCAGCTTTTCTCCAAGCTAGACCTCCACCATTCTGCTTTCTACTGGGGCCCTAGTAACCCCTTCTTCCAACCAGCTAGGAGCAGCAGCGGCCTGTTGCTGCTAATCTTGTAACTTCCCAGTTGCCTTTGCCATTTTTCTACCTCTTTATTGAGTTCCTCTAACACTCCGGTCCTAGCCAACCCCACAGATCCACTATTACAAGCTGGCTGTGAACTAAGGCCTCACAGCATTCCTAAGGACAGCTCTCAGACACCCCTGGCTTCATAAGGGCACTGAGATGAGAAGGGACTCGCTCAGGACCCTTGGCTGCTGAGTCATTCTGCCTGAGTTTAGTTCTGTGCCCGCCTCTAAAGCAAGCCTCACCACTTGCTGCTTCTCTTAGCTTATCTCTTCATCTTTGCTACATTGTAGCATGTGTGCAGGGTCAGAGATAAGTGCCTGACAGGGGCACACCTTGGGAATCCTCCACCCCCAGGGGCCCATCTTGTTATCCAGCTGGAGGAACACACACCATATGCTCTCTCTAAAAGCTTTGGCCAATTTGAGGTGTGGTGCGGGGTGTCAGGGTAGCCACAATACTTGGCTGTTCCTAGGAAGGGTCCCACAAGTTGACTCACTTTTGGGTTTATCTGTCCTGGTTTTCAACCTGTTTCTAGTAGTTTTCTGAGGTGTGATCAGAAAGCCAGGCAATGGTAGAATGTGGTCTGGTGATCTCCTGAGGAGTGTTTAAGTGGCATGCTATTTAGTTCTGTGTCCTTCTGCAGACAGAAGAGTACTTTGTGGCATTCGATGAATAAACAGCCAGCTCCTCTAAAACTATCTGTCCAGTGTCAGAAATGTAGTCCGGATGTGATTTCAAAGGTGGGAGATGGAAAACAACCTTCTTCCCCTAGCGTCATAAACATGGGTCAGAAAACCCTTAAACATCATCAAGAGCAGAACAGGCTTCCACTTGATGCACTTAATGGAGGAGACCAGGGCTGAGAGGGTGAAGGGACTCATCTAAGGCCGCATGCTGTGTTGACAGAAGAAAGCCTAGGACCCTGGTGGCACCTGTGTGGGAGGGGCCAAGGCTAACCCTGCAAGTAGAATAGGAGAGTCCCTTCATGCCTGTCATTGGCCAAACCCTGGCAGGACATGAGGGGGTGAGGTAGGGGCCACGGCTCCTCGATTTGAACAATTCCAGATGACTTCTTGGGTAACAGAAGCAGACTTAGCAGCACTGTGCCATTGGGTAAAGATTTTGCCCATAAATATCTTAATTTTATTTACTAGGTTGTCTGGCACATAATAGCATGCATTATTAATAGAGTAGCTTAATACTATCTGTTAAATAGGCACACTCTTCACATCGTACGACGTGCCTCTCTTTACGATGTGCTTTACAACACCACATGACAACATTCGTGCTCAGAATATCCTAGCAGGCTTCCACTGACCACCTGTGAAAGCATAGGCTGTGTCTGGCCCCAAACCTTAGTCTGTTGGCCATGCCGGTATTGTGTTTGAAGGGCCCCTCCCAGGAGCCCTTTGGTTCTCAAACTCTTATTTCCCCCAACTGCCCAAGTTTGTCCGCTACCTCCTATGGTGAGTCACGGAGATTTCATCTGCCACCCGAGGCCTTGTGAGCGCTACAACCACGGGACCGTGGTAGAGTTCTACTGTGACCCTGGCTACAGCCTCACCAGTGACTATAAGTACATCACCTGCCAGTATGGAGAGTGGTTCCCTTCCTACCAAGTCTACTGCATCAAATCAGGTGAGACTGGGGTCTACATCCTTGGGGGAGGCTGGTCCTCTTGAGGGCAGGCTTTAAGCTGTGGCCTGTGTTCTGAATGGCATCTTACCTTATCATGTGCCTCAGGTCCATGCTATAGAAATGAACCATTGTGGAGATGGGTGGCTGTGTTGGACTCTGCCAAGGATTTCTAGGTTTTTCCCAGAAGGTCAGGAATATTTAAGAACTGAATCAGAGCCCTGGCACCCAGGGAAGAATTCAACTTCCACAGTTTCTCACAGCCTTGGTATCACCCACTGGCAAGGATGCAGGCCCTTTGGTGTAATCAGAATTATGTGCATGGCTCAGGCATCTGAGAAGTGGATGACCCCACCCTTCTCTTCCATTGAGGGACACACATTCAAATATGAATGCTATTATTGTGGATAATAACTTACCTCACACAAGGGGAGACGTATCCAAGCTACACTGCCTCCTGGTAAATGATGTCTTCAACCCAGCAGGACCCATGCTAGAGACAGGTTTTAGTGTTGTGTGGGTCCTAACGTGATTTATATATGTACTAGATGATGGTATGTCTGTTGAGTTCCAGGAGGCATACCATGGATACCTCATGTACCAGATGACCACCCACCAAAGGAACGTGGTACCTCATGTCTTGCTTTGTTATCTCTCATGGCAGAGCAAACGTGGCCCAGCACCCACGAGACCCTCCTGACCACGTGGAAGATTGTGGCATTCACAGCCACCAGCGTGCTGTTGGTGTTATTACTCGTCATCCTGGCAAGAATGTTCCAAACCAAGTTCAAGGCTCACTTCCCCCCAAGGTCAGTGCAGCAGAGATTGCACAGATGAAGGCAAAACTTAAAGGTCTGCATGTCAGAGAGAGAGAGAGAGCACCATGATGGAGACAGGCCTCATCCCTGCCTCCCTGGGCAGACCATTCCAGAGCAGGTACCCTGGGAGAGGACCAGGCCAGCTGTGCATGCCCCATCAGGAGCAGCCTCCATCATGGTCCACCTGCTGTGGCCCTAGAAGATGACTGGCATATCTGGAAGAGGCATCAAGGTCAGGGATGTGACATGGCAGAGGTCAAAACAGGACAGGACGCTTCGGAAAAGAGAGAGCAGGCCCATGAATGGGAAACCGGAAAGGGCCTGGGATGGGACCTGGGGCTTCAGACAGGGATTTCCTATCTTCCTTGACTGCACCAGGGGGCTGAGCTTGGTGTCCTCACACCTGTGTCCTCCTCACTCTGCGACTGTCCTTACAGCTGAGCCTTGTCACCTCACAGCTTTCTTTACCTCCAAGCCAGTTATCCTCATCCCTAAGTTGCCCTCACAATGGTACCTAATTATCAGAACAAGAAATTTGAGGTTCTAGCCAGGTAGTGGTGGTGCATGCCTTTAATCCCAGTGCTCTGGAGGCAGAGGCAGGTGGATCTCTGTGAGTTCTGTGCCAGCCTGGTCTACAGAATGAGTCCCAGGACAGCCATGGCTACATGAGAAACCCTGTTTCAAAAAACAACATAAAAGGAAAGGAAGGCAGAGGGGGGGGGGGTTCTGGGAGAAAAAAAGACTATGGTTCAGGTAAGAAGGAGGCTCCTGGAATCCACTCCATTCCCTCCAGTACAACCCCATCTCTCTCTCCTCCCAGGAATGTGGAGAGGGAGAAGAGTGGCAGCCTCCCCAAACCTCACATACCCCCACAGATTTATCTCCCTCAGCAGTTCTCCTGAACCTGGCAGCAGAAACACCATAGGTCACACCCGGCAGGTGCCTCACTCTCTCCAGCTACGTGTCAGCTACGTGTCTGGGATGCCAGCGTCACTATGTCCTTTCCAGGCCCAGAGGTCTATCAGCACTTCTCCAGTGGCATCACCAAGCTTTTGGTGTGGTTCCAGAACCTTCCTTTCTTCTCCTCAAACCTTCCACCTGCTCTCTGTGTCTTCAGCATTATTTCTTATTAATCAAGGGACCAAGTTCTATCTCTAAGTAATTACAGTTTCTCAAGAAGGACAAAGGGGCACAAGAAAAAGCTAGACTACACCGCTGTGATTTATAATGTGTGAGTGGTCCTTCAGATGGCCCACAAAGCTATTTTTTAAATATATATGCTTGTAAAAGTTTTCTAATATATGTACTACCAAGATGTCTTTGAACTTCTCTCAAGACTCACTTGATGGTTTCCCTTTAGTTGTTTAGTTCCTTTAGTTGTTTAGGGCAAGTTGTGTCATCTGTCCAAATGGAGTATAGGGTACAGGTACACAAGGGCATGCCATCGACAGGTGACTGCTTTCTAGCTCCCATGTGTTTAATGTCAACATATATGAAAGTCACAGGGCATGGTTGGAGCTGTGCAGAGGGGACTGTAGCCCAAGCATGGGCTCTTAGGGTAAGAAATGACCACAGGTATCTGCCTGCTCGGGTCTGACACCAGGAAAGCAAGGAGCAAGGAGTCCTGCGTGAACCAAGAAGGCTAATGGAAGACCATGGAGGCCAGAGAGGAGGGAGCTCAGCTTGTTCTGGCCGGATGAGCAGCGCCAGGCTGGAAGCCTGCCTCCCTCCCTCCTTCCTTTCCCTTCCTTCCCTCCCTCCCTTCCCTTCCTCCCTCCTTCCTTCCTTCCTTCCTCCCTCCCTTCCTTCCTTTCTTCCTTCCTCTACCATCTAGGGAGTGCAGGCCTAGGTGTTCTCTTGGCTTCTCTGGGTAGCCTTTATGGACTGGAGCAAGAAGGCAACTGCCATAACTCTTGAGCTTTTGCAAGATGTTTCGAATAGCCATGGGCTTGAGGTTGTCCCTCTGGTGTTAATAAAGAGCACAGGCTGATGCTGCCCCTCCCCTACAAGTGCCATGTCCAGACATTCCATGTCCCCTCGCAGAAGCACTCAGGTTTTGGGTATCATCTCACCTAAACAGATCACGTCCACTTCCTGCTGTGTCATCCTCTGACCTCTTCTATCTTCAGTTCCCAGCAGAAGAAATAAGAAGTCAAGCTCTTGGCTACTTTACTTACTGTTCTGGGCTCTTCTGGAGCCAGGAGCAGAGCCTGGTGATCATATGGGTGCAGGTCCTGTGCCCCGGTGTGTTCATGTGATATCAGAAACAAAGGCCAGACCAGGAGTTGTGCATGTGCTCCACCAGAGAGGGAGCACCTGTGGGGATAGCAGGCTGTGCATGTGCTCCACCAGAGAGGGAGGACCTGTGGGGATAGCTTCTCTGCCACCTAAAACCCTCATAGCAACTGTATGGATGCTCTCCAGACCACAATGCAGCATTGGGTCTGAGGTGGCCAGGAAGCTGGGCAATTGGAATGACACAGTCAGATGGGTAACTAATAGCCTGCCTTTTTAGTTTTCTATTGTGTTTTGTCTGTCTCTCTAAAGTTGAGTGGTATGGTTTTGTTTGTTTCTTTTGTTCTGTTTTGTTTTTACAAAGAAGAGGACTAATAAACACATACAGGCTGTGCCCTCTGGGCACTTAGTGTCACCCTCTGGTAGGATAGAGAGCGCTCTAAGGAGAACCTCCCGCAGCTCCAGGCCATAGTGAGTAGCAATCTGCCAGGAACAACCGAGGGAAGAGGCTGTTTCTCCCTGCTGCCTCATTCCTGGAGTGGGGTGGACCCTGACGTGTTCCCCTCTTTCCTCTGCACAGGGGTCCTCCCAGAAGTTCCAGCAGTGACCCTGACTTTGTGGTAGTGGATGGAGTGCCCGTCATGCTCCCAACCTACGATGAGGCTGTGAATGGAGGCTCTAGTGCCTTAGGCCCCAGGTACCTGGCCTCTGTGGGCCAGGGCTGTCCTTTACCTGTGGATGACCAGAGCCCTCCAGCATACCCTGGCTCCGGGGACACGGACACAGGCCCTGGGGAGTCAGAAACCTGTGACAGCACCTCGGGCTCTTCTGAGCTGCTCCAGAGTCTATATTCAGCCCCCGTGTGCCAAGGGGGCAGCCACCCTGCCCCAGACACCCCTGACACGATTTCGAGCACAGCAGGGGAGGTGGCATCCACCAGCCCAGGCATCGACATTGCAGATGGTAAGCATGTGCTAAGCTGTGGCTAGCTCCCCAGCATGGGGTCGAGGCGTGGGTCTTACCCTGCTCTCACTGCTTCTCACTGCCTCTGCTTGTAGGTCTGTGGACAGGCCAGTTGTGGCAAAGAATGATCAGTATTTTGTGAGTAATAATCCCAGGGATAGAAAATTCATGCGGTCCCAAAGGTACCAAGCCGTGGAGTTCAAAGGCTAAAGAGTAGACAGCACATCGATTTTGATGCCTCCTGTTATACAGGGGTTTTATCTTCCTGTCCTTTAATTGAATAGGACTTCTGAAGGTGCTGCCCCGGACAGCTCCACACACAGGCCCAGGACTATTCTAGACTTGTGCATCAGGCCCCAGCACAGGCCCCTTTCAAACCTGGTTTAGAGAAAGCTGGCTCTGTGCTGCCATGCTCACTGGAAGGCTTTCGAAGGCCAGTGTAGTGAGGAGCACTGACAGCCTCGCCCGCGGGGTACCACATCCCTACCTGACCTCAGAGAAGTAGTACTGTGTGCGTAGAAGTCACATCACCCACTGTAAAAGCAGGGAAAGAGGTGCCCGTCGTGGGGAAGAACATAGCCCATGAAAACAGTGAAATGTACTGGAGTCATCAGGTCTCCACTTCCCAGGGGGAGGAGGCCCAGCGCCACTCTGTAAAATCACATTGATTCCAGAGTGTGGCCACAGTAAACGGCAGACACAGGACAGAAACGGGCCACTAGCCCACAGAGCGAGCGCCCTTCCTGTGCTCCACCCTGCTTCTCTGGGCTTGAAACGTGTTGGCTCGGGTGACTGTGATGTGAGAGCCTGTGGTCTAACATTGTCCTTTTTATGAGCGGGATATAAAATCACAAACTGTTCTTCAGCAAATAGATAGTGTTTTATTTGACCTTCAGTGGGTGCATGGAACTGAACATTTTCCTTTCTTCCCTGATTTCTGGCACAGGGGCAGTTTTAACGAGACTCATAATCCCAGATGGTGTAGTTTTCAGTTGTACTAAGCAAATATCCACCTTTTCCTTTCCAGAGATCCCTTTAATGGAAGAAGATCCCTAGCTGTGTGAAGTCCTGCTAATGCCACTGTCCCCTGTGGGGGAAAGAGCCTTGAACCTTGGAGTGAGGCCTCAAGAGGACGGAGCTGGGGGAAACCGGGGCATTTTCTAATCTATCTACATGGGGACAGTGACCATCCCACACATCTCCAACAGGACTGCGGGGCTGCATACCAACAGTGGTCATACTTCTCAGTGGACTTGTCCTGAGGGAACAAAGGGCAGAGGGGACGACCCTCTGCATCACCCCCATGACAGTGTTGACTGTCTCTTGCTACAGAGCACGAGACAGTGCCACACCCCTCCTGACGAATCACATATCCTGTTGGCACTCCCTGCCCCTCTGAAAGCATGTCACATTGTGTAATTCCGCTTCTAAAATCTGCTTTGAACTGTCTAGGGAACTCTCGCTCTGGACAGGCCTGTCTCTGTAGAAAGCCCATGTTAACCAGCCAGCCCAGGAGCAGATCCTTCTCTGCCCTCATTAGTAAGGGACAGGCTCCCAAGGCAAGACTCTCACGTAATACTCAGACCATCTTCTACACGGGGACAACTGTCAAAGCATGATGCGGCGGTTCGGATGAGAAAGGAAAGAAAAAAGAAGCCCACTCTGCTTTCTGGAAATTTCCTCATGCAGAGCCTCCCCCCCCTCCCCGCTCTGTGCTGCCCTCCATGGCCTGGATGGTGAGACACGTTCAGATGCATCTTGGGGTGGACCAAGTGAATTGGTAATGTTTGGTTTGGGTGTTTTAAAGACTCCACCCCCATTTATCTGCTCGCACATGCCTTCCTTGTGGGTCGTTGTTACCACATTGTCTCTGACCCTAAAACTTAACCATACTTTTATTTTCCAAAACGGAAAGTTTCTGTAAAACACATTATGCATCTGAAGAAAGCGTAAGTCTGCTTTCTTTTGTGCTGCAGTCTGGAGGCTGACCTCCCAGCCCCGAGCCACCTCTGGCCCTGCCTGCCTGCCACCCTGCATCCCTACTGTGAGGGTCTCATGGCGCCCACTGGGTGTTGTGCCTAAGAAATTGATTTTAAAGAACCACCCGTTCAAAAGCGTCTCTTCAAATATATGTAGGTCTGTGGTGTTGCTTCCATTCCTCCTCTGGGTTTCAGACAAATATAAACAAAACTCTCATCCATAAAAATCACTGTGCTGGCAGAGCAGCAAGGGCTGGGAGCTTGATCGAGTCCTGTTTTCTCTCGACACAGACTGATTAAAAATTAAAAAGAAAATGACAGCTTGAAGTGTGACTTTAATAGTGGAGAGGGTAGGGTGGGAAGGGCGTGACAGTGATCCTGGGCAGTGGAAATAAAACATAGGATTCAGAACACACCGCTGAAGGAGATACCATATGAACAGGGCGGGCTTTGCTCTGCCTGATACAAGGTCACCATGGCCCCGGTGCCTTCAGTAGTGAGTGGTGCTGAGCCCATGGTTACAACGGGGTGATTGCAGGTTGCTTGAGTGAAGGCCTCATGCTGTCTCTGGTGAAGCCCGGTCCCATATTCTGGATTCCATTTATTCACAGGAGTTGATGTGCGGTGGAGTGCCACCCCCTGGTGGTGTATGCCCCGGGAAACCGGGCCTGCCATAGGCAGCCTCTCCCGGGGAACCAGACCTTGACTCTCCATTCCCACGTGTCCTCTGTCCTATGCCTCCTGGTGCAGGTTGTATCCGAGAGATCTCCCGGTAAGAGTTTCTTCTCCCATGAGGCAGGTAGGGAGAGGCACACAGCTGTCTGAGACCATTCCTGCCTCTTTCCCATAAACGCTCCAGCAGCAGGGCAGCCATCTGACTTGTGGACCAAGGACAGAGTTGCCCCAGGAAGACAGCAGCAGACATCCAGGAGTTGGTCAGCGTTGTTCCCACCCAGGCTGGTGAGAAGGCCGCTGCTGCTCAGCTGCGGCCTCACTCAATGCCCAGACCAGTCTCCTGGACCCTGCCTGCCGTCGCTCAACTTCGTGTTCCCATCAACTGTTTCCGCCACAGATGTTATTTGTGGTTTATTTTCCTACCCTAGTTGCTTCAGACAGAAAGAACCCTTCTGAGATTCCAAGCACGGTGTGGTCCCAACACAATTCTTTTAAGTACCCTTAAGTCCCCGAGGTGCGAGGGAGGAGGCCACCTTCCACAGACCTCCCCAGTACAGAAACAAGCCTGGCTGTGGAAGAGGGAGCCAGGCTAACCCTGATGCTCCCCTAGGGCTTGGGCAGCGCCCACCTGGGTGCTTCATCCAAGTTGCTGCACAGCAGGCCAGTTCTGGCTGAGTGGCTCCCCATCATGAGCACAGCACAAGTCGCAGGCATCTTCACACTTCATTGCCATGTAGCTTTTCTTAATTGCAAGGTTGTGATTTGCCTGTGTGGGCGCATCAGGCCCTTTCCCACCTAATTACACCCGGCTTAGCAACTGGCACACGGAGAAGGCTGCCTTCTGTTACTGCAGAAATGGTCCCCGACCACCAGCAAGACCAAGATTATCAAATGCAAAGACTCCTGGTCCATAGCCCATTAGGTCCAGTGGGTTCTCATATTCCAGCCTCCCTCTGCATAAGCATTCAAATCCCCTCCCACTCAGACAGCCTCAGGCTCTAGCGGCTACCTCCAGAGTATCATGGGAGAGTGTGGGCTTCATAACCTGCCTCCTCTGCTACCACCTGGCTGTGAACTTGGATCAGTTGCTAGCCTCATTGGGCCTTTGTTTCTTCATGCAGAAATTTAGAATAGTTTTCCCCTGCTTTCATCGACAGGCTGTGGACAGCAACTGATTTAAGTCCCGCAGACACCGAGCATTGGAGACATGGTACCTGCAGGTCCGTGTGAGTAGGGGAGTGGCTGTCATATACATGACTCCCCTGTGCATTCCCACATACCTTTGACCAGCCCTGGTCCCTTTGCCCTCCAGTGTGTTTGCAGATGAGGCTTATTAGGGGCTATCCAAAGCAGAGAGATGGAGATAAGCCACTATGTTCCTGGAATTGTACACCCAGGAGCCCAGCCCCAGCACACTAAGCTTTTGTATAAATACATGGGCCATCAGACCTCTGTGCTTTATTGCAGCCCAGCCCATCTCTGCTCATGGAAGACTGGAGAACCCCAGAACACTTCCGCCCCCACAGAGACCGAGAACGCACTCATCTCCACAGGCAGCCCTGTAGATTATCACTAACCTGCTTCCTTAATTTTATTGTCTATTTTCAATTTAAAGCATAAAAGTTAATGCCCATGCATTTTCCAAGGTGACGAAGGGGAAAGTCCGCAGGTAAAGACAAGCTAAACAGGGCCCTAGAGAGTGTTGGCCCCTTGTAAGGATTAATGTTGAGCATGGTGGCCCTGAAGTCATAAAACTTAATGTAGAGAGTGTGTCACTATGCATGTGGTTAACTGCCATATTGGGCAGTGTGCTGTCCCCAGCACTAGGTGAGAAACCAGTCTCCAGGTGCCTGCCATGTATCATTCTGAGTGATTAAAGAGTAGACTAGCTACCTGAAATCAAGCCAGAAACATCCTGAGAGCTGAGCTGTGTGCATGGGTTCTGAGAGTCTGGTAGCCCCAGAAGGGCTGTCCCATTTCCTCTGAGGGCAATGGCCAAAGAAGTCTAGCAGGTGGAGTTTGGAAAGGGCCATGCAATGGAGCCCAAAGGAACAGACTGACATCTGCCTGAGGCTGGGAGAAGTCTTTATAGATCTACTACATGCAGGTCATCTGCATTCCCTAGTTGGGTGGGCAGTAGGACTGGGAAATAGGCTGCTACAATCTAGAAGATGAAGATGTCTGCTTTTGGTGAGGGCCTCCATGAAGGCTTGGGTCTGTGCTAAGGGGTTTTAGCAGACTGTCTTGAAAGAGAGGGAAGCCATTGAAGAGTTTGAAATCAGGACATTACCAGGGTGTGATGGAGCAAGATGAGCTGGGCTGAGAGCTACTCTGAAAGCAAATTCAATTTAGTAAAGCCTGTAAGCCCCAAGTTCCTCAGCTATTCAGTGAGAATTAAACGTGTCTTAAAAATCTCTTTGGCTCCAACAGTGGCAATCTTCTTGGTGGATTTTGTTTTTGTTTTCTTGCTTTGTTTTGATTTTAATCAAGAACCAAGTGTTTCCCAGCTCTGTCTGTTCTCCAGTCTCTTTCAGCAACTGCCCACTCCTGTTAGTTCTCAAGACCACCCCACCCCACCCCCCACATCAGCTTCAGAATGACTCAGTTTACCTCCATCTCCCTGGAAAGCATGCAGCTCAGAAGAGGCCCATCCCAGTGTCCCACACACAGGCCAAGAAAGGTTTACACTCTTAAGAACAGATCCCTCATTTGGGCAAGGGTGGGAGTCAAGGGCTAACAGCGCTATGAAGTCTGACCTCCCATGACACTTCTGTAGACCCCTTGCAGTTGGCCCTGGACAGAGGCGCAGACACTACAATAAAGCTGTGGAGTCCCTTCTAGTGTAAGGACTTGGAACAACTAAATTCCCAAAGAAATCTATGGGCCTGATGGAGCCCACAGATTCTTTATAATTGTGTGGCATTCCTGGCACCAGGGAGTGTGTTTTTGAAACCTGTTTTTCCTGCATGTCTGGAGGGGTGTGGGTAAGAAAGCCTCACTTCTGCAAGAGGTGCGAACATTCCTGTGACTCTTGATCCAGACCTCCTGTTCATGCTGTAGGTGTGTCCAAGACCATGCATCTCCTCTTCTTGTGAGAGTGTGTCTGTGTGTATGTGTGAGTGTGTGTGTGTGGTGTGTGTGTGTAATGAGTGTGTGTATGTGTGTGCTGTGTGGTGTGTGTGTGGTGTGTGATATGGGTGTGGTTGTGTGTGTGATGTGTGTGAGTGTGAGTGTGAGTGTGAGTGTGTGGTATGTATGTTTGGTGTGTGGTATGTGTGTGTGATATGTGTGTGTGTGATGTGTGACTGTGTGTGGTATGTGTATGTGGTGTGTGTTTGTGTGTGAGTGTGTGTGGTGTGTGTGTGTTGTGTGGTGTGTGTGTGGTATGTATGTGTGGTGTTTGTGTGTGAGTGTGTGTGTTGTGTGGTGTGTGTGTGAGTGTGGTGTGTGATATGTGTGTGGTTGTGTGTGATGTGTGTGGTATGTGTGTGTGGTGTTTGTGTATGTGAGATGTGTGTGTGTGATGTGTGACTGTGTGTGATATGTGTGAGTGTGAGTGTGTGTGGTATGTGTGTGTGGTATGTGTGGTGTGTGTGTGTGTGTGATGTGTGTGAGAGAGAGAGAGAGATGTGTGAGTGTGCGTAGTATGTGTGAGTGTGAACCCATCCAAAGCCTCACATACACTAAAGGAGAACTCTCCCACTAAGCTGAAAGCTGAATCTCTAGCATTCCTAAGCTGTCCTTGAACTCACTCTGTAGTCCAGGCAGGCTCTGAACTTGGAATCCTCCAGCCTCAGCCTTTAGAGTCACTGGGATTATAGACCTGTGTCCCAGGCTCAACCTTTTAATACACTTTTTTTTTTAAAGAACAGCTTTAGATGTATTTTTTTTTAATTGCTCAAAAAGTAGAGCCCCTAAGCCCTGGGTTCCTTATTGACACCCGCATTAGTGGGGACGCAATTGTTACTTAGTTGATCAGCTCCACAGTGCTGACCACTCTGTAGCTTCCATTGGCGTTGGCTCTTTTTGTTCTGCCTTCTACAGGTTTTCACACATGTGTAATGGCATGTGTCCACCAGGTCATAACACAATCATTTACTGTCCCAAACCTCCTCTATATTCAGCCTATTGTCATCTCCCCCACACCCACACCCACACCCACACCCACTGGTAGCCACTTACTGTAGCTGGATTTTTCTTTGGGACACCAGCTCCCAAATAATGACACAGAGACTTCTTATCAGCTATGAAGGCTGAGCCTATGCCGGTTTGTCCCACTACATCTTATATCTTCAACTAATCCACTTACTTTCACCTACGTTCTGCCATGTGACTTGTTACCTCATCTCTCCGTACTGCTCATGCTGCTTCCTCCTCTTGTTGTCGACTCTGCCTTCTTCCCAGAGTTCTCTCTCTGCCCTGAAGCCCTGCCTATACCTCGTGCCTAGCTATTGCCCATTCAGCTTTTTATTACACCAATCACAGCGTATAAACACCCTACAACAACTTATCTTTCATATGCCATTACTTTTGCATTTTCTGAAAGGTCATACGTTGAAATCAGTACTTAAACTTCCCAGTCTGGCTTCTTTGGTTTGCACATGTACATATTAAGTTTCCTCCATGTCTTGCAAAGGAAGATGAAAGCAGCCCAAGTTTTTACCTGGAGCAGGGAAAGCTTCCCAGAGAAGGAGGCAGCTGAGCCGCTCGACACACAGTGGTCATCATCTTTTGGGGGTGCACACTGGTCATTTTTCATTCTAGCTTTTTGAAACAGGGCCTCACTGCATGGCCCAGGCTGACCTTTGAATTCATACTTCCTTTGCTTCTTATGCTAGGATTACAGGTGTGTACCCCCCACTCATGACTACATTAGCCCCTCTTTCTCATACTTAGAACTGGTTGAGACTCTTCATTGTGCCTACATGCTAGACATCACACTGTCATAGGGACATAACTCAGTGTGTCCCCAGCTGTGAAATATGGAAAGTAATAGGGCCTATTTCATATAGCCACTGGGAGGAGCTCAGTTAGCTGATTCCTATAACATGATTAGAAGACATTTGGTGCCGGTTCATGTTTAAGTCTGTTGACTATCATCTTTATTATAATTATAGTCAGACAAGTCTGTAACATGGCTCCCCTCCACAACTCCTCAGGCATTGCTAGCATCCACTTTCTGGATGGCACTTGCTTTGCTCTCCAAATACTCACAAGGACACACTCTGCTTGGTGAGTCATCTCCAGTTTTTGCCAACACTTCCTCTGAACCCATCGTAGCTCATTAGGCCCTTTGAGGCGTACTTTTCAATCCACTAAAGACAACCCAACCTGATAGCAATCACATCTGAGCTTGTGCATGGATGTCATGGGGAATGTGGACAGATCTGTGGAAAGCCATTTGCGGGCTCCCCAAAGCTCCACACTTAAGCATCAGCAAAGCACTGGCATCAGGAAAAATGAAGTTGAAGTTGCCCACTTTGGCTCCTTTTGTATCCTCGCTCACCTCTCCCACACATTCTCTATCCTCTTAAGGTGCTTTCAATCGGCCATGTTATCATCTTGAGTCTTGTGACCAAGGGTTAATCACTATTCTAGGATATGTCTAATACCAGCGCTGAGTTCTCAAACTCACAGATCACAGGTCCGCCTTCTTCACTTCCTTCAAACACCATCTCAGATGAGCGTGCAAGTTCCTTGTGAGCTCCTAACAGTGATTTAGTGCTGTTGTCACTGGTGACTGAGTCACCTGGGATGAGCACTTGGGTGGAGCTGCCCTTTAGTTAAACCCAACGGTTTCAATCATCCCTGAGTTATAGCCCTATGGGCACTGTCACTCACACAGTCAGGCATGATAACTGATACCTAAGCCTCTTATCTTTGTCCTGTGAAGCAAGAACACTAATGGCACCTCCCTGAGTTTTACCGAAAGGATTAAACATGATAATACTTAGATCCTTCCTGGTGTCACGCAAACACCCAGAAACCGGAGCTGCTCTCAGCCCTGTTATAGCCTTGTAGCCCTTTAAGATACAGTGAGCTCAAAATACATTGGTAGGCAGTCTTGTCTTTGTGCCAACACCAGAGTGCCCTCTTACACAAACCTAGGTCTAGGTCAAGGTAGACTTGATTCCATCGAGAGATAAAGCAGGGATGGGTCTGTAGCTCAATTAATGGAGCTAAAATACATGGAGCCCTGGGTTCTATTCCTAGCATCACACACACACACACACACACACACACACACACACACACACACACACACACGCCATGTCAGTGCACACCTGTAATCTCAACTCTGGGGAGAAGGAGGCAGGTGGAGGCAGGAGGACCAGAAGTTGAAGGGATCCTTAGCCACATAGTGAGTTTGAGGCCAGCCTGAACTACAAGAGACCTCATCTCAAAACACAAGGTTGTAGTGGGGATAGGCAGCAGATGTGCGAAGCTATTGGTCAAAATATGACAGATTGTTTCACACTAAACTCTTTCAAAGTAGGACTATGCTCCCCAATAACAATAAAACTATAGTACAGCAATACATAAACACAGCTGTTCATTAGCATTGTCAAGTGTAGTATATGATACACAGCTCTGCATGTAATACTTTACACAATAGGCTGTTCAACAACTTTGTTGAAACCAGCATCACCATCAGCATGAGTGGTGCATGGCACAAGGACATTATAACAGCCACCACGTCACTAGATGATAGGAACCCTTCAACTCCATCATAATCTTTTTGGAAACACTGTGGCCTATGCCATCCAGCCTTGACTAATACCTCATTATGTGGTACATGACCATATTTTATCTTTGTACTTAAAGAATCAAGAAATACCCTTCTTTCTTCAGGCCCCCTGCCTCAGGCTTCAGGGCAACAGTGTGTCCCTGATATCCTTGCTCTTCTGAGTTTTAGGGAAATAAAGATAGCTCCTGCTTATTGTGAGTTTAGGGCGCTGACCGCCCATCTTCCAGGTCAGACAGTTCCCTTAGGGGTCTTCACATCCCCATTCTAATGTGAATTCAGCAAGACCAGGAGCCCACTGTTAATACTGTGGGGAGGAACTTCCATAGTTTCCATCTCAGACAGCCCTTCTTGATCTTGAACCTGCTGAAACCTGGTCCCCTAAGAGAAGTTCTTAGTGAGGATAGAATTCTGTCTTTTTTGCATGTCCTCTAGTGCTATACTGTGTATTCAGCACAATACTTCTCTACTGGAGCCTTCTTGTGCCCTCCCCCAGGGCACATGGCTATGAAGCAAAGGGCAGAAAAGGCACATGGGGTTGTTACAGCTAAAAACGGGGTATTATCTTGAGGGTAGGCAGCAAGAACACTGCTGTGTATCCTTGAGCCCAGGACAGTGACTATTGCATGCCAACAAAGATGCAGTCAATCCACATGCCAGTACTGCCAAGTCTGAAAATCTCTGGTTAAGGAGAAGCATCCCTGTGTGTTTTTGATATGTACTCCACATTCTATAGCTGAAATGATTTCAGTTGGACCTGGCTGTGTAACCTGTGTCCTGAGTCAGGTATCTGGAAGATTTTGTATTTGGAGGCATTTGACAGCCAGAAGCCCTTTGGCAGTCTTCCTCAGAATAGTATTCTTAAATGCACATGACAAAACAAAGTCAATGAACTTTTTTGAAGCCCTATTGTGACTGATTTAAAATGTTATAGCATGATTGTGCTTGCTTCAAGTAATATTAAATGACAGTGTCTTCTGTGATGCTAACTACCATAACTGCAAGGTGGTGACAAGCAATTGGATATAAGGTTCTATCTACAAACACTACCCTGTGATGTAAAAGCATTTATAGTTCATCCATGTGATGAAGTCACAGGCACAGCTACATGGTAAATGCCAAATTCAGTTAGAGGCTAGGATACGAGTGATTGGACAGGATGCAAGTGGCTCTCATCTGACTCCATAGCACCACAAGTTTTGGATGCTTAAAAGATTACCCCCCCCCCTTTTTGGTAAGAATTTTTTTTTGTTTTCTTAATTTTAAATGTTCTCATTTTACATACAAAGTCTAATTCCCACTCCCTTCCCTCCTCCTGCTCTCCCCACCTTCCCCCCACCCAACCCCTCATCCACTCCTCAGAGAGAGTAAGGCTTCCCATGGGGAGTCAACAAAGTCTAGCACATCACTTTGAGTCAGGACAAAGGCCCTCTCCCCAGATCTAGGCTGAGCAATGTACCCCCCCCAAAGAGAATGGGCTCCAGAAAGCCAGTTCAAGCACCAAATACCAAAATTAAATCAAGACCTGATAAACAATTTAAATAGACCTATAAACCCCAAGGAAAAAGAAGCAGTCATGAAAAGTCTCCCAACCAACAAAAGCCCAGGGCCAGATGGTTTCAGTGCAGAATTCTACCAGAACTTCAAAGAAAAGCTAATACCTATACTCATAAAATTGTTCCACACAATAGAAACAGAAGGAACATTGCCAAACTCTTTTTATGAGTCTACAGTTACCCTGATACCCAAATCACATAAAGACTCAACTGAGAAAGAAAATTACAGACAAGTCTCCTTCATAAACATTGATGCAAAAAATACTCAATAAAACACTGGCAAACTGAATCCAAAAACACATTTTAAAAAAATTATCCACCATGATCAAGTAGGCTTTATCTTAGAGATGCAGGGATGGTTCAACATACAAAACTCTGTCAATGTAATCCACCATATAAACAAACCAAAAGAAAAATATCACATGATCATCTCATTAGATGCTGAAAAAGCCTTTGACAAAATCCAGCACGCCTTCATGATAAAGCTCTTGGAGAGATCAAGAACTTATCTAAACATAATAAAAGCAATATACAGCAAGCAGACAGCCAACATCAAATTAAATGGAGAAAAGGAACTCAAAGCGATTCCACTAAAATCAGGAACAAGACAAGGCTGTCCACTCTCTCCATATCTATTTAATATGATACTCAGAGTTCTAGCTAGAACAATAAGACAACAAAAGCAGATCAAGGGGATACAAACTGGAAAGGAAGAAGTCAAACTGTCACTATTTGCAGACAGTATGATGGTATACATAAGTGGCCCCAAAAATTCTACTAGGGAACTCCTACAGCTGAAAGATTGGCTCTTAGTCCCAGATTCCTAGGCATTCGTCCACATCCCAGTGGCTCCCTTGCACCTTCTGTGGTGTGAGATCTGGACCCAGAGCCGAATCAACAGGATGATCTGAGCTGTTCTCACCCCCAGAATGCTCTCTGACAAGCAACTATCGTCGACTGAATTTTTTTTTTTTTTTTTTTGGAATGACCACACTCAGATTTGCATCCCAGCATCCCAGCTCCACCATCAGTAGCCTATGTGGCCTGTTGCTCAATCTCTCTGAACCTCCACGTATTCAGACCAAATGGAGAGCGCACTACTCCCCATATAGTGGGTTTGTTGTGCAGGTTGAATAAGATGAGCAAATACTGGATGCCTGACACAGTGTGGATCACATCAGTGTGCTAGAAAGTAGTGTTGTCATTCTTAAGGAAGGCCAAGGCGAATAATACTTATCAGCAAAATGCTAAGCTGCTGACATGACGATGACATACAGTGCCGGTCTGTGTCTGCCACATTGACTATTTCTCCTGTCTGCTCAAGGGGCTTTTCATGAGTTAATGCATAGAGAATTATCAACATAGAAATATTTTGAAGGGTTTTTTGTTTTGTTTTGTGTTTTTTTGCCTCCAAAGCCACAAGGTTCATACAAGTTTGTCTTATGCACCTGCAGTTTCCCTGTAGGCAGGGCCAGTTCTCAACCCTCGGCACATTTTATCCACAGTTTCTGGGACAAGCAGAGGCTGTCTAATAGTCTGGAACAGTTGGTTTTCTGGATGTGATTTCAGAAGCCTTCTCTGACCCTCTGAGCCCAAATGGTGCATCTGAACTTCCCACTCTGCCTTCCCACACATTCAGGTGTTCTCAAGCCTGTGACCTGTCACCAAGCCTAGCCCAAGCATGTGTCAAGTATATGCACAGCTGGCTCTAAGTCTTACAGAATGTGACACTGCTGGAAAGGACAATCCTCAGACAGAGCTGACTTCCTGGTGAAGAAGCCAGCTCGGGGTCACCTGCTGTGAGGTCCCTTCCTTCCATGGGTCTTGAACTCCCCCACCTAACTTTTCTGTCTCTGTGTGGTGGTTTCTTTAACTACAGGTGAAAGAAACCTAGGAATCTTAAAAGAAGACTTAAAAGAAGATTCCAGGAGGGGGCCAGGAGGCCAGTTGTCAGCTCCTGTTCAAAATAAAGACCTCTCAGAGCATTCCGTTGTAGTAGTTATGTGAGATTTCCCATTGATTGTGTGTGTGTGTGTGTGTGTGTGTGTGTGTGTGTGTCTGTGTCTTTGTGTCTTTGTGTCTCAGAACTTATGTTGACATATATATTTCTTACTTTTCCTACTACCATGACAAAATACCCCTAAGGAAGGGTTTAGTGTGTCTCATGATGACAGGAGCATGAGGCGGCTGGTCACATTGTGTCCATAGTCAGGTAGCAGAAAGGAAGGATTTGGACCTGCCTCACAGTGCAGGACCACCCATGTTCACAGTGGATCTTTTACACTCAGCAAGACCTCTCTGGAAACATCCTTATAAATATGCTCAGAGCTGTGTTTCCATGGTGAGCCTCAACCCCATCAAGTTAACAGAGAAGATTAGCCATCAAGACATTTAATTCTCAGTGTGATATGGGCCATATACTTATGAATGAGTAGAGCCCAAAACATTCTTTTACACTTTATCATGTGAGAACACAACAGGAAGTCATATGTTTGCAACCCAGAAAAGAGCCCTCACCAGAAGCTGTGGTGTCGTTGCCCTGATCTAAAGATTACAAACAAACAAACAAATGCTTGCTATCTGTAAGCAGCCCAGGAAATGGCACCCCATCATACCAACTCAAACTGAAGGAGATATCGCAAGACCGTCTCTACCACAGACATCTCAGGGGCATTCTGGGAAACATCAGTTAGGGATAAGAGGGGCCTCTGAGACCTCGAGAACCTGTAGCCCATGGCCTCACACTCAGCAAGGGCCCCTCTGTGCTGTTATCTGTTCTGCTTGTAGCATGGTCAGAAGGCCACAGCAACCCCACTGGGACCATGCACTGGTACAGCTCAAGCCAAGCACTACTCTGCAGGGTCCTACCACAGAAGCTGTGCTGGCCCTCCATGGTTGAGCTCATCCACAGAGACACCACATACAGGACCTGCCCAGCCCAGGAGGCCAAGATGACCTAGGCCACATG
The DNA here is from genome assembly GCF_943737965.1 of Phodopus roborovskii. Classification (NCBI taxonomy): domain Eukaryota; kingdom Metazoa; phylum Chordata; class Mammalia; order Rodentia; family Cricetidae; genus Phodopus; species Phodopus roborovskii. The sequence continues at coordinate 51,786,537 of NW_026126433.1, forward strand.
GCTACCCTGTCCTTTACCCTGGAACCAGAGGTAAGCAGAGGTGAACACCAGGGCTACATATGGCTAAGCCAAGACAATTGCTTGGGGCTGGACTATGAGCCACTCCAAGGGAGACCCTGTCTGCCCAGGAGATTGAATGCCAAACAGAGAAATTGAAAGAAGCATATTTTTATGTCACCAATAAGCTCGCCATGCTCACCGGGAAGATGGGGTTACCTTTTAATTCTCTCTATGCTAAATGATGGCTCAGAATTATCATCCTATGAAGACATCAAAAAGTGTGCAGCCAAAGCTTGTAGGATGAAAGTATTACAGATGAGTGGCAGCCAACGATCCGTAGTAATTTTTAAACTGTGTTATCGGTTTTGCTGGGGTCTTACGTCTGTGTTGTTAGTGTGTTGAAATATGTATGATTTTACATTCTGTATAAATATTAACTTTTGTGTTAACTTTGTACTTGCCGCTTGCATGCTTTTTCTTAAAATAAACCCCTCACTCCACCCCTCACAATGATCTGAGATCACCTTCCCCAAGCCTCATGGAGAGCTGCTAGAAAGACAGATGTTTTCTGGTTCTGTTTCTTTCTCAGTCTCCACAGAATGCCTGAACTATCTCCTATAGGCAAAGAGGGGAGCAGAGGCCCAAAAAGAGGGAGCCAGCCACTTCTGCGGGGCTCCCCTATAGAAAGGCCACTGTCAACAGTGCTACTTCATGTGCCCTGGAGTTTCAGCTTGGGGAAGGGCAAGAGAGGTGGGGGAGGGAAGTGTGGAGGAGGTGAAGAAGGAGAAGCTGAGGGGAGCTGACCACATAACAGTGGGACAGTCAGAAGCAAACCCACCCACCTCGCCCCATCCCACTCCATCCCACCCAGGCTCACCAACAGCCTGATGCTGGCACAGTGGACAGATGTGCTCACTCCAGCTCTCTCTGCCCTAAACACCTGTTCTGCATTCTGGTCACCCTTCCCCGCAGTTCCCATCGGGTCTCCAGAGAAGCCTCAATATGTATGACTCATGCTCAATGAGCAGGGAGCTTGGTTCCCTGCCAAGCCCCTCGCTTGCCCCTTCCTTGCCCCTTCAGCAAGCAGAGCTGCTTCTCTGAATGCTGATGGCTTCTGGAAAGAGGAGCTAGCCTTTGCAGAGGGGTCCTGCGAAGGTCACATAGAGTCCAGCCTGCCTGTCTCTACTGATTTTCCCTCTCTGTGACCTCAGGCCAGTGAGGTCACGTGCTTCTGTGGGAACTAGGAGTGAGAATGACCCAGAGAATTGTGAAGATGGTTACCACGCAGCCTCTGAGCCTCAGTTTCCCCATCTGTATGGTGAGATATGAACAGAAGACTCCTAAAGTCCCCTCTGGCTCTGACATTCTCTACTGTCCCTTCATTCAGTATCTGCAGAGGACCTAGTATAGATGGAGATCTCCATGTCCCAGGGTCAGTCTGCGAGGTCTGGGAACTGAGAGAAACCATGCAAAACATGAGAGGTAGACTTAGAAAATGTCACACATTGACACAGCAAACCCAGCCCCCATCCTAGCTTAACCAGGATGACAGGCATGAGGTGAGGAGGGTGGAGTGTCCTTCTGTGACCCAAGGCCACAGCATTGATGTCAAGATCTAACTGGCCTCAGAGGCCTCTGGATGAGGAATCATTGAAAACAGAATGACTGGGTAAGAGATGGGCCAGCGCCAACAATCAGTAAGACTGGACAAGTGCCCACTAGCTCAAAACTGAGAGCTCCGGCTGCCTGGCCAGCCCATGTCAGCTTGTCCTGGTTGCTTCCCTAAGAGTAAAACCACTTAGTAGGGTACAGAAACAGCCTTACAGACTGCCAAGGCACCACACTCCCCTCAGAGCTTTGGTCACCTTCACCCTAAAGAAATGTGGCCTATATCCTTCACACAGCACCAGCTCCCAACACCAAGCCGGGCCCATTCTCCTCATCCCACACCTTACCCAAACTTCACTTGGGTCTTCAAATGTCCCCTCCCTGGAACGCCCCAGAAATTACATGTGTTCTTCCTCAGGCTGGGACTCTCTGGCCTCTCTTCTCCTTTGCTGGGATACATCTCTTGAGTCTTCATTTTTCAGTTCAGGCTTCAGAAAGTGGCCTTCTTGTATCTGCTTAAAATGGCATGGTTATGATGGAAAACAGGACTGTGGTTCCTTCCTCAGAAACGAACAGCATAGGATCCACAATCCCACTACTAGGCACAAATCCAGAGAAACTGAACCTTGAAGAGACATTCACACAACTGTATTCACAGCTGCACAACTCACAACAGTTCCAAATTGAAGCCACCCAGTACCTAGCTAAAGATGGATAACAAGGTATGCACACTATAGAATATTATCTAGCCATGGGGAAACAAGAACAGTCTGGAGCTTGCTACAGTATAGTGAAACCGGAAAGGCATTGAGCTAAATGAAACAAACATATGAGACAAAGGCAAGCTCTGCTCCAGGGACCCAGATACCTGGAGTAGTCAATACACACAGACAGCAGTTCCCTTCCAGCAGTTTCTAGTCCAGAGGGGAGAGGATATGGGACATAAGTGCCACTGAATGCAGCAAAGCCACACAAGGAACTCTTGGTCCTTAGAAGACTATAATCAGATTCTATGGCAGAAGTGTGCCTGCCTGCCAGCCTATGGGCATCCACTGTGGCTGGAGGGTAAGGAATGGCAAGTCAGGTGAGGCTCACTTGTGCCTCTCAGAACATACTCACGGGACCACACTGTTGACCAGTTGTGTTAAGAATTTCCCAGACCCCTCAGTAGGCCCAGCTCTCGGATGCCAGCTCTGGTTACTCAGTCCTGGGCTTTTCACTTATGTCCTCCAGTAGCCTGGTGCGAGTCTGAGTTTCCAAGCCTTCCTTCTCACAGACCAGCAGAGCCTGAAGTGGGGAAACTTTGAATTTGGGGAAGAAACCAAGTAGTAGGAGTGAGTGGGTGATGGGAGATGCCATTCTGTAAATGTTTCTCATACTGGTTAATAACAAAGCACTGCTGGCCAATAGGAAAGGAAGATAGGAGGGACTAGGAGACAAGGAGGAAGAGGAAGTAGTGGGGAGGAGTCAAGATGGAGAGTCTGGAGAGAGCAGGACGCCAGCCGGCTCCCCGGTAAGAGAAGACCACGTGGAAATACTAGATTAACAGAAATGGGTTAATAATTAAGACAGAGCTAGCTGATAAGAAACTAGTACCTGGCCAACAGAATTATGTCAAATACAGAGTCTCAGTGTGTTAATTGGGGCTGGTGCGGCAGCAGGACAAGACCAGTGGCGGGCAGAAAAACCTTACTTGTTACAAGTGGGGGTTTGGCAGAGCCAACAGAGCATGAGGGAGAGGCAGCATGAAGATTTTATCTTGACATATAGTCACTGCTGGGATCCTGGGGAACTCATGTCTGCTGGATTCTCAAGTGTTTAGGAAAAAGTGAGAATTTCAACATTCTCTTCTCTGGTGACATCTAGCACCACCACCACCAGCTGCTGTCCCACTGATCAAGAGTCACCTTGGGGTTTGTAGCAAATGAGGAAATTGGCTCATTCAGGCTGCCCATGCATGAGTGCCAGGGAGACCCCCTTGGGAAATGAGTGCTGCCCTCCTTAGGAGAAGGTGGAGAGGCAAAGTATTCTCCCCTGTGGCTAGAGAACAACTGGACTATCCAGGTGATATGAGGTTCTGTCTGCAGGTTCTGACACAACAAGTAATCAACCTTTTATACCCAGCACATGGATCCAGCCTAGAGATAATACTCAATAGGTAAAAATTAGTCACATTAGTAAAAATAAATATATGAATGTACTTACCATATGCCCAGCACTGTCACAGGAATTAATCAGTCCTATAAAAGAGGCCACGAATTTGAAAGAACAAGGGTAGCTTTATGAGAAGGTTTGGAGGGAGGGAGGAAGGGAAGATGACGTATTTATATTATAATTTCAAAAACTAAAGGAAATAGTCTTTAAAGGATCTTACTATTATTACTCCATTTTAAAGCCCAGGAAGCAGAGGCAGAAGCATCTCATTGCTGAACAGCAAAACCCTACAGCTGCCCACTGACTTTCCAACTGCCATGCAAAACAGTCAGAAGAAGATAGCACATATCCCAAACCTGTTCATTCCTTCCCAAGCCACCCACACCAGGGATGGAGTAAGACATCACAGAGCACTAAAAATCCTTTATGGAATCTGGCATCAGCTACATCTGGCTGAATGTAAACTTTGATTCTGCCCCTCACTGTTGTGTGACCTTCAATGAGTCATTTCAACTCCTTGAGCTTCACTTTCCTCATTTGCAAAATACAGAGCAGATACATCAGTCCCAATGGGCAAAATCTGGCAGAAACCCAAGAGCTTATCAAGAAAATGATAAAGCACACATCCATGTAAGGAGACACAGCCTGCCTTCCATAGCCACAGGCTTTGCTTGCAGGTATTCAGCTCTAGATGGAAAACGTCCAGAAAATAAAAATTGCTGGACACTCACAGACTTTCTTGTCATTTCCCCCAAACCAATACAATGGGAAACTTCACAGAATAGCACACACTGGGTACTGTCAGTTATCCAGAGTTGATTTAAAGGATACAGGGGTTTGCATGGGTGATATACAAATACTACAGATATTTATAGCAAGACTGGAACATCTGCAGACTTGGATGCCTCCAGAGGATCCTGGAGCCAGTGCCCCTTGGATACTGTGATGGTGAATCTTGTTTTTCAAGTCTGTGGGATTTAGAGTCACCATGGAAACAAACCTCTGGGCATGTCTATGAGGGAGTTTCTAGAATATGCTAATTAGGATGGGACAGCTCATTCTGAATGCAGATGGCATCATTCCCTTTTTTTTCTTTTTTAAAGGAAGCACCAAATAAATAAATAAATAAATAAATAAATAAATAAATAAATAAAGCACCAACCCCTTACAATTCTCAGCTTCCTCAACCCTCACACTCCTCAGCTTCCTCAATGAAGATGCAGTGTGACCAGCGCCTCAGGGTCTTGCCTCCATTACCTTCCCACAATGATGGAGGCAAAATATTCCCTCTTATTTTGGTTTCTTGTCCTATTGTTGTAATTTAAAAAAAATACACTGGCAAGAGCAATTTAAGGGTGAACAGTCTTATTCTGGATTAGAGTTCTAGAGGGAGTAGCTCATTGTGGTAGAGAAGCATGGCAAAATCAGGGCAGGCGTGGTGACAAGAGTGGGAGACTGGCTGGCCACGTTGCACCTCCGCCCAAAAGCAGGTGAATGGTAAGTGAGACCTCACTATAAGACTTCAAGTCCCTTCCCCAGTGATCATTTCTTCCAGTGAGAGTCTACCTCCTGAAGGTTCCCAGCTTTCCCAAATAGCACCGCCAGCTGAGGTCTATGTGTTCACACACGTCAACCTACTATTTGAAAACATTCAGCAAGAGTAGAAGTAAGAAGCCTCCAACTACTGGTACAGGCAATGGAATTCCTTCAACATGGATGGCCCTTACAGACGTCACACTCTGTAGAGGAAGCCTTCACCTGGAAAGCTCCTGAACAGACAAATCTAACCTAGACTAGAAACAGCACTGTAGCAGTTGCCTCTGGGTGCTATGAGCAGGACATCATCATCAGGGGACTTTGTAGACAGGAGTACAGTTTGCACAACTGTTTGCTTTTTCAAAACTCAATAAATGTACTCTTAAGATGTGAGCATTGTACAGTATGTACATTTCACTCAAAAGAAAAATCTACTCTGCTATTGAACCTTAGTTAATGATTGCATGTCCAGTGAGGGGATGTGTACTGGTTTACAATTTACACTGAGATATGTTCAAAACTAAGGTGGATTAGTGGATGGATTAGAGGGATGAATAAATAGATGGGAAGACAAATGACAAGGTAACCAAGTAAATGTAGTAAACTGTCAATTGTAGACCCTAGGTGCTTCTCCATGTTCTCCGATGGCTGGCAAGGTTGGGCCTCTGGTCATGCAGTATTAGATGTGTAGCTCACCTCATCTGCACATTGCTAATCCACATCCCTTTGTCATTGTCTTACTATGTTTGAAATTTGTCTTTTAAAAACACATTAATTTATAGAGGGTCTTTCAATGTTGTAAGAAATATCCACCCACTTATTTGTTATATACTAGAAAATCTATTTCTGCCTTTATAGCTTGCCCATTAATTTCACTGATGGATTTTTTTCCTGATATATGAAATGTTTAGTTTTCACTTAATCAATATATAGTTATCACTTTTATTTTCCAGTTCCAGAGAGTGAACCCAGAGTGTTGTAAATACCGAGTGCTCAATCCCAAGGCTTTACCTCCAATCCTGTTTCTAACCTGTCCTAGTGGGTTACCAGAAAGTGGTCTCCTGCCCCAACATTATATAAAATATGTCCCGAAATCCTATTCTACTGGGTAAATATTTTATTTCGACAAGTAAATATTAGTGAAACTAGAATATGTTTCCATGCATGGTTGTGGCACAGTTGCCTTATTTTGGAAGATATTTTTATCCTAGCTTCCAGTGTTTATTCCAGTCCATGTATTGTCCTGTCTTGTCGTATTAGCTAAGTTGATCAGTAATTGTGACAACACCCTTTATCTCCTTGTATTAATAGAAGTAAATATAGATCTTTGTTTGTTTTGTTGTGTTGGGACATCTCAGGTACTCCCTCCCCCCTCCCCCCCCCACAAGGCTGGCTTCAAACTCAGTAAATAATTGACAATGACCTCAAAGCCCTGATCCTTTTTCCCCCAAGGGCTATGGTTACAGGTGTATACTACCACACAGGCTTCTTTTTCTTAAGTGAGTGATTTCTATTATCTTTGAGCCATCACTATTTACACCAGTCTCTTACAGGAAATATGTATCTGTCAAGTACATGATAAAAAGCCACTCTCACTATGCCCTTTAGTAAGAAAACTCTCATTCATGTGGCGTGCTGTCAATCTTGACAGTGTATCCCTCTCTAATCTGTACTGTCCCTTTGCTCTGAATAAACTTTTCTTGCTACTTTTGCAAGTCTGCATGAGTCCTTTCAGTTCTTTGCATACGAAACCAGGAACCTGGTAACACCCAGCCTAGATCCTGACTGCCAGTAACAAAGATGGTTGGTCCAGGTAGCTGGTTGGTCCTGGTAGATGATTGGTCTAAGCAGCTGGTTGGTCCTGGTAGATGGTTGGTCCAGGTAGCTGACTGGTCCTGGTAACTGGCTAGTCCTGGTAGATGATTGGCCGAGGCAGCTGGTTGGTTGATCCTGGTAGCTGGCTGGTCCTGGTAGCTTGACTCCAGGTTTAATGACTCCTGGAGTTCTCTTTCTTCTGTGCTTTCATTCCACGATTCTCTGGAAACTTGGAATTTTCAATTATTTCATCCCATATAAAACTTTAAATTACTTTATCTCATCTTTGAAAGCAGGAATCTACAGTGCCATTAAAATTTTATTCTAATGTCTTAAATTTATATATTAGTTTTTGAAGGACTGTCATTTTTATGATATTAAGTCTTTCCACATAAAAATATGGCTTGTACATCTCCATTAGCTGAGAGATTTTTTTTATGTCTGCTAATACATTTTTATCACTTTATTGGTATAAATAGCATGCATTTCATTGTTAAATACAACCTTTGAAATTTTATATTGTTTGTTGCTATTATGAATAGGCTGTTCTTCCCACTTTCCTTCCCAAAGGTTTATTGCTTCCATCAATCAAAGTTCTGTATTTATATATTTATCTCTTTGTTTTACTAAAGTCACACTAATTTTAATATTATTGTATTAAAAACTCTTAGTTTGTCCAGACACCTGTAAATATATATTTATCTTCTTTGCAATCAACTCATTTTTCTGACTTACTATATTATTTAAATTCTCCAGAGCTATGTTAATCAGTAGTGGCGACAACTGTCTTTTTCTAGAATTAATAGAAGTAACTTCAGTTTTTTTCTGTTTCATAAAATGTTTGTTGTTGGTTTGTACTAATTAAGTTTTGGGGGATTTCTTTTGTTTGTTTTTTGTTTTGTTTTGTTGCATTTAAAGGGTTTCTGTGGATTCATGCCAAACCATGTATTAGAGAAAGAACTACTTGTGCCTTCAGATACCAAATGTCCAGGAGTCTGGCTATGTATTTACTATACAGTGGCGAGAAACTCATAAGGTTCTGTGATTAGACAACTTATAACAACTAAAAACAGGGTCATTTCCTACCTTCTCATGGAAGGAACAACATTGCCAAGCTGTACAGTACATCCTCCATGTCATGCACAGCTGGTCATGGGTCACCAAGTAAAGGCTCAGCAACCAAAGGGTGACCGCATGGTGGGTTTCCAGTCCAAGGGATTAAGCCAGTGATGGGCAGAGAAGGAGCATGGGAGAGGTAGAAAATAGAGAAGGGAGGGATGGGGGACAGTAAAAGGGGAGAGAGAGAGGAGGCAGCAAAGGGACAGAGAGACAGAGAGCAGAAAAGGGAGAGAGAGAGACAGAGAGCAGAAAAGGGCCAGCCTCCCTGGCAGGGGTTGGTGATTAGAACAAGAGGCCTAACAAGGGTCAAGCACACTGTGACTAGAGCTGCGACAGGGTTTAAAGAGGTCCTTTACCAGCCGATGCTTTATGCCTTCCACATTTCATTCTTTGAATTTCCAATTAATTCTTTCACACCTTTACCTATATGGATTCTTAACAGAAACTTGACCACAAATCTTGACTCCAAAGCCTTGTGGCCCCATCTTGGAACCAGGCAGCCTACCGTCTGCCCATAGCTTCCATCCAGGCTTGCTTTGGCCCTGATGAATGCTAAGGAATGGTCATGTCACAGACCTGGTGTTTTGAGATCAGTCTCTAGCCATGCTGCCCCTACAGAGCTCCTGAAACAAGTAGCTAATAGTCTATTTGTTTTTCTGTCTTGGGAAACAAATCTATGCGGGGCAGAGATCTGCATAAGCAGCCAGCTGCTCCACTGCCCTAGCTGGAGGGTAAAGCGCATTGGTATTCCTGGCACAGAAGTAGAAGCTGACTTTAAGCCACAATTTGCATTTTCTTCTTGCAGAGCTGTTTATCCGGGGAGCGCTCATTTAGCCTTATATAAATGGACTCTGGCTGAACCCTTGTAGCTCAGGAAGGCTTCTGAAAGTGGGCAGCATGTACTCCGAAATAGCTTTCCATAATTCTGTAACAACTGGCTCCTGGCCTGCAGGAAAAGCCGACCTTAACACCAGGCCTTTCTCTGAAAGAGTTCTGGACTACATGGCTCAGACTGCAACCTCGGAGATTTGAAAGAAGTTCCTATCCCTAAACTAGCTATGAAGTGACCATGCATCCCCACCACAATGTACTATGCTGCCACAGTCAGCAAACTGAGCAAGAACTAAAATCTCTGGAACTGTGAGCTCCAATGAGCCTCTCTCAAGACGATCACAGCAGATACTTAGTGTAGTGATGGGAAGCTGACTAACATGTCTAGCCTTCAAACTCATCCAAAGAAAAATGCTGAATTCAATTTGATTCAGGTTGATAGAGGTGTCCTGGGACCCGAACACGCCTTCTCTGTGTGATTGCATCGGCCACTGGATGACAATAGCTGCTTCATTCCATCAGTTAATTCACACAGTGCCATTTGTTAAAGTCAGCTGAGACCTCTCAGAGAAATCCAGACAGGCTGCAAGTCTCTATTTCATCTTATTATGGATACGGGAAAGCCACCTCAGGATCTGAAAGAGAAGTGTAGGTGTAGTTATGGGTGATGGTAAGTATATGTGGTTATAATGTGTTTGAGCCAAATATGCTCAGAATACACAGATCTATACAGACTTTTCCAGTCAGAGACAGGGCTTGCGTGCCCCTGAGAGACACTACACATGTGTCTCTCAGTGTCTCATGATCATTTTTATATTGCCAACTAGGTTATAAAGCCCTTTGAAGGCAGGAACAATATCTCAGAGTTCAGCCTTCACTGGAAACTAGTTCACTCTTGGGTTTTGTTAGTGCTGCTTAAGACTGGAAAGGGCTTGGCATTTCTTCAAGGAAGTTCCTATAGCTGGGGACAACACCATAGAGTGGAAAAGACAGGCAGGAAGACGGGGACCCACAAATCTAACTGAAATGCCCAGAAGAGTTAAGGACTCCGAATGAATATAGAATGGAAGAAACAGACACCAGCAAAACTAGTAAAGAAACACCTCCCCTCCCTTGTAGGTACATTCTTCCTTTCCTTCCCTTCTTCCCTCCTCCTCCCTTCCCGTGTGTGTGTGTGTGTGTGTGTGTGTGTGTGTGTGTGTGTGTGTTTGCATGTGCATGTGCATGTGTGTGTAAAAGTTTCTGGAGGCTATAAGTTAGCCTCAAGTGTGGTTCACCAGGAGCTGTTTATCTATCTTGGTTTTTGAGATAGGGTCTTTCCCTGGGACCTGGGATTCCAGGATCAAGCTAGCTGCCTTGTGAGCACTAGGGATCTGCCTGTCTCTGCCTCTTCAGTGCTAGATGTCAAGCACACACCATTATGTCCAGCCTTTTCTTTGGGTGCCTGGGATTGAATTTGTACAGTGAGCAAGAGCTTTCTCCCCAGATAGCCTTGATCTCACCTGCCTATCCTAGACAATGGCAGGAAGCATTTGTCCCCTCAGGCACAACTTTAGGTGAGTGGATTTGCTGGTCTGGGCCTCCTGAGGCTGCTCTGTGAGAAGCTCCCAGGCTTTCTTCAGGTGTTTTCTCCTCTTCTAGGTCTGGTGAAGCCACTGCCCCGCTTCTCCAGTCACTCTTGGACAAGGGGACACATAGTGTTAAAGTTGAGGACCCTTTTCCTACAAAACAGCTTTGTAGTGATGTTTGGAAATGAAAGGAGAGCTGGATTGGCAGGGGCAGTGTTGGGCTATACAAACCTTGATGGGGGGTGCAGGGAGAGGGGGGAGGGAAAAGGAGAGATCCAATATGATGGGCTTGACAACAGAGGAAGGGTGAGATACAGAAACTATTCAGGGGTCTCTGTCTCTTCCTCCTCCCCTCCTTCTTCTCTCCCACCCCCCAGGGCTCTGGACTCTTCCCAGGGGCTGTTTGTTTGCCTGGTTGTCATAAACCTGGGCCTCCAGCTGGTCACCAGCATGGCCTGCTCTTCCTGACACTTCATTTTCTCCTGGTGCTGCCTGATCTTCATTTAATTTTGCAGCCACTCATGGCTCTGTGATTCTAAGGCAGAGGGAGGAGTTGGTAATTTATAAAGCCCTGGCTGCCTCTCCAGCCACCTACCCTCTGCTCCAGTGTCCTCCCCTGGCTCCTAGCCACCCCACCATTCACTCAGAGTCAGGGATGATGGGGATTCTCTCCTAGTTTACTGAGCTGTCAAAACCCCAAGACTGGCTGTGTGGTTGTATACTCTCTCCTCTAGATTAAAAACACTCTCAATGAAAAATTTGTCTGTCCAGGGTAAGAACTCACAGCAAAAATCGGCTTCTTGGGATTTAGTTGGCTTCCGGGAATTGCTCTAGTGGGAGAGTAGAGGAAGCCACTTTCCTACCTTCCTATACTCAGTGCCATCCATCTTTGCTCACAGCCATTTTGTATCACAATGAAGCCCTTCATTGGGGAAGCAGGGTCTTGACTGTGTCATGCACATTGGCGTGGCTTGTTGCTGGATTTTCTTGTCCCACCAGGTCCCACTGCCCTTTTCAGCCTCAAATAACACACGGACGCTATACTAATTATAAAAATGTTGGTCGATGACTAGGGCTTCTCATTGGCTAGCTCTGTCTAAATTATTAACCCATAACTACTAATTGATGTATTTCCACACAGCCTTATCTTACTGGAGAACTCCTGGGGCGTCCTATCCTCCCTGTTTCCACATGGCAATTTTTGGCGGTCTACCTCTGCCTACCTTTCCCAGAATTCTCATCTCCTCATCCCACCTATCTTCCTGCATCATTGGCCAAAAGTGTTTTATTCATCAACCAATAAGAGAAACATATACACAGAAGGACAACCCCCATCACTGTCTGGCATTCTATTTTGCTTATCTTCTCTTGTTGGTCTTCCTCAAGAATATTCAGCAATGTCCAAAGGGTTCAGCATCTGCTTTCTCTTCTACTTCTTCATACTTATTCCCCAAATGCCCCAAGTGCCTTGGCTGACAGTGCTAGAGGCTCTGGGGTCCGATTCCAGCTTGGCATTTGTGTGTGTGTGGCCTTGGATGATTTTCTCACCTTTCCCTCTTCATCCACAGCGCAGGTGTGAGTCAGGGTGGAGGTAAAACATGCATAAAGTCTTGCTTAGCTCTCTGCCTGCTCCCTAAGCCTGCAGTTATCATTTTAACTCTGGAAAGCAAGCTTCCAATGGCAAAGGAAGACCCACATATGGGTGAGGGATCGCTGAAGTTTTGCATGACCCCAGAGGACTCAGGGTGTGTACCACAAGGGACATATGTGATAAATGCTGACCCAGAAAGGCCTTATCCCTGGTCTTCAGAAACTGAGTGTGGTATAGGACGGATAGAGGCCGACAAGAGAACAAGACAGGGGAGCAGACTGACCGGAATGAAGACTTTCTCCATTCATGGGGCCATATTCCTCCCCTCCCCACCAGCCTCTTTCTCACCCATGGATTAAGGGGATTTCCAGCGAGTTATATCTTGGTGAAGTTAAAGGAATAATTCCTTTAACCCTCAACATGTAGAGCTGCCTGGCTTGGAAGAGGTGCTCTGAGATCTGAGCTGTCTCTGTCATGGGACCCATGTACTCACTGTATGATGAGCAGGGCTTTCAGCAGGAGCCAAGTTTCTGTATGCAAAGAGCAAAAGCAGTGCATATCTCTTGTCCTTAAAAACACACAGACTCGAAGGTACTCGCACATGAATGATCTTACCTAAGAACAGTGGTTCTCGGTCCATGGGTCAAGGCCCCCTTGGGAGTTGAACAAGCCTTTCACAGGGGTCACATAATACCATCTTGCAGATCAGATATTTATATTAGGATTCATAACAGTGGCAAAGTTACAGTTAGGAAGTAGCCATGAAAATAATTCTGTGTTTGGAACTGTATTAAAGGGTCATAGCATTAGGAAGATTGAGAACCATTGCCTCAGAGGTGCCAGCCACAACTTTTGGCCCCCTTTGAGGGATAAGCAAGAAGGTTTTCTTAGTCTGGTCAGGCTAACTTTATACAGTGGATGGGACAAGGGAGCTCTCCAGTTCTCTTGTATAAGCATAGTGATCTCATTTGATGCAAAAGCATGAGGTCTTTTATATTCTAGTGCACTGGGGTCCACAGCCATACCCCCACGTGGGGTAGAGGACTGGGAACCCTGGGTAGTGTGGCACGGCTCATTTCCTGTTCTCATTCACTCACAGGTGCTGTCAGTAAACCGCCCTGTCATAAACAGTCAAGAATGACCTTTTGCCTACTCACTGCTAGGGGGCAGAGTCTAGGGGAAATTAGGCTAAATTTTTCCATCCTTACATCACATGCCTTTAACCCCAACACTAGAGAAATATCAAAGATAGGAGCAGGGTCTTCAGAAGGCTCAGTGTCAGGATTCTCCAGGCATGTTGAGGAGAGCATAGCAGTCTGGGATTACAGTCTGAGGTTTGGTGGAGTCAGGATTACCTTTCAGTCTGAGGTAGAGTAAGAAGCTAGTGGCCGTCTGCTTTGCTTTTCTGGTCTTCAGCAACTTTCCCAGTGCCCCACTTCCTGAAACCATTACAAAGGAGACCACATTTCAGCACACAAATCTGGAGAAACTTGTCTAGTCTATAGCAGGGAAGCATGAGATGGTGTACCTTTGAGAGACAGTCAATTCATGCACCTGTTGTCCTACCCCAGACCCAGTCTGTCTGTCACACCCACAGCTACAGCCCCTCACATAGCTCTGCAGAAATGGCAGAGCCCTCAGAGGAGTGGCTGTGTCACAAGAGGTAAAAGAATCATGTTATGCCATGGAAGAAATCCAGTGGTCATGACCAGCGGTGTTTTCAAAATAAATACAGAACAATGGGATGGAGAGGGATGAAATGGAACAAAAAAAAAAAAAAAAAAAAAAAAAAAAAATAGGACTACTTCTGTGAATGCAGTGCACCTAATGAAGAAATACTATTGTTCTAGTCAGGGTTTCTGTTGCTACGATGAAACACCATGACCAAAAGTAATTTGAGGAGGAAGGGGTTTAGTTGGCTTACACTTCCACATCAGACGTGATCATTGAAAGAGGTCAGGGCAGGAACTTGGAAGCAGGAGCTGATGCAGAGGCCATGGAGGGGAGCTGCTTACTGCTCTGCTCCCCATGGCTTGCTCAGCCTGCTGTCTTATAGAACCCAGGATAGCACCACCCACAGTTGGCTGGCCCTCCCCCATCAATCACTAATTCAGTAAATGCCATACAGGTTTGCCTATAGGCTGATCTTAAGGGGATATTTTCTCAGTTGGGATTCTCTCATCTCAGATGACTCTCTAGCTTGAGTCAAGTTGACATAAAACAAGCCAGAACAATTATCTTATAGAAGTTTTGTTTCATTGGGGTATACCTGCTTTGGCATGTGTACTTGATACAAAAGAAATCTATCTTTGGATAGAATCACTATCAAAAAATGTAAGACCTTATTAGATATTGAAATTTCTATAGATTGCTGACTGCCATATTCAAGACAAACTACCTTTCCCCTAAGCATCCTTATTCTTCATTAGTTTTTTTCCTTCTTTAGTCTGTTGCAATGATATAAAACATTAACACCTGTCCTCCTCACATAGCAAAGTCTCCCAGCTTCTTGAACTCCCGGATCCTCACATAACTTACAGGATGAAGCCAGACTCCTGCTGGCTGCCAATGGCCAGCCAGGTTCCTGGCTATGTCTTCATCAGCTCTTTGATACCAGAGGGCCTGTCATGTTTGTCTTTCTGGGGTACCTCTTCCTTTATCCTCTGGGCCCTATCTAATTCCCTCTGATGCTCTCCTCATATACAGGCCATGGAAATACCACGCAGTAAGTCCACAGGGGACCGACTCACATGTTGCTGAATCTTGCCTTACAAACATGGTCCTTCAGCTCAGTGCTTCTGAGGGAGCTACCCATGTGTTACGCGCCTCTGTGGCTTGTTTCTTTTTAAATCTCCAGGCAATTCTTTGCTGTATGCACCAACATACACCCATTCATTTGCAAGGGTTCTGGAAAACAAAAACAAACAAACAAAAATCCCAATGTCTGGGGGAAGAGACCCCATAGCCTGTTCTTAATTCAGATGCCAGTGACAAATTTAAGCATCTCCAGGGGCCCTTCACTTGTTATCCGTTGGCTAGAGATTCAAGGGTCCCCAGGATCCCTTTCAGACTTGTAGAGTTCAGGCAGTCACCACACTTAGAGCTGAAGCTTCCAGTGAAGGATGCAAATCCAAAATAGCCCAAGGTTTTAATGCAGAGGACAAAATGCTCCCATGTTCATGGAGACCCACTGCCTTCAGGGACCTGTTACTCTCCCTGCATCCATGTGTGGCACTATGCACGAAATGCTGCCATGGAGGAAGCCTGCCTGAGTTCTCATAGTCAGTGCTGCATGTTCAATTGCATGCTATCCATGTGACTAACTAGCTCCTCCTAGAAGGCACATCATACATCAAAGTTGCGGCTGGGGACATAGATTTGTTGGGAAAGTACTTGTCCAGCATTGACAATGCCCTGGGTTTGTCCCCAAACTAATACAGGCAAGGAAGAATACAACTATAATCCAAATACTGGGAAGCAGAGACAGGAGGATCAAAGGTTCAAAGTCATTCTCAACTACATAGTGAGTTTATAGCCACCCTAGTCTACATGATACCCTGTCTTAAATAACAATAGCCACTGTTGGCCTATTTGCTGGCCAAAGGTTCCAAGCTGACAGGATACTTTAACAGCCTCAGGATCACCTCCCAGTAGCCAAGGCCAAGACCTTTGGAGTGTGGGCAGTAGGGGCTGTTGCGAATAAAGCTGATATCATGGAACAACATAGGAGGATCTCAAACATGATACGGCTATTGAAAGGACACAGAATTATGATTCCAGATGAAACTAGGAAGTCGCGATGGATGGTGGTAAAAGGATTGATGAGAACCACAGACTTTGTTGGGGCAGCTGCATTTTGTCGCGTGCAAGCCACGCCCACCACAAACTGAGGTTTCCCTCAATGCATCCCTACTGCTGAACTCTTACTTAACTAAAGCACTCACCCTCTGATAATGCAAGCGGGCATTGTGAACCGTCCTGTTACGGTTACATAAAGAAATTGAGGCCGAGAAAAATTAAGTAGCCCGGGGAACCCGAGTCTGCTGCACCAAAATCCTCCCTCATCGCAGATCAGCGCTCCTGCCTCCCTCCTTGATCCTCCCTGGACTGTGAGTTGTCCTCTCATGGGTGTGTCTTTCAGGTCTTCTCACCCACCAAATGTCCTCAAGAGCAGAGAGCCACTGTGTCACACCTTGAAATATTTCACCAATAAGCATACATTTTATGAGGTGCAGTGCAGCTTTTTAATGCATGAATACTACGTGAGAGGGCTTGGTGAGATAGGGGGCAAAGCTGCTGCCTCAGATACACAAAAACCACACATCGCTTCTCAACAAAATTATCTGGGTTCTTTTGTTTTGCTTTGTTTTTTATGGTGTGTGTGTGTGTGTGTGTGTGTGTGTGTGTGTGTGTGTGTGTGTGTGTGTGCAGATCACAGGTTGATGCTATTGTTTCTCAATTGCTTTCTACCTTATCTGGGGGGCGGGGTAAGGTCTCCCACTGAACATGGAGTGTATCATTTTGGGTAGAATGGCTGAGTCATGTCCTAGGTCCCCTTGATTATCTCTGGGAGTGGCTGTGCTGAGGGAACGGTGGCAACACAAACAGGAAGGCCGTGTACTGCTATGTACAGTGGTACATGCAGGAGCTTTGTGATGGCAGCAAGTTAAGCATGAAGTTGAGCATGGAGTGGGTATTCTGCATCTTTTCCTTCCTCCGTGATACATCTGTGGTTTCCCAGGCAGATCGATCCACAGCTCACTGAGACACCCACACCAGAAAACCACCGAATTTACCACCACAAAGGGAAATCACTGATTTCTGTGTTCTGTTTTCCTCTTCCTTCAGACAACAATTTGCTGTGTTGTCTATACAGCAATCAGTGGAATAATGAGTGGATTTTAAGTTCTTCCTAGAGTGTCACATTGATGAAAAGGGATGGGCTTGACCCAGCCTACAGGGTAAGGTGAACCAGGGACCCCACCCACAATCAGAAACATGTAGCTACTTCTCCCTGGGACTCATGGGGTTACAGGCTGCTGTCAGAGCATGGAACTGCACATGCCCTCACTGCATGAGATCTCAGCCAGGTTTCTCACAAGTCCCTAAAGATCCCTCGTCCCCATCCTCCCTGGCTTTGGTCTCCCCTTTTTTTCTAACATGTCTCCCCTCCCACTCTTCTGGTCTGGGCAGTAGCTGAGGTGGAACCCATAGACTTAGAGATCTCTGTCTGAAGCCACTCTGCTTGCCACTGTCTCCTTTCAGCCCTGGCTTTCCCACCCAACCCTACTTCTTTTCTCCAGGAAGCCCTTGGTCAACTCGCACGGAAGTTCCCATTTCACCATCTATTTTACTGAATCTGCCAGAGGTGCTGGTTTGGTAATGTAACTAAAATAAGTACTTGAAGGACTTCTACACCCTTCAACACCTATGCAGCTGCATACTTCAGGCCAGAGAACGTGCATACTCTCTCTCTCTCTCTCTCTCTCTCTCTCTCTCTCTCCTCTCTCATACACACACACACACACACACACACACACAGTCTTCAGACTGAGGCTGCCATGTCAACTTGCCATGGACCCCAAGATCCCCTCAGTATAAATGCACCTCTTTTGAGAAGTGCTGCAGTTTGCAGGCTGTGGAAACAATGCCATGGGTAAGAGCTTCACAAGCATGAGGACCTGGGTTTGAATCCCTGGCATCCATGTTAAAGCTGGGCACAGCTATACATGCCTGTGAACCCCAGCTTTGGGGGAACAGGGGCAGGCAAAGCTGGGGAGCTCAGTAGCAGGGCACCATAGCCAAACTGGTGAGCTTCAGATCCAATGATAGGCCCTGTCTCAAGGAAATACAGCAGCGAGTTCTAGAGTAGGACTTCTAGATCCTTCTCTGTCTCCCATATCTGTACACGGGTGCACACACCTGCATGAACTACAAACATACATTACACAATAAGAAATAGAATAAAATGAAACTTAGAAAAGAACATAAAGCTAGGAAGAAGAGGGAGAGGAAGAGGCTGAAGACGAAGAAGAGCGGAGGGTAGAGGTGCTTCCCATGGCTCTAGAGGACATTCAGGGGAGAAAACCATCTCCGAGTGCACAAGCTAGTGCCAGAACTACGCAAGGTGCTCTAGGGATGTACTGACATTTCCCTCAAAAGAGAACAACCTGAAATCCTTCCCTCATCTCCTGCCAATGTAAGCTGAGTGTCTTTGGTACTGTCTCCAACAGATCCTGGGGTGGGGGTATGAGTGAAAAAAAATGTGAGCTGTGAGTGTGAGTCATCTTCTCAGAGTGTGAGCTGTGAGTGTGAGTCATCTTCTCAGAGTGTGAGCTGTGAGTGTGAGTCATCTTCTCAGAGTGTGAGCTGTGAGTGTGAGTCATCTTCTCAGAGTGTGAGCTGTGAGTGTGAGTCATCTTCTCAGAGTGTGAGCTGTGAGCGTGAGTCATCTTCTCAGAGTGTGAGCTGTGAGCGTGAGACATCTTCTCAGAGTGAGAGCTGTGGGTGTGAGACATCTTCTCAGAGTGTGAGCTGTGAGTGTGAGTCATCTTCTCAGAGTGTGAGCTGTGAGCGTGAGTCATCTTCTCAGAGTGTGAGCTGTGAGCGTGAGTCATCTTCTCAGAGTGTGAGCTGTGAGCGTGAGTCATCTTCTCAGAGTGTGAGCTGTGAGCGTGAGTCATCTTCTCAGAGTGTGAGCTGTGAGTGTGAGTCATCTTCTCAGAGTGTGAATGGTGCTGAAGAGTTTCTAGGAATACAGCCATGGTGCTACATATCTGTAATGTTAGCACTTGAAAAGCCTGAGGCAGGAGGATTGCTTCAGGTTCAAGACAACTCTGGGCTATTTGATGAGACTCTGTCTGAAAAACAAAAGTGAAGCAGACAAACAGAGAGAGAGAGAGAGAGAGAGAGATACTGGAATTGTTTTTAAGTTAAGTACCTTGAGCTGGGTGTTGGTGGCACATGCCTTTAATCCTGCTCTTGGGAGGCAGAGGCAGGCAGATCTCTGTGAGTTCGAGGCCAGCCTGGTTCTAGGACAGGCTCCAAAGCTACCCAGAGAAACCCTGTCTCAAAAACAACAAAAACAACAAAATAAAACAAAAACTTAAGCACCTTAAACATTAAATAATTTAAAGCATTGCCTTTATCTTGCAACAAGGGGATAAAGAACTGAGTACAAAATTTCAGTGGTTTGGACAACCTAAGAGTATACTCCATAACTTCAGTAGTAAAGTCCTTTTTCCTTCCCTGTCTGGTGGATTCAGAAACACATTGCTATGCAATAGTGATATTCCTTGTACCGTTTCTCTTTGGTTGTCAATTGGATTGGATCAAAGATCTCCTGGGAGACTGGGAGGGCACACTTCTAGATGCACTTGCAAAGGCCTTCCAGAGAGGGTTCGTAAAGGAGAAGACTATGCTAAGTGTGGGTAGCATCATCCCATGCGCTGGGGGGCAGATACAAAGCAGGTAGGGTGGGAAAAAAGCCAGTTCTGTGTGCTATCTGCTTCCTGTCCCATGCTGCTCCAGTGATTCTCACGGTGCCTGCAAGCCCTCCCACCATGATGGACTGGAACCTTTGAAGTGATGAACGAAATAAAAAATTATCCCCCAATATTGTTTTCTGTGGTCTCTGTCATGGCAACAGAAAAACAACAGATTCCCTGGCTTAGTTATTTTCCTATGTCTGTGACAAAACAGCATGACCAAGGCTACTTATAGGAGGGCTTATTTGGAATTGTGATTCCAGAGGGTTAGGGTTCCTAATGCTGGGTGGGACTGGAAGCGGAGAGCTGAGGGCTCAATCTCACACTTGGAGCAGTATGTAGGGAGAAGGAGGTGGGAAACCTCAACACCCACCCCCTGTGAGATCCCCTCCTTCATGAAGACCACACCTCCCAAGCCTAGACAAACAGCTCTACCAACATGCCCAAGAAAAGGGAAATATTACCATTCAAACCAGCATACCTCCTTTCTTCCTTACTAACCAAAGCCAGGTTCTGTTAGGAGACCCACCAGGGAATTGACAGTAACTGCTAGCATTCCCTGGCTCTCCTTAAAATCATCATGGCCAGCTGTCCATTCTGGATGGCAATGTAAATAGAAATGACCAAGTGGACATCACAGGAAGAAAACACCTTGGGGCAGTTATATTTGTCTGTGAGCCTCCTCTTAGCCTTGGCCTTTCTCCTTCTACTTTCCTGGGAGTGTGGCCCCATCTCAGCATCTGCTCCCAGAACAAACTTGGTCCTGATGCCTCTGAGCCTTTGGAACATGTCCCGAGCATCTAGCTCTAAAACTCTTATATTAAAAGAAAAATAAAACCCCTAACATATGGCAATAACAGTTTTTCGCATTTCTCTTACAAACCTGGTTGTCCAAGTTTGGATGGATTTTTCAGTAATGCTCAAGCCTTTTCATTTGCTCCCTTTCACTGCACATGAAATGTAAGAATGGGGGCTAGAGGTCAATGTACACATGTCCAGGTATCTTCCATTAACTCCATTATCACTTTCCGTTATCTTTTGAGAAGGGATCTCTCACTGAACCAGGCACACACTGACTGGATTGACTGGTTGGCCAATGAGTTCTAGAGGTCAGTCTGTCTGTCCTTGGCCCTTCTCCTGTGTCAGTCCCAGGGTTACAGCCAGGTGTGACCAGAACCAGCCTTTTTATGTGTGAATCCAAACTCAAGTCCTTACACTCATACAGCAAGCCCTGTACCCAGTGAACCATCTCCCAA
This sequence comes from Phodopus roborovskii, assembly GCF_943737965.1. Classification (NCBI taxonomy): domain Eukaryota; kingdom Metazoa; phylum Chordata; class Mammalia; order Rodentia; family Cricetidae; genus Phodopus; species Phodopus roborovskii. The sequence goes on from NW_026126433.1 coordinate 51,807,502, forward strand.
GCTTCCTCATTTCAATATTTTACCTTCTGAGCTGACTTCTTATAATGTTATTTGCACTGTAGATTTTTTTTTTCATTTAGAGAAAATAACTGGAGTCCAATTCATTGATTCATAGACCTTCATTTGCAAGAGGTTAACACCTCAATTCTACCATGGAAATGTGTCAGGTTTAAAAAAAAATAGAATTCAAGTCTATGAGTTTATTTTCCCATAATCCTTAGGGAGTCCCTGATTCAGGGTCCTAGGGGATCAAGAGTATGCTGGATTAGGGGACAAAGGAGAAGCCCACCCATCTAGAATTCAGCACAAAGACCCAGAACCCACTCCCTAAGAAGGCTCATGCTCCTGCAATTTCCCTTCAGCCATCTTCTTACTGCCTCCAGCTGCCCAGATGAAGTTACTAGGAAGCTTGAGGCTGCTGGAGTCCTGCTCTTTATGAGACACGAGTCTCCTGGTCTCCATTCATAATGGTATCTCGACACAGTAACAATGAGATGATGGCATGTCCAGTGCCTGGCACGGCACCTTGTGTTTCCTGCCCTTGAAGTTCATTTTCCTCTCATCACTTGTATAAAATTGTCGTGGTGTCATTCAGGAAGTGGCCCTATAGCATGACTTTTCTCAAAGTTCCTAAAAAACAGTGCTGGCGGTTTGCGTGGCAGAAGTAGGAACCTTGAGGGGGTCCCCAAAGGTCAGAGATGTCAGCTACAGACTCACTGTCTGAAAAGACAGGAATGAAGAACAGCTATAAGCCATTAAATGAGGTGATTTTGGGAGACAAATGGGCTAAGGGCTGTGAGTTCCCTGCTACAGGGAATGAGGTGGGGGGTGTGGAGGCACACATCTCACTGGCTCTGGACTCTGCTGCAATGCAAATCTGAACTAGTTTCTGCATGTTATTTACACTACAGGCTCTTCTAAGAAAATAACTGACATTTAATTCATTGATTCATAGACCTTCATTTACAAGAGGTTAATATCTCAATTCTCCCAGTGTAATGAGTCAGATTTAAAAAAAGAAAATAGAATTTAAATTCCAGTTTCATCACCAACCAGGTGAGTGATTGGAAAACTCATTTTATCTCTCTGGGTTAGATACTATGAAGGCTCAATACTTCTTATTATGACACATTTAAAAACATGCAGAATTCTGTAAAGAATAATACGCTCTTGTCCACACCACTAAGTTTTATTAAATCTTCAGCATCTCACCACAAGTGTGTCCTTAAAAAAGGAAAAAACCATTACAAACACAGCCCCAGTCCTAACTGGCTGGTGCTCCTGCTTGGCAGCCATCGTAATCTGTATTTGCTGCTTCTATTCATGCGCTTTCATTTATTATTTATAGCAGGGTTGGGGCTGTTATTTATTTATTTTTATTATGGTCATGCTCATTCCAGGTGAGTAGTCTGTCATTGAGTTACACCCAAACCCCTATGTGTGACTTTGCTCTTAAATGTGCACCCTCTTATTCACAAATCTGAACCCCCCCAAAACTTCTGAGATACAAATGAGGTTCTGTTTGCTGATCCTGTAAATGTGACAGACTTATCTGAGGACAAAAATCTAAACAGATGTGAAGTTATTTAAGGACTTTATGTGTCTCAATTTCAATTGCTGCATTTTACTTTGGAATATTAATTATTTCACTTTTAAACTTTAATGTATACGAACATGGTTTGGTCCCTCTTACCTTGTTCCATCATCTAAAGCCTATGTGATGATTCTAAAATCCCAACAACTCAGAATATCAGAATACATTTTGCCCCTATGTGTTTAAGATAGAACCATGGCTCCATATGGCCTTAAATATACACCACAGGCACCCAGCTCCAAACACACATATTCATGAGCGGTCCATGCAATTTTTGACTTTTATTTAAATGACATCATACGATATGCTTTCTTTGACAACTTGCTTTTAATCACTAAATATGTTAAGGGCTATTTTGTTTATTTATGCAAATGTGTGTACTTATATGTATGTACACATGCATGTTGGTGCACATGGAATCCATAATAGAATGTTGGATCCCTTGAAACCGGAGTTACAGGCAGTTGGGAGCCGCTCTGTGTGTGTACTGGGAACCAAACTCCAGTCCTTTTGAGGAGCATCATGTGCTTGTAACTACTGAGCCATCTTTCTAACCCCAACCCTGAATATTTTTTTTAATGTACCCACATTGATAAATGATGAGTGTAGTTGTGTGACACTCCGCTGTGTGGCGTAAATACAATATTTGTTATTCTGCCATTGGAGAACACCTGAGATCGTTACATATTGGATCCCACCGTACTCGTTACAGATCCCCATTAGTGGGCTCCTCCACCGCCCATCCTATAAGCCAAACCAACCCGAATTAATAAATCCAGATTTTAAAAACAGGGCAATGCGAAGCAGAGCACTCTTAGTGGTTCTCAGGAAGAAAGGGGACAGAGCAGAAGGGCTCACATGGCAGATCTATGGGTAGTCTTAAATAGCAGTAGGTGGTCTTGAGCAGTTCCTGGGAGCTGCCAAAGGCCGGCTTTCTCAGGGGAGGGGTCTGGAATGGGAGGAGTAGGGCTGGAGGGAGCTTCCCAACAGAGATGGTTTCCAGACTTTTCATTTTTATGAACTGCATTGAATGAACACACACTTTCGTGTAAGGAGATCCTTCCAAAAGAGGGATTGCTGCCCCGGGAACGCACATCTTTAAATTTTAATTGTGCTTAATTACAGCTCACAGTGGCCAGTCAATTTACTCTCTCAGCAGCAGGGCCTAGCCCTGTTGTTCCTGCTCCTGAGGGCACGAGGCATCATTAAATTCTTCCCCATTGTTGCCAATCAATCTGTAGGCTTTGGAAAAACCAACCAACGGGGCTGCTTCTCACCCAAGTTATGAGCCAGTTGGGAAATAAAGACCAATGGCAAATGGCGTGTGGATAGAGGCCCAAGCACCCAAGGGGCATGACCTTGGAACAGCCTAGTCAGGGAAGAATGAATCTACCACAGAGTACTTTCCCAAGCTGCTCCTCCCCCTAGCCCAGGCAGACAGGAAGAGAGAGACCACACTTCTGCACTCAGGATCTTTTTCCAGTTGAGTTTCATACAGAAGAAAAAAATATGATGAGATGCCCACCCCATGTCCAGCCATTGCTCTATCTTGGTAGGAAGAAAGAAGCCCTAAACTTTAGAGGAAATCCCTTCCTGAAGATAAATGGGTGGGAGAGAAACATATGGGTTCTCACGTTTTGTTTTGTTATTGTTTCTGTGGTGTCTACCTAGACTGGACAATTTTTCACAAGGTTATTGGTTGCTGATGCTCTCTCTCCTGGCCACTGCTTATTGGTTTCCTGTGCTCATCTTTGTATTGTGCTCTTGGTCTCCGTCTTTACTGGAATAATTAATATATTCTGAACTTTTTGTTGGCAGTGTACATTACTAACCCGTTTCTCAGAGTTGGCTATTTTTTTCTTTTTAATGACTAAGTAGACATGTATGAACAGAAGGATTCTGCTTTAGTTCACAAATCGTTCATTAATTTTCGTCTGAGTTTGAGTGTGTATGGTGTGTGGTCTTTGTACCTTGAATACCATAGCTACTGTGGCTGGATAGGGAGTGTTTCAGGAAGTGTGTGGGCCAATCCACCTAAACCATACTGTGGAGTGGAAAAGTGAATACCTATATCTTTTTGTTTTGTTTTGAGACCAGATCTCACTATGTAGACAAGGCTAGCTTAGAATTCATAGTGAAAAAAAAATTAAAGGAATGTCCTCCATGTCTTGCTGGAAGTCTATAATTTTGAGGAGCAACCTGGAAAAGAAGGAAGACATAGGCAGGGAGGAAAAGAGGTAACAGGGTCTGCCAGCATCCCCAAACTCTGAACAGCTCCGAACAGCTCAACTTGTCCAGACTTCCACTGGGTTCAATCCCTCGGACTCAGACATGAGCCACCATGCCTGTCTGACTGTGCCTCCCTCTTTTATGTGTTGTTGCTTTTGTATAACAGTTGTGACCAAGCAGCTGATAGAAACAACCATAAAGAAGATTTTTTTTTTCAAAATGTTCAGTGCATCCTGGCTGGAACTTTTGTCTCTGGGTCTGTGGGTCTGTAGTGGAGCAGAATATTATGCCCACAAGATCGTGTAGTAAGGGTCTCACCTCATGGCTAACAGAAAAACGGGAAGAAGGGAGGTAGGAACCTTGTATAATAAGTTCAGTGACCTATTTCACTAGCCAGGCCCTACCTCCAACAGTCCCTACCATTTCCCAAAACAGTGCCACCCAATGGCCAATGATTTTTTTTTTTTTTTTTTTAACACAAGGCTTAGGGTAGTGGATCAGCAGTTCTAGGTGCTTGCTCTGCAAGCCTGGTGACCTAAGTTCAATCCCTGGGATCGACATAAATGTGGAAGTCAAAACAGATGCCACAAGGTGTTCCTTGTCCTCCACAGGTACACACATGAACACACATGCACTTGTGCTAAAAAGAAAACCAAAATGGCAAAAATGCTGTCCCAAGACTCCTTGGGCATCAATCCTACTTTCTACCCACACATCTAATAACTTCCAACTCTTGACTATTGTGCTGGTGAACAGGTCTCAACATGGAAATAGTGGCAAAACCCTAATATTTGACTTCTGTGGGAGACACGAGGTCCTTGTACTCACAGATAAGCATTAAGGGAACCAGGAGTGTCAAACACAGAGGGTTGTCTCTCCAAGAGGAGAAATGTACAACTTGTCTACCCAGAAGGCTGGAAGCAGAAGTGACTAGTAGCCTGGCGACCTCTGCAATATCTGTGTGGCTAAAACCACACCAGATCCTCCCCCAGACCATTACTGTGAACTTATTTCTCAGTAAAGCCGTGGAACCCACCTTTATGGGAGATGTCATACACCCTTTACAAGGAGTTTCCACATAGTTGCATCTTAAGCTTTGTTGTGCATATGGGATTGAGTTAATTATCACTAGGAAAATTTTCAACAATTTGTAATGTGCTTAAATATGCCTGAAATAAACTACTCAGAGTCAGACTCTCAAAGTTTGGACAAACACTGGCTACTGAGTCCTGTTGAACCAAACTGCCTTCATGCTTCCTACGGATCATTACCCTGCTGGCCATGTTAGTCGCAGAGACCGCCCTCCCCAGACTTCCTCTGACCAAACTCTGAAGCATTTATGGATGACAGTGTCTGAAACTAGACAGGCCCTATGTCCACCTTGCCAAGAGGCCCTAGAAGGGTAGGGAGACTTATGGACACAGGGCTGATGAGCTGGGGTGGCACAGGGACAAGCCATCTCCTAGGATAGAGGGTGCTAAGGGATGTGCTGTCATCTGCCCACATCTCCCTCCAGTACCTTTGGTGAAATCATTTTTGAAATCTAGAGATCCCGTATCCTGAAGTCATCTGACACCTTCAGATCACCTGGATCCCCACTGTATCATCACCAGAAAAAGCAGCAGCAGCTGAGTGACTCAAATCTGTGAACTGCAAACATAAAATCTTCATGTTCCATCTTCACCAAACATCAGGCTAGCCATGCTTCCGGAATCAGGTTCCTCATTCTTTATGGTGTTTTCCCATATCCTTGTCCTCTGTACCAACCATAACAGCTCAGAGGCTGCCTCTTCCTAGCCCCATTCTCCAGAAAACTCTTTGCAATCTTCTTAACAGTCCAAACACTCACTTGTCACACTTAGTAAGTCATGGGTATCATTATTTCCCAGAGAGCCAATGGTCTAGCTTCTTGTCTGCTCCTTCCTGACTATGGCCTATCGTGTTCAACACATATATTCTCTCTCAGAGAACCCAGTTTAACCAAGATGTGGCCAAGAGAGGTAAATATCTCAGTGTAATCTGGGTGGATGTCATGACTTCCCACCATAACGCTGATGAGGATGGGAGGGGAATGAATTGAGAGGGCCAAAGAGAGGCAGACATGAGGCTGGATGTCACAAGGGAGGCAGAAAAGGGACCCTTACCCCTTCCTCACTGCCTGATCTGGATTCCAAAACCCAAAATCTGCATTGACTGGACCACTGAACAGTTTGACAGAGAGTGGCTGCTTGTTGTGTCCACCCCATCCCAACATCTCCTTGTCCCTTATCATCATTTCTCTCTCCATCCAGCTGCATCTAGAGTTCCTGAGGCAGTGGTGGGGAGGAAGAGGAGATGTTGTCGGGGAGTGCCCTGGTACTCCAGAGAACTAGGAGGCATGGGGGCGGCTGGGGAAGGGACTGGTCCAGCCTAGGGGAACAGGGAAAATGAGAGAGCTAGATGTAGGGAATGGGCCCTGACTCAGGGTCCAGAGATGGCTCTGGGAAGAGAATTTGGCAGGCAGTTGAAGGAATAGAGAGCTGTCGCATGGGTTCTCAGTCTCCTCTGTAGTCACAGCTCTGCAGAGAAGGAGCTCAGGACAGGCCTGGGAATCTGTATGGAAAGAGGGAGTGCCCACATCTCTGGAAGCGGTTTTCTCTCTTTCCCTCCCTCGCCACCTTTATTCTTTCCCTCTTTCTTTCTCAGAAACTAAGGGGGGAAGAGGGCTTAGTATTCTCTAAAGGGAACAAGAGAGAGGGTGTGTCTAACACAGAGCAGAAGGGAAAAACAATCCGTGTGGAAGACAGCAGCTATGCTTGCACTTGCATGGAGAGGACAGGAAGTAAAAGCATGGCATGCAATAGCAGGTTTAAAATCAGGTTTTCCTGCTCTACAAGATGAAGTTCATACCTAGGACCATCATTGGGCTAAGAACCTGAGCTACAGAAGCCCTAGGGGAGAACCTACTGTTAGCACTCTGGCAAACAGATACAGTACTAAAGCCACACTCCTTGTACCCACAGGCCAGTGTATCTCTAACCCTCATCACAGAAGCTTCTGTTCCCAAATAGTAGACAGTGATTAACTCAGAGATGCACAACTGACCAATACTCAAGTAAGGCACTACAGCATGCTTGGTCCTAGATGGAACATATATACTGTACCCCGCCCCTCCAAGACTCAGTAATTATTGAGGGTAGGGCAGAAAGACTGAGAGTCAGAGGCAGTAGATGCCTACAAGGAAACTGCCATGTGGACACAGAATGGGAGTTGTACATATAGACACAGTGTTGTGACAGCATGCTTAAGACCTGTGAAAGCCCAAGGCACACCAAGTCCCAGCACAGAAGGGGGAGTTGAGAATGAAGTCCCACCTCTAAAACGGGAGTTATAGCAGTTGATAGCTTCGGGGAGAGAGAGAGTCATTCTTCTCTAAGGATGTAGCCCTCGTTAGTCAATCACTCTCCAGGGGAAGGCCACACATCCAAGAATATTTGGGCAGCAAAACGTGGCACTGATGGGTTTAGCTGAGTGGGGGATAGAGAGGGGAGATATGAGAAGAGTTGAAAGAGCATAAAAAATGATCAAAACAGGTTGCACAAATGTCTCAAAGAACTAATAAAATATTTTAAAAGACGTTTTTTGGTTATTCAGTAACTAGTATAAAACCAAGTCTCAAAGAGAAGGGCTTTACAGAGCCCTTTGTAAGTTAACAAATGGTCAATAAGGGTTAGAGAGATGGTTCGGTGGTTTAGAACACCTGCTGCTTTAGCAGAGAGAGGGCCTTCATTCAGTTCTCAACAGCACATGGTAGCTAATACTCATTTCTAACTCCTGTTCCAGGGAATGCTATGTTCTCTTCTGACTTCTGAGGGCCACTGCACATACACAGTGCTCACATATGCATGCACATGCACAAACACACATGCAAACAATCATACACAAGACGAGATTAACATTAGTGGGTTGGGATGTGACTCAGCTGGTCAAATGCATACCTAATGTCCACAAAGCTGTGGGTTCGATCTCCAGCACCATACAAACCAAATGTGGTGTGCTAGCTTCTTGTAATCCCAGCACTCAGTTAGTGGAGACAGTTGGAGAATCAAAAGTTCAAAATCATCTTTTTTGCTAGTTCTAGGCCAGCCTGGGCTGCATGAGACCCTATCTCAAAAAGAGAAAAAGCATAGTGCCAAACATCACCCCCCAAACTGGCCGCTAATCTCAAGGGGGGAAATAGAGCGTTGCAACTGCCTTAGCCACACAATCAAACATGGTGTCATTAGTAATGGAACATGGGCAACACAGAAACATCACTAGGAATTACTCTTACTGTTACCAGGACCTCATCCTAGCCTCCCCTTTCCCCCGGTCTCCTTCAAATGAATTCAGACCAGGTACAGAGCATAGTATTGAAAACAGGAAGAGATTATTACAGAATAGGCACATTCATGGAGTGGACAGTGGCCAAAGGAACAGTTGCATGGAAAAAAATAATAAATAAACACACACTGACAAGGTGAGAGTGGACAATGGCCACTGGGGCCACTGAAAAGAAAAGCACATTTGTGGTGGTGTCAGACTGCACAATGGCCAAAGCGGCCGCCATGCCTCCCCGTGGTAAGGTAGGTTTTAGACTATAGCCTGTGCAACAGCGTTCTCGGGGCCATGTGCCTGTCTAGGGATGGACAGGCTGTTCTAGTTCCCTCTGTGTGGCCGTGATAACGCACTCTGACAAAAAGCAACTAGAGAGAGAAGAGGGTTGACTTCAGCCTAGAGGTTAAGGTCTGCCACTGAAGGAAGTCAAGGCAGGAACTTGAAGCAGAAACCGTAGAGGAAAGCTTCTTGCTGGTTCGCGTAGGCTCTCCCAGGTGTCCTACACAGTCCAGGAACACCTGCCCGGGAACGGGGCTGCCCACAGTGGAGGGGTGGGGCCCTCTTATGTCAATTAATAATCAAGACAGTTCCCACACAGTCAAGCCCTCAGGCCAATCTGATCAGAGCAACTGCCCAAGTGAGACTCCTTCTGACGTGACTCCAGGCTGAGTCAAGTTGACAGTTGTAACTAACTAGCACGCAGGCCCATTTGGGTGGGGACGATTATGCCTGTGTTCTTTCCAAAAGACTTCCTTCTGGGTAGTGACCCTAAAACATTCCTGGCAGTTCAGAAAGTTCTGTTTCTACCCAGGGCCAGAGAGAGAGAGATGACTCAGATCACCAAACAAAAAATCATGTCACAGAGGCATTTATACAGGATTAAAGAAAAATTAATACATCTATAAAAATATCCATGCTTTACCAGAGGGAAGTACTTTTCTTTAACGGGCATTGGGGAAGCCTGCTGCCTCCACCCCCCTCCGTTTCATTTGGTTTTCTAAATATTTTCTGAGTATGTTTTTAATTGAAATAGAATTATATCACTTTCCCCCTCCAGTCCCTCCCATGTCCCCTTCCCACTCTCAAGCTGACAGCCTTTTTTCCTTTCACTATTATTATTGCATGTGTGTATGTGTGCTTGTATGTGTATATATGCAAGTGCAGATTAATACAAATGCAAGCTGCTGAATCCGGTTGTTTGTTATTGTGTACATGGTTCCAGGGCTGACCACAATACACCAGACAACTGAGAAGAAGGCTCCCCCTTAGGAGAGCCTAATTGCCTTCTCCCAGCAGTCACTAGATGCCTATAGTTTACTGTCTAGGGAAGGTATTCTAAATACTAAGGGGAGGCAACCGTGGTGTTTCCCTCTCCACTTACCCATCTCTGTTTTTCACTTACAGAACCAGTGTATTACCAGGAACAAAGGGGCGGGGCCTGGGGCGGGGCCTGAAGCTGCTGATAAGGGAAGAGGGTCCATCTCCCCTGCTCCTCAAGTCTGCTCATTTCTAACTAGCTACTTAAGATTAACCAACCTGTTTAAGTGGAAGGAAATCCCACCTCCTCACCCCGCTCTGTGTAAATTCGGGTGTGGAAGAGCAAGCAAGCACATCAAGAAGAATAAAGAGACAAATCCAGAAAGCACAGAGTCTGAAACTGGTACCGGGAAAATGCCGGTACAGCAGGAGAGACAGCAGAGGCAAAGCAATACAAGGAACGTGTTTACCTTGATGGCATGCTGATCTGGGGTGAGGAAGCTCCACTATGAACTAGGTTCAGGCATTAAGGACTTATTAAATGCCTTAGGTGTGATCCTAATGGGACACTTAACAAGAAGGTTGGCCTCATTTTGGAAAGATACATGCTGGGCTGGCAACGTGACTCATTTGTAGTGTTAATTAATGATTATTCTTATTTGGAAGATGCAGTGAACAAGTACATCAGAAATTCCCACTTTTTTTTCTGACAATATTAAGAGGTAGGATAAATAAGATACTGACATGGTGGGTAGACGATGAAGGGGTTGTGCTTTAGGTAAGATGGACAGGGCATGTCTCTAAGAAGAGCTGATGTTCTAACTGAGGCCTGAGGCCAAGGAGAAGAAAGATGTTTTGGGATTTCAAGCCATGGATTCTTCAGAGACAGAGGCTGGAAGAAGGAACCCAGGGGACTCTGGTGTGTTCACAGATCAATGGTATAGAGAGGTACAGGAGCTGAGCTTGTAGGAAATAGCGACAGAGGACGCAGGACCTTGAAGTCTAAGTAAAGGAGTTCAACAGTACTTCAAGTGTGGACAGGGGCTGCTGCCATGTTTTTCACAGTGGATGGTCTGACCTCACCGAGACCAAGCTGAAGAACAGAGAATATCACAAAGACAATTCTGGAGGTCAGTGTTATCACTGCCGAGAGACAAATGCAAGACTATGTCTCTAAGAGGAATTCAGAAGGTCACAGGAACTTAACTGTGACAGAGTCAGGAAAATGTAGCTCAGTTTGCCCTTATTAGTGCAACTCTGGGTGGGGATATGGCTCAGTCAGTAAAGTGTTTGCCACACAAGTATGAAGTCCCGAGTTCAATCCCCAGGACCCTCATAAAATGTTGGGTATGGCAGTACACACCTGTAATCTCAGTGCTAAGGATGGTCTCTGGGCTTGTTGGATAGACAATCTAGCTGAATCAGTGAGCTCCAGGTTCAGTGAGAGACTCTGTCTCAAAAATTAAGGTGGAAAGGAGTTGAGGAAGATCAATCTCTGACTTCAAACAGTCACGTGAGCAGACACACACACACACACACACACACACACACACACACACACACACACACCAGAACAACCACTATCTTTGGATGAGGGTTCTTCTGATTATTTCCAGGTAGGATTTTTAGGATTCCATCTTCCCCTTGCCCATGGCCCTGGGTACCACTATAGCATTTTATTGCATTTTTTTCAGACATGTCCATCTTGTTTCTATAAATAGGCTCCTTCCATCCATAATTGATACTGCTCACCACAGCTGGGCCCTGGCAATGGCAGTAACAAGGTCCTAAATGCCTTCCCCTGCTATGTTTCCACTAGATGATTTACCTACTGAGACGGTTTAACTTGATGTGCCAACTTGACTGGATTAAGGGATTTCCAGACAGTTGGTAACACATCATTTCTGGGCATCTCTGGGAGAGTGCTTCTGGAAGAGAACAGCATTGAAATAACCAGCCTAAGTGAGAAACATACTCTCATGCTGTGATATTGCCATCTTTTAAATGGTTGAGGGCCTGTGGTCTGTTTTGAGTTTGAAACCTCCTGTAAGTTGAACGCCTGGTCTCCAGCTGGTGGTGCTGTTTTAGGTGGCTATGAATATAAAGCTGGTGGGAGTGGGTTACTAGGGATCCAGCCACCCTCTCATCTTCTAGGGTCATAGGGATGGGAGGAGCACATGTTCCCCCCAGCACAGACAAGGACACTCCAGCTGGCATGTCTTCTTTGGCATGATGGATGGAACTGTGACCTTCTGAAAATAGAATCCAAAATAAGCCTTTTCTCCATTAAGTTGTTATCTGGCATTTTGTCACATTGCTGAGCAATTTGTACAACCCAGACAGAACAAAAATCTGAAGAGCAAACTCATTCATTCACCTTCTTTACACTCTCTCCCTTCTTTCTCCTCCCCTTCCTCTCTTCTACTAATTCTCATATCCCTTGGGCTGAAGAGATGGCTCAGTGTTGAGGGAAAGGCTTACAACAAAAATCCCTGCCTTCCCATCTCAGAGCTAGAACACTGATGTTCACATGCTCTTGGACACCAGAATTCCATGTTCTTTGTGTTCTTGGCCCTTTGAGTTCCAGGACTTGCACCATTGACCTCTTAGATCAAGAAATCTGGCCTTGGACTGAGAGATTTATCTTTGGCTCCTCTAGAGCTCAGGGGTTAATCTTGTGCTGAGCCATGATGCAATCTCAGAGTTCTCCATTTTGCATATGATATGGTGGGACTACTCAGAATTTCCCTACAAAATCCCCTCCCAACTATCTATCTGTCTGTCTGTCTATCTATCTATCTATCTATCTATCTATCTATCTATCATTTACCTATTTATCACCTGCCTACCAATCACCTAGCTATCTATATTTATCCCTATCAATCTATCTATTATCTATGTACCTCTCATCTTCTATCTATATCTATCTATTGGTCCATCACTTGTCTATCATCTGCCTTTATGTGACAGTTGATATTGATTGTCAAAAGGATGTAGAATCACCTATATACCTGTGTGCCTGTCTATGAAGTTGCTTCCAGAGAGAATTGACTGAGAGAGGAGACTCCCTCAGAGCAGGCACTGCCTTCCCAGAGGCAGCCTCAAAGGTCTGCAGGGAAAGTGACTGCCTGTGTTCACTTCTTCCTGAGCAGTGTATTTGTGGCAGCTGCCTCCATGCTCTGTCGACATCAGACCCCAGCATCTTTGAACCTCCAGTATGGAGGTCAATTCCAGTTACTCTCCAGGGATCTCCAGAACTTTAATCCTGGATTGGAACTACTGAGGGTTCCAGTGTTGTGGACTGAGTATCTGATGGATTCTCTATCTCTGTTTTGTACAGACAGTCATTACTGGACTGCATAACCCCTATCACATATGTCTGTCTTATAAATCTCCTTTTAATATGTATTCATTCCATCAATTCTACTCCCCTAGAGAACCCTTATGACCCATCTATCACCTATCATCTCATTGGTATTGTTCTCTAGATATTGTATTATTTTAATCCTGACAAAACCTGGAAAGGTAAGCATTATTCTTCCTGATTTACAGATCAAAAGTAAGGTGTAAAGAGATTGAAAAACTCATCCCAGATTACACCACTAAGAAATACGGGAGCCTGGGCTTTGAATGGGTAGGGCATAGGTGGCTCTCAAGCTCTGGCAGCCATCTGGTGTGGGATTAAGCATGCAGGTGTTAAATGAAGGGACAAACAGATAAACACCAACACCCCAACACCTGGACTAGGACAATACCAATGAGACCAGAAATAAGGGACTTATTTCTGATGAGAAATGCTCAAAAGGAATTCTGGATAAATTCTGTTTCTAGGGCAGCCATGATTACACAGTGATACCCTAGCTAAGATATAATAATAATAATGTCAACAACAAAACTTCTGCTTCTGTTAACTGGGTTTGCCAAGGAGGGAGGACAAGCAGCCAGCCCACAAAACTTCAACATGGCCACAAGTCTGAAAGTTTATCAGGACCAGCTGTTATGGAAGCAGGGAGGGGAGCCAGCTGAAGAGATCAGAGTCCTCCAAGTCATGGGAAGCCAGGATGAAAAGGTCCAGAGTGACTGTCGTGTCACAGAGGCAGTTTGGAAGAAGTGGCCAACAATTGGGTCAAATTCTTTCTAGGTCAAGTGAATTAAAAATCAAAACCTATTACCACAGTAGTTGTCTGGTTTTTTTAAACCAAACTTGTAGTACTACCCAAGGCTAGGATGCAGGCTGATTATAAAAAAGAATCAAGTCTAGGTACAGTGTGGGTCACAGAGCCCATTTCTACACCACCCATCCTGTAAAACCCCTCTCCCCATAGCCAAAGCCAAAGATGATACCAACAGGAAAGCCACTGATGGGGTTGGGCACACCATTCACCTGAGACCACCATGAACACAAGCGCTCACCTGAGGGGAGAGGCCCCATCTAACTCCACCAGAACACAGCCTCACTCCAATGACAAGGGTTTCTGGATTTGCCTTTGCCTGCACGACACCTCCTTTGAACCTCATAACACTGCTTACAGAGAGTGTGAAGTTGGTAGAAAATGTGTGATATGTAGGTCTCTTCCGGGCCCCCCTCACAGTTTTCAGCAGCACGTTCCCTGATACCAGTGCAGCAAGTTTACAGAAAATCAGGGTAAAGAGTTTTTTTTAAAAAAAAAAAAATGTGCTTGTGGCATAAACAAAAGAGGAAGAAAAACTTAACTGGTGTTGCCAGGCAACACAATCCTGCACCCTCTACCAATACAAGATCCCCTTCTGGGCCACACCCCTTGGCAGAGAGGGGAACCTGAAGAACACACAGCCCTGCTTGCCATCACAGCAGCCCTGCAGCTGCGCCTGGAAGTGTGACTCATGAATCTTCAGGGACAGCTTACTCCAGCTCTTGGGCATTCCATCTCAGCTGAAACTTTGCAGGGTGGGGAGCTTAGAAACAAGACTTTAGGGAGGAAATAGCCTGATTCTCCCCAACCTCACTGCTAGAAACAGTGGGGAGCTAGACCAAAGAATGTTTGTCCACTCAGGTGTGCCTGGGAGACTGCTGAAAATACAGGGCTTTGCAGAGAAAGTCTATGAAGGAAGAGGAGGAGAAAACAATTGTGACTCCATGAAAGGCACTCCTGACAGACCCAAAGCTGAAATGAAACTGAGCGTGGATTCAGTTGAACGGCATTGAGCAATCAGCCCTGTGCTCTCCTCATCAAGAGTGCGAGCCAAAGGTGAACTTCCTCTGTAGCTCAGTTACAAACTGGGATCTCACAGGTCTTGTCAAATCCCTGAGTCTTCCATGGTTCTCATGCTCTCAAATGATGGATGCAAAGAGCTCTGAGACAGGCTTAGAGGTCACTGGAAACAGTGTTCCTTGGCTCTCTGTGGCTATTAGACAGAGACATCTCACCTGCCTCCTCCCCAAGCTTACTTCCATATGTCTGTAGCCGTTATCCCTGGAGAGGATCAACTACAGTCACTCACAGCTTTCTGGAACCTTCTGATATTAAGTAGGGTTGTGGTACCATAGAGCTATACAAGCCCCAAACTGCCACTGATGAAATCTATACTCTGCCTCTCAAAGCATAATCGTAGCAGGTCAGAGCACCAAGACAAGACCACTAGGGCCTGGGGCATGGCTCAGTCAGTAAAGTGCTTGCCACAGAAGCATGAGGGCCTGAGTTCAATCCCCAGCACCGACATTTTAAAAAGTCAGGCACAGAGATACATGCCTGCAATCTTAGCACAGGGTGGGGGGGGGCAGAGAGGAGGGTCCTTGGAGCTGTCCCTCCAGCAAAATCTGTGAGCTCTGGGTCCAGCAAGAGATCCTGTCTCAAAAAGTGGATGGAGATAGAAGGCGGACAGAGAAAAGAAAACATCTGTGTGAACCTCTGGCACCCAAATGCATGCTCATCTATACACACAAGTTCTCTCTCTCTCTCTCTCTCTCTCTCTCTCTCTCTCTCTCTCTCTCTCTCTCTCTCTCTCTCTCTCTCTCTCTCTCTCTCTCCCCTCTATCCTGACCATCCTTTTCTCCAGTCCTCCAGGCAGCACTGTGGAGGATCCATCATGTGACACACACAGAATCAAAGATGAAAAACATACTAAGGATGAGGAAAATTCTGGAATGAGGCCTGCCCTCTTAAAGCACAAAACCAAGGCCCATAGTCCGAGTGGCCAATGACGTGAATGATTCATTATGGCAGTCCAGGGTAGACACAATGATCTTTTTGAAGCAAAATATGCTAAGTTGGAAAGTGAGAGAGGCTTGACTGACCCAAGCAGAGGGTTCATGGGAAATTGTCTGAATCCAGTTTCCAAGACTGCTTGCTTCTCTGAGTCACATGCTCTGCCCTTGGGTCATCAGCTTCTTGTTACATTCATGTTCTCCACTGCACAACCAACTACCAGAGACAATGGAGGCCTCTTTATTGTTCTGTGGTTTCTAAAAGTTGGAGATTCAGGCTGACCCCTGTAGTAGCTGCGTCTTCTGCTCCAGGGGTCATCAAGGCTGACCAGAATAGGTCCTTTTGGGTGTTTGGGGCTCTTGGCAGAATTCAGTTCTGTCATTCCAGGGCTGGTTTCTGGCTGACCAGCCACCAGGGACCAGTGTTACTTGTCTCCCTCCATTGGCAGTTGGTAAACATGGCTGTCAGCTTCTTCAGATCCTGCAGATAAATTTCTCAGCAGTCTGCTCAGGTGTCTAACTAAGAGAGCAGTTACATAATTTATGATGGATAATAGTAGTTTTCAATTCCAGACACTCCTTGCAGAATGGTGTAGATTAAGGTTAGCCTCTGGGCATGTCTGTGAGGGATTGTCTTGACTGTGTTCATTAAGAAGAGCCATCTTAATCGTGGGAGGGACCATTCCCTGGCCAAGGGGTCCCAAAGTGTAAAAGATGGAGAAGGCAAGTTGGGCATAATGCATGTATTCATCGCTCCCTTCTTCTGACTACAGACATAATGGCATCAATGGTTTCAAGCTCCTAATGTCTTCCTCCCCTCTCATGATGGACTGTAACCTGGAATTGTGGTGAGAACTCCAAGCCACTCACAGGCTCACACACCTCAGATGTGGACCTGTCCACCTCCTCTTCATCCATTGCTGTCTTTCTCCCACACACACCCACTCACTGGACCAGTGGGTCTCCAAACAAGCCATATGCCTTCACTCTTTCTCTGTATAGAACATTCTCTACTGGCCTATCTAGAATGAAATTGTCTCAATCTGTTGTCTGCAACCACTATGCCAACTGGTCTCTGGTTGAGGGTCTTCCAGGCAGAGTTAGAACAAAATGCTATTAAAGCATTTATCAAATCACTGTAACAGCTCCCTGATGTTGAAAAGCATCAAGTTGGCACCCCTGACAGGAAACACAAGGTCTGCAGAGAAATTGAATATATAGCTGCTGGAAAGATGGTCAGTTTTAGAAAGTACCTAGTGAATTTTGGGGTCCAAGTTTTCCTGAATCTTGTTTGGATTACCACCTTTTAAGTAGAAACAGTAACAATAGTACTAGTGCCTAGGTCACAGGCTGAGCCTTAATTTTAAAATGAAGATGGCTAACAGTGCTCATTCATTCATTCATTCACCAACAAATATTTATTGAGAAACACTTACCACGTACAGAGTTAAAGTGAGAAAATCAGGCATGGCCCCTCTCCTCAAGCAGCTTTCAGTCTGCTGGGTCTGTCAACTTGAAGGAGAGACTCACTTTGACCCAGAACATGTTGATACAGAATTACAGACTGGAGCAAGAGTTTAGAAGGGAAAAGAATGGGTTGACAGATAACAAGATGATGGATCTAATGAAGGTGGAGAATTCCTTGTCTCATGATGGTGTTGTGTCTTAATCAACTCATTGTGGATGGAAAATGCCGTAAAAGGGGAGTGTATTTGTTTAGTATAGCCCACCTACTGATCATCAAAGCTTCAGGGGCAATATACTGCAGGGTTTTGTTGTTTGCTCTTGTGATCACTTGGCTGAGCAGGGGTGTGGCCTGCTGGTTGTACAGAAGCAAGAATAAGGGGCTGGGGAGATGGTTCAATGGTTAAGAACTCTTGCTGCTCTTACAGAGAACCCAAGTTCAGCTCCCAGTACCCACATCTAGCTATTCATAACCTCTTGCAACTGCCACTCCAGAGGATCTGACACCCTTTTGTGGCTGCCACAGTCTCTCTCTCTCTCTCTCTCTCTCTCTCTCTCTCTCTCTCTCTCTCTCTCTCTCTCTCACACACACACACACACACACACACACACCAGGAGTAAAATTAAAATAATTTTTTTAAAGAGGATAGAACTGAATGTGAAACTAGGTAGAAGAAACCCAAATCCAAAGGCCAAAATTCAGTTTCCACTGAATGCAAATCACTTTTGCACCAACACACACACACAACACACACACACACACACACCTATAGATATAGATTCACAAGCAGAACCACCATAAATCGGAGACTATCTGTAGAAGTGTAGGAACATTCTCTTTGAAGATGTCATGCTAGAAGGGGTGCGGTCTCATAAACCAGGCAATATCATGAAGAAAGAACATTCCAGCTAGTGCCTTTCATTCTTCCAACAAGTCTCTGGGGCCCAGGAACCAGAATGATAATCAAAATCGGGTGTCAAGCAGGCTAGGACCTCAGGAGGGCTCTCGACATAGTCTTAGCACTCCTCTGGTAAATCCTTTCGTGGTTCTACAAAGGAAGTGAATGGTATGTACCTAACACTCCCTGGCCTTGTCCTCAGTCCTACCAATGCTGTAGGGACCCATTAGGTTCCCTTCAGCAAGGCTCATTAGGTCAGATGTTGGTGCTGAGGCCACTACTTCCTCCTGGAGCTTAGAACCCCACCTCCCCTCCCAAACAGGTGGACAGCAGGCAGCTCCATCCCTCTGCACTCAGATGTCTGAGAGCTACTTGAGATAATTTATCACTTGGGCTTCAAGCTGCCAGCCAAGGAGGGAAGCTGGGACTACTCTATAATGAGATCTCACTTGGTAATTAAGTGCTGGGCTTTGTTTTAACCTATCTCTCCTGCCCTGCTTGATCATGTCGCCTAGCTGTCAGGCAGGGAACGGGGAGTGTGAGTCACCCTGGGATTACACCCAGCTACAAGATGCAGCTGTCATCCTTGTCCAACCTCCATGCAACCCCAGTCTTACTCCAGACTGTGTCACTTCTGTCCTTGAACTGGGTTGCACCCCCCCCCCAACCAAGCAACTTCATCACCTTCTTATAAAAAAAAAAAAAAAAAAAAAAAAAAAAAAAACTCTTTTTTAACACACCAGTGGCAGCATGCTCTGGAGTCTTTTCTTTCCTTCAGCATATCCCTTTTCGAAAAGCAGACCAAGCTCCCTCCCTCTGTGTGTGCACCCTCCCTCCAGGAGCAGATGGAGAATGGGAAGGAAAAGAGAAGTTAGGACAGAAGGACACTGGGCTCACAAGCCAGAAAATGTCTGTGCTGTCTTGCATTCTCTGACAGAAATCACTACTTCCTTCCTCGGCCTCCAGCCACTTACAGGAGCATCTGCTGACCCAAAACTGACCTTAAGATAGTCAGTATTAAGCCAGGCAGATGACTCAGGTGGTAACGTGTTTATGCAAGCATAAGTCCCAGAGTTCATTTCCTGGCACCCATGTAGAAAAGCCAGGCATAGTGGCCCTTGCTGGTAACCCCAGCACCAGAGAGGTAAAGACCAGCAGATCACTGGGACTTGCTGGTTAACCAGCCTGATTACTTGACGAGTTCTAGGCCAGTGGTGAGAGATCCTGTCTCAGTAAACAAGAAGGACAGCTCCTAATGAATGATACCAGAGATTCTGGGCCCTTTCAACTCTTCTCTCTGGCATTTAAACACACGTACACGTGTGCACATATATCTACACACACACACACACATACACACACCTTCAATTGTTTGGGCAGAGGGTATAGCTGTATAGCTGAGTATTAGAGGGCGTCACACCCAGCACATCTTCGAGATTTGGCCTGGTTTGGCACAGGTCAAAGAACACGGGCAAGAATGGAAGTAACTGTGTGGGTTCGGGTCCTGCTGCCTGTGCTCAGGGGTATCTTCAGAAGTCCCGGCAGGCCCTGTGTCTCCCGTTCTGGGCTCTATGATAGCCAATAGCTGTCGCCCTCCTCAATTCTGCTTTCTCTCTTGCCTCAGTCCCAAGACCATCACAGCAAGGATAAAGGTCTCCCCCTGGTAAGAGAGCAGAGGGTACCTAGGCTGAGGTAACTTTGCCACGACTCCCTGGCAGGACTTTTAGAAAAGACAGACACAGACCACATAGTGGGCGTGGTCGGAGTTGTGGGTGGAGCCCCCAGCGGCGGGTGGTGCCTTCCTGAGTCCAGCGCACAGCCTCTGCTTTGGTGCCTGCAGTGGAGTGAGGTCAGACCACGAACCCTGTGTGGGGGATCCCGCTTAGGAGGTGAACGCCTTGTAGTTGCAGGGGGTCATGCAGCAGGCTTCCTGAAAGCCGGCGGGGCCGGGACGCGGCTGGACACGGCTGGACACGGTTGGTGACACTGCCCCTCTTTACTCTTACTGGATTGGTCCTGAGTCCTTTCAACTCTCTCTCCCACCCCTAGAAGGCAGGTGCACTCTGCTACTCCATGCTATGGAAACTGGGGTCCCCTGGTGGTGGATGGAGAGCAGAGAGGAGAGTTAGCTGAGAGTGCATACCCTATGCCCAGCAGGGCAACTCTAGGACTGACAAGTCACTTGCACTATGGCCTTAGGACAAGAGATTCCCTAGTGTGTCACTCTTCTGGCTTTCCCCTTTGGCCCCACCCTCTGGAAGAGACAAGTGACTATCCCTGAGTTAGCTCCTTCATTGCATTCCTTGGAAAAGGGAGACAGTCACCATCAACTGAGGTATGGGCACCTTAAAACGTCCTTGGCAGTGAAGGCTGTGAACATCCTACCCCAGCAAAGGGGAGGTAGGACAGCCCCATGGACTCCATGATGAATATTGTTGGTCCTGAGGCCATGAAGAAAGGAAGTAGTCCTGCCTTTGGCGATTACAGCCCTGGCTCTGTTCTGTAAAGTTACCGCTGTATTGATGGTCCCTGAAGAGTGATGGTGGGTTGGGCACCACCTTGTTGGTTGTCTTGGGAGAAAGGATGTGTCCCCAGGAAGGCTGCTGAGGTCTTGTGGAAGGCCGAAGTGTGGTGACTGAACTGTTTCCTCCCAGCCGTGGGTTAGCCCTAGAGTTAGCTAGTGTTCAGAACACATCAGTGTGGCGCTGTTCACACCGCAAGCAGGGCCCTTTACCCTGTTGCTGAGGGATGGTCCTACCCTCAGAAAAGCCTCCCTCCTGCCCAGTGCCTGCAAGAGGGTGTGGTTGCTTATCTGCCAAGGCCTCATGAGGCATTAGGGCTCTGTCACACACACATGCACGCATGCATGCACGCACACACACATGCGGTTTGGTTTCTATCCTCTGCCTTTCCTCAAAGGATACAACTCTTGAGTAGTCTGTCCAAAATCTGTATGTAGTTCTTGACTCCGTTCACTTAATTCTCTGGGGGCAGAAATCAATAGTGAGGAACTCCCAGCGTGCCATTTGGGTTCTGGGGGTGTCCCAGAGGAAGGGCCAATGACAAACTTGATTACAGAATGGCACAAAAGAACAGTCCCTACTATAAAAATCAGGATAACTTAGCTCACACATAGGGCTTAATGGTCACCCTGGAAGATAGTTCCATCCTAAGTGATTGATGGCCCATGATGACTCGGCTCCAACCTGTGTTGCTCTGAGCTAAGCAAGAAAAGTTTTCTGGTCCCACTGTGTGACTGAAAATCTAATCTTGTCAGGTTTTCATTCTGTCTGAGGAGGGAAGACCTCTCCTGAGCCTAATGTCTCCAGCACAAGGGTTTCTTCAGTTTTCGCTCCTCAGAGGAGCAGAACTAGAGTTGTTCTGTTTGTCTATGCATGCTGCAGGTCCCATGTAGCAAAAACCCCTGAAGTACTCAGTTACTAAACCCACATATGTTTGTTTTATTCTTCATTTTGTGGAGAAGTCAGAGGGTAGATCAATCCACACCTTCTGTCAGATCTTTCCAGCCCTTGTTTTATAGTCTTCAGATGTGTGGGCTGTAGCCTATGGTGTGCTCAGCTCTGTGAGACAAAAACAACGTTGCAGCACAGCTCCCACAGCTCTGAATTGTCTAGGTGTAGGTGGCAAGATGAAACCCTGCAATGGTGAGACAATTAGAGTGCAATCAAGGAAAATTCACACAGTGGCATCTGCTAACTCCAAGAAACGGTATGGGGGCTGAACACTTAGCAGAGCTAGATGTTAAGAAACTCAACTCAGAGACCAGGCCAGGTTGAAGGACAGGATAGCCTGGATCAGGACAAGCAGAGGCTCCTGCAGTCCACATGTATTCTCTCTCTCTCTCTCTCTCTCTCTCTCTCTCTCTCTCTCTCTCTCTCTCTCTCCCAACCCTGCCACACTGACTTCCCTCATGGTTCTGATCATGCCTTCTTTCTCTCTCCTTTGAGAATCTAGTTTTTCTTTTAAAGACTGAGTGTAGCCCAGGCTATCCTGGAACTCCATGTAGCCCAGGCTGGCCTTAAACATCTCATCTTACCATGCCAGTCTCCCAATTGCTGGGATTATAGGCAGGTAACAGAGTGTGCATATAAGTAGAGGTGTGCATGGAGGCCAGAACAGGCCATGGGATCTCCTGGAGTTGGAGTTAAAGGTAGTTGTGAGCGGTCAGATGTGAATTCTGGGAGGTAAACTCTCTCCAACTCTTAACTTTACCTTGTAATGGTCAGACACTTTCCCCTTGGCACAATTTAATAATATGGGTAATCGTGATAAATGCATCATCAGTAGCATTTACGTGGAGCCAGCCATTGTTCTATTGACTGAGGATGGTATGTGGTGAGCTATGATTCACATGCACCATGCCTGGCTTGAGATCTAGTCATTTAAAACCTTTGTTACACTCAGGACAAGCGAGCTGGCTCTTTGTCAGGCACATGTTCACATTCCTGATGCCATCACAAGAACCATCTCCCAGTGTTACCGGACCAGTTTTCATTCTGGACTCAGTTTCATTGTGGCTTAGAGCACTCTCATAGTCAATAGTAATCCAATAGCCAATAAACAATGTAATGTGTGAGACTCCATAAGACACCCAGGAATTTGAGCTCAATGTCCCCTCTCATTTGCCCTTCATATTCGCCCCTATGTAGAGGAAGGGAAACCCTAAGAGGATTTGAACTCCACACAAATGTAACAGAGGTGGCATCAAAAGCCACCCCTGGCTCTGAGTTCGGAGCCTAGGGTTGCTCAGAGATAGAACCCCATCTCCTCATCTCCATCTCCATCATGACAAAACAGTGAATCCCTAGTGTGGGCATTCTCAGACATGCAAGATTGCCACGCCACTCCCTTATTTTCTAGAAATCAGCTTACTGTGAGCTTCATCTGGACCTCACTGGGCTGGGAGTCACAGTAAACACCCTGGGGTTGTTACAATTTCCAGAATTTCTGTACTGACAAGTCCTTGGGGACAAGGATAGTCAGTGTGTGACACCCAGACCTCTGATCACTCTGGTTACCCCTAAAGGAGAGCCTTAGTATGTCCCCCTGGCAGCCCACTCTAATGGCCCTAGCATTTGGCTGCTTCACAACACAAAGCGAATTCCCTACAGCCTAACCAGTCCTGTCTTTCTAGGCCCCCTGGATCATGTTTCCCCTTCCGTTTCCACTGCCAAGCTGCCCTCTGCCTGGATTTCTCAGCAAAGAATCCTTACCCTAAAGACCCTGCTTGGGTAGCCACAAGCTACCTCTGGGTATAATTCTGTCCCATGTTTGCCAGAGGGCAATGACTAGAGAAACTGGGAGAGGGGTGGAGGTGGGGAGACAAGGTGGAAATGCAAGGAAGGGGAAAACATGTGTTTTAGTCCCAAATGTTAACACTCTACGCTTTGAGCTTAAAGCCAGGATGTATGTGGAACAGCGGTACATCAAGGACATTTTAGTCCACTGTCTTCAAGATCCCCTGCTACAGGCTTGCAGCTCTGCTCACATGGAGATGGGATAGTCTGCTTCGGGGAGGACTGGCTGTGGTCTGATTGCCGTCAAGCTTCCTTGGGTAGTTCTAGAGTCCACAAACATGGGGGCATGTTTCTAGCTCATGTTGCCACTATACGGAGGTGTCACTCACCCAACCAGTTTGGAGCAACAGAGACCCTGCAAGGATTTGAACACATACAACTTACCGCCACTGTCATCCCTGGGCTATCACCCAAAATGCAGATACTGAAGACAAGGAAACCAAGACTTGTCCAGAATGCCCCCATTGGTAGTGAAGAAGGATTAAAACTCAGATTTGGGGTCTGACCTAGCACAGCTGTGATGTCATACATCACGGAGATAACTGTCACCAGCCCACAAGAGTCTAGTCACTCTGACTCCCTGCCCCAACTGGTGTCCTGCCTCCGCAGAATCCACATGCATAACCCCACTGGGAGACCGTGTGCTTCCAATCAGGGCATAGCACCCAGCCCTTGCCTGTCTAGTCCCTGTGAAGTCCTCTTTCCTTCTCCACACCTGGATTCTTATGCTGCCTTCCCCCTACCCTGGGGCTCAGCTGACCCCAGGGGTGTCTGTGCCAGCCACACAGCTGACTGGGAGTTATGGCTTAACTTAGGAAGCTTTCTCTTCAAATACAAACCACAGATCTTCCTCAGGACCACTCTCAAGTGCTTTATCATCTCATTTCTAATTCACATCCTCTGCATATCTGATCTGGGCTTAACAGGGTTTCTAGTCCCCTGTTCACACACAGCCCAATCCCCATGGCTTTTGATTTACATCTTCTGCAAAGGACTTCTGCTGCCCTTAGCAAATTGTCTGGGTCATTACTTGCTGCTTTGGACTTACGAGCTCTCTGCTCTAGCTCCCTGATCTGGCACTTGCCCAGCTTTCCTGGTAGTTTACTTTGTTGATACTCAAGGTGTAGCTGAAATGCATCTGGGGAGAATGTTGCAGCCTGTGGTGTTAATTTTCTAATTGAGAACACTGGCATAGCCTCAACCTGGGGACAGACAGACAGGTCAGGGTGTCCGACTGCTACACGAGCTCCCTTCACCCAAGGCTTTAAGTGTGTCATGCCAGTCCCTAGTTTTGCATAATCACTCAGTTGAAATTATTTTATTTTGATCAGCTGCTATAGAAGTATGCTAATGAGTCTATAATCAGCAGACAAGAAGAGCCCACTCTGAGCATAACCACTGGGATACTGGTTTTACAGAGTATCACTGTGTTTGTTTGTTGTTTGGGAGTGCTGGGGACCATTCTCTAAAGATATTAAAGCAAATAGGAGTCACTGTTGTGTGACTTCCCATGAATGGTAAAAGAAATAACAACCCACTCCAGGAAATGTTCCTTCAGCGGTTTCTAAGGGTGTGCCTTTCTGGTGAGCAGTGGGTACATGAATGATGGCTGTCTACTTGAGCAAAGCGAGAACTGTGAACTGTTGGCACACAGGTAGCTGGGTCCCTGGTTTGCCTACTTCTCTACCTCACCCACACCCTCGTGTTGCTGGAGGAAGCTGGAACAATTATCCTTGCTATTTCATAGATGATTAAACTGAAACTCGAAGAACTTCAGTGCTTGCCCAAGCTCACGCATCTGTTAAATTGTGGAGCTACGATCGAATTCAGCCACTAGTTTGGTTGTCTTAATTTGGAAAGCCCCCCCACCAGGCAGGCAGTTGGCGCTTCCCAGCCAAGCTCAGCTCTAGTGTTCCCACAGAGGGCTGCCGGTTCCTCCCCTGGTCACCGCCCATGTGTGCCCCCTGCTGGTATCCAGGAGTAGTGCCTCTGCAGGACCTGAGAAATCGATCCCAAGCTCTGTTGCTTCCTTTGCTCAGATTACCCCATGGGGCTCTTCCAGCTCTCCCCCTCATGAGGAATCTCCAGCAAGAGGTGAATTCATGAA
Source organism: Phodopus roborovskii (assembly GCF_943737965.1). Taxonomy (NCBI): domain Eukaryota; kingdom Metazoa; phylum Chordata; class Mammalia; order Rodentia; family Cricetidae; genus Phodopus; species Phodopus roborovskii. The sequence continues at coordinate 51,832,910 of NW_026126433.1, forward strand.
TGCAGCTCGAAACCACTCATATAGAATCTTGGCCATGAGGCATTCACAGAAGAACGAATTAGTGCCAAACAAAAGCAGGGCCCCCAAGTCCTGTCCATCAGAATCACCTGGAGGCATGTTAGAAATTCAGGCTCATTAGCTGTGAAGATAGCTCAATGGGGAAAGCATTTGCTGCCCAAGTGTGAGGACCTGAGTTTGAATCCCTGGCACCCACATGAGAGCCATCTGGACTCAGGTCCCAGCTCCAGTTTACTCTGGGTGAGACAGCAATCAAAGGCACAGCCTCACTAGGTGCATGTTTAATCATTTGGAAATGATTGGATGTTTAGCAAGTCAGCTCAACTCTTAGAACACTCCCATCCACGTCTGACCCAGTGCTTACACAAGGCTTCTAACCCTGCCAGCATTCACCTAGGCCTGCTGCCTAAGAATGCCAAACCCTTACCTCACTCTTCCCATACCCAACACCGTGCCTCTCCCCCCCCCCCACATACACACACATACAACTCCCAGGCCAGAAACCCACAAGACCCCCTGAATCAGCAAGTTCTTGGTTCCTTGGAGTGCAGAGACAGGGTAATTGTCTTGTCCTGGTACTGGAAGCTCAGAAACCAAATGATCACAGACAGGCCTGGAAAAAGATTTCTAGGTCCAAGGGGGAAGTGAGTTTCTTTTCCTCCCTGATGTTGCAAAACAGAAAAGCGCTCATGTGACTGAGTGACCTAGAAGTCACTTTCTGCACCAGTGGCTGGGCCAGACTTCTCTCTCTCTCTCTCTCTCCAGCCCTTATGTCTCACAGGTCTCCATTTCGAAAATCAACTTTTCTCTCCCAGTGAACATTCCATTTAAGGGTATGGGGGCTCAGGCCTCTAACTCCAGCATCCAACAGGCAGGAAGACTCCAAGTTCAAGGCCAGCCTGGGCAGCACAGTGAGACTCTGTCTCAGAAGGCCAAACAACAAGATGAGTAAGAACAAGTATATTGGCAGTTATATGGATGAAACACCATAATGAAACTTATTGCTTTTGCATGCTAACTTTCAATTTTAAGTTTTTAGAAAGCACCCCCCAAAAGCCAAAGGAGTCAAATCTCACATAGTAGAAACCACCTTAAAGGAAATCAATGCATAGCACAGAAAAACATGTGTGCAGTGTTGTCTTGGTATTCCTTCTCAGCAAATGCTGTGTCTCCTGATTCACTAAAGAAATATTTTATTGTTACCATGGCTGTGATAAGATTCCTATGATCCCAGGAGTCAATGAACAGCCTGAGATCCACTGCCCCTAGCACGAGAAGAATTTATTAGATGTCCCTGGTATTAGGACAGGAAGGTGAGTGCTCCTGGTGAGACTATGGCTTCCAAACACTAATGGGAAGAATACTGCTGGGGTGCTGAAGTTGTGCTAGGAACGGTAGGGGGATCCAGTATGAATAAAACTGAGTCCTTGCCTTATGACTCGCCTAGCAGGAAAGGTGTAATGTAATAGAATGCTGCCATGGAGATGGATCAGATTGTCGAGGGAGGGAGGTGAGCGTGCCTGGAGGGATGTGACACCTGTTTTGAGATAGCCTTTGGAGAGAAGATGGGCTCGGATGAGCCGATGAGACATATATGTGCACTCAGAGCTTGGAGACCAGGTTAGGCGTGAAAATGAAGGATGGGGGGAGGCCCAATTCTAGGAACGGTAGTAAAGTCAGAAAGCAGGGCAGCAGCAGATTCAGGGCTGGAGCCTGAACTTCCTGTTTCTTTTACAAATGGAACCAGAGAAAGCTGGCTACTGTGCAAAGGGACTCCTCCTAAACTGTAGGGGGATGAGGGACTTGGAGACAGTGTGCTGAGGGCACACCTGAGTGGCACACCGTTGTGTGGATACCAATACAGAAGGCAGGCAGCTGGTCTGGAACAGCTGGGAAGCCTAGGGCTGAAGGTGCTAAGAGATGGCTTGAAGAGATGGTTCATGGAGCAGAGGAAGAAGTGCCAGTAGACAGGAAATGAACAGAAACCAGAGACAATACACTTCCACAGATCCACCTCCCGGGACTCACTTCTTCCAACTGGGGCTCAACTCCCAAAGCTCCTAAAACACCCCCCAAAGCAGCACCACTGACTGGGCAGGGCAGCTATCCAAACAGTAGCCCAAGGAAGACACTTCTGATGCAAGAATTTACAAAAGTCTTTATTACAGGGATTCACAAATACAGGAAAAGGTGGATCCTCGGTGGATCCAGCCGCTATGTTCTGCCTTTCTGCCCAGGGGGGATGTGAACAACTGCAAGGCTTGCTTCTGCTCTGACAGCCCGAGAGAGAGAGCTACCATCGCCCCTTTTCCTTATAAGAGGTCACATCAGCACACAAGAGGTCACGCTCTAAGGCCAATAGCCCAAGTCTGTTCACAGAATGCATTCCCACAACACACTTCAGATTCAAATTAGGACGCCAACTAATGGACACCCCTTGGAACAGTCCGAAGCATTAGTGGGTCCACGGTTGCTCCAGTCCAGCATTCTCCCATACTCACACTGGGAATTAGTCCACAGGTTAGTACTATGTGAACTTTGGAGAAACTCTCTGAGGCACCTATTTTCAAATGAATTTTTGTTTTCTTGCATAGCGAGTCTTTCACACTTGGTGCTCCAATGGCACCCCAGGTTTGGACCTGGTACTTACCAGAGGAGACATCCCTTTGGCAACTTGTCTCATGGATGCACCTAGCCTGGGACTCAGCTCAGACCCTGGGGCCTTGCCAACAATCCATGACTGGTGTGGTTTTCTAAGGATCAAGTATCAAATTAAAACAAGGGCTTCCCTGGCTCAGCCTGAGGCATTTGCTAGCTGTGGTGTCAGGAGAGGAGTGGCACCCCAAAATAAAAGCTTATGGGTTTGCTGCCAATACTATGGCCCATAACTCAGATTGCTTGGGCAGGCAGCTTTTCAACTCAGGCAATTAAGAAAGGAACCTGCTCTCTTAATGGCTAGGATTAACTCTAAATGAAGGCAAAGGAACTCAAGGATGCTGACCTTCTCCCTCTGGCCTGATTACCTTAATTAACACTGCATGGCAGGAGTTTGGAGGCCAACATTGATTGTTCTGTTCCTGTTTGTCCCCCTCAGAGCCCTAGACACAAGTTAACCCGGCCATAATAATCAAAACCCAGTACTCAACTGTCTCCCAGCCTTCTCACCAGAGCTCTTTCCTGCAAGAGAAACGTGGGGTGTGTGACTCAGAGGGTGTCCTTTAGACCCACGCTTCTCAAAGCATGGCCTGGGACTGCTTGCATCCAAGGAGCCTGGGATACAGTATTAAATGCTACTTTTTTAACAGCCTCCTGGCCTGTGCAGTGGGTTTTAGCTTGTTAAATTGATATTTTTTCTAATGTAATGTAGAGCCTTGCATTGCTCTGGCTAGCCTTGAACTTGCTCTGTAGTCAAGGATGAACTTGAGCCCCATATCCCCCTCCTCCTCCCTCCCAACCACCACAACTGGCTTAGTTCTTTTTAAAATTGTGGTAATATATTCATGGCATAACTTCTGTCATTTAAATTGTTTTAAGGGTGCACACAGTTTAGTACCATGAAACACCTTCACCACTGGTTACCTTCAGAATTTCTCACAGTCCTGAAAATTTGGAATTCTGGGTCCATTGAGCAATCATGCCCCATCCACTCCTCTCAGCCCCTGATAACCTTACTGTCTGTTCTAGAAACCTCATGTAGGATAGATTATAGCTCAGTGGGAGAGTGTTTGCTTATCTTGTGCTAGAGTTTGGAATCACACAATATTTGTTCTTCTGTGTCTCATTGCTTATACTTAGTATAATGTCTTCAAAATCCATCTGTAGCCAGGAGGTGGCAGCACACACCTTTAATCCTAGCACTTGGGAGGCAGAGGCAGTTGGATCTCTGTGAGTTCGAAGCCAGGCTGGTCTACAGAGCTAGTTCCAGGACAGGCAGGGCTACACACACACACACACACACACACACACACACACACACACACACACACACACACTAAATAAATAAATAAATTTAATTAAATTGTAAAAAATCCTATTTCAAAAAAATCTATCCATCCATGTAGTAGCATGACTCCCAATTTTAATTCTCTGGGGCTGGAGAAATAACTCAGCAGTTACCTGAGTTTGGTCCCTGGAATCCATGTAAAGGTAGGAAAGAAAGAAGTGACTTCATAAAGTTGTTCTGTGACCTCTGCATGCAAACACACAATAATAATAATAATAATAATAATAATAATAATAATAATAGTAATAATAATAGAAGAAGTTGAAGTTAAAACTTTAAAAGGACTTCTATTCACACAATAATAATAATAGCAAGAAGAAGAAAGGCTGGGTTGTACTCCATTACATGTACATCCAGTCCTGGTTATTCACTCCTGCTCTTTCTTGGTTCATTCTTGCCTCAGCAATTGTGAACCTCTGCTAAGAACATGCCATATAAATTCCTTTAAGAGATTTTGCTTTCACTGCTTTTATGTGATCGCCCAGGAGAATGCTGGGTCATTAGAAATCCTATGTTTCATAGTGATCAAGCTATCCCCTCCTGGACTCACCTGTTGAGAGCTAACAACCCCAAGATCCCAGGAATGTCCAACTTTTTAACATTGCAACATAGTGTCCAGAACCTTTCAGTCTGGTTATAAAGACAATAAGCTGAACAAAAATCCCATTGTGTTTTTAAAGTATAAGTTTACCATTTTGTGTTGGGGGACATTGCTGGTTGTCTTTGGCTGCATGGGTCCTGTGGGCTGCAGGTCTGACATGCCTGCTAGATCAATTAAAACCAGCTTTTCTCTTCTGGGTCCCAAGAGCAGACCCTTGGAGATTTCAAGGTGTTGGCAAATTGAGCAATTATTGATTCATGCCAATGACTTTCAGGCCTGAGTGTATAGAAAATGTTCACACCTGTTAAGAATACAGATGTCTGAGAATTCTATCTGCAAGTGTCTCACTGAAAAGGTCTAGTAAGAGCCAGACCTCACAGGCTTCAAGACTCTACAGTGATTACAGTGATTCTAATATGTAACCAGGTTGAGGGCTGTTCATCTTGGCCAGTCTCTAAAGGAATCTTAAGGACATTGGGGCTGGAGAGAGAACCTTGGCCCTCTTCTGTCCCTGAAGCTTAGTCTACACAACTGGTTCCCAAGTCCATCCTACTGTTCCTGCAGGGGGCAAAACTGTTTATAAAACCAGAATCCTCAATCCATCACTGAACTGGTACTGTCTGTCTGTTCAGCTATAGTGCTTCTTTCAGAAAACTGACATCAGGGAAAGATACTGATATAGTTGGGAAGACTATTGATGTGTTAGGGAACTTGACTGAGGATATAGTTCAGTGGAAAAGCTTTTGCCTAACATGCCCAAGGCTATGGGTTCAATCAATAGCAACAAAACAAAACAAAAACGACTGGTATTAGAAATGCATAGTTCATTTTTTTTCTCATGTGCAATTTCTTATATACAAAGACAGAAAACTGCACCAAGCTGAACTAAGCCACCTACGAGTACACAAAATACACCCTGGTGTCTGTCAGCTGTCTCCACTCTGTGTTTTGTGCCTCAGGCATCTACAACTGGCATTCAAATTTTCCCCCTGATGCCAAACCAAACAGCTCTCCTCTTCCCACTATTTTATAATAATTTAGTAATTGAAACCCTGTCGGTGCCCATTTCCACCACCAAACCTCTGGTCAAGCCACCATGTCTATTGACACATTAATGGGCCACTTGTTCATTTAACTAGGCTTACCATACGCTACTCTTATTTAATTCCTGTGTGTGTGTGTGTGTGTGTGTGTGTGTGTGTGTGTGTGTGTGTGTGTGTGTGTGGTTTCTACCATCTGGGTAATGGTTTTGTGGTCACATTGACCTAAACTTCAGTCTGCCTTTTTTCCTTTCCTCCCTCTGCTCTTGGCAACCACTAGATGGCAGACTCCTCTGATAGAGGCTGAAGGTTAGGGCCCAACCCCTCAACCTAGAGAGAAGCAAGAAGCAAGCACAAGTGGCCTTGGCTCTCATACTCCCCTTGGGCTCTACACCCATGTATAGGACCTTGCTCCCCTCTGGGCTCAGCCACTTAGGGGTGTGGCTTCAGTCACTTGCTCTTCTCTGGTTGTTTTTCCACTGCCCATGTGTGGACTCTCATCATTTTGAAGTCGAATCTGGAAGAGCGTGGCAGTCTGGCGCTCATCTTTAGTTAGGTTTGCCTTGTTGGTGCTGGATGTCTTTATTTCAATACATTTGAGCTTCTGGCTCCCATTTTAGAACCAATGCTTGCTGGTTCCCATCCTGTGCTCTCTGCGTGAGCCTCTCCCAAAACCTCATCTCGATGCTTAGCTGCTCCCCCCCCCCACCTGTCCTGCCAGCCATTTTAACCAGAGATCTGCTTCAGAGGCAAAACTGGAATTATTCTATACCTCTTAAAGACATAGGTCTCCATGATATCTTTGTAATTAGAACTTTGGCCCAAAGAGTTTCATTTAAAATCTACTTGTTCAGCTAGTTTCATCTTCCTTACTTTAATTTTAGCTTCTCTTGTGGATTTTGAAATTGAAATATCGTGAGATATACGTTATTTAGTGCTGCCATTCATTACCAGAAATTCAAGGTCATCTATTTCAGCAGTTGTATGTGGGGACCAACACTGAGCCCATCAAAGGTCGGAATTAGAAAGGAAGAAATTAACTGTGCTTCCCTCACACCTTTGTCTCTGAGGGAATGTTTCCATCCGGTTATATAAGCCTGATGTTTGGGTAAGATAACAGCTGCAAAGCCATCAGTGACTTGGGGACCACACTAGCTCTTTCCTGCAGCTTCTTGTATCTCAACACTGTGTTTATCTTAGAGTCACTTAAAAACCCTTATTTGTGGAGTCAGAATTTCTGTACTCTTTTCTAGAACAGAGGCCAGCAAGCTGTGGTTTGTGTCTGGGCAGCACACCCTAACACATTTGCCATCTAGCCCTTTACAGACAGTGTTTCCACCCCCAACCTATGAACCATAGTGGTTGTTTCTATGCATACTGAAGTTCCTCTACATCATATTAGAATAGGCGGGCTCTGGGAGGCTGAGCTGCTCTGAGTCTGGATACAGCATTAGGTTCGTGATGCCAGTGGAGGATAAGATCACAAAACTTTCAACAGATTTTCAAAGTGCTCAAGACCTCAAAGTCTGTAAAGAAGCTATGCATAGTGTCATGTGCCCAGTGCTCAGGGATAGGGTCTGAAGAGGAGGAATGGAGAAACCATGAAAGCTTGTTGACTGGCTGGGCAAGTCAGAATCGTGAGCCTACAATTCTGTGAGGAACCCTGTCCTAAGGCAGTAAGGCAGATAAAGACACCCAACATCCTTCCTTGGCCTCTGCAAGCACGCATATGCGTATGTACAGTCTTACATTCACTTGCATGACACACACCACAAAAACAAACCATATGAGACTGTTTACTGCCCGGCAATCTAACTGTGTGCAGTAAAGCACTGTGCACCTTTGTGTGTGAGCAGTGAGGTTATATTCTGGCATGCTTTGGAGGCCACAGTAGACCAAGATCCATCGTTGCTTATTTTCCTACATGAGTCCCAAACATGGTTTGCCCATTCTTTTCTCCACTGAAGCACATCTTCAGAGTCTTCACTTTGGGTACCACTCAAAAGACTTATGCTTCACACAGGATTCCTTCATCTGCCATTCAGGGTTCTACAGCCTCCAGAATCACAGTCTTCAGGTTGCATGCCAGGAGAGATGGAGCTACACTTAGAGTCTGTTTCAGTACCTGCCTCTTCTATCATCTCTCAAGCTGTCCATCTTTCTCCTTGTAGATTCTAGTCTGCCCTCTCTAGCCTTGCTATGTCAGCCAGCACTTATATTAGGTGATGGCCAGGGCTGTGGGGAAACTATTCTTGGTAGAAATGATGAGTGCAAACTTGAAGTTGGCAGATACAGCAGCATGGTAGCAAGTCTAGGCAGAGCAAATAGGAATCTGCAAGGAGAGAGATGGATTGTCCAAGGGATGACATAAGCGGCCAGTGTCCCTTTAAAGGCACAATTGTGGTGATCTAAGTTCCTCCCACTAAGCACCGCCCCCTAAAGGCTTGACTACCTATCAGTGATATCACAGGATGACAATTAATCCCTTATTTAACACCTGGTCCATGGGGAGTACTTTCTAGAATATAGGGCATTTCAATGTAGGTTTTTGTAAGAGCCATTGGCAACAAGTGAGATGTGTTCTAAAGACAGAGGAGCCCCACACATGGAAGATGTCTTAGCTACTGTTCCATTGCTGTGAAAAGACACCATGACCATAGCAACTCTTAGAAAGTATTTGATTGGGACTTGCTTACAGTTCCAGAGGCTTAGTCCATTATCATCATGGTGGGGAACGTGGTGTCAGGCATGGCAGGCATGGTGCTGGAGAAGTAGCTGAGCGCTACATCCTGATCCACAGACCAAGAAAGAGACACTGACTGGGCCTGGCATGTAAGCCCACTCCTAGTGACACACTTCCCTCAACAGTGTCACACCTACACCAACAAGGCCACACCTCCTCATCCTTCTAATCCTTTCAAAGAGTTCCACTCTCTGGCGACTAAACATTCAAATATCTGAGCCTATGGGGCCCCTTCTTATGCAGACCACCACAGAACACATTAAGCTTCCAGAGATCCTTGTTAATTTTTTTTTTTTTCTGTCCTCACACAGCACTTATGCTGGGAATACATGGCGGACACATCTGTGAGACATCCTTTGCTGTCAAGGCACATGGATGGATGGTGAGCTTCCTGCACCAAACATCAGCAGGTAGGTGTAGTTCTGCTTATTGTTATAGCTCACACAGTCATGTGTTCCAGGCATGCAGTAAATACATAGCTCACTTAATTAGGCTAATCAAATCTGAGTCTTTATGAAGATGCATAAGGTACCCAGTGCCTATACCGGTACACAGCATGTGGAGTCAGATCAGACCCTTGGAGATGGGCTAGAGTCTGGATAGAGTACAGTAGAGAAATCGGTGTGTTTATTTTCTGTTCACCAGCTGAGGTTCTGGGGATTAGGAATGGGGGAAATCCCTGGATAAACAGAAGTAAAAACATCTCTTCCTTGTGATTTTCAACTTCCCTCAGCAACTCTGGAACTAATGGGCAAACACTGAGCAGGTAACAGTGTTGTTGTTGTTTGTTTACTGTTTTTGTGGTTCTGGGGAGGAAACCTAGAACCTGGAGCATGCTGGGCAAGTACTCTACCACTGAGTTACCTCCCCAGCTTTCAGTGTCTCTAAAGTCCTGGTGCCCCGTGTATAAAATATGAGAAGAAGAGTGAGTGCTTCTGTTCCACCAAGCAGAACATTTGCAGAGTCCGTTGAGCAAAGGGCTGCAAGAGAGCAACCCCATCACATGGCAAACCCTCAAGTGCTGAGGCCCCAGGTGCAGATCCTTGGGCTGTGATGTGTATTAATTCTTCTCTTCTCCCATAGATCATGGTGGACCAACTTGACCTTCTCTTAGGCGTGATCTTCATGGCCTCCCCCATGCTGGGATTGTCTCCCTGTTCTTCGGATGGCCAGATAGCCTTATTTCGCAGTTGTAACCTTACCCAGATACCCTGGGTCCTCGACACCACTGAGAGGCTCCTGCTCAGCTTCAACTATATCAGTATGGTCAACGCCACGTCATTTCCATTCCTGGAGCAGCTCATGCTGCTAGAGCTGGGAACCCAGTTTGCACCTATGACCATCGGCCGGGAGGCCTTCAGAAACCTTCCCAACCTTAGGATCTTGGACCTGGGCCAAAACCAGATTGAAGTCTTGAGTCCAGATGCTTTTCAGGGATTGCCCAATCTCTTGGAACTCCGCCTGTTTTCCTGTGGCCTCTCCAGTGCTGTGCTAAGAGATGGGTACTTCAGAAATCTAAGTTCATTAGCTCGCTTAGACCTGTCTGGCAACCAGATCCACAGCCTTCACCTCCATTCTTCATTTCAGGGTCTAAATTCCTTAGAAGCCATAGATTTTTCTTTTAATGAAATATTCACTCTATGTGAGGATGAACTCAAGCCCCTGCAGGGCAAAACACTCTCTTTCTTTGGCCTCAAATCAACTAGCCTGTTCAGCAGAGTCTCCGTGGCCTGGGAGACATGCACGAACCCATTCAGAGGCATGTGGCTGGAAACATTAGATCTTTCTTCAAATGGCTGGACAGTAGACATCACTGGGAACTTCAGCAACATCATCCGGGGCAGCCAGGTTTCCTCTTTGATTCTTACTCACCACATAATGGGGTCTGGCTTTGGCTTCCAGAACATCAAAGACCCTGACCGGGACACATTTGCTGGCCTGGGTAGAAGTTCTGTGACATTCCTGTACCTTTCACATGGCTATATCTTCTCCTTGAATTCCCGAGTGTTTGAAACCCTGAAAGATCTGAAGCTTTTGAACCTTGCCTCCAACAAGATAAACAAGATTGCAGATAATGCATTTTATGGACTTGACAGTCTCCAGGTTCTCAACATATCATGTAATCTTTTGGGAGAACTTTATAATTCCAACTTCTATGGGCTGCCGAGAGTAGCCTACATAGACCTCCAAAAGAACCACATTGGAGTCATTCAATACCAAACATTCAGATTCCTGGAAAACTTGCACACCTTGGATCTCCGTGATAATGCCCTTAAAACCATTCATTTCATTCCAAGCATACTGACTGTCTTCCTAGGCGGCAATAAGCTGGCTGATCTGCCGCGCATACGCTTTACAGCCAACTTCATCCAGTTATCTGAGAACAGGCTAGAAAATCTGTCTGACCTCTATTTCCTCCTGGGAGTTCCCCAGCTCCAGTTTCTCATCCTGAATCAAAACCGCCTTTCCTCGTGCCAGGCAGTCCAGGCGCCGTCAGAGAACCTGAGCCTGGAACAGCTTTTCCTTTCTGAAAATATGCTGCAGCTTGCCTGGGAGACCGGCCTCTGTTGGGATGTTTTCAAAGGCCTACTCCGCCTCCAAATCCTGTATCTGAATAGCAACTACCTTAATTTCCTCCCACCTGGGGTATTTAATGACTTGGTTTCATTAAGGTTGCTCAGTCTTAGTGCTAACAGGCTGACCGCTCTCTCTCCCGGCAGTTTACCTGCTAATTTAGAGATTCTTGATATATCTAGAAATCAGCTTTTCTCTCCTGATCCTGGGTCATTTGCTTCACTTAGATTCTTGGACATAACACATAACGAGTTTGTCTGCCAATGTGAACTTATCCCTTTTATCATCTGGCTCAACCAAACCAATGTCACCCTGCTGGGCTCTCTGACAGACGTATACTGCATGTATCCTGACTCGCTGCTAGGGGTCTCCCTCTCCAACATCTCCACCAAGGACTGTGATGAAGAGGAAGCCTTGCAGTCCCTGAAGTTTTCCCTTTTCATCCTGTGCACAGTCGCCTTGACTCTGCTCCTCATCACCACCCTTATAGTCATAAAGTTCCGGGGGGGTTGTTTCCTATGTTATAAGACCATTCAGAGGCTGGTGCTCAAGGACAAGGTCCGGAGTTCGGAACCCAGTACATACAGATACGATGCCTACTTTTGCTTCAGTAGCAGAGACTTCGAATGGGCACAGAGTGCTCTGCTGAAACACCTGGATGCTCAGTACAGTTCCCACAACAGACTCAGGCTGTGCTTTGAAGAAAGAGACTTCATCCCCGGGGAAAACCACATCTCCAACATCCAGGCAGCTGTGTGGGGCAGCAGAAAGACCGTGTGTCTAGTGAGCAGACAGTTCCTCAAGGATGGCTGGTGCCTGGAAGCCTTCAGGTATGCCCAGAGCCGGAGCCTGTCTGACCTCAAGAGCGTTGTCATCGTGGTGGTGGTGGGGTCCCTGTCTCAGTATCAACTGATGAGACATGAGACTATCAGGGGGTTTCTGCAAAAGCAACAGTACTTGAGGTGGCCTGAGGACCACCAGGATGTTGGCTGGTTTCTCAATAAACTCTCTGGGCACATACTAAAGGAAGAAAGGGGAGAGAAGAGAAGCAATACCATTCAGTTGCAAAACGTGGTAACAACCATTTCCTAGTGGAAGGAACCCTTTACAAGCACAAAGAACTCCCCACGTTGTATGTGCACGACTGTTGGGGGATCTGTCCCAGAGGTTGTTTTCTGACTATGAGAGCATAACCAATCTCTTGATTTTCAGGTCACTGACCTCCAAATGGAAAAATAATAGGTCCAGAAAGCTGACACTGCTTCTGAAGGTTCCTACTCGTCATCCATTTCCTTTCAGGCCTGTTGCATACTGCCAGCCTCCTAGATGGTGAGGGCACCTTGGGAGAAGTTAGAGGTGGCTTCACACGCCTGTACTGCTCAGTTCAAGAACTGGGTGGTCCTGGGTTCTTGACACTGTAGAACATGTACAGATGAGCCGGGGCCTTCTCTGGCCATAGGAATGAGGCCAGCGCTGAGGACTGCTGTCAGTCTGCCTTGGTGATAAGAAGTTGGATGGCAGCTTCACTGTGGTGGTAATGCACTCACTTCTGGTTGTGATGCAGCAGGTCCAGTTTTTGTGGGTCACGGCTGTCTTCTGCATTGGACCTGTCACCTGGTACTCACAGCCTTTCACAACTTTAGCACCAGCCTGACCTTTCCACTTTCTTCCCTACAACTATACAACAGTTGTTGTGTCCGCTACAGAACTGTAAGAGGGATGTTGACTTCACACATAGAATCTTACAGAGTCTGTGGTTTCTTAACTGTATAACTTGAGCATGCTATACCATGGCTGGGCCTAACAATATCTACCTCATAAATATGCTGCAAATGCTCACTGGCCAAGAATGCCATGGCTTCTCTGATATTTTTCTTAATTGCTCTAATGACCACAGAAAAAGACTCAAATTCAAAGGCCCCTGGAAGTTGTAGTGATTTCTTTGAATCAGTATTTTTTTTAATCCTAAAAAGGGTTTATGTATTCTTTACATTCTAGTCATTTTGTGTGTTTTTTAATAACAATGTTTTTTTTTTTTTTCCTGCAAAAGCATTAAGAAACTCTAAACCAAAGAATTTTTGTGTCACAAGTACCGTGGCCTGTCATTTGAACTCCTTCACATTCAGTTGACTGCATTTGTCATTACACAATCAATGTATACCCCACTCTACTTCTTCTTTCTGGAATGTTCTCCTGTATCTTCCCATCCACTCTACATGTTCTTTGAAATCTAGTCCCCAAAGACCCCATGAATCCTTCCAACACAAAGTCCTCCACCCTTTCTCTTCTGGAAACTCTTTCTAGTCTGGGCCTTTCTCCTTGCTGCCCCTCTGGATTGTAAGCTCCATGAGGAAAGGCCCCGTGCTCTATGCCCTGCCCGCCCTGGTCATGGCATCACATATGGCTTAGGAATCATGAGGGAGGGAGTCCTCCGTCTGCACTTCCTGCCCAAGCTTCTTTCTCCACTAACTCCCACCAGGGTCTTTTCCTGTGGTAGCATGACAGCTTCCTCCTGGTGGCCTCAGATTTCTGTCACTCAAATGTGTGCCAATGGCCTGTTTGGTATGTGTGACCCTGTTGGCTGGCCCCTTTTTGTTTACCTGTGTGTCCTGGGCCAAAGGCAGGACCTAGTCCATAGTATGTTGTTAATAAATGCCGGCAGTGTCTGATGACCCCACTTTCTTACCTGTCAGCGTAGTTGTCTTGTGCTCTTAGATCTCCAGGGAGGGGTAGGGCAGGGCGAGGCTGTGGGAGTAACAGCACAGAGAAACTGAAGGCAGGTGAAGGCCAGGCTCAGAGAAGCACTGGGCTTCATCTTATGGTGTGGTGGTGTGGAGCTCCTGGGTGGGGACTGTCACACCTAGGACAGCCAAGAGTGGTGCTGGGATTGAGGAATGGGTATGGGGAGCTAGGAAAACAGCCCTACTGGGCCCCAGCCTCCCCGACACTTAACCACAGCTCCTGAAGACAAAGGAAGACATGCTGGGCTGGCTCGGTCTCACCACACTGATGCCCATCAGCCTTGACTCTGCACGCACTGCAGGGACAGCTATGATGCCCAGCAGGTCTCGATAGAGCCTCTCCTGGGAACAAGGTAGCGAGATAGCTATGCACAGCTGAAGATGGGGCGTTCAGGGAAAGTATAGACACGCAGCTGCATAAGTCTGCCTTCTCTTCTGAATTACTCAGAAACTCGTAACTTCCCTCTTTTTCTTTCTACCTCTGTTCTAAGCGTGCTTTTTCTGACATTTTGGACTTCCACTCCCCCCACCCACCCCAGAGCTCCCCTACATGCCACACAGTCTGCCTGTCTGACCTCCAAGCTGGCTTCATTCCCATGGCATGGCTTTCCCCTTCTCTTCTCCAGTCTATGTCTCCAGGCCTCTGCTGAGACTCACGCCCTGCCTGCCCTGGGGTCTTTGTTTGTTTGGTTGGTTTTGTTTGTTTTTAAAGTAAAACTAATAGAATTGTTCTCAACCTTTGAAAACAAAAGATTCTATTGCTCAGCAAGAAAATTGAGGGGTGTTTGTTTTCTTTAGTCATTAGAGAAATATAAATTGAAACCACATTGGTGTGCCACTCACTCCCCACCCACCAACGTGACTAAAACCAAGATAACTGGCAGTACCAAATAGGGAAAAAGACACGGAACAATGGAAACTCCTTGGTTGACAGAGAATATGTAAATTAGCATCTTTTCAGAGCCAATTGTCATCTTCTGATAGAGCTGATTCCATACATGTCCGCCACCCACTAGAAATGTGTACATACCCCACCAGACACTTAAGCAGCATTATACAATAGCCAACACAGGGAGCAACTTTCTTGTCCATTAACCATAAAAGAACAGACTATGGGCACACTAAGCAAGAAGTACACAGACACTTCAATAATCGCAGCTATCCATAACCACGGGCACCAATCTCACAGAAATGCTGGCAGTGGGACATAACGATTATGTATGAAAAGACAGCACCCACCTATGGTGACAGAGTTGACAGCAGTCACCTTTGAGGCATACCGAAAGGACTTCTGAGATACTGGTACTATGTCTTGACCTGGGCATCAGTGGCCAAGTGTGTATCCTCTGTAGCAATGTAGTTTCTGTGCACCCATGGATCTGTTCTCTTTTGTCCAAGGTCATATTCTGCAGTTTAAGATCAAAGAGGTATAAGATGCAGGGACACCTTCGTTTTGTTGGGAAGGCCATTGGGTATCAATGCCTTTCCCTGTGCTGCCCCCACTAAACCAGTGCTTTCTTGCGGGGGGTGAGGGGGACTTTGGGAGATCATTAGGGTGCAAGAGAACGCAAGCTTTCACTATGCAGCTTTGGTATCAATTTAAAATTTTTTTCTTTCTACATTTATTTAGTGTGTGTGTATGTGTGCGTGTGCATGCCCACATGCGTGCATGAGCCCTTACACATACCTATGTGTATGTGCCACAGCATATGTGATCAGAGACAGAAGACAACTTGTGGGAATGCATTCTTTTATTCCACCATGTGGGCTGCAGGGATTGAAGTCAGGTCATCATGCGTGGTGGCAAACCCCTTCACCAAGGAGCTATCATTGTACCATCTCATCGGAGCCTTTGATACTATTTAATGCTTAACACTGTGTGTATTTTGTTAATATGTCTTGAAATAGGTGAAATAAATGTGCTCTCACTTAAAGTCAAGATGATAACATCTGTCTGTGTAAAAGACAGAAAATATAACAAACATCACCCAAAATTTATCTGCTCATTTTTTTTTTAAAGAGTAAGCCTGTTGCTCTGGTTGGGATTGCAAGCATACGCCACCATACTAGCTTGTAATTTTTAAATTAAACAAGCAAGATAGAACAATCATTTCAATTAATAAATATATATGAACAAATCGTGTAAGGCTCTCAAGATGGCTCCGCAGATAAAGGTGCCTGCTATGCAAGCCTAGTGGTGTAGGTTTGATCCCTGGAAATACAAAGGAGACAACTGACTCCACAATTGTCCTCTGACCTCTCTAGACGTGTGTTGTGGCACAAATGTGCACCTACACACACACA
This sequence comes from Phodopus roborovskii, assembly GCF_943737965.1. Lineage (NCBI taxonomy): Eukaryota > Metazoa > Chordata > Mammalia > Rodentia > Cricetidae > Phodopus > Phodopus roborovskii. The sequence goes on from NW_026126433.1 coordinate 51,848,934, forward strand.
CACACACACACACACACACACACACACACACGTGCATATGTGTTATGTGAGTTCACACTACACAACAATAATAAATAGTTTTTAGGATTACATATATATGTGTGTAATATTTTTCTGTTTTCCTTGAGAGTAAATGAATTTTTTACTGTTTTACTTAGCAATTACGTATTTTATGTCTCATCAGCCACAACAGCTCTCATTTAGATGGTGCCTTAAAGAAATCCAGCGTTTTTATTTTACAGAAAGTTCCGTGGAAAGAACTGGCTAAAGCTCTTGTTGTTCTTCCTGGCAGTGTGGCCCCGGGGAACTCAGACAGGGTGGCTTTCTTTCTGGAACACAGGGATCTGACCCAAATGTCTGGAGATTCTTTTTCTTTCCCCAATTAAGCTTCAGGGCTTTACTTTCCCATCTCCTCCCCAGGTAGGCCACCTCACTGAAATGTGATAAAAACCAATGACATCATGTCTCCTTGGGACTCAGCCTCACTTCAGGAAGCAGGTGTTTTAGCCAAAAGGAGCCTGGGCCTTTTTGTCTGCTATGATGATGACCTCGGTTTGCTGCTCAAGAAGTCCTCAGGGCCCAACACTCAAGGCTGTTTATATGGTTTTTCCAGTGACCTGGGCTGTTAATGTCCCTACTCCTGGTACTTTCTCAGCTGCAGCTGTGGATATGGGCAGCACCTTCTGAGACCCCTGCAATTCATGCCAAGCCAGGAGGGATTTATGCAAGTAAGTTGCCACCAGTATGGACCCTGTAAAGACAAGGAAAGCTTTTGGGAGAGGGAACTAGAAAGCCAAGTTGTACTTAGAAATAAGACATCCAACCAAGAGGTCATGCCGAGGTGCAGGAGCAGGCATGGTATCTTGACTGGCAAAGGCATTTCTCTGGCCTTGCTCAAGCTACAGCTCTGAAACAAGCCTTGAGGTCCTCACAGGCTTAAAAACATTCACAGAAAATGTCAGAGATTTGGAATTGGAGGATCCCAGGTGTAATTTTACCTGGGTCTCTTGTCCCTTTGGAGTGTCACAGATTGGATCATAGTTATTGTTTTTACCTAAGTTAGTGAGATGGCTCAACTGGCAAATGTGCTTGTCCCAAGCCTAATGTCCAGAGTTCCATCCCCAGGCCCTACATGATGGAAGGAGATAAACAACCCCCACAGTTGTTCTCTGACATCTACATGCATGCTGTAGCACATGAACGGGCACATGTGCACATATGGGCACACACACACACACACACACCATGTGTAAGTTGGCCATGTGGGTATCTCTGGGCTCCTGGGTCTGCCTCCAGCTTCCCTGATCTGAATGCTCATGCTTAGTCCCTGAGATGAAGTCACCCCTTTAAAAGTCTAGGCAGCACCCCTGGAAATCTGAGGAAGTCAGTCATGAAACTATTTTTAAAAATATAATAAAACAAACAAGATGGGACCTTAATGCCTACAGCAATGTAACTACTACCTTAGTCAAGACATAGAATAGTTTCCCTCTCCCCTAATTCTCTTCCCTTGCTGCCATCTCCACCCTTGTCTCTGTTCAATCACTGTTGGGGTTTCTGTGAACATAGAAGGAATTTCCCTATTCTGGAACTTCACATAAAAGGAACCATAGCCCAAGTTTTGCATCTGTTTTCTTTTTGATGAACATAATTTGAGGTGCTTCTTGTTATAACTTGTTGGTTTTCATTGTCCTTTTGGGGGTTGTTTCTAGGTTTGGTCTGTGAGAAATAAGACTACAGTACACATTACTTTGCAAATCTTTTTGTAGTTCTGTCTTTACTTCTCCTGGGGAATTATCTAGAAGTGAAATCGTTGAGTTGTGGGATAGATGTATGTTTTCTTGAAAGAAACTTCCTGTTTTCCAAGATTGTTGTAAAAGTTTGCACTGGTACCACCTGTGTGTGGGCTCCAGGTTGCCCCGTAGCCTTGCCAACTTTTTCTATGGTTAGCCATCCAGTGGGAGTGTAGCCTCGGCACACATGGTCTTCAAGTGTAATCCTCAAGTGGTTGATAACATTGAGAACCTCCGGGTCTTAATGAGCATGTCTGTGTCATTGCAAATGAAGAATTGTCCAAATTGTTCCCATTTTAATTGGTGCCCCGTGACTTTTCCTAGGGAGATGTAATGAAATGTCTACTTACCCCAGATAAGGAAGAGTGGCAGATCCTGCCCCCCCACACACACATGATACTGGGCACTCCAAGCTGGCCAAATCCCACAGCCTGAAGAAAAGAAATCGAACCCCCACTGCAGTGCTCTCTGAGACAGAGAATTAAGAAGTCCTGTGGAGTGCCCCAGCCCATAGTTTACAGGCCCACCAATGTTGGCTCCTCCATGCTCTTTGTTATGAAGGCTAGCCCAGAAATCATGTGGCATGGAGCTTCCCAACACCCCTGATACAAAAGTCAGATATTTTCCTTTACTGGAGGGATTTCTCTGAAGTCTTGTCTGAGTCCCCCTCTGTCATGTTGTCCATGGTAGTTCACTTATGCTTGCTCTCTCTCTCGCTCCCTCTCTCTTTCCTATTCCTGCTTCCCTCCCTCCCCTCTCTCTAAGCCATCTCTCTTACTAAAGCCCCTCTCCAGTTTTCAAGTCCTCCCAGGCCCCATCCCATTGTCTCTAACATGAAGGACTGTTTCAGCTCCAGGTTTGATCACAGCTCCCATGTGAAGATCTCTTTCCTAACAAGGCTCCTTCCTGGAGGTATTTTTGTGTCCACTCCTTTTCCCAAACCAAGCTACCTCTGCCTTTTCTAGCAAAGAGGGTACCAACAGACCACAAAAGGGTTCTACCCAGGTCTAAACGGGTGAACTAATCAGTTTGTCCGGCTTACTTGAAGAGTGTGGTCGACTCAACAGTACTCCATCTCCAGGGAGTGTCTAGACCACACCACACCAACACACCAACATGCTGAGCCCTCTCGGCAGGCTATAAGCAAGAGTCTTCCACCTCCAGTCAACCCTGTATACCCAAGAGAGGCAGAGCTTTGTGAGCTCCCCCGGCTCCAGGACGGGGGGCTTTGAGGCGCCCATCTCCTGTGACGTCTCTTGCTGATGATTATGCTTGCTCTAGTTCAAAACAGCAGTGGTCGTGTCCAACCCAGAAGAAACAGCAGCACAATAGCTGGGTTGCCTTTCTACTATTCATTTGTACACGAGGCACATTTTATATGCTCAGATGCAAGTCTTTACCAGATATGTGGATTACTATTATTTTCCCACGGGATATAATTTGACTTTACATCTTATCAACAATGTCTTCAATGTACACGGATCCTTATTTCTGATGCTCTTATGATTAGTAATGTGACCTGCCTGGAAATGTTTGCCTGTCCCACGGTCATGGGGATACTCCTCCTCTATTGACTTCTGGGGGCTTTCTAGTGTTTGTATTTTTAAATCCATGGTCCCAAGGCTGTCTGGGGAGTGAAGTTCATGGTGAGAAAGACCATATCTGGGAAAGGAAACCTTCATGTTGAGCACCCTTCTCCTCTCTTATGAATCTTCTCTGAACAGGAAGAAACTCTTTTCTGAGGGTGCAATGAGGGAGGACCATGACATCTTGGAGGGAGCCCTCAGGCTCCCTGCTAAGCAGGAAAGGGAGCAGCTTTTATTGGGCCCCCTTTTGCCAGGCTCTATGCTGGCAAAATCATACATGTAACCTCACTAAAGTCACATTAATTGGATCAGGCAGCATGGACATGACCCATCACGTAGAGAAGGAGACTGACATGTAGATGCTTGAGCAAGGTGTCTAACTAATGAATGGTACAAACCCAGATTTCTCTGCTACTTTGCCTGCCCTTTCTCAGCCTCCAATGGCCCCTTTGCTTTTTTCCCTTTCCTTTGCACTTTCTGTCTCCTTGCTGGGATGTGTGTTCTTCCTCAGTGTTAGCATGTTATGGCTTAGTCCTAGGAAAGTTCCAGCCCACCCCAGACTCAGAAGTCTAAAGACACTCCCTGCCACTCTAGCCTTTCTCTAGTTCTCACTATTTAATCAAAATCCTATTGAGAAGAACCAAGCTGCTCTGTGACCTCCAGGCTATTCAACATCTTAATTAAGAGCCTCTTCTAAGACATGTAGAACTGAAGGCCTTGACCCAAGATTCACACAGAGCTTGCCAAGATGGCAAGTGTCCTGGGTTTTGCATAGATGGTTAGAATCCTACTCACGTGTTCTAATTACAGAAACCAAAGAGACACTTCCAACAACGAATGCAGTCACCTTAACCTCTAGCTCACGGACAGTCTTATGTAACCCAGGCTAGCTAAGGTTGGCCTTGAACTTCTGATCTTCCTGCCTCCATCTCCCAAATGTTGGGATTGCAAGCATGTGCCACCATGACTGTTGTGTGCAGTGCTGAGGCTTAGGCAGCAGAGCTACATTCCTAGTCTTGAACCTCCCTGATTTTTTAGGATAAAACGCCCAATCCACCCCCTTGGCTTTCAAGGTCTGTCCTGAATGTGTGAAGCATCCAGCAGGGGGCGCTATAGAGACATCCTGGAGCGGGAGCCACCAACCTCCATGCTGCTTCCCCGTTCCTGGGTGCTCCCCTCACCACCACCCTTGCTATGAAGGTTGTGTGGGGGTGACTCATTAGAGCCACACGTCAGTGTGTATCCAGAGCCTGCTGGAAGGTTGCCCAGCTGGAGCCTCTGCAAAGAGCCTGCTCTTTGTTTGCCATTCTGTTTCATGTCTTCCTGCAGTGGTCAGCACCATACTGGCTGTCTGGCACCTGTGAGCTATGTTTGGGAAGGAAGGAGGGAGAGCTGGGCTGCCTGGAGGCCTGGAGCTGGAGCAGGAAGGAGGGTGAGGGCAGAGTAATCACTGTAATTGGTTCTGAGCTAATCCTTTCAATTCAGTCCTAAGAACAAGGAGATGTCACTGAAGGGTGATAAGCTGGGGGACCCTACCCAATTAGTATTTAGAGGCTATAATCCTCTGTAGTTGAGGACAGGTTTGGACAGTACTAAGAACTTGGGCAGCTAGAGATGAGGGCAGAGAAAACAATGTCCAAGCAAGTGGGAACTGTACTCTGACCTGGCCTGGGGTTCAGGAGCCACGACTGAGCACAGATATAGGATGACAGGCACTCAGGGGTTGCAGAGTGAAGCCAGAAATTAGAGAGGGGCCAGAAGATACACAGGGGCCACAGTTGGTGGAGCTATGGGAGGCCATCCATGTGAAGGGTGTAGCGTCTGCCTTGGTTTCTGTTTCCTGTCCATGACTTTGTCACCCTGTGAGAACTGAGCCCATGAGTCTCCTCCGGGTCAGTGGGAGAGCTCACAGGTGGCCTCACCTCCTGGCACCTGCATACCATACTGAAGGCACGTGAACTATTAACTCCACTGCTGTTGCCAAGTCAAGGGGCTACTTCATAGCAAAGGCAGGCAGGTGGAGAGAGGACTGGGAGGTGGAGCTGGGGAGCACTGTAGCCCTTCACTGGAGGTATGGGGGAGCCACTGAGGAGTTTGACCAAAAAGAAGATATTTAAAGTTAAGCAAAAGGAGAAGCAGGGATCCGGGATGAGCCTCCGGAAGCTAGAGCCAGTGACTGAGCAGAGCGAGCCGTGCATAAAGTGACAACTTGGAATCAGAGGCCTTGATCCAAGCGAAGCCCTGCCTTCTGCCCCTAAGGAATGCAGCTCCTGTTTAGAGAGAATCATGGGGTGGGGAGCAGAGTGGAGGACTTACAGAAAGAGGAGCCCAAGAGCAATGGACAGTCCTGGGAGCATGGCTGGTTAAGGAGAGCAAAAGAGAAGCTGATGGATGGAGATGTCTGCAGAGATAGGTGGACCACGGCAGATCTGTCACACAGAAGACAGGAGACCCATCCTAAAACTAAGACACTGGAAATAACTAGGGGCTGGGGTCATAGATGGATGGATGGACAGATGAAAATCCCACAGGGAAGGTCTGGGTAATGTCCTATGGGCCTCGGCTATGGAGAGGTCACTGGTGAATCCAGAACAATGAGATAAAACTGTATGCATTGTGAGGAATGGGAAGCAGGTGAGAGATGCAGCCAGGATAGAATGTCTCCCCACAAGCAGGCAGCTCTGCCTGTTGGGCAAATGATATAGGGAGTTTAGGAGGGAGATTTGGGTGAAGAGTTGATTTTTTTTTTCCTTTTGGATAAAAGGATACTAAGATCTTGGAGTAGCATAGAGAGGCCTAAGCACTTGGGAGACAGAGGCAGTCCTTAGTTGGGGGTGGATAAGAAGATGGATGTGGGTGGAGGAGAGCCCCCACCCTAACCCAGTGGAGAGCTGACAGGAATGTGGGAGAAAGGTGAGTACAATCCTTGCACCCCACACAAGTGCTCAGGCAGGTGTTCAGAGACACGGTGATGAGGGTTTTCTTTTAACTTGGAAGATATAAATGCAAAGAGAAACATGATGTTCCCAGTCTCCACAAAGCTGGCTACCACCTCATTGCAGTGACACATGTAAGTTGCTTGCCCTGGTGTTCTAGCCCATGATTCTTTCTACACACAGCACTGTGTCTATGCCTGAGCTACCAGTATTTTATGTAGCCTATTATTTTTTATGATACGGAAGATTGAATATAGGTTTTCTTTCACGCCAGGCAAGCACTCTAACATTGAGCTACATTCCCAGCCTGTCCTAGAAAGACAAAAAGAAAACAAAACAAAAAACCCTTTTGAGCTAGTGTCTCACTAAGCTGCCCAGTCAGGCCTTGAACTTGCAATCCTCCTGCCTCAGCTTCCCAAGTAGGAGAGACACAGGCCAGCAACACCAGGCCTGACTTTCATTTGTTTTAAATAAACTTTCTCAATCAGAGGTGTGTGTGTGTGTGTGTGTGTGTGTGAGAGAGAGATGTATAAAAGTCCATCTTGTTTATAGTTTCAGTTGGGAAAATTAAATCCTCCAGGTCTGTAATGGAAAGAGATGGTCACTCGTGGTGGAGGGGAGCTGCCAGTGGATCACACATTTATGTGTTTATCAGACAGTAACATAATTGACATTACAGCGAACACTCTGGAATCCAGTTCTCCCTCAGCTCCCTCCTCATTAATTGCACTTGACTTCTTTGGAAAGAAAATTTTCCTTGAAGTGTTCCATCATCTGCATCAGGCTTGGAGCGAATCTTTTGGGGAAAAAAAAAAACTGAGCTAAAATTGCTTCAGCGGTTTCTGACTGATGAGATGTTGGAAAACACACAGGCACACTGCCCCTCCCCAGTTTTTTAAAGGGAGGGAAGAAAATACACTGATCTATTTTTACACCTACGTTAAGTCACCATCACGGAGCTGAAAAACCCAAACTTGGCAAGACGGGGGCTGACATCTTTGAAGAGGTAAACCCAGCTGTCTGGAAAGAAAAAAGCCACAGCCATCACAACTGTTGAAAAGCCCGCATCCTGAGCCTACAGAGGGAAACCTGTCCTACCCTGACTTTCAGCAAAGCTCATTAGAGGAGCCAGGCTAGCAGCTTCAGGGATGTAGCCAGGTGCTGGTTCGTTCATTAAAAATAACCCCAAAGAAAAAGCCACCAGGAGCAAGGCAACTCTTAGGCAATGGCAGCCTGATGGGAATAGAGCACACTCCCACACCTGGGCTTTGAAGACCCTGGCTCCCGCAGGAGCTTTCCTGGGCCCTGGAAACAACAGCGGGTGATCTTTCTGGACCACTGATATTTGAAATCTGCATTTGAAGACACACTAGAGAAAGGGATGAGGAGGCCAGTGGATTTGATCCCCACATGTACCCACAAGTTCTGACTCAGAGCTCCCAGCCATCACCACCCCTTTGTTGTTGTTGTTGTTTGAGACGGGGCTCTGTGTGGCTGTCCTAGAACTTGCTCTGTAGACCAGGTTGGCCTCGAACTCACAGAGATCCAAATGCCTCTGCTTACAAGTGCTGGGATTAAAGGTGTGCGCCACCACCACCAGGCCCACAGTTCTCCATTTTAAAACACCTGAGAATACACCTGATGCCCACCTCATGACAAAAAAAAAAAAGAGAGGAATTGTTCCTGGCTTATCTGTCTCCTTATGTCACACAAGAGCTGTCTCACATGAGTGAATACATGAGGCATCCCCCGAGGAAAGAAAGTCCAGAAAGTCAGTAGAACACAGGGATTGGGAACAGGGGGCCCAAATCATCACAGTTAGAGCTGGTCGCCTCTCCAAGGTCCAATCTCTTCTTGCCAGGGCTGCTGTGATTCCTGTTACAGAGTATGTGCTCAGAAGGCACAGGTGGCCAGGACACTCACCTCGGTGACAGTTTCTACTTAGTCCAGCCCCACTTCTTCAGGCCTCAGTTTTCTTGTGTGTAAAATGGGTTCAAGAGCTAGAAGTGAATCTCAGTTGGTAGAGTGCTTACCTAGCATACACCAGGCCCTAGGTTTGATCCCTTAGCACTGAATAAACCATGCTTGATGATCCACACCTGTATTCCCTGCCCGCAGGTAATGGGGGTAGGAAGATCGGGAGTTCAAGGCCAGCCTGAGCTATGTGAGACTCTGTCTCAATGTAGATAGATAGATAGATAGATAGATGATAGATAGATAGATAGATATAGATGAACTGTGTATGACTTTTGACATGGTTTTATGTAGTTTATTTAAAGCACACCCAGGCTCCCAGGCTACTCTGCTGGTCCAGGACACTCCCTTCCCAGAATGAGCTAATAAACACACTATAGTCTGTAAACTGTGAAGTACCATAAAAACATTGGTTTGTTTTATGAACACATTGAACATAAAATCCCCCACTGCATGGGTATTGCATTCATTCCTTCCCAATGGCACACATGTACTGAGAGCTACCCCTCTCTCTTCAGGTCATGGTGGGGCTCTCAGCCTGTAGGGTGAGCACAAGCACTAAGACTCTTGCCTCTGAGTCCTGTGCTCCACAACACCAAGCTCTGGTTTCCCTTTGTCTTGTAGGATCCAATCTGAGCAAAAGCCTGTTGTTACATTGGTTTGGAGAATATGACCCCTAGTCCCTGCTTGGGACCTGGCTGACAGCTTTCATATTCAAGCTTGTCTTTAGCTTTGGAATCCTACCCAATCATCCTGACAAAATCCCCCCAGATGTGTATGCCTTGCTACTAACATTCCACTCCCGGACACCCATCCTACTTCGGGCTGCAAACCCTGCTTGTCCCTTCCCCCTGCAGGAGTCCTCCTACCTGCCATGATGGTACCCTAGAAATACAGACTGTCTCATCCTGAACAGAGGTCTTCTTTAACAGAACACCAAGAGTCACAGAGCCCTCTCAGGCCATTGCTGTCAGCAGCACCAAATCTGTGACAAGGAAGAGCTAATGTCATTTCTGGGTTTTAAACCCATTGCTGACAACACTTTGTTGGTGTCCAGGAAGTCACACAACTTGGTTCCTGGACAGGCTTACACAGGGTTCTCTCCATCTTGTTTCCAGCTACCGTTCCCTGCCTGGTAAGTTTCTCAGGCCCCAGCTCTCCCCCACATGCCTCCAAACCCTCGTGACCTACTCCTGCACCAGACACTCACCCTCCCAAAGTTTCCCCTTTTCTGAAGGGACCATTTATTTGTCTCCCAGCATGGTGCTGGCTCCAAGGCTGTGTCATAGGGTCTGGATTACGAACTTGCTGTTCTCTAAAATGTTACAATCCATCTAAAATGTTACAATCCATCAACCGCACCTCATTGTCAGACAACAGTTATCATCTGCTCCAAGCTGGATTTATTGAGTGGGAAAGAGATTCTCCAGCAGAGTTGTCCAAACAGGCCCTGTGAACAGCCTGCTGAGATCAGACCATGGGGCCCAGTGTTTCAATCTTTCCCAAGGGCCTTAGTCAAAAAGGACCTTGCAGAATCTTCTAGCAACTTCCAGATCCTCAGGCTTTTTAATCAGATAAGGCAGGGATGTCAGAAACGAGTCTTCGGGTCCCTCAACAGAAACCTTCACTTTCAGAGTCCCCAATATGTCCCCTGAAGGCAGCACTGGAGAGGAGGAAACCCCTGAGCACCCACCTCCTGGCCTAGACTAGTGAATGGGTTCATCTTGTGGCGGCCTGTAAGGCCATTCTCCTCATTGTCCCCAGGTGGCGCTGCAGGACCACAGCCCTGAGCCATGTCCTCTGCCCCAAGCTCAGGTGTCTTCTCCAAGCCTGCCTCTGACTCTAAGGAAGGAGAAACCAAGAGACCAACACTTAAATTCCAGGCTTAGCTGTCTCCCAGCACCCCAAAACCTTCTGGAGTCTTCCAAATCCAGTCGACTCAAAGGCATCTATCATGTCTCTGCCATCTGACGTCAGAAGTGGCACAGGGCTTTGATCCTGGCTGTTAGAATTCACACTCCAACACCCAGCTGGTCTAAACCCAGGGCCCTGATTCTCCCCAAGACTCTAGAAAACCAGCACACACACAGATGTCCAGGCCTCAAGGAGAAAAATCCCTGTGTGCTCAAATCACTCAAACAAACAAACTAAAACAAACAAAAATACAGACACTGGCTTTCACAGACAGAACCATCTGGCTGGAATCTCAGCCTACAGCTTCCACCCATGTTCCTTCTGTTATTCCTCCAGATGACTGCAGTAGGACAACACACACACACCACTCACACATACACACACATACACCACACGCACACATACACACACTACACACCACACACACTATACACACCACACGCAGACATACACACACTATACACTACACACACACATACACACACTATACACCACACACACACACCACTCACACATACACACACTATACACCACAAGCACACATACACACACTATACACCACACGCACTACACACCACACACACTATACACACCACATGCACACATACACACACTATACACTACACACACACATACACACACTATACACCACACACACTACACACCACACACACATACACACACACTATACACCACACACACTATACACCACACACACATACACACACTATACACCACACACACTACACACCACACACACTATACACACCACATGCACACATACACACACTATACACTACACACACACATACACACACTATACACCACACACACATACACACACTATACACCACACGCACACATACACACACTACACACCACACACACTACACACCACACACACATACACACACTATACACCACACACACTATACACCACACACACATACACACACTATACACCACACACACATACAAACACTACACACCACACACATACACACTACACACCACACACACTACACACCACACATACATACACACACTACACACCACACTATACACCACACACACTATACACCACACACACTATACACACTACACACATACATACACTACACACCACACATACACACTATACACCACACACACACTATACACCACACATACATACCCACACTATACACCACACACACACTACACACCACACACACATACCCACACTATACACCACACACACATACATACACTGCACAATACATACATACATACATACACACAGATGCATACACAGACACACACACATACTTTACACACATGTACACATACTACACATAGAGATAAACACACATATACAAATACATACACATAGATATAGACACATGTATGTACACACTACTTGTACATGCATACACACTACATACAAACTCACATACACATACACACATGCATGACACACATATACATATACCATATATACAGGCATGCATGCCACAATCACACCCATACAATAACACACATCTCTTCATATACCACAATACTACACATATACAACGCATATACTATTACACCACACATTTTTGTGTACATAGAACACACCTACCACATATGCTCACATATCCGTCATATACCAGCATGCACACATTACTCCACTCATATATAGCATACTATATACCACATGTTACCACTCACACAGCATGCATATACACCTACACAGCCACCACACATCCTACATACACAGAGTACATACCATGCACAGACATACCCAATGCATATATACCACACATGCAGTACATGTACCATACACAGCACACAGCACTCCCTGCAGGTCATCTGAGGATAACCTCCCGGCCTTAAATCTTCACTGATGTGGTTTCAGCTCAGTTCCCACCTTCTCTGTGAAACACTGGGCACAGGAAGGACAAAGGCCCATGTCCCAGCCTAGACACAGGTCCCTGTAGGCTTTGGTGGACAATACATCTGGAGGCAGGGAACTTAGAATATGCTGGAAAGTCTGCTGAATCCTTTGTTATTTTGGTAGAGGCCAGAGGAAAGGGCAGACAATACAGGTGATGGAAAGGAAAGGGTTAAACCCCGTCAACCTTGAACTATAACTTCACTCACAAGCTGAGTGCCCTCACTGACCTGAACCCTGGATAACACTTGCCTGGCCTCGTATATCCCTCCTGTCTGTAAGGACAGGCCTGGTATCACCGACAGCAAGCCAGAAGCAAAAGCCAGTACAGCCCTGGGAACCCAGGCTGCCAAAAATCCCAAGATCTGACTCGACCACCAACTGGAATATCACATGGCTCCAGCCCCTAGGCCCAGCCACTGTGGTGTGAATGGTGGTCACAAGTCCTGAGGCTCAGCTCCAGGGATAGATAGGTTGCTATACCAAGAGAAAAGCCTGCACCTAGCCTTGCGGCTGGGGTCGGTGACACATGCCCGCAGGACAGCCGCAGGTGTCCTGTCCTCTTCCTCTCGTGGGGTGCTCTGACCATGTCTTCCCCACAGAGAGCTCAGTGACTTTGTGCAGGTACCACAGCACACACCTGTAGGAGTCCACTCACTCCACTGCTGCATCTCAGAGCCTGAACACGGGTTATGGGCTTAGAAACAAGCGTCATTTCCTGCTGAGCCCATTCTTCAATCTTCAATGGAGACATGGTCAGCCTTTGAGAACTGCTCTGATTGCTTTGATTTCTACCTCTGAAACTGCACAGTAAGGCTCTTTCCTCCTTGACAGCAGGATGGCCAGAGTCTTCACCACTGACTGACATCTGCAAGGGGCTGTGTGAAGGAGCCGGTGGGCCAGCAGCTACTGAGGTTCAAGCAACCTCTTCCTCTCTTGACTGCCGCCATAGTGATTTAGATCCTGAGTGGACGCCATCCCAAAGCCCACCTGTTACAGGCTTGGTGGCCAATCCGTGCCGTGGAGAGGGGGCATGAGGGGATATCAGGATGCTAGTCTCTTCCGCTCTTTGCTTTTTTGCTTCCTGGAGGTTAGCAGCCTCCTCCGCCGTGTCTCCTGTCATGATGTCATGCGCCACCGCAGGCCTGAAGCTCCAGAGCCAAATGACTACAGGCAGAGAACTTCTGATAGCATGAACCTAAATAAATGCATGCTGCCTCTAAGCGAGTTATCACTAACATATACTCTGTGACAGCAGTTGACGGATTAACTAAGTGTGAAGCATCCAGGGCACATGGCCCAGGCAGGAAGGGAGACTGCCTTCAGGTCCCTCAGTCATGACCCCGGCTCTACAGCTGAAGGCTTCAGTGAAGAAGGGTGGACACAGATAGCCTGAAAGCCTTTTTGTGATATGCAGGTAGCACCAGCGGACCCTGCTTCCTGGCCACACATGTCCCTCTACCTGCCAATCAAGCATACTCCTCCTCACCTCCAGGCAGGTGTGGGCACCTGCTTTGACCGACCAAAGAAACAGAATGTCTAGACCCTGACAGTTTCCTCTTTCTGGAGGACAGCAGATATTAATCCTCCCTATCTTGTCTGAAGGCTGAGGGCCACTGGGCCAGAAGCTTCCCTTGCCTCCCCCTGGCCATAGCCATGGTCCACATTCAGCTAGTCTAGCCCCACAACTCATCCTTGCTCTTCTCGGCATTCTCTGCCAACTGCACAGCCTAGGCCCACAGGCCATCTCCTCCCTCTAGCCTCTCCTCCTTGACTCTATTCGGTCCAGGCCCTGAAGGGAATGTGCAGCTGCCAGAGGAGCTGAGATGTTCGAGGTGAGGTCATGAATGGATTTTTTGGAGCTGAAACTCAAGTTTCCCCAAAGACCTCAGAAATTTTGAGGCTCAGGGTCCCTCCCAGTCCTGGAAGAAAGAGCCTGCTGCCCCTGGCCCATGCCTGTATCAATCTCATCAGCTCCCAGGAGCAGTTATAGACATGACCTCATCTGCTCAACCTGCTTAAAAGCAACCTTCCCTCCTTCCCTTCCCTTCCATCCTCCTCCAGCTACTGCTACCCCACTCCAGTGTGGAGCTGGGAGGACAGGGATCTTCTTGGAAGGGTATGGGCTCTGGCCCGAGGGCTACTGGCAGTGGGGAGTAGAAAGGCACCCCTGGAATGTAGCCATATCCCACCTGCCTCCCAGAAATGCAGACCACCCTGCTCCCCTGCACACTAAGGCTGCTGCGGTTCTAAGACCCAGAAATGTGTTGGTCTCACTTTGATTCTTCGCACAACCTGGCTCTCTTAGCCATGTGTCCACATGTATCTCTCCTACTGGTGTCCATAGTCTTCTGGGGAGAGGGACTATTTCTCTCCCTTTGGGCTTTCAGAGACCCGAGGGAATTAGTGTGCTCCCTCACAGCCACTCAGCAAGTGAAAAGCAAAAATTCAGACAAACTAGAGCTATGTAGTGTGGCACTCACAAGGGAAGAGCTGGACCTTTCTAGAGTCCAGAGATGGACCCTGGCCAGGGCCCCACCCAGCTCCACTGACCATCTCTTGGACCTAGAAACACAGCTGTGTGAGTGAGGGGCCAGCAGTCACACAGCCAAACCAGGTTACAGTCCCACCATCCTGCCTACCTCAGTGTGCAAGCTTGGGGCCAAGGCCAAATGAGGGATAAAGGACAGCATCGGGCAGGAAGCAGGCTGCGGTTTCTGGAGCAGAGCCCATCTCTTGGCGGCAGCAGCATCCACGCACTGGGTCACTGAAGCTTTCCTTCCTTCCACAGGGGCTATTATTGGTATTCCCTAGTCATCTTTAAAGACCAAAAGGGAATGTTTACAAACCACAAGAAGAGGAGAGGGTCTGGGAGGAGTCCCATAAGCCAAGTCCTAAGAGTCACTCATGTGCAAACAGGAAGGCTGGCTCTCCTGTTTAGACACCATGTCTGGCAAGAGGAAACCAAGATTGAAGTAACAATAATAATTATGTTAACCTATGATCTGTTAACATTGCCAGTATCAAAAACTGACTGTTTGTGCAGGCCCTGCCAAGCACGACAGAGCCCGGCGGAGCTATGGGCTGCTGTGCTCAGATGCTGGGGGTTGGCTGTTACATGGAAGGATTCTCAAGGCACCGATGCCCAGGGTGATCTTCAGGGTTGGGAGGAAAGGGCCTAAGAGTGAGGGGATCATGCTACAGAGTTGTGAGAAGCCCCAGCTCCCAGCCTAGTTCCAAATCCTAGCCAGGCTCCTGCCAGCTGCTCCACTTGGACCAGCTACTCTATGTCTCTCAGCCTCCTGCTCACTGAGATGGAAATAACAGAATTTGTGTTGTTACTATGGGCATAAGAAATGGCGGCATGCCCGACACATGCTCCCCAGCCATCACATACTTACAAGTGATGCTGAGCCAATCTGAAGAGATGCTTAGGCCCAAAGTATGGGTTTTTCTTAAAAAAAAAAAAAAAAAAAAAAAAAAGGATGAGAATGGAAAACTACACAAATCACCACGGGGGAAGACAATTTTTTAAGGGTTTTACTTTAATGTTAACTCTTGTGTGTATACCCATGTGCAAGTGTATGCACACATGGGTGCAGTGCCTGCAGAATCCAGAAGATGACATCAGATCCTCTGACACTCCCCAGTGTGGGTGCTGGGAACTGAACTCTAACTACTGAGCTACCTCTCACCCCAGAAGAAGAGGTTGTAAATGGGATCCAAATTCAATATTTGTCCTGATTGGCAGCCCCTTGTAAGCTAACGGCTTCGCCCACAGAAACCCTTGGGCCCCTGTCCCCTTAAGTAGGGGTGGCATCCCAGTGCCAACTATACTGGCTACCCTCAGGCAACCCACACTTGTGTGCTCACTTCCATTTAACTGCAGGCATGTCTGCTGAGAGTCACCACCATGCAAGGCGACAGGTGTTGGTATGCAAAGGGAAATGGGCAAAGAAAATATGAGGTCCTGTGCCACCATCCCCCACCAGAAGAGACGCATACCTCAGTGTGTCTTGTCACGGAGACCACGCTCAAATCGGCAACACACTGACCAGGCACTTCCTAAGCATGAGGCTGGTGTCAAGACTTTGTTTGGTTGACCCACCCCCAGCTTTTGAAACAGGGTCTCACGTAGCCCAACTGGCCTTGAAGTCTGCTGTGGGATCAAGGACAACCTTGAATGCCTTGTTTTCCTGCCTCTGCCTCCTGGGTGCTGGCATTCCAGATTTGGCATCCACCTCACCCATTTTATTCAGTGCTAGGGATCAGGCCCAGCACCCTATGTGTGTTAGATCTGCACTCTACCAACTGCCCCGTCTCTGCTTGCTATTATCCCTGTTCTCTTAGCGTGTCTTAGCTGGGACCATGTTTGTAGAAGGAACTCTTGAAGGAGGAAACTGAGGCCCTGCAAGAGGAAGACCATCCCCAGTTCACACAGAGAGTCATTTGCAAATTTTGAGCATAGCAGGTAGCAGGAGAAAGCTTGCCACACACCGTGCTATTGTGGTTGGCTTTGCCAGTCCACTCCCAGTAAGCTAATTCACTCCTCGAGGCCAGTTTTTACTCAAATGCTTCTTTTTGCTTCCGTGTCTCTGATATCTTCATAAGAGATCATCAAGAGAAAAACAACATGTTTACGGAACCTAAGAAATTGTGGGAAATACCTCCCATCTACAGAATGGGCTGATTGTTGATCTCCACACTTTAACACACTGCCCATGAACTGAGGGCTCTTCTGTGGAGGGCAGATGAATAAGAACGCCATTGTGTCTGAACAGGGCCATTCACTCAGGCGCCTGCTTCCCATTTGCCAGCTGCCGGCAGACACCATGCTCCCACACCCTTGTCCACAAATACTCTCTGCCCACGTCACACAAGCCCTGCACAGACCATGACTGACTTGTCACTGCTGTCTTGTCAATCCCACAAAAAGCAAAACATCTCTTTCTAAAGAAAGAACTGACCATGGAAGACAGGGTGTAGGCTGTTTGCAATGCATGTGGCTGTGGTCATCACTCTAGGGACATCCTTCTTCAGGGTCCCAGTCATCTCTGGTCATCTCCACCACCACCCTCCTGAACACACACACCCTCAAGACCCGCCAAACCAACAGCTTCATTCAGCACACTGGGGACTGCCCTGAAGCCAGGAAGTTAGCTCTCTGTTCACTGCTATTCTGGGAACTTGAACTCAGCCCTGGAATTTTACTGGCCAGAACTCTGAACTTCTCTTTCACACTGCCTCCCCTCTCCAGAGACCCTACCACCACACCCCTAGACAGAATGTCTGCACCATGGAAAGCAAGAACCCTAAGCAAGCAGTGAGGAGAGCCAGGAGAATGAGAAAGTGAAGAGAATGTTGCCAGGTAGCTCTCAGCTGTTCAGGGCCCCCTCAGGCAAACTCCCTACTGAAGTAGTGTGTGGGGGTCTCTCAGCTGGTAACAGAGCAAAGAAGACTGACCTCTGGGGGTAAGGGCTCCTGACTGTAGAAAGAAACTGTCTCACAATTTCTCATCATCTGGGTCCCTGGCTATTGTGCAACATCAGATTGCTTCAGGATTTTGTTTTAGCTACTACTTTTGGAACAGAACACCTAGCCTGAAACAGGTTTTCAATAAATGATGGATGGATGGATGGATGGATGGATGGATGGATGGATTGGTGGGTGGATAGATGGATGGATTGGTGGGTGGATAGATGGATGGATGGGTGGGTGGATAGATGGGTGAATGGAAGGAAGGAAGGATGATATACTCTCTTGACTCTATCTCATATATATATATATGTATATATATATGTTCTTAGTCACTGGGGAATGAGGAAAACAATGAGTATGGTGACGGGAGATGTCATTCTGTATATATGTTTCTCATACTAGTTAATGATAAAGCACTGTTGGCCAATAGGAAAGGAAGATAGGAGGGACTAGGAGACAAGGAGGATTCGAGGAAGTAGTAAGGAGGAGTCAGCATGGAGAGTCTGGAGAGAGCAGAACCAACCGCCAGCCCGCTCTCTGGTAAGATAAGACCACGTGGAAACACTTAGATTAATAGAAATGGGTTAATAATTAAGACAGAGCTAGCCGATAAGAAACTAGTACCTGGCCAACAGCGTTATATCAAATAGAGAGTCTCTATGTGTTATTTGGGGCTGGTGCCGTGGTGGGTCCAGGCCAGCAGGGAAAACCTACTTGTAACAATATGGTGCCGCAACGTGGCTAATAAGAACTTCCACTTAAAATTTAACAAAAGCTTAAAAAAGGGTTTTAGAAACAAAAGAACAGAGGCAAGCAAGTTTTCTTGGTAGCAGCATTTTTCTGGGTTGGACTCTGTTTTGTGAGAGACAAGCAGATATTTGCGTGGCTCCTTTAAGGGAGGTTTCCTGACTCAGCATAAGCTGCAAAAAAAAAACCGCAAGGCTTTTAAGAAGCACTGCTAACAATTTATTGGTGTGTATCAGAGCTGGCAATGGCAGTGACCACATCTCCAAGACGGCAGCATGCTGCTGGATGGCAGGGTAGACCAAGGCAGTGAGCACAGCTCTCAGTGCTGGCAGTAAAGGTACCCGCTGCCATCTTGGATATACCACGGCTAACACAGCTATGACTTTCATTTTAGCAATGTTGTTTACCAGATAAAAGACTCGTGGCCAGAAAAAGATAAAGATTTACAGTAAAGACAGATTCACATTAAGAAAAAGCACTAACGGTTTACAGCGTGTTCTAAAATATATGTAATATTAGGAGAGAAAAGGAACAAAATGGTTTTAAAAATACAGTGAGGAGCTGGGTGTGGTGGCACATGCCTTTAATCCCAGCACTTGGGAGACAGAGGCAAGCAGATCTCTGTGATTGCAAAGTAAACCTGGTATGCAGAGTGAATTCCAGGACAGATAAGAGTTACACGGAGAAACCCTGGCTCAAAAAATGAAAAAACAAAAATTAAAGGAAAGAGAGTAATAAAAAAGCCACGTAAAGATGGAAAGCACAGAAAAACTGTGGATACTAAACACTATTCTGTTGTCTTTAAATTGTTTGACTGCTGAGGAAATAACAACAATTGATAAAAGAAATGCTGCTGATTAATTCAATTTATATATTTTAAAAATGCTTTGACTCCAAAATTTAAGTCTAAGGACAAGTTACTGGGGAAGGGGATTTCTATTTTTGTTTCCACAGAAAATGAAAAGCTGTGGATTCCTTCCAGACTAACATGGTTTGATCAAGCCAGACTCCCTGAAAAAGCGTTCCTGGTGATCCAACATTCAAAACAGCTTGAACAAGGCAGCCTTGCAGACTACAGCCAGAATGGCTGCTATTTCTTAGGATTCCCAATGACAGCGCCCCTACCAGCAGGAAGCAGTTTGGAAAGAATGACGTCCAAATTCCCAAATATTGTCTATAAATATTTGTTTTCATTTAAATGGGGTTGGTTATAAATGGTTAATGACCACACCAATTTTTTTAAAGGTAAAAAGAGGATTATGGTATAGATATGAATACTTTGTTTTGGAATGGATTTTCATTTATTGATACAATTTAAGGTCAATTTTGTGATATTTCTCCTCTTGTTTAGGTGTTGTGTTTATATAGCTCAGTTAGAAATGTAATGTATAATTTAGTGGAGATTATAGATAGTTACCTATAATAGTCAAAACTTATAGTTAGGTGAGTTAGGCTTTCCAGATATATAGAGATGTATTTGAGATTAATAGGCATTCTTCAAACCTTTCAAAAACCTACAGAATATGGCATTTAAAATGGTTTAGGGATTTTCTTAACAGTGAGGCATAAATGCTCCTGGCAACACCACCTGCATCAGAAAGAAGGATGGACATTAAAGAAACACATATGGAGTTTGCTTTCAATATGGCAAGACTAGCCATTTGGACAAGATACTGCTCTTGTCTGGACTATTTGACTTTATGCTGTATAAACTGGACATGCAGGACCCACAGAAAAGTGACTGCTGATTCAAGATGGACATTGCTCCAGAGTTCCTGCTTCATGGAAGAGTCTGCAAGACAGTCTACAGGACACAGAGAAAAGTGACTGACAAACTGCCAATACAGATGGGCAGTTTAAAGTTTCCTGCTTTGCTGAGGAGTCTGCCAGACACACTATGGCCTATGGGCTGAAGATAGAACATTACAAGGTCAAGGTCCCCCTCCTCCTAACCACAAGTTCCAAGTTCACCAACTTCCCCTTCTCCTTCTTCCCTCATTTTTCTGAATCACATGAGAATGGAACTCTGCACTAGAAGGAAATTAAACTAGCAAATAAGGTGTCCTTGAGCCAGATCCATGGGTGACATGCATCTCTGGTAAGGCCATGGTAATCCGGGTGTGTTTGTTACAACTTTGAGAAGGATTTCAAGGCCCCAGGTGGTTTCCAGACAAGGGAGGGTGACTGTTTCCCTGACACCGAGCTTCAGCCACTCGAAGCAGAGAGGAAAATGCAGCTCTCGAGGTAGCCTCTGTACCCTCCAAATGTAAACATTTCATTCCTGGGGGAAGCTTGTTAAGACTCAGGATTTGAACAGTCAGAAATCTCAGAAAGTCCCTGAAACAGACCAGATTCATAAGGCCCCTCCTTCTCAAGGTAATAGAAGCTGTAAGGACGGCTTAGGAGTGTGTGGAGCTGCCTACAAGACAGGAGAGATGAACTTTTCAGCAATGCAGTTACTCCTGGAACCCCTACCCCTAAGTAAGCCCAGTAAACTCATCAGTATACCAAGGTGGACTTTGGTGCTATCATTACTTTGGTCTGTAATTTTTTCCCTATCTGGGGTGAATACATTTATTCATGGCTTCAGGGAAAGAGTGTCATACTGTTACACACCCAGCAAGAAGTCTCATGAGCTGTGTAGTGACATGTCCTTGACCTTGGGAAATTAAGTTCTTTCCTGGCTTGGAGTCCCCCTTATGCAATTTTGTCTCTTTTATGCCAGAAGTTCTCAGAAGTCAATTTAGTTTAGTTTCTCTACTGTGAAAAAAAAATCAAAACATCATCTAGCTTTTTACATCATTGAGCAGACACATGCCAACAGTCATGAGGTGCTTGGCTCAATTTTACCCGTGTTTGACACATGAAAAATGAACACACACCTGAATACATGAAGAGAAAGGCATGCTTGCCCACAGAGGTACCGTCTGCTTCTCATGTTAAAGAAGGGAAACTTGGGTGACTTCAAAATATTTATTTTACCTTGGGGAGAGGGGAGCATTGCCACAGTGTGATGATATTTTGTTTGTGCTCTAACAAATAAAGCTTTCCTGGAGCTACAGGGTGGAGCTAGCTACTAGTTAGCCATAGAGGCCAGGCAGTGGTGACATACACCTTTGATCCCAGTGCTTGGGAGGTGGAGACAGGAAGTGATATATCTGGGCAGGAGGAGACAGGAGCTCAGCCCCTTTCGGTCTAATATTTCGTAGAGGTGAGAACTCTAGTGGCTGGCTGCTCTGCTTCTCTGATCTTCAGGCAAGCTTAATTTTTTAGAGCACAACAAAATGTCACCATGCCACAGGGCATGTTTGGAGTTCAAAGAATAATGCACGGGAGATCAAGCTCGGGTCATCAAGCTTGGTAGAAAGTGTATTTACCACTGAGCCACCTCTCTGACCCTAGGCAACTTTTGTTTGTTTTGGGTTTTTTGAGACAGGGTTTCTCTGTGTTGCTTTGGAGCCTGTCTTGGAACTAGCTCTGTAGACCAGGCTGACCTCGAACTCACAGAGATCTGCCTGCCCCTGCCTCCTGAGTGCTGGGATTAAAGGTGTGTACCACCCTTGGCAACTTTTAGGCCCAGAGATATTGAGGCACAGAAAGTTTGAGTATCAGACTGTATTTACAAAAGCAGGACTTCTGGTTGAGCTGAGTCTCCTAGGGCCAGCAGCCCTGGTCTCCTATCTGTGGCAAACCACAGTGTGACTGAACATTCTGACAATTTTCCCCAATAGAGACAGACCAATAGCTTCCAAGGTTATGGAGTCCCAGGGCAGGGACTGTCTCCAACCTGCATGCTTCCTGGCCCTCCATGCATGTCTCTTAATTCAGGATTTGTCATTCAGGACTGAGACAATGGCCTCATCCCTAATCCACACCACTGCATTTCAAACCAGTGGCCATTAAAGTGTTGTATATGGTCATCCCCTTCTTAGTACCAGAGACCTGAATCACCCTACATGAGTTTACTCATGGATCTAACAGTTTCTATGTGCTCAGCAGTGCTGATAATGACTAGTAAGCCAAAATGGGCCTGCATTTTTGAGAGCTGACAAGAATTAATAGTAACGAGCACTTTTGCCCTGGTTTAGTTCAGGTCTGACACCATTCAAGTTCAAACTTTCACGCACTATCATCTTGACTCTTCACGCAAGCTTGAAGATTGCTTCTATGGGTCACTCAGCTGCCCAAGTGATCCAACGATAGGGACAGGAGTCTAAAGACCCTGAGTCTTTAGAGACTCCATTCTGTACATGAACTTCCAGCAGCTTGGTTAACTGGATTCAGCCTAAAGAGAAGGAGCCCTTGAGAATTAGAACAAGGGCTGTTAATTTTTTTTTTTTTTTTTTTTTTTTTTTTTGAGTCAATGTCTCTTCTTGTAGCTCCGGCTATCTTGGAACTTGTTCTTGTAGAACAGGCTAGCCTCAAAGATCCCCCTGTCTCTGCCTCCCAATAGCTGAGATTAAAAGGTGTGTGGCACCAGAACCGGCATGGGATTGTCAAATTCTTAAAGAAAAGACCCTGATAGATGTCCTAGTTTTTCTGTGCTTGGTTCTTTGTACCACCACAAACTGACCACACCAGTTGCATGAATGTGAAGGAAGGTCCCAGGCAGCTCCCTGTTGGGTAAATTCATTAGTGTTTGGAGGCAGACCCCGAGGGTTTCTTTATCTGGTGGATTAAAATCAGACTTTCTCAAATATCATCTGGGCTCAACCTGGCAGAGACTCAGTGTGTTGTTTGTTCATAAGCAAAGCACTGGTAGATGGCTGATTTAGAGCCTTAAATGCAACAAACCTGGAAGGTTGATTAAAGGAGAGTACATGCTTTCAATGACTTGAAAATACTGGGCAAAGACGATCACCTTAATCAGTCTCGCTGTTTTTGAATTCAGTAAACGTGGCTTTAATCCAATCACTTCTAATTCAGTGTCTCTTAACTCAGCAGAGAGTTTCACAATAATTATCTTACCCTAAGATTCCAGGTGGCTCTGAGGCGGAGGCGTGGTTTCCACGGTCAGAAGCTGGAGTGGCCCATCTGCCCTCTGATGGGCAGACACGGAAGGAAGCTGCCCCGGTGAGAGTCACGGCACCCTTTCTGCCTCTTCCATGCCTGCTCGCCTATTGGTTAATGTTTATTTTAGCCAGTGCTTACCCCTTAGGCAGACTTCAAGTTTAAAGTGCTTTTAATAGCCATCCCTTTGCAGAAATTCCTTTTCTCATTCCAAGTCTTCGGGGCCCTTTCTAACACCGTTCTGCTTTTCTTAGAGCTTGATGTGGAGTACTCACTGTCTCCCCGGCTAGCGGCTCAACCCACCTCCATGCCTGAGGCCATGATGGCCACAGAGGTAGGGCTGCTGGCCTCTTGAGGACACAATGTGTTCTTACATTCGTCTATGTGGCTGGAAATTCTTCCAATCACATCTCAGAGTTCTGCATGCTTTCCAGGGGTGGTGTGGCATCTCAGAAGACAGATTCTGTGACAGGACAGAGCCCAGGGTCTAGCAGTTCCATGCAGAGGGCACCCTTCTCCATCAGTAAGAATTCTGCTACTGTGTGAGCCTGGCCTCAGGTGGGGCAGGATGACCCTGCTATGATGACATCTGAAGCTGGGGGGGGGGGTGTCAGAGACCAGGGGACAGCTCTGCTAGCAATTCCAGTCCATCTTGAGGGGTCTAGCCTGGGGCAAGGATCACATCCTGAGGGTCAGCGCTGGAGAAGTAGCTAGAGGTGGCCTCCGGTAGACAGGGTAAGACCAGGGGCTCTCCAAGAGTGGAAGATAAGAGGACCAGAAGCTGCATTGGTCTTGCTGTTTAATGGGTTCCGGTCAGAAGTTGACAGAGCTGAGCCTATCATGATCTGAGCCACTACTTCAGTCTACTTCAGTCTAGAGCCAAAGCTGCCAGATGAGGTTTCCCCTCAGTTGCCTCCTTGAATACCCTGCATTCAAAGGCCAGTGCCCACAAACAGGCTAAGCCTCTGGGCAGCAGGGTAGAATTTTAATCGTCTTCACATCAGTTATTATTGTTGTGCAATAATAATTACATTAATCATGAGGAAAAGACAATTCCCCAGGTGCCAGGCTCTTTGCTAGTGTTTGTGTTAATGATTGTGTGTTTTTGCTAGCAATTGCTTTGACTCTTCCACGCTCTGGGCAATAGGACTGACACAACAGCTCCATTTCAAAGACAAGAACAGGACGGGTCACAGGGACTCAGCACCATGCCCAATTTTCCAGTTGCTGACTGGCAGACATGGCCACTTAAACCAAATACACTTGATATAAAATCAGGGCCTTTCCAATAAAGGGAGTCATCTTGGGGAGGAAAGATGTGAGGTTAGGAGGGAAAGTCACAGAAGTTAGCATGGACATCTGCCTGCTCTGAGAAATACAGATGTGGCATGTAGACCTCTCTTTGTCTCTGGACTACTTGCCCCTGCCCAGTGTGGATCATTCCCGATCTAATGGAACTCACAAGATTGCCATTTGCCTTCATAAAAGAAACCTTTGTACTCAGGGCAGGCAGGATACTTGGAAATGTCCAGGCCACACTGCAGTCAGCCCCACCTTGGAAAAGGACTCCCCCCAACCCCCATCATAGGTAGAAGCTAGGAATCCTCCTTCAAAAGGACTGGAGGGCATTTTAGTTCCTGGAAACCTCTTGGATAAGCCTCCAGTTTCTTGAAATTCCATGTGGAGACACAGCCAGGCTCTTGTCACATGAGCCAGGCCTAGAGACAGGCCTTTATGGTATCACCTCTTCACAGCAACACACTACCTATGTGACCTTATCCTAACTATGGATGAGGAAAGTCAGAGAAAAGGGCCTTCCCAAGGCCATCAGGAAATACAAATCCACATCTGCTGGTCCCTGGGTACTCTCCTGGGACAAAGTGGAAGGTCAAGGGCTTGGTAATGAAGCTAGAAATGTCCTCAGGGGTCATCTGAACTACCCTCATTCATGCATCCCAGGAAACTTCTGGCCCCTGGCTGAAAGACATCACCCAAAGATCCTTGGGAAAGCATCTTAGCCCTGCCTCAGACGTCCAACAAAATAGTACCTGCTTTGGGGTGGCACAGGTACAATGGCAATCACAAAAGTAATGTTGGCAGGGTCACTGAAGAGCTGAAGGCTCACCACAGATCTCTAGAAGAGCAGGAGATGGGAGGTTCAGGACCCTTTGCTGAAAAGGACACATTGGTTCCCAGGAAAGATGGAGAAATCCTGGGAGAGGTTTGCTGGGTTGACTACAGGTCAACAATACCCAGTATGATGACCATGGTGGACTAACCAGGCAGATCGCACGCACTGCGTGCGTGCTCACACTATAGTGCACATGTGGAATTCAGGTCAGAGCACAACATGTATATTGGTTTTCTTCTCCCATCAGGGATTGAACTCAGGTTATCTGTCTTAGTAGAGACATAAGCACTTTTATCCACTGAGCCATCTCTAGTCACAGGACTTCTTACTTATGTCATGTGTGTATGTTTTCAAACAGGAACATGATATAAATAGCTACATAGGAATATCATTCTCCCAGATTTGTAGAAAACAGTTGGGTCTGCCATCAGCACAATGTATGGCACCCTATGTTCTCTCTCCCCCTGACTCATCCTCACTAAGTGCTCCAAATATTGAACAATGTAAGTATAAAAGCAGTACGTGTACATCATGCTGGCCACCAGCCTCAAGGACAACCAGCGACCAACTCTGAGCCACCAGTAAGTGCAGGTGGGGATGGTGGCAGCAGCCAGGCGACCTCAAGGCCACTGTACCCTAAATTGGGCACCCTAGCCCAGAGATAGACCCGAGAGGACAGTAAAGATCACTGCACCCACCCAAGCAGCACCTTTGTCAATGCCTCAAGACTTTAGCATCGGCTTCAGAGGGAGATGTCGCCACACCCTGAGATGGGAGAGGCAGCATCAGCACCTGGGCTTTGGTGGGTCTCTTAGGAAACTCTGAGAAAGTGAAGCAACAGTGGCTTTATGACCATTAACGGCTTTAGTGCTAAACCAGCATCTGAGTTTGATTGGAGGCTATTACAGACTACCGCAGACTGGGTGTTTGCACATACATGCACTTTCTCACAGTGCACAAAGCTAGACTCTAAAGACCAAGGTGTCATCGGGGTTGGCTTCTTATGAGGTCTCTGTCCTTGAGTGTAGATGCTTCTTCCTTTCTCTGGATCATCACATGGCCATCGCTCTGCAAAGAAAGTCCTTCTTTGTAAAGATTTATTTGTAAGTTTTTAATTATGTATGTACACATGTGTCTCTGTGTGTATGTGTACATACAAGTGCAGGTACCTACCAAGGCCAGGAGAGGATGTGGAACCCTCTGAAGTTGGAGTTATAGGTGTTCGGGAGCTGCTTGATGTATGTGCTGGAAAACAAACTTGGGTCCTCTGCAAGAGCTTGTTAGCTCTCTTTACTACCGATCTGTCTCTCCAGTCCCTAGACATCCCTTTCTAATTAAAGAGTTGAATATCCAACTAACTGTGGACCAAAATATTTGCTAAAAACCTAATCCTATCACACAATAAGCATGTGTCAATAAACGCACACAGACTTCTTTTCCTGTCGTTATTCCCTAATGATGCAAAACAAATATCTGCATGACATTCCATTGTGTTGGGTGCTGTAAATAATCTAGAGGCCATGTAAAGTAGAACAGTAGGATGTGTGATGGTTATCTGCAAATCCTGCATCCTTTCAAAGAAGGGACTTGAGCACTGTCTTAGTTATTTTTCTATTTCTGTGACAAAACACATGACCAAGGCAACCTATAAAAAGCCTTGGTTCCAGAGGGTTAGAATCCATGACTGTCATGGTGGGGAACATGGCAGCAGGCAGGCAGTCATGGTGCTGGACCAGTAGCTGAGAGCCAGAATCTTGATCCACCAGCATCAGGCAGAGGGGACTAATTGAGCCTGTGTGGGCTTTAGAAACCCCAAAACCCTCTCCCTAGTGACACACCTCCCTCAACAAGGCCATACCTCCTAATATTCCCACATAGTTCTACCAACTGGAGACCAAATACTCAAATGTATGAGCCTATGGGAGTCATTCTCATGCCACCAGATTAAGATCTCTACAGAGGATCTTGGAACCAGCATTCCTTGGACTCTCTGTTTCTTTTCTCATCACAATGATAAAATATCTGGTGGAAGCAAATTAAGGGATAAAGGATTTGACTTGGCCCATGTTTTCAGTCCACCATGAAAAGGATAGGTCATTTTAGAGTTCATGGTGGCAGAAGCATGTAGCAGAGGCTGTTCAAATCTTAGTGGATCAGGAAGCAAAGAATGGGAATGAAGATGTTGAGGGAATCTTTTTGGAATAAGCTCTCCAACAATGAAGGTGAAAGAGAGATGTTGCCAGTGTGGCAAATCCAGGAGGTCTCAGAGCTGAATCTAGTTTGTATCTTTGCTTGCTCTTCTAAATCACAAGGTGGAGCGGGCAAGCAAGTAAGATTTTACAGAAGCATAATGGCAATGAGCAGGTTGTAAAGAACAATGACCTACTGTTCTAGCTATTTCTCCAGGTCATTCTGTTCCAGGTAGCAAGTGAAGTCATGCTTGGCAAATAGGCAGAACAAACAGTACTTTAATTGAGCCACTAAATAAATCAGTACCCAATTGATCCTTTCTACCTGAGTCTACTTCAGAAGGACGGGTAGAACCCTCACACTCCTACCAACATCCTCCCAATGGCCAACTTCAGCCAGCCAAGCCCTAAGAGATCAAAACCCTCTTCAAACAGTGCAATAAGCAGTGAACTAAGTTTTTGAACAGGTGAGCATGTTGAAGAAATTTTACACCCAACCATAAGAAACAAAGATCTACTGTATGTCCTACCTCCTTGTAAGGACATAGTTTGTACTGAATTCAGGCCCAGTCTAATGACCTCATCTTCAGGACCCGATTCCCAGGTTCAGTCACATGCTGAGGTGGTGGGGTTAGGACTTCTGATTACAAATTTTAAGGGAACCACAGTTCAACCCATAAAACTAATACATCCCCTATCTACCCAGTTCATCATTCACTTCAGAAATACTTGTGAACATGATCTGTGTTCAGTATTCAGGACATAGAGGAATGGATAAGTACCTCAAGAAACCCAGAGTAAAGAGACAAGCATACAGACATAACAGCTGGACAGGAAGCAGCCTCTGGAGCCCACTGATTGGCTGCCTAGTCAACAACTGTTCATATTTGTTCTGTGTCAGCCTCTGCCCTAGAGTCTCCCAGCCTTGATTCTAATCCCACACCAGGCCAGTGTCTCTGCCCATTCTCTCCTTTACCTGGTCCCTCCAGAGATTGCCACTGTTTCTAGATATCACATGTGATTCACGTCTCTCATCCAGCACACACTAAACAAACAAGTTCTGTATGCCCTGCCCTAGATAACTTAAGGTGATCAGCTGGAGGAGCCCTCCCATTCCAGACTAGGGAGACATGCCAGAAACAACAAAACAAGTTGACATTATTTCTATGGTGATCATACAGTCAGGCAAGGAACAGAGGGGAACCCAATGATATGATTTTTTAACCAAAGGGCTGAGGACGTGGAGCCAGGCATAGAGCTTACAAGCATTACCATGTGCACTAACATGGGAGGTCATGAGAGGCTCCTAGTGTGGTGGTTTGGATTAAAATGCCCTCCATAGGCTCTGGCATTTAAACACCTGGTTGCTGCTCTTTGGGAAGGTTTCGGTGGTGCACTTTGCTAGAGAAAATATGTCACTAAGGGTGTGCTTTGAGATCAAAAGCCTCACACCACTTGCAATTCACTCTGCTTGTGCTTGCAGTAAAGGAGGTGAGCACCCAGCTCTCTGCATCAGCTGCATGCCTCGCTACCATGCCCTATCCCTCTGTAACCAGAAGCCCAAACCAACTCTTCTATAAGTTGCTTTGACCACAGTGTGCTATCACAACAATAGAAAAGCAACCAATATTCCAAGTAAGATCACTCATTCTGGCTGTGAGGGGGAAAGAAAGTGACAGCAGAAATTAGCCAGCTTTGATGGGAATCCAGAGCAGAGAGGAGGAAGCCAATGGCAGGGGTGGCGAGAACTGACTTAGTCAAAGATGTTGTGATAATGCCAGATGACGACAAGATGAATGACAGTCAAACTTGCTCTCCATTTAGACCAAGAAGGGACAGCTGCCATAAAATCCATCTTCTGACTCAGATCAGCCTTCTAGCATAACTCCCCTACCCCATCCTACTCCCACCACTGTGACTGAGGTTGATGCAGGAGGCTTGGAGAAGCAAAGAAAAAAAGAGGTGGGTGATTTTTATTAAATTTCATAAGTGATCTATTAAGTCACCACAAAAGCAAAAGTAGAGGTGTCACTATGTTATAAAATAATTCATTGGTGGAGGTCAGCCAAGTCACCCTCTCCATGGAACTGATAGTTACAAAGGACTCAGGGCAAAGATTGATGGTCCCACCCCACAAGTGGGCAGAGGGGCTCTTGGGGTTGAGGAGAGAAGGCTCGGTGAATAGCACCACAGAAATTACCATCAGTGCAGAAGAACAGATGGTGTCAACACTGGTGTTCCATTCCCAGAAGAGACCAGAATCCAAGCACAGTCCTATTTGCATAGGCACAGAGGAATGGCCAGAGTTGTCACTAGGCAGGGTGTTCCCATTCTGTTTTGATTTAAAGCTTTGACCAGGTTCCCCATCTATAACAGTAGTATTAATAAACATCTTTCCTTCCTCCCTTGCTGGAAGACTGAGGTCCTAACTCTGCTCAAGTAGCTGATGTAATGCTTGGCAGGGCCTCAGCAATGCTAATGTGATTGTGGCCTCCACACAGATTGGTACAGATTGCATGGGGTCAGATGCAATTGTTCTACCTTGCATGAGAGACATGTTTCAAAGTGCTTTCCAGTCACTGTTATTGAGACTCTAACAAGACTACCCACCAGCTCCATTTCCAGTTAACACTGCAGTATAGAGTGAAAGAGCCAAGGGAAAGCCATCTCTTTTGGCAAAGTGGCACAATTACATATTCAGAGAGTCAACACTATCCATGAAGTATTAGATTTAGTCACTTAATTGAACAATGTCATTGGGGAAAAGGTCACTATAAAACAAATTATGTTTTCATTAATTGTGTTTGTTCTTTTACAATTTCATGCATATATACATATAATATATTCTAATTACTCTCTCCCCCACTTCCCTAATCTCCCTCCCATCATTGAGAGCCCCCCTTCTTCTCTACAAATCTCTTTCCCACATTTAAGCCCTTTTGTTTTGCTTTGTGAGCCACTTGAGTCACTAAAGTTTAACCAGGGCTGTCCACTATGACTATGGGTTTGGAGATATCCAATGGAGCCTGATGGGCTCTCACCTCTGCACAGCAACTGAGGACATTGACTTCCCTTCTCCCAGAATCTGTCAGACAATAGTTCAGCAGCAAAAGATGGGGCCCCGTGAGCTCCCCCCACATCAGGGACTGACCGCTGACAGGCCCAGTGTCAGGAACCGCCGCTGCTGTGAGTTCATGCTTCGAGTGGGCGCGTGGGACCTAGAGGACAGCACTTCACAGCCCTCTTCCCTGTCTCCCAGCTCTTACATGTTTCCTCTTCCACAACGATCCCTGAGCCTTAGAGGTAATAGTGTAAATGCCTTATTTAAGGCTGGGTCCTCAACTGTCACTTAGTATCTCGTACAGTCACGAGTCTCTATATTCACCAGCATCCTTGAGCTGGGTCAGAGCCACACAGATCCATGCATGCGGAGCTCAACTGTGTTTTTATGTATTAGCGACAATGGTTGGAAAAGGAAAACCTTTTAAAGACATTTATAATAATATAAAAAAAGTCTATAAGTAAGTCTGGCGTGAGGTGTGTAGGGTCTGTGTACTAAGAATCTTTAAAACACTGCTAAAAGAAAGTAAAGAAATACATACAAGGGAAATATATATCATGTTTGTAACTTAATGTCCTTAGGTTGTTAGTGCCCCGAAGTCTGTAGTGTCAGAGTAACTAATGTTAAAATCATAGCTCTTTTCTTTAACTTTGAAAAGATGACTTTAACATTTATATAGAAGAGCAAGAACATTTTGTGGAACAAACTCGAAAGGGATGTCCTGCCAGTTTTCAAAGTGCAGCAGTCAACTTCAAAGGGACAGGAATCCACAAAATAAAGTATCTGCAAAGGCAGATACATAAGACTCGGGAAAAGAAACGTGGCCTCAGATAAATACACTTACATGGCTCATGACTGCTTTGGTGGGGAGATGAGACCCTGACATCTATAGTGCCAGACGATTGGCTATCTGATGAAGCACATGCAGCAACCCCACCACTCTGGAGCTGCCATTGGCAGAACAAGACATTTCAAGGTCATCCTTGGCTACATAGCAAAGAGGGAAAAGGAGAAAAGGAGGAGGACCAGGGCAAAGATGAGGAGGACCAGGGCAAAGATGAGGACAAGGAGGAAGGACGAGGATGAGGGCGAGGAGGACCAGGACGAGGATGAGGGCGAGGAGGACCAGGACGAGGATGAGGGCGAGGAGGACAAGGACAAGGATGAGGGCAGGGAGGAGAAGAAAGAAGAAAGGCAGTGGTGGAAATCCCGAGAAGTTGCCAAGAGGAAAGTCAAACAATACAGCAAGAAGTTTAGCACAAAGAATGGTAAGCTCTTTGATATCAGGTCCCTGTCTCTAAGATTGGACAGAAATTCAATTTTCCTGGACAAATGCCTAGTAAAAAGCTATTCTTGAGCAAAATTAAAACATTGCTAGAGGAAACAAAGACTTGCAAAGTTTTTACTGAGAAAATTTTTCTAAAGGGCTAACTAGAAGATATTCTTCAGCTGGACATGGTGCCACACCTTTCGTCCCAGAATTCCGGATGCAGAGGCAGGCTTTTTTATGTTTGAGGACAGCCTGGTCCACACAGTGAGTTCCAGAACATCCAGGACTGTATAGAGAAACCCTGTCTCAAAAAATAAAAGGAAGGAAAGGAAAGGGAGAAGGAGAAGAAGAGACTGGCAAGAAAGAATCAATTTTTAAAATAAAATTAAGGGTGACACGAGACTCGGGAGACAGAGACTAGATGTGGTACTATAATTCTATAGTCTTAGCACTCAGAGAGCTGAGGCAGGAGCATTGTACATTCCAGTTCAGCCTGGGCTACATCATGAGTAGGGAAATCCTGGCACAAAAAAAGAAACAAAAAACCAATAATACAGGAACCCATGAACAATGGACAACACAGAGAACACTGGGAACAGTAACTCACCATGCTGAATATAATTACTTCACTTCACAACTAAGGGTGTGAAATGTTCAATTCATTCTGCTAGATGTAGAATAATGGGTTATAAATTGAAGAACAGATGAATTTTAAATTTCAATATCAAATTGCCTAATGGTATACAAACAATGCCTCTTGCTTATTAGATTTCAAGGATTAAACCAGATGTACAATTTGGAAAAGTGAATATTAATAAATAAAACAACCCAATGTGCTGTCTCTTTGTGGAAACAGGCGATAGGAGAACCTGTCCCCACCTGAGAGGCACAGAGGAGTCTTGTGAGACACCTGCTGACCAACACCCCTCGTAACTCCCAAACCCTCACCCCATCTCAATTCATCCCACATCCTCACTGCCTGTAAACCTTCACCAGGGTTCCAGAGCAGCTCCAGTCCTTGCCTTCCTCACAGTGGAGGGCCAGGTGGGTGCTGCCTCAGGGACTGTCCTGGCTGGATGTCCTGAGCTGGGTGGTGACTGCAAAGGGGTGTGACCTGTGAGTGGAGCTGGACACTAAGATCGATGCTCATCCTTCTGTGCAGGTCTGTCTCAAAAAAAAAAAAAAAAAATTAAAAGGGAAGGAAAGGGAAGGAGAATTCAGGAAGACATGCAATGGGCAGGCATGTAAAGGTACTCTTCAATAGGCTAGTTGGGGACCTGGAGAAATGGCTCAGAGGGTGAGAGAACTTGGCGCTCTTCCAGAGGGCCCAGGTTCACTTCCCAGGACCCACATGAAGTCTTGCAACTGCCTGTAACTGTAGTTCCAGGGATCCAAATGCCCTCCACTGATCTTCACAGGCACCGGGGACACATGTAGTACATAGACACATGCAAGAGAAATTACCCATATACATACAATAATTTGAGACAGAGAGAGAGAGAGAGAGAGAGAGAGAGAGAGAGAGAGAGAGAGAGAGAGAGAGAGAGAGGAGAGTATGGCTGAGAGAGAAGGTACAGGAGGCCCACTGAGTGAGCCAGGGCTAGGATGTGCTCAAAACGGAGACAGTCAGCATACAATCAGAAGACCCCAGGGAGGGAGGGTATGTGGTAACAAAGAATACAATTACATAATTGTCTGGCAAGATCTAGGACAAATACCTTGGAGATATTGGGTTTGGGGGTCCAGACTATCTCAATGAAAAGAATGTTGCAGCCAGGTGGTAGCACCTGCCTGTAGTCCCAGTCTGGGAGGCCAGCCTGGGCTGCATACTGAGTCTGCCTCAGAAACAAAGAAAGGAAAAGGAACAGTGAACAATAAAAAGCACAGTGCAGTAAATAGTCAGTGTTTTAGGTTTGCATGTGCATCGACAGTATTGCTACAGTATAATAGTTAATGCCTTCATGTTCTCAATTATTTCATTCCTTAGCATTGAGGCTCAGAATCAAAGCTCACTGCTAAGTGTGCTCCCTACTACTCTGTGCACCCAGCTCGGTCATGTTTGAAAGCAGGATCTTGGGGCCCATGGGAAAGACTTTATACCATGTGTGGGGGGAAGAAGGAATGATTTCCCAGCTAACACAAATCATATGGCTCCCCCCCACACACAAACCCCTGCCCCTCCCGTCTCTTACATCAGAAAACTAACAAGCATGTTACAGAGAGCTTTTTGGTCAGTGTGGAGAATGCATCTGGGTGTGGACGGTGATAGATTGTTCTTGTGTTAAAGCAGGGGTGCGGGAAACAACCCTGAAGTCATGGTCAAAGCCCCTTCATTACGTTCTGCAAACACCAGTAGCCCGTTCCACTACTTCATTGTTCATGTGTTTACTGGAGAAGCGCCCTCAGCTTGTCTATCTGGTGTTAGAGGCCTAGCTCTTGGCATAGCTCAGTGTTTCACGTCTTCTTAAGTGTAATCATCTCTGAGTTAAAATGAGAGACGTGTGAGTCTTCCTTCTACCTGAACACTGTGGGCTGTTACAGAGTTAACATATGGCCTACTTTGAATATTGTGTGTCTCAGGGAATAGAGGAGAGGGAGAGAGATGGAGTTCACAGATGAATCGGCAGTCAGAACACACCCAGCACTTAGGAGTCAGGTTTGACATCCATTATGGACATCTTTCTTGATGCTCCTAACAAATAGAAGTGTTAAAGATCACACGTCACAGATCACCACAGTGGTCACAGTAATGGGAAAGTCTGAAATATTGTTAGTGACATAAACACCAAGTGAGTGCATGCTGTTAGAAAGAATGACACCACAGACCCTCCATTTGTAGGAGCCACAGAATCTGTGCAGTGTGACAATGCCAAGCATTAGTCAATGAGGTTTGTTAGTGAAGGAACACAGAGCCTTGTGTTCCATAGAAGAGTCTTCCATAGCAATGGGAAGGAAGGCCAAGAGGCAGGCATGAATGGAGGAGGGGTATCAATGTCATGGTGCGTGTACTGGCATCATGCCCACTACTGTTTATTATCCCTTATCAATATGCTCAGTAAGTGGTTATGGAGAGTCAGTGTGGGGAGGACGGCATTGAAAGAACAGGAGAGGGGCTGTGTGATGTGACACTCCCAAGGTAGGAAAGTGAATAGACCCTTGATGCTGCCCCAAGGCTGACGGACATGAACCTGAGACAACAGGACTCCACCTGTGGGTGTCCCTGGCCATGTCCAGTTGACACACAAAGAAGTCAGCATTTTGATTTGACCAGATCTGAGTTTGTCAGGTGATTCCCATGGGGAGCAGCGAACACACAGAGTCTGCGATGGAGGCATTCCAGGGATGCACCACACGGGTGAGGAGCCCTGACAGATGTCTAAATGCACGGGCAGTAACCCCAGCGCGCAGGCAGGCAGCGTCAGTGGGAAAGCATGGACAGGCAGCTCCGCGCCAGTCAGCTGCGGGGGGGGGGGGGGGGCACTAAGTGATAGTGACAAGACTGGGGTGTGGCTGGAATTCAGAGACACCAGACTGAGGAGAACGCTCCCCTCCCCCTCTCTTTCTCCTCATCTTGTCTTTGTCCCCTTGCTACTCCTTACCTCCTTCTACCCCAACCAACCAATCAGTGCTAAGACTGACTGAAGGCCATGCACCAAAACAGTAAAGAGAGGGCAGTGGCAGCAGCCCGAAGGACACCTGAGAAGTCCCTTTGCCTACAGGCAGGCAGGCGCTGTAGGGGGATGGGCAAGGAGAGAGAGAGAGAGGAGAGAGAGAGGAGAGGGAGGAGAGAGAGAGGAGAGAAAGAGAGAGAGAGAGAGAGGAGAGGAGAGAGGGGGGAGAGAGAGAGAGGAGAGAGGAGAGAGAGAGATCCTTCTCCACATCCAGTGGGGTAAGCAGGGAGAAGGTCGTGGTATGATACACATCCTAGGGAGAGATAGGGACAGTTGGGGACAAACACCTGAGGTGTGAGGGGTTATTGGCCGTTAGTCCTAGATTTCACAGTTGGGACTAAGAATAGGATCACATAAGGAAGCATGCAGAGCTCTATGGGTCAAAGTCCAGGAAGTCACTTCTCAGATCTATCCCCACTGCTGGTCTAGACTCAGAAGTAAGGGAGCTTAGCAACCCAAGGTGGGTGCAGCCCCAAAGCCCTGCTGCCCCCAGCCTGGGCTTGGATACTTCTCTCTCACACACACCCTCCAGTTACTCTTCCCGGAACTTCCCATAAGTGTCTGCTCTTCCCGGATGCAGGGTCGGCAGCCCACAGAAGCCTGCATCTGCTCCTATTGCCTGCTCTCTTGCCTTGGCCAGCAAGGAGTATCTGCCATTTAATCATCTGTCTTCTAGAATGAGAACTTTGAAGTATCTCGGGAAACTCTCCTTCTGCTTCCCTCTCTGCAAAACGAGGTGCTTTCCCAGGTCCTGCTCTGACTTTTGTGGCTAGGGTGTCTATGAGCTGTGTATGATTACAATGGAGACCATCTGTGTGGGGTGCTATCCTGGACTCTCTGCTCTATGGGCTTGCAGGATAGAGCAATGCTGCTCGGGGTCCCTCCCTGGGGACCTCACAGCCTCTGAGTCAAAGCCCAGAGCTACCAAGCATAGCTACTGTATAAATCAATAACAGGACACAAACGCATTATGAAGAAGGCAGGCCTAGAGCTGAGCACATGGCTATGAATGTTCGCCAGGGGCCTCGGTGTAGACAGAGACAGACGTCCAAGGCAGTGGAGAGGGGCAGACCTTCAGGGTGATGGAAAACACACCAGGAGCCAGGGGACCTTGACCTGCAGGTGGGGGGAAATATGAGCAGAAACTAAATGGAAACTTTATTGGGTGTTAGGCCTTACGAACTGTTTTGGTTTGAGATTTAGTCATAAATTAATCCTACACATAAGTGTTCCCAAGGAGGGAACCCAGGAAAAATATTTCGATTTTAAGACTTGAATAAATCTCACAATTTCCATGGCTTAATGGAGGACTCCCTCAGACTGGCTCTCTCCCTCTCCTCTCCCCCACCTGAACTTTCTCCTCTTTCTTCCCTCCCCCTCCCTACCCTTCCCTCCCCCCCTTTCCTCTTCACCTCTATACCATCCACCCTCCTTTCCTCTCACCTTCTCTCTCCCTCTCCTCCTCCCTGCCCCACCTTTTCCTCTCTCCACCCTCAGCCTGAAGACTGGACCCTTTCAAGGGTCACTGGCCAAGGAATAGTATACATTCTGTCTGATTTGCTCTCCTTGCCAAAGGCTGGTCCCCACGCAGACCTCCAAAGACAGAGCTGCCAGGCCCATGGAAGGAAAAGGACAGACACAGGGCCAGCCATGCGTGAACATATTTTTGTTGTTGTTTTTTGAGGCAGGATTTCTCTGTAGCTTTGGAGCCTGTCCTGGAACTCGCTCTGTAGACCAGGCTGGCTTGGAACTCACAGAGATCCGCCTGCCTCTGCCTCCCGAGTGCTGGGATTAAAGGCATGTGCCACCAACACCCAGCCTGTGTAAACACATTTTAAAGGTAAGCATGACGGAGAAGTTAACCTTCCAGAGGCTGTGTGAGGACACCCCTCTCCCCACAGAGTACCATGCAATTTCTCAGCCCTTTCAAGACAGACTGGAGAAGCAGAGTTGAGCCCAGAGATTTGATGCAGAGGATCTGGATGGGTGGTATGGGCAGTAGCCAGGGGAATCCATCTTGATCCACAGTGGAGAAACTCTGCAGGGATTGTAAACCATAGCTCATGGGCACCATAGTCATGCTGTGCTACGAGACCTGAGACCTAGAAACTTCCCCTTCACAAAACAGGGGCTGCTGGGTCCCAGGCTTTAGCTTTCTGGCTGCTGTCCTTTTCCTGAATCAAAGCATCCGCAGGATTAAGAGAGCACCCCTGAAGAGAGCCCTGGCCCTCCTAGAGTTTAGACGTGGTTGACATTTTGTTTGTGCTCTAACAAATAGAGCTTGCCTGAAGATCAGAGCAGCAGAGCAGCCAGACACTATTTCTTACCTCTACTGAATCCTCAGACTAAAGGGAAAATCCTTTCCCTATGGATCCTCAGACTGAATGTGCTGAGCTCCTGTCTCCTCCCGCCTTATAGTCCTCTCTCTAACCAGTCATATCCCTTCCTGTCTCCACCTTCCTAGTGCTGGGATTATAAGTATGTGACTCCCAAGTACTGGGATTGAAGGTCTGAGCCACCACTGCCTGGCTGTTTCTCTTTTACACTGGATCAATCTCATGTAGCTGAAGATGGCCTTGAACTCACAGAGATCTGTCTGCCTCTGCCTCTGCCTCCTGAGTGCTGGGATTAAAGGTGTGAGCCACCACTGCCTGGCTTCTATGGCAGCTAACTAGTGGCTAGCTCCACACTCTGATCTTCAGGCAAGCTCTATTTGTTAGAGAAAAAACAAAATGTCACCATGCCAGACGCCCCCATTCCCTTTTGAACAGTCTTAAATCTGCCTGTTGGATGTTTCCAGGTCTTTCTCTTCCAAAGGAAGGCCAGAGACAGGATTTGTGGAAGATGGGAACAGCTAGAACATTAGGCCCCAGTGTGAGATGGGACCCAGACAGAGGAACTCGGTAGGCTGCAGCCAGCTAGCTCTCCCAGAGCCTCGGCCTCTGACCAAGAACGTCAAGTCTAACATCCTACACTCAAGCCTGCCTCACTCGATGATTCCGACAGTGTAGTTGTGCAGGGTGGGTGACAGGACACTCTGAGCTTCAGGATGCGTTAGCTTCTCAGAGCTTTTAAATACTTAGACATGGAGCAAACCAGCCTGTGTTCTTCCCTTGTGCCCAAGGTTGGGACAGGTCTGCCTAGGGAGGAGTGCCACTCGCTCAGGCTCAGGGTGGTTGGCTGGTGGGGAGCAGATTGTTCAAGGGTGAGTTTGTGTTGTGAGTGGCCAGGACAGTCATAAATCTACAGGAGTCGTGTGTCGTTACTTCCAGCGGCCCTCGCTTCCTTGATCGATGTTCAGGGCTCTTGTGTCCCCTCCACTCCTCAGTTCACTCCTCCTCTTCCTCCTACTCCCCCTCCCCTTCCTCCTTTTCCTCTTTTTCTTCCTTGTACTCTTTCCCTCCCTCCCCCTCCCTTTCTCCTCTTCCTTCAGCCTCGTCTCCTCCACCTCATGTTCTTTTTTCCTGCTCCCTCTTCCTTTCAGAAACCTACTTCTTCACAAGCCATGTTCTGTCTTCCTTTACATGACTGACTTCCTTCAGAGTCCCTTCCCAGAGTTCAGTTCCTCTCTGCATCCAGGAAGCATTCTGGGGAGCTTCTTCGGTTTTCTATCTCTTGCTGCCCCTGACCTACTGGGTTGAGGCCTGCTTGACAAATGAGCAAATAGGAATAAACCATACCCTGTGTGTGTGTGGGGGGGGGAGGCAGATAACACACACACACACACACACACACAGAGGTGGAAGACTCCTATTGTAGAGTCAATTCCCCAAGTCTCATCTAAAAGAGTAGAACTTTGAATGTACTCTGAGATCGTGAGTAGGATTGTGGGGTGTTGCTCCTGCTGGTCTCCCCTTCCTGACCCTCTTCCCCTCACCCCCAAGTGAATCACTTGGAACAAAACAAACAAACAAACAAACAAACAAACCAGTGGCTGGAAGTGAAATGCCGGCACTTGCTCACCAGGTCAAGGTCACCTGGCATAGCCATGAAGAATAAAACCAGGCTTGTGTGGGAGGGGCCGAGGCTGTGTCAGTTTTATTGAGAGCAATCAGACTTTTTACACCTTTATCAGAAACAGAATATAATGACAATTGCCAGGATCAATACAGTTGTACTTGCTAGGGAACAATGAAGTTTGCAGGCTAAACTGGGTACACAAGATTGATGTCTAAGACCAATTGTCCGGTCAAGCTTCTATGCTTCCTTGACTTCTAAGGGAATATATAGAGAAACACAAAGAGGCCTGAACATTTCACTACCTGAGGGAGTGCATCAGTCCCTCAGGATCTGGAAAGCACATTGTGACCCAGGAGCCATGGAATCTAACCTGAAAAACCTATGACACATGTCTTTCAAAGCAGCTAGGCTAAGCCAATTCCATAGTTTTCTGAATGTGGCAAATACTAGAATATAAACTACAGCCCTTGAGCATGAGGCCAAACAATGTGGATATGTATTCCTAAGGCAGAGTCCGCCCCACCCCTACCTCAGAGCACTTAAGAAATGGAGGGCCACAGGAAGCAAAGATCCTCTTCCCAATGCACAGGGAACAATCCAACCAAGAAGCAGGGGTTCTAGAATTTCCTTGGGATTCATCCAAGGAGACTCAGAAACACAAAGGGATCTACACTGATTGCCGGAAGCTGACTCTGTGTGGGATTCATCAATCACCCTTCATATTTAGGGACTCTTCTGCGTGCATAAGGTGGTTCCTGCTGATCTCCAAACTCATATACACCAGACCACACTCACTCCATTGGGTTAATTTGTGACCATGCCATATTATAGTCAGGCAGTATCTTAATTGATTATCTTGTCACCATTCCCAGAGTCCTCTCTTCCATAGGACAGAAGACTCCAAACATTTCAGCCCAGGTGTAAAAAATGCATGAAATGGGCCAAATTAGAGAGAAAGACCAATGCACAGAACCTCAGAAGAAATGGGAGACAAGTCCCTCTGTGATGACTGGTGTGGCTAATGGGCTGGGCAGCCTACTGGCCTTAGTCTACACCAAGGTCTAGATAATTCTACCCAACTCTCCCGCTTGTGGCCCTTCTCTTGAAGGCCAGGTCTGTCTGTTGGATAGTGCCTGTCTCTTTTCTCATACTCGGATACACTTACTATTTATTTTTAGTTAGTTGTTTTTTTTTTTTTTTTTTTTTTTTGTTTTTTGTTTTTTTTGTTTTTTTTTTTTTTTTTTTTTGAAAAAATGGTTTTCCATATCCCAGGCTGGCCTCAAATTTACAATGCAGTCCAGGGTGACTCTAAACTATTAATCCTTCTTCTTTTACCTCCCAAGTGATGGAGGATGACAGACCTGTGCCACCACATCATTGCCTCCATTCCCCCTAATAAAGGTTGCTTGGGCTCAGTCCCATCTTGGCCTCTGCCTCTCAGAGGACCTAAGACAATGAATGAATGTTGAGTCACTGGCCTTCCCTCCTGAACCTAAGACAATGAATGAATGTTGAGTCACTGGCCTTCCCTCCTGAACCTAAGACAATGAATGAATGTTGAGTCACTGGCCTTCCCTCCTGAACCTAAGACAATGAATGAATGTTGAGTCACTGGCCTTCCCTCCTGAACCTAAGACAATGAATGAATGTTGAGTCACTGGCCTTCCCTCCTGAACCTAAGACAATGAATGAATGTCGAGTCACTGGCCTTCCCTCCTGAACCTAAGACAATGAATGAATGTTGAGTCACTGGCCTTCCCTCCTGAGCCCGTCTCCTCATTTGTTGTCATGAGTAAGGATAATCAGGCTTTCATGACAATAAAAATGAATGCAATGAACACATGTTAAACATTTTTGTTTACTGTGGCACTTCTCAAATTAAGCATTAGTTATTTATTTAACTTACTAATTAATGAGCAAATAAATTAAACATTTCTGGAGATACCAAGGCTGAAGTGAGTTCACAAATATCTCCAAACAGGTTGATCATCAGTTTCATCCCACTGTACACACCTCAATTGAAGTTTTAAGGGCAAGAAACCACATGCATTATTGTCAGATTTCTCCACATCCCAGAGATTGTAAGATAGCTGCAGACAGGGAAGACAACTACCTGGGAAGATTCCTTTGGAGCCTGGTGTGATTCCACAGGCCTTTAATCCCAGTGTCCAGGAGGCAGAGGCAGGAAGATCTCTGAGTTCAAGGCCAGCTTGGTCTAGATATTAAGTTCCAGGCTGGCCAAGGCTACTTAGGAAGATCTTGTCTCAAGTAGAAAAGGGGGGACAGGTATGTATGTGTGTATGGAGAAGATGCTGTAAATGGACTTTTCTCTCCTGCCCACCAGTCCTAGAGCTGCTTATAAAACACTCAGAGGCTTAATATTAATTACAAATGCTTGGCCAATGGCTCAGGCATATTACTAACTAGCTCTCACATTTAAACAAACCCATTTCTACTAATCCCCATGTGCATCCCCACGTGGCTGTGGCTTACTGGTAATGTTCTGGCATCTTACTTCTTCGGGGACTACATGGCATCTCCCTGACTGCTCTTTTTGTCTCTCCATATCTCTAGATTTCCCACCTGGCTCTATTCTGCCTGGCTATTGGCCAAATCAGCTTCTTTATTAATCAATGGTAATAAAACATTCACAGCATACAGAAGGGCATCCCACATCAAGATGCCCTAGCCATCTTTGCCCCATTTCACTCTTTCCTGAGAGTGATCTCTGCAGTGTGTTCTACCCAGGCTGCCATGTCTCCAAAGCTCCTTTGTCAGATGAAAAGTCGGGTACCTTTGCACCCCAGATGAGGGAGAATCAAGTCACAGCCTTCCTCTGAGCATCCATTCCTGATTAAGAACTGGCACCCTGGGGATTCTGAGTGGAGCGTTAATTGATCATTAAAAATGAAGGGAACCTTGGTGATGGCGAGAAGCCAGGCAGTACTCGGCGCTGTGCACAGTAGAAATTGTCTAGTCAATGTAAAGAAAGATGCTCAGGAGCTCACAGTCATAGGAAGTCTGCAAAACTCATCCAAGAAGGACAAAGCAGGGCAGAGAGAAGGCCCACCTCAGTTGCTATGGCAACTGCAGGATTAGTTTAGCTGTCCCAGGACCAGCATAGTTACCCTCAGGCCCTGACTCACACTGCCAGTAGGGTCTCTGTCTCTTGGCCACAGCCTCAAGGCAAAGCAAGTCTCCCACTGACCAAGAGACTTGATTTACTTTGACAAAATCGACTAATAATGTCAGGGTTCAGTGTGAGGCCTCCTGTAAACCCAGCATTTGGGAGGAAAGGACTTCAAATTCTGTAGCAAGTTCCAGGTCAGCTACATAACAAATTTGAGACT
This sequence comes from Phodopus roborovskii, assembly GCF_943737965.1. Lineage (NCBI taxonomy): Eukaryota > Metazoa > Chordata > Mammalia > Rodentia > Cricetidae > Phodopus > Phodopus roborovskii. The sequence continues at coordinate 51,891,919 of NW_026126433.1, forward strand.
TTGTTTCAAAAGGAAACAAAAATGAAAGAAGAGAGGAAGAGAGGAAGGGAAGAAAAAAGGGAAGAAGGGAAGGAGGGAAGAAGAAAGAAGAGAGGGAGGAAGGAAAGGGAGGAAGGGAGGGAGGGAGAGAGGGAGGGGTAGGGCAGTTAGACCTAAGGTTGCCTTAACAAAAACCGCAAATCAAACAACTTAACCCAGCAGTATACAGTCAGTCGCATGATTCCCAAATCAAAGACTGCACATGGCCACGCTCCCTTTGACACCCATGAGTTCTGCCTTTGTCTTAAGGAAATATGGCCCAGGAAACTATGTCAAAGCTAGGAGCTGACCTTAACTGAGGACTCAGTCCTGTGGGCCTCCATGAGCCATTCTTTCTTGACCCTCCACAGCCATGCTGATGCTCCTGTGATACAGAGGGACAGAGTGAAAGCTCTGTGAGAATGACTCACGGGCTGTAGACATGTGGCTCAGTAATGGAGCACTTGCCTGGCATGCTCCGGCCTTGGAGGCCCCTATCGGCTGAGTTCTCACTCAAGCTAAAGATCACTGGAGCCCCCATGGCTCCTCACCCCACTGGAGGACAGCTTCCAGCCAAATGCACAGCCAGTTCATCCTGACACTAAAGGAGAGCTCTGATGTCCTCTACCATGCACCGTGGGACCCTCCCATGTCGTAAAATCAACATCTTAACCTTGATTTAATACCTGCTCAGGCTCAGCTCCCTTTACGTAAAAGGAAGCTTCCAAGCAGATCTTCTAAGGCCCCAGCTAGGAGAGTGCATATTTGCCTTTCAACTGGTTCCAAGCAAACTGACCCTGAAGCAGCACCGTCCGTCTCTGACATCTATTTCCTCATCTGTCAGTGTCTCTATAGACCATGTCTGGAAGGACTTTGAAGACACACACTGTTTATTGAAAGCAAAGTGGCCAATTGTTGCTGCTGTTGCACATACAGTACAAGAATAAAATAGGACAGAGTGACACTGAGGGGTCTGTAGCTAGAATCTGGCAGAGTTCTACAGTTGCCTCACAGTGTGCCTGGATGCAAAATATTTATTTATAATGATGTCTGATGCATTATCTCCTAACTCCCAGAATGTGTGAGAGCATTCTCAGGAAGAAAAAATATCTTTGTAAATACCGTGTCCTTGTGACTTTTCCATGGGGACCAAGGGCTGCTCTGCTCTAGGCTAAGCCTCTTCTTTACCAGTGACAGAAAACACCACTGACAGGCCTCCAGCCCAGCATGTCGAGACATGGCTTCACAGTCTCAGGCCTCCTGACCCTGGGCACGTTGCTATCCCCAGAACTGAGTCTCTGGAAAATAGGGAGATGGGCACCAGGACTTCTGGATCCTGTTCTTCCAGATGGACAAACTTTCTGAGACTGTCATGGCATCTCCCTACTAGAGGGCAGCACGGGGATGCCCCCTTCCGTCTCCTCTCTTCTGCAGAACGTCCTCTTAGGGTGATGGATACCCAGCAGCCCCTTAGTCTCCCAACCTGTGACATGCCAAGAGAGAAGGTTTAGGAAGATTATAAAGACAAGGCTGGATGTAGATGGCTGTCCCATTGTAAGTTAGAGTACCTGAAGAGGGTCTATAAAGAGTGCATTAAAGTCTAGCCACTAGGTCTGGGTATTTTGTTTGTTTACTTTGGCTTACAGTCTCAGGGGTACGAGTCCATCATGGTGGGGATAGTCACAGACAGATGGTGGCTAGAACAGCTCCATCTGTGTTAGCCAGAAGTTGTGGTGTGGCCTGTTCACATCTTGACAGTTGAGAGGTCAAGAAGCTTGGACTAGAACCAGGAACTGATGTCATCCACAATGCCTTTGGAAACCTACTTCTGCTTCCTAGGCCCTGGTCCCCATGGCCCCACAACCTTTGCAAATAGCACAGCTTGCTTTGAGTCAGAGCTGACAGACAGGCAGTGCATATCAAATTCCCTGCCTGGTTTGGACCCTACCCTGGGTTTTAACCCAGTTTTACTCCAGAGTTGGCAAGATACGGAGAAGTGACCCAGATGAAAGCCACTGTGATCACCCAGGAGACATAGAAGGCGTGGATGTGGTGCTCATGCCTTCAACATGACATGTACTGACTGGCCTCTTGGCCATCAAGCTACCGTGCCATCATACAGGTGCTAGTGTTGTTCTGCAAGGGACTCCAGAAATTGTGGAAGCTCCCAACAGGTCCCCAAAGCCAGCCTAGAGCCCACAGTGCCTATAGCAAGCCTAGGTGCCCTTCTCCTACCCTAGAAGTCTCCGAAGAAGGCATTCTATGGCTAGAACCTTAGGGAGAGTGAGAGAAAATACTTTTCAGCAGGTGACAGCTCTAGAGAAAATTGCTGGGGACTCCTGAGGCCATGTGACCAAGGGTCTGCTGGCCTGGCCCCATATGCACTCTCTAGAAGGTCAGGGATCCTACAAGTTTCTTGGCAGAAGAGCTTCCAATTGCCCCTGATCTAATTGGCCCAGAGGCAGGGCTAGAGACCAGATGAAGACTGTGTGGAGGTACTGGGAAGGCATTGCTCACCCCTCAATGCCCCTCTACCCCACCCACTGATAATTCAGCTGAACACAACTTCTGCCACTGGCAGCTCTCCTTGCTGCTGCTTCTTGGCAGTGGTACCCATAATCTCCTGATGTAGCATCTAATTTGAACTTCTACAAGCATCCTTCCCTCAAAAAGCTTAATTATTATGTTCTTTTAAAATATCAAGGGGATCTTTTCAGCCGTCTGAAGTTCCCTCGATAAAGAAAGGGTAATCCTATGGGACTTGGTTTGGCAGTAGTACCCAACCCCAAGGCTTTATCTAAGAAGGGCTGGTACCTATTGGGAAACTAAGGGCAAGCCAATGTATGTGATGCAAATGGCAGGCATGATGTGTTGGCTAGCTTTTTGTTACTGTAACAAATACTCAGGGTAGTCAGCTTGGGGAAAGAGAAGGCTTGTTTTATCTCCCGGTTTGGGTTTCAGTCTGTGATTGGCTAGCTGGGTTGGGTCAGTGGTGAGGTATGTAGCAGGAACTGGATGGAGGAGCAAAACCACTCACCTCAAACCTGGGAGACAAACGAGGAAGAGACTGGGGTCCCACAACCCCCTTCAGGGACACCCCACCAATGACCCAAAACTTCCCTCAAAGTCTGATTTTATAAAGGTTCTACATCTCCCAATAGAGCCAGACCCAAACTCAAGCCTTCCAAACGTGGCTCTTCGGAGAACACGTTACAAACGGAAGCAAACCTTATCCCACTGTTCAGTCCCACAGCATCTGTAGCTCTCCTTGTGCCCTCCTGAGCTGCCCAGGATGCTCCTTGGGCAGAATACTAACAGTATTCTTGCAAACATGCCACCCATCCTGTGACCTTTCAAAAACTATTCTCTACCAGCCTACACTCACTTTCTCCAGGGAATGAGATGCTGTGGCCCAGTTTTGTACCACAAGCAGCTTGCTGTCCCCCCCTATAATGGGCCCAAGCAGAGGCCATTTGACAGCAGAGCACACCAGAGTAACCTCCCACAACAAAGCCAATATGACATTCTCACTTCTCTTTGCTTGGACTTTGTCACAGAGGTCCTTGGACCTCAAGACAACTTGCCTTGAAATGGATAAATTCTCCCCAAGATGTGTGGATAATCTCTTGGTCTACAGATCCTCACCAGCTCTGAGCCAGACGTGTCATGCAGGTGAGCAGGACCAGCCGTGATGGGAGTGTTTACAACACAGATATGGGCAAGGGTTACAGATTTCCCCATCTTCATTCCGAAGAGCCTTGTCCTGGCCTCACACTCCAAATCCATACCCCAGAGGCAGAAGTCCAGGCTCTGCTGTGGGATTGCCTAAATGTTGGACAAGAAATTGTAGTAGATTTCCAGCCTCATTTATAAGCCAGTTTCTACTATGTCTTTGTACATAGTTTAGCTATATGGTCGTCAACACAGCTCAACCAATTTAGATATTTCAGTGTCCTCCCTGGTGATCACTTTAAACAGCAAATGTTCAGGCTTAACAACACTCTTAGGACCTGATGAGGGCTTTGCAGTTGCATGGTCAACTGCTAACTGTGCACCTTAAAGCTGTGGTGAATGTGCATATCATACCTATCGAATGACAATGGCTTCATTGTGGCTCGCTAGGGTCCCTTTTCAGGGCCGCTAGCTTTCCCAAGAGATGATACAGAGCTCATTAGACCTGGGCACTGCAGAGGACTGGAAGCCAAGGTCCAACCACAGCTCAGTCTCTCGGGATCCTTTTAACAAGCTGTATGGTGGGGCCCATAGCCATTCCCTCCCATTTACAGATTTGGAAACTGAGGTCCAGAGGATAAAAGTCAGATAACTTATGCAGGGTGAGAGCCAAGCCGTCTGAGTGGAAGTGTTTTAGCAGCATTCCTTGATAGTGTGTGCCTTTACCATGTGCACAGTACAAAGGGCACACATGTGTGGTGGGTTCAGAATCAAAGCTGCAGTGAAATCACCCAACGAAACATGGGTGAGCCTGCCAGACACCTCTGATTCATTGTCACACATTTGATTTTGAATTAATCTTTGGTTGTTGTGAGATCAGAACATTTTCACTGTTGCCAGGTTTTCTCTGTAGGTCTATTAGGAATCCTCAAGTAAGGTTATGATTGGGTTTAAAAGGCTATCACAGTTAGTTCTCAACTTCCATAGATGACTTTGAGGGAGACTGTTCCTGGGGTCATGAGATTTATTCGAGGCCAGAGAGTGTGTGGCAGGGTCAAAGGGAAAGGAAAAATTTTGGACTACCCAGGAAAAAGCAGAGAACTGTGACAATAAGCCAGCAGAGGCCTCTGGCAGCATCCCTGGGGAGGGTAGCTGCGGTCCAGGTGAAGAGGAGAAGGAATCCTTCTGGGGAAGAAGGATGCTGGGGACAGGCCTGGCCTCCAGAGGCTGTGATTTCTGGTCTGCCTTTGCTTTCCTCCACCTCCAAACCCAACAGTGAGAATGCAGCAAGTGTGATGGCCCAGAGCTCAGCTGCTCTTCTTAGCAAGCTCCAGCCTGCCAGAGAGCAGTGTCCATTCAGAGCCAACCAGCACCATGCCTGCAAAACAAGCAGAGGCCCAGCCCACATTCCAAGAACTGTCCCAGACCAGCTGCCATCTCTGCCCTGGGTTTGCCCCACTGCTGTCTCTGGAGATGGACACCAAGGTCTTTTTTTTTTTTTTTTTTTTTTTTTTTTTTGACAATTTTTTTATTATTAAATTTGAAACAAGCTTGTTTTACATGTCAATCCCAGTTCTCACATGCTCCTGTCCTCCCCTATTTCCCCCCCCACCAACCCCCATCCCATCTCCTTTCTGCTCCCCTGGGAGAGTGAGGCCTTCCATGGGGAGTCTTCAAAGTCTGTCATATCATTTGGAGCAGGGCACAGACCCTCCCCCATGTGTCTAGGCTGAGGGAGTATCCCTCTGTATGGAATCCCAAAGTCCATTCCATCATATACTGGCATAAATACTGATCCACTACCAGAAACCCCATAGACTGCCCAGTCCTCCTAACTGACACCACATTCAGGGAATCTGTGTCGGTCCTATGCTGGTTTCCCAGCTGTCAGACTGGGGTGCATGAGCTCCTCCTTATTCAGGTCAGCAGCATCTGTGGGTGTCTCCAGCCTGGTCTTGACCCCTTTGCTCATCCACCCCTAGGTCTTTTCCTGCCTTTGTGTGAGCCTCTGGGATGTACACCAGCTGTGTGTATGTTTATGTGTACATGTGTATGTATATGTGTGTCTGTGTGTACATGTATGTATGGTGTATGTCTGTATGTTTGTGTGTGAATGTGTATATGTGTCTGTCTACCTGTATGTATGCATGTGTATATGTTTGGGTCTGCATGTATATGCATATGTATATGTATGCTTGTGTATATATCTATGTGTATGTATACGTGTTTGTCATGTCTGTGTGTATGTATATGTCTGTTGGGTGTGTCTTTGTGTGTATGTATATGTATGTATATATTTATCTGTATGTATATGAGTGTGTGTGTGTGTATGTCTGTGTGTGCATGTGCATATGTGTGTACTTGTGTGTAGACAACACCTGAGTGTTGTCCCTCAGTATCCATTGTTTTCTCTTTTAAAACTGATCTCCCACTGGCCTGGAATTAGCCTCACACGAGTCTAAGCTAGCTGGTGAGCAAACTCCCAGGGACCCACCTATCCCTGCTTTCCCAGTCCTGGGATTATAAACACAATATAATCCTGGCATTTTAAATGGGTTCTGGGTTAGAATTCAGGTCCTCCCAGTGAGGTCTCACTTCTTATAAACCTTCTTCCTCAACACAGTTACTTTCTGTCTTGTGAACATCATTCCTGTATAGTCAGCTGCGGGCCAGCCAAAGCCAGGCAGCAGGACAGCACTAAGCCCAAGTGTCAGCCAGTTCTGAGGCATCCAGCCTGGATAGTGGCTCCCTTTTCTCTCCACAGGGTCCTAAGAATGGCAGGAAGGGTTGGAGATGCTCCAACTTCAGTACTGACAGGAGGAGCCTGAGGTCACTTCCTCCCTCAGACAAGCACAGCTTCCCTGAAGCACCTCAGTACTAAGCTCCCCACAGCCAGAGAGCTGTTCACAATGTGACCTCCAGCCTATGTTCCTTCCAACAGCAGGAAACAGTTGTACTTTGGCGACGCAACAGCTCGCGATCAAGTGTCCGAGTGTGCAATGGTGGGGTAATCAGATCTCTCTGAGAAAGCTGAGATGCAATGCAGACAGAAGCATGTGGCACCAGGAGTCAGCATCCCACACCATGTTCCCAGGGGAGGGAGAGCATGGAGCTGAAAATGGTTCTCAGGAAACTGGTGCAGGGAGCATGGCACAGGAGCAGATGGCTACCAAACATGGTGAGTTCCTATTCCCAGTGGCCTGGGTGCACACAGACCTCGCGGATATGCTGGTGATGTGGCCAGACAGTGAGACCGGTTGAGAGCCTGACTTCCAGTGTCCCTGTACAAGAGGGGTAAGGAGAAAGTGTCACCTACCATTTTCAACCCCCACCCTTGTAGACAAGCCAGGGAGCAGCTCGAGGCTAAGAGACCCTGTATGATGTCTGACGTTGGCACACATCTCATCACCCAGCCAGGGAGGCAAGCAGTGTGGTTCCATCCAGGATGGATGCAGACAGGAGAAAGAGCAGGCCTCTGCCCACACTGCCACTACCTGGGTCTGGAGCTGTTACCCCAGCCAACGTCTGGGGATTGATTTCCCTTTGCTTCATCCCTCAAAGCTCAGTCCAGCTGTTTCTGATCCTCACTCCAGCTGGTCCAGTCAACAGGACAGCTCACATCCTGGCCCTTCCTCTTGTGGGTCTGGGAAGGATTTCTAGCAGGGACCATGTCACGGATCAATGTCAGGATATCCCTTTCTTCCCTTTAAAAGGAAACACGTCGTCTGGGAATTCCCAAGGTGAACGTCCTCCTGTTTATCTTGGTGCAGCCTTGTCCCGGCAGATGGGAAAGAGCCACTGCCCAGTCCCCGTCTTGTGGCAGTGTGCTTCCTGCCAGTCTCCAGACTTGCTGCCTGGTGGATTTTCCCTAAGGGCAGAGGTTGGCACCACAGGCTTTCGGCTTCTGAGAAAAGGGAGTCCTAAGGAAGTGTGGCAGGGAGGTAGGAGAAGGGACAGTGCTGCATGGGCAGACATTCTGGAACTCAGAGAAGATCCCTTGGTGTCCACAGAGAACTGGCCCCTTCTCCCTGGCTCTGTGTTGGGTGGAACCCTGACCAGCTGACATTGAGTAGATCTGGCTAAGACAAGGATGTATGGGCCTGAGGGCTGTGTGTACCAAGACCTGGGGTTACATCTGGTACCAAAAGCAGACATTACTGTCAGCCTATTGACTGTTCCGGGGAAGTGCCATGTCACCAGACAGCCATTCAGGGTTTAAAGACTCTTAGTATTTCCAGATTGCTCTCCCTGCTTCTTGCTTATGGTTCGGCTTCCTGGTCCTGCCCCACTATGCCTGCTGCTCATTGCCTCTGCCCTGCCACCATGGATTCTTATCCCTCTAGAACCAGAATCCAAAATAAATGCTCACTTTCTCTTGTCATGGTGTTTTACCACAGCAACAGAAAAGTAACTAACACATCTGGTGAAGTCACAGACACTAAACGAGAATGTTCTGCTGTCCTGCATTGTAATATTTGTGCTGCTATCCATACAAGCACCTCTCAGCTTGGGCCAGTGATACTTCTGTTTGCAGTGGGACAGTTGATGCAGTCATTAGCTCTTGGCCCTAAAGCACACATCTCTGCCCCAGGGCAGGTCATGGGAAACTGCGAAGAAGACTGTGAGGGCCGGAGGGTGGAGAGGAGCACTGGGAAGGGCTGCCTCCTGGGAACAACACGGCGGTCACAATCATGAGCACACTGCACATGTGCAAGGCTGTCAAAAGCAAAACCAAAAATGACAAAGGCATGGGAGTAGGGAGGAGCTGTGAAGAAGGAAGGCAACAGGTGTGGATGAGGGACAAGGGCAGCTAGCATGGCATGGTGTGTGAGTACCACTGCAGTACATCTATACACTGTGAGCAGAGGGTCCCAGAAAGAAGCCTCACCTTACCTTGAACTATGTTTGAGGCTGACTGACTGATGGAAACATCGGTGACTGGAGAAGCTGGAGTGCTGCATGTCCTAATTACAGTATTTCTTGTGCTATTATCTATAGCCCACCCCCCACCCACTCCACCCCCCACCCATCAACCCCCCCTGCCAAGTAGCTGTCCCTTAGCCACTTCTGTATCAGACCTAACACCCTGAGACTAACAGAATTTATTAACTTAACAAGACTCCAGTTTAACCAACCAAAAGCCTAAGGGTCATTAGCTAGTCTATGAAGGGGGTGCTTCAACTCACCTACTTACTGTTTCTGCCAATATTCCTGAAAAATGTCTTGCCTTGTGACTTTCTGTGTTCTCTTACTTATTAAAAACTCAACTATTTTTTTTAACCACCCTAGCATTTGGGGTAACCTAAATCTGTGTTCCCTCACATTTGTGAGTGGGAAGGGTCACTCACATTGGATTCCAGAATGAACTACCGCTTATCCCCTTTGAGTTGAGAGTTGTGGAGTTTGTAGTGCATGTGTATGTGTGTGTGTGTGTGTGTGTGTGTGTGTGTGCGCGCGCGCGCGGGCACATGAGTGTATGTATAACATGTAATAACTGCCCAAAAGAAAACTCATTCTAAATATATATGCATATGTGTGCATTGTATATAATTATTCTATTTTATAAATTATTTGTTTCACTCAACGTTTTAATGTCTTTAAAGGCCAGTTTATAAATATCTACACCACTCTTGTTAGTGACTGTAAGATATTCCATAGTTTCACTTAAACGAGGCTTTACTAATGAACATGGATTGTTTCACATTCTAGGACTGACCATCCCCACATATGCATTTACTCACCTGTGTCACTATTCACGGAGAAAGAATTCCTAGGAATACGTTTCTTCTATAAATAATGTATCCAGAAACTGCCCTTGGAAAATTAGATCTTTACTTTATTTCATATTTTAGAAAAGGTCTCACTGTGTAGTTCTGGCTGTCCTGGAACTCACTATGTAGACCAGGCTGGTCTTGGACTCACAGAGATCTGCCTGCTTCCGACTCTCCAGTGCTGGGATTAAAGTGTGCACCACTATACTTCGGTCTGTTGTGATTTTTACTCATTCCATCAATGCCTGTCACTGATATATTGGCTTAACAATCCATTCTCCCATTCTGTGGTCCATTTACTCAATCATTCATTCTAACCTAGTGCACAGCTTACAGTGAGGACGGGTTTAATGTAAAGGAACATGAATTTAGAGGATGTAGAAAATTCAAGTAAAATACTCCACATTCATAGTTTAGTTTACAAAGCCCAGGACTGTCTCTGGGGTACTTGCTGAACACAGTGAATGAGTATAACTTCTAGGACATAAGTCAATACAGCTTCTTTTCTATCAAATTCTAGCCAATCTGATAAGTTAAAGTGAAACATCTCAATGGGTAACATTGTTAGCCAACAGAGTGTAAGGACCTGAGTTCAAATCCCCAGAACACATAGAACAGCTGGGCATGTTACTTGAATGTCCATAACCCCAGTGCAGAGAGATGAGATGTGGATGCAGGCGATTTCTGGAAGCTTTCTAGACAGCTAGCCTGGCATTCTTCTTGGAAGAACTAGAGAACTTTTATCTCAAACAGGGTAGAAAGCAAGGACCAACACCAGAGACTGTCCTCTGACCTCCAAATGTTCCCAGGGCACATGTCCCCTCCAACCACGCCCCGCACACAAACGTTTAAACAAATAAACAGCAGGCAGAGTGACTAGACTACCTCACTGTCCCTGCTCCTATGGCGCACCCATTCAGATCATCTGCCAGTTTTGTGACAGCTGCCATTGAGTTTTTCTTCCCCGGTGCTCATTTGTCTTTGGTAATGGTTTCTGTATTGCTGAAGGCTCCTGGAAGATAGGAGAGTGACTTGTTTTGACCCCAACAGTTAAGTCAGTAGCAACCTGCCCTGCACAGGCCCTCAGCAATACGTGTAATAAAAATGAGGGGACCTACTCGTGGATGACAGTCAAAGCAAGGGAAAGTAAGTTTGTGTCGGGCAAGAACTCCCAGTTAGAGCATTCTAAAATAAGTCAAATATTCTGAAATTGTCAGTTGTGATGCTCTAATTGGAAGTCTCACTTCTTTTTTTCTCTTAAGTAGCAGTGTGGTGTCATGTTTTGATTTTCAGCTATCAAGTAGTAGGCCTCACATAATGAACAAGAAATAAATATTAGGTCTCAAATATTATGAAATAAATGTTATACAGAAGTATCCTCATATGTGTGATCAAGTAAAAGTATACATAGACAGCTACTTTGAATATGAACTAGATATGGGCAAACAGGCTACTGGAGAATTGAATCAGAAGAGTGGTCACGTGGTTCATGAATCAGAAGAGTGTCATGTGGTTAAAGTCAAGGTATCAGGGGTGTGGAGAGATGGTTCAGAGGTTAAGTACACCTGCTGTTTTTGCTGAGGACCCAGGTGTGGCTGCCAGCACCCACAACCACCTGTAAGCTCTCATTCTAGCCTCTGAGGACACATCTGGTGCACAATTATACATGCAGGTAAACATTCATACACAAAGTAAATCTTCAAAAAAAAATAACGTTATCAAGAAATCCTGCTATTCAGGAACATGATTCATTCGTGTTAATTTTAAATTATGGGGAAAAGTTTGCTACTTTGAGCTTAGGTGCATTAAGCTCAATTTCATAGCTTATAATGAAAAAAAAAGTTTGCTCAGACTACTTCAACCATCCATCCATTTATACTTCATCTACACATGTACACATTCGTGCAGAACTTGTGGGCCCACTTAGCTCGACCAAGGAGCATGCACAGATGACTTACAAGGTAGAAAACATGCAATCATACTTCGTTGATAAAGCAATCCTTTTTCTCTGGTGGCCTTGCCTTCAGTCTCCAAAGGGGTAGACTTCCTGTCAAGTCCTGTCACTGGCATGTAGGTGAAGAGCATGACAGCTGTCTAGGACTCAGTCAAGTGATGGTGACACACACATGGCCAGACAATGGCAATGCAGGGCCATAGGCACTACTGGTAAGCTGGGGTGGGGTGGGGTGGGGTGGGGACCTGGAAAGGCACAGGTAGGTCACATCCTCCTACTCTGGTGCTACTGGAATCAGACAGGACGGAATGGCCTTCTGTTTGCATCTGGGGTAGCTACAGCCCCATCAGCCTGACTTTCCCAAGCCACAGGCAGGATATGGAACCAACACAGAGAACACAGATATCTCTGCACCTCAGAGCAGGGTCTGGATGAATGTATCAAGGTAGGATCTGTGCTTGGATGGGCCTTCTGAGTCACACAGTTACACAGTGGCTGGCGCATCCACGGGTGCTACAATGGTGGGTACATTTAAGGCTACTACACAGGTGTGCTCTCATTATGCTTGCCCTGCACGTAAACCATTGCTGAGAGAAAACCCTAGTAGACCAGTTTTCAATAATGAGATTTTTTAACAACTGCATCATATTGCAAAAGCAGGATTACAGGTTTTTTTTTTTGTTTGTTTGTTTGTTTTTGGTTTTGTTCTTTAATTCCAGCAGTTTTCCCAGGCAGATTGTTCAGATTATTGGTTTACTTAGTAAATCCTTTTTTTCCTTTAACTGTCTAATTAGCTCCAGACCCTGGGTTGAATTCCAAACATGGCAAAACAAAACACAAAAATGGCTAATTGACACATAAAACATGCACTACTTTATCTCAAGTTAAAAGAAGTTCTTAAGAATTTCATTTGGCTGCAAAGACAAATATTTCTTGTGGAAAATACTCTGCCCTTTGCTCTTTAGGAAGGTGGAGTCCATGACAGATGGAATTGTAAGTTTGAAGTTAATTGAGTTAATATCTAAGTTTAGCCATCTCAGTTGATTCTAGAATGTGGAGTCTAGGTCTTATTTCAGCATGAGTCAGAATGAGTTAAGAGATGTACCTCATCTGAGGGGTTGAGGAGAAGGGCGGAGGTGCTGACGGCTAGCTCAAGACTTGGCATGAATCCTCACTGTATTTCCAGAGCACACAGCTGGCTAGGGGCCCATTGGGCCACAAACACCAGCTTAGTGAATACCCAAACTGGGAAGAGCCTTTTCTGGGACAATGACTTCTGGAATGTCAGGGCTGTATCCCATGCACCCCTTTATAAGCTGCAGCATTACCCTGACTTCTGAATCCCAGCTGACATTTGCACTGTCCACTTTATGCCCATCAGACAACTTGGACAGCTGAGAAGACCTGCTGGTCATAGCTACTCTGAACCGATCTAGGGTATGCACCTTTTGGTTCATGAAGCTAACATCAAGAAAAATGCCATCTTTTTCTTCCCATACAAAATATAAAACTCCAGCAGTTAATATTATTATTTTAACAGGAGGCAGAATACTCTACTGGCCCACCATGTTACCCTTCCCTGTGCAAAAATACGGAACCTCTTAGCATTGAAAGCCAAACATCAATAAAAGTGGCTAACAAGAAATGCCTTTTAAAATCAACTGGAGATCAAACATTTGGAAAGATAAAATATGTATAAGCATTTAGACACAACAGCTGCTTTTTCATTTTAAACAAAAAAATCTCATGATTTCAGCAAATTCCTTTTTGTTATGCTCCAACTTTATGAAAAATAAAATCAGTCCTTTCCTTTAAAAAAAAAAAAAAATACAGATCTGATTTTTTTTTTCCTAAATCGACTCTCCTCGTTAATGTATGAAAAGATACAGCTGTTTTTGGAGTCACCAGGCCTCTTTTTTTTTCTTTTCATTTAGAACCAATCCTAACTACTGATGGAGAGATGGTTTCCAGGTGAAGTAATGGGAACCAGGCACATTTCCTTACCTCCTAAAGGCCACATCTGTGAAAATGCTCTGTATACCACCCCACAAAAGTTTTTAAATTTAGAATGATTGAGGTTGGCACAATCATTCTGTTGAAATTAAAGTTTAATGGCAGTTTAGCATCATCTCTGAAAAACATTGTTTTAGAAGGACGTACGTCTGCAGCAATTACATACCAGCAACGAACACACATCAATAAAGATGTGAGATTATTTCAAACAATAAGTTTTTCCTTATGAAAAACATCTTCTACTTGGCCAAAGTCCATTTCTCAATCAAATGAGGATTTGCAAGGGAAGAGGGAGGGACACAATTTGGTGACAGGGACTCAGCAATCAAAGATGGGTCTGTGGGAGTCAGAGGCATCCGTAAAGCTACATCACCAAACTCCTCCAGGCTTCCAGGGTTTCACAGTGCACTGGCTCTTTTCCCTGTGGGGAATTCTTCACGAGTCACCTTTTGGAGACAACCTGGGAAACTTCCCCGAGACACAGGACCAGAAGTGGTGATGCTTTCCTGCACATAGTGAAGAATTTTTTTTTAAAAAAATATTTTTAAAGCTTTGGATCTCCAGCAACCAAATTCTTAAACTAATATAAAACGCTAAAATCCAACCCAACTCAACCCAACCCAAAACAAACCAGTATGAAACCCAGAGAGTTCAAAGCTCGTCTGCTCTGAAATAAATGTGCAAAGGGCCCACAGGCCCAGCAAGGTTCAGGGTAATTAAACAGAGCTGGTGAGGGACAAAGGCCACTGGTTGCTCCTTACAGGGCAGCTGGTGGAGAACAAGTGCTTTGGAACCCCTGGATTTTCATTAGCCAACTCGACAGTTACACATTTCAGAAGAGAAACAAAGACTCTCACTGTGGGCACCTAGTCCTGCCTTCAACTCTCCCATCTCCCCCAGGTCACCTGACCTAAGAATGAAATGTGGTGGGGGTTGGGCAGACACTGCTTGAAAGAGCAGCTCAGCACCAGACCCTGTGCCACAGGCACAGCTGGTTTCTCCAGGGGTGGCTGTTAATGCTGAGCCAAACAGTATGTCTATCTCTAAGTGAGCCAGCAGGGATACCACCCAGTCTCAGGGACCAGACTTCCTCAAGGTGTGTCAGCAGTCTGCTCTGCCACTACACCTGGCGCTCACCCAAGGAAGATCAGAACTTCACCATCTGAAAAACAGGACAGCTGAGTGAGCCGAGCAGGCTAATGGGAGAGCACAGCGACTATGTAAGCATCTGGAGGGACATCCGGTGGTTGAGATGTCAGAGATGTTTGCATTGCTTCATAGACTTGAAAGAAGCCCAAATGAGTAGCAGACTGGCTCAAAAGAGGCAGACATGGTGGGTCACTTGTCACCGAAGTATTCAAGCAAAAGTTGCAAAGATGTGCCTTGACAGAGGGGCACTAGACTGGATGACTGACATGTCTCCTTTAAGTTCTTGATAGCTTATTTTTTTCCAGGTCCTGGGATTATAGAGATGGATTTTGGAAAACCAATCTTAGAAAATAACTACTAAGACTTTTCAATGGCAACTTTTCTATTTAGGAGTACTCCTAACAGCTTTCTTGGAGGGACAAATTGGATGTGTAGTTCCAGGTGTAGTTCTTATCCCTGAGTGAGCTGGGATGTGTCAGATGACATGGTGTGCTAGGGCTGTGTACATGCCAGTAGCTCCCATCACAGACTGATCTGACACATGACATGCTGTCACCAGAGATGCTGCCCAAAGCCTTAGTATTCCTGGGTGTCAGCTGTACGGTAATGCCATCCTACCTAACATGTCTTGTGAGAGAACCCTTATGAACATGGCCCCTTGGAACCAGAGAGGCAACACTCCATGTAACAGGATACCTTACTCTGAAGGTTTTGGGCGGCCTGGACACAGCTGACCTGGGTCCATATTTGTCATCAATGTACCCCCGGAAGCACAGTGCTTCATGGATGATCATGGCTCTTCATCCTTCTCTTTCTGTGGTACTAACACAACCATCACCTGACACATGGTGATGCACATGACTCCTAGGTTAGGGGGTGTGATAGCAACTGTCTGTCTGGTTGATGTGGGAAGATACCAATTTGAACATAAATGTGCCATGGGCTTCACGTGGGGCACCCATCAAGGCAAGTCCAATGTAGTATTAAGGTGCTTGGCATGACTTTTAATTAGCAGGTATTTTAATGGTGCCTGGTTCTGGTTTCTAACTGAAGTATCTCTGTCAAACTGAGTCCCAGTGTTTATGCTGAGCACTGAGAAGACTTAATTACCATCAGCCAAATGCAGCACAATGAAGATGCCAGGTAATTAACCGTCTGAGAGAACCGAACCTTCTAGGTATGTCACACTTGCAATCCGATTTGCTGCTTCGGGAGGGTAGAAGAGTTGCCAGTCAAGATGGGTTGAAATGTACAACAATCACTTTTTGAAACAAACAAAACAAAAAACCAAACCAAGACCAACAAAACCCTAGTAACCTGAAAATCCAATAATCATTAGATATGAGCTTGTTCACCATTCAGATGGAATATGAAAATATTCTGCACTGTAAACACAGTGACACATGAAACATGCCTTTGTAAGCTCCTGGACCCCTGTCCAGATTCAAAAGACTGACAGAGGCTGTGCTTCTGGATGCAATGCTAGATTTATTATAGCGTTTTTATTAACAAGCTTTCCCCAGACAGCTCTGAGTGTGTTGGTACAGAGGGCACACTGACTTCGAGGTTTGGCACCAGGCAGTTTGTGGAGCCGCACTTCAATCTCACAATACTTGTGCAACTCTGTGGACTGCTTGGGCAGGACCTGCAGTCAGCCTCCCCTAGTAAATGGCTGAGTATAATTTTTGGTTCATTATGATTGCAATGTTCTAAGTTCACATTTTCATCAGTCTGTGTCTGGCTTGGTGCTACTTTCTTCTCCGCCTTGTCAGTCTGGTTTGGTACACTAGAGACCTTGGGTTCGATCCCTCCCCTGCCCTCCGTGTCCCCTGTGTCTCTACTTTTGCAGAGTCCCCTTTGGTTATTCTCTGGATGGCAACACACTCTTTGGAAAGACTCAGGGCTCCTCCTGACAGGCAGTAAAGGCTCTGCTGTCCTGGGAAGATGTTCACCCATGCTCTGAAGATTGTGGATGCTACTGTCATCCAGTTGTTCTTGGGCCTGAATGCACTGCACTGGGTGGAGAAAAAAATTCCTTGGCAGGGAATTCTGCATCCCCGGTGGCAACATGTGCCGGATGGGATGCATAAGGACCTCAGTGGCCTGGTGCGTGGCCTTCAGAGGTGCCACCACATTCTGAATCTGGACAAAGCTCCTAGCAGTGGAAATGCACTGGTGGCATAAGGAGTCACCCATCTGCTGGCAAGAGTGAGGGCCATATTTCAAGTGCGTGTAGGCATTTGGGCAGCTGCATCTCTGATTGAGAGAGAGGTGACACATGGCATCCTGATCCAGACAGGGCTGTAACAAGGCTGAACCTGGTTCATTTCTGGGGGTTTTGGTGAGTTCACTGTTGTAGGGTGCAGGCACAGGCATCCCTAGATTCTTTGCTTGGCCATTGAGAAATTCAGAGCAGATGTGTGGCTCTTCATAAGCATTCTTCTCTGAGGCAGTGCAGCTGTGAGATGCCAGGGGCTGTAACTCATAAAACTCATGCTCCAGTTCAGATTTTGGGCCCCTGGCATCTACACGATAAGCACTGGTGGTGTGTGTTTTGCTTGGTCGCCTGTCACCAGGACTTGTGGACAAGGTGTGGGGAAAGGCACTACACTGGAACTTTTTAGGTAAAGGGATCTGGCCACAGGTACCTTGTGGCCCAAGGCATCGACACATGCACTGAAAGAAGAAGGTGGCAAAGGCCCAGCTGATACACATGACAAGCATCATGAAGGTGCCAAGCTGGGTGTACGCCAGGACCGTGGAAGGCATCATCATGGCCCCAGCTACAAAAGTGGTCAATGCAGCCATGGCAATCGCAGAGCCCATACGACTCAGAGAGAAGATGACCTTGCCTTCACGGTCAGGATCTGGAGCCAAGCGATATGCCACCCCGTAGTGGACGGCAAAGTCTACAGACAAGCCAACTGCAACAGAGATGGTGACAGACTCCAACACATTCAGCTCCCAGCCCAGCAGGACGAGGGACCCAACTGTGACAAATATGGTTCCAGCTATGGAAATGATAGCATAAAGGCTTATGATGATATTCCATGTGGTCAGCAGCATCACACTAAACGCGACAGCCACTGAGAGCCCCATGGCAATGAGGGTGCCATCAGACAGGCTGTCCTGCAGGTCATAGAACTCCAGATTGCTGACAAACCAGCCGTGGCTGAGGCCCTCAGGTGCTGAACTCAGCTCGCTGGAAATCCATGAGTCCACTTCCTTGTAGAACTGTTGCATCTTCTCATAAGCCAACGTGAAGAGGAAGGTACTCTGGAACTCCAGCACCACGGCCCTGATGGTATCGTTGATATCAAACCTTGGCCCGGGGGTCTTGTTGTTCAGGTGGTATCCTGTACTCCTGTCCAGCTCCATGATGGCCTTCTTAATGCACAGTTCAAAAACTTCTTGCTTATAGGGGAAGCTGCAGTGGCTGCAACAAGGGTACAGGGCAGGCTCATCACAGTCCTGGTTTTCCATCCACTGTTTGAAGGTCTCAATGAAACAGCTGGTGAAGTCCTGCTGGTCAGTCTGGTAGAAGAATGTTTGGTTCCTCAGTTTTTGACAGAAGTGCAAAATCCAGGCCTGGGAGGCTGGGCTAGCAATGTTGAAAGTGCTATCTAGTGTCAGCTTCCCTTTGCTCTTGGGGTTTAGAGGGTTGCCACTGTCCTCTGGGGACACACCCCAGATTACCGTGATGGGCATATGGAGCTCCTCTCCATGGTGAACCCGCTCAAACATGAAAAGCTTCTTGAACTCGGCATCATAGCGCTCGAAAGGGTGGGAGGACCTGAACACCTGGAACTCAGAAAGCTCCAAGGAGGGTAGTTTCATCTTTGGGTTTACGCACACAACGTAAGCCCCGCCTATAGTCAGGGCAAGGAACCAGATAAGCCAAAGGTAGCGAAACTTGATGACGATGCATGGTAACACCTTTTCAAAAAAGATTCGGGATGCTTCCGAAATGGCAAAAAGCACCCTGCGACACTTCTGGCAGACCACTGCCCAGCAGCTCTTGTTGTAGGCTTGTGGCTGGGATTTTCTGAAGCAGCTGAATATATTGAGGAGGTACCGCTCATGTAGAACAATGACAGCCGGAAGCCAGGTGACCATCAAGACATAATTCACCAATATAGCGGTCCCTGCATATACCCCGAAGCATCTGATGGCTGTGATGTTGCTAACGTAGTTAGCGTAAAATGCAGCAGCAGTGGTAAAACTGGTGACAAACATGGAGAGGGCGGCGTGCTGCAAGGTGATGCTCACCGCTTCTGACGTTTCTGCACGAGGCTTGTCGAATTTGGTGTAGTTCCAGACATCGCACAGGACAAAGGCATCATCTGCACCAATCCCGACCAAGATGATGAGTGCGGTGAGGTTCATAAAGGGGAAAAACTCAAAGTTAAATACAACTCGGTAGAGGAAATAGGAGACAATCAAGGAGCTGATGATGGCAAACATGGTCATGAGAGTGATAAACATGGACTTGGTGTAGACACACATGATGAGAAGGACGATGACAATGGCTATGGCAGGGTACACAGTATCCATGAGGAGGTAACCCTGAAACAAGCTGTGCTTGATGCCAAATTCGATCCCCGTGACGGTGGTGATGCCATCCGAAGAGTTCCAGTTTTCAAAGTTGTCCAGGTAGATGTTCATCATGCTCTCCCCTTTCTCTGTGGGGGAGAAGAGCATGCTGTACTTCAAAGCTGGCACGGCATAGTCGGCTGTCTTTGGGGTGAGGAAGTCCTTGTCTACTAGGTAGTGGAGGATCTGGTACACGGCATTATATTTGGTACACTTGCGTGGCACATTGGTGCACTTGAGCTGATCCTTTCTTCTGGCAGCCTTGTCCCAGCAGTCCGGGCCCAGGGTACCATTCTGGTAGTGCTTGGCACAGGTTCGAAGCAGCTTCAGCGTGTGGGAGACATCTCGCTCAACAATTTTCTGACAGGATGACCTGTTATTCAGAATGGCGATGTAATTCCCCAGGGTCCAGCTGGGACAGCAGGAGACAGCAGTGGTCCTTTGGCAGAGGTCGCTGAACTGGGGATGGGATCGGATCTGCAGAGACAGACACGCAGAAGGACTGGCGTTTAAACAGGCTCGCACCAGCAGTTCACTCCTGCCTCTACGGATGAGGAAGGCATAGAAGCTAGACCATCCTCTTTCACAGTGTGTGTTAATGTGTACACAGGTAAACACTCACCCCAAGATCTCATATCTCAGCTATTCTACAGGTTGTTCAATTTTGAACAGCAAACTCCTGTTTGGGAATGGTATACAAATATAAATGCCATGTCAGCCAGTACTGGGTTTGGCTTGAGAAGGGAGATAAAATTAACAACTGCTGAGCAAACAGAGTTTTAAAGTCACTGTGTAAGTGGATGTGTTTTCAAATTCATGCACTCACTGGAGGAGGCTAACGGCTGTCCAATGCTGTTCTCCTTAAGATTCTGGTACTTGGCATGAAAGTTTTGGTGACAAGTCACCAAATTCCCAATAGACACAGTTGAAGGCAAAGATGATGTTCCTAAAAGTACCCCTGTGGCTGCAATAGGTCCTCCAAATTCACACCTTACAACCTGATTCCCAGTGTGACAAATTCATACCTTACAATCTGATTCCCAGAGCCTTCTGGGAGGTATCAGTGGACTAGTACCCTTATGGTGGCAGCTCAAGTAAGTCTGTACCTTTTGGTGCTGTATCAGGACACACAGATGGCAGCACCTTAGAAGACAGGTTCACTGGACCTCCCTGTGCACACATTTTGATCTTAAACCTTTCCAGTTCTTAGAACTGTTAGAAACAAATTAGTTGTTAACAAGTTATCTAGTCTAAGGTACTTTGTTACTGCAATCTGAACAGATCTGAATTTAAATACATTTAAGTTAATAAATAATAGAATTTTAGTTCTTATACATCCTCAAGTTCATTCAGTTTGGCTGAAATCTTTTCTGGGGAGCTTCTCCATTGGTAAATGGTGGCTGGTGCACTTAGGAACTGTGGTGACTCTGGGTTGGTGTGGACACTTTCATTTAGAGTGCCGTCCCTGGAACGGCTGGTCTTGTCACAGGGAACTACTACCACTGCAGGGGTATGAAGTTGGCTTAATTCCACCCTTAGATTAGACGAACCCCCCCTCTCCCCTGAGGACTACACTAGGAACCAGTCCCCTTTCCAGGCCTGACCAGATCTCTGACCAGAGGGACTACAGCTGAGGAGGTCACTTTATCATGTTCCCTCATCGTTATTTACCAAAGGTTGTTCTAGGAACCACTCCAAAGTTCAGAAAGGGTGTGGAGAGTTTTTCTAACGTGATTTCAAACAACCTGTACTTTGATTAAACTAGGCTTTATCAACTGTTCATTAAAATATCTTTCCAAGACAAAGAAATTGGCTGACATACATAATCATTTTAGAAGCTAGACTTTTATCTAAGACCCAAGTCACATATTATTCCCTAAGGCCTGGGTACACTGGAAATACTGTGTGGGGAGAGGTGTGGGTGGCAAGGAGGCTGTGGGCTAGAACTGCATGTGGAGATTCATTCTAATGTTTGAAGTTTTCCTAATAAAAAGTTCATTTTGGCTGAGCATGGTGGTAGGCACCTCTAATCCCAGCACTCGGGAGGCAGAGACAGGTGGAATCTCTGTGAGTTCAAGTCCAGCCTGGTCTACACAGTGAGACCCTGTCCTAACAAACCAAAGACAGAAAAAAACAAAACAAAAAACCAAAATTACTTATTTTGAGTAATTCCTTATGGGAGTAAAGCGAGTCATAGAGTTATTATCAAAATGCAATAGAGCAAGTTTTACTTTCACAAAAACTTCATCTTAAAGCTTATTTCTGAAAACACATAATTAACATTTTATAAAACAGGATAACCCCAGGTTTAAAAATTTGTTTATGTTAACTTGAGAAAAATGAACTAGTAAAGTCATGGACCCCTAAAACAGCAACTCCAGTTTTCATAGCAGATAGCAGTTCAGCCCACAAAGGAGTTACAAGGACCCCAGCCAGAAGGGGCACACGTGCAGCTGTGGAAACACCCAAGCACAGCTAAAGGAAATACAGTTGCTGGTGATAACTGGAACAGGGGGCACGGCATTGTATCCTTGCATAGCCCTTTTTTCCTAACAAGAGGGGTTTTATATGTATATTTGACCAAAGAGTAAAAAGTTGGGCATTATAAATACCAACTACTTCTTTGCTATTATAAAAAACGAATACTAGTTTACCCCCAGGGAGCAATGGTATTAGCTGGCTACAACATTTGGAAAAATTGCTTCTAAGACCTCATACAGGGTAAGAAATAGGGTCACAGAGAAAGATGTCATCATGGGCACCCCTAACTATCCCTTCAGGGTGGAGAACTGCAGCACCTAAGACCACCCATACTCCCAGCAAGTGAGGCCCTATGTTCCCCTCTGTCTGCCCATTCAAAAATACTGTCTCTGAGTGCCTGCGCAGAGTGAGAGGCACCATGGTCCTTGCCCTCAATTTACTCTCAGAGTGGAGGAAAAATCGAAGATCAGAACTTAAAGCAACAAGTAGGATATTATGTAGACATAGGGGGACCCACAGAGGAAGTGCCCAAGTCTGAAAGTGTCACATCACAGTGACAGTAACTAGTTATTTCAGACTGAGATAAATACAGAATCCCATATTATAAGAGACTGGTAGGTGTCTCTTTATGCAGGGGGCAGATGTAGACTTGTCATACTTTTGGAAAAGGGATCCTTTGAAATAATTCCAAAACCTGAGGAGTTTATAAAAATAAAATAGAGTTTATGAGAGCAAATCCCTCATGACAAACACAGGCCTCTAATTCTAGCTGCTTACCCCCGGGGGGTCTTGGGGAGCCATTCTTCTTATGTGGCTGTGACATATCTTTGCACAGTTCCCTATTTAGATAGTTGCAGGGGTGGAGTTGACTTAAAATAGGGGGTAAAAAGAGAGGAGAGGGAGAAAGCAGAAACCAGTAGTGTTTAAATGATACTTAACTTTAAAAACTACTGGCTAAGTTGGATGTATTTTAAGAAGCCAAGAAAGGAAAAAAAGAGGAAGATTAAGCCCTCAATAGCAGGCTCATCTGACTCCTGGACTCTGCCTGGTAACCAAGCCCCCATATATAAAGCCAAAAGGAGTTAGAGGAGAGTGGAAAGCAAAGGCACCTTGAAAGATGTGTCATAAAATATATTCCAGGACTTCTAAGCTTGTGGGGGTTTCCAGCAGTCCAGGAAAGCTAATCCAGTAAGACAGAGTCTCAGACACCAATTTTCAAATGCCCTTCACAATCGGAGCCCTCAAAGTCCTAATGTCTATCACGTGCAGAGACCAATAAAGGAAAAGGGCTTCCAGTGGATTGAGGCTTGGAGAGACCCTTCCTGTTAAGAGTGCATGTCAGCCAGTGGGCCCTATAGGACAGAAGCAAGGACTAGAGATGGTCAGGGAAGTGATGAAGGTGAAGTGGGCAGGTGGACAGAGCTACTCTTTCTAGAAGCCCCAGCTCTCTGAAGTAGGAGCACAGTGGCATGTAATTTCAGTGGCATCTGGAGAATCATCACAGCAGAGGACAAGGGAACATCAGGTATCACTAAGTGCAACACTCATCACCAGGGTCAACCCACTGACAGCTGAGCACGTCTGCTTCGGATCATCAGGTTGGTCCCATTAGCTTGAGAGGTGTTACTAACCAAGGGCTTAGACACAGTAACAAGGACTGAGGGGTGGGGAGGAAGGGCCGACAAGGACTCAGAACACCAGAACACACAAATTCCCAAAGCAGCTCCAACTGGGGACTGGAAAAAGCTAAGCAGTAATCCCAAAGCTGAGCTGTTGACCCAAGTTATTACCTAACACATCAAATGGATATTTTATCATTTTTTTTTTCCAGAGCAGAAACTTAAGAATGATCACATTTGCAATTGGTATATAAAAACATATTAATTTAACAAGTTAAAATTATAACCTTGTTTATTGAAGTAGATCTTTAGATTCCAGATTGCCTGTTATTCGTTTACTGTGATTCTGCATCTGTCCACACCAAATACTCCTTTGGATGAGTGTTTGGATCTGTCCCCTACATTCTCACTTGGTAATAACTCTGTTAAGAACTGGGCTGGTGAGATGGCTCAGTGGTTAAAGGTGCTTGTGGCCAGGCTTGTTCAATCCCCAAGACCCACCTGGTAGGAGAACTAAGTCCTGCAAGCTGTTCTCTAACCTCTACATGTACACTATTACACGTGTAACCCCCATACACATACCACACACACACACACACATACACATACACACACACACAAAAGCATGCATGCACACACACATACTTAAAAAAGAAACTATGGACACAATATCACACTTCTTTTATCAAGAGCATGAGAGAGGGGCTGGGAGATGGTTCAGTCTGTAAAGTGTGGTGAGCATGAGGACCTGAGTTCGATTCCCAGAACCCATATTAAAACAAAACAAGCCAGGCATGGTGGCATGTACTTAAAATTTCAGTGCTGAGGAAATGGTGACGGATGGATCCTTGGGTGTGCTGGGCAGATAGTCTAGTCTAGTCTACTCAGCAAGTTCCAGGCCAGTGCAAGATCCTGTTAGTGTCTGAGGAAGGACATCTGGACATCTGAGGTTATTCTCTGGCTTCCACATGCATGAATACATGTGAATTCACATCCTTGCCTCACCTGACCCCAGTCTCTCTCTCTCTCTCTCTCTCTCTCTCTCTCTCTCTCTCTTTCTCTCTCTCTCTCTCTCTCTCTCACACACACACACACACACACGCGTGCGCACACACACACACACACACACACACGCACACACACACACAGACATAGAGTGAGTATGAGAGAAATGTTCCCTTCTTTAACATTAGGAAAAGTTAGGTTTCTAATACATATACTTGTTCCAATCCTAATTTATTACTCCATTGGTGACTTTGGTCACTGAAAGGAAATTGTTCTAGCTGGCTGGTAGGAAGTTACTGACAAGCTTGCAGCTCACAGTGGGCAGATGGTGGGCTATGCACTCTTAGGCTCTCTCATCATTACTTTTATTTTTCTTCTCATTGTGTGTCTTTTTTGTAAGCTACCTCTCCAGGGTCAGTTGATACAAACACACAGAAGGAGGAAGTACTACATTGTTTTCTGATACTTATTCCAGGCCATGTTGATTCTTTAAGGGTCATTGGAGTAGGTAAGTGCATAGGAAAGTAAAAACAAACAAACAAAAACAGGGTGGGTGTTTTCATTATGGAAGCACAGAGTACAGAGGGTGGATGCATGCCCCTGTGGCAGATTTGGCTGGGTTCAAATCTGTTACTTACTCTCTGTGCCCAGTTTCTCCATCTATACAACAGTATTTAACTCATATGCTATTGTGGGAATTATATGACTCATCAAACTGTTTATAGTGAGTAGTCCATGATCACACGGAGTCTCTAGGAAGGTGAGGTCTGAGGACCATGGGCAGGCAGAACACTGAGGGGCAAGAGACATCCAAACTCAGTGTACTCATCCAAGCTGCGAAGACAAGTGTTCCAACAAGTTTCACTTCCCCAGCTTGCTTATCATCTGGTGAGCGATGCTGATCCCCA
This sequence comes from Phodopus roborovskii, assembly GCF_943737965.1. Taxonomy (NCBI): domain Eukaryota; kingdom Metazoa; phylum Chordata; class Mammalia; order Rodentia; family Cricetidae; genus Phodopus; species Phodopus roborovskii. The sequence goes on from NW_026126433.1 coordinate 51,917,102, forward strand.
AGCCATGGGTCCCCAGCGACTCGCTTCAAGTACCTCACATAGACTATCCTATGCACGAAGTGCCATTACATGATTGCTACTTTAAAACTAACTTTCTACATAAGAGATGTCACATACAACAAGAAACACACAGATAGCTTCCAAGTAAGGTAGGGTCTAGCAGCTAGTGGAAGAAATATGGCAAATTAAGCCTGAACACTGACTGGAAAACTTTGGCCTTTTTATAGATCATTTGTGAGTTTGATTGGTTTGGAACTAAAGACAAGGAAGGTGACATGGATAGAAAGCTGACACCATCATCACTGGTCAGGTCACCCCCAACATGTCAAATAGCTTTTCCTATTGGAGAATGGTGTAAAGCCAGGACATCTGGGACAACTCATAGGCAGACTGTGAGCTGCTAGTTCTCGGAACGAATCTGTCATCACAATGATGCTGGGTGACGCTACAGGTCCTTTCTACCCCATGTTTCACTAACACCTCACTAAGAGCACAAGATGAAAACCAGGTTGTCTGGCTAGCTCCTAACAGGGCAGGTGCTTGTGTTTGGGACTAACCTCTGGTTTTACATCTTAAGGTTATTGTAAGAACATACTGAGTCCCTTCCTGCCTGCCTATTATCCTTGGACAGGTCCATTAGTGATGCCAGAAAGCAGTGTGGGCCTGCTCAAACTGACAGTCCTTCCTTCCACACCCAGGGCTGACTGACTCCATGTCTTCTGGGGCTGACATCTGTGTGGCTCTGGAAGAGTCTGAGAGGAACAGCTTGTCCTGAATCCTTGTGTCATCCAAAGCAGCAAGGTGTTTAGATCTGGGGCAGTCTGGGATGGAGTACACAGGTCATTGAGACAGACCCTGTATTCATATCTTTTGATACCCATCCCCCCTGCTTCCTAAGTGCTCCTCTGCCAGAAAGGCAGGTACATAACTGCATAGTGATGATGCCGACAACTGACTCTGGGTGGGGCAATGTGAAGAACAGTGAAACTAAATTAGAGAAGAGAGAATACAGTAAGAGAAGAAAGGGACAGTCTGAACTATTATTCCAAAAAGAACTGTTGTGAAATAAAAGAGGTCCTTCATGGCGAGAGAGTGTGAGTGGTAAAGGAAGAGAGATCTTTATTAAGGAAGGCAGCGTGTTTTAAAGATGGAGAAACACAAGGATGCTTTAATGCTGGGATCCGGAGAGCAAAGCCTGCCTGCTGCGGCTTGCTTTTGGTGGTCAGCCTTGCAGGCCTTTCATCAGCAGACACCAGGGCAGCAGCAGAAGTTTCCATAACATAACTTTATTATGCTGAATACATTTCAGCTGTATCTTACATACCCGGGAATTATCCACATCACACATTGACTTAATTGCAGGTAAATTCCACAGTGTCTCCCCTCCTGCTGAAGCAAACACTACTCTGGAATATCCATCACCTGGTAGGATGAAGAGAGGGAAAGAAAAATGTTTATAGGCATTTATCTAATAAGTCAGAATTCTGAAACAAGAGAAACTACACAGACAGCTCATTCCTAAGGAATTCTTTCCTTTGACAAATTCCCAGAGAAAGTGTGTGTATGTGTGTGTGTGTGTCTGTCTGTCTGTCTGTAGGTAGTGATGCTTTAGCTCCAAGCTGCCCCCACTTGCTACATGGGAACCTTGTAGTAAGTAATAAATCTATTTCTGATTAGATCATAATTAGGAAGAAAAGGTTGTAAACTTTCAGCAGAAAATTAACTGAAGGTCTCTCTTCGTTTTCTTAATGGCATGAGAAATGTTAGAATGCCATATTAGAGAATATCAAGAAGGATTATAAGGGTAGTTTCCCTGGCAGTTGGCTACAAAGCAGAAGTGGTGGGCGACTGCACTCACACAGGAGGCCACCTGAGTGCTGGGCCACTGTGCCAGCCAGGATCACAGGAGCACTGAATATCCTGGCTGTGCTCAGGGCTACTCTTCCACCCCAGAGTCTAGAGAAAGAATTTGAAGGAAGACTAACACAAGCTGTTTGAACAAGGAGGTGTTCGACATATAGGGAGGGACATGGCTTTAAATCAGATCTGGTTGTACCCAGACTCTGCCACTTATCACCTGTGACCTCATGCAAGTAGCTGCTACTTCCCTGGGATGACTTCCTCATTTGTAAATGGTGTCAAGATCTATGTCAAATAACTGGTGAGAATGAAATGGAAGGCAGGTGCTCTGTGAGACTGCTTCTGTCTAGGTTATTAAAAAGGTTTAGTATGTATCAAAGAAAACAAAGTAGATTAAACATTATCTAAATGTCTAATTGCATTAATAAAATCAATGGGCAAACCATCTTCACACATGGTTTTATTCATGACCATTCAGCTGTCCTTAGCAAACACTTGTGTTCAGCAAACAGCTATTGTCATATATAGGTTGAGTTTGAGTACAAAACCAGCCCCATGAAAAGGAATATTTCATTCCCACAGAGCCCAGGAGGACTTTAGTCAAGCCAGAACTTACTGCTCAGAAGATAGCTACTAGTGTGGACTACTGGCAAAAGTAGACTCACTTCCCAAATTTACAGTTGTTCTTAGTAAGATATTAACAAATGCTGATTAAGCAACTATAATAATACTTTAGGAGGGAAACAATACAAAAACAGCCCAAACATAGAAATAATCAGAATTCAGTTTTTCTAATCTGTGTTTTAAAAGGCAGCAAATGTTTGAACTCGAACTTCCATTGCTTCCCTCCCCTGCGCGCGCACATCTATCTGAAATATTAAGATCTAAGTGGGTCCTCTGGTATCTAATGAGGCAAGGAAATATACAATGAAGAGGAGTTTCCATCAAGTTGAAATCAAAACAACGTGACTGATTAATACTTGCTCAGTCAAAAACTATCAACCTCAACCCTCATTTTTAGCCGTTCTGGCCAGGACCATCTAGCATGTCATCCATAATTCCTTACCTCCTCCTGTACATCCTCCCTGGCAGCTGCCATGTAACAAGCTGACTTGATGTGTAACTGAATTGCTCTAGTGAGTTAGCTGCCAACACTTAGAGATCTGTGGTTCCACACTGAAATCTGGATTTTGCAATGCCCAGGCCTCTTTGAGGTCCCACTCTGCTGCAGTTAAGCAGCAGTAGCTTCAGTGCTCCAGAGGTCTCACCTCTACATCATACCCACACGTCCTTTCCAACCTGGATACCCACCTGCAAGATCTGGACCTCTGTACCACACTGTTCACCTCTGTTTCCACTGTTAAGTGATGGAGCATGGCTCTTTCTGATCTGGGCCAGTTCACACCTCATGGGCCCTCATGTGTGGGAGGTCATATATTGGAAACTTAGTGTGTGGACACCCAAATAGCATAGGGTACTACAGTCAATAGTACCTGAATACTAGAGCCAAGAATTTCTGGACTCAAGTGATTCTCCTACTTCAGAGTAGCTGGGTCTACAGGCATGTGACACCATACCTGGCATGTGAACAGTTCTTAATATGTTTGCTTTCATTTAAACAAAGCTATAAAACTTGTTTTTACTAATAGATTATTTCCAAATTCAATAAAAATAAGTACTTGTACTTGTCATTTGATCTAGAATAAACAGGAAAAAAGATTTGATATGACTTGAAAGTTCAGACAAGGTAGAAAATCTCTCTTCCTTAAATTTGAAAAGAACCCTTAATTTTTAATCACAGATAAATTCAGACTGGTGGCTGACTATTGTAGAAGGAGGGTATGTTACTTAGCTGACATTTCTTCACCTACAGAACCAGGGAAGCTGTTGGTTTGCTCTCAGTGTTATCCTGCACCCCCACCCTACCCCAGGAAGCTGCCGAGAACTTGGTCCATCCAGATGCTTACTCACTTGGAACATCGCAGAAAAAGCTGTCTTTCTGGAAGTTCCAGTCTACTTCTCTTCTCTCTCTGTCATGATGATCATCTGACCATCTGTCATCCCTGTGGCTGAAAGGGAAAAACAATTTCATCTTTGATAAAGTTCTAGCTATTTCAAGAAGACAGGCAGATTCTAATAGTACAACCCTAAGGCACAAAACTACTTAGCATCTGACACTAAGTTGGAAGAACTCATGTGAACAACATTAATTTTTCCACATGTAAAGGAGAAAAACCTCACCTTCACAGTACAGCCAAGACATTTTAATGACAAGTTCAACTTCATGGCTAAGGAACTGAGCCTTGGGTTTTTGCTCAAGCAATAAGAAGAATTCATTAAGTAATATTTCATTTAAGTCATGTAAAGTAAGTGATTACCTTTTGGCTTGCTCTTCTGCATACTTATAAGGATAATTTGCTAATGTCGCTTTGTATCCTGTGTTTTTCATCATGTTATTCCACGTGACCAGCCTTTGGCCTATTGCAGTCCCTCTCGGTTCAAAACCCTGAGACAAAATATTACGTGTTTCCATTAGTGTATTCCATTTCCCACTAATGACAATTATGTTAAGGACTTAGGAAAGCAATATCAAAGTGCTGCAGAGTTTCCAACAGGAAGCACAGGCATTCCTCATGACTGCAGAGGTGACCCGTGTTAACACACATACTGCCTTTTGAATAATGATCATCTCTTTGCCATGACAAAGTCATCTGGTTCTCCTCCAGTTACATGTCTCAGGAAATGGGAAAAGCATATCAGAAACTTACTAGTGTCCAAGCATTTAGTAAGTGCTTAATTCTAACTTGTAAAAATTACAGTCAAATTAAATTATGTTATACATTGTTACAGTGTTTTACCAAGAGTAGATCATTATCCTTATTCACATTTTTCTCATTATCCCACCCCAGAGGAATGTTTACTTAACAGGTCTTGTTACATGGAAATGCCTTTAACTTCTGAGAGGTGGGGAGAGACACAAAATACTAAAATCTTTATGAAAATACTTTCAGAGTATGCACATTATTCAATATGTTGCTCCTTGAATAAATATGGGGACAGAAAGTGGGGACATCTTGAGCTTGAGTTAAAGGTGAGCAAGTTCCTTGATGTGTCTAAGAGCATAGATAATACATATGGTTTTTGTTTGTTTGTTTGTTTGTTATTTTTGAGACAGAGGTTCTCTGTGTAACAGACCGAGCTGTCCTGGAATCCCTTCTGTAGACCAGGCTGGCCTCGAACTCGCAGAGATCAGCCTGCCTCTGCCTTGTGTTGGGATTAAAGGCTTGGGACACCACACCCAGCAGAAAGAGAGCTGCATGGTTACTGGAGGCTGCAGTAGGTTTGTAAAAAAATGAGGAGCTGGGTGTAGTGACTCAGACTCACATGGCTGAAGCAGGAGGAGGACAAGTTCAAGGAGCTACAGTGAAAGACTCCATCTCAGAAACAAAGGAGGGAAGAGCTGCTGACAGGAGGTAACATACACGTAAGTACTTAATTCAGGGAGATGGTTCGAGGCTTGGTGCAGGTCAAGTTCTCCTTACCAGCAGCGGGTCAGAGAAGTCAGGCAGCTCCGGGACTAGGACTCCCACCAGGGCACAGACCACGATGAGCAGAGTGCACATGCCCAGGACCACCACCGGCCAGTCGGCTAGCAGGGCTGCATAGCTACAAGGCACAAAGCGAGCACAGAGAAGACCTCTGAGAAGCAGTGTGGAGGTGAGGCTACACTCAAGAGCAGGGCTAGATCCCCTTAGGCCAGCACAGATATTTACCAATACAACTACAAGTATTTCTACACATTGATACAGAAAATGTCAAGATCACTGTCCTTTTGCTTTTCTGATAAAGTAACAGTGGTTAGTGACCTCAAGCTACTGGGTCAGTGTAGGTAGGTTATGTGACAAATAACAGTTTATATCTGTCTGCATGTCTGGGAAGAAGACTAAAAACCCACATTTCATAGGCACAAAGAAGAAGAAGAAGAAGAAGAAAAAACTAAATAAAAGAGGTTCCATCTTACAACATCTTTCAGACCTTTTGTTTCTATCCTTATTTTCTTTCCCTATACTTTTAATCAGCTCCTTTAAAAGGAAAAAAAAAAAAGTCTATGAGCAGGTTCATGTTGTGAAATCCAAAACCACCCAAATCATACTTCCTGGAGCTACTTTTGTTCTTCCTAGAAATAAACTAATGATGGTTATCGGCAGACTGAGTTCATGAGAGCAGGGGCGTTTACTCTATTCAGTGTGGCATCAGTGCCTAGAGCAGAACTTTGTAGGAGGGGCCCAGTTAATTTTTATTGCCTAGGAGACACTGCCCCAGGTTACTACCACCCATCCACTTTTCTGTCTCCACAGGCCAGTTCCAGTCCCTTCCTCCTGTACTAACCCTATCACTGGCTTTCTTCACACACCATCCCTGACTGGAGAGCACTTCCCTACCCCTCCTGAAGTGTGCTTTGCCATCCTTGTTCTCCCAGGTATGAGCCAAGTGTCTGCCAGAACCTTGTGAGACTGAACTCTTTCTAAGTGTCAGACAGTATTTGGGGGCTTCTACTTGCTCCAATCTGTATTAGAAGAAGAACCCCTCCCCCCAAATGCCCAGTGTGTGACCACTCTCAAATTCTCAACAATGGTAGTTCACATGCCTATGTGATGCCGAGTTCTGGTTCATGTGAAAGAGACTTCAAATTAAGTATATGAGGAATTTCTTTGAGAACACGCTAGCAGTTACAAATAAAGCCAGGGGCTCTCCAAACCAAGAAATACTGCTTATAGCTCTTCCAATCTCTACACACAGAATGCTGGTTTTGAAGTTCCAGAGAACTGACTCTATGAGTGTGTTTATTTCAAATTACCACTCTAATAAAAGGATCAAGCCATAACACAGTTACACCTTGAGGAGCTTGCCCTGGCATTCTCCACTGCTTGCTGTTTTAAAATAACCTGACATAAATAACATTGTACTCACTGCTTTTTAGTGGCTTCTGTGCCTTACCCGGACTATCATCTAGACCATTCTTATATCCACCTTAGTGGGAAAGTTGAGGCACAGACAGACTAAGGAATTAGTCAAATCATAAAGCCTTAGGTTATCTGGGTCTAGAGTATGGCTTTTCCATCTGTCTCTTCAAACACAAGTAAAACTAAAGACATGAGGAAGAAGTAAACTTGACAAATTCTTCTTCAAATTTACACTTTAAAATTTCTAGGGCTGGAGACATGGCTCAGCTCATAAAGGCTGCTCACAACCTAAAGGCAAGAGTTACAATTGTCTCTCTAGCTACCTTTGCCAAACCTTAATACCAGCACCTGGGAGGCAGTGGCAGCTGCATCTCTGTGAATTCAAGACCAGCTTAGTCTACATAGTGAGTTCCAGGTCAGCCAGAGGCTACATAGTGAGACCCCATGTCAAAAAGAAAAATAAAAAAATTCTAGCCTCATTAATAGTTAATTTCTCTCTGCAAAATTACACAGGACACTGAATGGAACATTATTTGCCTGACTGCAAATTCTGGATTTAAGACTTTATCAAAAAAATATTTTCTTAGGCAAGATAGAACTGCCTTTAAAGATAACTGAGGATGTAATGGGAACATATGAATCCCAATGTGCTTCCTATCTGAGTGGCCATGAACCCAACACAAACATCCTCCCCACTTTCTTTCCTATTCCACCAATGAGGAAATCACTGGTTTTGAAGCAATAATGCCCTTTGTCTGAGTAGCACTTCTGAGACATTCTGTTCATCACTCCACACTTTGGAAAGAGCACTTTGCACCAGACCCTTAAGACACCAGCCCACGACATGAAAATGGCTCCAGACCAAAGCATTTAGTCATTACATTCTAACAGGATCTGCTCTTTCTAATGACCCAAAAGTCGTTCCTTCTTACTAACACGTTATCAATCGAGGACAGTGGCCCTGTGCTGCTTCATTTCCATCTGCAGCTTTAATTTATCCAGAATGACTTTTTGCTTTGTGTTCTCGAGAAATATGCACACATACACAGAAACTCTAAAACCTCTTTCAGTAATTGCTTTCCTTCCCTTTGAAAACATTTGGTTTTGATTTCATAGCCCTGCCACATGCTGCATACGTGCACCGGCGCCATGTGGACGCTTCATGGTTACTTCTTTGGTGCATTCCTCTACACACATTTAACCTCAGTATATCACAACTCCTTACGCACACAGCAGATGTCTCACACACTGGCCTGTCCTAGAGACAACTGCGTAGCACTGCTATCCTGAGTATGCCCAGTGCTGGGGGAGATGCACAGCCACTTAGACAAGTGCTTCCCCTGAACAGCACAAACTGCTGACAGAACTTCTGTCCCTTGTGTTGCCTAGGCTCAGCACTACAAAGAAAATAAATGTTTCATGTGCGATATGAAATCCAGACAATGGTTATAATATCACAATTTTAAAAACCTATAAAACTAGGAGGAGTAAAGGAAATTTAAAATGACCTATAAAATACACACAGACACACCTATAACATTTCACTTCTGACCAACAGTAAAGCATGTGCATGTTATTTTCTTTAAAAAGTGAACCATATGTGCATTAGAACAGCTTTTAAAAGGACTGGTCCTTTTAAGCAAGCTGCCCTGCATATCGGCTAACATGTATCATGCACCCACCTGCTTTAACTGGAACATGTTTAGATAGAAACACCACACAACTGTGAATGCAGTCTTCCTCTCTCCTAGCCAGCACTACAGAGACCTCATGTCATCTCAGACCTCACGGTGGCTGCCTCAGATCCTCTTAGTAACAGGGTGTCTCAAATGTTTCTATGCACCATGACTCCAAGTGAACAGGCAGGCTGGTTCCCTGGTGAGGATGGCACTGTGTGCTAGACTGGTACCCAACGGGAAGTCCCTTGAACATACTTCCAGAGGCTCAGCCTTACTGCCAGGCTCACTCTGTTAACTGAGTGTCTTACAGAATGACCTTTTGCTCTGGTAGAATCACATATGGGGAGGCTCTGAACTGGTCACTGACATCACAGGAACCTCACAGTGAATTACTTACTACTCTCCTGGCTTACCCTTTGTGGCCTCTCCAGAAACCTGCTCTTTACACAAACTTCCCTGAAAGGGTGTAAACTGATTGGATGCCCCTTTCCTGACCAACCCCCACACCTTACCCCTAGTAGTCTTTACTCCCCTGATTCTCTGGCACTGCCCAAATCAACTACATGGTCTCGGTTTCCACCTTACTGATGATCTGAGCAAATTTAAGATTTCATGTTCTCTTTTGTTTCCTAACGAAACCTTCAACCTCCAGCTTTATTGTCTTCCCTCAACAATCCTCCCAATTTTTCCTGTCCCTTGAGGGAAAGCACTTCACAGTGTTTCTAGTGGCAGCCACTGTTAACCCTAATGTAAGGACAACTCAGATTCAAAAGAAAACACAAAAACAGGACAAACAGCTGTTTGTGTTGTGTGAGGTCACATAGTCATCTAACAGTACACCAAATAGTGAGATGCTAGGTACTGTGGGAACATCGAGGTTGGCAGACAGACCTGTACTAAGTGCAGGAAATCAGACAGGCACAGACACCTGCCAAAAGCACAGCTGATGCTTGGCCAATGGAAAAGAAGAGATTATTTTCAGGTGAGGTGGGAACTGGAAAATCAGGAAAGGCTTTTCAGAGTAAATTGTATTTATGGGTAGATATGCTAAAAAGAAGAAATTAAGAATCTTTAAAAAAATCAATTTGGTAACAGATGAAAATCCAAATATTTTCAAAATGTTAAAATTTTAGTCTGCTGAGATCATTATTTCCAGAGAAGTGAGATTATTTTTGTTACTATAGCATGTTTGTGTCTTTTCCCACGTCTCTGGCTTTCTCTCAGGAAGGGGCAAAGATGGAAAAAGGAGATAAAGTATGGCAGTCACACAGCATAACAGAATATGATCAGGCCTTGAAAAGGAAGGAACTTAGGACATGTGCTAGAATATGAGTGACCTGGAGGACATTATACTAAAGAGAATGAATGAGTCAGTCACAGAGGACAACATCTGGATGACTCTCCTCAAATGAGAAACCTAGAGTGGTCAAATTTATAGAGACAAAAAAGTAGAATTGTGGTTACCAAGACTATGGCAAAAGGAAATGAGTATGAAGTTATTGTATTGTGTTTCTATTTTGTATGATGAAAATATGAAAACACACACACACACACACACACACACGGTCACAAAATGGTGCTCTTCAACAAAACTCAGGCTGGGGAGCTGGCTCAGTGGGTAAGTGTCTTGCTGTGCAAGCATAAGGTCCTGAGTTTGGATCCTATGCACTGTGTAAAGCCAGGCCCTGCAGACTGAGACAGGCAGATCCTGGTAACTTCTTCCTGACTGAAACAGCAAGATCTGGGGTCAGCAAGAAGTCCTGTCTCAAAAACCATGGTGGGGAGTGACAGAAGAAGGGAGTGGGGAGTGACAGAGGAAGGGAGCTGACATTGAACCCCAGCCTCCATACATGCACACAGAAGAGAACCTCCCATCCCCAATCCTTAAAATGCAGATGCTTGTTTAATGAGTGGTTAATTCACGAGTGCTTGTTTAACATGTGGGAGCCCTGGACCCAATTCCTAGTATCACAAACACCCAAGAAGGTTGAAATGTAAATTACACATTATTATTATTTTTTTTTTTACTAAAATCCTAAGTGTTATTTCAAATGGGAGGCTTTGCTAATGAGAGTTTTATTTTAGACAGCGAGTGTCCCCTTGGGAGGCTGAGTCTTGCTCTACACCAGCATTCTCAACCTTCTCAATGCTGTGACCCTTTAATAAAGTTCCTCATGTCGTGGTAACCTCCAAACATAGAATTATTTAATTGCCACTCCATAACTGTAATTTCGCTGTTATGAACTGTCATGTAAATATCTGATACATGATCCCTGTGAAAGGGTTGTTCAACCCCCAAAGGGCTCATGATGCATAGGTTGAGAACAGCTGCTCTAGACACTGAGTGCTCCCACTGGGAGGCTGAGTTTTACTCTAGATGGTGAGTGCTCCCACTGGGACAGTTGGATTCTTCTGTACTTCAGCTTCTGTGGCAGCTGAATCTCACAGGTCACTTCAAGTTTAAGTGTGAAGACACTATCTAGAACCACATTTTGTAAGAGCACAGGACAGTATCTTTGCTTTATTTTCAAGAATTCTGTCTAAAGTTTTCTAGGGTTTGGCAGTTAATAGTGAATATGGCTTTGCAAGAGCCAATTCCCCATTCCCACCACTTGAACGAAGAGTTTCACAACCTCCTATAGCTCTAGCTTCAGATCTGACACCACTGGCCTTCACAGGTACCCACACTCATGTGCATATACCCCCAGTCATATACATATACATCATTTAAAAAATAAAAATTCCACATAAATGAATATCTTCACCTTAATACAGCTACAATATTTTACAAAAAAAAAAAAAAAAAGCCCCCATCTAGTTCATCTGAAATAAACTACCATTAATTCAAGTTACACTAGTTGGCAGAATGGTAAATACTGTTATTCAACAAATAAGATAATAGACCCTGCCTCCTGCCAACAAAAAAGGACAGAGAAGTCAATTTAAATAGGAAAAAACACAAAATAGCTAAACAAATACAAATGCAGATCCCAAGAGAATGTAAAGGGTAAGAAAAATCTAAGTTTGAAAAGCACTTTTATAGATATGGGCTTCTGAAAGCAGTCAAGTATAAGAAATGTATTTTTCCTTCATAAAATATGAATGAAGAAGGCAGAAAGGACAAAATGTAGAGAAAGCAAAGCAGAGGAGTCAATGGCCATACCACCCTGAACGTGCCCAATCTTGCCTGATCTCGTAAGCTAAGCAGGGTCAGGTCTGGTTAGTACTTGGATGGAAGAAAGCAGAGGAAAAACTACAGAGAAGTTTATTGGCAAAAAAGATGACTTAAATTACTCTACCTTCTCGGGAACTTGAAAGGTCTGGATGGCCTGGAAAACAAAAACAAAACAAAACAAAAAAAAAAAAAAAAAAAAAAACAAAAACAAAGGAATAATGATTACAATGCTGCATAGTGTAAGGACACTCCACTAATGCTTGACTTAGTACTCCTCCATGAAGACTCCAGGAGGGTTAAGAGAGATGATTTAGGGATGGCAGACACATGTGGAGAAAATAAATGCCCCTTCCGAGGACTTCTTTTGGAGTCACAGCAGGACCCCGGGCCCACCAGATTCCACCCCTCTCTCTGACAGGAGTCCTCACCTCTAAGCCTCCAGTCCAAGCAGCCTCCTTTTGTCCTGCAACACATCATCAATACCTTCTTGTGCTAGAAATATTGTTTTCTGTGAGATACCAGCTGACTCTAGTTTTCAATCTCTCACTACTTACCTTCCCAATCCACTTTAGCAAGGATGGGCTTGTAATCAAATCACCACCTTCCCATAGTCCCTCTCATTGCTGGTACCCTGCCCACCCACATACACAACATTAAGCTTGCTAAAGAAACTCCACATTCAAGTCTCAGCTTCTGAACTTTCTATCCCTACCATATCCATTAATTTCTCATTTGCTGGCCCATGGTAACTTTTGAAATAAATATTCATGTCTCACTGCTCCAAAGCACAGTGGTTCACAGTGTGGCCTGAAGACCACAGGGAGTTCCTGAGGCCCTTTCATGAGGTCTGAGGGTCCAAATATGTATCTGTGGAAGGATAAATTTTCTTCATATACTTCAAACAGGTTGCAACACACTGCCTCCAGTCAAAATCTTGTGCTGTTCTGATGCCCACACAAGAGACCAACAAGAAAAGAAGAGGGGACACATACCACAAACTGTATTGTCAAAGTATTTTTCATAAAAATGTTGCACATATCAATATATAATGGATCTACTACATATAGCTGTTTTCAGTACTGGAGATCGAACACAGCCTCACACACATGAAGCGAGTACTCCCACAGTCATTAAAGACACTGTTGTTAACATTTTTGAGAGGATCTCACCAAGTTGTTTGAGCTTGCATTGACCTCATTTTGCAGTCCAGGCTTGCCTCAAATGCCGTCCTCACATCTCACTACTTGAGTGGCTGGGATTACAGGTTTGCTTTACCAGGCCAGGCCTGGCTTACTATTATTTATTTATTCATTTATTTATTTTTCAAGACAGGGTTTCTTTGTGTAGTTCTGGATGTACTGAAACTCACTCTGTGGAACAGGCCAACCTTGCCCTTACCTGCCTTTGCCTACTGCATGTTGGGATTAAAGGTGTGCACCACCACTGTCTGGCTATTATTATTATTATTATTGAGTTAAATAACTTAAATTTTCTCAAGTTCAATACCAGTATAATATGTTTTAGCTATCACACATGAAACAAAATCCATTTCCATTTGTGTAAAGGGGCCATGAGAAAATAGTTTGACAGTAATTTCATTGATAACAGTCCGTGTGACTATCTGCTAATTGAATGATTGTATTTCCTAGCTTCAGATGCTCCCAAAGGGAAATCTACTGTAACCCACTGCACTCAAGAGGAAAGAAAACAACCTGCAATGCTGTCTCCAATTTTCTACCCAAGCTTTGACTCCTCCCACCTAAGCTCTTACTCCTCTCACACAGTCCACAGGCTGCTCTGGGATTTTTTGAGGAGCGAAAGTTTTCTTTCTTATTTCCATTTGTCCCTAAATTTCTTTAAAATGTATTCATCTAATTCCCAGCAAAGAAAATGACAGCCAGGCCCCCAAACTTCATGGACTTTGTACTGTACAATGTACTGTGTGTGAGAAACTGTTTTTACAGAAGACACGTGCCCTGCATTTCATGCTTTATTCACAAATATATTAAAATGGACACAATCAAGAAGGGGAAAAAACTGCTGAGACCAGAGGTTCAGGAGTGGATCTTATTGAGCATGTGTTCTGATTCTATTCCAGCCCCCCTCTGGCTTCTGACCACTTGCATTCTCAGAAGCAGACATGTGAGGACAACTGGAGCTTCTTTAAAAAAAATGTTTTTATTTGAAATCAAATAGCTTTCCTTTATCCCTTCCTCTCCTCCAGTCTTTCCCATGTCTTCCTCTCACTCTCAAATTGCATGCACAAGCACACAAATATTTAAATACACGATGCTAAGTACATTTTTGTTGTTAGCATGTATATGGTTTTCAAGGCAGATTACTGCACTGGATAACCAATAAGAGGGCTCATTTCTGGGAGTGGCTAATTTTCCTTCTCTCAGTCGTCAGTTTTTAAATGCATTTCTTTGTCTAGGGCTAGAACCTGCAAAATACTCCTCTTCCACATTTACACTTGCACAGATGTTGCTATTGTTCCTTTCTCTGAAGCTCCTTGGTGGCTAATTTGCTGTTGTCTGAGATGGGCCTGTGTGTGTTTGTAGACCATGCAGGAAGGGAACCCAGAGGGACAACTGTGAAGTGTAAAGTGTTAATCTTTACATAAGATTAGAAGTTTCTTTTGAAAGATGTGGACTCAATATCTGTTCCTAGCAAGAATATAGAAGAGACTTATGCTTTATAATAAGACAATATTATTTATTATCTAAAGTACAATATTCACAGCATTACAAAGAATACTTAACATATTCTTTCACTGTAAATAGAGATTACTTGTAAACTCTCAAAGACTACATGCGTAGGGAAGAAACATCTGTACTCTCATTTCTATAACTCAGTATAATATATGGTCCCTCTGTAGATATAAATCAATACTTGTTAGGTTAGTATGTGGGAGCATGTTATTACTCTGTTCATGCTCAATGATGTAAGTCAGAACCACTACAAACAAAAACAGCAAGAAACTAGGGACACAAACAACAAATGTACATTTAATTTCCCCGTCTCCTCTCTCTCTCTCTCTCTCTCTCTCTCTCTCACACACACACACACACACACACACACACACACACACACAAAATGTCAGAAGTAGGCTACTTTACATTTTCTTCCTTTGATTTGTGCCTGCATCCTACAGTAGGAGTTCTATGATTCAGTGCCTCAGGAACTCATACTTAGATGGTTAAGTCATTTTGTTTTAAGCATGCAACATGCACTCTGTGGCCATGGAATTGTATCTTAAGTATATATACTCAGCTGACCCTCTTCCTCTATGCCACAAAGAGGGTCACTGTCTGTTCTCTGGCTTAGGATTCGGGGTATTTGTAAATATCCTAGGAATGCTGACTATGACACCATCTATGAAGGTCCCCCTCCCCAAACCTGTTCTATTTGTTTCTCCTTCGATAGTAATTTTTCTTGGTAGCAGTTATCTTTATCTACTTTTCCTAAGGCAATAATTTTCTTCTTTAAAAAAAAAAAAGCAGCTTTTTTTCAATACCTATACACAGAGTATGTTAGCATTCTTCTAGTTAGAAGATTACAAAGACAAGACCACCCGCCTGTGGATTTGTTAAGTACTTATGTCAAGTGCTGGGAAGGAAACCGTGTCTGGAGGAGACCAGAGCCCTCCACTCACTGCACAGTATCGCTGGGGGCCCCAGCTGTACACAGGGGATGGGGACACACCATGGCTAGCGCCGGGCAGAACTCAGAAGGAAACACAGAGGCAGAGCACCCTTTCTGTGAAAATGCTCAGTCCCAGAGAAATCACAAAGTATGTTAATTTCTTTTTAATAAATCTATGGGAGAATCCATGAACCCATATTTTCAAAAGTAATTTACATACTAATTTTTACTATAATAGCATTGAGATAAAATTCACACACTACATGTGTGCATATATGTATTTTTTTAAATCACTTTCGCAGACCTAAGTAACCAAAATCACAACTACATAGACGTTTAAAGATGAAGCCATAGGAAGCCCATGGCTGGAGCTACTGATGAGCTATGAGAAAAACTTATTTTACATACAATGAGATTGAGCACTGAGCAGGGATGTAAAGCACTGCACACTGTGCCTTCATCTCTTACTCAGTCTTCTAGTCACACAGTCCTCAGGACCTCTTGAAATTCCACAAGTTAAGAGATGTTGCTATCCTTAGACAAAGAAATGGTCCCCAGAGCTACAATTCTGGGCTGCATCATAGTAAGACTTTGCAACGAAACGGGATTTAATGGCATACATTTGGGCTATAAAACACACACGCATCCTTTCCTCCCATGCAAGCCCATCACATTTTGTCTTTAAGCTGAGAAGTTCATTGTGGATCTATGACCATTTTACTCCCCACAGGGAGGTTTCTTTTAGCTTGAGTGCAGACTTCATTTTACTCTACATTTGGGACAATATGTAAAAATTGTCAACATCAACTGAAAAAGAAAAATTGAGGTCACCACAAAGATACCCTCCCCCCCCACCCCAGGAAACATTGGATTTCTTTGAAATTTCTGAACTAACAGGCATGACAAGCAGATGTTAGACACACTTCCCCCACACCACAGGTAGAAAGCCGTCAGATTGCAGGGTTTCTTCTTTAACATCCTCAAAGGACACTGTGAAAAGAGATCATGTGAAGAGGGCCATACTTGGCTAATGTTCCCTTGGTCCGTCACAGCCTTCACATTTGCCCTTTAATATCCAGCTAATAAAAATCCTGCTGAGTGATTTTTTTTTTTTAATCTTAATTTCAGTACCCAGTGCTAATCAACAACCAGTGAAAACAGATACATAAACAGTCTCCTCTTCACAGGTTAATTCACCCTTTGGCACTGATTGATCAAGGCACACATCTGCTTCTAGACAGCCAAACCATGCAATCCAAGAAACAACAGCCTTCAGCAGTAACATCTGCCTGTTTTGTGGTTAGAGTTAGCCTTTACTCCTTTGGAGAAGGCTCATGGAAAGATAGCAGTTGCACATGCTATAACACACCTTCATACACTGTGGTGTAGCTAAAAGGGGGTCTTGACATTTCCCTGGCTGCAGACTGGCTGCTGTGCCATTCCCTTCCTCAAGAAGGCATCAAACCACACTTGGAAACTGGAGGACTTAGTATCAACCACCAGCATCTCACGGCAGGGAAGGATAATGGTCCAGGCTGCTCAGTTCCACTCCTCTGATGGCCAGTAACTTCCCAGTGCACGTACATGAACAAAGCAGCAACCAGTCAGTGGGGAGGATAGAGGCACGATCCAAGAAGAAGCAAAGCTCACAGGAGACTAGGGACAGACGGAAAGTCACACAGACTCTAGGCCTGCTTCCTTCAACTTCGTTCTTTTTATATTTTTGGAAAGATGGTGAGACTGTAGGGCAAAGGAGTGAAGATACGGACAAAAAGGCCTGCCTCAGCTGGGGTCTTCCTGGTTAACTGCAGAATTACCATCACAGCTATGAAAGTGTAGCTTTATGCATCCCAATTAGCCCCTCCTAGCATATGGGAGATCAACATAGAAAAGACAGCTGTGGATACTTCTGAGCACTATGGTAGTCTCCAAATGAAAGCCATAAAATGGCTCAAGTGGCACTTTGGGTCTCAGCAGTTAAGACAGCACCTCGCCGTTGCGTCTGTGTAAGAGGACTCTCTGCAAGGAATGACTTTGAAAAGAGGAATCACACTTTGATAAGCACTCTTTCAAAGATTTCCAACACAACAGAATTGTTCTTCACCATTAAGTATCTCCATGAATCGTCACTGGCACACGGGCTACATCTGAAGATGAAACAGATACCCGAAGACAAGCTAAGCCTGGGCTCCAGGGCATTTTTCATGTACCACAGATGAATGTTTATGGGCTGTGTCAAGTGATTCGAAGGATAACAATAACCACTACTGCGTATGCAATGCATTTCCTGAATGCTTAAGAGATGCAGATTCAGGAGTGCTGCCCATCTTGACATCTAGAAGTAACCGAACAACAGGAACTAGGCTACTACACAAAATAAACCAGGAGGTGAGAAGAACGTGGGAGTGGGAGGTTAGCATTTAAGGGGCACCTGATAAACACCAAGCACTTCATAAATGTTCAAATAAATTTATCATATGTTCAATGAATATCTTAAACATGAGGAATCTACGTATAAGAGAACAGTGAAACCAGAAGGTATGTGGGAAGTGAGCAAGTCTCTATATTACTCAAGGCTTGGGAGCTAGTACAGGTAGTACCTTTCTGAAAATTACTGATTATTATCTGACAGAAAAACATATTACTATTGTTCTTTTGGGAATGATTGGGTAATATGGATGACTCATGAAAAAATAAATACAAAGCCCCTCATCTATAGGGCCTGTGAACCACCATGGTTTACTTTAAAAGTTTCAATGACACTGGACAATAGCCACAGATGAAAATGGGTGGGCACTAGCAGCAGCACTCAGTGTCAGGGCACCTGCTGAGCACACACAGAACCTGGATTGACTCTCAGCACTGCTGAAGAGAGAGCACAATGCCCACAAGCCTTTAGAACTATAAGGAACCTCAAGAGCCACTCAATGGAAGGAGAAAGAGGGCTCAGGCCACATAGTAGTTAGTGTGAGAGCCAGGACTATAATCCACATCCAACTGTGGGAAGAGAAGTTGTGCACTGATTGCTTTTTACCTCAAAACAGAAAGCAGGGAGAGTGGGAGGGCTTCTTTTTCACCAGCAACTGTCACAGGTAGACAAGAGGCTGTATGCAGGGATGCTCACTGAGGTGTGTGTGAGTGTGGGGGTAATCAAGAGTAAGCTGAGTGCCCAGCAAGGGTGCCTAAACAAACAGTGGTGTGCCCATGCTGAGATACTGCACAGAATGAGTGCGCGCGCGCACGCGCACGCACACACGCACACACGCACGCACGCACGCACGCACACTGATATGGAAAGGGTTGCAGGACAGAGCTAAGTATCCTATAAAGACACATGCTAGTTATATGAATCATATAAACATACAGATGCATTTGCAAACTGGAAGGGAACGAGCCAAGCCAATATACCTGTTTATCACAGGGACACAGGAGGGATGGGGAGAAAATCAGGGGTGGGCTCTGTATCTTTTCATTTTTTTTTTAAAGACTACCATGTAGATGAAAAGAAGCAGCCCTACACCCCAATAAGAAGTTTTCAAAGAACTTAAAATAGATTGAATTTAAAACCTATACTTAATTCTATTTAAGTCTAATATTTACTACACTTAAACTAAACTTCACCAAGTACTTTTCTCATCATTGAAATCACTGGCGTGATTAAGTTTATTAACTTATTATAAATACTCTAGTCTCCCTCCTGGGATCTGAAGTACAACCTACACAGTCAGAGCTGCCCTAGGCAATCTGCCAGGAAAATATGACCTGCAGGTAAGCACAGTGAGAGACCAAAACCAGAAATACTAAGACTTTAGTGGCATAGTCTCCTGAGACAGGAGAGCACCCGACTGCATGCTCCAAAAGGCATCTCCTGGGACTTGAGGTAAGAAGTAGAATTTGAACTAGGTGCTCTGGGAAGGGCTCAACAGGTAGACAAGGGACAAGTCAAGGAAGTGAATGCTGGCCAATGCCGGTACTGGACACTCTCAAAGCAGCATACACATAGTCACCAAGAACCTGAACGGGGGGAAGGAACAAAGGCTAGAATTTGGGGGTGAAGAGACAAAGGTAAGGACAGATAGGAAACAAGAACTGCTGAGGTGGAAACAGCTGCAGAGAAGGACTGTTCGGGTAGTCCCAGGCAGGCCAATCAGAGAAAACCACTGAAGACAAGGAGCCCAGCTTGGGAGGTACTTCAGTGAGTAAAGGTTATACAAAATGGTGACCAAAATACATATGAGAATGTAATTCAATGATTGAGGAAGTCTCTGAAAATCCTTCTAAACCCATGAATAAAGATTATAAGTATTAAGCTGGGTGGTGGCGGCCCATGCCTTTAATTCCAGTAGTCAGGAGGCAGAGGCAGATGGATCTCTATGAGTTCGAGGCCAGTCTGGTCTACAACAGCTATTCCAGGACAGGCTCCAAAGCAATACAGAGAAACCCTGTCTCACCACCCCCCAAAAAAGATTACAAGTATTGGCTGTATTAAGTGTGTATGGTATTACAAGAAAAAAAAAAAAAAAGATTATTTGGGATAAACAAAGATTTGTACTTGGTAGGACCACTGTAACGTATTCAATTCACTTGTTGGATATTTATATGGGATGGTGCATTTTTAGTAAAATGAAGATGCCTACAGCTATTGTAACATGTGTTACGCCTCCTTAAGTGATAAAAAGATGAAAGATTATTCTGGAAGTTGAGGGCAGTTTCGTGTTTGGGCAGCCTTCAAATATACTCCATTAAGATACACAGTATTGCTTTCAAACTGTATGGGTCATATCCATAAAACCCTGCTGTTAGGTTTTCATCCCAAACTACACATGACTAAGATAAGACTCTGTATGGTAATCTCATACCTCTGTGAGAGCATATGCCTGCCTCATTTAAGTATGTTAGAATCAATTGTTCAATTCATACCCACTAAAATAGATTCCTTTATAAGTAAGCCAAGGCATTTATTAATTAGGGAGCAAAAGATAAATAGGGGCAGGAGAGATGGCTCAGTGGCTAAGAGCCCTTGTTTCTCTTTCAGAGGACCTGGGTTTCATTCCCAGCACTTACACAATGGCCAATACCCACCTCTAAAAGGGAATCTGACTCCCTTTTCTGGCTTCCATCGGCATTTCATGTACACAGCACATAGACATAAATGTAGGCAAACATCCATACACATGGAATAACCTACTAGATTCTCCAGTTATTTTATAATCTAACATTTGTTTAATTTTTAGGTAAAAAGTATAAAATCTCAGCATTATTAACCTTTCTTGAATTCAACTTTAAAAACAGACTTTGGGGAAAGGAGTAAAGACAGTAAAAACCCGCTGCATCTCACGGAATTACGACAAGCAAGTGACCCCTTGCAGCTGTTTTGTCATCTTCATTTTCTTGGTGAGGAGGCAAATCTGTGTCCCGAAACATCCACAGAAACTCTTTAGTTCCACTCCTAAGAACAGTAAGTGGTGAACCGGTTTTCCTTTACATTTTACATTTTTAACTAAAAAGTTTAAAATTGTGGAGGTTTCTGTATAGCTCAGCCACAGAGCACTGTCCTCAATATGTACAAGGTGCTGGGTTCACTTGCTAGCACAGTTCATGTCCATCCTCCGCCCACCCCCAACATAATTTACTCAATGACTGTTAAGAGCTTTATTTAAATAAAGTTCAAAGCAAAACTCTTAAAGTTTTAGTGATAATAATACTGTCCCAGAAGGAAACTCCTCTCCATCCAAGTGTAATTAACAAAGGACACAAAAAGCAAATGAGTTTAAAAGAGTCCACCTTGGGACAAATTAGAACGTTGTATAGATGAGGAAGCCCCTCTGTGCTAAGACACTCAAGCTGCAGACATGTCCTTGGTAACCTGGCCAGTAGGACAGCCGATCTAAACTGTGCTTCATTTTATAATTTTGTGGTGTTGGGTACTGAACTCAGGACCTTGTACACGCTCAGCTGCACTGTACCTCTGAACCTCACTCCAGTCTGTTAAAATTCTAAATTCATGAATTTTTCTCCCCCAGACAATGTCTCATGTTCGCTGAATCTGGCCTCAAACTCCCTATGCAGTAAAGACTGGCCTTGGCTCCAGATCTTCCTGACTTTGCCTCACAAATGCTAGGATCCTAGGCAAGCACCACCAGGCTCAGCTTCAGCTACAACTCTGAAACCAATTGTATATAGTGGCCACAGCCATATAATGATGTCACAATATTTAGGAGCATAGTATAAGGATGATGTCTTTAATAAAAAGACCACAATGAGAAGTCAGAAGACCTGTTTCCAACTGGGCTTTAACCTCTCTGGTTCCAATTTCCTCATCTGTAAAACAAAGAGTTAGATTAAATTGTTTCCAAGGTCCTTTCCTGCTGTGAATTTCTATTACATTCTGCTCTGGAATTTTAGACAATTCACATCACTGTATCGTCTGTCTCCTGGGAAGTATTTCAACAGGGTCAGGATAAAAGCTGTTGAACCGAGCACAAACCAAATTCAAACTCCAGTGTTAAACATTTCATGTACATGTCAACAGAAACCCCTCAGACTTAAAAGTTTAAGCATCTAAAGTAAAGATGTAATGGGGAAAAGGGTTTAGTGGGAAAAAAATGCTCAAAACTATAGTAAGAGAGTAGAGCAGAGTCACCAGGTGCTAACTTCAGGAGAGCTTGGACACTGGTGAGCAAGGGACCCTAACACAGATGGACACTGGTGAGTGGGACATCTAACACAGATGGATACTGGTAAGCAATGGACACACCTAACACTGGTGGACCCTGGTGGGCAAGTGACCCTAACACAGCTGTGCTGGTGCTTGCCAGGGCTAGAAACACTATGGGAAATAATGCAGGTTATTAAGAAGCCTGGTGAGGAGCATGTGCCAATCATCTGGCTTGCCGCCTCATGGATGTCACTACAACAGCAAAAGTCAGTGCTTGAAGTTGAAAGGGCTATTCTAAACTCAAGGTGCTTGATCTGAGTCTTCCATGTAAAGCCAGAGCCTTCTTTTAAAATTCTAAATGTGTGCCTTTGGTATGCTTTTCATTGAGTGTTTTGTCCATTTTAAAATATGAACTTTGATCAGGCTGCCTCTAGCATGTGCAAGGCCCGGGCTGGGGTTCAGTTCCTAGAACTGTGAAAAGAAAATATGAACTTGAATTTTTAAGGAAGGGGAAAAGCTTTCATTCAAAGGTATTTTTTGAATGTTGATTTTGTTGTCTATTATAAAACACACACATTTGTTTTCTTAAGTCTGAAAACAGGACACTCATCCATACTCGCACACAGATAAAACCTGTGGCTTCCTCCATGCCTGGTGCAGGCACAGACTATGTGTGTGGCCAAGGCCACACTACAGGCATAGCATGGCAGCACTCGGGGTTATTCTTTTCCATGGACTTCAATTCTTCTGAAAAGTAGCTGTATTAGATTTGTCATAATTTATTACCAATCACACAAATTGCAATCACATTATTTATCTCTTAATTTACACATATTTTCCTTATTTAAAGGACTCTTAAGTTAATGCTATGACATAGTACAACTCTGGCAAATACTTTTCCATGTGTTTGCAGGAGTCAAGTTTCAAGTTTCTACTTCTACCACGTGGGTGCTAGAGATTGAACTCAAACCCCGGTGGTCAGGTTAGGCAGCAAGTCTTTATCCACTGAGCCACCTTGCTGCCTAACACTTTTGAACATGATTTTTTCCGACACACATTTTAGTCCTTTCAACAGCTGCAATTTTATTTATAATTTTTATGACTATTTCCATAGTCTAAGGTTGGGGTTCCATTCCATTTGTTGAAGATCTAGGCCAGTCCAATTAGTTTGTGAGGTTTCAATTTTTATCTTCAGTAATGCCTTATGTTAAGAGAGAAGAGTAAAACCCAAAAGCCTATTTCCACACAAGCACTCAAGAATAGCATTTTTTTTTTTTTTTTCCTTGTGGCACACCCATGGACCCAGGTGACAGAGTATGGTAACAGTTTTTCACTTGGGCTTAATCACCTGTGTGGATGCTTGTGACCCTGCAGTTAACTTCCGGATCCAAAATAGGAGCCACCAAGGCTTGATGTTACTTGGTGATTTGAAGAAACTGTGGGAAATGATGGAAATTTGAGGATCTGTTTCTGTCTCCTGAAAGGGAATTGCTCATGATTTCCTCATCTGTCAGAAGCCAAGAATTTTAGCCTGGTCCATGCGTGCTCAACACTGGATGGAAGTCAGAAGCCACTGAGTCTGGAAGAAGTTTTACATGCTTTAGGCCCAGTTTCACCTGTCCCAGTGAGACCATCATTTTGTCTATCATTCCATTCACAGGAAACCACTGTTATATTTTGACCTCAAAATAGGGAAGTCCCAGGATGGACTACATTTAGGAAACTCTGGTTACCTTTAAAACTTATTCTTACATTTATAATTTGAAAATAACTTCAGATAAATTAATTCAGAAAATAATATCAGACCAAAAGAGACTATTAAAGCCAGTGGTGGTGACACACACTTTTAATCCCAGCACTGGGCAGGAGAGGCAAGTAGATCTCTGGGAGTTTGAGGCCAGACTGATCTACAAATAGAGGCCCAGGGCAGTCAGGGCTTCACAGAGAAACCCTGTTTTGAAAAACAAACAAACAAAACAAAAATGAGAGAGGGGAGGGAGAGGGGGAGGGAAAGAGTGTGATTATTAAACAGGCCATCAGTCAGATACAGGGACATCAGCTCTCCATGACAAGTGGATGCTAAATCACAACCCAGAACAAAAATCCTGAAGGAACTCTCAAAAGCCTACAGGCTCAATTCCCTAACTGGACATGCAGGAACTCCCACATGCTTTCCTGGTGAACAGACATTTCTTACAAAGGAAACTCATGCAGGATTCCCAGTCAACCGAGCATACTAAATTTTCCCAGACCCTTGTTACAGGATGAGGTATGAGGGAAAGAGGGCTTAGGAGTCTGGACTCCATAGCTTTCTTTTGTCATAAATGTTCAAAACACCCTCCCATGCCTTCTTCCCGACCCTAAGTCTGACCCTTCCATCTGGAAAGTTTAAATCTTGTTACAGTCTTGGCGTACTTCTCTCCTCCCATCTCAGACAGAGCGATGGGAAGATGTATGACCACCTTCCCTGAGGAGGGCTGCCGAAGGACAGCCTTTCATTTTCTCAGCAGTATTAAATCAGTCTTGCTGTCATCTCTCCTCCACACTAAAATTCCAACTCACCAAGCACTTGCTGAGCAAGAAAAAAGCAAGAGATATAATTTCCACTCTCAAGAACTAAAATAGGAAGATGAGAGGCTTGCAAAGATGTAAGTAGGGACAGGAGGAAAAACAAAATGCATCAATGTTCTTATGCCACAAACTTTATTCCCACCCTGTGAGATTCTAAAATCAAAACTCCGTATCATTTTCACCATCTTGAAATCAGGGGGAAAATACAAGCAGTAAATTGAAAACTAAAAGTTGACTAGTCTTCCCAGAGAAGCTACTGAGCGCAGGTGAAGGAGGCAGCTGGAAAGCCCCACCCCACCCCAATCACCCTCCATCCTGTCTGACTCCAGTGAAGACAGCACAGCCCTGGCCTTCCCACTGTTTGGGGAAAGGTCAAGAGCGTGAAAAGAAACCTTGGGATGCAGACAGAGCTCTCTCAAATCCCTCATGTGGTCCTTTCACCACAGAACATACATCTTCAGACAAAGGCATGGAATTCAAGTACAGTGTGATGTATGCTTAATATATGCACACATGTAGGTAGCCACTGATCACACCATGACAGTTTAGCACCCAGAATCTCCCTGTGCCTCTTCCTAATCAATAATCACATTCTGTCCCCAGACAGAGTCAGCTTGCAATATTTGATCATCGTAGACTTGATTGCTTACCAAATTGTCTTTTAAGAGAAAAATAAATTTTAAATAGACCCTTAGATCATTAAGCTTAGATTTAAGAAAACACATCAAAATAATCCAGTAATATTTTCAATATCTGACTATGAAGCAAGACTTCATCCATCTTTTCTCTTGAAGTCTTAAGAAATACCCAGTCAGATGACTTAGATCCCTAATGAACAATAAAATTTCACCTCACACATACACTTATTACCATTAGTACTCAACTGTGTGCCCCACATCAACTAATGTGTGTAAGCCTAAAATGCATATGACAGATGCAGAATGCAGATTCAAGTAGGATTCTTCCTCAGGGTCCATGTCATTATACTGTTTCCATGATCCACAAGTTACTAGAGTGGCCTAAGCCTGCTACCCATGCTCTCTCAGTTATTCTACAGTCTTTGCAATCAGTGTGATTTCAGTTTTGTGACTTCAAAAATGAACCCACATAGTGCCCACAACATAGTTAGATGCAATAACTGGTTCTCACATTACCTCTAGAACTAAAAAAGTTATAGCAAAAGTTCTGTACTATGTATGTGACACACAACTGTTATATTAGGATTCCAAGTTTCTAGAAAATGCTGTTGTTCCTCCATTGGGCTTTTAAAAAGCATGATGTTTATTATGTCAAAATTTTAGGATTCAGATAAGTGTACCTAATATGGGGGGGGTCTACTCAAACAGACCTGAACTCAATTTCAAGTTCTATTACATATTATTAACTATTGAACTAAAATATTACTCATTTTTTCAGACCTCAGTTTCTTCTATAAAGCATAGATGTCGATAATAGGACCAAATTCCTTGGTTTGTTCTCAAAACTATAAAATATAATGTGATGCCTGGATACAGTAAGGTCCCAATGAAGTCATTAGTAATATCATTATATATTTTATATGGCAACCTTATGCCATTAAAATGCAGTCATTTAACCAAGGACATAAATACAGTATATGACCAAGTCCTGTGTCATAACTCTTAAGAGTTTTAAACTCAGACTATACATAACTGTGGAATCTTTTAGACTATTTTTGGTAACAAACTTTATTATTAAAATTATTAGAAAGGCCATTTTATTACAAAAATCATGATTAAATAAAGGAGTCCATAGGATAATTGGAATGTTATATAGTCTAAGTGACAATGCTGCTGACCAAGTGCACCTAACATAGACTCGATTTACAGCAGGTTATTTCTAAGTGAAACCTATGTACTTGTGGGTGAGTAACAAACACACATCACTTCAAAATACCTCTTCCCACTCTGAAACCCTGATAACACACTTCCAATGTTTCACTCAAGTATATTCTGCAATAGGTTAATTTTTAGGGTAATTCATAATAATGAAATTTGGTTTTCTTTACATACTGATTTTAAACAAAATGTCTTAAGTTAATATTTTTATTGATTATAAATAATATATTTAATCTCTAAACAATGTGATCATAAAATATTAATTAACATAACACTGAACTGATCTCTTTTAATATTTCCCTGGCCTCAGATTCTGAGTGTGCCTTAGTGGTCAAGGTCTACACTTTAAATACACAGACTTAGATCCCCTTTATAACTGACAGGAATGTGTCAATGTACAGGAGAAGATGAGCATGTTTCTGCTGAAGGGTCTGTGGGTGACAGGACTCAATAAACATCAGCAAGCAGCAAATTCTGCCGCCAGGTTTGCTTTCTCTTTTATATTTGTTGACTTTAAAGCTCACACAAGCACTCAATGTACTGATTACCTAGGGGTGGAGGTGGTGGAGGGTGGTACACATTCTCATCTCCAATTTAGCTGTTACTTAGTTTGTAATTTCTCCCTAAAGCCATTAGGAATATTACTGGGAAGATGTGCTAAAAGGCACAAATGAGGCAAAAAATATAGTGAGCACATAAATATCAGATACCCATGCCAACACAGCCAAAAATTAACACCTGAAACTCCAAAATGTCTATCTGCTGGAGACATGGAGAGAAAATTGTGTTTACAGGATTTGCTTTACAGTTGTCAATTACAAACCAAGCCTGGTAACCCACGAAGGTACTGCTAAGGGATGTTCCAAAAGAAAAGATGTCTGTGCATAAGACACGGGCTACAGGTTCATCTACATGGGCCCACTCCACCCCTAAAACTTGTACAAGTCAGATACATATACCAGCTTCAGTTCAACTTGGGGTCAAAAGAAATTTTCTCTTGGGCTGGTTAGATGGTTCAGCAGGTGAATAATGAGCTTGCTACCAAGTCTGACAACCCAAGTTTGCTCCTCAGGACCCATAAGGTAGAAGAGAACAGATGCCCACAACTTGTCCTCTGACCCCCCCACACTCATTGTAACATAAGCACGCACGCACACACGCACACATACTCAAGCAAACAAACAAACAAAACTTTCTCTTATTAGTTGAGTTTGGTCCCAAGGAGCAAGCAAGTATTGAGGCTATTTTGGCCAACAAGAAAGGAGTCCTGCATACAAAATACAGGGGAGTGGAATAACTGTGGGCCTTAAGGCAATCCAATCTCAGGCCTAGCATATCTCTGAATAGTGGCTACTACTGAAGGTTAACTGAAGGGTGAGGGAAGCAAGCCATGGAGTATTAATCTTCAAACACATTCAATCTCTTATCACAGGGACAATGGAAGGCAGTTATGATAAAAATACCACAGGGTTCTGTTCCTGGGCAATGCATACCCAACAAGACTCTAGAAATGCCTATTTACCACCAATGGGAAATAACTAGCTCAAAACAATTAACATTCTAAAAGGAACAACTGATTAATTAAAAATATTTTTAAAGACAGTAGCTTTGACATCCTTTTTCGGCACATGCAAATTAATAATATACATAATTTGGTTGGAGGTTATGAAGCAAACAGCCCATGAAAAGTTACACTATATTATAAAGTACTTACCTTAAACCCAAGCCTTTCTCTGCCAGACTGCTGTTGTGAATGCTGTACAAAACATGCTTAATGAGCACAAAATATAGGTTTCTTAATAGGACATGAATAATAATCATTAATAAGAGGCCCAAGGAAAGGCTGTAAGAAAGCCAGCAAAGCCTTGTTAAACTTAAATAACCAAAGAACGTGTAATGCAGAATGAAGCCCACGATCTCAAGCCAGAACACTCACTAGACAGTAATGTTGCTTAATGGGAATTTTCAGCTGGGTAAAAAGCAATACAGTTGGAGCTCACCGTGGAGTTCTAACCATCAGAGAGAAGCCCCAGAGTGATGAGATGGCACATTTAAATAAACCTTTCCCGAGTGCTCCTTCATAACATAGCAGCTTCAGCTTCTAGCAACCTGTTAGGAAAATCACTGCTCACAACATGAAGCCAAAGCTCCACAAGAACACTTAGTATTCACTATAGCCAAGATATCACTTCTTGTACAACAGTGGGCATCAACAGTCAATTTCTGATTAAACTTCTGTCCTGTAAGGAAATTTCCATGCTGGAGGACTATGTTTGCAGGCTGGCTCTCCAAGACACAGTTCTCCTTGCACATCCTCTCCCTAGAACTGCATTCAGAAATGCAATGGGAAATTGTCTAGAAGCTGTGGACTGTACAGCTACCCTTGATTCCTCTTCTCTTCACTAAAGAGGCTATGCTTGGCTGATTGGCTTTATTTTTTACTTGTTAAAATGTTATATTTTTATGTGCAAAACTGTTTTGCTTACATGCATGTCTGTGCACTGTGTGTGGTCTTGATGCCTTTGGAGGTCAGAAGAGGGTGTAGGATCTTTTGGCACTGGAGTGACAGGTGGTTGTGAGAAACTAAGTGGTTGTTGGGAATTGAATTGAGGTCCTCTGGATCACTGAGCCATCTCTCCATCCCCTGGTTGGCTGTTTTCAAAGTCAGACACAGTGCACTTGAGATGAGGAGCTTTAAAGGACAGAATATATTCTCAAAGACAGGTAAGGTCTTCACACTTTCTCTCACTACCAAGGACACATCTCATCATATGTGACAGACCGCAGGGCCTAATTCTCAGTACCAGAGATTCACACCGTATCACTGTAAGAAGAGTTTGACTGGTGCCCAGTTACCTATTTAGTTCTTTCAACAATTGATTTCTGAATGTGTACCAAATGCCAGGCATCCTGCTAGGTCCTGAAGGAACAGAACAGTACAAAAATGGTTTAAAGAACATTGCACAACATCAGCCACAAGTATTAGAAATAGTCACTGCAGTCACA
Organism: Phodopus roborovskii; assembly: GCF_943737965.1. Lineage (NCBI taxonomy): Eukaryota > Metazoa > Chordata > Mammalia > Rodentia > Cricetidae > Phodopus > Phodopus roborovskii. The sequence continues at coordinate 51,946,516 of NW_026126433.1, forward strand.
GATAAATCTATGCAGTAGCAATGACCATACAACACTGTGAACCCACTGCGTCAGGGGTTCACTAGTCCATTCTTGGACTAGTTATTGTAGATTGTTTATTTGGAGTTGAGTGTCACGAACGCTCTGTGACAGATACTACAGCTGGCATATCTCCACATATGAGAGAGAGAGAGAGAGAGAGAGAGAGAGAGAGAGAGAGAGAAAGAGAGGGAGACTGCTATGCTGGCTTAGTTGCTACAGCTCTCCTCCACAATTGTCCATGTTTGAGAAGCCCTTCCCATTTCTTATACTTTCTCCAAACTCTCCCATGGTCCCATCTCCTTCTTTAGAGCTCAAGAACTCTCTAAGCCTTACTTTGTTCCATGAAGCCTTTGAGTGATTTTTGCCTAAATCATTCCTTTTTAGAAGACCATTAATTGTTTGGTCACAGTTGACTATTTTAACTCCATGAGGTGTTTCTTTGGGGTTGTTTGCAAAATTAAAAAAAAAAAAAATGTCTTGAGAAATAATTTTATTCTTTCATGCAGTACATATTTATTGCACTTCAAATATGCCTCTGGCACAAAGCTAGACTTCAAACTCCCAAATACCAAGCAATCAGTTGAATATCTGGTTTGTGTTAAAAAAATGTAACTTTGTACAGTTAATTTTACTGACAAGAGTGCCAGTACAGCAATCAAAATTCTTCTATAAACGTTATATTCTATAAATTACTTTAAATCCACCTAGCAACACACTAGAAGTTTGGGAAGAAGGTACAGTCAACAGCAGCTGTCTCTTTCTTAGAATCCAAGAACTAACCAACCCTTAGCAATGCCTTTTTTTTTAAGACTCATCATTTGCCAAGTATCTTACAACCTTCAAAAAACTCTGAGAAAACTTAAACCATACCCTCCACCCCACTTCTCTCTTTACCTACCATACCAGCAGTAACATGGAAAGAAATAAAGAGTATATCTGCTTAATTTCCAAGAGCTATGTTAATTTCATGAAATAAAACTGATCTTGTTTCTTAACATTTATTATTAAAGGCTCACCAAGGCTCATATTCTGAAATGCATTACACACTGTGCAAAGCATTCCACAGGGCAAAACTCTTTAAAATATGCTCATTTATAATATAAAGAACTCTAAAAGAACTCCCCTAATAAAATAAGCCTTTGCTCAACCTGGCTGCCAAGCAGACTGACTTTGGCAAGCAAGCTTGGAACATTTTACATATTACAAACATTATCCCTTTTAAGCAGTTAACTTGACTATGTTAAGGAATGTAAAAATAAACCCTGGTTTTGGTAAAATCAAGATGAAGTTTTACCAGACTTCTCACATAATCCTTAGCTATCATAATAAGATTATGTAATTGGCAGAAAGACTGTAAGTCTGGGCTATGGAGCCTTTTCTCAAAAAGCAGACTAGTGTCCCTCTGTTTCTATGTGGATGGAGAAAATGTGCACTTTATACTTAAGAAGGAAATGGCGTGCCTCATGTCTTTATTTAAATCCGATTGCAGTATGGCTATGTTTCTGAAACACTACCAACAAAAGGAAGCACAGGCAAAGGGCAGCAACACAGCAAGGATGTAGACAGAAAAAATTAGAAAAATTAGAGAAAAGAGGCTGAAATCCGGTGCTAGGCTACGCTCTGTACAAGTATAACTCAGCCGTTACTCCTACCTTCGCAGGACTGGAAACTGAGGCAGAGAAATTCAATATTTGCTAAGACCACAAAATTAGCAGGCAGCAGGCAGGCTTCAAATGCACGAGTCTCTTCCCAAGCCCAGGCTTTCTCCCCTCACACAGTGTAGCAAGGAGAGGGGCTGAGAAAGGGAACCACCATGAGGTTGCACCAACTGTTTCTATGGTCACTAGTACCTGTCTACTCCGGAAAACTATGCTTTTCCTCAGACCCCATTTTAAGAGCCCAGACAACTGTAAAAGATGTGAGCTGACACTTTTGGTTTCAGAGCAACTGCAAAGATGAAGTGTAGTGGCTTTTATGGGCTTTGTGATCTCCAGATTGTGAAGGATATTATCTATCTGCTACACCGTTTTTCCTCATGTAGAAATTTCAGTCCTTGAGATTTTGAAGGACAATTTTTATCATTTATTACTTCTTTGTTATATACTAAAAGAAGATACAACCAATAAAACTCCAATTAAGGTTGGTAAAAAGGGGCCAACAATCTCAAATATAACTGTTTTTATGCTGGGGAGATAATTCAGCTGGTAAATGACTTGCTGTGCAAGCATGAGGGGCTGAGTTCAATTCCCATCACGCATGTGAGAGCCAGGTGTGCTGCTGTGATCCCAGTGCTGATGTGTGCTGGCCACTGAGCTCCGAGTTCACTGAGACTGTCTCAAAACAAATAATGTAGAAAGCAACTAAGGAGAACATTTGATACATGACTCCTGGCCTCCACATATAACACACACACACACACACACACACACACACACACACTCGGCTGTTATTCTGTATCATGTAAGTTCCATTTGCTGTCATAATGGAAAAACCATCTCAGCTCCTTTACAGAGCCAGGAAAGGCAGCCTGGTCCAATAAGGCTCTCTGTAACGACAGCAATCACCTTGCCCTAAGGCCTTGGGAAATTTACAATGTCACTGGTGTTCCTGGAGATTCAAATTTCAAGTCTTATTGGATCTAAGTGAATGATGAGGTCTAAAGACTGGTCTTCATCCCTTCTGGGAAAAACTAACTGCCTGGGAATCCTAAAGATGCCATAGTCTACTTCAAGAGATGAGGACAGGTAACTCTTTCATGGTTAGTATCTTTTTACTGGTACAAAAAGAAAAGGTATATGAATTTGCACAAGTTTCCATATTATATTAGCCTGACTTATACCTCTTTAGTAACACTTTTGCTTAAATTCTGTGCTCGTATATAACAAATACTCAGGAGGACAACAACCTACCCATGGTCAGCCCACACCGGGATCTAACCATCTTAATCAGTGTGCATCACCCTCCCACCTCTGAAGATGACAACCAGGCTTACAGCTCTCATCTGTGTCCAGCACCGAACAGCAAACCCTCAGCATCTCAGAAAAAATGTATGGGTTGACTCTGGATGGCAGGGCAAAGCCAAGATGCTAGGTCTGTGTCAGTGCCCACGTTGATGAAGAGTGCAGAACAACTTTTATTCATTTCTTGGCTAAATCGAACAGTACTGTCACCAGGGCTAAGGACAGAGGAGAGGGTGGTCACTGCAAACCAGGTCAGACCTGTAGTGGTACCTTGAGATGTTACAATATACTTTATTCAAAAGAACATGCATTACGGGCACTTTATCTGTTCATAAAATACATGAATTCTCATTTCTTATGTTTTAGAAAAAAAAAGGCCCTTTGTATACTGTGACTAATCTCTAATGGTAAACCAGAAATTGAACAGGGATCAAAAATTATGCTGTTGAAAGTACATGGTGGCAGTAATGCTTAGTTAATTTTTAAGGGGCTAGTGCCAGGGCT